>NC_134404.1:40131655-42531655 GCF_038048845.1 Mixophyes fleayi
TTACCAACAGATCAGATTGTCATCCGGTTGGATGTTTTGGCTCTATACACATAGCAATTTGGGGCCAATATAGTCTAAAATGACCATTGGCTGCCCTGTCTGCATGTATTGACACCTGACAGGCTAATACGTATTTATAAAAATTACCCTGAGATCCCATTCCTCTGCGTTGTTGTGGTCTCCTGATAGAATTTGGCCACCACAGAGGAATAGGTTAGCATAGGCTGCAGCAAGTACACTGTGGTCGTTGACGTAATTATGGGTCAGAGCCTCAGCGCTAATACGGTTAAATTAGCTATGAAAGGTTGATCACATTTTCCATATCTGTTAATACACATCTAACATGCAAAGGATAAATCACCAAAATAAAAACAGCTTACTAGCCAGGGGTAGCGAGTGAGTCATTTGCCTGCAGATATCTGGAATTCCCCTTCTTGAACACAAATATTGAACATGTCTATAGACTATTAAGAAAGGCTGTTGAACTACCATGTCTACTAGTATGCACATAAAGGCTCATGTTGGATGTATTTGTGTCAAAAGCGCAGACTTAAAAAACGTAATGCAAAAACAAAAACACATTGATGCAACGTTCATTGATAGATTTAAATTAATTTACTACATTTTATCAATAAAGTTTATTGTAGTTCTATCCCATCTAGCCACTGCTAGCCAAGCTCACGTTCTGACCATTTAGACCGAAGCCCCTCTGTACAGGTTAGTAGCTGTCAGGCTTGAAAGAAAGAAGAAAGAGGAGCACCCCACCTGGAATTAGGTGAATAATAAATTAGTTAAAGAGGGTTTCGGGGAGTATTTATTTTAAGAAAATATTTTTTTTATGTTTTATGGTGTGTGTGTTTTTACGAGACTGTTTGTGTGGCACTTGAGGTCTCAGCGGTCCCTGGATGCCATGACTATGCTGGCACTGGCAGTTCTACAAGCGCCAGTATGCCGAAGCAATTTATGACTGCCAGGCAATTTGATAGTCATTTAACTATTTAAAACCCAAACATTAACCGGTTTCGGGTGTTGGGAAGAGCCCTAATGCTTTTAGCATTGTTGGGGTTTTTTTGGTTTTTTTTACACAACAATGGTCTGAGCTGATGTTTGCTTTAGGGGTAGAGTAGCTGCAACAAATTCACCCCCAGACAAGGGTATCTGAAGCTGTGTCCAACTCTAAGTGGAGAGCAATTACATGAACACAGCTTTACTTTGCTTAGCCCATATTTATATGCCCCTTCCCTCTCCCGTTCTGCCTCTCCAGACTGAAGGCTATGCATAAAGCATAAAAGGCATTTTTTATGCACAAAGGAAAGCATATTTTATCTTTGAAATCATTGAATGAAATTTGTAAACTGAAGTGAAAATCTTTTGTAAAAAGTGTTTATGCGCTCTGCAGAATTGGAACGACAATTTAGCGACATCACCTGTCACTGAGAGGCAAAGAAGCAGAGAGGAGACCATGAGTTGCAGTCGGTGAAATACAGTTGTTGCAGCCGTTGGTGAAAGGGGGGCAGAGTGTGTTCTGGGGGGTACAGAGTGCAGAAAGGGGGACAGAGTGTATGTTTTAAAGGGGGGACAAAGTGTGTGCAGAAAGGGGGACAGAGTGTGCTCTGAAGGAACAGCGTACAGAAAGAAGGGCAGTGTGTTCTGGGGGACAGCATACAAAAAGGGGGACAGTGTGTGTTCTGAGGGGGACAGAGAGTGTTCTGGCGGGACAGTGTGCAGTGAGGCTGACAGAGTGTGGTTTAGGGGGACAGTGTGCAAAAAGGGGGACAACGTGTGTGCAGAAAGGGGGAACAGAGTGTGTGCAGAAAGGGGGGCAGAGTGTGTGCAGAAAGGGGGGCAGAGTGCTGAAAGGGGGGCAGAGTTCAGAAAGGGGGGTAGAGTGTGTGCAGTAAAGGGAGCAAAGTATGTGCAGAAAGGGGGAAAGAGTGTGTACAAAAAGGGGAGCAGAGTGTGTGCAGTAAGAGGGGCAGAGTGTGTGCAGAAAGGGCAGCAAAGTATGTGCAGAAAGGGGGGAAAGAGTGTGTACAAAAAGGAAGGCAGCATGTGTGCATAAAAGGGTGCAGCGTGTGTGCAGAAAGGGGGACATAGTGTGTGCAAAAGGGGCGCAGGCTGTGTGCAGTAAGGGGGACAGAGTATGTGCAGAAAGGGGGACAGAATGTGCCCAGAAAGGAGGACAGTGTACAGAAAGGGGGCAGAGTGTGTGCAGAAAGGGGGACATAGTGCTGAAAGGGGGGCAGAGTGTGTGCAGTAAGGGGGGTAGCGTATGTGCAGAAAGGGAGGAAAAGTGTGTTTGAAGGGGATCAGAGTGTGTGCAGAAAGGGGGATAGAGTGTGTTCTGAGGGGGACAGAGTGTGTACTGGGGACAACGTGCAGAAAGGGGGACAGCATGCAGAAAGTGTGATAGAGTGTGTTCTGGGGGGACAGCATGCAGATAGGGGTACAGAGTGTGTTCTGGCGGCAGTGTGCAGAAAGGGGGACAGAGTGTATTCTGAGGAGAACAGTGTGCAGAGGAGTCATGAATTGGCTGCTGCGGTGTGATGAAATTGCTGGGGGGTCATGAATTTGCTGCGTGTGGGGGGTATGATCTCTGAATTGTGTGGCGTAATTAAGGATGCTCTCTAAAAAGCCTAATCATGGAGGGTTTGTAATGTTTGCACATTTTCAAAACAGGACCACAACTTTCTAGAAAACAGCTAAACGACAACAAAGCTGCAAGAACAAGCAAGAAAGAACAGGTAAGAGAATCTGTCTAAATTTGTTTGCTAGAAAACACTCCTGAATTTTCCTTTAATGATTTGTGGGGAGGGGAAACCGCTACGGGTGTATTAGCCTAGGGCGGCCACAACCCTTAGTCAGGCCCTGGTGAAATCGTTACAGAAATTGCATCTGAAGTAAGAGTGCATAGGTTTAGCTTTAGTCTTTCCTGCTGGACACCACCAGTAACAGGTGACGTCAAAACTTCACTTAATAGCTAAATTGACGTTCCAGTTCTGCAGAGTGCATACACACTGCAGAATTGGAACAGCATTATTCCATTACTGAACAAGATTTTCAGTTCAATTTGAAAATCTCGATCTGTGACATTGTAAGCATTGTCTGTGAGAACCGTGAATGCATCAGGCATCATAGATCCCAGCCAAGTCGTTGGAGTCCATCAGACAGGACTCTCTCACTTCTGCTAATTCCATAGCTGCAACATCTCTGGGCAATAGCGGAAGCACAAAGCTAGGGATAGATGTCTCAAGAGCAGTTGCCAAAGATCCATAGTCTCCTTCTATAATATGTATATAAAATAAAAATAGGTATATTATGAAATGCTGCTTTTTACAAAGTATGCCAGAACAGAAACGAAGAAAACATTTTTCTACTCCAATACTCTTAAATGTCAAAAAAAATGTTCCCTAGAACAATCCAGAAAGAATGAAAGATAGAAGGCCTGTAAGGTTCATTTACAAGACTGTAGACATTTGACCTTTCTTGATTGACTTCTGTATGTTCACTGCAATGTGATTGGCCTGATGTTCCAGGGGGTGTAACTTATTCAGCAAATTTTGGGCAAATCTGGATTTTCAGAAGTGGTTTTCACACCCTTACTGATATTGCAGGTGTTTGTGATTGAAAGCCTGAAATAAATATAACTTATGTCAGACTTTTTTCTACCTTTCATGTGAACCAAAAAAATGCAAGTGAAACGCAATTTTTAGGAAAAAGAAGTGGGGAGAGTCATCTCAGTCTGTGAGCAGACTGAGACATATGTTTTGCCTACTGCACAAAATGCTTTTGGTACTTATGAGTCAGAGTTACGGTCCAACACTACATGAGGCCCATAGTGTGAGTTGTAAGGCATGAGAAGGACTTGACGATGGTATTGCTGGAACTTTTTACCAAAAAAAGTGTGCAAATTTTCTGCAATTATGATAATCTCTAATAATCGACAACAATCCATTGTATTCATAACAGTCAAGCATCACATTACAGGAGCCCCTTCAAATTGTATTACAGTAACAAATACTACTACATGTTGCAATGTAAAGAATTAATGAAAATACTACCGGTTATAATGTTAGGAAATGCCTTTTTGGTAACTCTAGGATTATGGAACCTTAGACACAAATACGACTTAAAATCTACATAACAATCCAACAAATCAAGACACGCATGTTAGAATCCAGGAAAAGGCTAAGGTGACGCTAGAATTGGTGGGTGTTTCAGAAATGCATACAGGTTGTTATAAATTCTGATCACAGTAGCCAGGCCAGCTGAAAACTGTACAATGTATCAAGCTATACATGGATAATGCTCTCTATGGCTCTGATCCAGTTGTTTTTGGCTATAAGTGCTGCTATATTCGGTACTGTGGGTCTCTTCCAAGGAGCTGCCAAAAGAGTTCTGGCTGAAGTGAGAATTTGGGTAGCTAGTTGTCATGCTTAGTGGAGGGTTAAGATCCAAATCTGAAGCCAAAGAACTGCAAAAGAACTTTAAAGGTCATGTTCCAAAACTCCTAGTCAGTTGGACCAGACTTCCAATCTGGAACAATATTTTAATTTTCCAGCCTTGTTGGTACATTTGACTAGGATGCGACTAACGTACTGTATGCAATATTTATTTCCTGCTTGTCTGCGTGTGACCTATTTATTAGCCAATAGAATCATTGGAATGTTGACAACAGCAGTAGATGAGTGTTGATTAGAGATGAGTGGCATTGTCAAAACTGTTCCTCAAAATATTTGCGTCATTCTGCATTTAGCAGAAATAATTTACGTTTCACAGCGAAATTTGACCTTAAATTTACTTAATCCTACCCCATCCACCATATGCAGCAGAATTGATTGACCATTGTCATCCCAGCTCTCTACTTTGAAGTGTAAACTTACAAATGAATCACAGAATGCAATCTGGTGAAACAAAAGCACATTTTTGTGCCGGAACTTCATACCTCTTAGTAAATGCCTGTTCTGCTGTGAAACACGATGTTTGTGAAATTTGACCACTATGCCGGTCATCTCTAGAGTTTATCTGAAGGAAGAGAGTGACCTGCCACTTCTCTGACTGCTAATGAGGTCACGGCTGTATTTGTCACAGGCAGTTTCATGATATAAAGCTGGGTACACACTAAAGGTTTTTCATCCAATTATCGTGCCAATCACACGTTAAACAACCGTTTGGTAAGATATCTGTCACGGTTGTAACACCGTAGGACCCACTGACTGGTATTGGCGCAGCTAAACAGGAAGGTACGGAGTCTAACGTTCCCCAGTTGTTGCCAGGGACCCCCGCAAGCAAGTATGGACTTCACTGCGTGAGGTGCACAGATCGCAGTTCTCCAAGTTAGTCACCAGCGCAGTGGTGTGATGAACAGGTATGGTAGAACGATCGGGGTCAAAGCCAAACAGTAGCGCAGTACATAGGGACAGTCAGAAGGAGCGTCAGGAACAAGCAGAAGGTCAAACCAAACGAGCTGTGCAGTACCAAATTGGAATCCTGGAGAATATGTCAAGGAACAAGCCAGAAGTCAGCAAACAATGGGAAGGAGAAGGAGCAGCAGCTGCAACATCTTGGTAAGTATATTTTAACGGAATGTCATTATCAGCTTTTTTTTCTTATTTTTCTGTTTATTTCAACTAATTATTAAAAAACATTTTGAATGCCACTGGAGTTGGTGGGGACGGTTCATGGTGGGGACGGTTCATGGGGGGGCGGGGGGGTTATCGAGGGGGGGTTGGTTCATGTGGGGGGTCATCAGGTTGCCCTGCCTGCTTCATTTGTACTGGGCCCCACGATTTCTGATGGCAGCCCTGCAAGATGGTGTTGCAAGTTTGCAGACCTGGCAAAAAATATCTTTATAGGTAGTTGTTTATTTCTGGAGAGACACAGCACCATTTGTATCGGATACTCACCTCTGTGATCATCTTGCAAAACAATTGAGAGAATTTTGTCTGCGAACATGACATTAAGGGTTTTCCTATATGCAATAAGTGTGAACACATGCAACCTAGCGATATACTCCTCACATGCAGATTTGATTGACATACGAGAACAAAGCCGGTAAAGAAATCGCAACAGTATACAGTTTAACGGTTAGACAATATTAGCTCCGACGAGACTTAAACTGTTCTCAATGTCTCAGATAAAATCATTTTCTCTTCCAAAGGCCAAAACATTTAAAAACTTAACACTTCAGATGTTCACCGAGCATGTTGTTATAAAACAGAACAGCACAAATATCGTAGAACATTTTCTTTTGCCCCTGGGATTGCTATTTTAAAAAGCAGTGTTTGCGCTATTGTTTGGCATAGCTACCATAACACAACATCTGCAAGCCCTTTAAACAGCTGAAACATTTCACTGTTCTTCTTCCATATAAACATACTGTAACTAGGCTGCTATACGTTTAGCTTTTCCATTATGACACCATAGTTCTGTCAATCAGGGGAGTTTTATTCATTTTTCTTCACTTTCGTCAACTCCAAACCACAGCCACACGAAAGCGTGTAATTATTTTGCGCTCAAAACAGCAAACAAAAAAAAAAACCTTTTTCTTTTTTTTTTTTTATAAAGATTAATATGCCTCATGTCACATTTCAATCTCACTAACAAGCAAATGTTTTAAAGCAACACAAACCATTGTTGGAATTTTATGGTTGAATACATATAATAGCATTTCCTGTCAATAAAGTTGAAAGTCTTGAACCATTCCAAGTCTTAAAAATATAATGGTGCTTTTTTTTCCCCTCAAGAGGAAAATAAGCCAAACTTTTCTATATTACAATACTTCATGAATGCAATGCTTTGAGACTTAAAGGGACCTAATTTAAATTTGTTGTCTCGGGGTAATCTCGGAGGATCTCATTTTAACAGAAATGGAACCTTATTTTATTTGAATTATATCATTTTCATTCCTTGAAACATGGTTTGTTTTTATTTGGCATGTAAAATATTTAAAAAATATAACAGCTAAGTTTCTAGACCAGAGAGAAATAATGAACCTTCAGGTAGACTGTGGGCAAGCAAGTGACTTTTGGCTAGCACACGGGCACTTGATGCTCTGGGTAAATGTTCATACATCTTGTTTGCTAATAAAGATTTGTAATTAAAAATATTGGAAGCAGAACGGGTCACTTATACAGCACAAATGACATTTATCAAATGGCGACATCAAGTCACAACCACTTATTTTTTTCAGATCTCATCTCCACTTCTCATGGCAGTGAGGTATGGAAATTTGTCAAGTATGGTAATAAATAATAAGAACATTTGGTATTTCTTTTGCTAGTGTGGTTACTAGCTTTTGAGAAATACCCGTCGACGACTCTAAATATGTCAGACCCTTGCAAGACCGGTACTACCATTAAGCATACTTGCCTACTCTCCAGGAATTCCCGGGAGGCTCCCGAATTTTGGGAAACACGGTGGCTCAGTGGTTAGCCCTTCTGCCTCACAGCACTGGTGTCATGAGTTCAATTCTCGGCCATGACCTTATCTGTGTGGAGTTTGTATGTTCTCCCCGTGTTTGCGTGGGTTTCCTCCAGTTGCTCCGGTTTCCTCCCACACTCCAAAAACATACTAGTAGGTTAATTGACTGCTATCAAATTGACCCTAGTCTCTCTCTCTCTCTCTCTCTCTCTCTGTATGTGTGTGTATGATAGAGAAATTAGACTGTAAGCTCCAATGGGGCAGGGACTGATGTGAGTGAGTTCTCTGTACAGCGCTGCGGAATTAGTGGCGCTATATAAATAGATGATGATGATGATTTTGGGGAGTTCTCCTGGACACCCGCAACAGTAGACAAACCTCCTGCAGTCTTCGAAATTCACGGCATTGAATGGTGGAGGTGATGCTTAATCATATCATTAAGCCCCGCCCCTGCTATTCAATGCAGTGAATTTTCATTTTATAGTGGGGGCGGGGCTATGGTGACGTGACAACATCACCACGCCCCCTTCTACCCCCTGTCACATGACATGAAATTGGCATGTATCCCATTAAGCAAACCTAGGTGGTTGCCTAGTGCAGCAATGGTTAGGACATACTTGGCCACTCTGCGGGAATGTCTGGAAGATCCTCAAATTCTGTGTAGATCTCCCGGACTCTAGGAAGAGCAGGCTGTTCTCCCGCATCCTGCCCACTTCCTAGTGAAGATGGCAGGATAGGAGCCTTAAAGATGCTTGAATAGCGTGCATCATGTCATCTTGGCCCCACCCCCCATGGGAAAATGACACATTTGCACCATTGCATTGCAGTGATAAAATGGCGCGATTCGCACCTCCCAGCCTCCCATCATCCTCACACTTAACCTTCCCTCAGGAATCTCCCGGAGGGAAAGCATAAAAAGTTGGTAAGTATGGAGTAGGAGTCACCTAAAAGACTGGATGAGTGACATAATGTCAATTATGCAGTGTTTTTAATAATACCTGCTTTGCATATGGTTGAGCCTTGTGAGCAAACCACCCCCACACGGACCGCCAGTTGTTAACATGAAGGAGAAGCAGCCATAAGCTGTTGGCTACTACTCCTGCCAGTATTACACTGGGAGTGTGGCACCTGGCTATGATGTCACATCTAAGCGCCACAGTCTCAGGAGAAAAGGACGCTGCCTCACCTATCGCCTGCTGTGGAAAGAAATGGGGGGGGAGACACAACATGGGTGAGGGTGGGATGCCACGTCAGGCACGGCCGGGGCTTGCACAGACCCGGGGCCATGACATCAACTTACATTCTTCATCCTGATGTGAACTCCAACCCCCGCTATGAGATCATTACTTCCAATGGGTGCCTGATGGATGATAAGCAAGAAGATTCCTCTTCTGCCTTCATATCCCCAAGACCCCAGTCAGACAAACTCCAGTTTACGGTTGATGCTTTCCGCTTCATTGGGACGGATGTTTCTGTGGTCTACTTCACTTGTTATCAAGTGATGTAGACCACAGAGCCCTTCTGCTCCACGGGAGGTTTCTGTCCACCCTGAGCTCGCCTTAGGACACCTGCGTTACGGTTTGACAGGTGTACCGCCCTGTTGTCCTTGGTTGTCCTCATTTTCCAATCAGCACTACAAAATGATGGAATCTGATTAGTTAGTAGAGCAACACTACCTTATTACATTGCACCAATTTTCATAAATGCCCCCACTATGAAGAACAATTTCTATATATGGATCTCCAGATGTCTAACTATGATGTGGCCATTGTAGCTACAACCCATTTTAATCCCCACTCTATCCCTGTTTTAACTTGTCCCCCAAGGTTATGATTTTATTTTAATTAGTGGAAAAGACTGTAACAGTTTCTGGGGCCAATTAAATAGAAAGATGCTGTGCAATGTGTGACATTTTGTTTATGCTGTACTACCACTTAATCCATCAATGTTATTAACCTGCTCCTTGCCATAGCCTGAGTCTCGGGTGCTCTATGTAGCTGTGTTTACTGGGACTCTCTGGGCTTGGCGGCAGAGTGGGGGTTGGGGTGGTGAGAGCAGGGGGTTCAATTACAAGCCGCAATGTCTTTACTAAGTATACTGATTTTAATAAAATTATGCAATGCTTTTAAGTTGTCTATATTGTACATTTGTACCATTTTATTTTCACAGATTTAGTTGCTCAATATTTCAAACTACATTCAGCTTGGCTTTCATGGAGTAATTGGCAAAACAGTGAAATTCCTAGAAACTTTTCTTGTTTCATTATGTCTTCTTACTGATTAGACCAGGTACTTGGCACTGCGGCCATGGGTCTGATTCCGACCAGGGCACTTACCTGTACTTGTATGTTCTTCCTGTTTTTATATGGGTTTCCTCCTTGTCCGTTGGCTTCTTCCACAGTCCAAAAAAATACTGATACGTTAATTGGCTGCTGACTAAAAGGACCCTAGTGTGTGTGTGCGTGTACTTGTGTGTGTGCGTGTACTTGTGTGTGTGCGTGTACTTGTGTGTGTGCGTGTACTTGTGTGTGTGTGTGTGTACTTGTGTGTGTGTGTGTACTTGTGTGTGTGTGTGTACTTGTGTGTATGTGTACGTGTGTGTATGTGTGCGTGTACTTGTGTGTGTGTACTTGTGTGTGCGTGTGTGTGTGTGTGTGCGTGTACTTGTGTATGTATGTACTTGTGTGTGTGTGTGTGTACTTGTGTGTGTGTGTGTGCGTGTACTTGTGTGTATGTGTGCATGTACTTGTGTATGTATGTACTTGTGTGTGTCTGTGCGTGTACTTGTGTATGTATGTACTTGTGTGTATGTGTGCGTGTACTTGTGTGTGTGTGTGTGTGTACTTGTGTGTGTCTGTGCGTGTACTTGTGTGTGTGTGTGTACTTGTGTGTGTGTGTGTGTGTGTGCGTGTACTTGTGTATGTATGTACTTGTGTGTGTGTGTGTACTTGTGTGTGTGTGTGTGCGTGTACTTGTGTGTATGTGTGCATGTACTTGTGTATGTATGTACTTGTGTGTATGTGTGCATGTACTTGTGTGTGTGTGTGCGTGTACTTGTGTATGTATGTACTTGTGTGTATGTGTGCGTGTACTTGTGTGTGTGTGTGTACTTGTGTGTGTCTGTGCGTGTACTTGTGTGTGTGTGTGTACTTGTGTGTGTGTGTGTGTGCGTGTACTTGTGTATGTATGTACTTGTGTGTGTGTGTGTACTTGTTTGTGTGTGTGTGCGTGTACTTGTGTGTATGTGTGCATGTACTTGTGTATGTATGTACTTGTGTGTGTGTGTGCGTGTACTTGTGTATGTATGTACTTGTGTGTATGTGTGCGTGTACTTGTGTGTGTGTGTACTTGTGTGTGTGTGTGCGTGTACTTGTGTGTATGTGTGCGTGTACTTGTGTGTGTGTGTGTACTTGTGTGTGTGTGTGCGTGTACTTGTGTGGTGGACAATTTAGACTGTAAACTCCAGTGCGACAGGAACTGATGTGAATGATTTCATATTCTCTGGAAAGAGCTGTGTAATATGTTGCTGCTATACAAATACATTATAATAATATTTATAATAATAATGCTTTTTGTGAACCGAAAACCTTTAAAATTCAGTCTTTGCCTCCTATCAGTACCACATTTTCAGTGTTTGTTGCCTGTCTGTAGACCTACCTATAATATAATACAATATGATAAATACAGATATACACATGCCTACTTATAGTATGGCACACATATCTACCCACCTACCGTATGGCACACATCTCTCTACCTACCTGTTGTATGGCACACATATCTACCTACCTATAGTATGGCACACATATCTTCCTACTTACCTATAGTATGGCACACATATCTACCTGCCTACAGTATGGCACACATATGTACCTACCTGTAGTATGGCACACATATCTACCTACCTGTTGTATGGCACACTTCTCTCTACCTACCTGTTGTATGGCACACATATCTACCTACCTATAGTGCACACATATCTACCTACCTACAGTATGGCACACATATCTACCTACCTATAGTATGGCACACATATCTACCTACCTATCTATTGTATGACACACATCTCTCTATCTGCCTATAGTATGGCACACATATCTACCTACCTATAGTATGACATACAGACAGACCTACCTATAGTAGGACATAAGGACACACCTACCTATCTTTGGCATGGCATACATCTCTCTACCTACCTATCTATGATATGACACACATCTCTACACCTACCTAAAGTATGACACACATATATATCTACCTACCTATACTATGGCACACATATCTACCTACCTACCTAAAGTGTGACACCCATATCTACCTACCTATAGTATGACACACATATCTACCTACCTACCTATAGTATGACACACATATCTACCTACCTACCTATAGTATGGCACACATATCTACCTACCTACCTAAAGTGTGACACCCATATCTACCTACCTATAGAATGACACACACATCTACCTACCTATAGTATGACATACAGACAGACCTACCTATAGTAGGACATAAGGACACACCTACCTATCTTTGGCATGGCATACATCTCTCTACCTACCTATCTATGATATGACACACATCTCTACACCTACCTAAAGTATGACACACATATATATCTACCTACCTATACTATGGCACACATATCTACCTACCTACCTAAAGTGTGACACCCATATCTACCTACCTATAGTATGACACACATATCTACCTACCTACCTATAGTATGACACACATATCTACCTACCTACCTATAGTATGGCACACATATCTACCTACCTACCTAAAGTGTGACACCCATATCTACCTACCTATAGAATGACACACATATCTACCTACCTACCTATAGTATGACACACATATCTACCGACCTACCTATAGTATGACACACATATCTACCTACCTATAGTATGGCACACATATCTACCTATCTATAGTAGGACACACATATCTACCGACCTACCTATAGTATGACACAAATGCACCTACTACCTATCTACCGTATGATACATTTGTGAGATCTCAAAATACAAAACACAATATTTTGTAAGGAAAGTTTGATCTAAGATAACTTAAATGTGAAAAGAAAAAAAATAACTTTGAAAAAATGTTGTTTCAGCCTTTACAAGCAGCATAAGGCATTTTCATAGCCATATAAATGTAACCCGGCTATAACACACACTGCAGTTATTGGTATACTTTGCCAACAGAAGTTATAGACTTTATTGTAAAATAAGAGGCCAAAATTGCTCAGATAACTTGCCTTGTATGTAATATTTCACAGGATTGCAAAATATGGCATGGGATCCTGGCTCCCAATTATATATCAATGGGGGTCAATTACAACCGGATGGCGCAGCACTGATTACCGAGCCATGTTTGGTTGCATCCTAACAAGCAAACTAAATGTTCGAGCTGGTTTGTATATATTCAAGCTGCTTTGCATACAGTATGATCGAGCCTTGCGTGTAACCCAGCTCCAAAACACATTTAAGTATAAAGTCATACATTTTAATGGTTTTTAATTGCGTATTGTGATCCTCAGTCCTCAAGTGGGGTTGGGTACGATTTAACGGCTGTGATTAAGAGGACAAGGAGTATATCTACAAAATAATTCTGATTTTCACAACGCCTATACATATAAAAAGCAGACTTACGATAAAAATAACAATATACATACCTGACCTCTTTCTGTTATATATCGATTGATGTAAATTACAACACTGTCTATTTACGTCACTTGTCAGACCTACAGTGATATATCAGGATTTAAAGCGGCAATGTCAGGTCCGTGTATAATATAAAAGTGTTAATGGTGTTTGTAATATTAACTCCAACCCTAACCCTAATCCTAACCCTAACTCTAACCCTACCCCTAACACTAACCTTTAACTTAGGTAATAAAGTCATCCTTCACCAAACTAGTACTTTGAATGCTCAGGTGTGCTGTTCCGAGAAATCCGCTCTGGGACAGCGAGATAGAGGACAGTGACAACACAAAAGTTGAGACATTAAAATCAGAAAACTTAAACTAACAAACACTGCAGAATATTTGACTCAAAATATTGGAGGTCTAATCTGATGCACACCTCAAATAGGTTTGGTCTTATACTAGTTGATAAATCTCTAGACAAATATAGCCAATTAACCTACCAGTTACTTTTTTGGAGTGTGGGAGGAAACCCACGCAAACACAGGGAGAACATACAAACTCCTCACAGATAAGGCCATGGTCAGGAATTGAACTCATGACCCCAGTGCTGTAAGGCAGAAGTGCTAACCGCTTAGCCATGTGTCTGCATGTAAGACTGTATAACCTCTTTAGATTGTGTCGGACACCCCTGGGGAGGCTTGGACTGCTCATCAATATTACCAAAGGTTCTTCTGGTGGGCCCCAAATGTAAGTGGTCTCCAATAGCAAGAAAACAAAAATAAACCCTTATTGCCATGTGATATCACAAAATCACTAAGCAGATCAGTCAATATTATAAATTATTGTGTAGTAATATGAAAATATGTGATTGGTATAATAAAAAATTCTGTTATACATTGTGCTTTTAAAAATGGTTTAAGTTTTGGACCTTATATTGCCAAGTTTGGCAAGACCTATTAAAGTATGTTGCACAGCTTAAAGGGTTAATGCCATTCAAAAATTTATTGTAGTATCATCATGTTGAGTATCCTGGAATGACTCCTGATACTTATATTTAGGATTTCTGCCTGAAATTGGCAGTTGAATTCTGAGAAACAGACTTTTTCTGCCGTTGACAGATCGTGAATAACTGATCTTCCTTAGCAGCATCTGTAAACATAGCAACAAACTGTGGACTGCTTGATTGTTGCCATGGTAACAGATATTTCTTGGGAAGGACAGTTATTTACAACACTTCTGTCAAATGGCAGCAACCGTGTTTTTCTCATGTTTCAGGCAGTCCTATTTAAAGCATCAGGTGTTGTTTCATGGTTTTAATTAGGCAAAAATCATTTTTCAGTGAAGTTACCCATTACGAAAACATGGCCTACGGCTTGTATTCTATAGAAAATTGGTACTTGGTACAGGAGACACTAGTACATATGCTATATATGGGTTCAGACACATACTGCCGCACATTAATATATGTCACTAGAAGTACCAACATTTCTTTATATTGTCCCTTTAAGAGAACTGTCCATACAAAGCCGGAATAGCTGGAAGATCCTTTATTTGGAAGGATAACAGAAGAGAGCAGAACTCACACTGTTCTGTTTGGTGTATTTTGGAAACGCTAATGTTTGCTCAGATTTAGTAAGCGTTGGTTGGTAAACATCATGAAGGAAACTCATTCAATATGCACATTGTTAAATGTATCATATTTAAATCGCATAGGAACAGTGTCGTTTAATGTTCTGTTTTGTCTGTAATGTTTCTGACAAATGTTCCACATGTTATGAATAAATTAGTGAGTGATGACACTAAAGGGGCAATTTAAATCCCCCTCTTTGCAGGAGTAAATGGTTCATCCATGAAAAGGAGAAACTTTCCCATTATTCAACTGAATTTTTGCGTTCGTATGGGAGAAAAATATAAGTTTTGCATGCAAAACCTCTGCTCGTAGCATTGACTGCATCCAGGAAAGCCTATTCAAATGCTTATGTATGAAGGTTTTGAAAGAAAGGTATTCGATCTATCTATATCTCCAGGACAGTCTGCTTGAAAGACTTCTTCCCTTTGCCTATTTAAATGGAATGAATGTATGAAGAAAGAAATAAAGAAAGAAAGAAGGAAAGAAAGAAAGAAAGAAAGAAAGAAAGAAAGAAAGAAAGAAAGAAAGAAAGAAAGAAAGAAAGAAAGAAAAAAAAAATATCAGGCAGTGAATGCTCCCCAAACTCCTCAACCAGCCCCTGGCTAGACAGCCTGGCCTGGTTTTCCATAAAACAGGGAGACCATGTGTGTGTCCACCTGTTCAAACGAAAACCTAGGTTGGTGAGTGCAGAGCTGATGTCTATATGGGCGGTGGGGCTTCCAAAAAACAGTGTACTACCCCTTCCCAGTAACTGCCATCCCTGCTCTGAAAAGAATTTGGGTTCTTACTGTCCCCTCCTGGGCTGTGGGAGCTAGTCTAATGAACAAGATTTAGGCCCCCTGGAGGGGCAACTTTGTCACCCTACTGGACCCATGACACTGGACCTCTGCACGAAGAGGAAAAATAAGTAAAACACAGACAATTTTAAAATAACTTTTAAAGGGGGCATATCTTAGTAGCCACTAGAACAGCAATTGCGCAACTTTGGAAACAATCGCCCCCCCCCAAACATTCACAAACATTCATTCTAGCTTTCAAATGGAAACTTTAGATGCCCTTTATTCTATGTCACCGTCCTCCCCAATTGTTAAATGGATGTCTTGGCATGAATTCCCAACTGAAGGGGAAGGCTCTAGATTAATCCACCCCCTAAAGGCTCATAACCTTTTAACTCAGGTCCCTCCAGATATACTCCCTACGCCGACCTAAACTTAAATATAGGTCATATTTTCCCACCCTGCTGGTTTGTTGCTGATATATTTGTTCATATAGGTTGTATGGTTTGATATACAATGTTGTGTCTGCCCTTCACTCTGTATTCCCCCCCCATTTTTTTTTCTGTACCCCTCTACCACTTACTTTTAAAAATTCAATAAAAATTATTGACGTTAAAAAAAAATAATTATTTTTAAAGACACAAAGGTTCCCCAAACTCATGTTTACCTCTTTATTATATATAAATTAAAATCTTTGTTCATAATCTGTTAGAGTCCAATGGTAAATAAAATCTTCTTATCTCCTTTCTTTGTTCTTGATCCATTGTAGTCAAATGGGGAAAAAAAATATAAGTATAATCTCAGTAAAAAAATCACCCGATCACTGATGCTAATCATGCTTAATTCTATTATTATTATTATTAACATTTATTTACATAGTGCTAGCATATTCCATAGCGCTTTACAATTGGGAACAACACAGTAATGAAATGAGACATGGGGCTAGATTTACTAAACGGCGGGTTTGAAAAAGTGGGGATGTTGCCTATAGCAACCAATCAGATTCTAGCTTTCATTTATTTAGTACATTCTACAAAATGACAGCTACAATCTGATTGGTTGCTAAAGGCAACATCTCCACTTTTTCAAACCCGCCGTTTAGTAAATCTAGCCCATGGTCTTACAGACTGACACTTAAAATCTATATTTCAATATGGGTTTGATACATAAGGATAACTTCTACATATTGCTTATTGGTCCAGCCAGTTGCAAAGGTAGAAAGAGCTTAGTGGCTATATGATCCAGACCCCGCTCAATATAGATCAGAGTGTCAGAGGTCAGAGAGTTGATTGAGTATATAAAGGAAACATGCAGGTCTTGTGTAAACTGTGCAGAGGATGGTAATAGGGTACCCTAGGGAGGTTAAGAGAGTGGTTGCGGAATATTATAAGCTTGTTTGAAGAGGTGGGCTTTACAGAACGCTTGAAGGCTAGTGGAAAGTCTTGTTTTGTAAGGGAGGGGATTACGAAAAGTAGGGGCAGCCCGAATGATAGCAGGTAAGTGTGGAGGAGAGACGCATTTCTAAACGCAAGGAAATGCATGTAACACTATTTGCATCTCTACATGTGTTTAGCTTGCATTGCATTTTTAAAAACTTTTTTTTGTACCATTCCAGGACATCTGTCGCGGAACAGCGCCGTTGAAAAATATAAACGTAATGAGATGCGGTGAAGACAGGTTTGTGTAAGCAAAGTAAGGTTTGTGTAAGCATTTCCACATGCTTTAGGCTCAAATAAGATAACTCCCTGTTCTGTCACAAATGCAAGATTAAAAAAATGCAGCATTAATGCACGTGTCAATGCATCTGAACACATACATAAATGCAATGCAGTTTATATTTTTTAGTTGCGCTTTAATATCTGATGAAAAAAACTTCATTGCAAAAGCTAGAATGGAAACTTTGCAACATTCACAAGTATACCTGCAAATACTTCCATGTTTATTAATATAAACACATTAATAGTAGTTTACATTGGATGTAACATATAAAGATACATACAGCTTGTGCATTCCAGGACTATAATCTACATAATGGCATGGACTTTCGAACTTCATTATAATGTAATTTCTTTGCATTTTTAATGCTCCTGTTCAATAAATATTAAGTTATAAAGCCCAGAGGCTAAGAATTGACAGTAAGAATTGCACTTGGCATACATAATCACAGCAATTGTACTGTGCTGTTGGTCAATGTTGAACAACGAGGGACATTAATAGGGACAAACCTTTAAAGCCCGGCACTGACCTTGGAAACTAGGGATGGATAGTAGCATGGGCAGAACAGATCACCAACAGAAGAGGCCTCTGCTCTTCTGAGAGCAGAACAGGGGCCGTCAGGGAGGAGCAGGGGTGTTGAGCGGTAGATGAGACCCCCCCACTTCCAAGTCCTATAGGTGCTGCACCCATGCAGCCATGCAAGTTACACTCCTGGTTGGCAGCTATAGTATGTTTCTGGGCCATGGGAGAAAATTAGAGCACCCAGAGGAAACCCATGTGAAATCCAAGCAACACCACAATCTACTTAGTATGGAATCAAACCCAGGCCCAGCACTGCAAGACAGCAGTGCTAACCACTGTGCCATCTGTTTACAGCTGTTATTGCAAAAATGGCTAAGCTCTTGTATCCAGAAATATACATCATCATTACCATTTATTTACATAGCACCACTAATTCCGCAGCACTGTACAGAGAACTCACTCACATCAGTCCCTGCCCCATTGGAGCTTACAGTCTAAATTCCCTAACACACACTAGGGTCAATTTTTTGTTAGCAGCCAATGAACCTAGCAGTATGTATTTGGAGTGTGGGAGGAGCACCCAGAGGAAACCCACGCAAACACAAGGAGAACATACAAACTCCTCACAGATAAGGTCATGGTCAGGAATTGAACTCATGACCCCAGTGCTGTGAGGCAGAAGTGCTAACCACCCAGCCACCATGCTGCCCATGTGCGTATCAGCTTTTTTAAAAGATAGTACGATGCATGTAAATGGCAGTGACATTGTCACCATACCCCCTTGCTTTCTTATTTGGGGTTAGAATGAATCTATTACAGTAAATTATATAATTTTTTTAAAAAACTATTACTTTTTTTAATTATAGAAGCCAACTTGCATTTAGGTTAAGTGTTCCTTTAAATGTTCTTGATGTCCCTCCTTTACTTAATTTAATAAATGTATTTCATTATATTTTTTATTATTGCTGAAACCACACTAGAAACTATTTATAGAATTAATATAAAAGTATAAATATATGGAAATAAGAATGAAAGACTACACCACAAACTAAAATTGCTAAGTGACAGCTAATAAATAAAGGAAAATACAAAAAGAGTATAGTGGTTTGGAATTTTTACAAAGTCCAACACTCCATTCTTGGAGTTTTGCAATGTAAATGTAAAAAAAAGAAAAATAGATTTTCTGCATTAATGTTTTGCACAACATAGAAATATAGCATCCCTTAATACAAGTAAAATAAAAACAAAACACAATTCGAGAAACATATATTTAAGAGTTACACTGTCAGGAGAGTAGAGCTACCTGCTGGTATTGACACAGCTCTATCTAGAGGCGCAGAGTCTAATACACCTCTGGTCTTCACCAGGGACCCCACAAGGGAGTTTGGGTTTAGCTGCGAGAGACGCGCAGGTCGCAGTTCTCCAGGAGGGCAATCAGCAGTGTAGATAAAGGTAAACGGATAGTCAGGGAAGCCAAGGTCAAGCCGGGTGGTCTGCGAAGTATACAAGGAGTATCCGAAAGAATAGTCAGGCAGGCAGGGGTCAAATATCGAGAAGAACTTGCAGAGCCAAAAGGAGAATCCAAAGACAATGTCAGGACAAGCCGAGTCAGGAATCGGGGAATCAGACCAAAAGCAGGGAGATAACATCCAAGTGCCTGGACCTAGTTTAACCTAATTCATCCTTTTATAGAGGGTTGGAGACGCTAATTACTGGAGGTGATGACGTAAGCAGGCGCCGCTGGGTCTCTGAATAGTGTCCCGTTGCCTAGCAATGGGACGCACAAGCACGTAGGAGGCCACCGAACAGCAGGAATTGATACGTCTGGTGGCTGGTCAACCAGACACAACACTCGGCAGTAAGAAGGCAGCTGTCCCGGAGTGGATGGAAGAACAAAGGGACGGTGTCTGACATACACCTAGTGCCTTTCATATGAATGAATATACAGTATGTTAATGTTTCCAGAGCTAAAAAGATTTGATTGTGGGGGCAAGATTTCATACACGCAGCAGATTCCTGTTAATAATCTCAATGAAAGACACAACAGTCAGCAACTATTGGGGTATCTTGAATACGTATGATCTTCAGACAACATTCTAGGGCAAGCCTGTAATATGTTGAACTGATACAAAAGAGGATTTAGATATAGAGGGAGATTAAAATGGGATATATGGAAATAGAGATATTTAATGGTTGTTATTTCTCTTAACTTTAATTCATACTTTTGACTTATTTTACACCCATTATCAGTCACAATAGTTTAATCTGCAATGAATTTAGACTCTCATACCTGAGAGTCACCTCCATCTGGCACAACCTATGCTTTTAGGATGACCAAGCCTCTGACTATGACTATGTACTTCTACCAGTGACCTTAATGAGAAAGGCACTTTCACTCTGAGTATCTAAGCTTCCACCCCTAGCTGTGTGCTTTCTTATCTGCCCTACTAGAGACCGTGTGGGTCGATGTGCAATAAGTCCAAGAGGCAAGCCATTACCAGCAACCTCTCTATCTCTAAAGGCATAGGACCCGATTTATTAAGGAAAGTTAAGCAAAAGTAAGTAAGGCAAAACCATGTTGCATTGGAGGGGGAGGTAAATTTAAAATGTGATGGCAGATTTATAGCTGGGGTAGGGCATGTCCTAGATCAGGGGTCAGGGAACTTTTTTACCTTTTACCCCCTAATATATTTAGATACGCCGACGTTACCCCCTTGATTTGAAAGGAAGGAAATCATATAATATTAGTTATTGGAATTCAAAATTTTATTGAATCTATTCAGAATTTCTTTAAAAGCTTCAACTTCAAAACTTTAGGTTTTGGAAAAATAATGTTGCTTCATTTTTGATACGAGAGCATCAATATTGGGGCACTTTGATGTCAGAGTAATTTGGATACAGTCTTCAGCATCCAATCAATTTCTCTGCTTTGTTTTTATGTTCGTTAGAGTGGAAAATCCTTTTTGCAAAAGGCAGAAACTTTTTGACTGCCTCCTCATGTGCAATTTTGATTCCTTTGCAGCTGTTGACATCCAAAAATATAACAGATCTGCTTTGTTTTTAAATGCAATACGTGCTTCATTATTGCATCAAAGCTCAAGAAGTGCCTCTGCCAACCCTTGAGGCTCTTCTGGTACAACAGCAATTTCACATTTAAAGGGGTCTACAATCCAACTGACAGCATGTGAATCAGCAGCATTACCCCCAGGAATTTTTTATTTTTACCCCATTTAGGGTAATTTACCCCTGTTCCCTGACCACTGTCCTAGATCAACTTGAAATTTCAGTGTAGAAATAAGCTATCAAGTATTTGTGTGCTCCATGAAACAACAGACAGTATTTTCCTTATGTGCAAAATAATAAACTAATTTACACCCCTTGCATTGCGACATGGTTTTGCTAAGAAAACTTGAGTAAGAAAACTTGGGTCAGCTAACAGTCATATGTTGAGAATAACTTGATCATACAGAGTTGCCACAAAAACGATTTCCAGTGTTGTCACCTTCTACTTTACCTGACAGCTCCAGATCTAGTTTTCACGGAACTCCTGTGTACGGGGATTCAGTAGTGTTTATCAGACACATGACTTACTTCTAGATGCCCTTGCTTCAGCTGGTGCAGATGTTGATGGACTTGCTGTTAGTTTACAGTATACATCTTATTAATAATCCTGCAAATGATACAGCAGGGGCGCACGGAGGATTGTCGGGGGGGGGGGTTTCTCCCCGCCGACCGAAAAAAAAAAAAAAAAACATGCGAGAGAGCTGCTGCACATGCGCCCGTTTCGCCAGCGCTGTCCTATACAGCAGCCGCGGCGCTGTCTAAGAAGCACCTGCGGCGGTGCTGTATACAATACAGCACCGCCGCAGACGCTTCTCTGACAGCGCTGTGGCTGCTGTTTAGGACAGTGGCCACTTAGTTAGCGCAGGGAGGGGTTTCTAGAGACTCAGAAACCCCCCCCTGCATGCGCCACTGTACAGGTACTAAAATACAGAGCAGTGTAATTGTCAGTACGCACAGCAGGGTTGTATTATGAATTATGATGATGATCCATCATTCACCATCTCCCCTTCCTTCACATGCTTTTATTAATGTACAACATTGTGTGGCTAAAGCAGATTGAGGTGAAACAGTTTTAAAAATGTAACCACTAATGAACATTCTGCAAGCTCCAGGTTTTAATTGAGTTGTCTTATTTTTGAGCTGCTTCCAGTGCAGTTTAAATGAAGTTAGAATGTGTAGCACTGTTCACCTGCTAGAGGAGGAATAGGACGTGTGCCCCAGATCCAGTGGGTGGAGATGTTGGCATGACTTTTCCCTCTATGTACATAACTCAATGTCAAAACAATTCTCTATTTCCTGTCTATGTTCTCAATTAACAAATTAGCCAAACATTTCCTCATTTACCTTTGTCTTTATGTCATTTTAGAGGAAAAAAAATAAACTGTTTATGGGTTTATTTTCACTTAATTCCCCACATATATCCTGCACAGGAAGCATTATGTCTTTGTATATTTACATTTATGACATTAAATGCGTGGGAGCTGCCCACACTTATTTAAAATGAAGCACCATGCAAATACAGCAGATATTATTGTTATTATTAATATACTTAGGGGAGGTGGGGTGGAAGGAGAGATACTTGCTCCCCTCTTGGATTTTGCCACCTTTGACATGTGGCAATACTGGGACGCCATATTATTATTATTATTATTATTATTATTATTATTATTATTATTATTATTATTTATTTGTTAGGCGCCACAAGAGTTCCGCAGCGCCGTACACAGTACAAACAGTAGACTATACAAGGTGAAACAGTGCAGAGCAATAAACAAAAAGTACCAATACTTCAGAGGCTCCAGGCAGGCTAATGCAGGAAAGACGGAGCAGAAGAACAGGTATGGAGACAGGAGGGAAGAGGGCCCTGCTCATGTGAGCTTACATGCTAAGGGAGGGTAAACAGAACAGGCACAAGGGAAGCCAGTTGAAGCATGGGGGGAGAAGAGGGGGGCGAGAGGGGAGAACGAGCGGAGGAGATGAGGGGGTTAAGTGGATGGTTGGTAGGCTTTGAGGAACAGGTGAGTTTTAAGTGCACGTTTGAAGGAGCACAGAGTAGGAGAGAGACGGATGGAGCAAGGGAGGTCGTTCCAGTGAAGGGGGGCCTCACGGGAGAAGTCTTGGATTCTGGAGTGGGAAGTGGTGATTAGAGTGGAGGAGAGGCGGCGGTCATTGGCCGAGCACAGGGAGGAATGTGAATGGAGAGGAGGTTAGAGATATAAGGAGCAGTAGACTGGGAGAGAGCCCTGTAAGTGGTGGTAAGGAGTTTGAAAAGGATTCTGTAGGCGAAGGGGAGCCAGTGCAAAGCAAGGCAGAGAGGGGAGGCAGAGGAGGAGCGGCGTGAGAGGAAGATGAGTCTTGCGGTAGCATTGAGTATAGAGTGGAAGGGGGAGAGATGGGAGTGGGGGAGGCCAGTAAGGAGGAGGTTGCAATAATCAAGGCGGGAGATGATGTGTGCGTGGATGATAACATTTTCAGGAGTAGTGAATGGACTGATTGTACAGATTTTTGTTTGATTACAAAAATAAAGAACTGAGAAGAGCAGATGTATTGGGAGAATCTGTGAGATAAGGAAAACTCTAGTGTAGGAATTATGTGGAGACAGGGAAGGATAGGCCATTAATAAAGGGTACATTGGCTTTGTTTTCAAGAAGAAAGGAGAGAAGAAGGGAAAACATTCCAAAAGTACAGGTGCAGCATGAGAGGAGTCTTGGAGAATGAAATGTCAGGTGTTAATAAGATGGATACATGTCAGATCAGGGGGCATTATATTATGTATGGAAGGTATGGAGACTAGAGAAGAGTTCTGTTAGGGACTTTGGAGTGAAAGATGTGATTGTGAGAGATGTTTTTGTTGTCTTGGTCAATGATTAAGGCTGGGTACACACTGAAGAATTTTCCGACCGACGTGTTATCTACAACGACTTTACCTTCGACAGAAGGTCCAATTGCTCGGACGATTAATGTGTACACACTAGTCGCATTTTAGATGATTAACGAAAGACCGACCATCCGGAAAGCGACTTTTCACAGCCATATTGTTGTTAGCAAATATTAGAATTTTGTACACACTGAAACGACTTATGAGGTCCATGTAACGATATCCACAAGAAATTTAAATAAAGGTCAGGGTATGTTCAATAGTACCCACCCCAAACCTCATAAAAAAGCGAGAGGTAACACGTTTTCTTCATACATTCGTTAGCACGTTCAATGTACATGTAAAGAGTTACAGAACACAGGTGCAAGATGCATTACCATTTACACAGGTGTACTCATATGCAACCAGACATATATAAAATACACATCTATACACAACTATAGGAAACACAAAAACGTATTATATACAAAACTTTATGTAATTTTGCAAGCAAATGTGATAGACATAATTTGCATTTTTATTAATGTGTATTGAGTGTACAATAAAGTAACACATAGCTATAATTAAGTATGCAGACATAAGCAATACACATATAAATGAAACATATGTTTACTACACTGCATTGACAAAGGTTTCTAATTATAATGGCAGACATATGCTGTACCTATAAATGCAATAGACACCTGCTATTGCTTTACCGCTAGAAGCACTTAATTACCAAATGAGTGACGTGTGGACACCACACCATGTGGGACTAGTACAGGCATCAGATATTAACATACACACCCCCGAAGGAGTCGCAGCTCGGAGGAACTATCGGCAGTTGTTCATGGATCGATCAGAAACGTACACACTATATGATCGTTAGGTGGATTGGTCGGAAAATATTAAACGGTATGACCAACCAAATGAGCCTACAATCGGCAGTTTGGAATGACTTTCGACCATCGTGTCACTATACACACTAACCCGACTTCCGACCGAACGGTCGTATGTCGGCTGATTTGTCCGATTATTGGATGAAAATGCTCCAGTGTGTACCTAGCCTAAGTGAAGCAATGGCACCAAGGGGCTTTTTTAGGACACACCTCTAAAATGTAAGAACTTTTAGACACTATGGGCCTGATTTAGGCTTAGGAGCAAATTAATTAACTTGTTGTACTTTTGCATCAAATTTCTTTCTTATTAAATTTACTATATTGCTCGTGCGCACATCTTGGGCCCCTATTTTGATCTGCACGTATCTAACACTTTCAGTCCCCTGCACGTTGAGAGATGGATTAGAGGCATTCACAAGCAAGTACAGTCAGGACATAACCGTGCCCTCTGAGCTGTGCACAAATATATGGCTATAGTTGTGTCTGAAATGCGTATTTTATAGCTGTATATTTTAAGTGCTACAATTGCCAAGTATCTGTTGGGGGTGTAGTGTCTTATGTCTGTATAGAGTGTAATAGAATTGTATTATGATCATGTCCAGTGGTCAGGTCATGTTGGGGGTGTAGTGTCCTATGTCCAGGGCTGCCAAGAGAAATTCAGGGCCCTGGTACAACAAATTCATGGGGACCCCCTTATAGTCGAGCATGCAAAAAATTTCATTTTTCAAGGGTGCGGTCATGCATTTGGGGGCGTGGCTAACATCAAAATCACTAGGCTCTCAATTTGCCGGAGCGTCACATATGTCCAAGCACTCCTGACTTTTAGGACATCTACCACCACAGTGTAGTATAGAAAGAATGCAGTGTGTACACAAGGGCCTGAGTCATTAAGGCAGACAAAGGAGTAAATGTTCTCTGGGATAAACCATGTTACAATACAAGGGGTGCAAATTAGTTTATTATTTTGCACATAAGATAAATACTGGCTGTTTTTTCATCTAGCACACAAATATTTGCTAGCTATATTATTACACTGAAATTTAAAGTTGATCTAAGACATGCCCTACCCCAACTATACATCTGCCCCACATTTTAAATTTAACTCCCCCTCCAATGCAACATGGTTTTGCCCAGGTGCAAATGTTACTCCTTTTTTATGCTTTGCTCTCCTTAATGACTCAGGCCCAAAGAGTTCAGTCTTGGCCTGCCCCTTACACAACACTCACCAAAAATTGGTATTGTCCCTACTAGAATCACAACATTTCACACACTCTGCTGCTCTCTCCTACCTGTTCTTCTCACTTTCTCCACCTGTAGCTGCTGGTTTCTTTAGTTGTTGCTTGTCTGTATCCTGGAATGTTGAAGGACCTATTTTGAAAAAAAAAAAGGCTACATTTAGAAAATTACAGCCAGACCCGGCGTTAAATCAATACCACCCACGATTAATAATTAGGCCTTCCTCCAGCCCCAACATTAAAATAATAGTATTCACATTTAATAAATAAACCTATTCCCTTCCTGCAAACAGCAATACCTATTTCCCACAACCATCACTGCCATTAAATAACTCATAGTCACATTTAATAAATAGACATCATTCTCCCCAAACTCACCCCCATATTCAATAGCCCCCAAACCACCCCATCTTAAATTAATAGTCCCCACTATTAAATTGCCCCACCATCACCCTACAAACAAAATAGCGCCTATTAATTAGCCACCACCTACCTCACACACACTACATTGCAACAAGCCCCCTGTGCCATTACACACACATTACTGTGACCCTTTATCACAACTACACTGTGCCCCCTTACTCTCACACAACGCCCTCCATGCTGCTTTCCCCCCTTTTTTTAAAAAATCTGTGCTTCTCTCCCCTTTTATTTTTAAATCTGTGCTTCTCTCCCCTTTTTTATTTAATCTGTGTTTCTCTCCCCTTTTTTATTTATTCTGTGCTTCTCTCCCCTTTTTTATTTATTCTGTGCTTCTCTCCCCTTTTTTATTTATTCTGTGCTTCTCTCCCCTTTTTTATTTATTCTATGCTTCTCTCCCCTTTTTTTATTTATTCTGTGCTTCTCTCCCCTTTTTTATTTATTCTGTGCCTCTCTCCACTTTTTCTTTTACTCCCCCTTCTTTATAGCACTGTCCCTTTCCTCCCCGTTTCTTTACTTACCTTTTGTCAGCTTCTTTCTTTTTCTCTTCTTCTCTTCTGTCTTCTCTTCTTTCTTCTGGCTTTGCCGCGGTCACGTGAGTATGTTTTTTTTTTTGTTCCAGCTCCCCCCACAAACGACGGACCGATCCCCCCCCGCGGATAAAAATAATAACTTAAACAAAAAAATAATAAAAAAAAAGTAAAAATTAAAAAATTATAAGCGAGGGCCCGGGTAAAATGTAGTGTAATATATATGTATTATGATCATGTCCAGTGGTCAGGTCATGTTGGGGGTGTAGTATCCTATGTCTGTATAGAGTGTAATAGAATTGTATTATGATCATGTCCAGTGGTCAGGTCATGTTGGGGGTGTAGTGTCCTATGTCTGTATAGAGTGTAATAGAATTGTATTATGATCATGTCCAGTGGTCAGGTCATGTTGGGGGTGTAGTGTCCTATGTCTGTATAGAGTAGGGGTGTGCACCGGGCACTTTTAGTGTTTTGTGTTTTGGGTTTTGGGTTCTGATTAGCTTGAGGTTTTGGGTTCTGATTTGTTTTGCCAAAACACCTGACGAAAGGTTTTGGTTCTGATTTAGGGTTTTCGGTTCTGATTTATTTTTAAAAAAGCATAAAAAGCACTAAAATCCATTTTTTTTGTTTTTTTTACACTCCTACGCTATTATTAACCTCAATAACATTCAATAACAATCATTTCCACTAATTTCCAGTCTATTCTGAACACCTAACACCTCACAATATTGTTTTTAGTCCAAAACGTTGCACCGAGGTAGCTTTCTGGACTGCGTAGTGGAGTGGCCCCGGTACCCAATTTGGTACCTGGGCCACAATACCTCCTCCAACTGGTCTCAATTCCACTGCACATATGGCTGCTCCTCCATCCTCTGCAGCATATAGAGGGTGGAGTTCTAGCGTGTCAATACCTCTTGTTTTCGATCATGACAGTGCCTTTTAATTATTTTTGGATTTGGCCCCAACACTGAATGTAGTTTAATATCTGATACGCAGCTATCTGGACTGCGTGGTGGAGTGGCCCCGGTACCCAATTTGGTACTGAGGCCACAATACCTCCTCTAACTGGTCTGAATTCCACTGCACAGATGTCTGCTCCTACCTCCTCCAACTGGTCTAAATTCCACTGCACAGATGGCGGATACCGGATGGACGTCTAACACCAACATAGCTGTTAAGGCCGCAGTTCCTCTTTTTTGGAACTACAGAAATAATGAACGTAGTAATAGAAATGGCAGTTCCTCTTTTTGGGAACTACACAAACAATGACCGTAGTAATAGAACTGGCAGTTCCTATTTTTTGGAACTACAGAGTAATGAACGTGGTAATAGAAATGGCAGTTCCTCTTTTTGGGAACTACAGAAACAATGAATGTAGTAATAGAACTGGCAGTTCCTATTTTTTGGAACTACACAAACAATGACCGTAGTAATAGAACTGGCAGTTCCTATTTTTTGGAACTACAGAAAGAATGAACGTAGTAATAGAACTGGCAGTTCATATTTTTTGGAACTACACAAACAATGACCGTAGTAATAGAACTGGCAGTTCCTATTTTTTGGGAACTACAGAAACAATGAACGTAGTATTAGAACTGGCAGTTCCTATTTTTTGGAACTACAGAAATAATGAACGTAGTAATAGAACTAGCAGTTCCTCTTTTTGGGAACTACAGAAACAATGAACGTAGTAATAGAACTGGCAGGTCCTCTTTTTTTGGACTGCAAGAATATATTGCTCTATAATATTTTTTATACTTTTTCAATTATTTTTTTATATTTTTTTAATTTTTTTTTTTTTATATTTTTTTTATATTTGTTATTTTTTTTAAAAGATTTTTGACTGATTAACAAATTGCTATGGACTTATCAGAAACAAATACAGGACAAAAGCACCACTGGACTCAGCAGCACAGACAATGGCCAAAGCACCACTGGAATCAGCAGGACAGAGCACTGGAAAAAGTACTACTGCACTCAGCAGGACAAAGCACCACTTGACTAAATAAATCACCAGGACAGAGCACTGGACAAAGTACTAATGCACTCAGCAGGACAAAGCACCACTTTAGTAAAGTTATCAGCAGGACAGAGCAAGTCAACCTCCCTCTTCACTAACCACAGGGAGAATGAAGATGGCGGCCGCGAGCGGGGCATTTATGAGATCCGAGTAGCCCGGAAGTTCCCGAACAGTGCTCGGATCCGCACTGTTCGGGTGGGCTCGGATTAGCAAAATCCGAGCCCGCTCATCTCTAGTATAGAGTGTAATAGAATTGTATTATGATCTTGTCCAGTGGTCAGGTCATGTTGGAGGTGTATTGTCCTATGTCGGTATAGAGTGTAATAGAATTGTATTATGATCATGTCCGATGGTCAGGTCATGTTGGAGGTGTAGTGTCATATGTCTGTATAGAGTGTAATAGAATTGTATTATGATCATGTCCAGTGGTCAGGTCATGTTGGAGGTGTAGTGTCCTATGTCTGTATAGAGTGTAATAGAATTGTGATATGATCATGTCCAGTGGTCAGGTCATGTTGGAGGTGTAGTGTCCTATGTCGGTATAGAGTGTAATAGAATTGTATTATGATCATGTCCGATGGTCAGGTCATGTTGGAGGTGTAGTGTCATATGTCTGTATAGAGTGTAATAGAATTGTATTATGATCATGTCCAGTGGTCAGGTCATGTTGGAGGTGTAGTGTCCTATGTCTGTATAGAGTGTAATAGAATTGTGATATGATCATGTCCAGTGGTCAGGTCATGTTGGGAGGTGTAATGTCCTATGTCTGTATAGATTGTAATACTATTGTATTTTGATCTTGTACATTGGTCAGGTCATGTTTGATAGATGCAGTACCTTAAGTCTCTATAGAGTGTAATATAATTTTATTATGATTGTGCTTAGGGGTCAGTACATATAGGATATATAGGGATAGTAGGTGGGGTGTACTGTGTCTGTATAGCGTAGAAAGATACTGGGTGTAAAATTATGTATTCACATACTGTGCATGAGTATCAAAATGCATCTGTATTTAGATCAAAGGCTTGTGGCCCTCTATACCTGAAGAGATGGAATGAGATTAGGGAAGAGTAAGTTGAGAACAATATGAGCATATATAGGTAAATGTAACACACCCCCTGGACATGTGACCTATCAAAACTTGGGGCTAGATATACTAAGCTGCGGGTTTGAAAAAGTGGGGATGTTGCCTATAGCAACCAATCAGATTCTAGCTGTCATTTTGTAGAAAGTACTAAATAAATGAAAACTAGAATCTCATTCCAAGATATGCGTCTTTAGGGAGTGTACCTTTTGTGGGTACCTGAGACCCGGTGTAACCAAACATGTTGATCATGATGACACCAGCAGCACTATCTAGTTGATTCTGACAGGCTGTGCATTGACCCCTTCAGCTGATGGTACAACATTCTCTATGGCAATTGGCATTGTCTATGGGAAAATGCCAATTTTTGCATTTATTAATAATGCTGTCAAGATTCTATTCTCTGTTGTGTACATGACATTTCAGTAAAGTATATTCAATGTGAATAGGGTAAGGTGACTTTTCATTTATAACTAACACTAGCAAGTCACACACAGTAGCGTTGGGCACAGAAATAAGCCGATTTACTGCTGTGTTTGGAAATGGAAGTATCTTGAGATATGCGCAACACAAAATAAATTTTTACACGAACAATCAGGATGTAAACATGCATTAAACTCTATATCAAGCCCTAATTATACCAAAATATAATTGAATACAATATTAATGTTAATAATAGTCTCTTAGCTTCGTACTTTTATATGATCACAGAACTCCTTTTTGACTAATTTCCTTATATTTCAGTAGAGAACATTATCCCAAATACTCTAATCATAATCATTAGACCAAACTTCCAAGTGGAGAAATTAAAAACATGAGGAACAACCAGGGCCATCTCAACAACATTATGGGCCCCCGGGCAAAGCAGTGCACCGGGGCTTCTACATATATATATATATATATATATATATATATATATATATATATATATATATATATATATATATTTATATATATATATAGATATAAATGTATAGAGATACGGATATAGATATAGATATAGATATATAGAGATAGAGATAGATAGATAAGTACATACCAATGCAATCGCTTGCGCACGCTGCGCACGCTGCGTACTATTGGTGGGCAGCACAGTGGCGAAGTGGTAGCACTTCTGCCTTACAGCGCTAGGGTCATGAGTTCAATTCCCAACCATGGCCTTATCTGTGCAGAGTTTGTATGTTCTCCCTGTGATTGCGTGGGTTTCCTCCGGGTGCTCCGGTTTCCTCCCACACTCCAAAAAACATACTAGTAGGTTAATTGGTTGCTATCAAAATTGACCCTAGTCTCTACCTGTCTGTCTGTCTCCCTCTCTATGTGTGTGTGTGTCTGTGTCTATATTAGGGAATTTAGACTGTAAGCTCCAATGGGGCAGGGACAGATGTGAATGAGTTCTCTGTACAGCGCTGCAGAGTCAGTGGCGCTATATAAATAAATGATGATGATGATGATGATGATGTACTTGCTCAGTGACCCTTGTAGGTTTTTTTTGCAGGTTTTTCTTTTGCAGGATTATTTATTCTAATTAAGAGCCCTGCATATGGTCCCCCCTTGCCCGTGGGGCCTCCGGGCACCTGCCCATCGTGCCCAATGGAAAAGATGGCCCTGGGAACAACATAATATTTTGTAGAGATGATCTTTTCATGTTTGGTGCCTGTTGTAAACAGCAACACCTAACAATCCTTAGAATCTTCTCTCAACCAGAGAGCAATCTATGGAATCTTCCTCATGCTTTGGATTTGCTGAAGAGAAATATTTATCAGGTGCATCTGATATATATATATACCATTAATCCTGCTACTAGTCTCCCATCTGTTATCTTGCACTTTTGCAACCTCCATTTGCCAATTGAACATAATTCATGTGGTAAAAAACTTCATTAAAGCTGGTTACACACTGCAGAATTTTCCGACCAATGTCTACAACGATTGTACCAACGACTTAAACAAAAAAAGTCACGATCAGCATGCCCATTCAGGTGTATACACTATACATGTTTAAAAGATTTCCCCTCAGATCCAGGGTTTGGGGTGATGATCCTCCCATTTCAGCACACTGCTGCCTCCAGTGTTTTGACCAAACTAAAGTCCTGAGCAAAGTGAAATAAAGCAGACTGGCACAAACCGGAAGTGACATCAATCTGAAAAACCTCTATACAAGCAATAAAGGTCAGTTACAAGATTTTCAGTTTGATGTGACTTCTGAGAAGTGACATTAACAGGAATGTTGCACACTATACGAGGCAGACGGTCAGCAATAGGACATATACACCAACAATTAAAAGCTTCATGATGAAGGGGGCAGCAGTGTGATGAGAGACAGAGTGTAAAAAGATGGCCCAGTATGATGAAGAGCGGCACAGTGTAAAAAGGGGCCCAGTGTGTTGAAAGGGGCAGCAGTTTGTTGAAGGGGGCAGCAGTGTGATGTAGGGGCAGCAGTGTGATGTAGGGGGCAGCAGTTTGTTGAAGGGGCAGAAGTGTGATGTAGGGGGTACCAGTGTGATGAAGGGGCAGCAGTGTGATGTAGGGGGCAGCAGTGTGATGAAGGGGACAGCAGTGTGATGAAGGGGGCAGCAGTGTGATGAAGGGGCAGAAGCGTGATGTAGGGGGTAGCAGTGTGATGAAGGGGGCAGCAGTGTGATGTAGGGGGCAGCAGTGTGATGAAGGGGACAGCAATGTGATGAAGGGGGCAGCAGTGTGATGAAGGGGACAGCAGTGTGATGAAGGGGGCAGCAGTGTGATGTAGGGGGCAGCAGTGTGATGAAGGGGGCAGCAGTGTGATGTAGGGGGTAGCAGTGTGATGAAGGGGGCAGCAGTGTGATGTAGGGGGCAGCAGTGTGATGAAGGGGACAAGAGTGTGATGAAGGGGGCAGCAGTGTGATGAAGAGGACAGCAGTGTGATGAAGGGGGCAGCAGTGTGATGTAGGGGGCAGCAGTGTGATGAAGGGGGCAGCAGTGTGATGTAGGGGGGCAGCAGTGTGATGTAGGGGGCAGCAGTGTGATGAAGGGGGCAGCAGTGTGATGTAGGGGGCAGCAGTGTGATGTAGGGGGCAGCAGTGTGATGAAGGGGGCAGCAGTGTGATGCAGGGGACAGCAGTGTGATGAAGGGGACATCAGTATGATGAAGGGGGCAGCAGTGTGATGTAGGAGGCAGCAGTTTGTTTAATTGGGAAGCAGTGTGATGAAGAGGGCAGCAGTGTGATTAAGGGGGGAGCAGTGTGATGAAAGGGGAGGAGTGTATTGATGGGGCATACATATCTGTTATTTGTTGCTCTTATTGTTGTGATTTTATAGCTATATAGTGTTTTATTTAAGATAAAACAAAGATCAAACCTGATTGACTTGTATCCTAAAATACATTAATTTGTGATACACATGGCACAGGGAACACAGGAGTTGGGAATAGAGAAGAGGAGGAGCTGTGACTGCAGAGGGGGGCGGGGTCAGGATTAATCTATAAACCGTCCCCCCTTTAAAATAAAAGTTTAGATCTGCCCCTGCTCAGATCTGTGCTCTTCATCTGCCATAACCATCTGCTGAAAAGATCATGGGCTAGATTTACTAAACTGCTGGTTTGAAAAAGTGGAGATGTTGCCTATAGCAACCAATCAGATTCTTGCTGTCATTTATTTAATACCTTCTACAAAATGACAGCTAGAATCTGATTGGTTGCTACAGGCAATATCTCCACTTTTTCAAACCTGTAGTTTAGTAAATATACCCCCATAACTGTAAACTCTATGGAGATCCTGATCGTGAGTACATACACATTGCAGGATTGGAACGACATTTATAGTTCTGTTGAACAATCAAATGAAACGACGATCGGTACTTTGGAACGACTATCGTACATCGTTTACATATACACACTAATGCGATATTGATCCAAATGGTTGTTTAACGTGTGATTGACCCATTAGTCGGCTGAAATGCCTGTATTTTGTACCCAGCCTTAGTGCTAAACAAAATCAATTTAAAGGATTCCAACCTCTCAAGTTTTGCCTATATTTGATTGTTAATTTGGGACAAATTAAATACACAAAATCCTAGCTAAACTAACCTGATTCATTGTGCTGAAAACAAGCAGATTTGATGTATTTATTTATTCTTTATGGATATATTTATGCCTTTTTTTTTACTTTGGCCACAAGGAAGTGGGCTGGATGCCCAAGAAACACAATGCCATTTCAGAGTGATTTTCTCTTGCCAACATGTTTATTTAATACACTATATTGTCATACATTCCTATGGCCACCGGCTGGGAATGTTATGTCATACTGTACTTAATTATAAATATCATGTGCAGTAATAAGTTGGACATATTTATATCTGCAGCTCTAAACATGACAATATTGACATCCAGCCCAGTAAACTAACAAATGACCACTTTACTCTATTGGTTACGGAGTATTGGTAATTAATATTCAACAACTGGTAAGATCTATCTGGAATCATCTCTGGTTGTATTTCTCTTTGTAATACATTATTGTGCTTAAACTGCTAAAGCGCCTTGTGGAATGAAATGATTAGATTCTACTACACTTATTATTTTAAGGAATTCTAACAGTGGTTTGCAACATTTTAACAAAAATCTTCCCTTTGCCTCACCCTTTGGCTGTAATTGCTGATAAAACCTTTGCAGCTCTATAAGCTGTGACTTTATATCTGCTTTCTGTTTCAATATCATATTAACTGCATAGATGTTAAGTGAACTCAGATCATTTTAAGGATTTTTATGTATGGTGTTCTAGTAATTAACTATGGACTTTTTTGACCTCTCTATGAGACTATTGTCTGTTACAACAAGTCTGTGGAGTATATTTACTAAACTGCGCGTTCGAAAAGTGGAGATGTTTCCTATAGCAACCATTCAGATTCTAGCTGTTATTTTGTAGAATGTACTTAATAAATGATAGCTAGAATCTGATTGGTTGCTATAGGCAACATCTCCACTTTTCAAACCTGCAGTTTAGTAAATATACCCCTAAGTGTAAAACTTGTGGGCTGTGTTTATCAAATTGGATTATTAAATTTTACTGTTAATGTGTGAGGTGTGTTCTTAGTCTAGGTACACACTGAAGAATTTTCCGACCAACGTGTTATCTCAAATGATTATACCTACAACTGAAAGTCCGATCAGTCTGATGATTCATCCACACACACTGACACGATTTACCTTCAGATCTGTGCTCTTCATCTGGTCCTCTAGTCTTCAGAGAATGACAGCACAATATTCATTCATTCATTCTTGTCACATTGTCCCACTGATTAAAACCGCCTTGTTATAACTATCCACATGTCCTAACGAATTTTGTTAGCTTCTGTGACTCTGAAGCGAAACATTCTGTCTCAGAACGAACAAATTAATTATTCCTTCTACAGCACTCTCTACATTCATTCACCAGGACATTCATCGCTGGCATCGTCTGAAAAGAACACGACTCTAAACTCTATGGAGATCATGAGCATGAGTGCATACACATTACATGATCGGTCGGTGATTGGTCTGAAAATATTAAACAGTATGACCAACCAAATGAAACGATGATCGGCACTTTGGGACGACTTTAGATCATCGTGTCACTATACAGACTCACACGATATCTGGCCAAACGGTCTGATGTCGGCTGAGTGGAGGTTTTTCTTGCAATCATCGGGCCAGTGTGTACCTAGCCTTACACAGTACATAGCTTTTTTTAGAGTATAATAATTGCTTTTGATTTATCTCTTGCAATTCAGTGTAAATTTGGGGCCACGTTAGTTTTATCGTTACTTATATTTGCTTTTAATGTCATATAGAAAAAACAAAAAGGAATTTCAGGGGAAAGTGTATTTTCCTTTTCTAAATAAATTTATTTAACAAATTAGCACTGTAGCATTTTGTTATTTATTATGTATTTGCTATTTTGCAGAAATGTATAGGATCTTGGTTATATTATTATCTTTTACAGCAGGTCAATACAAGACCTCAATAACCCCACCAAGATAATGTGTTCCTGTATACGGCATTATTTAGAGAAAAACTTGGGAAAAAAAACTATTGTTTTTAATTTATCATAACAGATTTAGAATAAAAGAGATGGCTTCCTGTTAGGCTGCTGGCCCTGATCACCAACCCACAGAACTAGATGACGGAGGTTTCACCTTTAGCCGTCTTTCCCTTAGAGCTTGATGCGCTCACCGGTACTCAGATGCCCCCAGGACTTAACTCCAGATGTAGTGCGGGTTGGTAATGCAGTACCACAGCGGCAGGTCAGGAGACTGGTAAAAAACAGCGGGTAGTCAAAACTTTAGCCAAGGTCAAGGATCACAGACAAGCAAGGTAGTCAGTTAACACGCCAGAGGTCGGAGTCATGGGCAAGGTTGCAGGGTCCGAGGTAAAGGCCAGAAGGGTCAGGGTCACGAGAAAACAAGCAGAGTCAAAATCCAAGCAGGGGTCATACACAGGAGATCCAACAAAGTATCCACAGGACAGGAACAAGGAAACAGGAGCAGGTCAGCAAGACTGGGACAGCAAAGCTATAACAAGCAGGGAGGCTAAGCCCTCCCTGCCTTAAATACTTAGAGTAACCAATCAGGGCTTAGCCCTGAAATCACACACAGGCCAGTTTAATGAACATTAATCAGCCCACAGGCTGAAACTAATTAATTACAACATACTGCGCGTGCGCGCCGGCTTCCTACATTGCCGGGATGCGGCGCTGAACAAGAAGCGTCAAGGTGACGGCCGGGACGCTAGAGGGCACTAGAAGCGAGTCGTGGCTGCTGTGAGTACCGCCGCGGCTCGTAACACTGTCTCACTAAAATTATTAATGTTTAGGAGAAACGCATCGTTTTTTTTATCATTAAAATTTAGCCTTCTCAAATTGAATGGTAAATATATCTTTTATTTAGAACATAGCATCGCTGGTTGGGGTGGGCGGAATCCTTGTGGTCATTATTGGGTTAAAGGGAGTGCTGGAATTGGTAGAATGGAAGCAGTTAGTGTGCGATGAAAGACATGATGTATACATTCAATAATATTTATCTTATGATCCCATAGATGCTGTGTCTAGTAACATGTAATACGCTGGAAAGGAAAACAAAGTGCAAAGGCTGAATTTGGTCACATTAGAATGACAGCATTAAACATAATTAAACTAACAAAATCCTTTCCATTCCGACAAATTACTAAGCACACAGATCTGAGTCCTGATTATCCTTCTGCAGATTGGCTGATAGTAACCATCATGAAATATAATATACATTAGTAACATGTAAAAACAGTCAGTTATACATTTTCCTTTCCCTGGTACAGCAAATGTTCAACTTGTGGCCAAAAGCTGGTATTACAGGACCATCATCGTCATCAACTTTTATTTATATAGTGGCAGCAAATTCCGTAGCGATGTACAGTTGGGAATAAACGCAATAATAAGACAATTCTGCGTTTCGGCTGCCTGATTGCTAAAGTGATGCTTCTGATATATCTCTCTCGACTTGAAATAAAGCCTTTAATCAATGTCTGATTGACGCGTGAGGAATGCGAAGGGGTACTTTTAGAAACAGCATAAATGTTTTGAAATGTTTTTAGTCAATTACTTTTATTTTATTTTTTCTTTAGCATATTTTTATAAATTTCTCCTCAATCATCTCACTAAATGCATTGTCGGTGTTTACTGAAGGTCCCCCTTTTACCCTGCACTCTGAGTTTGTTTGTAAAACTGAATAGTCGCTAGTTCTGCAGTCTGAAATTAAAACTAAAACCAGGGAAAAAAAGACTATACCGGGTAATACAGACAGACAGAGAGGCAAGAAGGCCCCGCTGGCAAGCTTACAGTCTATGGGACAATGGGAGTATGATAGGGTTGAGTGTTATATATTGAATATTGGTCCAGACAGATTGCAAACATAAAACGCGGTTATATGATCCAGTCACACAACAATGTTGGTCAGATTGTTGTTGTCTTGTGTTAACTGTGTAAAGGGTAGTAATGAGGTAATCTAGAGAGATTAAAAGGGTGGTTGAGGAATTTTATAAGTTTACCTAAAGAGGAAGGTTTTCAGAGAATGTTTGAAGGTTTGAAAACAAAAGGAAAGTCTTATTGTGTGAGAGTGGGGATTCCACAAAGTGGGTGCAGCCCGAAAAAAAGTCAATTCAGTCTTCCAGTACATATATATTAGACCCCAGAGGATAATTGTAGTGAGATGTAAGATGAATGATCTATAATGTATATATGTATGTGTGTGTGTAATTGCCTATGTACATATTGCCACCATGTTACACAGCTCTGTACAGTGAATCGTTATCATTCAAAGCAAACCCTGCCCCATTGGAGCTTACAGTTTAATTTCCCTCCCACACACATATACAATCTTGGGTCCATTTTAGTCAGACAATTAACCCATCAGTATGTTTTTGACTGTGGGAGGAAACTGGAGACACACTGTGCAAAAGTATAAGCGTCATCTCCAAGTACACTTTCCAACCATCCTCCACAAACACGTGCCCTTTGTGGAACTCTTGGCACGATTGTGAAAATTGTGGCACACATTGGGACCACAGCTGATTTTGTGCTCCCCCTTGGCCGTTTTTAGAAATAAAAAAATTACCCCCTAAAAATGCCTGGTCTTAACACACTGTGATCGAAATTTGTGATCGTGAAATTTCTCCTTATGCAACACTTGCACTTGGGTTTTATCAAGCAGGGGAGGGGAGGAGACGAAGAAACCGGCACAACAGTCTTTCTGGCCCCGACTGTCCTTGTCTGGTTGTATTTGCTGCCTGCACGATAATTTATTTATGTCACCATCATCATTTATTTATATAGCACCACTAATTCCACAGCGCTGTACAGAGAACTCATTCACATCAGTTCCTGCCCCATTGGAGCTTACAGTCTAAATTCCCTACTATAGACACACACTCGCACAGACAGACAGAGACTAGGGTCAATTTTGATAGCAGCCAAATAACCGACCAGTATGTTTATGGAGTGTGGGAGGAAACCGTAGCACCCCAGAGAAAACCCACGCAAACACAGGGAAAACATACAAACTTCACACTGATAAGACCATGGCCGGGAATCAAACTCATGACCCCAGTGCTGTGAGGCAGAAGTGCTAACCACTAGGCCACTGTGCTGTCATAATTATAAAGTCTTGATTATAAACCCTGAACTGTTTCCCATGTTTTTCAGCAAGTTGCAGATTCTAGCAACTGTTTTTTGCTTTCCAAATCAAGCATGTGGACTCCCTTCCCCCTATTAACCCTGCATTTGTCCTTGCGATCCATAGACAAAAAGGGTGCATCATTTGCTAACATTGCTCAAAGGTGCAAATCTGCGCTAAAACCAAGGCAACCAATCTGCAATTATCTGCTTTGTGCAAATTAAACCATAAAAGTGAATTGGTTTCTTTTGTTTCAGATTTGCCTTTTTAAACAAAGATATTAAAGGGACAGGAGATCCCTGGCTGCGTCACAACATTTGTTGCACTTGCCGATTTAGTGTGAATAACCCGATTTGAGGGCAGTGAAAAGGACATGCTTCATCAGAACATTGTGGGTGGGTGCACAGGTTGAATTGGGGGTGTGGTTTGTGTAGGTCGGGGGCTGGGCTTATTTTATCCCAGTTCTGATTGGATAAATGCTGGGAACTCTGCAAGTGTGTGGAGGGAGGCTGTAGAGGTCATCCAAGGTGGGATTTGAGTGTCATATGATTGTCGCATGTTTTGAGAGTTACATGATTGTCACATGATCTGAGTATCACATGATTGGCGCACATCCTTCCTACCCATTGATGACCTCTGCGATCAGGTATACGTCTCTCAATGTGCAAATCGCTGAAAACTCTATTGACCTGATCAAGTGTCCCGGAGTCAGTGAGTCAGAATCACATCGTAATATTTTATGCAGTTCCTCTGTATGACAAAATTTGCTTCTAGAACAGATTATTTAGATCTGTGTAGTTATTTCTGGGTCTTGGTGTTATGTCATACACAATGAAAAACATCTCTCTGGGATGATGTTTAACATTATCATGGTAAATGTACAGCAGCATCCTTGGACCAATGTACTGTATCCCTTTTCAATTCTAGTTCTGCATCAGCTCTAACGTTAGGGGAAAGAAAATGGAAAAAAATACACAAGTTTATTTTTTTTTCACATATGTCATCCACATGAATAATATTAAAATGATATTTCTTCATATTTTCCGTCTAATTCAATAACCATCAAACGCAGCCCTGCCCCACTTGGTGTTTAATCCCAACGTGATTTTATCTCACATATGTAGAATTTACGTTCTGTATTTTCCATTCTCCCGGAAAACACTGGCTGACATTGTTAGAATTATGTTCTTCAGACTTATTGTGAAATACTGGCAATTGGAAACACACAAGTGTAATGTAAGTGTTCTTTAGCGATAAGCATTTTTGTGAAACATGAAAACTGCTTTTCATTAAGGGCTATGAAACTGGCATCACACTGAATACTGATTCTTAGACGTTTTGTTCAAGAAAAATGGATAAAGCAGAAGGAATTGGCGCAGTGGTTAAAGAGGGTATTCGTTTTGGGGAAGATTTGCACAATTATCTACCTCCCGCGTACTATTAGTAGGGCAGGTCTCTTTGTTGTGGGTAAGGACTTTTTTTATTAGAGCTATTAGCTATAGCTATTTATTAGACTAATCTTGTGTCTTGCTCTTCAAGCATATCTCTCTCAGGGCCTGAGTCATTAAGGAGAGCAAAGCATAAAAAGTAGTAACTTTGCACCTGGGCAAAACCATATTGCATTGGAGGGGGAGGTAAATTTAAAATGTCTGGACAGATTTATAGTTGGGATAGGATATTTTCTAGATCAACTTTAAATTTCAGTGTCAAAATAAAGCTGTCAAGTATTTGTGTGTTAGATGAAAAAACAGCCAGTATTTAACGTATGTGCAAAATAATAAACTAATTTGCACCCTTGTATTGTAACATGGTTTGTCCCAGAGAACATTTAATCCTTTTTTTGCCTCACTTTCCTTAATGACTCATTCCCTCACTGTCTGGGTAGCTTTTAACTGACTGCTGCTCTTGTGTACTGTATGGGGCTGCTTCTGCCATCCAATCAGGCATGGATTTTTACTTAGTACAGTATGGTGTTGGTGCTCCTGCCATGAAAAATGTCTATAATAGAGCAGTAGTGAGCTTAGTGGATCTTCACTGAAACTCAAAATCTGCCTTGTCTTTAGAGCATATTTTGCAGTTATGTATCATAAGGAACACAGTAAACGTTAATCAGCTAAGATAAATAAATAAATAATAATAATAATAATAATGATGAGTTACAAAAACATAAACCAAGGCATGCATTTATATCGTGAGCACTGTGCTGTCTAGAATTCTGCAAATTAAGAGTTGTGAGCCGCAGTTCCGTCAGCAAATATAACATAATGGCAGAAGGTTAGACCAAGAGCAGATCAAACCCTAAGCGAGGTAACAGTTATGGAGCTCACACTATCTGTCCCATTGGTGGCTCTGAATGTGCTTATACCAACAATGTGTCCTTAATTTATATTCCATCCAGGGCTCTATTACACAGCGCTATTTGGCAGTTAAATTGAACAGGGATCCCTTTATACTAGGGATGTGCACCGGCCACTTTTGGTGTCTCGTGTTTTGTGTTTTGGATTCGGATTTCCTTGAGGTTTTGGGTTCGGATTTGTTTCGCAAAACACTTGACGAAAGGTTTTGGTTCGGATTTAAGGTTTTGGATTCGGATTTATTTTGAAAAAAACATAAAAAGTGTTAAAAACAAGTTTTTGGGTTTATTTTCATTCCTACGCTATTATTAACCTCAATAACATTCAATAACAATCATTTCCACTAATTCCCAGTCTATTCTGAACACCTCACACCTCACAATATTGTTTTTAGTCCAAAACGTTTCACAGAGGTAGCTTTCTGGACTGCATAGTGCAGTGGTCCCGGTACCCAATTTGGTACCGGGGCCACAATACCTCCTCCAACTTTCAAGTGTAGTGTTTATATACAGTAGTTATAGCACGTCAATAACTCTTGTTTTAGACGACCATGGTACAGAGCATTCATCATTGAGATCCCATTAAGTATGTGAAAGACAGAAAGGGTCGAAGTGTTATTTGTTGATTTTGTTAACCAAAAAATTGTCGCTGTTGCAAATATTCGTGCAATGAAGAGTGACTTTTTCTATTAAAGGCTCAAGCTTTCAAGTGTAGTGTTATTAACTTATAAACACTACAGTAGTTCAAGCATGTCAATACCTCTTGTTTTAGACGACCATGGTACAGAGCATTCATCATTGAGATCCCATCAAGTATGTGAAAGACAGACAGGGTCAAAGTGTTATTTGTTGACTTTGTTAACCAAAAAACTGTCCCTGTTGCAAATATTGGTGCAATGAAGAGTGACTTTTTCTATTAAAGGCTCAAGCTTTCAAGTGTAGTGTTTATAACTTATAAACACTACAGTAGTTCAAGCACGTCAATACCTCTTGTTTTAGACGACCATGGTACTGAGCATTCATCATTGAGATCCCATCAAGTATGTGAAAGACAGACAGGGTCGAAGTGTTATTTGTTGACTTTGTTAACCAAAAAACTGTCCCTGTTGCAAATATTGGTGCAATGAAGATAGACTTTTTCTATTAAAGGCTCAAGCTTTCAAGTGTAGTGTTTCTAACTTATAAACACCACAGTAGTTCAAGCACGTCAATACCTCTTGTTTTAGACGACCATGGTACAGAGCATTCATCATTGAGATCCCATCAAGTATGTGAAAAACAGACAGGGTCGAAGTGTTATTTGTTGACTTAGCGGTCTTACGACTTCCCCTCTGGGAAGATGACCGACTAACAGCAGCAACAGCAGCAGTGGCAGTAGTAGGCGTACCGCTGCAGTATTCCTCGGATGAATCCCGTATAGAAGAGGACTCAGTCTGGCTGGTGACATGGCCTGCAGTTCTAAATCTGATGGAGATCGTGGAGGAAGTTGACAAGGAGGGTGTTGGTGGTGTGTATCCAACAGGACCAAGGGATTTAGGTGTCCCTGTACTGATGACGGTCCTAGGCCCAGTTCCTGAACTAACCACTGAACTATGAAGGTTATTCAGGTGACGTATAAGGGAGGATGTCCCTAGGTGGGCAAGATCCTTACGCCTGCTTATTTGAGCTTTACATAAGCTACATATGGCCATACATTGGTTGTCCGGATTTGGATAAAAATAACTCCAGACCGAAGAGGTGCATTTTTTGCTCTTCTGACCAGGCATGACGATGGGCTTTTTCATCCCATGGACATCAGCTGTTTCCCCCCCTGGTGCCTCATTTACAATAACCACATCACCATCCTCATCATCAAGTTCCTCCACAGCGCACAACACGGAAATCATTCTCCAGTGCGCTTGACTCAGGTGCATCCCCACTCCTTTTCCTATGTTGTAGGTGGCTGTGTAGGCTTGAATGGCCTTTTGATGCTCCTCCATCCTCTGCAGCATATAGAGGGTGGAGTTCTAGCACGTCACTACCTCTTGTTAATTTAGATTGCAAGGCTTGTAAATACTTTGAAGATAAAAAAAGCAGGCTGCACAGACTGTGGAGCTAGAAAGTGAAATTAAATGGACCACGTTACTTTGGTGGCTATCTATGCCCCCCCGCCCTACACTTGTAGTTGAATATAAAAAAAGCAGCCTGCATAGACTGTAGAACTAGAAATTCAAATATACAAAGAAATGGACAAAGGCAGTTTGGTATCTGTCTGCATCAGATCCCCTCTCCACTAGGAGTAAAATAGAAAACTATTCAGCCGTTATATATAATCTAGAATATAAATAGAAATTGAGAAAGGCAATTTGGTATCTGTCTGCATCATAATCATCAACATCCTCCTCAGCGCCAGCTACATCAATATCCTCCTCCCGGTGTACAACATTCACACCTTCATTAGCCAAATCTGTAACTGGACTGTGGGTGATCCTTCCAGCATATGCAGAGGGCGGGCTGCAAATGCTGGATGGAGTCACCTCTTCCCGTACAGTGATGGGAAGGTCAGGCTTCACAACCACCAACACCCTTGGACTCTCCTTGGGGATTTGTGATGTCATCTGTTTAGAAGGCAGAGTTCTTTGCTGTTTTGTTGTTGTTGCTGACAGCATAACTCTCTTAAATTTTTTGTAGGGGGGGGGGGGAGGAGGAGGGCTTAGATCCTTGGGTGAAGCTGGACCACTAGTCATGAACACGGGCCAGGGCCTAAGCCGTTCCTTGCCACTACGTGTCGTAAATGGCATATTGCCAACTTTACGTTTCTCCTCAGATGATTTTAAGTTTCTCTTTTTGCTACTTTTTGAGAACTTGGGCTTTTTGTATTTTACATGCCCTGTACTAGGAGATTGGGCATCGGGCTTGCCAGACGACGTTGATGGCATTTCATCGTCTATGTCATGACTAGTGGCAGCAGCTTCAGCATTAGGAGGAAGTGGGTCTTGATCTTTCCCTACTTTATCCTCCAAATTTTTGTTTTCCATTATATGTAGCACAAGAGAGCGTACCCCTAAGCCACACACACTCGGCAAAGCCTTTAAAAATTATATGCGGCACAGGAGAGTACCACTGGACTTATACTGCTGAATCAGTGAACTTTGTAATATATCAGTACCACTGGAATTATACTGCTGAATCAGTGAACTTTGTAATATTGCAGTACCACTGGAATTATACTGCAGAATCAGTGAACTTTGTAATATTGCAGTACTAATGGACTTATACTGCAGGATTGTTTTTGGATATTTTTTTTTACATTTTTTTTTTTTATAATTACTTTTTTTTTTTTTATAACTTTTTAAAAAAAATTTTTTAACTTGGGAATAATGGGAAATTATAATGCCCTTAGAAGGACAGAGCACAGGACACAGCACCACTGGACTGAACAGGACACAGCACAGGACCCAGCAGCACCACTGAACTCAGAAGGACAGAGCACAGGACACAGCACCACTGGACTGAGCAGAACACAGCACAGCTCAGCACAGAACTGAACAGCACAGCACAGCACAGCACAGAACTGAACAGCACAGCACAGCACAGCACGAGATATAGCAGGACAGAGGACCACCTAACACAACCTCCCTCTACCCTGATCAATGCCCGAGTGAAGATGGCGGCGACTAGCGGGGAATTTATAGGATCCGAGTATCGTGAGATCCGACAGCGGGATTATGACTCAGAGCCTCGGTTTCAGTTTTGCAATTGGCGGGAATACCCGGATCTGTCTCGGATCCGGCTCGGATCGGCAACGTTCGGGTGGGCTCGGATTTCAGATATCCGAGCCCGCTCATCTCTACTTTATACCAACAATATTGTACTGAGAGCTTCCCACTGATAGTCATGTTGAAGAGTTTCCCCACTCCCATTGCTGGCCATGTTGCATCGAGCTAGGAATCAGTGCCAGGCAGAGAAGACTAGTGGAAAATGAGTCTGCAGCGCCCCCGGAGGCCCATATGACATTCCTGCAAATTAAAAATTTCAGTATCATTCAGTGTGGTACTATTGTGACCCTGCTATGCTTTGCTACACTGGGTCCTTGTGACTCCCACCACATCGTTCCAGGTATTGCTAGCCGGAGACCCTGATAGTGACATGCCCCAGGCTACTGACTAGGTTACCTAGCTGGTAACGGGAGGTACGGCAACATTACTGCTTCTGAGAAAGTACACCAATGGGGAAGGAACTAAAATGTAATAGTTATAAAAATCTATATGCACTACATTCATATAATAGATACCTAAATCTAAAATATTCAATTACATTTTAAAAACATAATCTATTAAATATAATTATGGGTGATGTTCGGTAATCTGCCTAATATTTTCCTTTAAAATGTCAAGTCTGCTTCTGTACAGTACATAAACCAATAACAAACTACACAAATTATAATTGTGCTGCTTTATATTGGAATAGAGGGAGTTATTAAGGTAAGAAGAGGCACCAATTGTGTTTTAAGATACTGGAGGGAGAATAATCTGTTATTCATTTTTCTTTATTGTAAGGGACTGCACGGGTTATTTGGGGCCACATAAATTAACTACAATATCTAGTTGGTGTTTTTTATTAATAATAAAATCTGTTGTGTTTACGGGTCATCTTTGTGGTTGTTTTTAAGTATACACGGGAGGAATAAAACAAATAGGTATTTATAATTAAGCTAACACTACACAATAAGTCCAAAGTGCTATCTGCCCAGAGACCGGAGAAAAGCACAGAAGTGGTTCATATTTTTTTTCAGTATGGATTCTGCTATTCCTGAGTGTGTGAGAGTAGGAATAAGTCTTTCCATTTCTGGTATAGATAGTGCTGAATGGATTAGTATCACATGTCTCTCTCATAACTAGTGAACACAAGTAAATAAAGTTCAACTTTTTCAAAATTCTAGTAATGTTGATCCAGAATAAGTGAAGTCAAAACCCCCGACGAGAGACAGTTGTCAAGTTTACCTCACGTAAGAGAGAAAAACCAGACCTCATAATGGCAGAGGGATATATTCCTTGCATCAATTATCTCAAAGATTCTATTTGCTAATATTTACTAATTACTGAAACAGATTCCTTGTAGTGCTGGTCACACATGCTGTGATATTTGCAGTGATATTGGGCAATTGGCAGGTAGAGTGGTACCAAAACGTCCCCCATGTCCGACAATAATCTGATCAAAAGTGATAGGGTGATTATTGGTCATGGTGGTAAATAAAGTCAGAAGATGAATACTGTTGCCCAAAATTGTACTCCATACACATGAAGTAGTCTCCCAAGTGACCAGTAATAAAAACTTCTATGTCCTCTTACTGACAATCCATTAGAACCATTGTACGCTTCACAGAGCCGTAACTTAGAATTCTAGTGCCTGGGGCGAGCAGGCCCGGTGCTAGGATCCCCGGCGCCCTAGGCAACTGCCTAACATTGCCTAATGGGATTGCCGGGCCTGGGGGCGAGAAAGACAAATGCTGCCCCCCTAGCACTTAATTTTAACCAAATGAACCTCAAATATTCCTAAATTGCGCCCCCCTTCAGTGATGTGCCCTGGCCGATCGCCCCTGTCGCACAGCCCTAGTTGTGGCCCTGACGCTTCGCTGCTGATTGCATGGGTCGTTTTCTATGCCCCTGTCCGTGTCTGAATAATGGTGAGTAGTGGTTACTAAGGTAATGTGACATCCCAGCTTAGCACTGTGACCCCTATGCTTAACGCACATTGTTGTAGATGGAGTGGGCCAAAGTGGCAATGTCTTGTCCCCATATAACATAGTTCCATCGCAATCCTGGACACCATAATCCAGGTGCCCCTTGTGCTTTTGGAACCGAAGGTGCAATGACTGCCTATCCCCTGGAACCCAGGGGGAAAAGGTTACATTATTAAAATAAGGAGATGTGTGCAATATTTATGGTCAACACCAGAACTAGCTATCCTGGCATAGCTAATATAAATTGAGATAGACCCTGGGCTGATCAGTGTAAGGCTGGTTAATTTTAAATAGTGCGTGATAAGGGCAAAATTCCAAGTTTTACTCTACTAAACAAACCAAATCCAGTGCTGAACAGTGAAGGTTCTCCTGGAACCACTACATGTACTCAAGTACATGTAGTGGTTCCAGGCCAGTGCAAAGCCCAGGAGCACCACTCCCCACTGGTGCTTACCTTGGTAGGTAGGAGGAAGGGTGGTATCCTTAACCTCTCCAGGGCCACTGACATGGAGAACCAGCAGCAACCAGCATCTTCCATGCAAGGCCGCCATCAGAAATCATGGGGCCCAGTACGCCCCCCCCCCCCGATCAGTGCCCCTCCCCACATGAGCGCCCCCCTTCCCCCCTGATGAGCAACAGCGCAACACATACTTACCTAGGGGCCCGCTGTCTTGCAGTCCGCTGGTCTCCGCTACTCTGTCATCAGCCTAGCTGTCACCGTGACAGCCAGGCACCAGAATGCGATTGCATTCCCCCTGCGATCATGATGTGATCTGTCTGTGCCAGATCACAAGATCACAGGGGGAATGATTCCTCCAACCCTGCGATCGCATTCTGGTGCCTGGTTGTCACGGTGACAGCCAGGCTGAAGACATCAGAGCAGGTAAGTATGTGTTGCACTGTTGTACCGGGCCCGGGCTCACCAGGCCCCCTTTTATCCCCTGATGGCGGCCCTGCTTCCATGTAAGAAGCTGCCAGCTGCTTCTCCTTCATAGCAGCGGAAGGGCTTTGTGTGGGAGTGCTGCTTAGGCATTAAAATAACTGGATGAGTGACATCAAGTCACTGATTCAGTGTTTTAGGCGTCCCCTAACCACTGGCTGCTTAGTCAACTGCCTAGGATTGCCTAATGGTAGCATTTGCCCAGCGTGGCTCAAATAACAAGTTGGAGCATCCCAAACCCAGTCACACACGTGCTGATGATTCCAAGACTGGATGGCAAAGCGTTAGAGTACTATTACCTAGGGCTGTAACTAGACGGACAGACGCCCAGGGCACAGGTATGAAGGGGGGTGCAGAGAAAGAATATTTTACATTAATTTGGTTACAATCAGCCTTATTGTCACGTAATAGTAAATAGGCTCGATAGTAACAGACAGTTTTGCAGATTTGCTTAGCCGAAATGTACGGTATGAATTGGATGGTGGAATTACAGACAGGGCAAAATCAGGTGACTGCATTCTAGGCTTTCGAACTATATCAGATCCCATCATCGCACTGTCCTAAAAATGTGGGAGGAGCTTCAGCTGTCTGCAATGAAGGCGGAGGTAGCCCTTTGCTTTAAACAAAGCTGCAGTAGAATGTCAGGTTAACGTTGAAAAATGTATTTACCAGGACCGTAACTAGGGCTGTGCGACAGGGGTGACCGCCCAGGGCGCAACGCTGAAGGGGGGCGCAGTTTAGGAATATTTTAGGTTAATTTGGTTAATATTGAGTGCTAGGGAGGCGGAATTTGTCTTTCTCGCCCCAGTCACTAGAATTCTAAATTACGACTCTGGTATTTACCGTTATGGTTTACATCTGAATGTCTAGGCTAGGAATATTTCTGCAAATAAGTTTATTTTGTGATTAGTTTTACGTGAATTTTGTGAGCACCAATGTCATTTTTGTCCTAATGTCAACCATCATGGAGGCATTTCGCGGTTTCTAAATTCAAGTACTAATATCATGTTTTTGCAAGATGCAGGGCATGCTCCAGCGTACTTGCCAATAATGCAGAATTCCTGGGTACTGTCCTGGGCTTTGGGTCTGGAAGAGGAAAAGGCTTATAAATTTGCAGGTGTTGCATCACAAAATGAAGGCGTAGTGGATATGATTTTGAAACCTTTTACATTGAAAGTATTGCTCATCCTCTCAGATACAGCAGTAGAACCCAGGTAATCTTTGCCGAGAACTCTCACAGTAGCGACCTTGTCCTGCTGACCAGGTACAAGGTCATAGCATGATTTCCTTGCAGCTACCTTTACCTACTAACAATGTACTTTTACAGCAAACGATGACTTCAAAAGGAGAACAATAAATAAGTACACCATTTATTTTATGTCTGCTCTAGGTACACATTCAAATAGTAGTTTTTTTTGTTTGGAAGATTAGGGATTATTGGTCTAGAAGTTAGATAAAGACAGAGGATTGTTAAAGATAGATAAGGACTATGGATGGATAGGTGTCATGTCATTTGTTTGGATTAGATAAGCACAGGACTTCATACAATTTTGTGCCATATCACCTAATGACTAATGAATAGGTCACATAAGAGAGAACAAGTCTACCCCAAGTAGCACTTAATCTCATTCTCTGTTACCAGAAATCAATAGCCATACTGCCATATGACTGTGAGCAGAGAACACACCCTTTCTACATATATACATAGATAGATATAGGAGTCTGATGTATAACCTGCCTATCAGAGGCAAGAAAACACATTAGGGCACATTTATTAGTTTCTTTTAAGTACAAATTTGCACTAAAACACACACACAAAAAATACACAATAAGTTTTTTATCCTTCTACGGCCAGGAAAACAAATATCGTTTGCTACGTTTTAATGCAAATTTAAACTATATAATTGCAATTTCAATAAATGAGTTCTATTGTATGACCCCCTATATCACTCGAAAATAATGGTAATTTTAAGCTACACAAACCTATGGGACAATCCAGAAGAGAACAGAGACTGCATACTGCTAATCTTGGTGCTGTACAGTAATAGATATTGTGGGCCTGATTTATTAAGGAACGTAAATGCCGATACATGACATATTTCACATAAAATCGCTCTGCATATGCCCAGAATCTGATTATACACCAGTGAATGCAGCAAAATACAATTCATCTTCGTGTGCAAAAGACCCTTATGGCAGCCGATAATTTCAGGGGCGGAACAGGGTTGGTACTGGGCATATGCACGGTGGCATAGTGGTTAGCACCTCTGCCTCACAGCACTGGGGTCATGAGCTCAATTCCTGTCCATGGCCTTATCTGTGTGGAGTTTGTATATTCTACCTATATTTGCATGGGTTTCCTTTGAGTGCTCCGGTTTCCTCCCACACAACAAAAACATACTGGTAGGTTAATTGGCTGATATCAAAATGACCCTAGTCTCTGTGTCTGTGTGTAGGTTAGGGAATTTAGACTGTAAGCTCCAATGTGGCAGGGACTGATGTGAGCGAATTCTCTGTACAGTGCTGCAGAATTAGTGGCGCTATATAAATAGCTGGTGATGATGATGATGATATGCACGTAGTCAATGTACTGTAAGGGTGTGCCAAGCTCAAGTGCACACAGCACCGCCCAATTCAATCCTTGGGCATCTCTAAGGTACGTGTCATATCACTTGCACCAGTTATAGATCAGGTGCAAGTGCCGAGTGATGACAGCCATATATGCATGCTAAAGCATGTGTTTGAAACCAGGAGCAACTGTAAAATGAATTTTATGTACAACATACATCAATAACATGATGATATATGTTTTGGAGTGAAAAAATAATTTTTATTTGTATTTATTTTTTAACAGCTTTGTCATTAATGACTATATTATTACAGATGACAATAATTTTTTTCTGTGCGTTTGTTTGGGGCTTTATATTCCACATATGTACTGGCTGTATCCTTCAGTGTACTGTCTGTTAGAGCAGAGCGTATTTAGACAAGAAATCAACAAGAACGGTTTCATCAGATCTGCTTCTTGTTGATTTCGGATGAGCATATGCTCAGTTTATATGTGCTTTAAAAAAAAAAAAAAAGCATAGTGCTGGGTTTGACTATAACACTGTTCAGTTAACACTTGTTGGCCTGATAGGTAAGTGTTTATAACAAATAAAGTAACATTATTTGGGTACAACTGCTTTAATTCAATGGCACTGGCTACTGGATAAATCTACTAAAAAGCATTGGGACAAATTGCTTACTGCTTCTATTATTCCCTGTCTACCTTGTAAGTGTTTCCAATTCATTTGCTGACCTAATCCAAACAGCAAGTCATATGGCCTTGAACATGGTTCTGGCAGAAACACCAAAACAATAGCATCATGGTGGCTTGGTGGTTAGTGTTCCTGCACTGGAGTCATGAGTTAGATTCCCAAACATGGCCATATCTGTGTCGAGTTTGTATGTTCTCCCTGTGTTTGCGTGGGTTTCCTCCACATTCCAAAAACATACTAGTATGTTAATTGGCTGCTGTGTGTGTGTGTTAGACTGTAAGCTCTATTGGGGCAGGGACTGATGTGAGTACTCTGTACAGCGCTAAGGAATTAGTGGTACTATTTAAATAAATAGATGATGAAAAGATTCACACAGTGTACTGGGCCACTATGCCGCTTGTGTGTAGATCGTTTCTGTCTGCACTGTTCACAGCCATCTCTCCCCAACAAGTATTGAAAGCAGCAAGAACAGGTAGGAGAGAGCAGGACAGTCTGTCAACTGTTCTGACACACTCAGTCAGGACTTTGTCCTGATTGTAGGGACAGTTGGGAGGTATGTCCCGCTTCACACGGCTCTGCTCGAAAAGGGAGAGCTGTGTGCCCCTAACAGTAGTGCCCGCAGCATTGCCCATGTATATGATGGGGATAGGAAGAATTGGAGAGCAGCCAAGCACTGTCTAAAATTATAGCTACGCCCGAAGCATGCTGACCACGCCCACTGGTGGTGTGGCATGGAGACCCTTCTCTACAAATCCTGCATCTGCCCCTGCTGTTATACTGCCCATACTGATTTCACATAGAAATAGTTTCCTGTATCTCACGAGTGTGAGACCACTCCAACGCCATTAGCATCCAATGTGTCCACCAGTTTACAGACTGCGCAAGATGATTTGTTTCCTCCGCCAGCTGTTGCCCACATCACATACAGCAACAGAGACCTAAATATTTTACCAGCAGCGCCCCACACATTATACCAACAATTTGCCCATCAATTATAAATGAAATTTAAATATGGTGATCGGGCCACAGACAACAGCTTAAGTTGCCTGCGGGCAGAGCCATAACTTAAACTTTTACTACTAAACTACTCCTAGGGCGGGTATGAAAACTGCCACCCCCGTAGCCCTAAATTTTAATTAAAATTAACCTAAATTAATCATAAACTGCGCCCCCCCTTCAGCATCTCGCGCAGCCCCAGTTATGGCTCTGACTACGGGTAATCTAGTCCTGTATCCAACAGGTGACTGGTTTCTAAACTAGAAGTTTGTCGTTTGAAAGCTGGTCAAAGATAAAACAATTATGACAATAAAAAATAATCATCGCAATATAGAGAATATAAAGAGGCTTACATGCCACATAAACTACTGTGATATTTTTGTGTGCAGCACTGCTTTATATTCTGAATACTACTAAAAAATAAATATTACATGTATTGCTAGGGGTTTAATGGTATGTCTACATGTGAGATTTTTATATCATCACTATGCACAGTTACCATGAAGACTTCAAAGTTGTTGACAGAATCGTACAGGAAACACACGGTCGTGGTCCAATGCTCTCTTTAACATCGCCTACAATGCCATAGTCTCGCTGCATCTTACTTTCACTATAATCTACATCGTTCTTTATTGTTCCACAAACTTTGGCAGAAGGCCCTACAAAAGCCTTTCCAATTGACGGGCATGGGAGTTAGAATTCTATGTGTGTTGCTGTATAACACCAGTATAAACTCTGGCATTGCATCCTGTGTGGTTTTACAGATAATAATATGCCACCATAGCTCCATCTATCTGTGTCGAATCAACACAGACTGAATTCACACCTCCTATAAACATAAGGGCAGAGCTAGAGACTTCTGATTAGATGTGATTGTCCTGATGTCCCCCGCATGACCTTGTAGAGTAGACCACTAGTCAATTTAACACAGCCCACATAAGTAAACAGTGGTTTCTATAGATACCTCTGTTGGGAGCGTTCAAACAATTAGACAATTCAGAGGATTCAGGTATCAATGTTTAAAAATTCTAACCTTTTAGACTCTTTCAGGAAAGTATGCCACACAATGTAAAAGTGTCACTTATATGGCACTTGGAGCTGTTATAATGTGATCGTGGATGTGTACACAGTACTTAATATGAATCTTAGTGTAAACTGTATTTGTTTTCTATTAATAACCCACCTAGAAACTATTCACAACAATTTTAAATCAAGATTGCGAAATTTGGGAGGGATTTTCATGTTGAAAGTAGCAAAATATTAAGATAGGATATAATGACGACAAGTCATACACTGTGTCCTGCATCCATGTACCTTTAATTATGGGTCAACTTTTTGAGAAGATTATACACTAACATTGCTCTACAAGGTACAAATGTGTGAACCCATTTCAATCAATCAGCAAATCGCTATGCACATAGCGCTTTCTCCATTGGTCGGAAGAGTTAGGTTTCCGACGAAGAGGGAAAAAACTTTTGTTTAGGAGATGGGTCAACAACTCCCAGAGCAGCCCCAACATAGTATATTGCAGAGGTGCTTCTTTATGTACCGCTGTGATTTGCAGCAATACATATTGCAGCATGGTGGCTCAGTGGTTAGCACTTCTGCCTCACAGCACTGGGGTCATGAGTTTGATTCCCGAACCCTGCCTTATCTGTGTGGAGTTTGTATGTTCTCCCCTTGTTTACGTGGGTTTCCTCCTCCGGTTTCTCCCCACACTCCAAAAACATACTAGTAGGTTAATTGGCTTCTGACAAAATTAACCCTAGTCTGTATGTGAGGAAATTTAGACTGTAAGCTCCATTGGGGCAGGGACCGATGTGAATCACAAATGTTCTCTGTACAGCGCTGCAGAATTGGTGGCACTATATAAATGATGACATTGAGGGCTATCATGCTGGGGTCATAAATAGACCTCTCACAGTTGGTTTTGAATATAGTAAGGCACATTGGTGCTTTGGACCTATTGTGGACACTGTCTTCTATTGTCCACAGCAAATTATACTTGTTCCATATTTTGTTGTGCTCTTCAATGTGCAGTTCTGTAGATAGAAGAGCACATCCTATAAATACTTTTGTGATGACACAGGGGCACCTTCAGGACATCTATAATGATTACTGTTTGCATACGATCCTTTCTGTAGGTTTTATGTGACTATTGTTACTGAGTAAAAGTGTACACACACACACACACACACACACACACACACACACACACACACACACACACATAGACACACACACTCACACACACATTGTTGTTCAACCCAATCACTGGGCAATAAGATCTGTGGCCATAAATTGCAGAGTCAGATTGCACTGATCTCCTTATCACTGGGTTGCATTAGACTCATACAATGGACTAGATTTACTGAACTGCGGGTTTGGAAAAGTGGAGATGTTGCCTATAGCAACCAATGAGATTCTAGCTTTATTTAGTGCATTCTACAAAATGACAGCTACAATCTGATTGGTTGCTATAAGCAACATCTCCACTTTTTCAAACCCGCAGTTTAGTAAGTATAACCCAATGTAGTCATCTATTAGATGCACACACCAACACAAATATTGGCACACCCCGTTAACCAACCCGCGCATTCAAATTCCGATCTGTTGGCAAGGAGGCAGAACTGTGGGTAATTGGGCTACATTTTTTCATGACATCAGATGAATTAGCATGAAAACATAATGGAATGTCATTTCAGCAGCTATTGTAAAACAAAAGTTTTTCCATGTTTAGGAAGCCAGACTTCTCTCCCTTTTCATTATAATTGGGCCACTATTGTTTGTTGACAATATTTCAGTTTTAGGGGCATAGATACAATTAAGTAATGGTATAAGGGTCTTTGTACACAGACATTGTAGTATGGCATATTTCTAAAAAATAAATTGAGAATAATTTTTTTTTGCGTAAAGACAACTTTACTTTGGGTGCAGCTGGTACAGTTTATTTGAGTAGTTGTGACCATTATTTAAAATTTACCATAATATTTGAATTTCTACCACAGTGTGGGGCCGAATTTGGCATTAAGATAAATTAACAGATCTGATTATATCCACGGTCACACTTGGCCTTCTCCTCTTAGTACATTGGGGATACAGCATAATTGAATTACCCAAGCACAGTGCTGGTGGTACTAACATGAACAAATGTAATGTAATCAGAGTTTGGGACATAATAAATGACTCTTCTTTAGTTTGAAATTCAGGGCCACTTTGAGGAATTTGGGGCCTCGCTACAGGTAGCCCCCCCCCCCCCGCACTCCATCAATATTTTTTTTTTATGGAAGAACATAACACAGATCACACAACATATAATACATACATTGTAATAAAATATTACATTTATCATGCCTTCCCCAGCCACATCACACCACCCCCCAGTCATATCACGCTCCCCCTAGACCCATCACACCACCCTCCAGCCACATCATGCCACCCCCCAGTCACATCATGCTCCCCCTAGACCCATCACACCACCCTCCAGCCACATCATGGCACCCCCCAGTCACATCACACCACCCTCCAGCCACATCACACCACCCCCCAGTCACATCACACCACCCCCAGTCACATCACACCACTCCCCAGTCACATCACACCACCCCCCAGCCACATCACACCACCCCCCAGTCACATCACACCACTCCCCAGCCACATCACACCACCCCCCAGTCACATGACACCACCCCCCAGTCACATCACGCTCCCCCTAGACCCATCACACCACCCTCCAGCCACATCATGCCACCCCCCAGTCACATCACGCTCCCCCTAGACCCATCACACCACCCTCCAGCCACATCATGCCACCCCCCAGTCACATCATGCTCCCCCTAGACCCATCACACCACCCTCCAGCCACATCATGGCACCCCCCAGTCACATCATGCTCCCCCTAGACCCATCACACCACCCTCCAGCCACATCATGGCACCCCCCAGTCACATCACACCACCCCCCAGTCACATCACACCACCCCCAGTCACATCACACCACCCCCCAGCCACATCACACCACCCCCCAGTCACATCACACCACCCCCAGTCACATCACACCACTCCCCAGTCACATCACACCACTCCCCAGCCACATCACACCACCCCCCAGCCACATCACACCACCCCCCAGTCACATGACACCACCCCCCAGTCACATCACGCTCCCCCTAGACCCATCACACCACCCTCCAGCCACATCATGCCACCCCCCAGTCACATCACGCTCCCCCTAGACCCATCACACCACCCTCCAGCCACATCATGCCACCCCCCAGTCACATCATGCTCCCCCTAGACCCATCACACCACCCTCCAGCCACATCATGGCACCCCCCAGTCACATCACACCACCCCCCAGCCACATCACACCACCCCCCAGTCACATGACACCACCCCCCAGTCACATCACGCTCCCCCTAGACCCATCACACCACCCTCCAGCCACATCATGTCACCCCCCAGTCACATCACGCTCCCCCTAGTCCCATCACACCACCCTCCAGCCACATAATGGCACCCCCCAGTCACATCACACCACCCCCCAGTCACATCACACCACCCCCCAGCCACATAATGTCACCCCCAGTCACATCACACCACCCCCCAGCCACATCATGCCACCCCCCAGTCACATCACACCACCCCCCAGCCCCATCATGCCACCCCCAGTCACATCACACCACTCCCCAGCCACATCATGCCACCCCCCAGTCACATCACACCACCCCCCAGCCCCATCATGCCACCCCCAGTCACATCACACCACTCCCCAGTCACATCACACCACCCCCAGCCACATCATGCCACCCCCCAGCCACATCACACCACCCCCCAGTCAAATCACACCACCCCCCAGCCACATCACACCACCCCCCAGCCACATCACACCACCCCCCAGTCACATGACACCACCCCCCAGTCACATCACGCTCCCCCTAGACCCATCACACCACCCTCCAGCCACATCATGCCACCCCCCAGTCACATCACGCTCCCCCTAGACCCATCACACCACCCTCCAGCCACATCATGCCACCCCCCAGTCACATCATGCTCCCCCTAGACCCATCACACCACCCTCCAGCCACATCATGGCACCCCCCAGTCACATCATGCTCCCCCTAGACCCATCACACCACCCTCCAGCCACATCATGGCACCCCCCAGTCACATCACACCACCCCCCAGCCACATCACACCACCCCCCAGTCACATCACACCACCCCCAGTCACATCACACCACTCCCCAGTCACATCACACCACTCCCCAGCCACATCACACCACCCCCCAGTCACATGACACCACCCCCCAGTCACATCACGCTCCCCCTAGACCCATCACACCACCCTCCAGCCACATCATGCCACCCCCCAGTCACATCACGCTCCCCCTAGACCCATCACACCACCCTCCAGCCACATCATGCCACCCCCCAGTCACATCATGCTCCCCCTAGACCCATCACACCACCCTCCAGCCACATCATGCCACCCCCCAGTCACATCATGCTCCCCCTAGACCCATCACACCACCCTCCAGCCACATCATGGCACCCCCCAGTCACATCACACCACCCCCCAGCCACATCACACCACCCCCCAGTCACATGACACCACCCCCCAGTCACATCACGCTCCCCCTAGACCCATCACACCACCCTCCAGCCACATCATGTCACCCCCCAGTCACATCACGCTCCCCCTAGTCCCATCACACCACCCTCCAGCCACATAATGGCACCCCCCAGTCACATCACACCACCCCCCAGTCACATCACACCACCCCCCAGCCACATAATGTCACCCCCAGTCACATCACACCACCCCCCAGCCACATCATGCCACCCCCCAGTCACATCACACCACCCCCCAGCCCCATCATGCCACCCCCAGTCACATCACACCACTCCCCAGCCACATCATGGCACCCCCCAGTCACATCACACCACCCCCCAGTCACATGACACCACCCCCCAGTCACATCACGCTCCCCCTAGACCCATCACACCACCCCCCAGTCACATCACACCACCCCCCAGTCACATCACACCACCCCCCAGCCACATAATGTCACCCCCAGTCACATCACACCACCCCCCAGCCACATCATGCCACCCCCCAGTCACATCACACCACCCCCCAGCCCCATCATGCCACCCCCAGTCACATCACACCACTCCCCAGTCACATCACACCACCCCCAGCCACATCATGCCACCCCCCAGCCACATCACACCACCCCCCAGTCAAATCACACCACCCCCCAGCCACATCACACCACCCCCCAGCCACATCACACCACCCCCCAGCCACATCATGTCACCCACAGTCACATCACACCACCCCCCAGCCACATCACACCACCCCCCAGCCACATCATGCCACCCCCCAGTCACATCACACCACCCCCCAGCCCCATCATGCCACCCCCAGTCACATCACACCACTCCCCAGCCACATCATGCCACCCCCCAGTCACATCACACCACCCCCCAGCCCCATCATGCCACCCCCAGTCACATCACACCACTCCCCAGTCACATCACACCACCCCCAGCCACATCATGCCACCCCCCAGCCACATCACACCACCCCCCAGTCAAATCACACCACCCCCCAGCCACATCACACCACCCCCCAGCCACATCACACCACCCCCCAGCCACATCATGTCACCCACAGTCACATCACACCACCCCCCAGCCACATCATGCCACCCCCCAGTCACATCACACCACCCCCCAGTCACATCACACCACCCCCCAGTCAAATCACACCACCCCCCAGCCACATCACACCACCCCCCAGCCACATCATGTCACCCACAGTCACATCACACCACCCCCCAGCCACATCATGCCACTCCCCAGTCACATCACACCACCCCCCGTCACATCACACCACTCCCCAGCCACATCATGCCACTCCCCAGTCACATCACACCACCCCCCGTCACATCACACCACTCCCCAGCCACATCATGCCACCCCCCGTCACATCACACCACCCCCCAGCCACATCATGCCACTCCCCAGTCACATCACACCACCCCCCGTCACATCACACCACTCCCCAGCCACATCATGCCACCCCCCAGTCACATCACACCACCCCCCAGCCACATCACACCATCCCCCGTCACATCACACCACTCCCCAGTCACATCACACCACCCCCCGTCACATCACACCACCCCCCAGCCACATCATGCCACCCCCAGTCACATCACACCACTCCCCAGTCACATCACACCACCCCCCGTCACATCACACCACTCCCCAGTCACATCACACCACCCCCCAGTCACATCACACCACCCCCCAGCCATATCACACCACCCCCCAGCCCCATCATGTCACCCCCAGTCACATCACACCACCCCCCAGCCACATCATGCCACCCCCCAGTCACATCGCGCTCCCCCTAGACCCATCACACCACCCCCCGTCACATCACACCACTCCCCAGCCACATCATGCCACCCCCCAGCCCCATCATGCCACCCCCAGTCACATCACACCACTCCCCAGTCACATCACACCACCCCCCAGCCACATCATGCCACCCCCCAGCCACATCACACCACCCCCCAGCCCCATCACGCCACCCCCCAGTCACATCCCGCCACCCCCCCAGTCACATCACGCTCCCCCTAGACACATCACACCACCCCCCAGCCACATCACGCCACCCCCAGTCACATCATGCCGCAACACATCAAACCTCAGCCACATCATGCCACTCAAAGATATATAATGCCACCCCCAAAAACACCCTCCAGACACATCATGCCACCCCCCAGACACATTATAACCCTTCCCCCAGGTTCATTATGAGCCCCTTCCCCCTCCAGCCCAGCATACATACCTATACTGTTTTGGTGCAGAGTGGAACCATCCTACAGAGTGAGCAGGGAATTTCTTAGGCTGGATACACACTGGAGCATTTTCGTCCAATAATCGGGCAAATCAGTCGACAAATAACCGTTCGATCGGAAGTTGGGTTAGTGAGTATAGTGACACAATGGTCGAAAGACGTTCCAAAGTGTCTATTATTGCTCATTTTTTGGATCGTACTTTTAATATTTTCTGACCTGACATGTATTGTGTATAAGTTACTGATCGATCCATGAGCACCTGCCGATAGTTCCTTGAGCTGCGACTCCTTCGGGGGTGTGTATGTTAATTTCCAATGCCTGTACCAGTCCCACGTGGTGTGGTGTCTGTACATCACTCATTAGGTAATTAGGTGCTTCTAGCGGTAAAGCAATAGCAGGTGCGGTTGCGAACGAACGTATACTGTACACGTGAATGAATGTATGAAGAAAACGTGTTACCTTTTTATGAGGTTTGGGGTGGTTATTATTGAACATGCTCTGCCCTTTATTTAAATTTCTTGGGGATATCGTTACATGGACCTTGTAAGTCGTTTCAGTGTGTACAAAATTGTAATCTTGACTGTGAAAAGTCGCTGCCCGGTCGATCGGCCTTTCGTTAATCGTCTAAAACATGACTAGTGTGTATGCATTAATCGTCCGAGCGATCTGACCTTCGGTCGTTGTAGATAGCACGTTGGTCGGAAAAATTCTTCAGTGTGTACCTAGCCTTAGTCTCGCGAGATTAGAGATTCTCATTTTACACTCTGCAGGCTGTCCGGGGACTGGGAGCAGCTGACAGCTCCGTCCCCCTATCCAAACCCGTACACCCCTCCCCCATTCCTCCTTGGGTGTGCACACGTGCATGCATGCGACAACCTATGGTGAAAATAAATAAATAAAAACAGAAAAAAATACCTGGCTGCGTCAGGTGGAAGCCAGGCCCCCTAGGCACGTCCCCCCTTCTCAGTGCCTCTGGAGGGAGTACTATCTGACTGCACCTGTAGAGATGAACAATCTTGTCTCCTGCCTGTGCACCATATGAAGGGGTGATGAGCCTTGCTTACTATAAAATAACTGCCCTAACTGAGTGGGGCTCTCTGAGCGCCCCTTGAAAAGGTGAAGGGCTTTGGGTTATGATAAAATTATTCTTGGCCCCCCCATGGGTTAGTGTAGGAACAATGAAATGACTACCTAGAGTGCATATGGAAAAGCATTGGCCACAACTCAGTTTCAGATCCAATTGAAATATTTACTCCACTTGTTTTCACATTGATCCTGTAAAAGCTAAGAGAAAAGTCCATATTAGATGCTCTCCTATCTGAGAATCTCTCAGTGGGCCCCTCCTGGCTCTCAGGATTGGGGGGAGGAGTGGTCTATTTTATTCTCCATCGCCAGATCAAGAGAAGAGTGTCATGGTTTCATGTGTAATGCACCTAATAAAGAATGAGGACCATTATGTGAATACATCACAAATAGAACAAGGGTCAGTAAGTACTGAGAGTACTAATGAAGATTTTTATTAATGGTGTTTGCAAATGTATATTAAACAGTGGTCTAGTTGAACCTTATTTGTGAATACGCCTATCACTATCCACTCCGGTTTATTTCTCTTCCCTTGACCCTTCTTCCTGAACCTGCTACACCAGTTACACCGAATTCTGTAGCTCTGTCGGTTGTGTTAATAGCAGAATAGAGCGTCACAATCCTGCAAAACTCACACTAATAGCATGAGCAGAAAATGATTGCTATGAAAATATATCCATTAATAAGGGTAATACTACACATAGTTTCACACAACCTTTAACAACTTGACTTCGTCATAATTGACCACAAACACTACATAATTTTTTTTTATAGAATCTATTTTTTTGCCGAAACATATGGTACTTTTTTTTTTGCCAACAATTTTTTCCGTTTGATGTACAAATAAAATATATAGAAAATAGCCTATAGGAAACAGAAGCAGAAAAAAACCTACTTCCAAAAATGGAGCAAAGTATTTACAGAAGGAAGAAGAAATAAAATAAGAACTTTGTGAACTTTTGCTTTATTACCTCTCGTTAAAGCCAAATAGCCAACTCTATATATGGCTTTTGGCCTTACCCCTAGATGTGACATTAGTTCAAAGCTGTTTGTTCTTTAATTTTCCAAAAGGAGAATACTTAATTTCTTCTGGTTTTCTACAATTTAGCTCCAGGATAAGTTCCTCTTGGCAATTGGAAATGGAAACAGCGTTCATTTTTATAATTAAAGTTTTAGCCACCCCCTTGCTACAAAAATACTTTCAAATCACGTAATTGTACATGCTTGCTGCCACAAATATTTTGGCACTCGGTTGGTGCATGTTAACGACCAACCAGTGCTTTGGTCTATCTTTTGAAATACCTATATTTAAATAGTAAAAGAATTGGACCAAGTGACCATGTTCTGTAAAAATAAATGTTCTGTATTAAGAAATGACATTAATTGTTTGCAAAGTGTTGAGTGTAAACATTTTTATTAATTTTGTGCATGATGTTTTACACTGTATTACTTGTGTTGCTTTAGGGAACTGGATTGTATGGATTAAGGTTTCCCTTTTGTTTAGCTGTGTATTTTTATTTGTTTGCCAATTATATTTAATGCAAATCTACAAAACATTGCACAAAAATAATAATGTAGCATTCTGCAGGGACGAGCACGTCATTTATAGAAGGGGAAACTATTTGTGTTTGTCCAAAATATTCATATTCTACATATTCATAGTAATAATCATATATATTTAAAACAGTAAATATTATAGCCTGTATATTTTATGCTCTAGAGTTGCACTGCACTTAAGAGGAAATAGATTTTTGTTTCCTTAAATAGTAAGTTAGGTACATTTTAAGCATGCATCATTCTTATCAGCTATCCAACTACAAATCATTATATACTTTGCAAAAGCTCCTGCTTGGCAAACAAAAATGGCCAGTCGGCTATACAGCTCTCAGCATGTCTCAGATGGGAGACTGTCTAAGTGCAGACAGAGCTCAGAGGGGCATCCTAAGCCTCTCTGCTCCCAATAGCATGTGCCATGTCACTATGGTTGCCACAAAAGTCCAGAATAGTAAATCATAAATAGCAGCCTGAAGAAACAACATCAAGGGAAAATGCTAAATACCAACATTCTTCTTCTAGCCTGCCGCAGTGATTTCTCACTGCGGCAGGGTTTTAAAAAGTGGACATGTCGCCTACAGCAACCAATCAGATTCTAGTTGTCATTTTTTTAGACTGCACTAAATAAATGAAAGGTATCTGATTGGTTGCTATAGGCGACATCTCCACTTTTTTAAACCCACAGTTTAGTAAATATACCCCTTGATCTTTTCATGGGATTGCTGCTTTAATCAATCCTGCCCCTCACATATAGTAAATAGAAGGAGTGACCTCCACTCTGCTGGACAATGGAGTTTTTCCATTGTACTTCAGTAGAGCTCCATGAAAGTTCATCATAGAGTTCTATTGATGCCTTGCAGTGTGCATCATGGATGCCTTGCATTGTGCATCATGGATGGCTTGCAGTGTGCCTCATGGATGGCTTGCAGTGTGCATCATGGATGCCTTGCATTGTGCATCATGGATGGCTTGCAGTGTGCCTCATGGATGGCTTGCAGTGTGCATCATGGATGGCTTGCAGTGTGCATCATGGATGGCTTGCAGTGTGCACCACCATGGATGGCTTGCAGTGTGCACCACCATGGATGGCTTGCAGTGTGCATCATGGATGGCTTGCAGTGTGCACCATGGATGGCTTGCAGTGTGCACCATGGATGGCTTGCAGTGTGCATCATGGATGGCTTGCAGTGTGCACCATGGATTCCTTGCAGTGTGCATCATGGTTATCTTGCAGTGTCCATGCAAGTAATGAGTTGGCTCTCCAACATAAGTAACAAGGGGAGGGGATCCTGGTGAGTACATCCTTTATATGTTCTTCATCGGGGATAGGATTAATTAAGAGGTTGTCCAAATATGGACAACCCCCCTATTACATGCATATTACAGTAACAAAACTCACAGTAAGACAAGTTCTTGACGCTGACAATGAAAATCCAATATGACTTTGAAATTCGCATTAAAACATCTGCCCCAACTGCCTCAAAACACAACAACTTTAATGGGGACCTCTTTTAACCCTCCAATCAGGACTCAGCCATAGAGAGCAACTGGCGTAGTATGTAACTATCACTGATACCATTTTTAAAATATCAACCAGCAAAAAGTATTACACCAACCACACACTCTCCAGACACAACATGGTATGGTGTAGATCCTGCTCTGTGTTTCCTGTTAATGGACCACATCAACTGGTCTAATGACCAAAAGTCGAGCTTGTTCTCTTAAACCTACCTATTCGTGCAATCCTGACCTACGACTGTGATATTAACTCAGTCCATCACCATGGTCTACTTGACCATCACAGTGTTTTTGAGGTGTGACATTTCTTTCACCAACATCAGTGGTGATTGAGGTGCTGTTGGTGTTGCTTTGTACAGATATTGTCACCTTCATATCTGTTTTTCTTAAAGCAGATTCCAATAACACATACTCATTGAAAGTACATTCACTGGTTTCAATGAACTACGTCCCTTTATTCTACAATTCATTTAAGGCAAAATCCTGTACAAAAAAAAAAGTTGTTATTTTTCCATCTCTTCATATTATTTTAAGCCTTATTTCAGACCTGGCCAATAAAGCAATTTGATGTAATGTAATGAAACACTAGGTCCACAGTCTTGTCATAGTCAAAAGATAAAAACCCAATGAGAAAAGGCAGATCATGCGCCGCTTGCCTCGTCCAATATTGAAGTGTAAAGTCTACGTCCAAGTGTGAAGTCAGATTCAAGAATGCAGCTGGAGAGAGAAGACGTTTAGGGGGGGAACTTAATTAATTCTAGTGTGTTTATTTATATTGGATATGTGAAATTCAATAAATTTCAGGGGTAATTATTAATACCTTAAAATAAGAGAAATCTTTCCACTCATCACCAAGAGGCCATTTTTTTAAGTGATGAACGTAAAACTTGCAACACTGAAATGTGATTTAACATGCAATTAGCAAGCTGAGCAACACGGAACGAAACAGAGTTTATGCTCTAGCGTATTTATTACTAGTATTGCAAAAAGAGTTTGTCAGATCTGGTCATTTAGCCTAATTGCTGGACAAGTAGATCTGTGTCCAATGTGGTCACAGAAGTGAGAAGCAAAACCGCATAGTTCATTGTCCAAGGGCGGCATGGTGGCTCAGTGGTTAGCACTTCTGCCTCACAGCACTGGGGTCCAAAGTTCTATTATCGACCATGGCCTTATCTGTGGGGAGTTTGTATGTTCTCCCCGTGTTTGCGTGGGTTTCCTCCCACGCAAAAAAAAAAAAACATACTAGTAGGTTAATTGGCTGCTATTAAATTGACCTTATTCACATTTAGACTATAAGGGACAGGGACTAACGTAATTGAGTTCTCTGTACAGCGCTGCGGAATTACTGGAGTTATATAAATATCTGATAATTAGGTGTATCCACCTTTTAATCCTCTTACAAATAACAGCAGATTTCATTTATAGCTGCTGACTTGGTCCCTGGTCTTGATCTCTTTATCTCCTCGATCATAAACCAAGCTGGTCAACTGAGGTCCTGATTAAAAGTATAGTGACCTAGCTTAAAAGAACGAATGTTGGGGTCCCAAGAGAAATATACCTACTAAAGTAATATAACATGAAAGGGAAGGTATATAAAATATATAAAAAGAGCAATGTTATTGTCCAATGTATAAAATCTACACGGATGTCATCATCATCATCGTTTATTTGTAGGGCGCTACAGATTCCGCCATCCTACAGTTATGACATGAATATAATAAACATAGTAACAAATTATTAAAGTAATTTTATCGTTTTCCAATAAGCATTGTCTAAACGATTTCTTGTAGTTCCAAAGCACAAACAATTTATTTATCGAAGGCAAAAATTTTAGTAGTTCAATACATAATTATAATACAGTACATCCGATACCAAATACATACACACCGCCGCGCCCTTCGCTGCGCTCAGCTGCACTACGCTGGTACCAGCTACAGTACTTCAGTCCAGAAGACTGCGGTCAGAGATGACTGCAGCTGGTCCCAGCGAAGCTGTATATATACACTCAGTGTTACAGAGACAACAATACAGATGATGTGGCTTGCTTCTATTGGTCCAGGCTTCAGGAGAGTCCAGTGTACTGCAAGTCATAGGCCAGTTCAAATCAAAATATTCAAAGGTGGGAGTCAGCTCTCCAGGGGATGCACTCCGATTTTCCCACCAAGAATCCAGTTTCAACTAGTCTATTTACATTATACAGGCAGTATCATTTTAAACATTTATTCCCTAACATCTCTAACTAGAGTATGCAATGTGCGATCTCTTAGACGAATGAACCGGACAACTGCGGATAAATAGGGTATTAAAATGATACTAAACATGGCATATTTCCTGTAACCTGAATCTTTAATATCACTAAAGTGCACATATAACCTTATAATAAATGTAACTATAAACCGAATATCATCTGCTCATAAACGACTGTGGAATGGAACCATTATAAATATGAAATATATATGTAAATGAATGTGGGAGTGCGAGTGCATGTGTGCGTATTTTATCGTGCAATCGCGCCGTGCCACGTGTTACGTGGCGTACTGATCACAATCGCACGGTAAAACAATATTAACCAATATACTTTCATTCATCCAATTATATCACTTCGACAAGATGCGTTAATACAATAAAGAATAATAACACATATATGGATAGTCATCAGCTACCAATTACAGTTAGCACGGATACCGGTACGAATTCCACATCCAAGACAAAATGGTCAAAGACATAGGAAAGTATTACTGGGCAACAACAAAGGTCCAGCCAGTAATTATATGCCAGAGAAGTGTCTGCTTAAAACTGAAAATATTTAAGAAGTAATAGATACATAAAGTTGCAGGGTAAGTCATATGCACATTTCTGGTTTGCAAAAGCATGTTCTAGGAGTGGTTAGTTGGCGTGCACCTTGTGTGATGAGTGAACTGTCTAGGTGCAATGATACAAAGTCAAGGTGCTGTAAAGTATTCCTCAATTTTTAAACCACGGTGGCTAAGTGGTTAGCACTTCTGCGTTACAGCACTGGGGTCATGAGTTCAATTTCCGACCGTGGCCTTATCTGTGAGGAGTTTGTATGTTCTCCCCATATTTGCCTGGGTTTCCTCTGGGTGCTCCGGTTTCCTCCCACACTCCAAGAAACATACTGCTAGGTTAGCTGGCTGCTATCAAATTGACCCTAGTCTCTCTCTGTCTGTCTGTGTTAAGGAATTTAGACTGTAAGCCCCAATGGGGCAGGGACTGATGTGAGTGAGTTCTCTGTACAGCGCTGCGGAATTAGTGGCGCTATATAAATAAATGGTAATAATAATAATAATAGAATAGCCCGCATCAGAGATATATGTAGCCCCATTTATTAGTGCATAACTTTGTAAACAGTTGGATACACAAGTAGCGGAATAATTTAGTCTATAATTTGTTACACTTAATTAAGAGCCTGGAACAGGGATTCTGAACCAGAACTGTAATTCCCTATTTGTCTGCATATTGAGTCAACTTTTAAGATCTATGGGCCTGATTCATTAAGGATCTTAAATGAAGAGGATCCTTATTTCAGTCTCCTGGACAAAACCATGTTACAATGCAAGGGGTGCAAATGAGTATTCTGTTTTGCCCATAAGTTAAATACTGACTGTTTTTTCATGTAACACACAAATATCAACTTTAAATTTCAGTGTACAAATAAGCTATCAAGTATTTGTGTGATACATTAAAAAACAGTCAGTATTTAACTTATGTGCAAAACAGAACACTCATTTGCACCCCTTGCATTGCAAAATGGTTTTGTCCAGGAGACTGAAATAAGGATCCTCTTAATTTAAGAGCCTTAATGAATCAGGCCCTATATACTTAAAACTGGTTGGTGTCAAAAACATAACTGAAATGTCTATTTTTCCAAAACAAATGATTCATCATTACCATTTGGGAGAGTCTTCATGTGCATTGCAATGCAGCATTGTAGTTTTTCCACAGAAGCTGAGATATTAAAATTCATGTCCCTACAGCTGACAAATGATAAGCACTTTTTTTGTTAAGAATAAAAAACAATTTCAGAACAATAAATGAAATGATGAAAAAGAAAACAAAATGCAATCAATACAAGGACATATACACTTAAAACGCTACTGAGGGTGAAGACGTGAAGGTGCTATCACGCCTCCGCCTGTCGCCATTCTTGTCACTTCTACTCGCTTATCATCAAGCGCCCGCCCAAGGATGACTCATTGTCTTCAGGCTGCACCATGGGAGTGTGTCAAGATTAAAACCTTACTATAATAATAATAATAATAATAATAATAATGTTCTTTTTACTTTGGAGAACAGTATTTTTATATTTTAAAATGAATTTCAATGTATTCCTCTACCTGTTTTACACCCCCAAAAATGTTGCGACCCCCCAAAGTCTTGTGTCCTATGCTGCAGCCTAGTTAGCCTATTGGATATATCAGGCTATGAGAACATATGCTTTAGCTATAGCGTGATCTCTAGCGTTCACCCCGATGAGCTCTGTAAGCTGCTGACTGCTCCCCTTTTGTGCAAAATACCCCTGTAACCCTGTCCAGTTCCATTGCAGGAAGTGGCCTGTAACAAGAGTAAATTAATAATCTAACAATAAAAAAAAAGCTTAAAAAAAATAATAATAATAAAACCGTCTAGAAAAATAAGAATTAATTAAAAAGAAACTAAATACAGGGCAGTGTGACTACGGCAATTTTTTTTTTGCTGTTGTTCAACAATTTTACCAACCTATGATGTCTCCAGTAACAATCATCATTATCTTTCTTTTCTGAACAAATTGTAGGAATCCAATTGTATGTATCTCTCCGCTAATAATGATAATACAGAAGGGACTGTCCGAGGCATGTGGATGCATGAAATCCCTAATTTCGAGTCCTTATTTCCTAAACTTCTGTAGCTCTTAGAGTTCATTACTGCAAATAATTTGACAGAGAGGTTGCGGTCCAATTCCCTATTCCTGCACCACTGAATTAATGCCATTAGAACACGCACCCAACAACTTTCAAAGCTAAAATGTGTAGTGTATAACTGTGCATATCCTGTGTTACACCGTACAGCACCGTGCCTCATATTACAAGCAAAGACGACGCCATCGCTGTTGTGATAACACACAAAAATATTTAAAAGTAGTTTTGGTAACAAGGCTAGTATTTCCTGGGGCTAAAAAAAAACAAAAAAATCATAAAACGTAAAAATGCAAACTTTATAAAGGTCCGTCTGAAACTTGCATTTGAATATACCCTGATGATAGGACTCCTGAACAAATGAAAACTTTCGGAAGCTACTGAAATGCTTTTCTGGTGCACCTTGTAAACAGACCGAGGTCAGGGAGAACTGGCAGGATTACACTCCCTCTTACATTGCTGCCTGTAACAAAGAAGTCACAGCATTCCTTACAGTCCTTTATCTGAGACAAACCTCCGGATTACTGCAATGCCTGAATAGGACCTGGAAGATCAAGAAAGTGATTGACACAATTTCTTATTGCAGGTTATTGAGATATTATATTAAGGTTCTGTACAGTGCTTGTAAAATTGTTGCACTATATAAAAAGGCGTAATAATAATAATAATAATAATAATAATAATAATAATAAAAATAATAATAATAATAATAATACAAATAGTAATTTGCCACGATCAATTAAAACATCCGATAAAACAAATTAAATATATCAATAGGTTTTTGCTTCTTTTTTTTTTACCACTTTCTGTCTCTTATTGTAAACCACACTTGCCTACGCTCACGGATTTCCGGGAGTCTCCCGAAAAAGAGTAACCGCGTGATTATGTTATTAAGCTCTGCCCCTATAAGCAATACCATTTTTTTCTGCCTTGGGGGGCGAGGCTATGGTGACACGACAACGTCACCGAGCCCCATCCTACCCCCTGTCACATGACCTGTCCTGGATATCCCGGAGGACGGATTTAAAAAGTTGGCAAGTATGTTGTAAACCATATAGTGCTCCATTTCCGGTGACATTTACCAACATGTCATTATGGGTCCAGCAATCTTTGCATTAAAAACATACATCAGCTGCACATTATTTCTGGGGGTTTATTATTATCCCCATATCCTCATAAAGGAGTCAAGTAAAAACATACAATGACAACAATACAGTAACAAGCAGTGTAACACAAGGGCAGAGGGCTCTGTTCACAAGAGCTTACAATCTAGAGAAGATGTGTAGAACGAAACACTTGCCCAGTGCCTATTTTGTATGGAGGACCAAGTTGTGTGACGGGTGAGGTAGAAGAAACCTTTATCACTACAAATATGGCATAGTTTGTTTTAAATTTTATTTTCGCACTTTTACAGCAACTGATTTTGACACTGATTTAATTTATTTTATGAGAATAATGTTATTTGTAGCAACTAATAAAAGAGACAAAAATAAATAAGGAAATAAAAAAAATGATAATACTTTATAATTATTACATTATTATTATTATTATTTATTTCATGCATTATTTTTGTTGTTGTTGCTAAATTCTAAATATCCAAATATGAGTGATGTGAATTGTGTCATCAGGGGAGATGGGAGACCCTGATGTTTTTACTCGCTGAGTGTAGCAGGATTAGGTGGTAGGAAAATGTATTGTGACAAAGGCACGGTAATACATACTTGCCTTATTATTATTACCATTTATTTATATAGCGCCACTAATTCCGCAGCGCTGTACAGAGAACTCACTCACATCAGTCCCTGCCCCATTGGGACGTACAGTCTAAATTCCCTAACATACACACACAGACACAGACAGACAGACTAGGGTCAATTTGTTAGCAGCCAATTAACCTACCAGTATGTTTTTGGAGTGTGGGAGGAAACCGGAGCACCTGGAGGAAACCCACGCAAACACGGGGAGAACATACAAACTCCCCACAGATAAGGCCATGGTCGGGAATTGAACTCATGACCCAGTGCTGTAAGGCAGAAGTACTAAACACTAAGCCAACGTGCTGCCCTTTTCCCGAATTTCGGGGAGTCCTCCCAGAAGAGTAGGCAAACCTCCCGGATCCTATAAAATGCCCAAATTTAGGGCATTTAATAGTAGGGGACAGGGCTTAATTGTCCCATTAAGTCCCGCCCCCGATATTCAATACCTTAAAATTCTGTATTTTTCCTGAAGGCGGGGCTATAGTGACGCAACAATGTTGTCATGGCCCCTCCTACCCTCTGTCACATGACCTGTACTCCGGGATCTCCTGGAGTACAGATTTGAAAAGTAGGCAAGTATGCTGTAATAACATTGAGGACTTCTCTAAGTCACATCTTTGTTGGATAGAAACTCCATCTCCGGGCCTATGGTAAAATGTTTTTATTTGTCGGGGGTGGGAATACAAAGATACACAGTGAACCAGCCCCAGTGCATGCTCACAAGAGCAGATGGCCCACCCTCACCTCTGGGCCCCATGGTAACCACATCCTCTTCAATGGTGGTGAACTTATCTGATTTATCATAAAGGTCTTTAAACTTCCTGTTCATTTCTCTTAAGAAAAAGGTAGATGTGCTTTGTAACAAGCAAATATATAAACAAGAATTAATGTACTTTTAGTATTTTTTTTATGTCACCGTTTCTATAGCAACCTGTGTTGACTTGTACACGTAAATGTAAATATAAAAATAAAATTGTTTTTTTATTAAATAAATAGCATAGTTCATGATATTTTATATTACATAATAGTGTAAAAACGGTCAAACAAATTGTAAGCTTGGAGCAGGGCCCTCTTACCTCTCTGTCTGTCTGTATTACCCAGTATTGTTTTATTACTGTTTGTTCCCAATTGTAAAGCGCTACGGAATCTGCTGGCGCTATATAAATAAATGTTGATGATGATTATATGAGCAAGAACACAAGTTCAATAGTATAGACTTGCATATGATAAAATTATATAATACAGTGAGAAAGTACTTAATTGCATAGTGTTTGACACTTATTTCTCTGTAATTATCTGTTGTAAAGTCTCCGTGCTTGTTCACACATACAGACTGGGAAAAGGGTAAAATGTCTCAAAACCCATGTGTGCTTTAGACGTGTTAGTAATTAATTTTAACACATGTTTCAATTTGTGCTTCTACCATTGCTATCTATGTGCTAGCACCCTTTAACACATGTGAGATAGGTGATGCCCCAAATTTTTAATGCAGTGTTTAAATTTTGAACGCAGTGGTAGGAACAAGCCCGTAAGAAGCAATGTGTCCTATTTTTGAATACGGTAGCTTGAACTTTCGGTAAAGTATTAAAGACAACAGATATTTCTTATACTGTTGTTATTAATTACAATAGCACAATTACTTATATATTTCTTGTTGCCTGTAGAGCACATTACAGACAGCGTATTGAATTGACCAAATATTAGATGAATTGTGTAGACCTCACTGACCCAGACATACTCACAGGATAATTGATACAATATCATACCAGCCCTAGCTCGAATTACCCCTGATTAAAGAAAAAGATTTGAGTAGTTTAACCTATTCCCGAACAATTGATCTGATTAGTGAACTTCTGGAAGTGCTTATAAAGATAACACTCTTGGGCGAGTTGGCTTTTAGCAGCTTAGTTAAATAAATTTTAGCTTTGCACTGAAAATGATAGATATGAACGAGATACAAAGTATCTAAGAAAAGACAGATTGGCCCCACCTCACAGTGACACCTGGACCTTCTCCTTATCTTGAAGGCAACATTATCAGTAGATTGTTCCTGGTTTATTTATTATCTTTCTCTTTTGGAGACTTTCTCTGATTAATTGCTCTTTAGTAATTGCTGCTGTTAACTAAAGTCACATCTTATTAACCCGCAGTCCTTTCAATGCTTGGACATTGAAGTTACAAAGGGAGGTCAACCTCCTGGAGATGTTGGTCATGGATACACTGTAGTCAACTGTTTATTTGCTTAGGGTCCTGTTTGCTATTCCTTCTTTAATGCCCAGTGAAATCTTTCTCCAATTCCCATTTAATTTAATTGGACTGCTGGAGATGCAGTGAGCACACATCTCCAATAATGTTTTCTTTAAGAACTTCTGGTCCTACAGACAAATTGAGATCATATTACAGTCAGCTTGAATCATACATTTTCGCTGTGACTTCCATGAGAAACCGTTCTGAAGAAACGTCAGATAGAAATAGTTCTCTTGTGATTCTTGAGAGGCAAATGTCTACAGGGTTGAAACGTAGGTGGTGTTAACATAGCAAGATATCTACGGAATCAGCCACAGTTGCCAAAATTAACACATATAGGGTATTCAGTATCAAAGTTTTAAGAAATTGGCTCCACAAACACAATACAGCCTTAAAAACAAAGCTGAAGATTCATGCTGACTATTTAAATAAAACATGTTTGATTATGGACGTTTGGGAAATCAAGATATGTACAAATGATCAGAACTCCTGTGATTCTGTACTGTTTGCAGCTAAGTATTACAACTGTGTCAGCATCATGTGATTATGGAGAGGCTTTTAGTGAGATAAGCATTTTGTTTCAACAAAAGATTTAATTAAATATTACAACATGAAACGGGGACAGTGAACACAGGCTTTGAGAAAGTTAGATTTTATGGGGGCTATACAAACGTTTTATTGAGTTAATTTTAAGCACTAAACATATAAATATATATATATATATATATATATATATATATATATATACAAATATACACACACACACACACACACATATATATATATATATATATATATATATATATATATATATAGAGAGAGAGAGAGAGAGAGAGAGAGAGAGGGAGAGAGAGAGAGGGTGTGTGAGGGAGAGATTAGCGGTTTGGATTCGGAGAACTCCGACAGATCCAAGGCTTGGTTTCTAGTCAATTTCGGATCTCAAAATAAGGCAAAACGTAATTTCCGGGAAAATATTGATGCAAAACTCGCAAGAGTTTTGGATCGATATATTTTATATATATATATGCCCTCCCTCTTTTTCTTCTGTGCCATTTTAGAACAAGCTAGGGAGAATGTTAGCAGTAGTTCTCTGCTCTTAAAATAGCGTTCGGTGTGAAATAGGGACATAGAAAACAATAGAATCGTGTGATTATTATAAAGCGGTTCTGTAGAGATCAGTCAGCTAAAACAGTTTGTTGAACAACTGGTTTTAATTTCAATCTGTCAGACTTTAGAAGGCTTAGCAGCTACTGGTTGTTATTAATGCATATATAAGAGTACTAGTATATACGCTGAGTTAGATATCATTCTGAACTAAGCAGTATATTTAATGAAGAAAAACAGTGTGCTTATGCTGTATAACTATTAGCAGCAGAACCCAAAAAACAAATTGATTTATCTCTTTTAAAATTTATATTTTTCTATTGAAAGTAATCTTTTTTTGGGCAATGACATCCGAATTAATTTAGAGAAATAAGGGTTTGCGTGTAAGTGTCATCGCAGCTGCATACCCCCAAAAAATGCTATATATTCTAATCTTTTCTACTTTTCAATACTTGTCAAATTGTAAAGGGTTATTCAGTGACATCCGTATTAAAAAAGGGTATTTACGTGTGAGGATTTTTTCTGGGCATCTTCAACATTCAGATAAATTAAGCTACAATGAAAACTTAGTTGAAGAGATAAAAACATTGAAATGCTATGCACACACTAAATTTGGAATGTTAGACAGCATGCATCATGGAGAGTGAAGAGACATTACCAATGAGATGTCATTAGATGGAAAGAGGCATCATTAGATATTTAGACAAGTAGATACGCAATTGTAAAGTGCTATGTCAATTGCTGTCGCTATGTAAATAAATGTTGATGATGATAGACAAAGGTGACCTGCACCCATACTACAAAATTTCAAAGACTATGCACACAGTACATTTTTTAATGTTACAGGGCTTTAGACATTTATAAAAGTAAATAGATGAAGGTAGCCTGCAGCCATACTAAAATCTTCAAAGACAAGTACCATGTACTTTTCAATGGACAGACCATTCATCGGTAGCCAAGAGCGGAGCTTTCAAATACCTTGATTTATATTTATGCTACGAGTAAGGTAGATCGGTGCCGTAATGCTGGTCTTGTGAATAAAAAAAGGGAGTATATATGCAATGCACATCTACATCCAGTTACCAAGTTCGGTTTGAGATTAAAATGTCAATCTCGATTCATCCTTTTGGCTAAGCTCAAGTGTAATATCTGATCTGGTACTATTGGTTTGGGACAACCTGAATGGGAAGGTCACCTTCGTCTAATGCCAGGAAGGCCGGTGGTGTTTGGAGTTCGAGGTGACAGGGCCCATAGCTTACCTGAAAATGCAGAGGTGGTGGGACTGGAACCACCACCTTGCATAACCCCGGGGTAAAGGGAACTGCCCGAGACTTGTGGCGGAGGCGGTCCCCTAAACCCATGTATATAAATATGGAATGTAGATAAATAATATTTACATGTTCTATTAGTGAAGTGTAAGAAATACATAAAACAGACAGTTCAGATAGGCCAGTAGTTGCTCTTCCAACAGAAGAAAGTATGTATAATACATTGATGCAGATTTGGTTGCCCAAAACATCACACTTAAAAGTCCAAACTCTGAGGAATTAAGAAATTGAGCGTGGCAAAATATACATGTAGTGATGAAGATATATATATATATATATATATATATATATATATATATATATATATGTATATATTATAGGAATAATGCATAAATACAACACTCTGCTATCTTTTCAAATCCACTCTATACATTCAACGTATTTGTGTGGCATTACCTTGTATCTCAGATGGTTTAATAACACTCTTGTCCACTATAGCCTATATATTTAAAATGTTATATTTTTAGAAATTACTATATATTAAAGAGCAATTAATAACCTTGACAACTTTCTATGTAAATGTCCTCATACCCTTACAGAACTTGACATTATCATGACATCCTATTTACAGTTGCTGAGACAGGAGGCACAGACTGTGCATTCAGTGGGATTGCTGACCAGAAGTCTGCCAAACATGGGAAATATATTCCTCCATCATCACAACTTTCATCTCAATGGGTTCCAGTTTGCAATGTGGAGATAATTAATGAGATACTGTTCCAATACTATCCATAGTCTCCAAAGGAACAGTGCCCCCCAGTGGTGAGATTATCTTGACAAATTCTAAAAAAAACTGTTTAGCGGTGAATAAAGAATCTGGCAGACATTGAATTACCTGAATTGTTCAACAAGAATAATGATAGAAAGTATCTATACTTCTTGGAATGACTAATGTTTCAGTATAGATTCTAAATATTTGATAGAGTTGGGTCAACGCCTGCGTGAAAGTGTCCTAGCGTGAGGTTGTGTGTTAGAGGGTGGGGGGAGGTCATGGGAATATGATCACATTGTTGTCTTTATAGCAAAAGGATAAGGGATATCTGGGACAAGCAGCCAAACTCACCAGGCGTTTGGCACTCAACATGCAAGGAGCACTAAGCATCAGTGCATGGCTTTCCAAAAGGATCTTGAGTAACTTATGAGCAACAGCATGTTATAATGAAGCAAAAACTTGAAAATAAATAAACATTTCATTTTTGACGGGTTTATAAATCAATATAGACTAAAAACAAGTGTGGGCAATATGTGGGCAATAAGAATGTGTTTTTTCATGACCAAAAGTTATTCTCACAGGCCTATTTATCAAAATAGAACAAAGTCTCATCTTCATCAAAAATGGGTGTTTTCACCAGCAATAGGGATTCTCTCTTTCAAAGGGTCACTGCCAGCGACAGCTGTTCTATCCCCGGTGGTAGCCCTCGCCAGAGACAACATTTGCCAGCTCTTGCTGGTAAAAGCTGCCCTATCATAGCAAGGATCTCAGGATTTAGATAGCAGGAGAAAATGAATGAAACATTTCTTTATTGTTTCCTTAAAGCATGTTTTTAATTGTTAGTAGCATTGACGGATTTATTTTTTCATATTTTCATATTTTTTATATTTACATTATTATTATTATTATTTTATTATTAGTATTATATTATTGTTATTATTTTCAGTTTTTTTTATTAGTGGCACTGAAAGTCCGAGCTTGGGCTTTCTCTCCATTGAGCATGCGCGTAGAAGCTAGCCAGGTCACACATGCACATGTCCACCAAGACTGGCCGGCGATATTGCTGGACAGCTGAGTATCACGGCAATATTTTATCAATAAATTGCAATAACTGATTTAGCATCACTGTGATAAGAGGCGTTAATAAATCAACCTGATCTCCGCTGAATGATAAATAGGCCTGACAGCATTAAAAGCAACCTGGGAAAATAAACCACTAAACACATAAATATGTGAAAATGTAAAATAAAAAGTAATAAAAAAAATATGTAAAAGAATGTAAAAATAAACAGCAGTATTTAGATTTAGACTTCTCGTACATACAGTAATTATATTCTTGTGTGGGTCCAAAACTAATTCCAATACCAATCAACATCCGAGCAGCATTGAGACTGGTGGAAGATGTGTTTGAATCATGACCTTAATTTCATACTATATGTGGTCATTGGCTACCTGCACTAATTTAGTCCTGGAGGATCCAACTATTTGGTTTCAGCCTCGAATGGTTGATCTGCCTAACAGCCTGTGAATGGAGCCTAAATAAAGTAATTTATAAGAGGTTGGGAGACCCGACACATATCTCATTATTGGCCTATATAGTAATTTGTATCACTTACTGGTTTAGCCTCTGCATTTCCTATCAGTTTATGCTGCTATATTCCGGGCTATAACTACCACATGGTATGACTGGTCTAGAGCAACAGCAGCATTGTTAATTCTTACAGAGATGAACAAAATCTCCTTCCTCTGTTCATGGGAGGTTCATCAAATCAATTCACAAATTTTTCATTAATGGTTGAATAAAATTAAAGTGGTTTCCCTCTCCTATTCAAAGAACATGGAACATAATGCACACTACTAACAGATGTGAAAAGCAGATGTGTGATGTGTTTGTTACCGTGTTACAGATTCATTCAGGTGTGTTCTGTGGGACAAAGAGTGTGGGCTGCAGTGACAGAGATGCAGTGTAATTCACAGCACTGTGGATATCTTTACTAATAGCCAAGTTCTGTTTTCCACAGGTGTCTTGTGTGTGGATTTCATATGATAAACATTTGTGGTTTGAGCCCTTAGGCTATGCACCTAAACTTAATATGCAGGTGTGAGGAGAATACTAGCAGGTATATTCAGCATTAGATCTATCCACATATGCTGAGATACATTTGTCCAATAGCTACCCTGTTTTGGGGTGGGTTGGCCCTAACAAACAGACCACTATGGACAAAATGTTTCCCGCTGCCTGTCCAACGCATACACGGGCCGATGCACCAATCAGGACCCAGAATTGACCAACAATCCCAGCAACAATTGCCTCCAATCAGATTGGGTTTTGGCCAGACCATGCAATTGAACTGGCACATGCAATATGAAAATGACTGCAAAATAGTAATTTTAGACCTTATTTTAACACTATCAAAATTAAACTTTAGTGAATGCAGTCCTTGGAGTTAGATTTTTATATATGCTATGAACTAAAGACAGTATATTTAAAAGGCAAAATAGCAATAAGCCAAATGTATATATTACTGTGCATTTTATATTCATAGCTACCAACAAGAGACAGAAAGGATTTATCATGAACTTAAATATCCCATTTGACCAATGGTCATTGTTACTAATCAGGCAATAAATTATTAACCTCATTGTATAACACTCATTGCTACATATTCACAGCTTCACTGCTGTCCGAAACAAAAGCATTTTAATCCCATGAAAGTGGTCCCATGGCTCATCATAAAGAATAGAAGAGTTATAAGTATGAGGGAAACGTGAAAACATTCCTCTTAAATGTAACACTTTACCCATTGTTATAGAAATATGGCCCCCTTGCCTAAAAGATTAGTAAAACTCTAAAATTTCTTAATCCCGACTGTAAAAATCCTGACAGTCTAGCTAATAGGATGAGAGACCGATCTTTCATCCTAATCTTTACTAATGCTCATCTTGAAGGAATTTTTGAAACATATTACATATTAACCTCTGTAAGGCTAATTTAAAACCTTGACTTTTTTAACCAGGATGTGGTTTATGGCCCATTTGAAATGAGGCATATGTGCCGTAAAACACAGAGAAGAAGAATTCCTTTTAGTAGTATCATGATGCCCACACACAGTGCAATGGTGTTGTCTGGCTGATCACTGTCTCAGAAAATCACTGAATAATGTATCCACCGATGCAAATTCCAATGATTGCGGCAATGTAACCAAATGATTGCGGCAATGTAAAAAGGAACCCTCATTCTGGGCTGGTTATTGATCTCACACTCAAGTCAATGAACGGTTGACCTTACCGTCCATTCTGAGGGTTTAATTGACTGATTTGATTGAATTGGAATTTAATTTTACAAGGTGGAGGGCAATGAAACCATTTTTTATTAACATTTATTTATATCTCAATGGTATACTCCTTAGCACTTTACAATTGGGGGCATACACAGTTATAAAATAATACTGGGTAATACAGACATACAAAGCGTTTATCAATGAAACATGGACATGAGTTACCCCTCATATTTATAACCTGTTTTATTTCATACATGTTTGTCAATGTCCTTCTTTTAGGCAATGCAATTTTTTTTTTTTGCAATGATTTTTCTGTTTTATTTTTTTTGTTGGTGAAAATAGTTCTGCCCCATGTCTGCTTTTCTGTTGTTTTTTTTCTTGATAATGCCACGGAAAACTGATTTTACACCATTGACAAAATCAAACATTCTATTTATACAAAACTCCTTTGATGATTTGAATTATTTAAAATGATTGTTAAGAAATTTCTTTTTTGGCCTTTTTTTAAGTAACTGAAATGACGTAAGCAATTTTAGGTGCAGTAAATGCAAATACAATTGAAAGTGCAACTCCAACATTTTTATTCATTATAAATAGGCCCCGTAAAAGTGTATGTAAACCCCTGGCTTCATCACAATATTTGTTGGAGGCAGTTAGGTCACAAGGGGTGTTGCTGGATTTGGAATGAGCATTACATGATTGGTTCATTGCCAGCGAGGTAACTGGCACCAGAGCAGCTCATGAAAGTCCAAACGGGCATTACTGTGAACGTGCCAGCCCCTCTCAAATTTTGCTATGGACCTAGTTTTTCTCTGTGATACCCCTGTATTGGGTCAAATATTCCCCACTGCTGGCCAATAGCACGGTGGCTAAGTGGTTAGCACTTCCGCCTCACAGCACTGTGGTCATGGGTTCAATTCCCGACCATGGTCTTATCTGTGTGGAGTTTGTATGTTCTTCTCGTGTTTACGTGAGTTTCCTCCTGGTGCTCCGGTTTCCTCCCAGACTCCAAAAACATACTGATAGGTTAATTTTCTGGTATCAAAATTGACCCTAGTCTGTGACTGTCTGTCTGTGTGTATGTTAGGGAATTTAGACTGTAAGCTCCAATGGGGCAGGGACTGATGTAAGTGAGTTCTCTGTACAGCGCTGCGGAATCAGTGGCGCTATATAAGTAAATAGTGATGATGATGAAATGTTGCAATGCAGGCAGAGCGCCTTTCCCCTTTAAATTCAGTTGATAGGTCAACTGTATTTTAATTGTCCATGAATAACTAAGATGTATTTCACTATAGTTTTGAAACTTTACCATATTTATTAATGAATCTGGGTTATCTAATACAATATTTTAACATTTGAGTATCTCAAAAATAAATCGAGTGTCTGCTGTTATTTCACAACACCAATAGGAATCATTAATTACACATTTCTATCCTAATAAACCAACTAGTCTCTGCCATAGAAACTAAAGAAATTGAATTTCACAGTAGAGATTAACAACACAACTGGTTATTTTTAGAAAAGGATTAGAATAGCACTTTACAATTGCGTATCTACTTGTCTAAATATCTACTGATGCCTCGTTTTTCACACATGAATTGGAAACCCAATGTGCATTAAGTTCTTAATTCACAATTAGTCAATGTGTAAATACCCCTTCTCTTTCCTGCTTTGAGTGCAGTTGGAGTGGGGAGTATTTACTAACCAAGTTCAGCAACCCATAGCAACCAATCAGAACTTTGCTTCCGTTCCTAAGTCGCAATTGACCAATCAGCACTAATTGTTGATTGGCTGCTTTTGGTCACTGGTTGTTTGCACATTTACACTTCGTTATAATGATCCCAGTGTGGATCCTAAAGGAATCTAAGGGTTAACATCAGCAACATTTTTAATAATTCACTTGGGACACCCAAACAGTTAACTGTACATGTGAGGTATTGTGATGAAATAAGAAAGTTTTGCAATAAGTAGCCTGGGAAAGCCTGTGCATGAATACACACAAAATACCACACAGGTACAGAGTTGAAATTACGGTTTTATAGAGCTCATTTGCAATGATGTTTTGCACGTCCACTGCCGATAGGCATTTATACTTCATTGAACCCTTAATAATAAGGCAAGAACTATATGATTATTTCCAGAAAAATACATCCTTTTAATTTAATTACTACATTCAGGATGACACGAACATCATTTTACTAACATCTCACTCCCTTGTCTTGTATGAAGGCTATAATTGCTTCTCTGTCTTTATAAGGGATGAGCATGAATGGTGTCTGCACAGTACACATGATGTGAGTTATTTCATTTGTGTCTGTGTGTGGTACAGATTCATAGTAGCACAATTACGGTCATAGTGTATGCAATAGTATGAGCTAAGGAGAGAAAAGTAACACACATCAATATAACTGTTGTACTTAAATAAGTTACATTTGCATGTTAAGCACAAAAATACAATATTATTAATATTGATTTATATAGTGTTTTACAAGAGCATTTGGAGGTCATTTATAATAGACAAGCAAAGCAACCATATACATTTACTTTTGTGTCTAGAGTGACTGCTTTTGCATGTCTTGACATTTGTGTAGATACCTACACCTACGAGTTATCTACCTGAATCCATTTGGTCTTGAAACTCCTTACCTGTCTGACCCTATGTTGGTTATTGAACACCTTTTGGAAGAAAGGCTAATAGCACAGTGTGGTCTGGGTTCCTGCATATTACAGCCTTCAGAGTTTACACACTGTATTTGCAGCCTGCAGCATTTGTGGACCACATCAGAGTTCTGAACTCTACCTATGCTGCTGTCACGAGCCGCGGCGGTACTCACAGCCGCCGCGGCTCGCTTCTCATGCGCCCCAGCGTCCCGGCCGTCACCTTGACGACCGGGACGTCATTTCCTCTTCCTGTCCGGCCGTTACCAGGGCAACGGCCAGACGCTAGTACACTAGCGCTGCGTCCCGGCGATGCTGGTAGCCGGGCGCATGCGCATAGCAGGCAGCCTGTGGGCTGATTAGGCTTATTAACAGGCATTAGCCTGCAACTGTGTAGGTCAGGGGCAAGCCCTGATTGGCCCTGCTGGATACTAGTAAATTAGCCTGCAGGAGTGTGTTCAACGGCTGATTGGTCTGTGTCTGTACTTAAGGCAGTGAGGTCTGCTGCCTCATTGCCGGTTATAGCTTCTGTGCTCCAGTCTGCTGACCTGCTTGTTCCAGTCCCTGTATCCTGTATCTACGTTTGACTTCCCGTGTATGACCCTTGGCTTCGTATTGGACTTCGCTTGTGTTTCCTGTGACCCTGATCCTTGGCTTGTTTACCCGTTCTGCTACTTTGCCTGTGACCTCTGACCTCAGCTTGTTCATCATTACTGTTACCTGCTGCCGGCCTTTGATCTCTGCGTGGACCTGACTCTTCTTGCCTGGGTTCTCCCCAGCCGGTACACACTTCACGACCCTCTGTCAGTCTGCAGCCCAGTCTGTCCCCACCATCAGGGGCTCCAGTGAACACCTGACTGGCAGAGTAGACTCCGGGTTGTGTTGTGCCGGCTGGAGGGGTTCCTAACAGCTGCTTGTTATGTGCAGGCAAGTTGAACTACGCTAGAGGAGATACTTAATTCTTTTAACATGAGTTTTAACCATACTTGCCAACTCTCCCGGAATGTCCGGGAGACTCCCGCATTACGTGTGAGTCTCACGGACTCCCGGGAGAGTGTGGAAATCTCCCGCATCTGCCCACTTCCTAGTGAAGTGGGCAGAATTAGGTCCAAAATGCCGTGATTCACTGGGAATCGCGGCATTTGGCCCCGCCCCTACTGTACAATGATGCGTTTGCGTCATTACGTCACAGGGGGCAGGTCCAAAATGACGGGAATTTTGGAGCCCCGCCCCCATCACGCCCACCTCCCCCGGCAGGATCCCGGAAGACAACTTATGAAAGTTGGTAATTATGGTTTTAATATTTCACCTACATTGGTTTTCAGTGTGCAGTTTACTAATGAATTTGTGGATCAATGGCAAAGTTGTAGAGGTAACTGCAGATGTATTTCTCCCATGTGATAGAGACGGTGACCCCCTAAATACACTACTGCCCCCACTCCCGTGCTAGAGAGGAGAAAGAGATGTCGGTGCAACCACCAAGAGTTTACACCATGAAGGTTTCACTTTGCTGGACAGATCATGTCGATGCTGCTACATTCAGGAGAAGGCTATTGGAGTCCTTAAGAAGAGCAGACAAGAAGGAAACAAGACATGGGGGAAAAACAGAAGGCAAGGGGGCAAATAAGGGTGCCAGAACAAAGGCAGTTTAAGGGCAGGTTAATTCCACATCTTGGAAAAACAGGCATCCTGGGAAAATATCACCTTGGATAAGATGCAAAAAAATATATTGCCAATCTGAAAGTCTTAGTGAGCACTAATAAACCAAGGTAACGCCCTCCACGGTTGTATAGGCACCTTCAATTTTAGTCCCTATGTTTTTGCCTATTTTTTGCTGCAAAATTTGCTTTGTATTCACTCAGCTAATAATGCCTAAAGAACTACCCAATCCAGTCATTGTACAAGCATACCTCCCAGCTGTCCCGATTCTGATCAATCCTGAGTTGAAGGGACCTTTGTCCTGACTTGTAGGAAGTTGGGCGGTACCATGGTGAGTAGGTGCCGCAGCCAAGCGAAGCGGGATTTTTGAGGACAGGAGGGGTGTTGGGGGTGGCCTAGTGCTTAAGAGTGTAGGTATGTAACCATGCCTACTGTACAGTGGCCACAACCCTTAACTTGAGACAGACACTGAGATGTAGCTTTGGATATTCACAGTGTTGGGAGGTATGTACAAGTGAATTCAGTGTGTGTTTGCAGATATGGAAGCTTCTCAACTCAGACATGCACATGTAGGAGTAACAAGGTTACTAAGCACAGTATGGAGTTCCTCTATTTGTACTTGGTAAAACCAGCAGCATTGTTTAGGAGGTAAAAAATATTTAAATGTTCCTGCTCAGTAGAAAAACCTGCCAAAGGGAAAGGCTTTCGGTAAACTATGTACCCTTCACCCAAAGGGTCTCAGCTCTTGAGCTGAACATTCCAAAAGGCCAGCATGGTGGCTTAGTGGTTAGCACTTCTGCCTCACAGCACTGGGGTCATGAGTTTGATTCCCAACCATGGTCTTATCTGTGAGGAGTTTGTATGTTCTCCCCGTGTTTGCGTGGGTTTCCTCCGGGTGCTCCGGTTTTCTCACACATTCCAAAAAATATACTAGTAGGTTAATTAGCTGCTCTCAAACTGACCCTAGTCTGTCTGAGTGTGTGTATGTTAAGGAATTTAGACTGTAAGCTCCTATGGGGCAGGGACTGATGTGAGTGAGTTCTCTGTACAGCGCTGCGGAATTACTAGCGCTATATAAATAGGAGTTGAAAACAAGATGTGGAAGGAATCCAAGTAAGCTGTGAATTTGAAATGATGTCAGAGCCAAAGCTACACGAGAACAACAAATGGTGAGCTGAATGTCCAAGGCACAGGATCAGAAAGGCAATAATCAGGAGAGCAACAATCAATGAGCAGCAAGGTGCATGGTGAGGGGCAGGAATAAATAGACAGGGAATCAGATGCAGGTGATCCAACAGGGGAAGGAGAACTGCTGGTGTAGTGAAAATGTCCAAAGTCATAACAGCAGCACCTCTGGTGACATAGAGGTACTGCAGGCTGGATACAAAATAGGACAGAGTGTTAACACCTGGGACTAGATTTACTAAACTGCAGGTTTGAAAAAGTGAAGATGTTGCCTATAGCAACCAATCAGATTCTAGCTGTCATTTTGTAGAATACACTAAATAAATGACAGCTAGAATATGATTGGCTGCTATAGGCAACATCTTCACTTTTCCAAACCCGCAGTTTAGTAAATATACTCCCTGATCGTTGTCTTATTTGAAGCATCAGACCTCCCAACATTCCAGATTAGAAATTCTGGAACAATACGTCTTCCTTCCAATCTGAGCAAACCAGTTCCAGATCCTCACAAATAACACCCATTTCAGAGAAGGTCACATACAATTTCTGACAGCCCATTTTGACAGCAATGAATTTGGACAGTTCTGGAAAAGTCTGGACCCTTGGTAGGCAGGAAGCATAAGTGTATGCATACCATTGCCTGAGACATGTTATGACAGGTGCATACAGGTGTAAAACCCAAGCTTAAATTGTGTGTTTGTGTTAGCTTTGTGTCTGGTTTTCATGGTCATAGTTAGTTACATATCTAACAAAAAAGATAGTGTCAGATGCACAGAGGGCTGCATTTATTGTTGGATGTATGTGAATATTTGTGATGTATATACACACTCTCCAGACTGTGCTTGTGTACCAAAATCTGTATCTAGATTTGCGCACATAATAGACTTACCCTTCTGATTGGCTGGTTGCCCGGAGAGGTCAGTACATAAACAGCCAATCAGTTGCAGCTAGATACTGGTGCTAGAGGCAGCATCATCATCTGTATCCTAAAATACTGCATGGTTTATCCTCTGCTATGGGATAAATTAATGATGAAATCAGTGAGTGAGGGGACATAGGGACTACTGTTATGACATGTGTCACTTTTGTGCATTTGAAGCTTTTTCTTTTACATTAAAGTGTAACTGGAAATGTGTTTCTCTGATGAAGAGCATCTGAAAAGACCCAAATGTGTCCTATTACACGCAAAAATATTTTGGGGACTGAAAATGGCTGTGCACCCATCTGCAAATCAAGGAATGCTCCTAAAAACCACCTTTCCACCTGTTCATCTCATTTGAATAATCTCGTTCTTGTGCTTCCCACCTAACTTCTACTAGCCAGTGCAAACTTCTGCCTCATTACAAACGCCCTCAACTTGCTCCTCAAACCCATTCTCTTTGGTGGTAATCTGGTTGTACCTGTGCACATCAAGGAATTTGACATCGCCAAAGAGGAATTGGCTCTGCATTATTTTGCACGCCACAAATTACTTCCTCTGTAGGCATTAGGAGATGGGGTCATGCTGTGCGGCAGTAGTATATAATGAAGTCCTGAGTTCATGTAAAGCTTCAATATGTATGGGAAGGTGCTTACACATCGTGGAGCATAAAATATTTACATTAAAATACCTAACCCATGACTCATTATTGTATATGCTGCATGCAGATATGTGTACAGGATGTATATAGTGTCACCTTCCAGCAATGTGCACTCACTAAGAGTCAATTAAGAAAGTGAAAAAATGCGCTCCCACGCCGTTTTGTGTACTAGATAAATGTTAGCTAGACTCTGATTGGCTACTATGGGCAACACCTGCTCTCTTGCTGTTTAGAAGGTTTGATAAATCTACCCCCAAAGTCTTCTGACAAGAGGAGCTGTGTAGATTGGGACAGTCCCATTTAAATCTGGGCTGGGTGCCCTCATGCACCTTGTATTGTGCCCACAAGCAGAATCAAGATTTTGTTTTGTTGAATGCTATATTTAAATGAAGTTCAAGAAACGGAGAGGGCACATATAAGGTGAATTCTCTGGTTTGCAATCAGAAGTCACCCAATACTTTCAAGGTTTTGCCCCATATAAACGCATTTGATACCCTTTATGTATTCATATAGGTATAAATACCCATGTAATAAAAGCAATACACAAATATTATCATAAAGTTCTAATATTCCATCACTGCCATGATTAATTTGAGACATGCAAGGTGCTCAGCTGAGTATTTGAGGTGGAAAAGTTGCAATTAATGAAGTGAGTGGTCCTAATGTTGTAGTAGGATCTCACTATAATTAGCCATAGTTCCTGTAAACCAAATCTTGCATCAGGCAGTTACTCTAGTATAATCAACTAACCCGTTCTACAGGTTTACATATAGATGTTCCCATGAGGGACAATCCCATACCGATGATAACTGTTGAAAGTCGAGCATTTCTTGTGCTATTGATCTACCATATTCCCTGATGGATATACTCTCCACCTAGGATGGGAGAAGACCATCAAGATCTGGCAAATTGATAGTCTATTATCAACCGCCAACTTTGGTACAGACATTGAGTGTACTTCATGTACTTTATTTTTCAATGTGCGCCTTCATCACATATCAAATTAACCCGACAAGCAATGGGGCAGCACGGTGGCTCAGTGGTTAACATTTCTCCCTTACAGCACTGGGGTCATGAGTTCAATTCCCGACCATGGCCTTATCTGTGAGGAGTTTGTATGTTCTCCCCGTGTTTGCATGGGTTTCCTCCGGGTGCTCCGGTTTCCTCCCACACTCCAAAAACATACTGGTAGGTTAATTTGCTGCTCTCTAATTGACCCTAGACTCTGTCAGTCTTTGTGTGCGTGTTAGGAAATTTAGACTGTAAGCTCCAATGGGGCAGGGATTGATGTGAGTGAGTTCTCTGTACAGCGCTGCGGAATTAGTAGCACTATATAAATAAATGGTGATTATGAAGATAATGGGGCTTAGGAAGGCTGATGCCCTATCCACATTATAGGGAGTGAATTTATCGATAAATGTTATTGACTCTTTCTAGTTCTCACATATAGGACTATATGTACATAGTGACTGTGTTCTTGATATATTATTCATATAAAGTTCAAGACTGAGCAGCCAGATTTATCTATAAGGCATTGAAGTCAAGTTTTTACTCCTGCCCAGGGCCAGATTTACCGCTAGGCAACCTAGGCACCTGCGTAGGGCTTAGCGGCTCTCGTGGGCACAGCTGGGGGGGACAGGAGCAATTTGAAAAAAAAAAAAAAATTGCCCCCCCCCCGACTCGCGGCACCCCCTCCCCCGCGACTCGTGCGGGGGGGGGGGGGGGGTGCCGCGAGTTGGGGGAGGAGGGGTCGGGTGCCGCGAATCGGGGGAGGGGGGATCGGGTGCCGCGAATCGGGTTCCGGCAAACTCTTCTCCTCTCAGTGTCTCAGTGATAGAGAGAGGAGGAGAGGCTGCCGGGACCCGACGAGCGATCACGTGACTCACTTGATCACTTTTTTTTTTTAAATCTGGACTGACTGAGGAGGAGCAGCGCGCCGGAGAAGAAAGGCAATAGAAAGGTAAGTAAAACAACGGAGGGACAGAGGTGGTGATGGTGAATGGGCACAGAAGTGGTGATGGTGATGGGCACAGAGGTGGTGATGGGCACAGAGGTGGTGATGGTGAAGGGCACAGAGATGGTGATTGGCACAGAGGTGGTGATGGTGAAGGGGCACAGAATTGGTGATGGTGATTGGCACAGAGGTGGTGATGGGCACAGAGGTGGTGATGGTGAAGGGCACAGAGGTGGTGATGGTGAAGGGGCACAGAATTGGTGATGGTGAAGGGGCACAGAGGTGGTGATGGTGATTGGCACAGAGGTGGTGATGGTGAAGGGCACAGAGGTGGTGATGGTGAAGAGGCACAGAGGTGGTGATGGGCACAGAGGTGGTGATGGTGAAGAGGCACGGAGGTGGTGATGGTGATTGGCACAGAAGTGGTGATGGTGATTGGCACAGAAGTGGTGATGGTGAAGGGCACAGAGGTGGTGATGGGCACAGAGGTGGTGATGGTGATTGGCACAGAGGTGGTGATGGTGATTGGCACAGAGGTGGTGATGGTGATGGGCACAGAGGTGATGGTGAAAGGGTACATGTGATATTGTGAAGGGGCAAAAGTGACAATGAAGGGGCACAGTGTGATGATAGAGGGACAAAAGTGACAAGAGCACATACTTGGATTTATGCGTATTATTTTTGCAAACAACTTAAGTAAGTATTTCTGCCCTGACTTCAATATTTATTAAGTTGTTTTGACCCAACTACTTAAAAAAACAGTACTGCTTGCTAATTATTTAGGGGTGCCTTTTTCTGCAGCAGGGTGGCCTTGCTCTTTTCCCATGTTAGGTACGCCCCCAAAGATGCAAGCCACGCCCTCACCTCCTTTGGCGGCAGCACATGCTTTCATATCTACTTAACTATAGGGGTATATGGTAGGCATGCGGTGGCACATGCTTTTACTTCTACGTAACAATAGGGGTATATGGTAGACTGCAAAAATATAGTGCTATGGATTGTTGTTTCAGGGAGGGGGCCCAAAAACAGTATCCTGCCTAGGGCCCTATGAGGTCTAAATCCGGCTCTGCTCCTGCCACAATATATATTTTCATATATGCATATTTTCATGCAAACTTGCTAAAAAGGGAACATTCCCATTTAAATGAGTCAGTCAGCAAATGCAGAATGTGGATGATGGACTGCGCATATGTACAGTTTAAGGCTATTAAATGACCCATCTTACTGCTTCATCTGTTAAGAGAAAAAAAAGAAAACATATTAATGCTCATATTGGTGTCAGATTAAAAACACAGTCAGTAGGGAGGTGTGCTGGGAATTACAGCCTGTCACCAGTCTTTTGTAATTAGGATGAAGAGGCTTTTCATCCACCCATTTGCAGTCTTCATGAGGCCTAAATGATATAGGTAATGACCGGAATATATACAGACAGTCATGCTGGGAGGATACTGAAAGTGTCTCATCATAGTAGACTGAATAGACGATCATACAGATGACACTCAGGCAAAACATAAACAGCAATCATCACGATATATAGACAATAATGTAAAGAAGCTACACTACAAAGAAATTATAATAAAACATAAATTAAACAATTATGTAATTATGTGCTCTAAAGCATGGATTAGGATTCTTATTTAAATGTATACACCTGTAAAAGCAAAAGTAACACTAAAAAATATGACACATGTAGATAAAATGCCCAAAAAGATAAAGATCAAAATCTTTATTTAAAACATTTGGAGACTTTGTTTGTAATTTGTTGATCCCAAAGACATCTCTGCACTTGAAGATTTACAGTCGATTGCCCCATGTCTGTGTTTTCCTGCAGCCTCCAAAATGTGAAACCTAATCTGACCCATTTAGATAACGTTTGTCTGGCTAAAGGCAATAACATTTGTTTAAACTGAGGACTTGTGTTGGGATGTTTTGTCCCAGACTTTCCTCTATGCATACTGATCATTGCCATAGGCACTTAGTAATAAATATACCATAAAAAAATAAACCACAGTACTAATAACCTTTAATATTTTCATAACAGACCTTTAGGCAAGAATTTTTTTTCTCCGTTCTTCCATTCAGATACTAAAAGAAACATTTCACCCAAAACTGAAGAAATAATTTCCTTTTCCAATAAGTAATAAGTCACCCAATGATTACCACAGCTAATATGCCTAGTAAGAGAGGAGGTGGTGGAATTATCTTGTTTTACTCTTAGCTGTGTCTTCGGTGGGTTCTACCATATCAAAGTTCCGAAACCAAGGTCACGTTTTCTGGCTAGTTTGAAACTGATCATTACCTCTTGCATAAGGCTCCCAAAATTTTGGAAAACTGGAACAGAAACTGTGATCTAAAGTTTTCTTGGCCTATAAAATCTTTTGCATACATAAGGAATAAAGTGCAAATATTATAAGAAGCTATGAACACATGGGGTGATCCTAAATTGCTATTAGGTTGCACTTTGATGCAATGTTTTACTGTTCACACTTTAACATTTCCGGAGCATCTGCTGAAAAGTGCCTTTGTAGGCAATCTTTGACCTATGTAAGAAACAATTGAGGACAACCCCTCCATGTAATAAAGACAGTTCAGATGGGCCCTCAATCTCATGACTAATTTAAGATGCAAATGGAGCTAAATTGAGCAGTAATTTAGGGTGCACCTAAAGTGTTACTTTGATGTGATGCTTCGCCGTTTCCACACTGCGTGTTTTCTGGATCATCCAGCAACCTCAATACTAGGTGCAGTTTTATTTTAGGGGGAGACTTTCAAAAGACTGTTAAGGGGCGTGACTGTGCTACCCTCCCCTCCCATGCTATTAGACAGGTGCCACACGTGTCTAATAGCATGGGAGGTCATATAGGGTTATATGACAGCACAGACTGATAGGAAGTTATAAAGGAGCCCAACCTGCCCCTCCTAATCACCACTTTGTACTAGCTCTCCTCTCGAGCCCATTGCACTCATTAATCAAGTTAAGGAACGAAGCAAGTTGAGAGTGCAACCCATTGCCACTCTCACCTATTTGCCTATCGCTGTGTTTAGTAAATGGTCTTAAACTTAGTCACCCCCTGGTTGAAGCATATGGACTGTGTTAATATATGAATTCAGCCGCTCTAATTCGAGTTGACATTTTGGACATGCCTTCTTTATATATACTGGCAAAAGCATACACCTGCTACAAGCTTGGCATTTCTCAATCCTGCTTATTTCCAGAGAATGGTACATCGTTGGCGGGAAGTGAGACTGTTGGTTGCAATCAATACTATTTCTACACATCTATGTCACTCTACACGGTATATTACATTTCCCCAAGTGTCTATGAACCTGATTTTTTAGCAAATAACTTTATTTGTTTTTAAAAAAATTTAAATAAAGCTTTTTTTTTAAAGTTCTATTCTAAAATGAACAACCTGGGGCTCATGTAGGATCAGACATAACTTTGATGCAGAAGTGTAAAATACGCTTTAACTTACTGTGCACGCACAGTAGAAAGCGTTATGCCTCGGTTTGCAAGTGGGACCCCACCCCCCAGTACTGCCAGCCTAGGCTGTTATAGGCAAAATCAGGGGAATGTAAAGTGTGGGGTCCCGCAGAAATTGTCAATACATGCACTAAGCTATGCTAACTAGGGCTGGAGGCACTATAGCAGGGAATACTGCATCGTGGGGTTCCCCCTGCCATAGTGACAACCAACATATGGCCATTCAGTATGGGGTTGAATTCCCTAGGGGATTGGTCCCACCCAAAAAATGTGGGCCCCTCACTGCTAGAATTATCCAGCCCAGTGCTGAATAGCACTAGGGCTCTTCCCAAACACTGTTGTGGTGGGTATGGGGTAATATGTAAAAAATAGATAATACTGTGACTTGTATTGCATCAAATATAATGTCAATAAATTAAGTGCGGCTCTGAATGCAGGGTAAACTACGGGATGCAATTTTTACTTACGTTGTAAGGCCGACTGTATGAAACACATAAGAACAACGTTTTGTTACATGGTTTTATAAAACATAAAATACTATTTTACAACCTACTGTACCTTTTTAATTCAAATTAATGGCAATATTACTGACTTCTACAAATCAAATTTAATAGTTCTAAGCTGGTATCAGTAGTTTAAAAAATATTAATAGTTGTACATCTGCAAGGAATGGCCAAACCTAGCATGGGCTCTCGTTTTATTTTATGTTCTTTTAATAATCTTTTGTCTCATAATTTCGTGTGGTCATACTGTTGATTTATGTCTGTGGGGAGGAAGGGTCATTGACAGGTTATACTGATGAAGAGAGACAAGTTTCAAATGCTGGAGCCTTTTTTTTTACGAAACAATTTTCTACGTGTCGGAAACTTAATCTGCCAAATGAAGTGACTCCGCACTTTGAGCCTGTGGCTTTATCTACAACCTTGGCAGAGATTAGTCAACACAGACTTATCGCTGAACATATAAAAACGTATTGATGTGGCATACAAATCATTGGAACTTTCCCAAAATGTTATGTTTTTATTAACTTTAAGTTTTCTCCAGTTGACCTCACTCATCTCTTGGTGAAGGCGAGATTACTGCTCAGGAAGCCTGCACCAAACCTCTTGTGAAGCTTTTAACTGATCTGGCAAGATCACATAAACACTCAAGCAAAGCTGATACTTTTGTCAGACTAGGAAATAGAGACTGGCGAGATCCATTTAATTATGTTATATGAATCGTGGTGCAGTATCCTCAAGAGAAAATTCAGTAGAAATCAGATTTTCACATTTTTTGGGAACATGCATTATTTGGAAATTCAACCAAATGGATTTCTATCCTTTCTAAGATTGAGCCGACTTCAGAATGTCCTCTATATTGACATAAGCTAGTAGCTTCTGTCGAAGTTGTATAATTGGATGAACGGAAGTATATTGGTTAATATTGTTTTACCGTGCAATGGCGATCAGTATGCCACGTAACACGTGGCATGGCGCGATCACGCGGTAAATACGCACGCACACACTCGCACTCATTTAGGTATTTATATATTTCATATTTATATTGGTTCCATTCCACAGTGATTTATGAGCAGATAGTATTTAGTTTATCATTAGTTTATATATTATGATTATATGTACACTTTAGTGTTATTTAAGGTTCAGGTTACAGGAAACATGTCATGTTTAGTATCATTTTAATCCCCTATTCATCAGCAGTTGTCCGGGTCATTCGCCGAAGAGATCGCACATTGCATACTCTAGTTAGCGATGTTAGGGAATAAATGTTTAAAGTGATACTGACTGTAATATGCAAATAGACTAGCTTAAACTGGTTTCTGGGCGGGAGAATCATCTGGAATTTTGACCCTCACCCTTGGTGGTGGGTATTTGAACTAGCCTATGACCTGTTTACACCCTCCTGAAGCCTGGACCTATAGAAGAAAGCCACGTCATCTGTATTGTTCTCTCTGTAACACTGAGTGTATATATACAAGCTCCCTGGGACCAGCTGCCAGTCTTCTCTGACCACAGTATTCTGGAGTGAAGTACTGTAAGCTGGTACCAGTGGAGCGCAGCTTAGCGAGCGAATACGGGCGCGGTATGTATGTATCTTTTGGTATCGGCTGTACTGTATTATAATTATGTATTGAACTGCTAAATTTTGCATTTGCTAAATAAATTACTTTATGCTTTGGAAACACAAATCGCTTAGACAATGCTTATTGAAAAACAATAGAATTACTTTAATACTTCACATGTAGAATTTTCAGAACTTTAGTTTAAGTTAAGAACAGAGATCGAAAGGTTGGCTTATCATTAAAACCATCAAATAATTAAATTACACGTATGGATTCTTTTATCAGGAGACCAGAAAGTGTCCAGAAAGTTCCGAAAACCTGAAAGAAGAAAGTAAATAATTCCTGCTGGTTGGTGATAAAGTCGGACACGGACTTGTATGGTTTGTATTGAGTTGTGGTCCAGGATGGTCACATTTGTGGGAGTGTATAGGCCTGATAAGGGTGTTACTTCTTGAGTGTTTTAGGCAGAAAATGGAAATGTTTAAATGAATACAGGGTCTAGCTGTAAAATTCGAATATTTCAGAGATTGAAGTGACATTTAATGCATTCCAGCAAGGTGGCTTAGTGGTTAGTACTTCTGCCTCACAGCACTGGGGTCATGAGTTTGATTCCCGACCATGGCCTTATCTGTGGGGAGTTTGTGTGGGTTTCCTCTGGGTGCTCCGGTTTCCTCCCACACTCCATAAACATACTAGTAGGTTAATTGGCTGCTATTAAATTGAAATTGAATTGTGAATTTTTAGGTATGTCAAACCTTTAGGGCTTGTTGTTGATTTTTCCAGGGGCATTTCCGCGGATGAGGAAAAGAATGTGCAACCTTGAATGCGCTCGATGGACATTTAGGAACACTTAAGCAAATAAGGAAGCTCTGTGAATCCGCATTTTTCGTAAATGAGCCTTCACGACCTCTGTCCAGGGCCATCTTTTCCATTGGGCACGATGGGCAGCTGCCTGGGGGCCCCACGGGCAAGGGGGCCCCATAGGCATGGCTCTTAATGAGAATAAATAATCCTGCAAAAGAAAAAAACCTGCAAAAAAACCTTCAAGGGTCACTGAGCAAGTACATCTATCTATCTCTATCTCTATATATCTATATATATATCTGTATCTGCATATATCCATATATAGGGGCCCCGGTGCACTGCTTTGCCCGGGGGCCCATAATGTTGTTAAGATGGCCCTGCCTCTGCCTTTCTGATTCCACAATTCTGCATTTGTGCTTTTGTCTCTAATTCATTGACAAGTCCTAAAGACGTTAGTCCCTCTACTCACCTAATGTAATTCCACAATGGTCAATTAAGTTTCCACCTTATGCCAGTAAATGTAATTTGCCCAGTAAAAGACAGACATTTATTTATAACTCCAGAATTATTCACTACATCAAGGCATACATACCGAGCATAACGTGCGTTTGTTTTAAAATGCAATTCAACAAGGAACAAATCTGAAGATACGTGCGCTGATAAATCCGGGTGTAGGTCTGCTCTGCTCTACTGCACAAGAGACTGCAGGATTAGTCCAATGCCTATGTGAAATATAAATTTGCAAAAAACAACAACTATTTAATTAATGTCACCTGTTAATAATATAAACATTAATGACAAAACAGTTTAAATAAAAAAATATGTTTTTTTTATATATTTTTCCCCCCAATTAAATGCATTAATTTAGGTGGTCTTAATGTGTACTGGACATAAAATACATTTTTACAGTTGCTTCTGATTGCAAACACATGTTATAGCATGCCTACGAGACTGTCATCATTAGTAATCAGGACTTAGGCACCCACTACAATTTCTCCCAATAGGATATCGTTAACGATTTTACCAACCACTGAAAGTCCCGATCAACTTGATTATGCATGTGTAGACACTATACACGTTTTACGAGATATACCCTCAGATCTGTCCTCTTCATCTGTCATAACCATCGGAGGAATAGATTGTGACTCTGTAAACTCTATGGAGATCTACCTACACTGCTGATCAAGGTGCACACTGACTGTAGAATTGGCTCATCATCGTTCCATCGTTTATAGAGATATTTAATCTGTCTATATAACCAAATCAAATGATACAATGTGCTTTAGAACAATAAAACATGATCGTTGAAGCGTACAGACTAATGCGATATCGGCCCTAAATGACGTTTATTGTGTGATTGGTACAATAATTGGGTGAAAAACCTGTAGTATGTACCCAGCCGTAGACGAGCCCTGTAGCTGGAGCAAGAGATACGGCAGAAAAACAAGTAATGTTGAGATTCCTAAAGCACGAAAGGCCCACAAACCCTCCCAAAAATTGTAGGCTGTAGTAAATGTTCTTTGCATATGAAGATGAATTGAACGTTGCTACGTTTAGTTATGGTCCAGTTCTGGGCATGCTCAAATGAAACTTTCGTACAACACCCACAAAATCTACTGATATGTTCCCTGATGAATTAGGCCCATAGGCTCTAGCCATGAACTCCAATATGCAATGCTTGATAAGAAGGTAGGGCAATGAGAACACCATGTTTGGGGTATATATAAACATGAGTAAAGGAAGTTATCACACTATCAATGCTATTCCAGAATGGCTTTATTTCCTACTAGAGTTGAAACAATTGAATACATTGCACTTCCTGTAGACACAAGTGTGGATGGTGGGATTACCCAACTCTTTATAGCAGTACGGTGACTAAGATAACACTAAGAGGTCTTCTTATCATTGTGTTTGGCTCAGTTACTTAAAATATACCAAGATAGAGCCCAAGGGAAGCTTCGAGAAGTCAAATTTGTCAATGCTTTACCTTCCCACGAACGGTGAAAAAGATCCTAAACTTTGGTTAGAAGCCCATAAAATATATTATTCAGAGTCAGTATCTATTCTTTACTTTGGGATGAGGCCTAGCATGCGTTAAGGATAGCATGCCTTTACGATGAAGAATTAAACAAAACTATGGCAGTCCTTCACTTTGATGGGAGGCCCAGACTCTACTTTCTCTCTCGCTATATATAAATATATATATGCATAAAATGCCCAACTTCATCCACTAATGTGGCTGAAACTCACAACTGAACAATTGCGGATGACATGAACTGTGATGACTTCATTCTTATGTTTTGTACTCTTAATTTATGCAAAAAAAATCTGGTTGGACTATAATAATCTTTATGTTGCAATTGCTAACTATCCAGCACAGATTAATAGGTGATCATAAGAAACTCATTTGTATTCTGCTCTTACTGCTAAATTAGGAAATCCCCCACCTTATTTGGCTTTATAGTGTAAGCTTCCTATACTTGTACCTACAGCTTTCTCCTGACCAATCAAGGGTGTCATCAGCATAATTATAATATATACCAGCCTCCCTCAGGACTTGCCTGTTCAACAGGTTACTGTCAAGGTTCTCTTGTATATCACACTGAAACGTTTATGGTGATATTTATCGTTTGCTACAAGCAGGGTAGGATCTCAATGGCTGTAGAGCAAGGCAAGACTGGCAACAGAATGAATATAAAAAATAAAGTCCTTTAAACTTGTCAGGGTCAGGATTCCATAAATGCAGGATTCTCAGAATAGCTGAGGGTCAGGGTACCAGAAATTTAGGAGCGTGGTCAGAAAGAGCCGAAGTCAAAAGCCAGGTATAGCAAGGTGCTGAAATACACTAGGAACCAAGAATAGCAAACAAAGCACTACAGTGATCCAGAGCTGCACAACAATGATCCATCCTGGTCTGATTGCAAGAAGTTATAGGGCATTTATAGGGTAGTCATCAGCATTACCTGCAACAACTGTGGGAGGCAGCTCAGCTGCTTCTAGGGCACATGGACCCCATGGGGGCCACTGGTGGTAAAAATGCAGCACTGCACCTGTAAGGAATTAATCAGACGATTATAGTTACCTCACTAAGCAGCTGAGATATAAGCAATTTCATTATCATTTTCATTTTTTTAGCTACTTTTTGTGTGACTGTGCTTCACTGGTGCCCACACCTAACCTTTGACTGATTCATGGATTCCAATTTCCCTCTTAATCTGGTACTAAATGTATCTAATGCCTACAGGCTCTGGTGAGATTCCATTAGGAGTTGTGACTGATGATCTGCTGGCAGGTGAGGCCAAGTCTCCTTGCAGGGACCCCTAATGAAGACTGAGAAGGGAAATAACCTTCACACCCTAAAGGAGCTAATGACTATCACCAGCGACAAAGGGGCCCACATCCTAGTCCAGTCATAATAATAATTATGATGTTGTACCTATTGTATTCCCTTTTTCTATTTGTGTGTAAGCAACTTTGAAGTGATTGAGGTATAAAACCATCTATAGTCAATCAGTTGCTTCAGTGCTGACGTCATGAGTTGTTCTCTACACAATTGTGTGGGTTACCTTTGGGTTCTCTGCTTTATTACCACAGTGCAAAAACATACTGGTAGATTAAATGGCTGCAGAGTGAAATAGGTCCTACAGTGCGTGTAGTTGTGTGATAGAGAACTTAGACTGTAAGCTACAATGGACCAGGGACTGATATGAATGATTAAATGCTCTATGTATAGCACTATATAATGTGTGGAGCTACATAAACAACTGATAATAAATAAATAAATAATCAGTGCAGTAGAATCATCACAGGACTTACTTTTAGTCAATCAGCGCATTAGAACATCCACAGAGCTAGACTTTTAGCCAATCAGATTTTTGGAATGCACGCTGCATCAACAACAGTTAAATATTTCTGTGAAATCTGTATACAAAACTAAGGCTAGGTACACACTATAGGACAATTCTAACAATTAGTGATTTACCAACCACAGGAAAAAAAAATCCCGATCAGCATGCAGATTCATGTATACACACTGTACATGATTGCCTTCAGATTTGCGCTCTTCATCTGTCATAACCATCAGCTGGCTGTCAGACCATCACACAGCAGGGATCCACCCCATGCTCTCAGCCTGCATTCCAAGGTATGTGTGCCTGTCCCCCCCATCTGTAGTTCCAATTCTGCAGAGTGCATACACATTGCAGAATTGGACCGACATTGTTCCATCATTGAACAAGATTTTCTAGTCCATTTGAAAATCTCAATCAACAGTTTTATGTGCTTTGAAACAATGATCATTCATCGTTGCAGAGTACACACTACTATGATATTGGGTCAGTCAGACGTTTATTGTCTGATTGGCCCGATAATCGGCTGAAAAAGCAGTAGAGTGTGCCTAGTCTAAGTTTAGATATCAAATGTGGTAATCTGTATAATTAGGTTTAGGGTTCACCGGAGTTCTTGGACTAGATTTAAAGAGCAATAAATCCACTATTTGCCATTGACGTATATGAAAGGCTGTGTATTACTGATCATCATCAGCATCATCTTATTCTATTTATAGTATATGGTGCCAAAGAATACACAGTGCTGCACAATCATCAAAAAAAACAGAAAAGATACAAATACGCAAGCAATACAATTTTATTGAGAAAGCAATTACATCAGAAGACAGAACTAGAACAAAGGAAAGATTACAAAGAGGATTATAGGAGGTAGAAAGGGTCGAACTTGTGAGATTTAATATTCAAGAGGATTAGGGTTGTAAACGTAAATGACAGAGGTGGAATGAAAGGAATAGGTGGAGCCTGGGAGGGAATTTCTTAGGATGAGGCCAGGAGCGCATGTGGGAAAAGATGAGTTTTAAGGGAGCTTTTGAGAGATTCGAGGTTGAGGGTGAGTCTAGTTGGGCGGGGCAGGGAGTTCCAAATGTGGAGAGCAGTGTGGGCACAGTCCTGAAGGTATGAGTGTGAGGTGGTGATAGGTGATGAGGAGAGACGAATGTAATTAGCAGAACATAGTAATCGAGTAATCGAGTAAGGGATTATTTCTTGACAAGGTCGGAGCTGTAGGAGGGGAGGTGTTAATGAAGTGAGAGTAAGCAACTTGCATTGTAGTTTGAAAAGAATGGAGAGCCAATGTATAGTTTTGTAGTGAGGCACAGAGGAAAAGGAAAGACAAGAGAGTAAAATTAGTCGCAATGCCATACTCAGCACAGATTTCAGGGGGGGGGGGGGGCAGACGTTTTTTCATAAAAGCCAGAGAGAAGAAAACTGTGATAATCAAGGTGGTGGATGAAAATGCATAGATTGTGATTGTGGTGGAATCCAGGGAGAGGAAAGGGAAAATATCAGAAATATTGCAATAATGACCCTCCAGGCATAGGGGGATAGGGGAAAGGCCGACAGGACCAATTAAAAGGAGGGGATATGACACTAGGTGGTGAAAAGATGATAAGCTCAATTTTGGATATGTTGAGCTTCAGGCAGCATCCAGACATCCAGATGCAGACATCAGGGAGGCAGTCAAATACATGGGAGAAGAGGGTGGGTGAGAGGTCAGGAAAGGAAAGGTTGATTAGAAAGAGTGTCATCAACATGGAAGTCAAACGCGCTTATGAGTTGACCAAGAGAGGAGGTGTAAAAAGAGAAAAGTAATGTGCCACGAACAGAGCCTTGGGGAATCCCAACAGATAGATGTACAAGAGGGGAGCAGGCACCAGAGGAAGATACACTGAAGGAACATACAGAAAGGTAGGAGATATACCAAGAAAGGATGGTGCCTTGAAGGCCAAGGGAGTGGAGGGTGTCAAAGAGGACAGAATGGTCAACTGTGTCAAAAGCGGCAGAGAGTTCAAAGAGCAAGAGCAGGGATAAGTAGACCTTCAACTTAGCCAAGAGGAGATCATTACTCACCTTGTTGAGGACAGTCTCGGTGGAATGGAGAGGGCAAAAGCCTGAATGTAAGGAATCAAGTAGGAAGTGAACAGTGAGAAGGTGTGTTAAACAGTTGTAGACAATCCTTTCAAGAAGTTTTTGATAGGAATAGGAATAGGAATATTAGCGGTAGCTGGTGAAAGAGGAAGGATCGAAAGATGGTTTGTTGACAACGGGAGTGAAGAACATATGTTTGAAGGCAGCAGGGAAAATGCCAGTTGCAACAGATAAGTTGAAAATGTGAGCTAGTGTTAGAGGAGAGTTAATGGGGGAGGCAGGAGGGAGCAGTGTCAAGAGAACAGGTTGAAGAGGAAGAGGAGGGGAGGAGTAAGAGGACTGCAGAGTCTGTGACAATCTCACTACATTACCCTATTACCATCCGTTACACAATTTCACACAAGATAACTGCCCCATGATCAATATTGTTGTGTGACAGGATTATTTAGCTTATGAGTCACTTTTACCTTTGCAGTCTGGCTGGACCGAAATGCAAAATGTAAACTTAACCTCGTGTATCAAACTCCCATTGTCCCATAGATTGTAAGCTTGCGAGCAGGGCCTTCTCACCTCTTTGTCTGTTTTACCCAGTTTCTTTATTAGTTTACTGTGTTTGTCCCCAATTTTTAAGCGCTACGGAATATGTTGGTGCTATATAAATAAATGATGATGATGATGATGATAGTGAATGGAAGGTAAAATTGTTAGATAGGTAGGAAGCTGAAGAGGAGTGAATAGAAAGCATAACGGTAAACAGGATAATTGGAGGGTAGGTAACTTGTCTGTTAAGGTGAAACTTAGAATATTAATTGGAGGGTTGCGTGGGAAAATCTGATAAGAAAATGGGTTGGATAATCAATCCTTGGGGCATTGTACAGAGATGCTTCAGCAGTGGAATGATGAAGTTCAGCAGCACAGACAGGTCAGGTAACTGGAGGGTAAATTCTGGAGTAGTTGAAGATGCAGGATGGTATAGCTGGTGACATAAGGAGGTCAAGGTAAAGGGAGAGCCTTTTTGTGGAAGAGTAGCCGTGACAATGTTGGTGACAGGGAACTTAGGCCCCAAAAGGTGAAAATAGGATTCAGGATAATTTAAGCGGTTCTAAGAGCTGTAGGGAAGCTTCTGTTAGGTGGAATTAGTACAAGTTGCCTTTCATGTTAACATAGAGCACAGGGCCATCTTAATAACATTATGGGCCCCCAGGCAAAGCAGTGCACCGGGGCCTCTACATATATATATATATATATATATATATATATATATATATATAGATGGATATAGATAGATATAGCTGTATAGAGATACAGGTATAGATATATAGGGCCTGAGTCATTAAGGAGAGCAAAGCATAAAAAAGGAGTAACATTTGCACTTGGGCTAAACCATGTTGCATTGGAGGGGGAGGTAAATTTAAAATGTTGGGACAGATTTATACTTGGGGTAGGACATGTCCTAGATCAACTTTAAATTTCAGTGTAATAATAAAGCTAACAAGTATTTCTGTGCTAGATGAAAAAACAGCCAGTATTTAACTTATGTGCAAAATAATAAACTAATTTGCACCCCTTAAGTTGTAACATGGTTTGTCCCAGAGAACATTTACTCCTTTTTTGCCTTAATGACTCAGGCCCATAAAGTAGGGGTGTGCACCGGCCACTTTTCGCGTTTTGGGTTTTGGGTTCTGATTACCTTCAGGTTTTGGGTTCTAATGGGTTTTGCCAAAACACCCCCCTCAAGGTTTTGGGTTTTGGGTTCTGATTTTTTTTTAAAAAGCATAAAAAGTGCTAAAATCCAGATTTTTGTTTTTTTTTCACTCCTACGCTATTATTAACCTCAATAACATTCATTTTTACTCATTTCCAATCTATTCTGAACACCTCACAATATTGTTTTTAGGCCAAAAGGTTGCACCGAGGTAGCTGGATGACTAAGCTAAGCGACACAAGTGGGCGGCACAAACACGTGGCCCATCTAGGAGTGGCACTGCAGTGGCAGACAGGATGGCAGTTTGAAAAACTAGGCCCCAAAGAGCACATAATGCCAAAAAAAGAGGTGCAAGATGGAATTGTCCTTGGGCCCTCCCACCCACCCTTATGTTGGGGAAATAGGACATGCGCACTTTAACAAACCAATCATTTCAGCGACAGGGCCTACAAAACTGTGGCTGAAATGATTGGTTCGTTTGGACCCCCACAAAACGAGCTGGCAAAGAAAAAAAAGAGGTGCAAGATGGAATTGTCCTTGGGCCCTCCCCCCCACAATTATGTTGCGGAAAAAGGACATGCACACTTTAACAAACCATTCATTTCAGCGACAGGGCCTACCAAACTACTGTGGCTAAAATGATTGGTTTGTTTGGGCTCCCACACAAAAAAAGCTATTCATCTCTCCCTGTACAAAGTAAACTGGCTCTACTGAGGCAAGATGTCGTCCTCATCCTCATCCTCTGATTCCTCGCCCCCTTCAGTGTATTCTTCCTCATACTCACACATTATCAATTCGTCCCCGCTGGACTCCACAATCACAGGTCCCTCTGTAGTCTCTGGAGGCCATTGCTGGTCTACATTGAAGAATTGATAATTCATTTTGATGAACATCATCTTCTCCACATTTTGCGGAAGCAACCTCCTTCGCCGCTCACTGACCAGGTTCCCCGCTGCACTAAAAACTCTTTCCGAGTACACACTGGAGGGGGGACAACTCAGGTAAAATAGAGTCAGTTTGTACCTGGGCTTTCAAACTGCCTTTTTTTCCTGCCAGTACAAGTAAGGACTGTCTGACATGTCTACTAGGATGCTGTCACCAAAGTAATTCTCCACCATTTTTTAAATGGTGACAGCATCCAATGCAGCGTCAGTAGACATGTCAGCAATCGTTGTCAGGTCCTTCAGTCCGGACCAGATGTTCAAATTCACTCCTGCCTGCTCTGCATCCCTGCCAGCGGGTCGTTTAGGAAATCTCAGCTGTTTCCTCGCAGCCACAGGTGTGGAAGAAAATGAAGGAGGAGCTGTTGCCATGTCACGGTCCTCTTCAGATGACAATCTCCTGATCAGCAGGTCTTTGCACCTCTGTAGACTTGTGTCCGCCGGAAACAGAGACACAACATACGCTTTAAACCGAGGATCGAGCACGGTGGCCAGAATGTATTCCTCTGACTTTAAAAGACTGACCACCCTCGGATCCTGGCAAAGCGTACGAAGGGCTTCATCCAAAAGAGCTACATGCTTTGTGGAATCGCAATGCTTTACCAGCTCCTCCCTCACTTTCTCCAGCTGCTTCTGCAACAGCCTGATCAGGTGAATCACCTGACTCAAGCTGGCAGTGTTGTAACTGACTTCTCGTGTGGCAAGTTCAAACGGCTGGAGAACCTTGCACAACACGGAAATCAGTCTCCACTGCGCTTGACTCAGGCGCATCCCCACTCCTTTGCCTATGTCGTAGGTGGTTGTGTAGGCTAGAATGGCCTTTTGCTGCTCCTCCATCCTCTGCAGCATATAGAGTGTGGAGTTCCAGCACGTCATAACCTCTTGTTTGAGGTGATGGCAGGGCAGGTTCAGGCGTTTTTGATGGTGCTCAAGTCTTCGGTAGGCAGTGGCAGAATGGCGAAAGTGTCCCGCAATTTTGCGGGCCACCGCAAGCATATCCTGCACACCCCTGTCACTTTTCAGATAATGCTGCACCACCAAATTTATTGCCTGGGCAAAACATGGCACGTGCTGGAAATTGCCCATATGTAATGCCCGCACAATGTTACTGGCGTTGTCCGACACCACAAATCCCTAGGAGAGTCTAAGTGTCACAGTCATATAGTCCTTAGTTTGCCCTGAACCACTTGTCCACATGTCCGTGGTTAAGTGGACAGTGGGTACAACCGCATTTTTCAGAGCACTGAGGACACTTTTTCGTACTTCTCTGTACATCCAGGGTATCGGCTGCCTAGTGAAGTGGAATCTAGACGGGATTCTGTACCGGGGACACAATACCTCCATCAACCATCTAAATCCCATTCCACTGATGGCGGACACCGGACGCAGTTGTCAAGGCCGCAGTTATCCGCTTTGCCATAGGATGAGTGCTGTCGTACTTCGTCCTCATGGCAAACGACTGTTGTACAGTCAATTGCTTAGTGAAAGACGTAGCGGTCTTACGACTTCCCCTCTGGGAAGATGACCGACTCCCAGCAGCAACAGCAGCAGCGGCAGTAGTAGGCGTAGCGCTGCAGGATCCTCCGGAAGAATCCCGGATTGAAGAGGACTCAGTCATGCTGGTGACATGGCCTGCAGGACTACCTCCGATCCGGATCGAGGAGGAAATTGACGAGGAGGGTGTTGCTGGTGTGGATACAACAGGACCAAGGGATTTAGGTGTCCCTTGACTGCTGACGGTCCTAGCCACAGTTCCTGAACTAAACACAGAATTATGAAGGGTCTTCAGGTGACGTATAAGGGAGGATGTCCCTAGGTGGCCAAGATCCTTACCCCTGCTTATTGCAGCTTTACATAAGCTACATATGGCAATACATTTGTTGTCCGGATTGGGATAGAAATAATTCCAGACTGAAGAGGTGGATTTATTGGTCTTCTGCCCAGGCATGACGATGGGCTTTTTCATCCCATGGACAACAACTGTTTCCCCCCCTGGTGCCTCATTTAAGCAAACCACATCAGCATCCTCCTCGTCAACTTCCTCCTCAGTGCCAGCTACATCAATATCCTCCTCCTGGTGTACAACATTGACACCTTCATTATCAAAATCTGGAACTGCACTGTGGGTGATCCTTCCAGCATATGCAGAGGGCATGCTGCAAATGGTGGAAGGAGCCACCTCTTCCCGTACAGTGATGGGAAGGTCAGGCATCGCAACCACCAACACCCTTGGACTCTCCTTGGGGATTTGTTATGCAATGTCTTTAGAAGGCAGAGTTGTTTGCTGTGTTTTTGATGACAACTTAACTCTCTTAAATTTTCTAGAGGGGGAGGAGGAGGGCTTAGATCGTTGTGTGAAGCTGAACCACTAGTCATGAACACGGGCCAGGGCCTAAGCCGTTCCTTGCCACTCCGTGTCGTAAATGGCATATTGGCAAGTTTACTTTTCTCCTCAGATGATTTTAATTTCTTTTTTTTTATCATTTTAGTGAACTTTGGCTTTTTGGATTTTACATGCCCTCTACTATGACGTTGGGCATCGGCCTTGGCAGACGACGTTGATGGCATTTCATCGTCTATGTCATGACTAGTGGCAGCAGCTTCAGCATTAGGAGGAAGTGGTTCTTGATCTTTAACTTCTTTATCCTCCAAATTTTTGTTCTCCATTATATGCAGCACAAGAGAGCGTACCCCTAAACCACACACACTCAGCAAAGCCTTTAAAAATTATATGCGGCACAGGAGAGTACCACTGGACTGGAGTTTTACGGCTGTACCACTGGACTTATACGGCAGGATCAGTGGACTTATACGGCAGTACCACTGGACTTATATGGCAGTACAACTGGACTGGACTTAAGCAGCACAGGACAGAACCACTTGACTTTTGCAGCACAGGACAGCACCATTGGATTTATATGGCTGTACCACTGGACTGGACTTATATGGCAGTACCACGGGACTGGACTTAAGCAGCACAGGACAGCACCACTGGATTTAAATGGCTGTACCACTGGACTGGACACAGGACAGCACCACTGGACTGGACTTATATGGCAGTGCCACTGGACTGGACTTAAGCAGCACAGGACAACACAGGACAGCACCACTGGAATTATGGCAGCACCACCACTGGACTGAGCAGGACAGAGCACAGGACAGCACCACTGGACTGAGCAGGACAGCACCACTGGACTGAGCAGGACAGAGCACAGGACAGCACCACTGGACTGAGCAGGACAGAGCACCGGACAGCACCACTGGACTGAGCAGGACAGAGGACACCACCACACACCCTCCCTCTTCCCTCTCCAATGCCCGAGTGAAGATGGCGGCGGGAAGCGGGGAATAATATGAATCCGGATCTGGCGAGATCCGACGGCGGGAGTTTTGCGTCGGGCGGGAATCCCCGAACAGAGCTCGGATCCGGGCTCGGATCGGCACTGTTCGGGGGTGTTCGGATTTCAAAAATCCGAACCCGCTCACCCCTAATATAGAGATAGAGATAGATAGATGTACTTGCTCAGTGACCCTTGAAGGTTTTTTTTGCAGGTTTTTTCTTTTGCAGGATTATTTATTCTAATTAGGAGTCCTGCCTATGGGGCCCCCTTGCCCGTGGGGCCGCCGGGCACATGCCCATCGTGCCCAATGGAAAAGATGGCCCTGATAGAGCACACTCTCCACTGTGTAATTTGTGACGGCAGATGTCAGAGGCCAAGATGGTGAAGCTAGGAGGACACTGGGACCTTTTGCATGCATAATAGAGCATAGTTGTGCTGACAGATTAAATTACTGACAGATCCCAGTTGTAATTCATTTCAACAAAAGGCCTACTGTGAGTATGATAGGCCGCAGAGACGTTGACAGATAAAATCACACCCAATGTCTGTAGAGGCCTCCAGATGGTGCAGACTAAATTACAGCTACTGTTCCCAGATGTAATTCAACAAAAGGTGTATATCGGATGTTACAGACCCAAGTCGTAACCTCAGATGATGGTGAGAACACTCCAACAATTGGCAACACCTCTGCTTCTCTAATACACACAGTGAAGGACAGTTTGGCAGACTTGCTTTGCTGAAATACACTGTGTTGATTGGTTGATTCATACAATCACCAGGGCAGGACCAGTGATGTCACAGCAGCTGAAATAAGTGCATGTTACTTTTTTTCACAAGTTTCAAATCCCATTATGGGAGGGGCCTCAGCTGTTTGTAGTGGAGGGTTGGTACTACTTAACTTTTTATTAGAGCTGCACTGCAAAGTTAAGTACACATGTGAAGAAATGTGTATATACTGTATATATTATATACATACAATATACTAATTTGATATATTTTACCATTAAAGTTAATATATCATCATCATCTATTTATATAGCGCCACTAATTCCGCAGCACTGTACAGCGAACTCACTCACATCAGTCCCTGCCCCATTGGGGCTTACAGTCTAAATTCTAAATTCCCTAACACACAGACAGACAGACTAGGGTCAATTTGGTAGCAGCCAATTAACCTACTAGTATGTTTTTAGACTGTAGGAGGAAACCGGAGCACCCGGGGGAAACCCACGCAAACACGGGGAGAACATACAAATTCCTCACAGATGCCTTATCTGTGAGGAATTTGTATGTTCTCCCCGTGTTTGCGTGGGTTTCCCCCAGGTGCTCCGGTGAAACCCACGGGAATTAAACTCATGACCTCAGTGCTGTAAGGCAGAAGTGCTAACCACTCAGCCACCGTGCTGCCCATATGGTTTGTGGTTTTATATAGCCAATGAAATATGAAAATTGGTTATATTAAAGAGATGTAATAATTAACACACCCACAGCCCCATCTGAGTACTAATCAATGCAAAGACTATTCTAGTGACCAATATACAATTCAGAGAGCATCCAAGTGACCTAGTGACCAAAATACAATGCAGAGAGGATCTTAATACACAATATACAACAGAGAGAATAGTGACCAATATACAATACAGAGAGCATTATTATAACCACCATACAAAATACAGTGCATACTACCATCTACTATTCAAGGCCAACCCTGATTTCAAGGCTACTATAAAATTCACACCGCCAAATCTCTGGTGGTGTTATATTGCAGATCCTTAAAATTTCTGATAGCTTTATGATGCAGACCACACTAAATTTCTAGTGACTGTATATACAAACCCCATACCTATGGTGGCTTCACTAAACACACCCCCGATCTCTGGTGGCTTTACAATGCAGACTCCCCCCCACCTAATCTTTGCAGGTGACAATATCAAACACCAGGAGGTAAATGTATTAAGTAGCCATTCTAGCAAATTTATGTAATTCGGTGACGTTGCCAGCATAACTTAAAACACAGTTTTGCCTTTAAACATTGCCATTTTAAATTATGCTGGCAAAGTCGCCGTATGTCGTTGATTTGCTAGAATCACTACTTATATCATTTACCACCAGATCTCTGGTGACAATGCAACCAAATTACTTACCCCTCCTACAGTCCTGGGCTGTCTCGCAATATGCCTGTCAACAAATTTGGCTGTAGTGGGACGCCATAATACCCAGTAGACAGCTTCTTGCATGCTGATTGGTGAATAGTTTTCCAGCCATTCACTAGTGTGTGCGGACCTCCTGACACTCTGTCTGGTGAATGACCAGTTTCCTCCACCAATCAGCAGGTTAGGGGCCGTTTATTGAGGAAGACAACATACCCAGCTGCATGGTGCATGGCTGTACAGCGCTGCGGAATTAGTAGCGCTATATAAATAGCTGATGATGGTGATGATGATGTGGCTGAGAGACAGGTAGAGGATGCTTTCGGGACTGTTCTGATTGCATTTATAATAACAGGGCTCGGAGAGGACACATTCGCGGGGTGTTCCCTGCTTTGTGAGAGGGCACACAGCCTTTTCCCACCATCTCTGAGTTGCTGGAGATCATGTGTTATCCTACACTATGAGTGGGAGGCATTTTACATCTGTGGAAAATTACATTTGTAGGGTCATTCAAACAATGTAGTTAAAACAATTAAACACGGAAAAGACACATAAAATATAGTCCCAATTACCACTAATTCTAATAAATGAAGATGAATTGAGCAGTATTTTAACAACAGAAGAATGGAAAAGTTTAAATGAATACAGGAAATGGTTCTAAAATATTAGTGTTGGACTTTGAAATGATGTTTCACCCTGAAGTGCTCTGGGTACCCTTGACACTCCCACCAGGAATGTCTCCTCCTCAGGTTCCCATCCCTCAGGTGCGCACCCCCGATGCTACCTTGTGTGGAATGGGGCACCTTCTGCTTTCCCGTTAGACTGGAAGTGTGGTACCGGGCTGTGACATCCAAGTCCAGAGCCACACTCAAATCACTAACATGAAGGAGCAGCAATCGGCAGCCTACATTAATCAATGTTTTAGGCTATTCCTAAACCTTGGTGCCCTAGGCTCGTCTAATGGTAGCACTGGTCTGGTGTTACACTATATCCACCGTGGGCCTTTTCAGGTGGGCCCGCATATCTAGGTTCTCCATGAAGTAGTTCCAAGGACAGGACTGTGAACTGAAGTGTTCTGTACCTACATGTGCTCCAGGTAGAAAACTATGTCCACTGGCACCGATAAAGAGGCAGTGTGATTCTGAATTTCTTGTTCTTCATAGATGGCACGTACTATGTAACAACGGTAGTGTTCAGATACAATTCCAATGCATCCCTGAAATATAAATAGATTACTAAAGTCATTTTTCATAACAGTTTTGCTCTCCATATTCATTGCTATAGGTAATGTCATCTTCAGTCTTGTGCTTTCATACTCTTAATAACGTCACGCAGAGGGGAGTTGTAAGTCAAGGTTACCCATAAATAACATTGCGTGCAGCAAGTCAGTGCTAGCATCCATCTCGACCTAGCGTCACGTGTCTTTTAAACAGGAAGGCTGGCTAATACACTCATTTCTTTTGTTCAGCTATTAAGCTACAACTTGAGAAATCACAGGCATCTGCAACCTGACAAATCTTGCCATAAAGCAAGTAAATCACAAAGAGAACAGTTAATTATACAAATTAAAAATAGCCGTTGTGTCTTTTGTCTACGATTCTAAAAAAAAATCCAAAATCTGTAACCGCCATAGGTGTCAATGACCTGTAATTATTTTGTAATGCGTTTATTGCACGGGTGTAAAAATTAAATAGTTGCTTTTATATTGCAATTTTGTCCATGCAATTTTGATGTTACTCTTTTTACTGCAGAAAAAAGGGGAACTCCACTCTCCAGTCTCCAATAGAATTTTTTTTTAAAATTGCCAATTAGAGGTCAATTAAATTCTTGGCAATGTGCGGCCCAACATCACCATGACGTTCGGTCATGCTCATTTCCGATTACTACGGTACTTAAAATCTCAGATTTCCCGGTGTATATCTATGGGGTAAGAGGCAAAATCCACAATGTTACATAGCTGCGGAGAGCCCCCAAGAGGCACTCCAGAGCACCTCACTGAGAATTGAAAATGCTCCTTTGAATTACTGAGGTTTTCTTGCTACTACTTAGCAGATACTTAGGGCTAGATTTACTAAACTGCAGGTTTGAGAAAGTGGAGATGTTGCCTATAGCAACCAATCCGATTCTAGCTGTCATTTATTTAGTGCACTTTACAAAATGACAGCTAGAATCTGATTGGTTGCTATAGGCAACATCTCCACTTTTTCAAACCCGCAGTTTAGCAAATATACCCTTTAGACTCAACACCGTCTACACTTTGTGCATTATGTAAGCCTGCAGAGAGTTCACGATGACCAGGGATGATACTGCATGTTGGATGATAGCTCATTGGAGAAGCAAGTATTGGGTGAACAATCATTTCCCCGCTGAGGACCCTCAAAGGTTCAACTAATCAGGGATGAATTTTGGATAACATTTTATAGGAGACTGAAGTTCTTTAAAACTTTTATATATCCATGTTAAGTTTTCCCCCATGCAATATGTAAGCAAAACACGCAATCAATTAATTTGAATATATTCAATGTATTTATAAAGAACGCTAAAATAACACAAGCCAATTGCATGGAAACCTGACAAATATTAAAACTCAAGATGTACAGGAATTGAGATCATGGCCACTGCAGTCTGAACTCTGGGACATCTCACAGATGACTTGTGATTTTTGCTGGGCTGCTAAACATCTACTGTTTCCCAGGCTGACCATGGTGAAAAGCAATTGAAAATCCCCTGAAAAGGATTTACCAGGTAATTGTATTTTTTTTAACTGACATATTGCCCTCCAATACAACTTAAAGAAATATATTTTTTGGATGGAGAAATGCTTTAAATAATGTCAAATATAATAAATAATAATGCAATAAAAATCATCTTTTTGGTACGTCCCCAATTGGAAATGTAATTGAGAGCAAATTTGTGGGATGGAATGCAAGTGTTGCTTTTGTTGTAAATATTGAGCTTTGGTGATCAGCCCAATACAGAAACAACGTCCAAATCATGTCGCAAAACAATTATTTATAAAGATTCTGAAAATAATAAACTCCATTCATAGTTCGACTGCATCTTGCTAGAAAATAATCCCTATACCACAAGCAAAGTACATAGACATTTTTACTGATGATGTGTCAGTTTAAACTTAAACACTTGCATATAGACAATGTAAACATCCTACTTTTGCCTTGAAATGTGACTAGGGAATAATAAAAACATTAAATAATTGATTCCTACCACGCCAACTTAAATTGGAAACAATGTATGAAAAATATCTATTTCAATTGTGTTTTTTTAAAAAAGATGATTGTAGAATTTAAAATTTTTGTATTTGTGATTTCAAGTAAGAACTTTATTATTTTAATAGATATCTCCAAAAACATACTGGTAGGTTAATTGGCTGCTGTCAAAATTGACATGTGTGTGTGTGTGTGTGTGTGTGTGTGTGATAGCTAATTTAGACTGTTAGCTCCATTGGAGTAGGAACGAATGTGAATAAAAAATATCCTTTGTACAGCGCGCTATGGAATTAATGGCGCTATATAAATATTTGATGATAATGATGATTTTAATAACATGTACTAATATAATACAATATAATACCATTTCAAAACTAATTACAGAGGATTAAAAAACATAACATAAAGCATTAACATAATTATTTAAAATTAATGTTTTAATCACAAAAACAACAAGGCTGAAAGAACGATGATTCTTGTGTCTTCTGCAGTTAATTGCAGCTTTATCATCCTAGATTGGCAACATTAGTTTTGGGTGTATCGGACACATGTCCTATAAAAGATAATTGTGGACCTCCCAAGTAGCGGGCTTTGTGCAGCCACATTGTATATAATGTATATTACACTTAATATAGGGTGAGTTATACATCCTCATTGTACATACCACACCCAACATCGTTATGTTTCTCGGGTGTCATGTTAGGAAATAAATATATCACACATTCTGCTGTAGTACTTGTTGTGAAATCCTTGGGAACACCCTATGCGTACAACTTAATTATAACTTTGAAATGATGAAACCTTAGATAAAGTTCAGAATCGGCTGCTGCTTCTGGAATCGTGGCTTCACTCAACACTTTTCTTGCAGATCCAAAAATCTGGCCGTTGCTTATACAGAAGAACATTTTGTGACATTAAAAGTATTTATACTTCAATATAACTTATTGTAAATATTGGCAATCTCTCACTGTATGCATACATATTGTATATAATTATATATACAGCCAGATCCAGACAAGTGAAGGAGGCACAGAATCAGGATATGCAGCAAAGGATGCTGTTACATATTAAGTCAAAGCGCTAGATTTACTAAACTGCGGGTTTGAAGAAGTGGAGATGTTGCCTATAGCAACCAATCAGATTCTATCTTTCATTTTGTAAAATGCACTAAATAAATGATAGCTAGAATATGATTGGCTGCTATAGGCAACATCTCCACTTTTTCACACCCGCCATTTAGTAAATATACTCCAAAATGTGTTTTAGGTTTAAGGTCCCTTTAAATGCAAAATTACAATGGATAATAGATTGCATTCAGTTAACGGATCGCCACTATTTGAAATGTTATTTGTCAAGATATAAGAAGAATGTCACAAGAAGCATTTTCATCTTGATTTTGTAAGGCAAAGCAAAGAAGATAACACATTGCACCGTGCTATGAGCGGAGGTGCAAAAATTTTAGGCAACTCCTCTGTTGGCCATTTGCAAACCCACGTATGCCACGTTCCTAGTTTCCGTATCTTCTGTGTATCTTCGTTCTTCGCTCTAAAAAGACTTGAGTAACATTGGCACTTAAGACAAGAAGGTAACGTTAGTCGCATACAGTAGTTGTCGTATTTACGCAAATGTGGCTCTTTCAGAACTGCAGAAACACATATATACCTGTTAGGAGGCGTATTCTTTACACATACTATTGGGCAAGTGTAAATACTTGCTGCTTATTATCATCAATTATTTATATTGCACCACTAATTCCACAGCGCTGTACAGAGAACTCATTCATATCAGTCCCTGCCCCATTGGAGCTTACAGTCTAAATTCCTTAACATACACACAGCGAGAAAGACTAACGTCAATTTAATAGCAACCTACTAGTATGTTTTTGGAGTGTGGGAGGAAACCACACTCCAAAAACTATATATAAATAAATGGTGATGATTATGATGATATGGCAAGCTCAGGTCTGGACAAAAGGCAGATCAGGAGGGGATAGTACACGGGGTACAGGAAGTACTAGTGACAGTAATTATTTTGTGGCTGCTGTTATATTACAAAGTTCATGGTTTACTAAATAAATGGCAACCCTATTTAATGTTTTTCTTTGGAAGCTCATTATCATATTTATACTATTTATAAACTATTTTTACTGTTTATAAACATTAATATTTCCATTGACAGAAATTGATGCATTAAAATAATGAATCCACAATTTAATCAATTCAATCAAACCAAAGAAAAATCTTACTAAAAAGTGGCAAAAACACTATGGCAGCTCACCTGCCACAGCCACTGATTGCTGGGGTAGATTATTAAACAGCATTCAGCAAATGATTAGAAGAAAGTTTAAACCTGCCATATTCAGTCATGTGTAGCAGTTTCTAGGGGACAAACACAAGGTCATGTATCCTAGACGAGGTCACATGATCTTTAGTCCAGCCGACAAAATGGCTGCTTCCCCTGGGTGTGGGTGACAGCTACCTTTTAATATTCATATGGCAGGACGGCACTGAAATGATAACTAACGTAACATTTTTATTTATAGATCTGAAGAAGGGTTTGTTAAGTCTTACTGTGACTCCATTATTCCTTCAAACATTGACCCTATCCATAATACTGACATCAAAAACTGACACGACATTTGTGATGTGGACGCAGATTGCCAGCAGCGTTTATTAAGCATAGAAATGGAGATGTGGATAGTCAATCAAACAGTTAATACCCTTCCTAACCCACTTCCCTAAGTTTAATTAAATGTCCATAAAGTGCCCATTAAATACTCTTTTTTTCAACCTAACTGTCCCACTATGTGAAGACCCTGAAGATCACCAACTAACACAATCTGACGCATCTCAGATACAGGTCACCTAGCTCAAGGGGCCACTCTAGCATCATTCCACCCTGCAAGCGCAAATATTCCAATAACACTGGGCACCGTCGCCTATAAAGGGGGAATCTGCTGGCGCTATATAAATAAATGTTGATGATGATGATGATGATGAAAAAGGGGCAACCCACCTTTCCAAACATCACACGGGACCTCCCCTACCTTGCTATGACATATAACTATATAACATACTAATAGACCCAAAGTCTGGCTAGTCCAACTGGGCATGAAGACAGAAGAAGTTACTCCGTCACACCTAACAACTAATTAGCCCCATCCCTCCTAAACATACACTAAGGTTCCGTGAACCTTCCCTTAAGTCAATAAATGTACCCAATCCCACACAACGTTTGACTGTCCTTTTATCCTTTTCTTAGCTTCTTAACTCCTGCTTACTCCAAGCTCCAGTCCTGGCCCACTTTCACCCATGTTCGATGGTCTTTATGAGACATTATGGTAGTTTAAGCTACTTTGATCTGATGTTTTTATTATCCTATAGCTCATTGCAATCACATCCTGAATTAAACACCAGTCTATGGGGAAATAGAAGGCCTTTGGCCATATCCCCAGAGATTGACTCTGCCAAGCAGTAAGTTACCTCTTGCTGAGCTGGGCCAGTATCGCTGAGGCAGCTCAATATCACTGATAAGGGATAAAATCATATTGACACTTTATTGACACAATAAAGTCTGCCCTGGCTAATAAACCCTTAGTAGAGATCTATGGAGGGTACTGAGAAGTGTAAATGACTGGATTGAGAGACAATACTGCTACAGGTAACAGTACCTGGGAGAGGAGAGAGTGTGATCACAGCACATTATAGGATTTTATTACACCATACAGGTATGTGCAGGAGATGTGAATAAAGAGCGGATTATAGTAAGAGATGGTCTGGTGCCCATAATTGCCAACAGTGGGCCTGATTCATTTGTTGCATATAATGCGCACAGTTACTCTACGTATGCCCAGAACTGGAGCATACACCACAGAACGCAGCAGCTTTTAAATCACCTTCGAGCACAAAGGACACTTACAACAGCCTATGATTTCAAAGAGGGAACAGGGTGTGGCAGGGGCATATTCCGTAGTCAATGTACAGTAAGGACATGCCAAGATCTACCCCATGCAGCAGTGTCCGATTCAAGCTCTGGGAATCTCTAAGGCTAATACTTATTATTATTATTATTATTATTATTATTATACTTTATTTGCTAGGCGCCACAAGAATTCCGCAGCGCCGTACACAGTACAAACAGGTTAAAAGATCATTAGTAACTTTGGCCAGGGAGGTGTCGGTGAAGTGGAGGGGGCGGAAACCAGATTGGAGAGGGCCGAGGAGGGAATTGTCCGAGAGGTGTCCGGTGAGATGGTTGTAGATAATCCACTCAAGTAATTTAGGGGCATAGGGGAGAAGTGAAATGGGGCGATATTTAGCAAGTGAGGTGGGATCAAGATTGGGTTTTTTGAGATGGGAGAGATAAGAGCATGTTTAACTGAGAAGGGGACGACGTGGAGGAGAGTGACAGGTTGAAGAGGTGTGCTAGGTATGAGCAGGCAGTGGGAGAGAGGGAGCGAAGGAGGTGAGAGGGGATGGGATCAAGATGACAAATAGTTGGAAAGGGACCTACTTTACCTTAAGTAGGGCGGAAAGAGCACCAGAGTTGGTTGTTGGAGGAAGGTGGAGCGATGAGGGTAACAGGAGAAGGATGGGAAGAAGAGATGTAGAGTCTGATGGCCTCAATTTTGGAATAGAAAAAGGAGGCGAAGTCGGTAGCAGAGAGGGAGCGCCGGACAGGAGTGGGGTGGGGGAGAGGAGAGAGTTGAACAAATCTCTTGCACCAGCTACAGGTCTAGTCTAAGTTCTGATTTTCTAGTGGTTGAGTACGCATGCTAGACCATGTGTTTTCAATCACTGTTAAAAATTATTTTATGCACAGTGGACATTAATTACATCCTAATAAATGTTTTTCATGGGGAAAAAAATAAAAAAAAACTATTTTATAGTTTTGTCATTAATGACTATATTATTAACAGTGGACAGTAAATGAATAGGTTTTTTTCACTTCTGTGTATTCTTTTGTGAGTTTAGGTAAATACACTTTTGGGACTAAGTTGTATTTAGAGTATTCCACCCAAAACTAAACAAAATCCTTTAACACCATACTGAGTAAAGTGAGTGTATATTTGACGTTTACTGAATTGCATTTTGGCATCAGGGCCATCAAGAAGGCTCACCACTTCATGGTACCTTCAAAATAGAGCAGATTCCGATCTCATCTATAGTCAATGCAATTAAAAGCAGAGCGAAGACCTCTTCTAAGCGGTACTTGCATATTGGATGCATGTGTCAGACCGCGCATTTGTGTGGTTGACATGGCACTGAGGACATTTAAATTGTAATGGTACAGTGCACATTTCATGGCCAAAACAAATGCTGCACAAAGTATCGGCACATCAGCAAAGACTGCATTTGAAATCATTGCTCGTATGAAAAGCTGACGTATTGCTATAAATTAGTGACCCTATCAACGCTCTTCCCATCTTTGTCTGTCCATAACATGACTGAAGAAAACATGACACAATACACCTTCCAACTGCTTGGAGCTGGGAATCGGCAGAAATATATTTTCTTCTTATGCACCCCAGGCGTCCATAAGAGGGAGCCACTAGAAGCAACTACAGGCTATAATGGAAAAACAGACATGATCAATGCTGCTCACTATTAAAAATTAGGTACATTTTCTGATATGCTGTTTAGTTGAATGTGAACTAATCTAAACCTTTCAGACTCAGTGATGTCTCTGGCTCATAGTAAATTAATAGTCAATACTCTCATGGATGTTGGTTCATGCCACAATATGACTGTCTGTGCTGTGTAGATGATAGGTACAATGTAAAGGGGATCTCAAACCAAATTAAGCATGATCACATCTCCCCAAATACGATATTCCCCTTTCCCATAATTGAAATTATTTTTAATTTATACTTATGTGACTGTTGAATTTCATAGTGTAATAGACAATGGGCAAACTGCGCATCTCTCAGACCCCACTCTTAGCTACCATTGAAACAATTTGACAAGTCTTGAGCCATACATTTCTATGCAGGTTTCCTGCCTCCCCGAACCACAGTAATATGCTATAAATAATTAAGATTTATCTATCTATCTATCTATCTATATATATTAGGGATGAGCGCACTCGGATTTATGAAATCCGAGCCCACCCGAACGTTGCGGATCCGAGTCGGATCCGAGACAGATCCGGGTATTGGCGCCAAATTCAAATGTGAAACTGAGGCTCTGACTCATAATCCCGTTGTCGGATCTCGCGATACTCGGATCCTATAAATTCCCCGCTAGTCGCCGCCATCTTCACTCGGGCATTGATCAGGGTAGAGGGAGGGTGTGTTAGGTGGTCCTCTGTCCTGGTAGATCTCGTGCTGTGCTGTTTAGTTCTGTGCTGTGCTGTTTAGTTCTGTGCTGTGCTGTGCTGTGCTGTGCTGTGCTGTGTTCTGCAGTATCAGTCCAGTGGTGCTGTGTGCTGTGCTCTGTCCTTCTGAGGTCAGTGGTGCTGCTGGGTCCTGTGCTGTGTCCTGTTCAGTCCAGTGGTGCTGTGTCCTGTGCTCTGTGCTTCTAAGGGCATAGTTATTTCCCCAATATTCCCCTGTGTTTAAAAAAATAAAAAAAAGTTTTTTAAAAAAATACCAAAAACTACTTAAATTTATTTTAATTACCACAAAATTTGCACAACCAATCCTGCAGTATAAGCCCATTGGTACTGCAATATTACCAAGTTCACACATTCAGCAGTAAAAGTCCAGTGGTACTGCAATATTACAAAGTTTACACATTCTGCAGTATCAGTCCAGTGGTGCTGTGTCCTGTGCTCTGTCCTGCTGAGTTCCGTAGTGCTGCTGGGTCCTGTGCCGTGTCCTGTTCAGTCCAGTGGTGCTGTGTCCTGTGCTCTGTGCTTCTAAGGGCATAGTTATTTCCCCATTATTCCCAAGTTTTTAAAAAATAAAAAAAAAGTAAAAAAAAATAAAAAATTTAAAAAAAAAAAAAAATATATAATAATTATAACCAAATTTGCAAAACCAATCCAGCAGTATAAGTCCATTGGTACTGCAATATTACAAAGTTCACACATTCTGCAGTATCAGTCCAGTGGTGCTGTGTCCTGTGCTCTGTCCTGCTGAGGTCCGTAGTGCTGCTGGGTCCTGTGCCGTGTCCTGTTCAGTCCAGTGGTGCTGTGTCCTGTGCTCTGTGCTTCTAAGGGCATAGTTATTTCCCCATTATTCCCAAGTTTTTAAAAAATAAAAAAAAGTAAAAAAAAATAAAAAATTTTTAAAAAAATAAATAAATATAATAATTATAACCAAATTTGCAAAACCAATCCAGCAGTATAAGTCCATTGGTACTGCAATATTACAAAGTTCACACATTCTGCAGTATCAGTCCAGTGGTGCTGTGTCCTGTGCTCTGTCCTGCTGAGTTCCGTAGTGCTGCTGGGTCCTGTGCCGTGTCCTGTTCAGTCCAGTGGTGCTGTGTCCTGTGCTCTGTGCTTCTAAGGGCATAGTTATTTCCCCACTATTCCCAAGTTTTTTAAAAATAAAAAAAAAGTCAAAAAAAATAAAAATTTTTTTTAAAAAAAAAATATATAATAATTATAACCAAATTTGCAAAACCAATCCAGCAGTATAAGTCCATTGGTACTGCAATATTACCAAGTTCACACATTCTGCAGTATCTTGTGCTACATATAATGGAGACCAAAAATTTGGAGGATAAAGTAGGGAAAGATCAAGACCCACTTCCTCCTAATGCTGAAGCTGCTGCCACTAGTCATGACATAGACGATGAAATGCCATCAACGTCGTCTTCCAAGCCCGATGCCCAATCTCGTAGTACCGGGCATGTAAAATCCAAAAAGCCCAAGTTAAGAAAAAGTAGCAAAAAGAGAAACTTAAAATCATCTGAGGAGAAACGTAAAGTTGCCAATATGCCATTTACGACACGGAGTGGCAAGGAACGGCTTAGGCCCTGGCCCGTGTTCATGACTAGTGGTTCAGCTTCACCCACGGATCTTAGCCCTCCTCCTCCTCCCCCCCCCTACAAAAAATTGAAGAGAGTTATGCTGTCAGCAACAAAACAGCAAACAACTCTGCCTTCTAAAGAGAAATTATCACAAATCCACAAGGCGAGTCCAAGGATGTTGGTGGTTGTCAAGCCTGACCTTCCCATTACTGTACGGGAAAAGGTGGCTCGGGAGGAGGCTATTGATGATGTAGCTGGCGCTGTGGAGGAACTTGATGATGAGGATGGTGATGTGGTTATTGTAAATGAGGCACCAGGGGGGGAAACAGCTGATGTCCATGGGATGAAAAAGCCCATCGTCATGCCTGGTCAGAAGACCAAAAAATGCACCTCTTCGGTCTGGAGTTATTTTTATCCAAATCCAGACAACCAATGTATGGCCATATGTAGCTTATGTAAAGCTCAAATAAGCAGGGGTAAGGATCTTGCCCACCTAGGAACATCCTCCCTTATACGTCACCTGAATAACCTTCATAGTTCAGTGGTTAGTTCAGGAACTGGGGCTAGGACCCTCATCAGGTCATTCCCCTGATCAGGCTGTTGCAGAAGCAGCTGGAGAAAGTGAGGGAGGAGCTGGTAAGCCATTGCGATTACACCAAGCATGTAGCTCTTGTGGATGTAGCCCTTCGTACGCTTTGCCAGGATCCGAGGGTGGTCACTCTTTTAAAGTCAGAGGAATACATTCTGGCCACCGTGCTCGATCCTCGGTTTAAAGCGTATGTTGTGTCTCTGTTTCCGGCGGACACAAGTCTACAGCGGTGCAAAGACCTGCTGGTCAGGAGATTGTCCTCTGAAGAGGACCGTGACATGCCAACAGCTCCACCCTCATTTTCTTCCACATCTATGGCTGCGAGGAAAAAGCTTAGTTTTCCTAAAAGAGGCACTGGCGGGGATGCTGATAACATCTGGTCCGGACTGAAGGACCTGCCAACCATTGCAGACATGTCTACTCTCGCTGCATTGGATGCTGTCACAATAGAAAAAATTGTGGATGATTACTTTGCTGACACCATCCAAGTAGACATGTCAGACAGTCCATATTGTTACTGGCAGGAAAAAAAGGCAGTTTGGAAGCCCCTGTACAAACTGGCTCTATTTTACCTGAGTTGTCCCCCCTCCAGTGTGTACTCGGAAAGAGTTTTTAGTGCAGCGGGGAACCTGGTCAGTGAGCGGCGAAGGAGGTTGCTTCCTCACAACGTTGAAAAAATGATGTTTATAAAAATGAATAATCAATTCCTCAATGAAGTACAGCACTGCCCTCCAGATACTACAGAGGGACCTGTGGTTGTGGAGTCCAGCGGGGACGAATTGATAATGTGTGATGAGGAGGAAGTACACACTGTAGGGGGAGAGGAATCAGAGGTTGAGGATGAGGACGACATCTTGCCTCAGTAGAGCCTGTTTAGTCTGTACAGGGAGAGATGAATAGCTTTTTTGGTGTGGGGGCCCAAACAAACCAATCATTTCAGCCAAAGTTGTTTGGTAGGCCCTGTCGCTGAAATTATTGGTTTGTTAAAGTGTGCATGTCCTATTTCAACAACATAAGGGTGGGTGTGAGGGCCCAAGGACAATTCCATCTTGGACCTTTTTTTTTGGCATTATATGACCAATCAACAGTCGTTTGCCATGTTCAAAAAGTAAAACCAAATTTTAAAAAATTCAAGAAATTAAACCAAAAGTAAAATGCCGTGTCATAATTTAAAACAAGAGGTATTGACGTGCTCTAAAACTACTGTATTGTTGTTTATATTTTATAAACACTACACTTGAAAGCTTGAGTCTTTCAATAAAAAAGTAACTGTCCATTGCACGAATATTTGCAACAGGGACAATTTTAGGGTTAAGAAAGCCAACTAATAACACTTCGACGCTGTCTGTCTTTATAAACACTACACTTGGAAGTTGGAGGAGGTATTGTGGCCCCGGCACCAAATTTACTACCGGGGCCACTCCACTGTGCAGTCCATATTTAGGTGTATCAGATATTAAACAACGGTGACAGTTGATGCCCAATTTTTTAATTATATTGTGGCCTCGGTACCAAATTGTGTACCGGGGCCACCACACTACGCAGTCCAGATACTTGTTTGGTGGAATTCAGACCAGTTGAGGGTTTTATTATTATATTGTGGGGACCACTCTATCTATACCACACTACAACTCTATACCACTCTATTTCATACTTTAATTCTATTTAATACTTTAATTCTATTTCATACTTTAATTCTATTTAATACTTTAATTCTATTTCATACTTTAATTCTATTTAATACTTTAATTCTATTACTAATTACCATAAAGAGGAACTGCCGCTTCTATTTAATACTTTAATTCTATTAGTAGTTACCATAAAGAGGAACAAAATAAACCAATTTTACCAAAAGTATAATATGACTTAGACTTACAAACACTACACTTGAAAGATGGTGCCTTTAAATGAAAAAGTCAGTCTTCATTGCACGACTATGTGCAACAGGGACAGTTTTTTGGTTTACAAAGTCAACCAATAACACTTGGACCCTGTCTGTCTTTAACATACTTGATGGGATCTCAATGACGAATTGTCTGTACCATGTTTGGAGGAGGTATTGTGGCCCCGGTATCAAATTGGGTACCGGGGCCACCCCACTACTCAGTCCAGATACTTGTTTGGTGGAATTCTGACACGTGGAGGGTGTATTTATTTTATTGTGGCCCCGGTATCAAATTGGGTACCGGGGCCACCCCACTACGCAGTCCAGATACTTGTTTGGTGGAATTCTGACACGTGGAGGGTTTTTTAATTATATTGTGGCCTCGGTACCAAATTGTGTACCGGGGCCACCACACTACGCAGTCAAGATAGATAGATGCGTATCATAGATAAAGTACATTCAGTGGTGTGGGGCAAATTGAAAAATATTCAAAATGCACTGACATTATCAAAAACAAGAGGTTGTCACACGCTAAAACTCCAACATGTATATGATGGAGAGGATGGAGGAGCAGCCGTATGTGTAGTGTAATGCAGACCTGTTGAAGGTTTTTTATATATTTTATTGTGGTGCCCAGTGCCCACTCCTCTAGGCAGTCCAGGTACATTTATTGGTGCGATTCATAAAAGTTCAGGGTTTTTAATATATTGTGGTGACCCACTCCTCTACGCAGTCCAGGTACATTTATTGGTGCGATTCATAAAAGTTCAGGGTTTTTAATATATATTGTGGTGACCCACTCCTCTACGCAGTCCAGGTACATTTATTGGTGCGAATCATAAAAGTTCAGGGTTTTTAATATATATTGTGGTGACCCACTCCTCTAGGCAGTCCAGGTACATTTATTGGTGCGATTCATAAAAGTTCAGGGTTTTTAATATATTGTGGTGACCCACTCCTCTAAGCAGTCCAGGTACATTTATTGGTGCGAATCAAACAAGTTGATGGTTTTCTTATTATATATATTGTGGTGACCCACTCCTCTACGCAGTCCAGGTACATTTATTGGTGCGATTCATAAAAGTTCAGGGTTTTTAATATATATTGTGGTGACCCACTCCTCTACGCAGTCCAGGTACATTTATTGGTGCGAATCATAAAAGTTCAGGGTTTTTAATATATATTGTGGTGACCCACTCCTCTAGGCAGTCCAGGTACATTTATTGGTGCGATTCATAAAAGTTCAGGGTTTTTAATATATATTGTGGTGACCCACTCCTCTACGCAGTCCAGGTACATTTATTGGTGCGAATCATAAAAGTTCAGGGTTTTTAATATATATTGTGGTGACCCACTCCTCTACGCAGTCCAGGTACATTTATTGGTGCGATTCATAAAAGTTCAGGGTTTTTAATATATATTGTGGTGACCCACTCCTCTACGCAGTCCAGGTACATTTATTGGTGCGAATCATAAAAGTTCAGGGTTTTTAATATATATTGTGGTGCCCAGTGCCCACTCCTCTAGGCAGTCCAGGTACATTTATTGGTGCGATTCATAAAAGTTCAGGGTTTTTAATATATTGTGGTGACCCACTCCTCTACGCAGTCCAGGTACATTTATTGGTGCGAATCAAACAAGTTGATGGTTTTCTTATTATATATATTGTGGTGACCCACTCCTCTACGCAGTCCAGGTACATTTATTGGTGCGATTCATAAAAGTTCAGGGTTTTTAATATATATTGTGGTGACCCACTCCTCTACGCAGTCCAGGTACATTTATTGGTGCGAATCATAAAAGTTCAGGGTTTTTAATATATATTGTGGTGACCCACTCCTCTAGGCAGTCCAGGTACATTTATTGGTGCGATTCATAAAAGTTCAGGGTTTTTAATATATTGTGGTGACCCACTCCTCTACGCAGTCCAGGTACATTTATTGGTGCGAATCAAACAAGTTGATGGTTTTCTTATTATATATATTGTGGTGACCCACTCCTCTACGCAGTCCAGGTACATTTATTGGTGCGAATCAAACAAGTTGATGGTTTTCTTATTATATATATTGTGGTGACCCACTCCTCTAGGCAGTCCAGGTACATTTATTGGTGCGATTTATAAAAGTTCAGGGTTTTTAATATATTGTGGTGACCCACTCCTCTACGCAGTCCAGGTACATTTATTGGTGCGAATCAAACAAGTTGATGGTTTTCTTATTATATATATTGTGGTGACCCACTCCTCTACGCAGTCCAGGTACATTTATTGGTGCGATTCATAAAAGTTCAGGGTTTTTAATATATTGTGGTGACCCACTCCTCTACGCAGTCCAAGTACATTTATTGGTGCGATTCATAAAAGTTCAGGGTTTTTAATATATATTGTGGTGACCCACTCCTCTACGCAGTCCAGGTACATTTATTGGTGCGATTCATAAAAGTTCAGGGTTTTTAATATATATTGTGGTGACCCACTCCTCTACGCAGTCCAGGTACATTTATTGGTGCGAATCATAAAAGTTCAGGGTTTTTAATATATATTGTGGTGACCCACTCCTCTACGCAGTCCAGAAAGATACCTTGTTGCAACGTTTTGGACTAATAACTATATTGTGAGGTGTTCAGAATACACTGTAAATTAGTGGAAATGCTTGTTATTGAATGTTATTGAGGTTAATAATAGCCTAGGAGTGAAAATAAGCCCAAAAACTTGATTTTTAAACTTTTTATGTTTTTTTCAAAAAAAATCCGAATCCCAAACCTTAAATCCGAACCGAGACCTTTCGTCAAGTGTTTTGCGAGACAAATCCGAACCCCAAAAATAACGAAAATCCGGATCCAAAACACAAAACACGAGACCTCAAAAGTCGCCGGTGCACATCCCTAATATATATACATACACACACCGATCAACCACAACATTAAAACCATGGACAAATGAAGTGAATAACATTGATTATCTTGTTACAATGGCACCTGTCAAGGGGTGGAATATATTAGGCTGTAAGTGAACAGTCAGTTCTTGAAGTTGATGTATTGGAAACAGGAAAAATGGGCAAGTACAAGGATCTGAGCGACTTTGACAAGGACGATATTGTGGTGACTAAAAGACTGGGTCAGAGCATCTCCAAAACAGCAGGTCTTGCACGGGTGTTCCCGGTATGCAGTGATTAGTACCTACTAAAAGTGGTCCAAGGAAGAACAATCAGTGAGCCGGCGACAGGGTTATAGGTGACCAATGCTCATTGATGCCTGTGGGGTATAATCCCACAGAAGCGCTACCTACTGTAGCACAAATTGCTGAGAAATTTAATGCTGGCAATGACAGAAAGGTGTCAGAACAAACAGTTAATCGCAGTTTGCTTCATACGCAGATGCATAGCCGCAGACCGGTCAAAGTGCCCAAGCTGACCACTGTCCACCACCAAAAGCGCCTACAATGGGCAGCACGTGAGCACCAGAACTGGACCATGGAGCAATGTCAGGAGGTGGCCTGGTCTGATGAATGACGTTTTTTTACATCATGTGGGCGGTCGGGTGCGTGTGGGGAAGGGATGGCACCTGGAGGCACTTTGGAAAGGAGGCAAGCTGGGGAGACAGTCTGATGCTCTGGGCAATGTTCTGCTGGGAACCTTGGGTCCTAGCAATCATGTGGATGTTATTTTGACACTTACCATCTTCCTAAACATTATTGCAGGCCAAGTACACCCCTTTATGGCAACGGCATTCCCTGATGACAGTGGTCTCTTTCAACAGGATAATGCAACTTGCCACACTGCAAAAATTGTTCAGGAATGGTGTGAATAACAAGACAAAGTTCAAGGTGTTGACTTGGCCTCCAAATTCTCCAGATCTCAATCCAATTGAGTATCTGTGAGATGTGCTGGAAAAACAAGTCCGAGCCATGGATGCCTCACCTCACAACTTACAGGACTTAAAGCATCTGTTGCTAACGCCATGGTGGCAGATTTCACAGGACACCTTCAGAGGTCTTGTGAAGTCCATGCCTTGAGGGGCAAGGCTGTTTTGGCAGCATGAGGGGTACCTACACAATATTATGTTTATGTCATGGCTGATCAATATATATATATATGTATATATCCCTTTAAATGCTCCACTGATCATCATATACATGACAATTTAATTTGTCGCAGTTAATATCTAACAACTTGATTGTCTTTGTCTGACTTTATGCGTATAGCACGCTACGGCGTGGAAGAGAGTAATCGGCTGCTACACGTGGCAAACATTATCACACACATTCACACGCATTTACACGAACATACACATTTGTAATTAGCTCACATTAATTGTAGTTGCAACACATAGTTATTAATACTGAAAATGTAGCAGAGTGTATGTTCAAATATTATAATGTTATATACATTTTAGTGAGATCTATGGTTCAGGTTACAGGAAAACATATCATGTTTGGTATAATTCTAATCCTCTATTTATCCGCAGTTGTCCAGTTCATTCGCCGAAGAGATCGCTCTTTCCGTACTCTAGTTATCGATGATAGGAAATAAATGATTAGAATGATATTGTCAGTGTAGTGTAAATAAGCTAGTTTAAACTGGATTCTTGGCAGGAAAATCGGAATGCATCTCCAGGAGAACTGACCCCCACTCTTGGATATTTTGGTTTGAATTGGCCAATGACCTGCATTGCACTGGAACCTCCTGAAGCCTGAACCTATAGAAGCAAGCCACATCATCTGCATTGTTTTACTGTATTCACTGACTGTAAATAAGCAGGAGCCCTGGACCCAGTGGCTAGTCTACTTGACCACAGCCTTCAGACCTGAATGACTGTACACTGGATCCAGGGCGCCTGCGATAAGTAACTGCTGTACTTGTTTTGTTCTGATTGTAATTTTGCTGCTTTTGGCTATTAAATCACATTGTGCTTTGGAACCACATTACGGCAATCGACAATCGTTATTGGATAGCAACTATATGCTCATAACAAATTCTAGATACACTTACTGAACATTAATAAAATGTTGTCTTGTATAAAGATGCTCAATTTCAAACAAAGTTCTTCTCCAACAGCTGTGTCAAATCACTTCTAAAGTTCGAAAATTTGCGATAAATTTTCAAACTTTAGATAGTCTAAAAAATGTGAACAAAATTCGAGCAAGGCAAACAGATTTCAAACATGTTTGAGCTTGTTCGAGCGTAAATAATTGCATTGTATGTAGTTTTAAAGGTTTTCTAGCAAATGTTGAACAGAAATTCAGACTTCAAATTCAAACACAGTAATGTCCGCTGTTCGATTTAAAATAAAGTAAAAAAAAATACTATAGAATGTAACCATTCAAACAGCTCTAACAGGCAATATTTTAGTTTATTTTAATGAACTCGAACTTCGAACTATGAATTTGGCCAAGGTAGTCCAAACCAAATCGAACCAGCCCATAAATCATGATTATATCTAGCCCTCAAACTGGCCAAATTTGGATTTTATTATTTTGAATGATATTATTACTTTGCATTTTGAATCCAGTGTCAGCTCTGGGTCTCCACTGAGAAGCCGCTAGAGAACAAAATCGTAGATTGCAAGCTCTTTGAACGAGCTGGGAGCAGCGTGTTTGTGCTGAGAGCAGATAAGACGGTTTTCTTCATTGAAGGTAAAATTGCAGCGATAAGAGATACAGTAAGTATAGTCGTTATTATTAAACTGCTGCAAATGTGCTAATTTGGGGCAAAACATCTCTGTTTTAAACGTTCAGTTCTCACTTTTTGTTACTTTGAACCCTGTGTAACTTGTAAGTGTTTATAATCAGTAGTGGGAAATGGTTCCCGTCTCATGAAAGGACCCTAAGAGAAGAAGCAGATCCGGCTCCAGCTGCCGGTGTCTGCTTTGTGTCTGCTGTCTGTACAAAGGTATTATAGTAACTCTAGTAAGAAGACATCACACAGCATTTTCACCTGGTCAACTTTAATTTTTTTCCTTTATTTCGGTTCATTAGTTTGGTATTATTACATTGTTATTTTTTTATTTAGTAATGTGACTTATTAGGAGTGCCTGTTCCGATACAATTTATTAAGCGAGTCTTATAGCCCTGATATTAAGTTTTGTGGGACAATGCTATTTCTTGCTATCTTCTGTTTTAAGATGACTTTTGCTGCATTTTATTTACATAGCAGAGAATTTAGTGCCCTTCACCCTCGCAGGGCTGTGTTTGTTAAAAGAATAACATATTGAGGGTCGTTTATAAAAGAAATGGTGCACAGGTAAAATAAAGTTCTGTAACTAGCGAGATACTTCCTGACAGTTTTTCTAGTACAGCTTAGAAAAATGAAACCAAACATCTGATTGGTTGCTAATGGTTACACTACTTTGAGAGTTGCGCTTTGAGAGCACCCTTTGATTAGCAGTTTCCATTGCTAGCCAATCTGTGTCCCCAGTTTTGAAGTGGGTGGGTTACGGCACACCCAGCAGCCAGTAAGGTTATCAGAATGATCACAGCGTCAGGAGATGAGGGAGCAGTGACCTGTCCAGTCTTGTGATTGTGTTAGTGAGGACAGGGCTGTATGTGACAGGGGCATTGATGTGAGGAGAGAAATGGAGGCAGCAGGAAGCCACAGTGTGCGAGTTGGATAGTGGAAGGAGCAGGGTCCTCCTACAGCACAATGTAGTGTGAGGCTCCTGTTTAACACATCTTTATGTAAAACAATTATCATTCATCCAAACTTTATTTGCACTCCACAAGTTACCTGTGCTCTAGTTTTATATATGTCCACCAGTACGTCAACATATACAATTATTTTAAAATTTATTTAACTCTGTTTTCCACAAATCCTAATGCCCTAGGTCGTTCTGGAGAGAAAACCTTATTATATACTTTTGCATTTATGAGTGAAAAACATATATATTTGCTTTTAAAACCATGAGAATAGTTTTGATTGAGATAATCAATGTTTAACGCTTTCTGGTCCCAAAAAAAGTTGCTCATATCAGGCTAAAATACATTCACTGTAATGAAACACAAAGTATAAAGTCACAACGCAAATGCTCTTTTGCGATGTCATATGTCTGCTTTTGCATATTAGTGGTTTTATGAGTATGCAATTGGATTTGCGGGTCTAGAGGGTAGCGGCTGTGGGGGTACAAAAGAAAAAGAGGAGTTGGGATAATTAGTGGCATTGCTCACTGAGTTTAGGTTAACGGCATGTGTAAGGAACGCTCCCTCAGGTGTGCCCCCTCAGGCAAAGCGCCGCTATTACCCCTGCACCCCCTTCTTTCCTCATATAGAATAAGATGGTAGGGGGGCAATGGGACTGGAATGTGGCACTGGGCTATGACATCATAGTAACACTCTCAGCCCATCACTGACATCACACACCCATTTTTGGCAGCCATTGGCTTTTTGCCCTTTAATAAACCGTCCTCCTACTCTGTACAATCAAATTCCTTCCACTGTCTACCAGCCTCCATGGCTCCCTGTTTGTTCCTGTTCCTTTTCCATATTATTACAATGTCCCTGTTACCTGCAATCCTGCCCTTACACAATCACACGAGTGGACAAGATCAACCCCCTCATCTTCTGAAATGTTCCGCGACTGTGGTTGGCTTATGAGGTCACAGGCAAGCAGGAGAAGAACATTGAAAACAATAAGGCAGCGGTTCCCAAAGTGTGCGCCGTGGCTCCCTGGGTGCCACGTCAGTGTCACAGGGGTGCCGCGACCGCCCTTGCTAAAGAGGAAGAAGAGGGGGACAGAGTAAGATGCTGAAGGGGGGGAAAGAGAGAGATGCTGAAGGGGGGGGGGGCAGAGAGAGATGCTGAAGGGGTGGCAGAGTGTGAGATGCTGAAGGGGGGGGGCAGATTGTGAGATGCTGAAGGGGGGGCAGAATGTGAGATACTGAAGGAGGGCAGAGTGAGATGCTGAAGGGGGAGACAGAGTGAGATGCTGAAGGAGGGGGGGGCAGAGTGTGAGATACTGAAGGAGGGCAGAGTGAAATGCTGAAGGGGGGACAGAGTGAGATGCTGAAGGGGGAGACAGAGTGAGATGCTGAAGGGGGGGGACAGAGTGTGAGATGCTGAAGGGGGGGAAGAGTGTGAGATGCTGAAGGGGGGGACAGATTGTGAGATGCTGAAGGGGGGACGGGACAGAATGTGAGATACTGAAGGAGGGCAGAGTGAGATGCTGAAGGGGGAGACAGAGTGAGATGCTGAAGGGGGGGGACAGAGTGTGAGATGCTGAAGGGGGGGAAAGAGTGTAAGATGCTGAAGGGGGGAACAGAGTGTGAGATGCTGAAGGGGGGGGGACAGAATGTGAGATATTGAAGGAGGGCAGAGTGAGATGCTGAAGGGGGAGACAGAGTGAGATGCTGAAGGGGGGGGGACAGAGTGTGAGATGCTGAAGGGGGGGAAGAGTGTGAGATGCTGAAGGGGGGAACAGAGTGTGAGATGCTGAAGGGGGGGAACAGAATGTGAGATACTGAAGGGGGAGACAGAGTGAGATGCTGAAGGGGGGGGACAGAGTGTGAGTTGCTGAAGGGGGGGAAAGAGTGTGAGATGCTAAAGGGGGGACAGAGTGTGAGATACTGAAGAAGGACAGAGTGAGATGCTGAAGGGGGGCAGAGTGAGATGCTGAAGGGGGGGACAGAGTGAGATGCGGAAGGGGGGGACAGAGTGTGAGATGCTTAAAGAGGGGTAAAGAGTGTGAGATGCTGAAGGGGGGGGACAGAGTGTGAGATGCTGAAGGGGGGACAGAGTGTGAGATGCTGAAGGGGGGAACAGAGTGTGAGATGCTGAAGGGGGGACAGAGTGTGAGATGCTGAAGGGGGGAACAGAGTGTGAGATGCTGAAGGGGGGAACAGAGTGTGAGATGCTGAAGGGAGGAACAGAGGGTGAGATGCTGAAGGGGGGCAGAGTGTGAGATGCTGAAGGGGGACACAGTGATATGGTGAAGGGGCACAATGTGATCGTGAAGGGGCCTAAATACATCTTACGTTATTTTGACACAACTACTTAAAAACGGGACTACCCGGCAATTATTTTGGCTTAGGGGTGCTTTGGGAAAATTATGGTGACCCAAAGGGTGCCTCAAACTGAGAAAGTTTGGGAACCACTGCAATAAGGGGACTCTGACCACGCTCAAACGCACCTTAAGAAATGTCGGCATCACAAACGTGACGGGTTGTAATTTGTATGTCTATAACATACATTAGCCTTAAAAAAAAACCTCAACATGAGTAGACTTATGTTTTAAGAAGCAGCTGTTTAGATGACAAGTTCCTCGGATGACTGTTTCAGTGAGTTTAGGGATAAAGTAAGTGCCACGGCTTAAATGTAATTCTTTTGTTTGGTTTTGTTGGCAGCAATGATGAATTGTCTGGGTAAAATAGTATTGTATGAAGTCAGAATGCTTTTTTTTAAAATACATTATACTTTCTGTTCAATGTCCCTAGCAATCGTCACTTACAAAAGAAAAAAAAACATGATAGGGCTATCTGAACATTTACCATACAGCAAGTTTTCAGTGCTATAGGAACAACTGTTATTGTCCCACAAATTCCAGTCTACATATATTTCACAAACACCTAGATGTTATTTGCTTGAATAAAAATGTAATTAAATATTGCATTTTCAATTGACCATTGATGGAGTTTTTTTTTTTTTTTTTGTCAAAAGTACGCTGCACAAGCTTTCCCTACACCTGTAAAATAGGTCCTACGTCCACGTGGTAGCGAACACGGATGACAGACACATGTTAAATATCATTTCTAGCTCAATTGTAGCATTAATGTGGCGTTAAACCAAAATAAACACATTTCTCAAAGCATTGCTGATTTTATTCAGCTAGAATGGAGAACTCCTGGCCGGCTGCAAGGTTATGCTTGGACGAATGTGGACCGAAACGCCAGTGTTGCATGTAATTAGGATTCAAAAATAGTTCTTTACTCATCAAAAGTTTAATTCGTCCAGTCAAGTTAGAACATTGCTCTGGGTTGATCCCAAAATATTTACATGCGACTCATTGAAACGTTGTTGAAATTTACATATGAGGTAAGAGTTTCCTTTTAAAGAACAAGAAACGCCAATAAGGGATATTTTCACAAAGGAAGCTTGGGGGTATAGCAACCAACAGTCCCACCCCCACTGCTGAAGTGGGGGTCGACTTTGCAATTTAGTGACGGAGCATCATCATCATCATCATCAACATTTATTTATATAGCGCCAGCAAATTCCGTAGCACTTTACAATTGGGAGCAAACATTAATAAGACAATACTGGGTAATACATACAGACAGGGAGGTAAGAGAACCCTGCTCGCAAGCTTACAATCTGTAGGACAATGGGAGTTTGAAACACAAGGGCATGTGCTATATCATATTGAACAATGGACCAGCTAGAATGCAAAGGTAAAAAGTATTCAGTGGGCTGTGTGTGTACCAATTTTGGTCAGAGGGTTGTTGTCTTATGTTAGCTGTATAGAGGATGGTAATAGGGTAATCTAGGGAGATTAAGATGGTGGTTGAGGAATATCATAAGCTTATCTGAAGAGGTGGGTTTTCAGTGAACGCTTGAAGGTTTGGAGACTCGAGGAAAGTCTTACTGTGCGAGGGAGGGAATTCCATAAAGTGGGTCCAGCCCAGAGAAAATCCTGTAACCGAGAATGGGAGGATGTGATGAGAATGGAAGAGAGACACAGATCTTGTGCAGAACGGAGGTGTCGAGTAGGGAGATATTTTGAGACAAGTGAGGAAATGTATGTCGGTGCAATTTTGTTGATGGCCTTGTATGTTAGTAGAAGAATTTTATATTGGATTCGTTGAAATACAGGAAACAAATATAGAGACTGACAGAAGGGCTCAGCAGAGGAATAATGGTTAGTAAGGAAAATCAATCTAGCCGATGCATGCAAAATATATTGTAGGAGTTCAAGTCTGATTTTGGGAAGACCAGTAAGGAGGGAATTGCATCAGGATTTAGGGGTCGTAGTTTGGGTGTGTTGGGGATTGGCCTTTGCAAATGTCAATCTTATGATTGCACGTCACAATTCCCTCAGATATATCAGTTATTGCTAACAACAATACATCCATGTAGAATCAGAATACATTAAATATCCTATAACCAAATAAGCTCAGTAATCACAAAATACATGAATGGAAGAGAACATATCCGAAATAGGAGTGGAGGGGAATTCAGCACCAAGAGATAAAATAGTTAGAACATACAAAGAGAGCACCCTGGGTCTGAAATATGAGGGCGCAATGCTAACCACTGTGCAACCAGGCTGCTGCAATTATTTAAATATGAATTCATTTTTGGTTGCGTTGTATATTCAGCATTTGTGTGTCATTTTTCTTGTTCCAATATCAATTTAAACAGGTGGTGATATTTTACAAATATTACCAATCTAGTCAAAATAACAGTAAACTAAAATACAACAATTTCTGTAATCATTCTATTTTGATGTTGAGATGTTATCACAACATATAACAACATAAGATGTACCCAAGAACTTTGTTTCTTATAAAGATGTGTTTCACAATTATGGTATGATAATGTTTCTATTCCAACCAGCTCACATTTGGGTTGTTAACATTGCAAGTTTCTCATTGGCTATAATTGGGTTCTAACCCCACCCACTTGACTGTTCTTACCTGGATGAAAACCAACATTGTAGTCTGCTGAAAAGCTCCTGAAAACATAACTTTGTATTGAATAAAGTATCAGCAGACTTATATTGTCTTCTGAAACAATTTTACTTCTCCTACTTAGTCTACATCACCTTATCTTGTTTAACCCATAATTATGCCACATGTTAAGATACCACACATCTGTCTTTTACAACTCCTGTCTGCTTAATGTCTCCAAATCCTTTTTCTCTCTATGTAGTTGTCCACTCAGACTTTTTGGTTACTTGACGTGTTCTGTAAGGCTGGTAATTGTAACAATTCCATCTACCAGTTTCAGACAGGTTAGATGGTGGTGGTCTTATATTTAAAAGACAACAAACTCCGCTCACAAGACATCCCCAAATTCCATTTACATCTACATGTATTAGTGTAATTAGTTAACCTCCATTACATGCAAATATTTTTTATGTAGCAAATAAGTATTTTGTAAGGGATGAAAAGAACATTTTTTTATTATCATTTGTTCATAAAACATGTAATTCTACAATGTAATATAATGAAGATATCAATGTCGCTTTTATACCAGGCTAATGACTTTTACTGATGAACAAACCTGACAATGTGTTATCAGCAATATATTTGTATATATGATTTATCATCATGTATCTATAAGGTGCCACAAAACTCTACAGCGCTTGACAGTCAGTACAACAAATTATACATAGAAGCACAACAAGGACATACAGCATTGACAGAGAAGATAGAGACATGTGAAAGAGGATATCAGGGGCGTACGCAGGATCTTTAAGCACCGCCGCGGACACTTTGACCTATATAGGGGAACTTCGATAGCGGAGGGGAGGGGTTTCTGGAGACCCAGAAACCCCCCCTGCATGCGCCCCTGGGTATTGAGAGCACTGTTCATGAGAGTTTATAATCTAGAGGGGGAGAATAATGCTGAGACAAAGGGAGATAGAAAGATGGTATCTGGTAGTACACAGCGGGAGTAGTATCAGCTTTGGGTGGGATAGATTATAGTGAAGAGATGGGGTTTGAGAGAAGGCTTGAAAAATTATATGCTTGGGGAGAGTCTGGTCAGACACGGTAGGTAGTTCCACAAGAGGGAGCTAGCACAAGAGAAGTCTTGGAGGCCTAAGTCGGACGTGGTAATCAGGAAGGTGGTGAGGTGCAGGTTTGCTGAGGCCTTTGAAGGTGAGTATATTGAATAGGATTCTGGAGGTTATGGGGGGCGAATGTAGGGATTTACAGAGTATCACAGCATCTGTGTAACAGTGAGAGAGGGAGATCGGTTTTATGCAGCATTTAAGATGGAATGGAAAGAGGATAGATAGGTGAGGGCAACACCAGATAAAAGGAGGTGGCAGTAGTCAAGGCAGGAGAAAATATAGAAGGGTTTTGTTCCTGAGTGAGAATAGGGCATATTCTGGCAATGTTATGATGGAGAAGGAGACATCACATGGCAAGGGACTAGATGCTGGAAAGAAACTGAAAGCATACATTTCTAACTTTTATAGCAGTTAACAACTCATGCTATAGTGATCAAATATTTTACTTTGTTTCAACAGCAATGACTTGGAATGCGGAAAAATCAATGACAAAATTATGGCAGCACTCAAAGAGAAACTTGGAAATTCCAGTTTAGCACAACATACAATCATCATCATCATGTATTTATATAGCGCCACTAATTCTGCAGCGCTGTTCAGAGAACTCACTCACATCAGTCCCTGCCCCATTGGAGCTTACAGTCTAAGTTCCCTAACATACACACAGACAGAGAGAGAGAAACACAGACTAGAGTCAATTTTACATCAGCCAATTAACCTAATAATATGTTTTTGGAGTGTGGGAGGAAACCGGAGCACCCGGAGGACATCCATGCAAACACGAGGAGAACATACAAACTCCACACAGATAAGGCCATGTTTGGGAACATATATATATATATATATATATATATATATATATATATATAAATATATATATATATATATATATATATATATATATATATATATATATGTGTGTGTGCCCAGAGTGTTTGTCTCTGTATGTGTGTGTCCAGTGTCAGTGTCCCAGTGCATGTGTGCCTATTTTATGTGTGCCCAGTGTCCATACCAGTATGTGTGTGCCCATTTTGTGTGAGCACAGTGTCTGTACCTGTGGATGCGTGCCCAGTGTGTATACCTGTAGTTTCTGAAAAATGACTTACCATAAGATGTCCAGAGACAGCACAGCATGGCCTCAGTGCATAGTAAATATCTGGATCCTGGAATGTTGGGGGCCCTATTTTGAAGAAAATGGGTACATGAAATTTAGAAAACTCCAACCAGCTCTGGCATTAAATCAATAGCACCCACGTTTAATAATTTGGCAATCTTCCAGCCCCAACATAAAAATAATAGTTTTCCTATTTAATAAATAAACCTATTTCCCTCCCTCCAAGCAGCCCCAGCAAAATAGTAAATAATATTTATGTTTAATAAATATAAAAATTTTCCACAACCATACCCAGCATTAAATAATTCATACTCACATTTAATAAATAGCCCTCCTTCCCAAACTCAGCCCCACAGTTAATTAATAGCCCCAAATCATCCCAGCATTAAAGGTTCCTTCACCTCACCTGAAAATAATAGACCTCACTATTAAATTGAAAAGCTCCATCAATAAATTAAATTGCCCCACCAACACCCACAAATAAAATAGCGCCCATTAAATAATTACCCCCCATTTAAACCATAAAATTAATAGCCTACCTTCCACCCACATACTAAGACACCCCCCTTCCCTCCCCTCATTTCACACATTATATTAACACCCCCCTTCTCCGCTCACACATAATATCAGCATATAACATACACCAGCCCCCCTCCTCTCCCCTCTCACATATAGTACCATGCAACATATACCTCCTCCTTCTCTATCATAGCAGCATGTAGCATGCACCACCACCTCCCCCCTCACACATAATATCAGCATATAACATACACCCCACCCCCCTCTATCATAGCAGCATGTAACATACACCCAACCCTCCCCTCTCCTCTATCATAACAGCATGTAACATGCCCCCCTCCTCCCCTTACACATAAATTCAGCATATAACATACACCAACCAACCCCTCACACATATCTGCACCCCCCCTCTACCTTCCATCTTCTTCTAAATGTCCAGCCATCGCTGTGTGTGTGTGCACCTGGCTCCTCTCTGCTGCTCTGCTCCCTAGCAGCGTCATCACATCAGGCGCTGCAGTGACAGAGGGTAGAGTTCGAATGTAGGAGTAGCCGGGTGCCGGCTGCCATCTTGGGCGCACAGTCTGAATCTGAGGTCTGTCACTTAGGCAGGTAGCGGGCGGCCGCTGCGCCCCCCTTGGGCTTGCGCCCTGAGTGATGGCACAGCCCGCACCTGCCTAGTTCCGCTCTGATTCCAGGATCTATACAAGAATCCAGTACCAGGTTGTGAAAGCTGCAATAACAGGTAGGTGACAGCAGCAAAGTTTTAATACATATTATGCAAGGTCATAAGAGGAGTAGTCACTCCCCATGTTGATGTGATGGACTCACCAGAAAGTCCAGCGTCAAGAGAGCTCCTTCAGATCGTCGCAGATTGCCGCCATATTGGCTGGGTTGGTGAGCCAATCAGGACTCATCTCCCGGCATTTTTGATGTCTGGCAGGCTTGCTGGATCATTATGTGGCGTCGCGACAACGCCTGATGTCGGTGCACCACCAGCTATTTAAACCAGCAAGTGTGTCACCATTTTGTTCAGTCAGTGGCGGAGAGTGAAGAAGATGGATGGCGGAAGACAGTCAGCGCAAGAAGAAGAGAAGAAGACAGTGGAAAGAGAAGAAAGAAGATGCCGCACAGAAGAGAGATTAGCAATAAGACGGCGCGAGAAGAAGGAAGACATCGGTGAGATTTGTGGTGGCATAGAGACCCTGTCAGAGCTAGGAGCTCTGTCCACTGCAGAATTGATGGGATTAAGCACAGAAGAAGCACCGAACAGTCCTGGAATCCTGCAGCTGAGTGGTGAGGATGGCGGCAGAGAAGGGAATCTCTGGAGAAGACTCCCGAAAATGCCAGAACCAGATAGGGCCCTTGTGGGCACCCCCATCTCCATGGTCCATGCCCATACCACTTTCTCTTCTCTTTAACTGTCCCACTGCAGGGCACAAGGCCCTGGCACAATGTGGGTACTAGACCCAGAGGCAAGTAGTGGGCACAAGGCCCAGCCTCATAATGGAGCAGGTAGGTTTAGCTGGGCCCAAGGCCCCTAGGTGAACCTGAGCTTCAGCACCATAGGTGTAGCTGGGTACAAGGCCCATTGGTGTAGCTGGGCATCAGCACCATAGGTGTAGCTGGGTACAAGGTCCATTGGTGTAGCTGGGCACCAGGCCCATAGGTTTAGCTGGACACCAGGCCCATAATTAGATATTTGGGCATCAGACCCATTGTTAGATATTTTGGCATCTGCCCATAGTTAAGCCGTGGGGCACAAGGCCTATATTTAGTTGGGGCGCAAGGCCCACCTAGTTAAAGAAGGTGCAAGGCCCAGATAGTTGAGGACGACGCAGAGCCCTGACATTGTAGAAGAGCATTAGGCTCTGTTATTAGAAGGGCATTAGGCCCTTGTTGTTAGAAGGGCAACAGGCCCTTGTTATTAAAAGGGCGCCAGGCCTTTTATTTTTTGCAGGACTCTGGTAGAGACCCTGGGTGAGTGCGGAGGGATGTGGTCTTTGATTAGGACCAAAAGGGCACCAGGTCCTGCGTTCCTAAGTAACAGGCCTAGAGGTCGGGGTTCCAGACAGCAGATGGAGGCCTGCTGTGTAGCAAGGTGGTAGGTGGATAGTAGTAGTAAAAGTAGCCATTTGATGTGTATATACTCCATATTATAAAGTGAAGTAAGCCTGTGATCATTTGTGAGGTGGTCACGGGCAGGTACCATACTGAACTATATTCTGCTGTTGTTTCCTCGGCCACCTGTCCGTCCTACTCAGTATACTCTGCGGTAGGATCTAGAAGTTAGACTGCACTGAGGTGGAGAGCTGTTGGAGTGGGTACGAGCAGATGGTGGTCATCCCTCGAGAGGAAGGTAGGACAGATGTGTGAGACTGTTCCCTTCCAATAGGGGCATTAGATTGTCCATGCCCCAACACTATGTGGCCATGCCCTCTTTGACAGGACACACAACCCTTGCCCTGCTCAGCTATGGAGGGGGCCCCAAAACGTTGTACCAGGGCCCCAAATTCTTAACTACAGGAGCACTGCATGCTACTCTGTGCTGTTGTTCGCATTTAGATGCTCAAATTTGTTACATCTTGTCCTTGTCTCTCCCATTTATAGCCCTGCCACCTCCATATATTGGACATCCAGGAATGCTCATTTGTGCAGAATGAACACAATAGGTAACACTGACCCTAGTCCAGCAAAAAAAAAAAAAATGCTGGCAGTAAAGGATGAATCACTACTATAAACAAATGTTACAACATCTTAAACAGTGAGTACGGTATTGCCCAGGACAGAGCCACTGTTTAGTTGAAATAACAGATAAACACATCTGATATAATTCACAAACTGCATTACCAGAACAATACATCATCTTTAGATATATAGCTCTATTTCACAGTTCAAAATATGTATATTTTATTATTTTATTAAAAGTGGGAGTTCATATGGTATTTAATTAGAAGCACATCCTCTACAATTGAACATTTCAAGAGCTGTTAAGATGACAGATGGCACATTTACGTATGACTGCTACTATTACTGTCAAACAGTGGGCTTTTGATCTAGGCTGAAGGTTACATATGGGTAGAAGCCATGTCAATTTTCCTGGGAAGGGACCACTTGGTATTCTTGCTGCGGAATGCCTCCATTGGCGAGAGATCTATAGCTGTCTTGTCCACAGCTGTGTACAAAGGGACCCCTGAGGACATTTTCTATGTTTCTCCAATAACTGTGATGCTATAAACTCCAGGTGGTTTGGGATTTATTCCACTTCTTTTCCTGAATAACGTGTATGTTTTCTGTGATTTTACTTGCCAAGGAGAAAATGAAGTAGACATGTACTGTAGGAACATATTTAAATAGACTTAGAGCTGAGAGCTTAAGTTTATGTCAGTTTAATGATTTTCACATTGGTTGTATTGGTAAAGAATAACTGTAAATACAGCACTGCCGGAGGCATCCAGTGCAGAAAGAATGATGTTGGAGAACTTTGGCAATTGCATATTGCAAAAGATTAGAAAGGATATGGTAGACCCCATTCCAATGGAAATACACTTTGTTATTTGTTATTTACTGACCCTAAAATAAGAGTCAATAAAATTTGGAGGATCACCTCCAAATAGCTTGTTTCAGCTCATCCCACAGATAAATACATTGAAATCTGGTAACTCAATGAAGGGGTTATGACATTAGGCTACATCACTATCATGACTCATCCTAGGACCTTCCTAGTACCCTAGTATTGTGGCATGGACTGAAAAGCTCATTCACAGATAGGTACGTGCCAACATGAAAGGGATAGAACCGTTTAACAATTGGATTTAAAGATCCTGTGGCATTAAAACAATGCTCTGTTTGTATCAAAGGCCTAATATGTGCCATAAAAGCACTAAACCATTAAACCACCATCCTGCATTGATGACATCCAGAAAGATGGATTAATGGCTCATGTGGTTTATTGCCTACACTGGTTCTCCCATAGCGGTGAAACAGCGGTAACTGCATCAGACTAGTCTATTTCTTTCCAATCCTCCAGTGTTTATATTTCTTAGCACACTTCATATGCACCTTCTTGTTTTTGATGGCAAGAGAGGATTGTCGGCTTCTATATCTCATGGTAAATGAAGCTTTTCACTCTGATATGGTTCTCTCAGCACGGTTGTACTCAGCTATTTGTTGACTAACTCTAGACTGTCCTCTAGACAAGTCACGTCAACTTCTGTCACTCCATTATATCAACCACATAAACCACAGGACTGCCGGTAGCTGGAGTTAATTGCGTTGTTGTGTCCCCAAGATATACAATAACCTGTTATATAATTAGAAAAACAATTTAGACGTAGGAACTTTATTTCATATGGATGAGTGTTTGACATCACAATGTCAGTTTTGAAGGGATCGCATATCATTACTTTGATGTTATTGTAACTTACTCCTTCCAATAAATCTCTCATTCCGGGCTGGCAATTTCTCGGCCCAAATATACACATAAGAGAATTTGGGGCATCCCGGATGATCAGGAGATGAAGACTTAATAGACTAAGCTGTTGCTGAGTTACAGGTGTTATGGCTGACAGGGAACACCATAAACTTGTAGAACAGGAAGTAGAGGTCTTCACCCATAGCAGCCGCCTTTCCCGTAGAGCTGGACGCGCTCACAGGTACTCAGATGCCACCAGGACTTGAACTCAGAACAGTACAAGTTTATGATGTCGCCGCAGCGCTGGCGAGGGCCAGATAGGAGGTAGTAATGGAGTCCAGTAGACAGGCCGAGGTCAGAGGGCAATAGCAGACAGCAGGGTGAAGTCGAGGCAAGGGTCGAGGGCCGGCAGAACGTAAACGTATCCAGAGAACAGGCTAAGGTCAGGGTCACGGGCAATCCAACGAGGTCCAGAAGCAAACCAGGGGTCATACACGGGAAGACAATAGAGAACTCAGAACAGGAGCAGAAGCAGGGAACAGGGAGCCTTGCTACACAGGAAGCTATAACTGGCAGTGAGGCTCAGTCCTCACTGCCTTAAATAGTGAGGGGAACCAATAGCAGCAGAGTGCCAGCGAGCCCTCTCCCTAATCAGTGTGCTTGACTTAATACCCCTATGCGGGGAAACTAAGCGTCCCAGTTGTTGCCTAGGCAACCTGGACGTAGAGGGCGGAAGTGACGTCCCAGTCGTCATGGTGACGGCCGGGACGCCAGAGGTGGCACCAGGAGGCGAGCCGCGGAGGCCCATAGTGGAGCCGCGGCTCGTAGCAACAGGACCCTGCATGCTCTGTCTTGTCAGCATTTCTCTCCAGTAAAAAGTTATGGAAGGATGAGGTTCCCATTCTTGGTATTTGCTTACTATAATATTTTGGCAGGACAGTTTTGGAGCCCCCCCCCCTCCCTGCTCTGATTTATCCCTGACATTATGTCCTTTCATGTTTAGCTAAAAAACAGAATCAATGACGTATCAGAGGAGAGAGGCTGGCAGAGCTGTGGCCAATCAGGGCACAGAGGACGCAGAAATGGACAAAAAAGCTGCAGATACATTTCCCTCATTTTCCCTCAGCCCATTCAATTATCTCTTACAAAGAGAATATATCCAGGTTTTACTGTACATTGTATATGAAAAGAATAATGTATATTGTACTGTAGATATTAAGAATATTTGAAATCACCAGAAACACAGACATTATACAGTGACAATTACTTCCATCAATATGTCCATCGCAACTGACAGTACGCTATGTATTATTGTCCATAATACTATAACAGCAGACAGACCAAGATGGACTGCCTGCCCATATATAAAATAAGTGTAAATGGTGAGTTCTAATGTAATTCCTTAAACGCAGTCACTCCTTATGTCATCACTGGTCATTTGGAAAATATCTGCATTCTAAGAAATAGCTCAACGCCTACTGTAAATTATTATGGAAATTAGAAGTCCTGTTGGATTTCTGTGATCTGTATAAAAACACTCTGTGGCCTTGTACATTTATACGGTCACAAGACTCCACAGGAACTTCTAATATCCTGATCTTGGGTAGAGATTATTTTTGAGTTTGGAGAGGTTTTGAGACAAGTGACGGGATGTATGTTGGTGCAGTTTTGTTAATGGTTTGTATGTTAATAGAAGATTTTTATATTGGATTCTGTAAAGTACAGATGAAGTAGGGACTGATAGAGCATCAAGCGTCCCCTGAAAATTCTCCTCTTTAGGCAAGCTTGATAAATTCCAAAACCATCTCTTTTACCTCCCTCGGCTACTCTTCCCAATAACCACCATTCTACACAGTAAAACAAAGTTAATAATAATAAATAATAACACATAGGTGAGATATGGTTTATTGATGACTGAGAAACTGTTGCAAAGACATTTTGAAACTTAGAACCCCATGACATGTGATGTGACACAAGGCATTGTATAAAAGAGTACATAAAAAAAAACCAAAAACAGTCAATTGCAAAATTAGCTGAGATGGTTGTCATGATGCACCCACCCGCTAGAGAGTGTTAAGTAGATTTACTAAAGCTGCTAAAAAGAAAAAGTGGAGATGTTGCCCATAGCAACCAATCAGATTGTAGCTATCATTTTCCAAGGTGTCCTAGAGAAATGACAGCTAGAAAATGATTGGTTGCTATGGGCAACGCCTCCACTTTTCTTTTTTAGAGTATTTGATAAAACTACCCCTGCCACATAATTACAAGTGCGATCTTATGATTATACTGCAGTGTCAGAAGGATTTTATTGTTTGTGAGTTATTGTTACATAGTACTGTTTGCTGTTTGAATTCGGAATCCAGACTCTATTCCATCCATGACAAGTTCTTGCCATGTGTCAGTACACTGTTGTTTTATCTCAGTATTCTGCAGATATGTAATGTGACTCTTGATAGCGGGATAGCAGATTACATTCTCCTATAAAAACCCTTTCTGAGGAACTTGGCAAAAATATTGTTATTGCATGTCTGCAGGTGTTTAGTAATTGGATTAATACAAAGCAGAAGAATGTCTGCCGCCCCGGCAGTGAGCAGCGCTGAGGAAAGACAAATTCATCTCTGGCAATAACCTGGAATGTATGATGACGGTTCTGTTCACACACACACAAAGTCACATCTAAGCCTGCGAGTTTAAAATGAACTGCTGTGAGCAATCACCTTTCAGAGAAGAGTTTATCTGAAGCTCCATGCAAAAGCAGCAGCCTGAAATGTAAGAGCGTAGGCAGCTTGAACCTCACATTTTGATCCCATTCCAAAGGCAACCTCTGTTTTCTGAGCCAAGTCTTAGTATCATATGAATCATCAGCTCCAGCTAATCAGATGTCAAAAGCTGCTCTTTCCAGCGTAAAAGAGTTTACAAGATGCAGTAAACATGTGCAGTATGTTGCTTATGATGAAATATGTATTTTTAATAATACCTTAAAATTGGCAACTAATGAGTTTTAAGAAGGAAGATTAATTCAGTGGCAGAATACAGGTCTGTTTAAACATGCACAAAAAAGTGCATTTTCTATACAGTTGCATTGTGTTTTCAATCAAATTCTATCATTTTATGTTTTTTTTTGTATAGTTCTAAAAAAATTCACCTGTTATTTGATTCAATTTCCTTTAATACGCAGCTACATTCTAGTCATCATCATCATCAACATTTATTTATATCTCACCAGATTCTGTAGCGCTTTACAATTGGGAGCAAACAGTAATAAAACAATCTGGGTAATACATACAGACAGAGAGGTAAGAGGACCCTGCTCGCAAGATTACAATCTATGGGACAATGTTTTGATACACAAGGGTAAGTGCTACATTATATTGAATATTTGTCCAGCTAGAATGCAAAAGTTACAAAGTATTTAGTGGCCTGTATGCTCAGTCACACAACTATGTTGGTCAGAGGATTGTTGTCTTGTGTTAGCTGTGTAGAGGGTGGTAATTGGGTAACCTAGGGAGATTAAGAGGGTGGTAGAGGAATATTATAAACTTGTCTGAAGAGGTGGGTTTTCAGAGAACGCTGAAGGTTTGAAGACTAGAGGAAAGTCTTATTGTGCGAAGGAGGGAATTCCACAAAGTGGGTACAGCCCGAAAAAAGTCCTGTAACCTGAAATGGGAGGATGTGATGGGAGTGGAAGAGAGACGCAAATCTTGTGCAGAACCGAGGTGTCGAGTTATTCTTTTGTCCTTTGACTAGTGTGTGCAAATATACCTTGCTATCATAGGGAGAGTCTTAGAAGATTGTTACTCTTGGGTGACCCAATGGTTCTATACTGACTATATATTCTGTACCAGAGTACTATCTGTGTGGAGTTTGTATGTTCTCCCCTTGTTTGTGTGGGATTCCTCCTGGTGCTCCGGTTTCATCACAGGGTCTAAAAATATACTTCTAGATCAATGTTAATGTATGTGTTTATGTGGAAGGGAATCTAGATTGTAGGCTTCACTGGGGCAGAGACTGAGGTACATGATTAAAAAATTTCTGTGGAGCAGTTTGTAATATATTGACACAATAGCATCATCAACACTTATTTATATAGCCCCAGCATATTCCGTTTTGCTTTACATTTGGGAACAAACAATGTAATAAAATAATACTGGGTAATACAGACAGACAAATAGGTAAGAGGGACCTGTTCACAAGCTTACAAACTATGGGACAATGGGAGTTGGATACATGAGATCAGGTGCTACATATTGCATATTGGTTCAGCTGGATCTCAAGGTAAAAAGTGCTTAGTAGGCTATATATTATCCAGTTCCACAGCAATGTGGGGCAGGGGGTCAAAGAGATGTTGTCTCGTGTGAATTGTGTAAAGCCTGATTATAGGGCAACCTGGGGAGGTTAAGAGGACAGTTGAAGAATTTTATAAGCTTGCCTGGAAAGGTGGGTTTTCAGAGAACACTTGAAAGTTTGAAGACAGGAGGAAAGTCTTATCGTGCAAACTGGGTGCAGCCCCAGACCAGTTCCAATCTTTGAGTATGGGTGGTTCAGCCATGAGGTAAACAATACAGTTTCACTTTCCGGGCTCCCGGCATGTCTGTATAAACCTCATCAGGTGTTTCTCCACAGCCTGGACCTCCTCTCTGTCGCAGGATTTCCTCCACACTTCTTTGTAACCTGAAAGGAAATAAAGTGGTCCATTATGGCTCCGCAAAATACAGAGAAGGCAAAGTTCTTCTGAATAGCAAAACTGTATGCTACACCTACCTGTGGAAGCCATGGCTGGGCACTGGTCCCGTGTTGCCAGGTCCATACACCGCCTCTCTTCTGATGTGGAAGTATGGACTAAAGGCTTGGCCACTTGTCCCTTTGTCACGGGGAATGCTCATCATCTGACATGTTGCTCTGTAGCTGAACCGGTTTTGAAAAGGAACAGATAAGTAAATGCTGAGGTAAAAGTCAAAAGCATACATCAGACACCAGATTTTCCCCTTACTATTCGAATCAATGTGCTTCTTGTCCAAATTCTTGCCTTTGAATTTGGCCAGTCTGCCACTCTCAAGAGCTATTAACAGTTTGCTGATCTTGGTGAGTTGGAGGGTACAATCTGGGAGGCGGTAATACTGCTGGTGCACCCTGATGTCATGCCCAAGGAAGTTTGCCAACTGATGCAGTTCTGTGTCATTTAGTTTGTTGACCTTCGAGAGAGTGGCAATGTGCTTTTGAAGCTTCGTGGAAGACAGCGTGTGGGGATGCTCTGCCACATACTCTTGGGCAAACAGTCGTATGCAATCAGAGCCTCTGAAGTGTGACAAGGCAGCTGGTCTGGTGAACATGTAGACATTTTGGCTATCCACTCCACATTTGTCACGCTTTTCTGCGAGAAGTTCCATTTCAGCTTGCATGGCGGGGGCAGCAGGATGGGGATTTTTCTCCCTCGTTTTCCTCGAAATTCAATGCGATTTAAGTACCGGCAGAGCTTCCTCTCAACCTCGGAAAGCGCTAGGGATACATCTTCGTGGACATCCGAGGTGTCTTTTGAGGAGAAGGTAGTCAGCAACATTTTTGAAACTTCCCCCTCCCTTCTTCGATTGAACAAGATCACCTATGTCAGGGTGACTTTTGCAAGTAGTACAGAGTGGTTAACTGTAGGCTCGGTGGATAGCTCTCTTTGGTAGACTTGCTGCTTCTCATCGAGGTACAAGTGCATCTTTTTCACATCTGCCGTGAAAGGTAAGAGCTGAGGCATGTTCCACTTGGACTCCTTAAGAGTTTTCAAGGCAGTTGATGAGATCAAGTCGTTCCATCTCAATCATATAGCTTCATAAAATTTTGTGTGTTTTCAACTGCAGCAGTGCAGGCCTCCATCATGGCTCAGCACTCCACAATGCTCGCTATCTTTTTATCTTTTGCAGGTCGTGCCCAATCTTGAGTGCCAGCGAGGGCGTCTTAAATGTACCTGTCTCCATGTCATAGCCAGCTACTAGTTTCACAGCGTCGACTATGTGCAGAAAGTTCGATGGGCCAGTAAAGTCTTCCATCTTCTCTAAAGGGGTAGCTCTTCTGGCATGTAGAAGTAGCCTGCCCATTTCTCTAAGCTTCTGACGGGTGTACTCGTGCCTGCCAACATCTGATCCGACCCAGTTGAACAGCTGACAGATGCTGTCCCATCTGCATGATGCATCGATCATTTTTGACTGTGAGTAACACTTCATTCAGGGTCATGTTACTAAAGAGCTTCCAAAAACCATCAGTGATGTCAGGTGGAACAGGCTGAGGAAAGGCGCACAGTGATTGTTCTTGCAAGATGTGAGCTTCTTGCCCCTTCGGTTTAGCTTACATCTCTTCATGTGTCGCCACAGGTATTTTCTTGAAAACAAGACCTGGCAGGCTACAGAGTGCATGAAGCCTTCAACATCCATCTCTTTGTCAGGAAGTTTACACGGGACCAGAACGCCATTGCCTGCCCTCATTGCCTCAGCATTGTGTGCAAAGTTGCCCCTATTGTGAAGATGTGCCAATTGCATGCACCTTTCTTTCGAGTGCTTGGGGAATTTCAGGGCCCAGGCTATTTCAATCTCATTGCGGTGAACATGCTTCATGTGCTGGGCAATTTTTAAGAGGAGCTTCTCACAGTGCATGCAGTACTGCTTTTTGTTATACGCCCTGGAGCCATCACTGTTTCTGGATAGCGCTTGGACAGACACTGCTTCATCTCTCCGACCTTAGCAGAAAGTTGAGAATGGTCGTACATAGAACTTATTTGTGGGTACCTGCACTCTGCTGCGCTGTCGGCAATGGGGCATCACCGCTGGTGTCTGAACCTCTCTCCTCCGAAGTGTCAGGGGCATACTTGTCTCCACTGCTTTCTGGGCTGTAGTCGGAGCTACCGGTGGGCTCTGTCATGCTTCAGCGCCCCCGCTTTACTTTCAGCAGCAGACGGATTCGACTGTGTCTTTACCCGCTTGGTGTACAAAGCGCCGCAGGATGCAGTCACTTCCGTTTCCTGTTCCTTCTATACATTCAGACGGATTACTGGCCTATAGGGGTTGGAGGCACACACACTTTTTGCCCTCACCATTGGACACTCACACACCTTTGTTCTGACAAGTGTGACTCGTGGGGACATACCATGTTTTTAAGCTGAGGTTATTAGCAAGGTCCCCTGCATTGATTAGCCTTGAGAAGCTTTGTGGTGACCTCAATTTTATTCCCCACTGTTGGTGTGTAAACAGGTCAATGTCCCCAAGTACACACACACACATACACACACACACACACACACACACACACACACACACACACACACACACACACACAGAATAGGGTCAATTTGATTGCAGCCAATTAATCTACAACCTACTAGTATGTTTTTGGAGTGTGGGAGGAAACTGGAGCACCCGGAACAAACCCACACAAACATGGGGATAACATGCAAACTCCACACAGATAAGGCCATGGTCGGGAATCAAAGTCGGGACACAGCGCTGGGAGGCAGAAGTGCTAACCACTAAGCCACTGTGCTGCCCCCAGGCCTTGTATGTTAGTAGAAGTATTTTATATTGGAATCGGGCAACCAATATAGATACTAACACAGCGGCTCAGCAGTGGAAGAATGATATGCAACAAAAATCAATCTAGCTGCTTCATGCGAAATAGATTTTAGGGGTGAAAGTCTGATTTGTGGAAGACCAGTAAGGATGACATTGCAATAGTCAATATGGGAGATGATGAGTGCTTGAATTAATGTTTTTGCAGTGTATCGTGTGAGATATGCCCGTATTTTGGAAATATTTTTTAGGTGTATGTAACATGATGTAGATATAGTTTGGATGCCAGGAGCAAAGGATATAAATAAAAGTTAATAAAATAAAATAAAGGAAATACTCTTTATACAGCTACTCCAAAGGAGGTCGTAGGAGAGAAGGAGAAGAATGTTAGTTCATCCTCTAAATTCCCAAAAATTATCAAAAGAATATTCTGTACCATGGTATCCAACCTTACATTATCTATCTATCTATCTATCTATCTATCTATCTATCTATCTATCTATCTATCTATCTATCTATCTATCTATCTATCTATCGGAATCTTAGGAATTATACTACCCTCTGTTTATGCAAATACATTGTAAGTAAACCCATTACCACCTAATGCTTTGCCTGATACCCAGGACCTCTGCACCTCAGTGCCTGCTCCTTAGACTCTACACTATTAGTATTCGTGCTGTGCTGTATCTCTTTCCATGCTCTCTTCTTGTGTGTTTTATCTTTCCAGTCTGTGGGCTAGATTTACTAAGCTGCGGGTTTGAAAAAGTGGGAATGTTGCCTATAGCAACCAATCAGATTCTAGCTGTCATTTTGTAGAAGGTACTAAATAAAAGAAAGCTAGAATCTGATTGGTTGCTATAGGCAACATCCCCACTTTTTCAAACCCGCAGCTTAGTAAATCTAGCCCTTTGTCTTTATTAGTCTGTGGCTTCATGTACACAGTCTCTTTTTCCTTCTCAGTCATGTCTGTCTTGTGTATCCTGTTTTCCTGTCCCATTATTTAGCCTATATCTGCCTTATTCAGTTCTTGTTCCACCTTTCCTAGTCTCTTATCCATAGTCCTATTACCCCCCAGCTTGCCATGCTGTAGTTCTAAAGTCCCTTGTTCTATTGAGGTCTCGGTGCATCAGAATATACTAGGGCAGTGCCAAAAGGAAAGGCATCTCCTAGAGGCCCAAGTACACAATGAGACTGGGTTTTCCTGTAGTAGTTTTTATGTCAGGTCCCGTCGCTTCCTTGTGTTATTCCTACCTCGGTCTTTTATGATATCGTTAGTTAAATCTGTGTCTTGTCGATGTTTGCATTGGCTTCTGGCATGGACTGCTGTCTGGCTAACTACAGCTTCTGACCCTGAATGGTCTGTGGATTGTCTGTTAGCCATTGGTTCCTATAGCTGTCTTTGCCTTGAGTCACAATCAGAGGAGGGCTGGCAAATTTTAGCTGGGGTGGCAAGACATGATATAGCAGCCTATTAGGAACATTTTAAAGGAATAAAAATGCAGGTGGCTCAGTGACCCAGCCCAAGGAGGATCACTATGGGACCAACCAGAGGGCAGATGCCCCCCTGCCCTCCAGCCCAGCCTGCCCCTGGTCACAGTCCCGCTCGGTATAGTCTCCACACCTACCAATTCTGTCCAGTTATTTTAGTTGCTGTTTTGTAATTCTGTTCTCCCTCGGTCATTGATTAGCGATTCCCTGCTGATTGTTACATAATGCTCCAGTACAGCAATGTAATCACTACGGATGTTGGGAGTAGTGCCCCTTTTATGAATTTCTCACCCATTAAAGAGAATCGCAGTTCCGTACCTTCTCTGCCAGACGCTAATTCCATCTGCCTTATCTTAATCATGAGAAAGGATTCTAGCACAGTACAATAGTCTGGAACTGTGGCTCAGAGGCAGGGGCGGACCCAGACATTTGCCCTACCCGGGGCGATTTTAGGGGGGGGGGGCGATTTAGGCCCCGCCCACTTTCTGTGTTCTAAGGCTGCCGGCGGCTGCACAGTATGTGCAGGTCCGTTCAGCAGTGAAAGTGTGCTGTCCCGCTGCTCTGATTGTGTTTAAAACACAATCAGAGCAGCCGGGCAGCACACTGTCACTGCTGAACGGACCTGCACAGTGTGCAGCTGTCGGCAGCAAGCCCCTGCTAGGGGGGGGCGATTCGCCACTGCTCAGAGGCAGGCAGTGGGTATCACAATATTGGAGACATAGGGGTAGATTTATCAAACCTTCTAAAAAACAAAAGTGGAGGAGTTGCCAATCAGATTCAAGCTAACATTTTCTATCATTTTCTACAACCAGTTAAATGATAGCTAAAATCTGATTGGTTTCTATGGGAGACACCTACACTTTTCCTTTTCTGTCAAATCGACCCCATAGAATGATGTCATTGGCAGCATAACAAAGGATAGAAGGACCAAATATATGATAGAGAGCAGGTATAAAGGAGTCAGACACAGCTCCCTACTCATACCCACATAGAGGGGGGACATAACTCTATGCTTACACAGTACTTGCCTCAATTAGGCTAAGCTTATTGTTGAGGATATAAGGCCTTTCGTCTTAAGTAACCCATGATAACAAAGTATATAAAGGTTGCTTGTATTTCAAAAGTAATAATTGCGTAAAAATATTTTTTGCTTTATTTATTTAACGAAGGTAAACCTTATAGAGTCACAAAAGACTCTTATAATTGTCCTCTATTCATAACAATAAGAGATCCATTGTAAACTAGACTGTACTGTTAGATCCATTTCTCATAGATCTATTAGTGCTGCCTCTTAAGTTAGGTGGGCCAATAGGCTGGATACTGACCCTGACTAAGGACTCTTTGTTGTAGCCAAGGGCGGATTGGGAACTTAAAGTGGCCCTGGAAAAAATTCTTAAAGAGGCCTCATGTGGGTGGGACCACGTCAACTGGAGGTGGGGCCAACACAAAAGATTTAGAATTGGAATTTGGTTGTAGTAACATTTAGGAAAACCTGGAAGTGATGACTTAAGACACTTTGGGTCATCTCCAAAGCAATGCAGGAAAAAACCTGCCAGTCCCAGTGGTAGTCAGCACAACACTTACCCCGACATCTTCACACCGAAGGGCTCTTTCCCGACGAGGCTCCAGGACGATTGATGTGGCAACCGATTGTTATCAGTGCTGTTAGGGGGGTAATGTAAGTATGCACCCATGGACAATGTACAACGCTTTGTAAAGTACATTGTCCATACTTACATTACCCCCTTAACAGCACAAACAACAGGGTTGTGGATGTCAGTGAGGTCATCAAGTTGTGGAGGCTTCTTCATTCATTGTGATTGCTTCCAGTCGGTTGCCACACTAGTTGTCCTGGAATCTCGTCGGGAATGAGCCCTTCAGTGTGAAGATCGCGGTAAGTGTTGTCGGAATAATCAGCATCATTATTCCGTATCCCACATGTCAGTCATGTGCTAGAAAAATACATCAATCCTTTTGGATGATCTGCGATTGATTTATGAGTCTGTGCTCAAACTTGTTTAGTTGCCTACTAACACATCCTTCCAATATTCCCTTCATAGAAACATATCTGACTTTGTTTAGTAAGTTTAACTATTATGAAACATGTTGGCACTATTGTATTTGATCAGTCTACTAGCGCAGCTTATGAGCATCTTACTCCACTGTTGCATCTTTCCCTGACGTCTTGAGATGCAAGCTACCAGTCAAATTTCTCTACATATAATATATGAATATGCATACTTCGTGTTTCAAACAAAGGCATTGAAAATAATCCTTATAATACATGGCTATCCAGTGCGATCACCACAAAGGTGAAATTTTGCAAGCATCTGCAAGAAAACACTTCTTTTGTAACAATTGTGTATGAGCCCTAAATGTGCCCAGTGATTGGTGGTGGCTTGAACTAATAACAGTGCAGGGTGGGTTGGCAGACAATGGCATAAGTGAAGGAGAGAGCTATTCCAAAGGTTTGCTGGCGATATACTATGTATAAAAGAGGATGGATTAATAATATTGTCAGTGCAATGGGGGCTGGCCATATGTTCTACAAAGTGATCTGAGAATGTGACAAGTGTAAGTTAGAAGGCAGGCAATGGAATCAATGCAAGAACCACTAAAGTATCACCAGAGCTGAAATAAGGCTCTGGGGTGCTGGGACACTTAAGACAGGAGGGTTATCATTGTAGATACATTTAGACAAATACACAGGCAAAACTGTGTGCCCTACTGTTAGTTGCACGCAGCTCTGCCTTCACCAGCAGTACAGTGTGAAACGGGACATATCTCCCAACTGTCCTTGTAGTCAGACCAAATCCTGACTAAGCAAGACAGTCACCCAAATTCAGGATTGTCCCACTCGAATCAGGACAGTTGGTAGACTGTCCTGCTCTCCCCAACCTGTTCTTATCACTTTCACCACCTGTGGCTGCTGGAGTCTTTAGCTCAGTTGCTGCTTGTCTGGATCCTGGAAAGTTTTAAGCCCTATTTGGAAAAAAAAAATAGGTAAATGAAATTTAGAAAACTCCAACCAGCCCCGGCATTAAATCAATAGCACCCACATTTAATAAATAGGCCTCTCTCCAGTCCCAACATTAAAATAATAGTACTCACATTTGATAAATAAATCGATTTCCCTCCAACCAGCCCTGACATAAAAGTAATAGTATTCCCATTTAATAAATAAACCTATTTCCCTCCCTCCAAACAGCCCCAGCAATAAATTAATAGCATTTATGTTTAATATAACCATTTTCCACAACCATCCCCAGCATTAAATAATTAATATTCACATTTAATAAATATCCCTCCTCCCTAAACTCAGCCCCACATTCAAATAATAGCCCCAAACCATCCCAGCATTAAATTTAAAATCCTGTCACCCCATCTTAATTTAATAGGCCCCACCAATAAATTGAATTGCCCCATCATCATCCCACAAATAAAATAGCACCCATTAAATAATTAGCCTCCACCTAAACTCCACCATTATATTAATAGCCTACCTCCCACCAAAATACTATTAAGACAGCCCCTCTCCCTTCCCTCATATCACACTGCCTGTTGCTGTTTACTGACAACCATTGTTTTAATCACCTATTCCTCCTCCGCCGAGGCCCCCCTCACACCCATGCCCCCCCCCCCCCTGCACTACCCCCTGCACCCCGCGCCGGACCCCCCACCCCACCCATAAAAAAAGGAAATACAATGAAAGAAAAAAGAAAAAAAGTGATATACAAAGTGGCCTCTGGGCGGCTTCGTTAGGTCACCGGCCTACCGGGAAACAATCCGCCCCTGGTTGTAGCAATTGACCACTATCTAGTAAACTGCTAGCATGAGTTATTTAACTTATTACTTAGTGGGGTGCTGTAGCTATAGGGACTGTGTACAATAAGATCATAAATCTGTATTGCTCAGTATAAAGCATATTCAGATTTTATTTTAGCTAAGCCATGGGACACCTGCATTCTGTAAAATAAATCTTTGCAATATAAACCGATTAAATGTGTAATATATTTGGAAAATCCTTATCTCACAAATTCTTACTACTTAGAATCAAGATGCTGTATTTTCCCCTGGAAAACAAAATCCTAGGAGTTAGAATGTCAGTTATGACTAAATTTCCCATTGAGAGGATTTTCGAAGAAGGTTACATAATTTTGAATATATCACCATGGATCTGCTAGTGACAGAATGTGTTGGCACAGAGCAAGGAAATGCTGTGTCTTACTTACAGGGGGATATCATATGTGATTATCCTCTACACATACATTATATGGACAAAAGTATTCGGACGCTTGACCATTACGCCAACAGGGATTGTAATTTCATTGTATACATATACTTTAATATGGAGTTGGTCGCCCTTTAGCAGCGATAACAGCTTCCACTCTTCTTGGAAGGTTTTCCACAAGATGTTGGTGTGTTTCTGGGGGAATTTGTGGCCATTCATTCTGTAGAGCATTTATAAGGTCAGGCACTGATATTGGACGAGAAAGCCTGGCTCGCAATCTACGTTCCAGTTCATCCCAAAGGTGTTCAATGTGGTCGAGGACAGGGATCTGTGTAGGCCAGTCAAGTTCTACTACACCAAACTCATCAAACCATGGGGTAAATGTATTAACCTCCGGATTCTTGAACTCCTGCGCTGCCTTGTAAAGGGAAACTTCCCTTTACAAGGCAGCGCCGATTTAAATTTAAGCGCTGAAGACGCCAAACTCGCGGGAGTTCAAGAATCCGGAGGTTAATACATTTGCCCCCATGTCTCTGTAGTCCTTGCTTTGTGCACTAGGACACAGTCATGTTGGAATAGAAAAGGGCCTTCTCGAAAACGACTTGGTATGCTGAAGCATTATGATTGCCCTTCAGTGGAGATAAGGGGCCTAGCCCAAACCCAGAAAAACAGCCCCATACCATTATCCTTCCTCCACCAAACTTAACAGTTGGCATAATGCAGTCAGGCAGGTAACGTTCTCCCGGCATCCGTCAAACCCAGACTCATCCAGCTGACTGCCAAAAAGAAACACGCAATTCATCACTCCACAGAACACGTTTCCACTGCTTCACAGTCCAGTGTCGGAGTGCTTTACACCACAACATCCAACGAGTGGCATGGGTCTTGGTGATGTGAGGCTTGCATGCAGCTGCTCGGCCATGGAAACCCATTCCATTAAACTCCCGCCGAACAGATTTTGTGCTTACATTAATGTCAGTGGAAGTTCGGAACTCTTCAGCTATGGGATCAGCAGAGCATTGACAACTTTTACACACCATGCGCCTTAGCAGTCATTGACCCCACTCTGTGATTTTATGTGGTCTTCTGTTTTGTGGTTGAGTTGTTGTTTTTCCTAAACGCTTCCACTTTCTAATAATATCACTTACAGTTGATAGTGGAATATCCAGCAAGGATGAAATTTTACAATCCGTCTTATTGTAAAGGTGGCATCCTATCACAGGACCACGCTTGAAGTTACTGAGCTCTTCAGAACGACCCCTTTTGTATCACAAATGTTTGTAAATGGAGACTGCATGGCTAGGTGCTTGATTTTATACTCCTCTGGCAACGGGTCTGATTGAAACACCTCAATTCAATAATTAACAGGTGTGGCCAAATACTTTTGTCCATATAATGTATATGCAGTGGTAGATCGTAATAGGGGTAGATGGGCTATAGGAATTGTAAATGCGCCATCCTGTTTTTGTCATGGTGAACAATACATTTACATAACATGGGAAAGGGGGAATAAAAAACAACCATAGTCTTTAATGGCCAGTGGTTGAGTTGTCCTGAATATGAAATTATAACACCCCTTGAGGCTGGGAGGTGAGTACTATGCCCCTGCGGGTTGGGGGCAGTTGTGGTGGGAACCAAATGTTTAAAAAGTCTTGTGTGTTCCAGGACATAAAACAACAGAGCCAACTTGACAGTGCGAACCGGCCTAACAACCTGAGTCCATCACCATCCTGTTCATATAAACCTGCGTTTCAAGTGACAGAAAGAGGGATGTGGTAATAAGAGAGAGAGAGAGAGAGAGAGAGAGACAAGACAGAGTGAGAAGCACCCCCCATATAATTATATATGAGACTGTATTTATATGTCCTCTAACATCAGAGTGGAAGATTACTACTGACTACTGTGCCACGTGATGTGATAAGGTCACATTCATCATCATCAGTTATTTATATAGCTGCACTTAATTCCGCAGCGCTGTACAGAGAGCTCATTCACATCAGTCCCTGCCCCATTGGAGCTTACAGTCTAAATCCCCTAACATACACACACACACACACACACACACACACACACACACACACACACAAAGAGAGAGAGACTAGGGTAAATTTTGATAGCAGCCAATTAACCTAGTAGTATGTTTTTGGAGTGTGGGGGGAAACTGGAGCACCTGGAGGAAACCCACGCAAACTCCACACAGATAAGGCCATGATCGGGAATTGAACTCATGACCCCAGTGCCGTGAGGCAGAAGTGCTAACCACTAATTAACCACTTGGCCATTTGGCTGCCCACATTGAAGTGATGATGCAAAATACTATTATGCAACAATGTGACTTCTGCTGCCATCGGCTCCAAAAGTGAAAGTCAAGAGAATGTAACGATCTGACACCTGTTAATTTCTCCTAAGATGCTTATGCGCCAATACACCTGCTGCATCTTCATGAAACCTGCTGACATGAAAACTGCATGTGCAGGGAAACCTGTTTGTTAACTTTACCCCACAGGATCCTCAGGTAGGAGACACTGAGCTACAGCTGGGTGGTTGACCCAAAGCTGCTACAAGGTATGAGTTAGCACCATACCACCACCTATACAGGCAATAGCTGTACCAAATAGCATTTGAACAAAGTATACTTCAGGCACTGTAGCAGTCATGTTTTATTCTGCAAGATATGTCTGATGCTGATTTAAAATAATAATTTTCCATTTTAGAAAGAACCAACCTCCTCCAAGTTGATTTAGCTAATTGATTTCCCAAAGCTCTTTACGTTTCAGTGATTTGGAACCTGGCACCGTCTTTGGGAAGATCATTCTGAATTAAAAGATGATCAGAAATTGGTCAAAAGTTGCCTATTAACGTGTTGCTTTTGAACATGATGAACATATTAACATGTTGCTTTTGAATAACTACTTATTTTTAAAATAAAGTCATAAATTAATTGGAAAAAGAAATTACAAATTTATTTTTATACTCTTAAAATGTGTTTTAAGATTACTAGCTTTTGTTTTAACAAAAAAAAGGGTAATTATAACAATTAATTGGGGACACCAACCTGCAGAAGATAAGCACAGTTCTAGATGGAATCCAGTGGACTCACGTCCGCAGAGGAAAATCACAGTCACGTGCAAAGGATAGAACCAGTCAATGCTAAAGAGGAGGGCAATGGATGACCACATTTTTATTAAAATGTACCGTATATCATCATTCATGATGGCATCCAATATAGCTGGGTGCGGTCCGCAGCAGAATGGGATCACTGAGGTCATGACAATTCCGTATGGGCAAGCGTATAAAGAAATTCATAAATCTCCAAATCAGCATGGAAGATACTCATCTTTTATTCCACAAGTCTTGGAACACCTGCACTCTGTAAAACATATCTTCACAATATATATTGATTAAACATGAAATAAATCTGCTTATTTATTATGTCCAAATTTTGGAATTCATTCTGGGTAGAATCATGGTGTTGTAATTTCCTGTGTAAGAACATTACTGCGTCGGGCTATGACTAAAATTCCTGTTAAGAGAATTTTCAAAGTGCTTTGCAGAATTTCAAATACATCAACACAGATCCACTTGTGGTAGACTGTATTGGCCCAGAGCAAGGAAATGCTGTGTCTTCCTTGAACGGAAACAAAATTTGTACAGATTTACTACTCTGTTTATGAAATAAATTATGCATTTGGCTTGCTGAGTGAGGATGATGAATGGAAGAACCCTTATGCATGCCGGTGGAAGGGGAGTAATAAAGGCAAAGTTAGCCTTACTGTTTTAGAAAACAAGAGTTCAAACCTTTGGGACTGGTACAGGACTGAAATCTGCTTTCGCCAATGCTTCTCTTAGTGTATTATGCCCAAATGACTTAGTTGATGGAGTGTTCTGAGGTAGCACTTGTCGCTCTGACACATCCACTAAGAGCATTCTTCAATCTTCTCATTTCTCAACAGTACCCAAGTGGTCCTGAATCACATATTGCAAGAGGAAGCCCAATATAGCAAGGATTTTATTTCCATTTTAATTGTTCTCATAAAAGTAGTGGACAATATAAAGTCACTTAACAGGGCACTACTCCACCATGTACTTCCAGTATGCACCAGGCATACTATCAGGTCTACTATTGTCTCAGGCATTAGTCCAGAATATCCCATTAAAGATTGAGGGGAGTGGAGATGTGCCCTATAGCAACCAATGAGATTCTAGCTGTCATTTTGTAGAATGTACTAAATAAATGACAACTAGAATCTGATTGGTTGCTATAGGCAACATCTCCACTTTTTCAAACCGGCAGTTTAGTAAATATACTCCAGGAGTGTGTTCATATTTGGTGACTGAGAAGGCCATGACATATGGATAACAGAAATGTCATGCTCATCAAAACCATTAGGTGACCACATGTGCTCTGTAGATGGGAGCATTGTCATCCTGGAAGATATTCCTCCTATCTGGAAATAAAGACTGCAACATGTCAAGAACATAATTACACAGTACCATTATGTAGAAAGGGAATAACTGCAACCATTCCAATGCAGGAGAAATGTGCCCACAACATTACGGTGCCACCAGAACACTTCACTGTTGGAGACAATCACTAAGAGCTGTAGAGTTCTTTAGGTTTGTGCAATATGTGCATTCATCTGATGGTCAAGAATGTAGTAAAGGATGATTCATCTGACCATATCACCTCCACTACTCAGTGATCCGTTGCCTGTTCTCTCTGCACCACTGGACTCTTAAACATACATTGCCAGGGGCTATATGCAGTTTTATGCCCTGCAACCTAATTATGATTCCTTACTCTTTTGAGTTCTCATTAGACTCTTTTAACTAAACTATATTTATTTAAACTGACCGCTTGCACCACAAGTTGAACTTCACAGTCAATTGTTCTTTATCTGCTTCTCTGTTTTGTCTTGCAGGTTGAATGAATGCATGGATGTTACAATACTGACATCCGTGCGGTTGCAGTTTGCAGATGATGTTTATCATAATTGTATGAGTTCCATGCAGGGCCGGTGCTAGGGTCCTTGGCGCCCTAGGCACACATTCAAAATCTGCCCCCCCCCCCCCCCGTCTTTCCTTACCTTAACTTGGCTCCATAAAGCTGCTCCTCTCTGCCGGGTCCCATCCCTCACTGACACTGTCGGGCCGTGATGATGATGTCACGCCCGACAGTCAGTGAGTGGAGGGGAGGAGACGGAGCGCCCCATCAGCTGTTGGAGGGGAGGGCGGCGGTGATGTTCCATAGCCCCTCCTCCCCCCTCCCTGTGGATTTATCTGAAGCTGTGCGGCGGCCATGGAAGGTATGGTCAGCGGTCAGCGCAGTTTAAAAGTAATTTTAATTCTGTGGCGCCCACCAGAGCCCGGCGCCCTAGGCAACTGCCTGGTTCCATGCTGACATAAACTTAGACACTGATCCTTGTGATACAGAGCCAAGTTGAGCTATCTTGGTCACTCGAGTTCTTCTCCTTTTTAATTCGTGCAACTCATAATTATAGCCACCAGGTAGTCCAGCATTTTTATAAATGTTTCCAAGCCGCTATCGAGGAGAAAAAATCGAGAAGGAATGTGACGTATGTTTGGAGGACCTACCCTGGAACGAAGAACCCGGACAAGCACCCTAGGGAGGAAGGTAAGTGCCCTACCCACCCTTCCCAGTGTCACCCACGGACTTTATGAACTATCCTATACACGGCATAACTGTAGTACTATTGCAGCGGTACCGAGTAATCCTGCAACCAGCGATTTTAGTACTTATCTCTTTATAGCTTGACTTTACCCCTTGTTTATGTGGCTGAAAACGGACATTTATTTCATTGATATAGCAAGGTTTTGTCATTCCTGCTTACCAGAGTGTTTACGTTTGTATTATGTTACTGTTTTGTTTCAATACATTTTAGCAATATCTCTTGTCTTTTCTTTAACACAACCATCCTTCTATCCCCCCCTCCTGCGCCGGGGAATCTCCCATTTCATCTGTTTAGTTTTCAATTAATATGAATCTGTTCTGAAAGATAAATTATTATTAGTATTATTATTATTAGTAATAATAATAATAATAATAATAATAATAATAATAATAATAATCATCAGAAGCAGCAACATCAACATCAACATTATCTTGTTGTAGATTTTTTTACTACAATGTTCATGTAGAAATGCTGTTGTCAAGAACTCATCTTTTACCAATGATTGCAATAATTCACAAAATAAACAGAGCAGGTACCTGCTTGTAAATGTTTTTATGCTGGCACAGCCATTATTTATACTTTTCCCCTAGTATTTTCTAGTAGTTTGTTCAAGACCAAATTAGCCCATGCAAATATTTTCCCACAGTGCAAAACCAACTTACGAAAAAAATCCAAATCGATGTAAAAAAATATATTCCTTCAATAGTCCCAAGCATGCATGTTTATGCTTTCATCCCTCACTTGCAATTATTGCCCTGATTAAATAAACTGTGTGTTGGCAGTAACTACACCTTCATGACATCACTGACATCTGGATTGTATGAGGGTCTAGCAAGAGGAAAACTGGCGGGAGGCCAACGTGAGCCAACGTGATTATAAATTTCATTCATTTGCATGGCTTAAATCTCAATTTGAAGAATTTTTATTTCATTTTAATTTAATATCATTGCTGAAGCTATCATATGTAAATTCAATTTACATAAAGGGGCAGAGTGTAGCCATAAAGCAGGAACATGTTGTGGGACCTCTGCGTCATTGTCACCCATGTTTTGCAAATGTAACTGTGTTTCTGCTCATCCTGCCTGTATGCTTATTCATTTGTATGTGTTAAATATTGTGGCACACGCTCTCACGCACACCCACATGCTTTATTTACCATATAATTGCTCTTCAGTCATTCTGATGGGTCACATTAGAAGACATCATTTATCTCCATAAATAAAAAGCGTATTAGGCATATTTATCCCTTTTCCTACCCACATAACTCGTTAACTGTCGCCTGAATCAACATATCCCAGCTGGTTAGCATTGCTGATTCACAGCGCTGGGGTCATGGCTTCGATTCCGACCACGGCCCTATCTGTGTGGAGTTTGTATGTTCTCCCCGTGCTTGTTTGGGGTTCCATCAGGCGCCTGGGTTTCCTGCCCCATTCCAAAGACATACTGGTAGGTTAATTGGCTTCTGACAAGATAGTGTGTGTGTGTCCATGTGGTAGAGAATCATAGGCAAACCGAGGGGGTTTTCCTAGTGCATGGAAACCCCTCTCCCAGCCTGGGGCACTGTATAATTGAGGTGACTGGACCCTGCACCTAACAGTAGTCCACGCAGCATTGCCCATGTATATTATGGTGGTATGAAGAGTTGGAGAGCAGCCAAGCATGGTCTAAAATTATAGCCACGCCCCCATGCATGCTGGTCATGCCCACTGACAGCGTGGTGTGGAAACCCCCCCTCCTACAAATCCAGCGTTTGCCCCTGGGAAAATAGGTTGTAAGCTCCACTAGGGCAAGATGTGCTGTCTGTAACACACTGTGCAATATGCTGGTAGATTTGTGGGACTTTACATACATTAGTAGAGATGAGACTGTTCCGCAAAATATTCACCACTTTGCCACCCTAATATGTCCAGTGTAATGAACAGGGGTATAAAAGAAACACACACACTTTTAAATGAACTGTAATTAATTAAAAGATTCCTTTTACCAAGGATACACGAGGATAACTTGGACCACTGAGATACAGTTTCAATGCTGAGATAAAGCTGGTTTTATAGGGCTCTCTAGCAAGGTGGATCCTTTCAATTACATGCCACGGGGCAAATGCCTTATTTACCAATTTATTAAGACGGCCGTTAAAAGTTCACTGTGTTCTATTATGCCCTAAAGAAAAGTAAAATATTAATTATGTCGATAAAAAACTCCAAAAAGAGTTTAAGGTTTCATATAGCTGACGCATAAAACCAAATTAAATTCTAAATGGGTTCCTTGAACAGTTTGATGTATGAGGCCTGTATCGATTCACTAACATGTATTATGTTGTATTAAATCAGAGTAATATACCATAAATTGCACATAGGAACATTTAATTCTGCACAAAATTACTGTAACAAAACAGCATTTATTGAAACTGCAGTTACAGAGCGGTGCTTTGGCTGCTGCAGGTTGTATGTACTGATTTTAACGGATATGTAATTACCATGATAGGCTACTGCCTATAAAACAAACAGTCATTAAAATAATTTGAACACAAGGAGTAACCTGATATTATAATGCTATCCACATTTTGTTAAAATTACTTATTTCAAATCTATTTCATTCATACTAAGCAGATCTCTGAATCACCCTACAGAAAAACCTGATTAATAAATTATCCGCCATAAATCTTATGATAACTTTTATGCTCTTTGGAGAATTATGAATTCACATCTGGAAAATGCGTTCACAGGCTACTGCTGGTAAAATGACCGGCAAGCTTCTCCTGCAGTGCAGCAGTATAGAAGTATTCAATTAATTTGTTTGGACAGTATGTATGTAATCAATAGTATAGTTTAGTTCAGAATTACTACACTGTATACAGTATAAGTGGTAGTAGGCTGGACGTTGAAGTAGTATCTTATTTTTTTCTAGAATGCGCATCTTCCAGTTGTACTTGCGAAGTAGCAACTGGTAGCGCAGATGACTTTAATGGGGAACTCACTTGTGCAAATAGCAATGTTGGCTCGCCATCTAAACGCTACTTGTGTTTGTTTGAAAACGTACGTAAATCAGCTCTTCGTACTTTCGAATTCAACAAGGAAGGGATCTGAAGATATGTGCAGTGATGAATTGAGGTGTAGGTCTACTACTAAATAATAACTATTGAAATAATGTCACCAGTTAATAATATAAATATGACAAAATAGTTCAAAACTGTTCCGAGTACCGAGCCGCCTCGGTACTTTTGCGCACTCTCAGAATCGAAAAACGAGGCAAAACGTCATTGTTACGTCATCGGATCTCGAATCTCGATCACGATTTTTGGAGGTTTCCTTCTTAAGATCCAACATAACGGTGGGTGGGAAGGAGGGCAGGCCCAAGGACAATTCCATCTTGCACCATTTATCTTTTCTGCCACTGCTGTGTGCCAATGTGTCCTAGATGTGCTAGGAACTGCTGTGTGTTTGTGTCATTGCTCTGTCGCTTACCATCCAGCCAGGTCGCTGCAGTATTTGTCCGAAAGTGTATGAAAATAATATTGTGATCTGTGAGGTGGTCAAAATTGACTGCAAATGATTTGAAATTAGTGTTATTGAGATTAATAATAATGTAGGAACAAAAAAAGAGCAAAAATATGTGATTTGAGCATATTTTAGGATTTTTCCTAAAAAATCCAAAACCAAAACCAAAAGCAAAACACAAAAAGCTAATCCAGATCCAAAACCAAAACCAAAACCAGTTCACATGGGTCATTGAGCATCTCTAGTAAAACCAAACAAAATCAAAATTTTAATAAATTTTTTTCCACGAAATGCATGTATTAGGATGCTCTTAAAATCTACTGAACATAAAATAAATTTTTACAGTTGCTCCCGATTGCAAACACATGTTATAGCATGTCTACGCGTCTGTCATCACTAGTGATCAGGACTTAGACTAGCCCTGTAGCTGGAGCAAGAGATACAGCAGCAAAACAATTAACTGTGAGATTCCCAAAGCTTGACCTAGACGTGGGTGCGTGCACTTGAGTTTGGCACGTCCTTTCTGTACATTGACTACGGTCAAATGTCCCTTCCAAGCCCCTTACACTCCCAGACATCGTAAGCTGTGGTAAATGTCCTTTGCGTAGGTAGAGGCATTGCTGCGTTTAGTTGTGTATATGATGCGCGGATAAATTTTGTGTATAATACGCTCAAGATTAGCAGATACGTGCCTTAATGAATCAGGCCCATACTGCGCTCCTGCATTGTGCATCAGTAAATTATTATTATTATAACTTATTTATAAGGCGCCACAAGGTTTCCGCAGCGCCGTACACAATGAATGCCAATTATAGTATGAATTATGGGATTACTATACACCAAATCCCTGCACTGCTGGCAAATTTTGTCCCATGTAGTCTTTGCGGCTTTGTCCTTAGCTGTTAAGGCCCATATATATATATATATATATATATATATATATATGTATATATTTCATGTTTAGCCCTTTATCAAGCTTTTATTTTTTTTTTAGTTTATTTGAGCAGTAAAAATAAGACACTTTTAATTTCTTACAAAAACGCACATCAGGGGAAGATTTATCAAACCTTCTAAAAAAAAAAAAGGGGAAGCGAAAGTACAACCAATCAGATTCTAGCTATCATCTATCTAATACATTCTAGAAAATGACATCTAGAATCTGATTGGTTGCTATGGTCAACATCTCAACATTCCATTTTTAGAAGGATTGATAAATCTACAGCAGGATATTTTATTACTTTTTTTTTTTTTTTGCAACTAAATATAAGTAACTATAAATGTATATATATATATATATTTATGTAACAACCATAATATTTATGTGGCATCATTTTCTTTTTAATGTGTACCTCTGTACTACTGCATTGAATTTCTTCATATATATACTATATGATTGAAATATAAATTGTAATAACATACATTTAGACATTATTCCAGAATGAACTGATGTTAAGTAATATTTAGGGGGAGCTAGCAACAGATTAAGGAAATATGAAATGTTTCATCTGGTATAAGTTTATGAAATCGGAAGGAGTTTGCCAAAGGTAAATCAAGAAATAATGTGTCATATATCCAAATGGAACGGGAGAAACTCATTTGCTACAAGGTCATACAGCAATTCTGTTACATTATTCGATTCCATTAACTACATAACTTAAATGAATCAGTTATTAAGCTTGAGAGACTGTAATGTTTCAGGAATTAAAAAAAAACCAACTTGATTAAACATAAGTATTTGTTAAATGAAATGAGCAAAGTGTTCTTGAAGCCAAATATGTCATTTGCAAATATAAAACCTAATTTATTTCCAAGCAGATGTTTGCAATAAGGGGGAGATGGTGAGTGAAAGGGAAGAACACCATTAGGATAAGGTAACCCCAGAATACTTTATATGAGGTTCACAACGGTGTAAACCCCCTCAATGATGAATATTAGTGGTTGCACGTCTAATCCTGGCTCTATTTACTCTGAAATCTAGGATACATGTGAGTATGAGCTGTGTCATTCGCATAAAACATAGATGCATATTTTTAAAAGGGAAACTTTCATCAAGATAAGATATAGCTTACAATGATATATATATATATATATATATATATATATATTTGCCTTTCGGTTGAATTCAGAACTTTATAATATGACAAAATTAACCCTGTGAGGATCGATAACCTCTTAACGCAACCTCTTAGAAGCAATTTTGGAAGAAGGATAAGGGTGTAAATGTAATTAAGTTCATATGAAGCCCAAGGGGTATATTTACTAAACTGCGGGTTTAAAAAAAGTGGAGATGTTGCCTATAGCAACCAATCACATTCTAGCTGTCATTTTGTAGAATGCACTAAATAAATGAAAGCTAGAATCTGATTGGTTGCTATAGGCAACATCTCCACTTTTCCAAACCCGCAGTGAATCTAGCCCCAAGGCTTCATTGACCCGTGGTCTAGCAGGTTCATAATTTGGATGGCTATCTTCTAATGGGGGGTTTAAGTTCATGCTGCTTTTTCTAGCAGCACATTTGATCCAACCAGCACATTTGGACTTGGTAGAGAATGGGTGGCACGTGGTCTCTATGATCATGAGAAGGGGTAAAGATTGGTTTGTATAATACATCTACAGTAGTTCCTAGTGAAGTGTCCTCTCATGTTATCATTATAATCATCATTTATTTATAAGGTGCCACAGATTCCTTAGCCATCTTGCAAATATGAAAAACATTTACAATAAACATAATGAGATATACAGATAATAACAGTGACATGAATACAATTGAGCATAATTACACCTCCATGCATGGTCATGGGCTAGCGATAATAGCATGAGATATACATGACAACAAGGTAGTAGAATGGCTGTATAGTTAGTGTGTATAGCTCTATGGGGTATATTTACTAAATGGCGGGTTTGAAAAAGTGGAGATGTTGCCTATAGCAACCAATCATATTCTAGCTATCATTTATTTAGTGCATTCTACAAAATGAAAGCTAGAATCTGATTGATCGCTATAGGCAACATCTCCACTTCTTCAAACCCGCAGTTTAGTAAATCTAGCCCTAAGTGTATAGATACAAGTGTAAAACAAAAAATTTAAACAGCATAATTCGGAGTTATATCGGAGTTACACAGGAGGAAACAGGAGAAGAACATTCTGCCTATTAACTCAGCTACACAAGGACAACAGTCAGTATTCACTTGAAACTCCATATTGTACCTCTGATGTCTTCAACTCACCCTGGCTACAAGCTCCATGCAGCATGAGGACTGTTTTGGACTCTGATCTTATTTTCTTCTCATCTCATGAAAGTTTGTTTTCACTGCAAAATCCACTATGTTTAATCAGCCGGCTGTACTACTTGCTCAACCACTCCCTACCCATGCTACAGTTATTTCAGTCCCCTATCTTATCACTGTGCTCTCAGTTCTACTTAATGCTTTGTCTGCCATCACAAGTAAGAAGAATTGATACTGATTTTGAACCACTCTCCTCTCTCATGACACTGCAAAAACGCAGCGATTCAATCAACTGCTCTTTATTACTCTCCATTCAACACTTCCACCCAATCCCCCAAATGATTCCCACATCATTACTCTATACTATCCAGACATCCATGGATAAACTACATTTGCTGCAGCATAGCTCTGCACTACTTATCTGATTATACTGGACATTGCAATTAGGTAATTGGTTAATTCCCTCATTTTTGCTATTTGACTCATAAATCCCAATGCTTGCCAAAATATTTTTCTTTTCATGGCATTATCTTTAGGACTATATCATCCCTCACCCATCCTGCACTGCAACACACACCTCTGTCCACATTGCCCCTTCATTACTTCACTCACCTCTAGTGAACACTCATGAACTGTTTTCCTATTTAAATTCAATAACTTTAACAGCTGCACCCTGCCACCAGAAACAAAAAAAAACACACATCTTACAATCATCTTACCTTTCTTCATCCCTGCTTCAATTAGCTGGTGATATATCACCTAATCCAGGTCCCCCTCAATTCTCCCACACGCATATATGTGAACACTACAGAAATCCAGCAAACCTTAAATGCATCACCTGTCTCCCCTCTCTTCCAAAGTCCTTTAAATGTGCCCTTTGGAATGTACGTTCTGTTTGTAACAAATTTACCTCCATTCATGATCTCTTCCTCTCAAACAACCTCAACCTTCTAGCAATAACAGAAACATGGCTCACGCAATCAGACACTGCCTCACCTGCAGCCCTTTCACATGGTGGTCTCCATTTCACCCACACCCCCAGACAGGGAGGCAGAAAAGGAGGGAGTGTTGGACTACTTCTCTCCCCACAGTGCACGTTCACAGTTCTACCAAGTGTCCCATCACTCACGTTCACATCTTTTGAAGTACATGCTGTTAGGATTTTTAACCCATTCTCTATGCATGTTGCTATCATCTATCGCCCCCCTGGTCCACACCAACAATTTCTTGAACACTTCTCTGAATGGCTCTGTCACTTCTCACTACTGATATCCCCACCATCATCATGGGTGATTTCAACACCCCTATTTCTAATCCACATTCCAATGCTGCTTCCAAACTACTCTCTCTAACCTCCTCACTTGACCTCTCCCAGTGGATTGAATCCGCTACTCATCAGGATGGCCACTGTCTTGAACTTGTTTTCTCTAGACTATGCTCAGTTTCTCATTTCCATAACACTCCTTTACCCCTCTCGGATCATCACCTTATTAGCTACTCGCTCACCCCCAGTTCTTTACTCCCCCTAGTGTCAAACTCTTCCAAGCCTCCTCACAACTGCAGGAATTTCAACTCTATTAATTTTTCAACAGTTTTCCACCTCTCTCCAACACCTTCTCTCCCCAATTTCTACATTTTCCTCCCCTGATCAGGCAGTACCCCATTTTCATGAAACCCTAGCAACTGCCCTGGATCAAGTGGCTCCAGCGACTCTACATACTTTGCGTAGAATTCGTTGCCAACCGTGGCACACTAGAGTAACACGAACTCTACAAAAACTTTCTCGTAAAGCAGAACGTCACTGGCGTAAATCTTGTACCTCTAATGATTTCAACACATATACTGATATCTACCACTCCTATAGAAATGCTCTGGACACTGCTAAACAAGCATACTTCCAATCTCTCATCTATGCTCAGGCTTCTAACTCCAAACGCCTCTTTAACACATTTAACTCTCTTTTGAATCCTCCTGCCCCAAATCCTCCAACTAACATTAGTGCACAGGATCTTGCTTCCTATTTCAAGGACAAAATTGATAAGATCAGGCTTGAAATGTTATCATCTCCCTTGACAAGCAATCGGCTCAATTCCTTTGTAGCACCCTATGACACTCTCTCTTCATTTGATCCCACAAATGAAGAGGAAGTTTCTACTCTCTTCTCATCTTCCTACTCTACCTCCTGTCCTCTCGAACCCATTCCCTCACAAATTGGTATGTCCCTGTCTCCAGTGCTCATTCCCCCTCTAACTAAAATCTGCAATCTATCTCTTTCTTCTGGTATTTTTTCATCACTATTTAAGCATGCAGTGATTACTCCCATTTTCGAAAAACAGAATTCTGACCCTAACTCTCTCGTAAATTACCGCCCCATCTCCCAGCTCCCAGGCCCCTCCAAGCTTCTCGAGAGAATTGCCTACACTCGCCTCACACACTTTCTTACAGCAAACAACCTGTTGGATCCTCTTCAGTCAGGCCTTCGCTCTCAACACTCCACAGAGACTGTGCTGACCAAGGTTGTCAATGATTTGATCACAGCAAAAAATAATAACCATTACTCTCTTCTAATTCTCCTTGGATCTCTCTGCTGCATTTGACACTGTTGACCACTCTCTACTCATACAAATGCTACAATCCCTAGGTCTTGAAGGCACTGTCCTATCTTGGTTCTCATCCTACCTATCTAATCGCTCTTTCAGTGTTAATTTCTCTGGATCCACCTCGGCTCCGCTTCCTTTATCAGTTGGAGTACCACAAGGCTCAGTCCTAGGTCCTCTGCTATTCTTCATCTACACCACTTCTCTTGGAAAACTAATAAGCTCCTTTGGATTTCAGTATCATCTCTATGCGGATGATACACAAATTTATCTATCCTCTCCTGATCTTTCACCATCTGTGTTGTCTCGCGTTACTGACTGTCTTTCTGCCATTTCATCTTGGATGTCTTCTTGCCAACTCAAACTCAATCTTTCAAAAACTGAATTAATATTATTCCCACCCAAAAACAGAAGCTTCCTGCCTGACATTTCTATTTCTGTTGATAACATGACCATAAATCCCACCGAGCAAGCTCGTTGCCTAGGTGTAATCCTGTCGTTTATTTCCCACATCAACTCTATATCTGAATCATGTTACATACACCTAAAGAACATTTCCAGAATACGCACATATCTGACACAAGACACCGCAAAAACATTAATTCATGCACTTATCATCTCCCACATCGACTATTGCAATTCCCTCCTTACTGGTCTTCCCAAAGTCAGACTTGAACCCCTACAATCTATTTTGCACGCAGCGGCTAGATTGATTTTCCTAACTAACCGTTACTCCTCTGCTGAGCCACTCTGTCAGTCTCTACATTGGCTGCCTATATTTCAACAAATCCAATAAAAAATTCTTTTACTAACATACAAGGCCATCAACAAAATTGCACCGACATACATTTCCTCACTGGTCTCGAAATTTCTCCCTACTCGACACCTCCGTTCTGCACAAGATCTACGTCTCTCCTCTACTGTCATCACATCCTCCCATTCTCGGTTACAGGATTTTTTCCGGGCTGCACCCACTTTGTGGAATTCCCTCCCACGCACAGTAAGACTTTCCTCTAGTCTCCAAACCTTCAAGCATTCACTGAAAACCCACCTCTTCAGACAAGGTTATGATATTCCTCAACCACCATCTTAATGCCCCTAGATTACCCTATTACCATCCTCTACACTGCTAATGCAAGACAACAACCCTCTGACCAACATTGCCACACACACACAGCCCTCTCAATACTTTTTCCTTTGCGTTCTAGCTGGTCCATTGTGCAATATGATGTAGCACATGCCCATGTGTTTCTAACTCCCATTGTCCCATAGATTGTAAGCTTGCGAGCAGGGTTCTCTTACCTCTCTGTCTGTATGTATTACCCAGTATTGTCATATCAATGTTTGTTCCCAATTGTAAAGCGCTACGGAATTTGCTGGCGCTATATAAATGAATGTTGACGATGATGATGATGAAGGTCATAAAAGGCAGACAGACATAAGATATAAGGAGGAGAGGATCTTGCCTCCAAAAGCTTACTTTTTAAAGGAAGGGTCTAATGAGAGACAGTAGGGGCAAATGGGGCAAGATTGAATGTGGTAAACAAATGAGACAGGGGGAGTGAACATGAGGGTTTAAGGTGTAGGGTAAGCAAACATTAATTTGGTAAGTTTTGAGGAATGATTTGATGGATTGAAGGTTGAAAGGGAGAGTATGGTAGGATGAGGTAAGGAGTTCCATAATATGGGAGCAGCGGGGGAGAAGTCTTGGATATCAGAAGACTTGGAAAGTCAGAGAAGGAGCAAAGTGGATGTGCTGGGGTGTATCTTGTAGTAAGGTCAGAAATATATGAAGGGGGAGCATTGTAGGTCATTAAGGAGGGTAAAGCAAAAAAAGGAATACGTTTTCTCCTGGGCAAACCATGTTACAATGCAAGGGGTGCAAATCAGTTTATTTTTTTGCACCTAAGTTAAATACTGGCTGTATTTTCATGTTTAAAGTTGAAATAGGACATGCCTTAACTCAACTATCAATCTGTCCCCACAATATAAATTTACCTCCCCCTCCAATACAACATGGTTTTGCCCAGGTGAAATGGTACTCCTTTTTCAAGCTTTGCTCTCCTTAACGACTCAGGCCCACTTTAGTGTTTCAGTCCCAAAGTTCCTATCTATCTCTCTCTGCACTATGCCCTGGATACTAAAGCATAGTCCTGCAAAAGGGTTTTTACTAGTGAATTTTCAAGTCTCCTCGCCCGTTCCGTCTTACTAAAAATAACACAATACTTAGTCCATTTAAGTATGTAATACAGCAATTGGTTGCTACTTATCCCACTGGTCTCCAGCTTCCACGGCTGCATGGCTCTTGTCAAGTATGGAGTCTGGCAGTTGCATCCACTCCTCACCAAACGATCTTTTCTTCTCTCTCCTCACTTTCCCCCCCGATCTCCTTTTCTCACTCACAGGTGCTTCAGTCATCAGCTTCGTTTCTCTGTTCTGACACACCATTCTTCCCTCTCTGTCCGTCTCCTGTCTCTCCTCCCAGCTCACGCTAGCTCCTCTCTCCGTTCAAAAGCTCCGCCTTCCTTCTTCAGCATTCCTCTCGCTATTTCCCTCTCTGCACCACCTCTGCGCAACGCTGGGCGCCAGCACTCATTCCCAAGCGTTTTGTGAGATGTAGTTCTCTGACATCACTGCTGTACTCAACTGCGCACATCACGAACACCGGCGCTACATTAGTGTATGGGTATTTGTGTGGTACAGAATTTAGACTGCAAGCTCCACTGGAGCAATGACTGAATGAATGTGTAAACCACTTCTGCCCACTCTCCCGAAATTTCCTGAAGAATCCCGAATTCCGGGTCGGCCTCCCAGACTTCTATTTTCCCCCATCCTGCCATGTGGCGAGTCATATTGGTTTATTTTTTAACCTATCATATTATCGAGTTCTTTTTTACCTACAACCCACTTTTCTCCTGTGATCAGTATCATAAAAGAACATGTGCATTATCTAGCTCACTCAGAGCTTTTGTCTGTCTGTATTCGGCACTCTACACCACTGGGTACCCACTCCCACCCAATTCTTGCACTGTCTATGAGCACCGTAATGACCTCTGGGGATTGTGACACAGAGAATGTCTGCAATCAAACAGTCAATGAATGCACAGGAGATATTAAATGTTTCAAAGGAAGTTCAAAATGTATTTTTGTTTCTTTTGGATAAGAGCCAAAATGACAGCAGAAGATAACATTTCTTTGACGCTATATTAGATGGTTATCTATCGTAGTGTTTGAAAGAGTTAATCATGTCAAATAAGGAGATATGTTACACCAGCATTGTAATGGGTATTTTCTATTAAAACGTAAAAAAATGTCCTCAATGTCAGAACTATTTAAAAAATGTTTTGTTAACTTCTCAATTAGAGTCTGTCTGTGTTTCTGTTAATTTAATTAAATTTAGAGTGTGACACAAAACTTGCAGAGCTAAATAGAAAATAAAAATACTTATTTGTTTCCACCAGATATATGACACTATGGTGTATAGCTACTAAAAATAAAATTGTGATTAGTTTGATTGGCCCAGTAAGTTTGTTGCTAATGCACATTCTAGTCATTAACAGTGCAAAGAGTAGATTTGAAGATGTGTTTTATAATATTGTACTTAATTCAATGTAATCTTTGTTGTTGCTGTTGTTGGTATAACTGTTTTGCTAAGAATATTTTACTAGAACTGAAATATAAATAATTCATAAACTGTAGCATAACACAATATTTGAAGTTAAAATACCAAACATATAAGTATATCATATAGCGCCATCCGCAGCAGCTCCCCTCTAAACTTCCAAAGCCAGGAACACTTACCTAATGCTTAGGTACCCACTGGTCATGCCTGCTGACGTTAGCATGCTCTAGGTTTCAAAATGCGCTATCTTGCATAGCTCTGTACCTTTGCAGTATACAGGGGTTTTTTGATCACCCATTACTTTCTGACCATGTGTGCCTGCTGGTGATCCTGACCTTGGCTCGTCTTGTCATTTTGAAACTGCTCTGGCCACTCTGACCTCTTGCTTGTCTTGGTTAATAATTCTGCCTCATGCCATGGCTATTTGTCTGTCGGTTGTTAGCTGGCACCAAGTGGAGCTCACTGGAAACTGTGACCTGTGTTGGTTCCACCTCCTTTTGGTGGTCCCTGGTGAACCCTGGTCATTTATTAGACTCCAATCTTCAAGTGAGCCAGCACAGCTGCTAGCGGCACATTACATCTTCTGCAGCCTGTGATAGTTTACTCAGGTCATGTCTCCTGCTGACTTTGCCCACTTCAACCAGAGACACAGGAAACCAAATTGTACCACATTATTCAGTTTCTGCAATGTCTGTCTATAGAAATCCCCCCACAATCTGTGAGCTTTTTATTACATGCAAATTTTCAATAAATTCTAAGCATCTACATTTACTCTTCTTAATAAAAGAACAAATTATATTAGACAAAATGAACATATAAAAATATAAAAACATAATAACATGTTTTGAAGTACAATTCAATCTCTCACGGGCAGTGTCCCACATCTGTCTCCTGTCCCTTGTAAGTCTTGTCACATCTTTTGCTGCACTCTGTGTGCATAGGCAAACGGAGGGGGGTTTCCTAGTGCCTGGAAACCCCCCGCCAAGCCTGGGGCACTGTATAATTGAGATGACTGGACCCTGCTCCAGCTTCACACAGCTCTGCTTGAAAAGGGAGAGCTGCGTGCACCTAACAGTAGTGCATGCAGCATTGCCCATGTATATTATGAGGATAGGGAGAGTTGGAGAGCAGCCAAGCACTGTCTAAAATTATAGCCACGCCCCATGCATGCTGGTCACGCCCACTGGCGGCATGGGTTGGAAACGTTTGCCCCTGGTGTGAGTCACCATAGCATTACTAACACTCATCTGTGCTACTTATGTGTATTACCTCATCTATTGCTACTTGCTTCCGTATCTGGTGCTACGGAATCTGTGGCGCCTTATAAATAAATAGTAATAATAAGTAAATGCATTTTTAGGATTTTCCTTGAAATGATGAGACAGCTACAATTTTTATTTGACATCTTTCATATAAAATATAAATTTTCTGAATTTTTATGTTATTTTAAAGGTCACTGTACTGCACTAATCTATTTTAATTTTGATAAATGTGAGCGCTATATAGCAAAGTTACAGAAAAACACACTTTATATAGTGTATTGTTACACTAATGTTTTAGGTGTTTTGTGAGAACATATATGTTTAGTTACATTTATGTACTTCCAAGACTATTCCATGGAGTTATAAGTCAGCTCTCGGAATGTTCTCCCATAGCAATTTTATTTCGCTCCAGGAGACCCCTAACTCCAAGAATCTTTGCCAACAGTGAACAAATTGGTTATTAGATTGTGTCTATGACTCATGTGTCTCTCTGTTAGATTGTGCAGCCCTTTTGGTCAAGAATTAGGAATAAAAAGACAACAGCTGAACTTGGTTCTCCCTGACAGGGAACTCTTTGTGTGAACATCCGAGGAAATGTGTAGTAACTAGAGACAATAGGAGTTCACTGCTGTGCATATTCTAAATTGTACTAAACGGGTTGGGTACGCTTTAACGGTGCGGAAAATTCCGACACCTAGGAGTCCTACACTTAAAATCCGAATGTGTGAAAAAACGATTTAAATATAAGCAGACTTACCTCCATACCGACGCTGTAGATCTTTGATCGCAGGAGGATGTTGACCGCAAGTGATTTCGACTAGTCAGGTGTCCGTCGTTAGACTTTGACGTCATTGCGACCCCTGTCACTTTTAATTTAAAGCGGCAGTGTCAGGACTCCGCAAGTTAATGTTTAAATACTCAACCCGACATTGCCGCTTTAAATTAAAACTGATAGAGGTCAGAATGGCGTCAAAGTCTAGTGATGGACACCTGACTAGTCGGAATCACTTGCGGTCAGCATCCTGCTGCGATCGGAGATCTACAGTGTCGGTATTGAGGTAAGTCTGCTTATATTTAAATAATTTTTTCACACATTCGAATTTTAAGTGTAGGACTCCTTGGTGTCGGAATGGAGGTAATCGTGAAAACGATTACCACCGGTACTAAACATATGCAATGTTGCTGTAAGTTCGTTATTTATACAATTTTTTATGGCAATGTGGCGAATGTTGGAGGACAATAATGAATAGCGGTAACAGGAATCCTTTCTCTTATTTGATAGGCAATTTAGGGCAGCATGGTGACTCACTGGTTAGCACTTCTGCCTCACAGCACTGGGGTCATGAGTTCAATTCCCAACCATGACCTTATCTGTGTGGAGTTTGTATGTTCTCCCCGTGTTTGCGTGGGTTTCCTCCGAGTGCTCCGGTTTCCTCCCACACTCCAAAAACTAACTGGTAGGTTAATTGGCTGCTATCAAAAATTGTTCCTAGTCTCTCTCTCTCTCTCTCTCTGTCTGTGTCTGTGTGTGTGTGCTAGGGGAATTTAGACTGTAAGCATCCATGGGGCAGGGACTGATGTGAATGAGTTTTCTGTAAAGCGTTGCAGAATTAGTGGCGCTATATAAATAAATAATGATGAGGATGAATTTAGAATTGTCCCACCATAAACAAGCTAATGTTTGCCGTCAACAAAGAGCCATTGAATTTAGGAGTACTGAGGAACTGGAAGGGCATTTTTTAACTTATGTCATATGATGCTTAGCTAATAAAGCTTTAAAATATTATGGGATCCAAAAAACGTAAAAATATTCCAATCATTACATTAAAATGTGCCTTAAAGAAAAAGGCACTACGGTTGTCACATTCCCCATGGTGACAGTACCCAAAATTTTGAATGGCAGATCACCTCCTAGAAGAAGATTATTAAACAAGCTTTGACACCCACATGTTCTATGTCGGGACTACACTTTACAATGCTCTTTATATTACCAATGCTTTGGCATTACCTTCTGTACAGGTGAGATATCCTGAGTATGTGTTCCCTATCATTTCACTTATTACATTTTGAGCTGTTACTATATAAACCCACTGCACTTAACTATATAAACTGTATTTATAAATGCACATTTCTTACAAGTTTGCCTCTTCTGCATCTTATGTGTTTCCAAGCATGTCAAAACTGGCCTAAATTAATTTCTACAATGTTGAATTCAGCACTATGATCCCCTCTGTTTATTGACACTTTACTTGAAAATAGAGATGCTCACTGACCCCCGTGAACTGGTTTTGGTTTTGGATCTGTATTAGCTTTGTGTTTTGGTTTTGGTTTTGGCAAAACCGCACTCATGTGTTTTGGTTTTGGATTTGGATTTTTTAGAAAAATCCTAAAATATACTAAAATCACATAATTTTGCTCCTTTTTTGTTCCTACATTATTATTAACATCAATAACACTGATTTCAAATCATTTGCAGTCAATTTTGACCACCTCACAGATCACAATATTATTTTCATACACTTTCGGACAAATACTGCAGCAACCTGGCTGGATGGTAAGCGACAGAGCAATGACACAAACACACGGCAGTTCCTAGCACATCTAGGACACATTGTCACACAGCAGTGGCAGAAAAGAAAAATGGTGCAAGATGGAATTGTTCTTGGGCCCACTCTCCTTCCCACCCACCGTTATTTTGGATCTTAAAAATTCCACAATTCGTGAGATCCGAGATCCGACGACGTAACAATGAAGTTTTGCTTAGTTTTGAAAGCCGAAAAAGCGCGAAAGTACCGAGCCAGCTCGGCTCGATTCTCGGATCTGCTAAGTTCGGGTATGTTTGGTTCTCGGGGAACCGAGCCTGAACATCTCTACTCGAAACCCATTATCCAGGAAGTTCAGGAAACCAGAAAGAAAATCAATACTGCTATTTGGTGATAATACATACTTGCCCATTCTTCCGGAACGTCCAGGAAACTCCAGAATTCCAGGTAGGACTCCCGGGAGAGCAGGCCATTCCCCCGTATCATGCTCACTTCCCAGGGCCGTAACTAGGGCTATGCGATAGGGGCGAATACCCAGGGTGCAACGCTAAAGGGGGGCGCAGTTTAGGAATATTTTAGACTCATTTGGTTAAAATTGAGAGCTAGGGGGGTGGCATTTGACTTTCTCGCCTCAGGCACTAGAATTTTAAGTTACGTGTCTGTCAATTCCTAGTGAAGTGGGCAGGATGGGAGCCATCGCGGTTCACCACGATTTGCAGTGAAACGCTTCTGCGTCATTGTGCTGTAGGGGTGGGACTAAAGTGGCACGACTCTCCATGTCCAGCCCCTTCCATCCTCTCACTTCACCTCCCCTCTGGGATCTCCAAGTTCGTAAATATATAATAATAGTATAATTTTATCATAAATGTATTAAAATGGATATTTTTTTAGATGTGTTTATTATATGTTTTGTGATTTTATTTTCTATTTACTAAAGAGAGAGTACATTACAATTGCTATTTCAGCAGATATGCGCCGCTTCATGCAGTGGCCATGAAAATGACAATGAAAATTATGCCCCTTCTAATGGAAGCGGCTGGGTGGACTGGATCACATGAAGGCACCTAGCTAAGGCACCAACATGCAAAGCTAAGCTTCTTTTTGTAGGATTTGGGTGTCTATTTAATAAAATGCAGCGATAAGGCTGATTTTCTATCACATTGAAAAAAAAAACTATCGTCGCAATTTATCATTCAAATCTTGTGGAGTGCAAAAGGTTAACTTAACCCTTTGTCGGGCCAGTCTCAGGAGAGATACATGACACCCGCTAGCCATTTCACACATGGGAAGTGGACTGACAGCTCACACTTCAGTTCCACTTAGTTAAAAAAAAAAAAAAAAAAATAATTGTAAAAAAACCTGATAAAATATGTAAAAAATAAAACGAAAAAGATTTTAAAAATGTTGACCAGGCTGAAAGTTGAAAATGGCTTTATCCAAAGTTATTTTCATTGGTTTTCTTCTGTTATAGACATCCAGAGATGGCAATAACAGAACAAGTATTGTGGAGGTACATGTACTGCTGCAATGCCTGTTAAATAGACCTGTATTTGGCAAGACCCGGGTGAATGTTACAGTATTTATGTAGGTATAGATTCTTTATCTCAAAACATTTTACATGCCAATTTTGGCCTAAATTTCAATTTGTTTTCCCCCTGGGCCTTTACATAGTGATTTACTGATCTCAAAACTTAAACTTTGTGAAATTTATTCATATACCTCTATTGGACACATTACAGACTAATTGTGAGTATTGTATCTTCCGATAGATTGTAGGATAAGAAAACGCAATCTAAAATCATACTGAATGACTGTTTGATGCTACTGTGTAGACAACTACACAGACACTGGGCAGCACAGTGGCCTAGTGGTTAGCACTTCTGCCTCACAGCACTGTGGTCATGAGTTTAATTCCCAACTATGGCCTTATCTGTGTGGAGTTTGTATGTTCTCCCTGTGCTTGCGTGGGTTTCCTCCGGGTGCTCCGGTTTCCTCCCACACTCCATAAAAAAACATACTGGTAGGTTAATTGGCTGCTATCAAAATTGACCCTAGTCTCTTCCTCTTTGTGTGTCTATATTAGGGAATTTAGACTGTAAGCTCCAATGGGGCAGGGACTGATGTGAATGAGTTCTCTGTACAGCGCTGTTTTAGCTGAATTAGTGGCGCTATATAAATAACTGATAATGATGATGAACTAATGTGGAGGACAGTGATGACTTAAAACTTGACAATATTTTCCAAGCAATATTACAACCTATGCTTTTTACTTTGCATATAGTTAGATATACTGTAACATGACAAGGAGATCCTCAAAAACATTGTAGCTGTATGATTATTTATACAGAATAAATAAGTAGATGTATAATATTGTCATGTAGTTATATTGTGACATTAAGGGGTATATTTACTAAACTGCTAGTTTGAAAAAGTGGACATGTTGCCTATAGCAACCAATCAAATTTTAGTTATTATTTATTTAGTACTTTCTATAAAATGATAGCTAGAATCTGATTGGTTGGTATAGGCAACATCTCCACTTTTTCAAACCCGCAGTCTAGTAAATTTACCCCTGAGATTCTTAGAAATGAAAAAATAATAGAAAATATCAACAACTGTTCTTATTCTGTAGTTAAATGTTTGTGATATCAAAGTTCCATCATGATTTACATGGTTGCTTTAAGCGGATAATGGAAAACTATACCTCTCACCCACATCTTGGTTTAATACTTGTTACATATAACTTCAGTCCACACTGTAACGCTAACCACCTTAGCCGTCTATGAGCTTCCATCAGGTCCTGGCTGTAAACTCTTATATAAAGAGCGTTCAGCTAATAAGCAAAATAACTATATTAATTATGAACAATAACAAGACTACTCCATTTTTATCTCATTCTGGAGTTGGATTAATAAGTATAAATTTTTAAATGCCTGCATAGTTTGATAGACACCACATTTAATTTGAAAAAAGTATTTTTAGGATCAGCTGGTTAAATGTAAATATTTTAATATTTTGGCCTTCCTTAGTCATCCATCAATTTTGGATAGCATATAAATAAAGATCTTTTTAAGACTATCATATCTCATTTTGCTTTGGCCTTGGAGACTTTTGGAACAAAAATAATATTCAAGAGCCATCAGCCTGATGATGTGTTACTCTAAAGCTGACATAAACGTGGGAGTGTGGAACTATGATTCAAGTTCCAACACTAAAACAACTTACATGAATACTGATAACATTAATAACACAGTGTATGAAATATATATAAACATGAATATGTGTGTATATATACACTGTATGGAGAATTCGGACGCTTGACCATTACACCAACAGGGACTGTAATGACATTGTATTCAAATACATATACTTTAATATGGAGTTGGTTCCCCTTTTGCAACAATAGCAGCTCCCACTCTTCTTGGAAGACTTTCCACAAGATGTTGGAGTGTTTCTGTGGAAATTTGTGGCCATTCATTCTGTAGAGCATTTATTCAGGCACTGATGTTGGACGAGAAGACCTGGCTTGCAATCTTTGTTACAGTTCATCCCAAAGGTGTTCAATGGGGTTGAGGTCAGGGCTCTGTGCGGGTCAGTCAAATTCATCCACACCAAACTCATCAAACCATGTCTTTGTAGTCTTTGCTATGTTAGAATTGAAAAGGACCTTCTCCAAACCGTTGCCATAAAGTTGGAAGCATAGCATTGTCCAAAATTACTTGGTATGCTGAAGCATTAAGATTGCCCTTCACTGGAGATAAGGGGCCTATCCCAAACCCAAAAAAACAGCCCTATACCATTATCCCTCCTCCACCAAACTTCACATTTGGCATAATGCAGTCAGGCAGGTAACGTTCGCCTGGTATCCTACAAACCCAGACTCGCCCATCCAACTGTCAAACAGAGATGCGTGATTTGTCACTCCACAGAAGACTTTTCCACTGCTCCACAGTCCAGTGTCGGTGTGCTTCACACCACTCCATTTGACACTTCGTATTGGTCTTGGTGTTGTTAGGCTTACATGCAGCTGTTCGGCCATGGAAACCCATTCCATTGAGCTCCCGCTGCACAGTTTTTTGTGCTTACATTAATGTCAGTGGAAGCTCGGAGCTCTTCAGTTATGGAATCAGCAGAACGTTGACCCCGTTCTGTGATTTTACGTGGTCATCTGCTTCATGGCTGAGTTGCTGTTGTTCCTAAATGCTTCCACTTTCTAATAATATCACTTAATGTTGACCATGGAATATCCAGCAGGGGTGAAATTTCACAAACCGTCTTAATGCAAAGGTGCCATCCTATCACAGGACCACGCCTGAAGTCACTGAGCTCTTCAGACCGACCCATTTTGTATCACAAATGTTTGCAAATGGAGACTGCAACATGGCCAGGTGCTTGATTGTATACACCTCTGGCAACCGGTCTGATTGAAACACCTCAGTTCAATACAGGTGTCTCCATAGCCAAGAAGTCACACAAGTCCAAGGTTTTGAAACAACTGACCTGAGCCAGTTTCATTAAGCAGCAAAATGAAAGAAAAGAAAAGAAAACATTAGGGGTTCCAGCAGGTATAGTTTCACTCACAACAAATAGGCTTTCTCTTATCTGCAGTCCTCTCCCACAGGCAAAGACTGATCACACCTACATTCTTATAAACGCACCTTACAGGTGCAACTATATATATATATATATATATATATATATATATATATATATATATATATATATATTACCTGATAATATTACTATTGTTGTCTATAAAATGTGTATCCCTATCTATAGTATAGTAAAGTACAATTTAATAGCCAGGACATTCAGATAAGTAGTTAAACACATCCAACAGTCCAGTTTTTCAGTTCAGACTACTATTGAAAAAAGTAGTGTGACATTGGAAGCATGGTTTAGGTGATTCTCCTGTTACTCAAAGACATTGGGCTGATGCAGAGTTAGAAGCAATGATGGTGTAATTTGCTCTTTAAAGGAGAGCAGGTAAAACAAGCATATTTCTGCCCATATGCAGAACAGTACTTATCTCAAGATACGTTTACTTCTCATACCATCCAACATGCAAGTTCCCAGGACAGGGGTCCTGGCCATGCCTTGATTGGGCATGTCCACATCACGGTGGCGTGTGACCACACCCCAAGGGGCTGCCTAGCTCAGTAAAGCACTAGGCTGCTCATTAGCTATCTCCCTTCCCCCAACATTTCCACCCGCGGGACAAACATGTTCCCGGGCAGGACAGAGCCCTAACTTCACTGAAACTGGGACACTTGGGAGTCACGACCTGTGCATCTGCCTAACAGGCGTACAGGCATATTCCTTCAGTTCTGCATGGGCTCCATTTGTGCGAACATACCTTTAGTGTGCTTGTCCTGCATTCGCTTCCCTCTCCTGTCCCACCTCTCCAAGCACAGAGGGGCGTAAATGCCAGAATCACACTAGTCTTCATAGGAGCATATGCTACACTCATTTTCTGGTCATGCGCACAATGAATTCACACAAGATATGCTATGCAAACTGGCATAGGTTCCTCTCGACATCAGTCCTATAGTGGCCTTTTGTGTGTGTGTGTGTGTGTATGTGTGTGTTTGTGTGTGTGTGCTTGTGTGTGTGTATGTGTGTGTCTGTGTGTTTATGTGTGTGTGTGTGTGTATGTGTGTGTGTGTGTGTGATTATGTGTGTGTGTGTGTGTGTGAGTGTGTGTATACTTGCATTCATATGCTTGTGGGGACATTGATCTGTTTACACATCAAAACTGTGGGGACCTCAGTAGTAGCGGGGACAAAAAAATTAGGTACCAGAAAAGCTTCCCAAATCTTATCAATGCAGGGGACCTTGCTGATATGTTCAGCATAAAAATCTGGCATGTCCCCGCAAGTCACATTTGTCGGAACAAAAGTGTGCGTGTTTCCAATGTAGAGGGCAAAGTGTGTAAGCATCTCACTGCCGGTGACCAGTATACTGTCCAAAAGTATAGCAGGAGCACCAAGAGGAAGTGACTGCAGCCTGCCGGCACTTTATACACCAAGCTGCTATCTGCTGCTGAAGGTAAAGTGGGGACAGTGAAGCATGACAGAACCCTCCGGTAGCCCGGAGAGCAGTGGAAATGAGTATGATCCTGAAACTTCGGAGGAGAGCGGTTCGGACACCAGTGGTGATGCCCCGTTGCCCACCAACGCAGCAGAGTGCAGGTACCCATAGATGAGTTCTATGTACCACCATTCTCGACCTTCTGATATCCGTGTTTCAAACACAGAGGGTCGAAGAGACAATGTAGTGTCCATCCAAACGCTATACAGAAATAGTGGCATATAACAAAAAGCAGTACTGCCTGTACTGTGAGAAGCCCCTCTTAAAAATTGCCTGGCACATGGAGCATGTTCACCACAATTAAACTGAAGAAGCCTGGGCCCTGAAATTCCCTAAGCACTGAAAAGAAAGGTGCATGCAAATGGCGCATCTTCGCAGTAGGGGCAACTTTGCACACAATGCTGAGACAATAAGGGCAGATCATGGCATTCTGGTCCCATGCAAACCAGACAAAGAGATGGATGCTGAAGGCTTCATGCACTGTGTAGCCTGCCAGAGCTTGTTTGCAAGGAAATACCTGTGGCGACACATGAAGAGATGTAAGCTAAACCGAAGAGGCAACAAGCTCACACCTGGCAAGAACAAAGTCCAGTCACTGTGCACCTTTGCTCAGCCTGTTCCACCTGACATCAGTGATGGCTTTTGGAAGCTCTTGAGTAATATGACCCAGGATGAAGTCTTACTCGCAGTCAAAAATGATCAATGCATCATGCAGATAGAACAACATCTGTTCAACTGGGTCAGATCAGATGTTGACAGGCACGAGTACATTCGTCAGAAGCTTCGAGAGATGGACAGGCTACTGCTACAGGCCAGAAGAGCTAACCCTTTGGAGAGGATGGAAGACTTTACCATCCCATCGAACTTTATGCTAGTAGTAGAGGCTGTGAAGCTGGTAGCAGGCTACGATGAGGAGACAGGTACGTTTAAGACGGCCTTTATGGCACTCAAGGTAGGGCATGGCCTGCAAAAGATAGCGAGCATTGTGTAGTGCCGAACCATGATGGGGGGCTGCACTGCTGTGGTTGAAAACACACGAAATTTCAGGAAGATATATGAGGCGAGATGGAACGAGTTGATCTCATCGGCTGCCTTGAAAACTCTTAAGGAGTCCAAGTAGAACATGCCTCAGCTCTTACCTTTCACGAAAGATGTAAAAAAGAAGCACTTGTACCTCGATCAGAAGCAGCAAGCCTACCAGAATGGTCTATCCACCGAGCCTATGGTTAACCACTGGGCACTACTTACAAAAATCACCCTGGCACAGGGGATCTTGTTCAATTGAAAAAGGGAAGGGGAGGTTGCAAAAATGTTGCTGACTGCCTTCTGCTCAAGAGATACTTCAGATCTCTGCGAATATGTGTCCCTAGTGCTTTCCAAGGTTGAGAGGAAGCTCTGCCAGGACTTCAATCGCATTGAAATCTGAGGAAAACGAGGGAGAAAAGTCCCCATCCTCCTGACACCAGCCATGCAAACTGCAATGGAACTTCTCGCAGAAATGTATGACAAATGTGGAGTGGATAGCCAAAATGTCTACATGTTCGCCAGACCAGCTGCCTTGTCACAGTTCAGAGGCTCTGGTTGCATACGACTGTTTGCCTGAGAGTGTGGGGCCAAGCATCCCCCCACGCTGTCTTCCACGAAGCTTCAAAAGCACGTTGCCATGCTCTTAAAAGTCCTTAGCCTAAACAACACAGAACTGAATTAATTGGCAGACTTCCTTGGGCATGACATGAGGGTGCACAAGCTGTATTACTGCCTCCCAATGGGTACTCTCCAACTCGCCAAGATCAGCAAACTGTTAATGGCTCTTGAAAAAGGCAGACTGGTCGAATTTAAAGGCAAGAATTTGGATGAGATGCACATTGATCCGGATGGTAAGCAGGAAATCTGGTGTCTGATGTATGCTTTTGACTTTTACTTCGGTCATTTACATATCTGTTTCTTTTCAAATCTGGTCCAGTTACAGAGCGACATGTCAGATGATGAGCAATCCCCTGTAACAGAGGGACAGGTGGCCAAGCGGTTGGTCAAAACTTCCATGTCAGAAGAGGGGCGGTGTATGGACCTGGCAACACTGGACCAGTGCCCAGCTATGGCTTCCACAGGTAGGTGTAGCACACAGTTTTGCTAGGCAGAAGAACTTTGCCTTCTCTGTATTTTGTGGAGCCATAATGAACCATTCTACTTCCTTAGAGGTTGCAAAGAAGTGTGGAGGAAATCCTGGAGCAGAGAAGAGGTCCAGGCTGTGGAGAAACACCTGATGAGGTTTATACAGACATGCCTGGTCCCCGGAAAGCGAGACTGTGTTGCGTGCCTCATGGCTGAACCATCCTTACTCAAAGATCGGAACTGGTCGGTGAAATTCTACATAAAGTACTGTATAACAGCTTTAAAAAGGGATCAGACTTGTTAAAATTATGCTAAGTGGTTGAACAGGGCTGTAGCCTTTATAGCTAGGTGTCGGTGTAAGCGGGCATGCGGATGTCCTCAGACGGCCATAATACACAAAACTTTCCCTACCATTGTTATTATTTATTAATTAATGTATGCGAGAATGTGGATGTCCTCAGACAGTCAAAACACATGACGCTTTCCCCATCTTGCAGTCCGTGTCAGTATTTTATGCAGAGTCAAAGTGTAAATCTCATGTGGTAACTCTGGTGACAAACTGCTCCTACACATACCCCTATGATTGTTCTATCGACAGGGCATTAGGAAAGGAGTGTCCCTATGCACCATGTTCCAGACATGGGTCCTCACGATGCAATAAAAACAAGTGTGTGTGTGTTTGTGCGCGTGTGTGTGTGTGTGTGTGTGGTAGGGAAAGCTCCATCTAGGCAGAGACTGATGAGCCTTAATTTTTTAGTCTGATTACTATGCCTAATAATTTAGAAGAATACTAATAATATAATTATATTATTTAACCATTAAATAGCGTGTGTCATGAGCCAGTAATGTAATTGTGGCAATTTGGTTGCGATTTGTTAATAAGCTTTATTATGACAGCAGATATCACAGAGGGAGAATGAGCCGCACAGTGTATAGAAAAGCCCATGAAAAAAAGTCAACATGTGTGATTGAAGGCATTTAAGAGGTGAATAAGAAGAAGGAAGCGAAACCCCTGTGTAATCTGTGTGATTCTAAGAGTTCACAGGCTTAACACTTCTCTTGGCACACAATGAATGTAACAGGATATAGATGCCAAGAAGTGTCAATCTTCAGCTTCCCTTTGAAATGATCTAAGAATAAAACTGCAGCACATACAAAGAGGCGGCTTTCAGCACCTGGATTCTCTGCTGATGTCAAAATCCAGCCACTGCACAACTATCCACATCAAAGATAAAAGTCAGGACCAGGCCCCATGGAATTAAAACATCTCTGGAATAAATGACATTTTAGCTATTGTCTCTGCAACAATGTATCCATTGTCTTTTTCCTGGAGATCTAAAAACAATAAAAGTAAAGGTAAGATAGTATGCAAAGGTAGGGATTTTATGAACTGTGAGCATTCTGTGTCTGAATGTATGTAGCAAGATGAGGTGCAAGACTGTAAACTAGAGATGAGTAAAGTTGCAGCAAACCGAATTTTGCAATGGAAAAGGGATGATATTGCGAAGTTCCTGAGACTGTTGATCGTACCATGGATTGGCTATGTTGCACTGTATTTGTAAACTCCACATCTTCAGAATTTGTAATCCATATTTAAAGTTCAGTCGATGACAGCGTCAATTCATTCTGCTCTGTGCTACATTTTTAATTTCGGATGGAAAAAAAGAAATTGTACATGAAACACGAGGCAGAAATGTGCAAAATTTTGGGCTAAGGGATATTCTTTGGCTACTGAATGAATATAAATATTCATCAAAGTGCTCACATGTCTACTGTTGTTTAGAACTTAAGCAATAACCAAGCATAAATTATTGTCACCTCTATGTCTTTATAATAGGAGCTTACAGCCCATCAGACACTGATTTTTTTTTTTGGGATTGACTGTGACTATTAATAGCCCTGAATACTGTATAGACCTGTGTGCAATGCATCTGCTACATAACCATGCAAATAGTACTGTACTGTCTGATCTCTATTCTCCTTACTATTCTTACACATTTTACACCATTGCTATAACACATATGACCAATACATGTATTGCCCTCTGATGGCACAGTAGTGTGTAACACTCGGGTGGGGGAGTCAAAGTTTGTTGGACAGCAGGAGCAGAGTGAAGAGATAGAGCTCAGTTTTTAGAGTTGCCGAGATAATACTGTGAGTGGAGAGTGCAGAGAGAGATACCGAGATGAACATTAGGGGGTCAGGAGTTAGGAGGAGATGATAAGGGGTGAGGTTATGGCAGAGTATGTGTAGGCTACAAGAGAAGAGTTCAGCTCATCTATGGAAAGACAGATAGCGATAGCATGAATACACACTGTAAGAGTTATGTGAGATTAAGAAGAGTGAATTGGAAAATAGTAAAGAGATAATAAGTGTGAGCCCTGTCGGACAGGTTAGGGGAACAAACTAACTTGTCCTAAAGAAGTAGAGAATGAAGAGAAGTGCATAGTGAGGATGTCAGCTCTTGGGCTGAGTGTACATGCTATCTGAGAAGCCTGAAAGAGATGAGAAGATAAGATTATATCATCATCATCATCAACATTTATTTATATAGCACCACTGATTCGGCAGCGCTGTACAGAGAACTCATACACACAAGTCCCTGCCCCATTGGAGCTTACAGTCTAAATTCCCTAATATACACAGACAGACAGAGAGAGACTAGGGTGAATTTTGATAGCAGCCAATTAACCTACCAGTATGTTTTTTTTTTGGAGTGTGGGAGAAACCGGAGCACCCGGAGGAAACCCACGCAAACACGGGGAGAACATTCAAACTCCACACACAGATAAGGCCGTGGTCGGAAATTGAACTCATGAGCCCAGTGCTGTGAGACAGAAGTGCTAACCACTAAGCCACCGTGCTGCCCTGTTGAGAGGATTTTATGAGTTACCCAAGAACTGATTACAGAAACTATGTATATCTGCTGTAAATACATTGCACATGATGCATTCACAATCAGAAGATGACCCAGCACTAATTATTTTCCATGCACCATCTCACCTGCCTCAACCATGTGAGCAACAGTTGGGTGTTTTACCTGAGGCCCTCACCAGGTAGGCAGCAGGGAGGAAATGCTGCCACCACCCATCATGTAAACAGGGGCTATACACTATTGTTTTGTGTACTTGTCATTAGTGCCGTTATCTATATAGGTATGGAAACACACAGGCAATTCCTTGTGATCTAAACCGGTGGTAATTATTAAAACGATTATCGGTACCCTGACAACTATTAAAGTAATTCTATCGTTTTCAAATAAGCATTGTCTAAGCGATCTGTGTTTCCAAAGCACAAAGTAATTTATTTTAGCAGATGCAAAATTTAGCAGTTCAATACATAATTATAATACAGTACAGCCTATACCAAAAGATACATACATACTGCTGCGCTCGCTTGCGCTAACTGCACTCCCACTGGTACCAGCGTACAGTACTTTACTCCAGAATACTGTGGGCAGAGAATGACTGAAGCCAGTGCCAGCACAGCTATATTATATACATTCAGTGTTACAGAGAAAACAATGCAGATGACGTGGCTTGCTTCTATTGGTCCAGGTATCAGGAAGGTCCAGAGTGCTGCAGGTCATAGGCCAGTTCAAACCAAAATATTTAAAGGTGGGGGTCATCTCTCCAGGGGTTGTGCTCTGACCTTTCCGCCAAGACTCCAGTTTCAACTAGGCTATTAGCATTTTAAGGTTGGTATCACTCAGATCATTTAATCCCTAACATCAATAACTAGAGTATGCAATGTGCGATCTCTTCGGCGAATGAATCGGACAACTGCTGACGAATAGGGGATTAAAATAACACCAAACATGACACAGTTCCTGCAACCTGAACCTCAAATAACACTAAAGTGTACATATTATCATAATATATAAACTAATAATAAACTAAATACTATCTGCTCATAAATCACTGTGGAATGGAACCAATATAAATATGAATTATATAAATAACTAAATAATAGAGTGTGAGAGTGTGCGTGCGTATTTTACCACGTGATCGCACCATGCCACATGTAGGGTGGCATACTGATCGCGATTGCACGGTAAAACAATGTTACCCAATATACTTTTGTTCATCCAATTATACGACTTCGACACAACAGATATCCCGACAGGAATACACCGAAGATGTATTCCCCGGCAGATAATACTGACACCTGAAAACACTGACCTGAAACCCTGCCGACGAATGAAGAACCCGGCAGGTAGCAATGACGTCACTTTCAATCTCCACATTATGTTTGCTGTTGTTATTTTAAGGAGGCACTGCCTGTACAATGTTCTTTAAAAAGCTGGATTCCCTAGGGCGATAGGGTCCACAAAAGAAAATGCGGGTCCCCCTGTTTATTGTATGTACTGTTTTCCCTACTATACAGCGCTGCGCTGCACTGTGGCGCCTTACAAATCGATGATAATAATATCAATAATAATAGTGGTAGTGTGCTGAAAGCACTAGGACTCTCCCCTCACCCCTGGGAGGTGGGTGTGGGATAATGGAACCGCCAGCATTTAATGCCGTCAGACAGGTGCCTTGAGTGCTAGAACTCCTAGCACTCACTCAGTTCGCTGCTATACATTGAAGTGAATGGGGAACTCTCTTCCCCTTTCTCATGAGAGCAATTAAGGTCTGAAGATGCTGTATGCAGTGTTTTCTGAATGTTATGAATGGCGTGTGAAACGGAGGAGAGTGCCCCATATACTTCAATGTCTCGGTATGGGAGCGAAGGACCGCTATGAATGCTACCATCACCCATAAAGTGGTTTGAGATGCTCACTCACCTCTTCTTCAAGAGCAAACTGATATTAAAATTTATTTTAATGTGTTTCTTGTATTATATTTATTATTAACAATATTATTTTTATGTGGCAAACATTATTACCAAACTATTTGCTGCTCTGTTCCTCCATGTAAAGTAAATAAGTGTAGTCTGGTTTGATTTACTCCTTAAATGTTCTCACTTAGCTTGTTTCACCTCTCTTTTCTTCTTCATTTTCTGACCTTCTCGCCAAGTGAGTTCATTAAATGTATCCAGTGAGTCACTATTACATAGATTAATTTCAAACTGCTCCAGAAACAAGTAGTAACTTGTTGACCTTCCACGTATGGTTTATTCTGTTTATACCTATTACTCTTTTGATTTATGACATGACATTAACATGTATTTTTTTTTTTTTTATAAATATGGGACTTGCTCATTGTTTAAGCTATTTTCAATGTCTTACTTTTGAAGGCATACTAGCTGGAAATGTTATGAAATAAAAAAAAAAAATAATTTGTATTCTTTTTACATATAACAAAATAGCAAAAACTGCTGCTAACAATATTATAAAGCATAATTTAGATTATAAAACCACAGTGAGTTCATTTCAAAGAGTGATCGTGGCATTTTTTAGATACAATTCAATAAACAAACATTGAAACAAAATGTGAAATAGTATATTTAAAACTACAAAAGAAATTATGTTTTTTTACAGAAATTATGATGGTTGTCTGTAAAAAGATACATGGGGGTAGATTTCTCAAACCTGCTAAAAATGAAAAGTGTAAGTGTTGCCCATAGCAACCAATCAGATTTTAGTGCTCATCTATTAACTTCGTTCTAGAAAAAAATATATCTAGAATCTGATTGGTTGCTATCAGCAATACCTCCACTTTTCCTTTTTAGAAGATTTAATAAATCTACTGCATGGTGTTGTTTCCTTATTTATTTTCTTCAAGCTGCTATTAATGCTTTAAAGTTTAAGTGTCATGTAACTACCATGGCAACCACAGCCACATGACATATGGTCTAGTCTGCAAAGCTTTTTGAATGTTCATCTATTCAGCATTCTCGTTCACAGCGCAATACCCCTCATTGCATCCTCTACGATCATGTGACCAGAGAGGAGATTCCAAATCCTAACTGAAAAATCACATGACTAACAATATATCAAATGCACTGAAGAGAAGAGAAAACAGATCTGCTAGAGCTCTGAATGCTGCTGCTGACAGTACTGAGCAGTATACCACAAATAACAGTAGCAGGGAGAGAGGGTTGTTACTCAGACTTCATGTCACCGTCAATCATTAATTACTGATTAAGGGAGCAAAATTAAGTACTATTTATCTTATGGGCCAAAATTTTTTTTTTTTATCATATTAAGGGGGACATATTCTTGCATAATTATATTAGGGGGCAATAATATTTGATTTATAGCGGGGGCATTAAGAATCACTTCATGATGGGGACACCATTTATAGTACACGCTTGAAGCACTACAAGTGCCAGCATGCACATGCAGACACTTGTAGTGCCACAAGTGTGTACTACAGAGGAAAATAATTTCTGTTGCTATTGGAAGTGAAACAAAGCTGCTACCTGCATAAAACTGTATTCAATGTACAGATCATAGCTAATCTATGCCGTATCCAAGGTCAGCTAAAACAAATAACTATGAGAATAAATAACTGAGGTTTGAGACCCCATAATTGACGACGTGTTGACACATTCTGTAGTTTCTTATCTGTAACCACAAGCAACAACCATTAAGCACAGTACAGAATTCTACCATTCCTGTCGGCAGTAACGAGAATAATAATTGTAACATTAATAATAATTTTGGATATACGGCCATCTCGGGCTCACTTATCTGCTGTTCTATGTAATCACTCACATCAGTCCCTGCCCCATTGCAGCTTACAGTCTAAATTGCCCATCACACACACTAGGGTCCACTTTAATCAAAGCCAATTAACCTACCAGTATCTATTTGTAGTGTGGGAGGAAACCACAGCACCCGGAAGAAACCCACGCGATCACGGGGAGAACATGCAAACTCCACACAGAGAGAGCCCTGGTTGGAATCAAAACCCGTGATCCCAGCGCTGTGAGACAGCAAAGCTAACCATTGTGCTACGGTGCTATCCATTTGTGAAACATTAAGCTATTTTCATCAATGGTGGGTTAAGAAATTAAATTTCCCTTTCCCATAATTAACATAACATTAGAAGTATCATCATCATCATCTTCATCTATTTATTTATATATATAGCGCCACTAATTCCGCAGCGCTGTATAGAGAACTCACTCACATCAGTCCCTGCCCCATTGGAGCTTACAATCTAAATCCCCTAACATACACACACACACACATGGACCCAGAGAGACTAAGGGCAATTTAATAGCAACCAATTAACCTACCAGTATGTTTTGGAGTATAAATAAATATCCATTTATGCACTAAAATTGTAAAACATTTTAAGGACAAAGACTATATTCGCTTTTATTTATGAGAGCACTTGACTTTTGTGTATATATATAATTATTAAGTGAACATCCTTGTTTTGCCTTGATATTATAGCCAGCTGCAAAATTTTTATATATCTGCTCCCAAGCCTAAGAAAATCCTTTAGCAGCTCCAAGACGTCTAGTTTTCTGGCCTACATGGAGCTGTCAGGGATATATCTCTTTCACTGTCTTTGATATAGACTTTCATCTGCGATGAACACAGATGTCAGGACTGAATGTGGATTCAAACAATTCTGTTGCATTGTTTTCCTAAAATAGGAGCTGCCATCTTCTGCTGTAACAGCTCATCCTTCATCCTCCCAGCCAGTTCCTTGCGAGTAAAGTTCATTCAATGTAGTAGCTGTGTGTATGTAGAGTTACTGGCATTTATGGACGTTCATCTGTTAGCAATAGATAGGCCTAACAGGAAAAATGATTGGTTTTGTATGTTGAATTATGTGATTTTACAATACAAAATAGGCAAGAAGTTAAAACCTGGTTGTATAACAAATAATTAGTTGTTTTTTTAAATTGTTTGATAATAGCTGCAGTTGTAGGTGGACCTTGTTCCGTGATAAGACTGCGGCGCGTGGAGCTCTTGACAAAATGATCCTCACTCTGCAGGCAGCATGAGTATGTAGCAAGCATTTGTGTCTTACACAGATGGATGTATCATCTGAAAACTGACACAGCATGTAAGTACAATAGTGGCCATGATGTGTCCGGGGCTGATGCAATGATGGGGATGGGGATTGCAAACTGACAGCATGATATGGATGAGGCATTATGTGGTTGGGTTTGGCATGGTGTGGCTGGGAACAGCATGGTTTGGCTTGGGAAGGCATGATGTGACTGGGGGTGGCATAATGTAGCTGGAGGTGGCACGATGTGGCTGAGGAGGGCATGGTTTGGCTGTGGAATGCATGATGTGACGGGGTGGCATAATGTAGCGGGAGGTGGCATGATGTGGCTGAGGAGGGCATGGTTTGGCTGTGGAAGGCATGATGTGACTGGGGGTGTCATGATGTATCTGGGGGTGTCATGGTTTTACTGTGGATGGCATTATTTGGTTGTGGAGGGTATGATGTGGCTGGGGATGCCATGATTTAGCTGGGGAGGTCTGCGTGGCTTGGGATGGCGTGATATAGCTGGGGGAGGCTTGCTGTGGCTGAGGGTGGCATGATGTGCCTAAGGGGGGCATGATTTAGCTGGGGAGGCCTGTTGTGGCTGAAGATGGCATGATATGCCTGGGGGAGGCTTGCTGTGGCTGAGGGTGGCATGATGTGCCTGGGGGAAGGCCTGCTGTGGCTTGGGGTAGCATGATGTGCCTGAGGATGGCAGGATGTGGCTACAAATGACATGACCTCTGTATTGTGGAGGTTCACAAGTACCTCTGTATTGTGTGCTGGCCACAACGATGCTACATACTAGTAAGATTAGGCAGGTATATATTGTATTTGATTACAGCTCTATGACATAACAATATTTCATACACTTATTGGCTACATTTAACTACACCCACATTAGACAAATCACATCTGCATATTTTTCAACAAGGCCCATAATTCTGTTGCCCATGCATTGGTAAAGAGCCTGGGCCTCTTTCTTGTGTTTGCTCCCCAGGCCAAAAGTTTCCAACCCTTCCCTGCTTGTCATGCAGTAACAACAGATCTCCCCTGTGAGCTTATACATACTGTGTGTAATAAATGTATATTATATTATAATGTATTACATGCTACACGATCTGTGTTAGGTACTGCTATCACTTATTGCTCAGCTTTCCATATTTTCTGCAACTATACATTTCCAGAGAGGTCCCAACATTCCAGAATCCAGACAACAAACCAGTATCAGGTTGTGAAAGCTTCAATAACAGGTGGGAGGGAGACTGGTTCAATATGCCATTCCAAAGAGGTGCAGCCCCAACGTGGTGTGACCACGCCCCCTTCAGCGGCACACATCCTCTGTCCTTATCATTCGTGGAGGGGCCCCAAAAAATTGATGTACCTTAGCCCCAAATTCCTCTTGGTGGCTCTGAACAAATAAATACATAATGATAATCCTTACCCAATATGTGCCATGAGATTCCCTTTTATCCAGATAAATGCATTAATTCATATTTATCTTATATTATTAAAAATGAAAAAATTAGCAAAACTGGACAAATTCAATCTGGGTAGTTCACAGAAGCCTAGGTCGTTATATATTTATTGTGTAAGAGAACAAAGAAGAACAAGTTACGTGAATATTGTGAAATAATTGCTGAATTAGTTTTTTTCTCCTTTGTTTTTTAGTTGGATAGAAATTTTTATTGGTACCATGAGAAAAGAATCATTTGCCAATTTCTTTTGCAACAGATAACACTGATATATTGCAATTTATTTTACTCCCAGCATGGGCTAATAAAATACCTCCTTGGTATCATATTTAAATTTGAAAACATGTCTTTCCTATTACACTATAATGCTTCATTTGAGTTACTGTACCGGAGAGACTGTTCTGAGATAAAATAAATTACTCACATAAACTTCCATTACTTCATATTATAAACGTAGAACTTCTTGTTGCCTTATCTACGTTTAAAACAGAAAAATGATATCTGTATTAAAAAAAATGGTATTTTTTAACACTCTAACGTTAACAAATACCAAATTAGGATGGGTTGTAACTTAATTACATTTCCCTTTTCAAAAACTTTGAACTAAAAATATAATGCTATAAGAGGTATAAACATTTTATGGTATTACAGCAAACAACACATTCATTTTGGAACAATTTTGGAGTAAAATGTGTATAAAAATATTATTACAAAAATTCATGACTTGTCAGAATTGATCACTGACTGAAAATAGTTTAAGTGCATAGTTTAGTTAGTATAGTTCATAGACACCAGAAGATCACATAGTACAGTCATGGCCAAAAGTTTTGAGAATTACACAAATATTGGTTTTCACAAAGTTTGCTGCTTCAGTGTTTTTAGACCATTTTGTCAGATGTCGCTATGGTATATTGAAGTAAAATTATAATCATTTCATAAGTGTCAAAGGCTTTTATTGACAATTACATTAAGATTATGCAAAGAGTCGATATTTGCAGTGTTGACCCTTCTTTTTGAAAACTTCTGCAATGCACCCTGGCATGCTGTCAATCAACTTCTGGGCCACATACTGACTGATGGCCGCCCATTCTTGTCTAATCAATGGTTGAAGTTTGTCAGAATTTGTGGGTTTTTGTTTGTCCACCCGCCTCTTGAGGATTGACCACAAGTTCTCAATGGGATTAAGGTCTGGGGAGTTTCCTGGCCATAGACCCAAAATTTTGTTTGTTTTGATCCCTGAGCCACTTAGTTATCGCTTTTGCCTTGTGGATAGGTGCTCCATCATGCTGGAAAAGGCATTGTTCATCACCAAACTGTTCTTGGATGGTTGGGAGAAGTTGCTCTTGGAGGATGTTTTGGTACCATTCTTTATTCATGGTTGTGTTCTTAGGCAAAATTGTGCCATTCTCAAAACTTTTGACCATAACTGTACAGACAAGCTAGTTGTTGGCTTTACCTTGATTAGCTCTCTTCAACATAGAATTTAATGGGCCTCATTCACCAAGGCAGAATCTGTCAATTTTGAGAGTATCATCCGCAAAATACCTCTGAGCATGCCCAGAACCGGACCATATGCCAGTAAACTCAGCCCTGTCCGCTCCACCTGCGAGCACAAAGGACAATCATGACAGCCTACAATTTCGGGGTGTAAACAGGGTGGGGAAGAGTTATTTTGACATATTCAATGTACAATAGGGGCGTGCCAAACTTAAACACACACAGCCACGTCCGAATCCAGCTCTGGGCATTGCAATGTTACTTGTTTTCCTGCTGTATCTCTTGCTCCAGCTACAGGACTAGTCTAAGTCCTGATTAGTAGTGATGACAGTCTCGTATGCATGCTATAACATGTGTTTGCAAACAGGAGAAACTGTAAAAAAAAATTTTATGTTTTGTAGACATCCTAATAAATATATTTCATGGGGAAAACTTTTTTTTTTAACTGTTCTATAATTAATGCCTATATTATTAACTGGGATACTAATTCTATATATTTTTATTCTGTGCAATCTTTTGTGAATTTATAATCCACATAGGTATTGGAGGTAGTCTGCAGGGTCTTGTATAGTAGAACAGAGCAGACGTACACCCAAATTCATCAGTGCACGTATCATTCAGATCTGATCCTTGCTGAATTCGGAAGTACGCGGAGCCGATTTATGTACGGTTTAAGGAAACACATGTAGCACTCAATATACGTGCTATGATGAATTAGGTCCAATGTGTCTTGTACACGTAGTTATAATTGCTGAATTAGTGACAAAGCAAGGTCATACAGTCTGACTCATACACAAATGACTGAAAGTTATACTAAATCAGCAGGTGATATATTGTGGTCATAACAGGCACTCATGTCAGGGCAGGCAGCAACGACCGATTCTCAGGAACAAAGGAAAGCTCATCAACATAAACCATTAGACAACAACACTCAGTTCAGGAAGAATATATCCTATAACGGGCACCTGAGTCATGCCCAGTTTGGACTCATATATGTTCTGTCACTTGGCGTTGACAACAAGAAACTCAGAATTGACCATGGATACTGCTAACAAGACACCAGAAAGATAGTTACCCACTAATGAGGAAGACCCTTATCTTTATGTCTTTTAGGAAACTTTTTTGTTCAATTTTTTTATTCAATTATAATATACATCTCCGCACTTGTCTCAAAATATCTCCAAATGTGACACCTTCAGTCTGCACAAGATCTGCGTTTCTCATTACATCCTCCCATTCATGGTTATAGAACTTTTTTCGGGCTGCACCCACTCCATGGAATCCTCTCCCTCGCAAAATAAAACTTTGCTCTAGTCGCCAAACCTCTCTGAAAACCCACCTCTTCAGGCAAGCTTATAATATTCCTCAACCACCCTCTTAATCTCCCTAGGTTACTCTATTACCACCTTCTACATAGCTAACACAAGACAACAACCCTCTGACCAACATTGCTGTGTGACTGGATCATATAGCCCACTAAGCACTTTTTACCTTGGCACTCTAGCTAGACAAATATGCAATATGTAGTATCTTATGTATCAAACTCACATTGTCCCATAGACTGTAAGCTTGTGAGCAGAGTCTTCTTACACCTCTGTCTTTTGTATTACTCATTATTGTTTTATTACTGCATTTGTTTTTTACTGTCTATAGAATATGCTGACACTATATAAATAAATGTTTATGATGACGATGAATTATGGTTTGTATGATTTTCCAATGGGGCAGGGACTGATGTGAATGAGTTCTCTGTACAGCGCTGCGGAATCAGTAGCGCTATATGAATAAATGGTGATGATGATGATTTTCACAATTACAATATACACAAAAATAGTAATAAAGCAAAAAATGTCAAGCAATAAATTAAAGGAAATAAATAAATTAAATTTATTAGTGCATAAGAAGTTATTGGTTACACATCATTTTTAGCATTTGACGTTAAATAGTTTCAGTTTTTAACAGTTAACCAACTACAGAAGTTTTGATTGGCCGCTGTGTGAGGTTTGTTTTGAAGCCATTGTTTTAAAATCTGGAGCTTTGTGGCTGTTAATATCACAATAAGTGAGGGAATCAAGACTTCCTGAATCAAGGATTTACAAGGATCAAAATAACAATAGCAGAGCCATAACATTGCTTTGTATGAAGATATAAAGTGTATTTATAAAGTGTTAAACTGTCAAATTTTGCAATACCAAAAACAATGCCTAATATCTGCTTGTAGCTGTATGCATCTAAGATATCTCCCCCCTTCCTCCTCAACCACACGTCTTCTTTGTCCTGTGAAAATGTTTATTTATAACATATAGATCCTGAACAGGGCCCTCTTAACAACATTTTGGGCCCCCAGCCACAGCAGTGCACTGGATCCCCAATATATACATATATATATATATATATAAAAAATAAATAAAAAATGATTATATATATGGGCCCTGCAGCCCAGGGGGGCCCGTCGGAGGCAGCAAAAAATAAAAAATAAAAAAACTGGAAAAAAAAAAAAAGACAAAACTTACCTTGCGGTCAGCTGGCGATCCGGCTCCCTCCATGGTCTCCTCCTCCGTCGCGCTCCGCAATGGATGTCGGGCGGGCGTGATGATGTCACACCCGACATGCACTGCGAGCGCCGTACGGAGGAGGAGACCATGGAGGGAGCCGGATCGCCAGCTGACCGCAAGGTAAATATTGTCTTTTTTTTTCCAGGTTTTTGTTTTTCTTTTGCTGCCTTTGACGGGCCCCCCTGGGCTGCAGGGCCCCCGGGCACCTGCTTATTGTGCCCTGATCCTGAAGTCTGGCTGCAGATAAATATTTTATATTAGGGTCATTACATTAAAGAGTTGTATTCAGTGGTGAAGACTATCCCCTCTCATGTGCCTTAATGAATGGGGCCCTTACTCTCCTGCAGACTTCCACCTGCTCCCATGAAACCTATGCGCAAGTCTTGCAGTGGACCATAAACAGATTGAAATAAGCCGTAGACACTGCTTAGTACAGTGCTGGCTAACCTGTCACACTCCAGGTGTCGTGAAGCTACAAGTCCCAGCATGCTTTGCCAATATATAGCAGCTTATTGCTGGAAGGGTATGCTGGGACTTGTAGTTTCACAACACCTGGAGTGTCACAGGTTAGCCAGCACTGGCTTAGTAGATAGTGGACAAGTAAGTGTCATACAGTATTAAATTTGCTTTTGATCATACCATTTTGTAGAGAATTTAAAACATTAGGAATTGTGGCCTGGCGATAAGTGAGCTGAAGTCTCTGAGGACATGGGGTAAAAGTCAACTGGTCCAGAAGCATTATTCATATCAACTTTCATCATGTAGCACACAAATATCAACTTTAAATTTCAGTGTACAAATAAGCTATCAAGTATTTGTGTGTTACATGAAAACACAGTCAGTATTTAACTTATGTGCAAAACAGAAAACGAATTTGCACCCCTTGCATTGTAACATGGTTTTGTCCAGGAGACTGAAATAAGAAGTTTCTTAAGTTAAGATTCTTAATGAATCAGGCCCTCTCATTCTCCCTTGTAGCCAAATATCCATTTTTATTTTTTTATGGAGACAGCATGTTCGGGCCTTTTAGTTCTTCAGTCGTTTTGCTGTAGTTCTACATAAATAATTTTGGAGGGATTCATTTTGCTTTCTTTCTTTTTCTATATTTGCCAATTTGGATTACATGCTGCAACTCATATTGGATTCACAAATTCTGATTTTGTCGCTAATGATTCATTTTTTAAATGCCCTTTTCTTTGTATGTATTCCTTCATTTACCGTTAAATTGAACCATATTGGCTTTATGTCGTTCCTCTGTACTTGCTCAGCACAGGAATAATTGGGTAAATGTATTTATGTAAAATCATTTTAAAAGGCTTCCATTTATGTTCTGTGACTTTTCTTAAGAAAACTTCATCTCAGTCTGTGAGTTCAGCTGATGACCTCAGCGTTGGGGAATTGGCCTCTAAAAGATCATTTTTTGTCAAACCAACATTTATTTTTTTATTATAGTTTAAATCAGATGAGACTACACTATAATCAGTATGTACCAGGATCTTCTTAGTTTTATCACTCTTTATTGTCTGAGATTACACTAACTCACCAATGACGTTGTCCTGCAGGAAGCCTGCGATCTGTCACCTCTTTGTAACCCCAGCATGACTATTACTATAGATAGATAGATAGATAGATATGAGAGAGATAGATAGATAGATATATAGATATGAGATAGACAGATAGATAGATAGATAGATAGATAGATAGATAGATAGATAGATAGATAAATATGAGATTGATAGATAGATTGATAGATAGATAGATAGATAGATAGATAGATAGATAGATAGATAGATAGATAGACAGATAGATAGATATGAGATAGAAAGATAGATAGATATGAGATAGATAGATAGATAGATAGATAGATAGATATGAGATAGATAGATAGATAGATAGATAGATAGATAGATAGATAGATATGAGAGAGACAGATAGATAGATAGATAGATAGATAAATATGAGATTGATAGATAGATTGATAGCTAGATAGATAGATAGACAGATAGATAGATATGAGATAGAAAGTCAGATAGATATGAGATAGATAGATAGATAGATAGATAGATAGATAGATATGAGATAGATAGATAGATAGATAGATAGATAGATAGATAGATAGATAGAAAGATAGATAGATAGATAGATATAAGATAGAAAGATAGATAGATATGAGATAGATAGAGAGATAGATAGATAGATAGATATTAGATGGATAGATAGACAGATAGATAGATATGAGATATAAAGATAGAAAGATATGAGATAGATAGATAGATATTAGATAGCTAGATACATATTAGATCGATAGATTGGTAGATAGATATTAGATAGATGGATAGATAGATAGATAGATAGATAGATAGATAGATAGATAGATAGATAGATAGATATGAGATAGAAAGATAGATATGAGAAAGATAGATAGATAGATATATAGATAAATATGAGATTGATAGATAGATAGATAGATATATATAAGATAGATAGATAGATAGATAGATAGATAGATAGATAGATATGAGATAGATAGATAGATAGATATGAGATAGAAAGATAGATAGATATGAGATAGATAGATAGATATGAGATAGATAGATAGATAGATAGATAGATAGATAGATAGATAGATATTAGATAGCTAGATACATATTAGTAGATAGATAGGTAGATAGATATTAGATGGATAGATAGACAGATAGATAGATATGAGATAGATAGAAAGATAGATAGATGAGATAGATAGATAGATAGATAGATATTAGATAGCTAAATACATATTACATAGATAAATACATAGATAGATAGATAGATAGATAGATAGATAGATAGATAGATTGGTAGATAGATATTAGATAGATATATAGATAGATAGATAGATATTAGATAGATAGATAGATAGATAGATAGATAGATAGATAGATATTAGATAGATGGGTAGATAGATAGATATATAGATAGATAGATTGATATTAGATAGATAGATAGATAGATAGATAGATAGATAGATAGATAGATAGATTGGTAGATAGATATTAGATGGATAGATAGATAGATAGATAGATAGATATTAGATAGATATATAGATAGATAGATAGATATTAGATAGATAGATAGATAGATAGATATTAGATAGATGGATAGATAGATAGATAGATAGATAGATATATAGATAGATAGATTGATATTAGATAGATAGATAGATAGATAGATAGATAGATATTAGATAGATGGATAGATAGATAGATATATAGATAGATAGATAGATAGATAGATAGATAGATAGATAGATAGATAGATAGATAGATAGGTAGACACAATTATTAACGGTTCAAACCACCCTAGGCTAATATGCTTGTAGCTCCCCTTGCCTTCCAAACCAGGCAATTACACAGTAGGTAAAAACGAACTCCTCCTTAATTTAAAGTGTTTGTATTTCTGTGTTTGTATTTTTAAAAAGGTTGTAGCAGTCTTCACTCATTTCATTTTCATTAACATCAGAGCTGTATACCAGAGCGACGGCATGAGCGAACGCTGCTCAGGGTGAAGGTGGAGGGCGGGGCTGTCACACCTGTACCTATCGCCACTCTTGTCTCTCCTACTTATCCACAAGCGCCCGCCCAAGGGTGACTTATTGTCCTCAGTCTTTTACCAAGGGGATACGTCACAACTAAAATCTTATACATATTTCTTCTGCCTTCTTTTATCTTTGAAGAACAAGCATTCTCCTATATTTTAAAAGTAATGACAGCTCACAACTCTCCCTTTCAAAATGTTGTACTACCAAAAATTTTGAGCTCCCCCAAAAAAACATTGCACCCTGTGCTGCAGCCTAGTCGGCCTATTGGATGATCAGGCCAAGGTAACTACATGTAATAACAGGTATCAAGGTAAGTATCGCTAAGCTCCTATTATGCCATTTTATCAATGCACAATAGGGTGTGGTGCCTCAGTGTTTCCCTGTTAGTGTCTAATGTTCTGCACAGATGTAGATAGTGTTACTTTTTGTTTCCAGCCAGAGGCAAACATTTGGTCAGCGGAGCTACAGGAATGCAAAAATAAAATGGATATTTCGGCTCCCATCCATGGAAGTCTTGTCTCCTGATATGACACGAGAACACCGCCAACTGACACCATTCGGAGCAACAACCTTAATATCTTCTTGTCAGCTCATTGCATTTCATATTTTTTGAACCTTAACAGCATTAACATTCTACTGTATCTAAATACCATGCTTGGAGACCATGGACGTGCTTTCAAATTAATAATTCTAAATTAATAGTTGTTTAACCGCGGCCAGGACTTTTTTGTTTAGAGCTAGGAATTTGAAACACAATATGCCATTGGGAAATCAAAGAGAAATGCATTTAGATGCTATTGCTGGGAATTGAAATATCATTCAAATTAAAGTGATAAATATCAAGGGCTTTTTTTTTTTTTGCCTTTAAACAAACCAGCCAAAGATTAACAAGAACTCGTCTAATCGCGTGAAGTAGTCAGATGTTCTGGCAGATGCCTAGTCCAGGTTCTGCTTTTCTGTTTATCTCTTGTTTTAGCCCAATATATTCAGTAGAAATATGACAGGGAGCCCGCAAGGCCACTATATCAATTTGTGCTGATGCGAACTTCCTATGCTCCGATTAACCCTTTGTAGAGAAGAGCCCGATGTTCCAAAGTTTTGGATGAACTCCTGAAAAAGTTTTCTTGCTGCAACTCCCTATAGAGATGCCTATAAATTACCTTTATACACTGTTTTAAGCACAATTACTTAAGTTATATTGTATGTGCATGCATTTTTAATACTTTTTAGTTCATTCCTTGTGCATAAAAAAGTCAAGTGAACAGAGTGCGTATTGATTGTTTGGCTCAACGTTTACGAACGTGAGTCACTGGGAGATTGAACTATAAAAGTCTTTACACTTATGTATGTCAACCACTGTTGGATTAGTTTCCTCTATATAGATTTGTTTTTGCTGGAGAGAGCTTTTGGCAAGTCAAAGCAGCGAGCTTAAAGTAAATTACCTGGCTAGCTTACATTCAAGAATATGAGTGATTAAAAACAATCTAGATAAATGATTTTTTTGTGAGAAGCACAGCAGCTGGTACTCTTCCCTGAGACACGGGATTGGAATGTACTGTGAGAATATAGGCCGTCTGAGCAAGTATTAATTCAGAAACTACTTAAAACAGTATCCGTAACAGAGAAATGAGCAATGTATTGTCAGATAGAAATACTTTCTAATACACATGACCTAAACAAAATATATAATACAATTATTAATTAAGCAACATTACTTCTAAACATATGCACTATTAAAAATGGATTATTGCTAAAGTTAAATTAGAAAAGGTTAAGAAATTCATTAATTGTTCTAATGCCATAATTCCGCTCTCACCTCAAGGGGTGTCACACGGGCGATTATTGTTCTGCATTTAAAATGTAGTGTACAAGCACTGTGAAAAGCCCTACATAGACAGCAGTGGTTTTTAAACACAGTGGATCTAATTAATTAAGGAGACCAAGGCAAAAATAGGAGTACATTTTCACCTGGACAAACTAGGGGTGCAAATTAGTTTATTATTTTGTTAAAGTTAAAGTTCGCCTCACAAACTTTCTTACAGCAAACAACCTACTGGATCCTCTTCAGTCAGGCTTTCGCTCTCAACACTCCACAGAGACTGCGCTGACCAAGGTTGTCAATGATTTGATCACAGCAAAAAGTAAAAAAACATGACTCTCTTCTAATTCTCCTGGATCTCTCTGCTGCATTTGACACTGTTGACCACTCTCTCCTCATACAAACGCTACAATCCCTAGGTCTTGAAGGCACTGTCCTACCCTTGTTCTCATCCTGCCTATCTAATCGCTCTTTCAGTGTTCATTTCTCTGGATCCACTTCTGCTCCGCTTCCTTTATCAGTTGGAGTACCACAAGGCTCAGTCCTAGGTCCTCTGCTATTCTCTATCTACACCACTTCTCTTGGAAAACTAATAAGCTCCTTTGGATTTCAGTATCATCTCTATGCGGATGATACAGATATCTATCAATCCTCTCCTGATCTTTCACCATCTGTGTTGTCTCGCGTTACTGACTGTCTTTCTGCCATTTCATCTTGGATGTCTTCTCGCCAACTCAAACTCAATCTTTCAAAAACTGAATTAATAATTTTCCCACCAAAAAACAGAAGCTTCCTGCCTGACATTTCTATTTCTGTTGATAACATAACCATAAATCCCACCCCACAAGCTCGCTGCCTAGGTGTAATACTTGATTCACAACTGTCGTTTATTCCCCACATCAACTCTATATCTAAATCATGTTACATACACCTAAAGAACATTTCCAGAATACGCACATATCTGACACAAGACACCGCAAAAACATTAATTCATGCACTCATCATCTCCCGCATCGACTATTACAATTCACTCCTTACTGGTCTTCCCAAAATCAGACTTGAATCCCTACAATGTATTGTGCACGTAGCGGTTAGATTGATTTTCCTTGCAAACTGTTCTTCCTCTGCTGAGCCACTCTGTCAGTCTCTTCATTGGCTGCATGTATTTCAATGAATCTAATATAAAATTCTTTTACTAACATACAATTCCATCTCTCTTCCAGTCTCATCCCATCCTCCCATTCCCGGTTACAGGACTTTTTTCAGGCTGCTTCCACTTTGTGGAATTCCCTCCCTCGCACAGTAAGACTTTCCTCTAGTCTTCAAACCTTCAAGTGTTCTCCGAAAACCCACCTCTTCAGATAAGCTTATGATATTCCTCAACCAGCATCTTAATTTCCCTAGGTTACCCTATTACCACCCTCTACACAGCTAACACAAGACAACAACCCTCTGACCAACATTGCTGTGTGACTGATCATACAGCCCACTCAATACTTTTACCTTTGCATTCTAGCTGGGCCAATGTGCAATATGATGTAGCAGATGCACTTGTGTTACAAACTCCCATTGTCCCATAGATTGTAAGTTTGTTGTTGTATTACCCAGTATTGTTTTATTAATGTTTGTTCCCAATTGTAAAGTGCTATGGAATTTGCTGGCGCTATATAAATAAATTTTGATGATGATAGATAGATAGAGAGATAGATAGATAGATAGATAGATAGATAGATAGATAAATAGATAGAAGATAGATATGAGATAAATAAATAGATAGATAGATAGATAGATAGATAGATAGATAGATAGATAGATAGAGAATGAGAAAAGATACTAGATAGATAGATGGATAGATAGATATGAGATAGATAGAGAAAAAGAGTACAAATAGATTTATAGATAGATAAGAGATAGATAGATAGATAGATAGATAGATAAAGAGAAAGATACTAGATAGATAGACAGATAGAGAAAGAGGAAGATACTAGATAGATAGACAGATAGATAAAGAGAAAGATACTAGATAGATAGATAGATAGAGTCAGGTCCATAAATATTGGGATATCGACACAATTCTTATATTTTGGGCTCTATACATCACCACAATGGATTTGAAATGAAACTAACAAGATGTGCTTTAACTACAGACTTTCAGCTTTAATTTGAGGGTATTAACATCCAAATCAGGTGAATGGTGTAGGAATTACAATGGTTCCTATATGTGCCTCCCACTAATTGACCAAAAGTAATGGGACAATCGACTCCATAGCTATTTCATGGACATGTGTGGGCTATTCCCTCATTATTTCATCATCAATTAAGCAGGTAAAAGGTCTGGAGTTGATTCTAGGTGTGACATTTGCATTTGGAATCTGTTGCTGTCGACTCTCAATATGAGATCCAAAGAGCTGTCACTATCAGTGAAGCAAGCCATCATTAGGCTGAAAAATCAAAACAAACCCATCATAGAGATAGCAAAAACATTAGGTGTGGTCAAATCAACTGTTTGGAACATTCTTAAAAAGAACGAACACAGCGGAGAGCTCAGGAACACCAAAAGACCCGGAAGACCAGGGAAAACAACTGTGGTGGATGACAGAAGAACTTTTTCCCTGGTGAAGAAAAACCCCTTCACAACAGTTGACCAAATCAAGAACACTCTCCAGGAGGTAGGTGTATATGTGTCAAAGTCAACAATCAAGAGAAGACTTCACAAGAGTGAATATAGAGAGTTCACCACAAGATGTAAACCGTTTGTGAGCCACAAAAACAGGAAGACCAGATTAGAATTTGGCAAACAACATCTAAAACAGCCATTACAGTTCTGGAAAAACATCCTATGGACAGATGAGACAAAGATCAACTTGTACCAGAGTGATGGGAAGAGAAGAGTATGGAGAAGGAAAGGAACTGCTCATGATCCAAAACATACCACCTCATCAGTGAAGCATGGTGGTGGTAGTGTCATGGTGTGGGCATGTATGGCTGCCAATGGAACTGGTTCCCTTGTATTTATTGATGATGTGACTGCTGACAAAAGCAGTAGGATGAATTCTGAAGTGTTTCGGGCAATATTATCTGATAGATAGATAGATAGATAGATAGATAGATAGATAGATAGATAGAGAAAGAGAGAGAGAGATACTAGATAGATAGATAGATAGATAGATAGATAGATAGATAGATAGATAGATAATGAGAAAGATATTAGATAGATAGATGGATAGATAGATATGAGATAGATAAAGAGAGTACTAAATAGATATATAGATAGATAGATAGATAAATAGATAACATTACACTTTGTTTTCTAAAATATAAATCTTCTTTGCATTATTTAAAAAACCCACCTAAACATCATAAATGAAATAAGTGTCAAGCCTGCAGTAAAATGAACTATTGAAAACATATGAGCACAGTTTGTCAGAAAGGAATAAATGAACACAAATTGTTCTATAAGTGCAGCCTTTTCCCCTGAAAGGCAAAGACTTTAGTTTTTAACTCACATTTTCCTTTGCACATACATCCAGCTAAAAGTTTTCAACTTCAATCTGCAGCTAATTTGAGCAACAGAGACCTTGATAGAGATGAAGGATAACGGTTAATGGAGCAGTGATTTGAACTGTATCCATTCCGACAATTGCTTTATTGATTGTAAGTGGATGGAAATAGAGGAGACAGAGGACAACATTTCTATGCACATATGACTTATCTCCACAGTCTAGTCTTTTATTTGATAATAGAATTGCTGGGAGATATTATGAAACTGGTTTGGCCGCTTTCTATTTACTTTAGCTTTAGGATTTCTTCCTTTTAAAACAAACACTGCATCTGTATAATTCTGGTTCAAGTACAAGTTTATTACCATATTGTATTGTTCATCATTACATTGATCATGATAATACAGCATGAGCACTTTTGTAACTTTTATCGCTGTTTGTATTAATGTTAAATATTCACGGGGTCCCTCACAATGTTCTCTGTACAGCACTTTGAAATTTCTGAGCTGTATAAATATAATACTGTTCCTGTATCGGGTAAAAAGTTTAAAGCAGGTGTCCACCTTAGGCAGAAGTTTTCTGAAATAAACTTGCTGAAGTAGCCGACGTTGCCCGGGTTTAAATCTTCAAGTTATTACGTTATCCATGAGTTGGATGTAACTGTCAACCTTTTAAAAATAATTAGCAGCTCTTCCAACACACCCATGAGGTGGCTGCGCAGTGTCGTTTTTGTTTTTAAATTAAATGTCATCCAAATCCATTCAGTGGATGGTTCAGAACAGACTCCCCGGGTCAAAGTTCTGCCCAGCATATATCAACTGGATGTGTGACTGGGACCTCAACCCCCTGTTATTGGATCCCAACCCCTGTTGGGATCCAATGTTATCAGTCTGTGAAGTTTTTGTCAAAATCCATCCATTGAAAGGCTCAGAACAGGCTCCCCGGATCAAAATTCTGCCCACCGTACACCAGCGGGAGGACCAACCGGGACCCTAACGCCCCTAAAACTTGGCCAGCATCCAACTGGACCACCTCGCATTGGTTTCATTCCAATTGGTACAGGGGTGTCCAAATGTATTCTCAGAACAGGCTCCCCAGGTCAAATTTCTGCCCAGCGTACACCAAGGGGAGGTACGACCGGGACACTAAGGGTTGTTCGAATGCATAACCCACCAGACAAACAAACAAACAAAATGAACAATAAGTTTTATATATTAGATGAAAGTAACAGACACATTGGGGAGATCCAGATGCCAGCAATGTGATATCATCACAATGTCCACTGCACACATTGCCATTATGGCAAGAATTTACGCTAACCAAACCTACATTCGGCAAACTCAGCACCGACCCCATTGTGATATATTCTAACTGCAAACCCTTGATTATCTTTAATAATTTGTTAAATACACCCTTTTGTAGAATTGAAGAAATTGTGCAACCTGCCCTTTCCTCAGGAAAGTCATTAACTGCCCACATACCTCTCAGGCTGCAGAATGTCGAGTACATGCTAGATAAACTCTGCTGAGGAGTATATCTAGCAAATGATTAACTATTAACTATAGGTCTTTAACATTTAGGAATTAAAAAAAATGTCCACAACGGTGGAAATAGACATTAATTATTGTATAAAAGTAAATGGTGACGTGGAAGGGATGTGGAAGGTTTGTCCTGGGGAATGAAGCATGTCATTGGATAACTGTGGCACTTCTACAGTTCTGTGCTTCATTCACAATGTCTGAAAGCCCCCCCCTCTCTAAATTTCTCTACAAACGTTAGTACAGCGATTAAGTCATCAGGTGGTGTGCGTTTTCTCATGATGACTAGAAGGACAAGGCGGAGGAGAGGAACAGACTGAAGAACTTATGTAATCCTGTGTATACAAGGTCTATTTTACATGTGGCCTCTATACTGTGTAATGTCTCTGACTGTGAATCTGTTTCTCCTATCTAGCATATAGAGTCTATGGGCCTGATTCATTAAGGAACAGGGATGGAAAGGGGGAGGGAAGGGGAGTATGTATGTAGTCAATGTACAGTAAGAGCACCAAGCTCGAGTGCACGCAGCAATGTCCAATTCAAGCTTTGAGCATCTCAAAGGCCCGTGTTTTTCTGTTGTATCACTTCTACCAGCAACAATTCGGGTGTAATTGCCAAGTGATAGTAATAAAGGCTGTGTATGTATGCTAGAACATGTGTTTGAAATCAGGAACAATTGTAAATATGAATTTGTACAGTGGACAATCGTAACATAATAATAAATGTTTTGGAGTGAATTATTTTTTTCCCTGTGCATTCTTTTAAGACTTTATATTCCACTTATACATTGGACGTATCCTGCAGTGTATTTTCTGTTAGAACAGAACGGACCTAGACCCGTATTCAACAAGAGAAGTTTCATCAGGTCGGCTCCTAGTTTAATATGGACACGTGTTTGACCAATCTATGTGCATTTTTTAAACCAATTTAGGTTCATTTTGCGTGCCTTAATGAATCAGAACCAAATAGATTTTTATGATATGTTGCCTTGGCAGGAATAAGATTATCAGGAACATCAAAGCTGGTAGAATTTTCACACGCGACGGTGACACATGTATATTGTAAATAGGCTACAAAACAAATAACATCCAACAATTTTTGATTGAAAAATGTAACTTTAGCTTGCATAAAGATACAAAAAAACAGACATAAGACATCACATTCAAGTGTCCTGCATCTCAGCGCAGCTGTAAGCACGATATTGCATGAAACATATATCAGATATACTTTATAGTTCCATACAAGAAATATGCCACAAGTTATGACATCCAACCCCACATATCATATAATGCACTATTAATGAATCACTTAAACAAGACAACTGTTTCTGCAAGCAATGGATGTGAGAGGGGAGGTAGGTGAAGGAGTTAAGGAAGGGTGATCACAAGAAAAAAGCTTTATTGATAGAAAGACACATATAAGGGGAGGGTACATAAATAAAGGGAAGACGGTCAACAAAACTTCAAAAAGTGTGATAGGGAATAGGATTGAGGGGGAAGAAAGGGGGAGTCACAGGCCCAAAGCTTTATTGAAAAACAGACAACTAGAGGGAGAAGGGGAAGGAGAAGAGTCTAGTCCTCTGCTTCTTCCTCATGACTGTCCATGATGGATTTCTCTTTAAGCAGGCTGTGGATCAGCCTGCGACAGTCCTGGGTAGACATCTTCTCCTTTTTCAAAATTAAGATTCCTAGCAAGCCATAAAGCGTCCTAAAAACAATTCATAAGGTCCTAAGCCTCTTTGATTGCCCCATAAATGTGGGTCCCATGAAATAATCCATAAAATTTCGGATGGCATGATATGCAAATCCTGGGCACATTGTCTCTGAGTTCATGTTCCATGGGATCCAAAAGTGCCTGTTCAGAGAGGCAATCCCAAAACTTATGCTGCAATGTTTCCCTGCTGACAATACATCAAGGGCAGTGAACATCTGCACAGGTTCTGGGCGTGCATAATGTCCCGAGAAGCAAACCCCCTTGGATAGCAATCCACGCCATGTCTTTATGTCTATTGGTCAGCCACTTAGTGGCCATATTCTCAAAAACATGCTTTGCAGTTGCTGCAGAGAGTTCTGAAACAGACTCCATCATGTCCTTAGCTCTGATGAGCTTGTGAATAGTTTTGAGCTTCCACAATTCTGGTTTAACTTCCCCAAGATGGTGCTCCCTCACAAATAGTCCAACATTCAGGGAGAACCAAGGAGTGGTCCACTTGCAATGGAAAGAGTTGTCCCACTTGTTCCAGCCAAGATCCTTCCAAAGGGCCAAGAGAAAAATTAAGACATGGAGTTCCCCACAGAGCTGTTGTGCTTTTAAGCAGAGTCATGCAGATGCAGTTGGGATATCTGGTATCACTTTCCTGCCTTTGAGGGGCTACTTGTATATAACTGACTGCTTTACTCTGTCAATTTTGGAGCCCCAGATGAAGTGGAAGACTGTGCTTGTCCTTAACTTGTGAACCGCAGTAAGCGTTTATCAAGCTTAGGGTGTGTACTGCAGAACAGAGAGGATCTCAATGCGCAGCCCAAGTGCTTTCATTTCAATGGTGAGGTCTCCGAGGCTCCGCAGTTCAATCTTTTGTCGTACTGTCACCAGTCTTCCCACCCAAGACTTCAGGGCAACCTCCTCTCTACCAACCTGGACTTACAAAATCTTGATGAAGACTGACTTGATTGTAAAAGGGAATGAAGCAGAGGATAACAGATGCCACTGCCTGAAGAGCATTGCCTCTGACTTTCCGCATTTGACCTCTGCCGCAGAAACTTGGCCGAAGTTCTTGCAGTTCTGGATGAGTGCTGCTACTGAAAACTGGACAATTCAGAAGACAATGATTTCATAACTGTAGAGCGAGCACTCAGCCTCTTGTCAGTCGTGTCCCTCTGATATCTAGATTTTGTCTGATGCACACAGTGAAGAGTTCTATACAACAAAAAGACGAGGTGAAAGAAGGCAGCCTTGTCTGACCCCAGACTAAACTGGAAAGGTCTCAGTCTTCTAATCGACACTGAACCATAAATGTCAAGGTACAGGTAAGGTTAACATACGAACAAAACATTTCTCCCAAACAAAATCTAAGCAATGCTCTACACATAAACTTATGAGGAACACGATCAAAGGCCTTCTTCTGATGAAGGCTGGCCAGGGCAGTAGCACATGGCAATCCTTGTTGTAGTGGACCGGGATTCTGCTTAGGGCCAGGCTATCTACAATCCTGCGGCCCGGAATTCCACAGGTCTGGTCCGGGTGAAGTATCTGTCCAATGACAGTCTTTAGCCGGTTGGCTAGTATCTTGGTGAGGATCTTGTAGTCCACATTCAGGACCAGGCTCGGACTGGCCTGCAGGGCAGCAGGACTATCCACCGGTAGGCCCCGCCACATTATAGCCACGCCCCCTCCGTTGTTAGGGAGGAGCTAAGAAAACTGCTGACTCCCGACTTGCATACAATTCATCTTTTGGACATACGCGAGAACAGGAAGGGACAGATGCGTTCCACGCAGGCACCCTGCTCTCCAACAGTAACAAGCACGGACCACGAGAAACATCCTCTGATTTCAGTACACTGGGTACCCGGCCACCATCTCTATATACATCGAAACTGCAAGTAAACAAAGCTAAATTTAAAAGCATCGCAGCAATAACCATGTGATATATGTGGACAGTGATCTGAATATTTATATTGCACTAGCAGAGACTTAAAGAAATACCAATTCCCATCTACTGGACTTGTATGCTATGAACATTATTTTATTGAGATATCAGTGACTGTGTTATATCTGGATCAATGCAGCATTTATACCCACTGCCATTTGCCTCCCAGTAGCTAGACTAGTCCAGGTCTATATACCTAGGGTTGTCTGATTTTTTATGTATGTTCAATTGATGCCATACCATATGTATGTATATAGAAATCAATGCCTCATAATATAAATACTGTAGTTTAATTGGAGTATTTTATTTGTCTATATTAATGTATTTTTATGTATTTTAACCAGGATTCAATAAATTGTGATAAAACTAACATTAAATGTTATCCCACTAATTGAACCGAGCCTCTTGCTCACAGCCTAATACAAGATATAGAAAATACGAATTGTATTCAAGATAAAAGAATACAAATTTTATTATTAGTATTACACTTGGAATAATACATAAGTCAATGAGCGCTTAACTTTCAGTATATTATTATGTCGTAGGAAGGGATACCCCGTGTTAATGCTGCTCTTGCAACAGTAGGAGTAGAGCGCAACTCCTCACCCCCCCCCCCGTTTTTGCCAAACACTCCCGTTAAACACACTACCACACAGGTGCAGAGAGTCGCGTCTGGGCTCTCTGAACCTGCGCGGTAGTGTGTTTTTCACTTTGAGCAGGGCAGATGAGAGTAGGAGCTCCGGATATCCAACCGCCCAGAGGAGCATGAGCAGGTTAGTAACTAACTGCACAGTCAGCCTGTCATTTTAAAAGAGAAGGATGAGCACACTGCATTCTTTATATACTTCACTATGGTGCTAGCTGTCCTTCGTGGGCTGACCACTCCCCCTCTAGTGTCTGGTCTCGCCTCTATGATGGCTGGCCACACCCCCTCTGGTGGGCCCCTAGCGTTGCAGTCCCCCGGTGGGCTCTTCATGCCCCAGTCCGACACTGTTCAGGACAGAGATGGAATGCCAAATTTAAGATCACATCTCTCCCCCTTGCACTTATACAGGATCATAAACATTCCCTCCCTCATAGACTGGACAGCTAACCAATTACGATCCTGTTCTTGGATCAGAAACAGACCAATGATAAAAATAACTAGCAAAACACTGACATGACATGTTGTACCTTATCTTGTGTCAGGGTCAGGGCCCAAATAAAATATTAAATTATTAGAGATGAAAAAATATGACTTTCCCCTCAGATTAAAATGTTTTAAAAATGGTTAGCCAGTCAGCCGGGGGGATGGGGGTGGGGAACTAGTTTAAGCACATCACAGAGCCCAGACATTATTTGAGGAAACTCACTTAACATATGCAGATCATAGCCATGCCTTCCCTTGAATCCTTTATGTCCTTTTCTACTTAAAGTAGACTGTCTAATTAAGGTATTGTAAAAACAAGTAACTCACTAGGTGTATATTAGGGAAAACCTTATGATAGGTAGACAGAGAAACGTTTAGGCCAATACAAAGGATAACAGCTACCTATGTATGTATACAGAAAGTATTAACTTCAAAGAACATGATTTCATATTTCATATTTTAGGAAATCAGTGTGTCACTCTGTACTTAAGGGCAAATAAACTCACATAAAGTATTTGAAGTATAAATGGCCACTGTACAAAAAAATTGTTAATGCTGTGGTCCTAGCATTTTTGATATGTAAATGTGTGGAAGGTTATGACTGGTTTATTGAAGTGGGCGTTATGTCTCTGTGATATGTACAATAAAAGTTATTGAAGATCAAAGGTTTTTGACTATTTTTGGACAAAATATAATTGACACTCAGTGGACATTACTTCCCCCAAATTATCATATACACTGCCTCACTCAATGCCCTCCCGGTGAAACCTACTTCTGACAGGGAGAGAAGCGGCTCCAAAAATTAGAAGGAAACAAATCATGTAAGGAGAATATCCAACAAAGTCTATTCTTTAGTTGTATGGCACTCAGTCATTAAGGTACATTAATAAAGGGTGGTAGGACTCAGACCTAATCTGACTATGTGCATCCAACACATCACAGAAACACATGACACATCCCAAATGATACGAACAACCGGCGACATAGACTCTTACATGACAGACAAGAAAAAAGGAAACAAACACAACTCTAAAACTAGGATATGGGGAGCCGATTTCTAAGAATTAAAAATTGGCTTCAAAACACAATCCATGTAAAACACAACCCACAGCACCACAGCTAACTTTGAACGAAAGAAAACTGTTAGAACAAGAGGAGGACATAGTGGATGGGTAGTGCAAGTAATACAAGGCACATAAATTTAAAGGAACAGCATGTAGTGCCATTAATGACTTCACTAAATCACACACTTCTCTACTATAATAAAGGTCTCAAATTTGCAACTGATAATAAGATTAACCTATTTGAGACATTCTTGGTTGTCAAAGGATGCATTAGGAAGCTTGCTTTTAAAAAGTCACCACTGGAAAGAGCACCACTGTCAGAAAAAAATGAGACCTTCAAACCACCCAAATTCAACTCAGGCTACTCCAAAAGTAACTTCATTAACATCTTTAAAGCATTAGTTTTAGAGGACATTGAAAAATGAAACATACATTAACTGAGAAAAAAACCCTAATTTGACTAAACAGGAACTCGAACCTCTAAACGATCAGAGAAAAAACATCAACATAATTGTCAAACCAGCAGAAAAAGGAGGGGATATTGTGATTCTCAATAAAGTAGATTACATTAAACAAACTATGCATATTCTTGCAGATAAAGAAACATACGTCAAGTTGAAAACAGACCATACACTACAATTTAAAAAAAGATCTTAAAACACTACTGATGAAAGATTTAGAAGGGGAAATTTAATTATCTCAATAAACTACATTATACCTGTAATAAACCATTTACCAGAAACACACAAAAATCTAACTTACCCATCAGGGAAGCCAATCATCTACGGAATTAATTCCTTAACCTCAAACTTCCTACAGTATATAGATTACTTTCTCCATAAAATATGTAAAACTACAAAGATCTCACCTACAGGACACTATAAAAATACTATTAAAGGAAGTAGAATGGACCCAAAATTGTTTGTCACACGCAATGTTACATCCTTGTACACTGTTATTGATTATGAAAAAGGGAATGAGAGTGTCAGTTTTAGACAGTGATGTAAGTGGACCCCAGATTGACAGATTTCATTTTGAAAGGGATGACATTTATTTTAATGCATACGTCCTTGGAGTTTGAAGGAGAGTTTTTCCTCCAATAAAGAAGCACCACAATGGGGACAAGGTTCGCTCCAAGCTACGCTAGCCTATTTATGAGCAAATGATGAAAGACAACATTTGGTCCAATCAGGGCTATGAAGCGAACCTGTCCCTATGGTGGCTCTATATAGATGACATTGTTTTAATCTGATGGGTGAGTGAAGACTCACTTCAGGTATTTTTGATCTACATGAACCAAAACCAAATCAACCTTAAATTCACGACCACATACAGTAGCAGCAAAGTTAAATTCTTAGATTTCGTTGATAATGATTAACTTGAAACTAAAACATTTCAGAGGAAAGTTTATGCGAATAGTTACATCCTGGCCACTAGTGGCCATCATCCCAACTGGCTTAAAAATATTCCAAGTGGACAATTCAAGTGCTTGAGATGTAACTGTTCATAAATCTCTACTGTGAAAACTCAAGAAGAAATTCTAAAACAACAGTTTTTAGAGAGGAAATACGATTAGGCCTTGGTAGAACAGGCATTACGACAAGCAAAGCACACAAACAGAAGTACAGTATTAAAGTACAAATATAAAAAGAAGATGACATATAGAATGAGAAAGTATATTTTACTACACAATATAATAGTTCTGAAAGACACATTAAGGGCATTTTTAAAAAACATTGGCCAATTTTGATAAAGGATGAGGATCTTGGAAAGATTTTACCACTCCAACCAGATCTAGTGTACACAAAAGCTCCTGACATAATTAGGCAACTTGTCAAGAGCCACATTAGACAAATAAACACCCAACAATCAAATTGGCGAGGGGTAGATGATATGAACTTGGTCAATAAAACAGAAATAAGATGGATTTATGAATTTAAAACTATGGAATCCAAAGGTCTAAATGTAGACTGAGAACTACAAGCCATCTTATAATACGCGGTACCACCAACAGCCACATTACAGGTGATTCTATTATTATCAGGCCAACAACTATATGTGAAGTTTATATCCTGTTTAATCTTTATACGACAAAGACACTCCACCTCAACAGACCAGAGTAATTATTGGATGCTAATTGTATCACCTTAGCACTAATGCTCTGTTTATCTGGTTGAATACTTTGAGCTATCTTCGGCCTAAACCTCAACCCGCGCGATCAATTCTTCCTGATATATTTTAATATCCTACTTTTCTCCTCCCTAGACTTTTCTTAACTTGTTCTCAATATCAAGATCATATAATCGATAGATGATAATTTTATTATACAGGGACAGAATGACTATTCATTTACTATTTTCATTTACTATTCATTTATATCCCTTCTCCTTTTCCCTCATTGATATTATTATGTTTCACCCCACTTTTTATGCTATTCAGAAGGCAAATAAGAGACACATAAAACCTATTCTGACTGCCACTGCTATAAAGACTGTTAGTCCACATGGATTTTGATTTTTATCTCATAAACTGGATTCATTTATCTATATCAAGCGGATCATTCAAATTTTATTACTGTAACCGTAGACAGATCCCTATGCAAGGTTGGGTACACAATACAGAAATTTCTCCGGATTAAATATTCTTAACGATTTTACCAACAATTAAAAAAAAAAAAGTCCCGATCAGCATGCTTCTTTATGTGTACACATTAAACACATTTTACACTATTTACCGTCAGATCCTTTGCTCTTCATCTGTCATAACCATCGGATGAAAAGATTGTGACTCTGCACACTCCATAGAGATCTATGGACACTGCAGAACTGGAAAGACATTGTTCCATCATTGAACGACATTTTTAATCTGGTTTAAAAGTCAGCTGAAACAATACCATGGGCTTTGGAACAATAATTTTTCCTCATTGCAGGGTACACACTAATGTGATATCTGGCCAAACGGTTGTTTATCGTTTGATTGGCCCGATAATCGGCTGAAAACAGCATAGTAGGTACCCAGCCTTAGGACGAGACTCACCTCACCTATATGAAGAGTAAAGGGCGGATCTATAAAATAATTTTACCGGGGGCGATTTTGTCCCCTCCCCCTTTTCAACAGCTAAGGCTGCCTACAGCTGTACACTATGTACAGGTCCATTTGGTAGAGACAGGCAGGCAGAGTGTGCTGCCCGGCTGCTCTGATAGAGCAGCCGGGCAGCACACTCTCCCTGCTTCTCTCTCCCGAATGGACCTGCACATAGTGTGCAGCCGCCGGCAGCAAGTCCCTCCCTCTGGCTCCGCCACTGCGAAGAGGACAAATCAAATTCTACTATTTGGACACAACCCCTAGGTACTTTAAAGAGCTCATCACCTAATGAGGACATCTGTCACATCCCCGAAGAAAGCTGTTTAGACTGATGAAATGCATTAGATTACAAACACACTAACAGCACAAACCTTTTTGCCATTTCCAAAGTGGAACGTACAAAGTCAGAGTACAAGTGGGGGAGCTGCAAACTTTGTTATCCCCTTGGGATTAAGAGACTCTTTTCATTTAGACATTTGGGACTTTACATACCCACTAAAGATCGTTTTATGTGACACAACACAAGCCTGTAGACATACCCACATCCTTCGGTAAGGAGGGACAAAGCTGCAAGACTACAACGACTACAGCAGTGTAAGCAAAACACTTTGTTTATATAACTTACCAATGTATGAATGTTAGGTAAGAAGCTGATTATTCTAAAGTAGTTCTCTTATAGGTGTTTTGGTGTATCACTGCGAACAGCTGGACCTCCTGAACATCTGACTTCTTGGTGTGTCTTTTGCATACTTACTAACTTTCTGCTACTTGAGCTGCAGTGGGGGAGGTGGGCGTTCGGGGGGCGGGTCTCCAAAATTGCGTCATTTTGAATCCGCCCCGCGTGACTTCACGACATTGCATTTTACAGTGGGGGCGGGGCCAAATGCCGCGATTCCCAGAGAATCGCTGTATTTTGGCCCTAATTCTCCAGATGCGGGATTTTCCTATTTCTTTGAATCATTTCAAGCTCAGTGATTTCTGTGCAAATTGATCAAAACGACTGTTTTCATATTCCAAAAATCATTAAGGAGGAGCTTTAAGTTATTTCTAGCTTTTAAATTTTATATACATTTGATTTGTTCTTTTAAACTATGCATTATAGCAAAAAGATAATGCATTACATTTCACTTTTATTATTATTAATTTTATTATTAATTTTTATTTATAGGGCCCCACAAAGTATCCGTAGCGCCGTACAAGGACAAACAATGGCACAGTACAAGGTGAAACAGCACAGTACAAGTAACAGTAAGCACTATAACTCTGGGGGCTCAGGCACAGCATGAAAGAGAGGGAGGGAGGGGAAAAGTGAGTACAGGCAGGTAACTATGGCCCAAGAGGGTGGGCACGGATGATAGGTTGAGAGTCACTGAGGGGAGCGGAGAGAAGCGAGAGGAGACAGAGGGCAGAGGGACTGAGAGGAGGTGAGCTGAGTAGCTGGAGATCGCAGTTAAAAGTGATGGAAACAGAAGGTAGGAGAGCCCTGCTCAAAGGAGCGAACAATCTAAAGGGAGGGGAAGACAGACAGGCACATGGATGAGACGGAGAGACGGGAGGAAGGGGGAGAAGGGTAGAAGGGATGATAAAGAGAGGTAGCCGACCGGTGGGAGTTTAGGCATGAGACTGGAAGGCTTTAAGGAAAAGGTGGGTTTTTAATGTTCGTTTGAAAGAGGACAGATTAGGGGAAGTTCAGATGGAGCGGGGAAGCTTGTTCCAATGGAGGGGAGCGGCGCGGGAGAAGTCTTGGAGCTGAAATATTCAAGTTGCGCGCGCAACTGACGTCATTTGGAAGTGTCGTGATGTCCTGTCATCGGAATATTAACTAAGAATGACTGACCAGAGCATCCCTTTATAAGTTTGTGTAATACTTAATCCAACAGGACAGATTCATTCACTCAATGGTCAATAAGTGTGTTAACCAGCCACTAGATAGTCAAAAAAATTGAATAACCAGTACTAATACTAGACATTAATTCTATTACACCAAATGAAGATAATACAAGTCCTATCCTTACCCATACCTCAACAACGCTATAAAGCTTATTTATAGACTATAAATTCAGAGAAATGCATTTTACAAATTGGCCATTCCACAGATTGGTGAAACAAAAGTGGAATTCAAATATTGTATGTCCAGAACTTTACCCCTCATCATCATCATCATCATCATCAGCTATTTTATATAGTGCTACTAATTCCGCGGTGCTGATCACATCAGTCCCTGCCCCACAGGAGCTTGCAATCTAAATTCCTTAACATACACACAGATAGAGACTAGGGTCAATTTTAATAGCAGCCAATTAACCTACTAATATGATTTTGGATTGTGGGAGAAAACCAAAGCATCCCGAAGAAACCCACACAAACACGGGTAGAACATACAAACTCCTCACAGATAAAGCCAAGGTCGGGAATCGAACTCATGACCCCAGTGCTGTGAGGCAGAAGTGCTAACCACTTAGCCACCATGCTGCCCCTCTGTGAAAACTCTCCAACAAACTGCCTGTTCTATTACACATCCCAATGCTTGCAATTTGCAATTTTCACTGCAATCTGCTCATCTCTACTGATTAAACAGCATAATGTACACAGTTAAATAAATGAGAAAGTAGCAATTTAATCTGCAGAATACTAGGTGGCCTCTTCCATAGGACACAGTGACCTTTAGCTGGGTCTGTGTGTAGCATCGCTTACACAGCTGTGATATTGTTGTTCATACTTTGCCATTGCTATATATTGAATGTTTCTATATCAGACCTCAAACATTCTTTTGTTCTTCCCTGTGTGTGCAGCACTCAGTAGCTTCGTTTATTTTTCCTTCACACAGTATTTGCTCTGGACTCAAGTTCATCACAAAGACTTTAGTTTTATTTTGATGGAAAAATGACCATTTTATTGTCATTTAAATTAACGTTTACAACTAGTTACTGTTTTCTATTATCTCCTGTTTTATTTTATTTTAATAGTTTGCTTACAGGAAGTAGCAGAATATTACATGTTGTGCATGCATTTATTTTCTATTATAATTAAATTTCATAGCTACTACACCAAACGTAGTGTAGTGTCACGCAGGTGTTGTAGGACACTGCTGTTTTCAAAACATTGATGTTCTGAATGGATCAATCCCTCTTGTAGTGCTTTGACAGCTGCAATGCTCTGGTAAAATAGGACAGCAATGTTCCACATTCATTATATTGTCATAGTGACATTTGGGGGTTTAATTACCAATATGTGAAAACACTATTTAACAAATCCCCCAGGCTTGTGAAGGCTATTGCTGGGTATCACTGAAGGTAGCCTACATGGGTGCATCCAACCAAGCTTGGGGAGGCCTATTCAACAAGGACAGCGGTAGTACAAGTACTGTCAAGAGTCCTCCTATTAATATCGCCACCTCAGGATGCCATAAGTCAGGGTCAGCCCTGGAAAAAATACGTTGTTATTCAAATTTCTTTTCATCCTTTTCTTTTTAAATGAAGTTTTGGTTGTTTTTTTTCTTCAAAAAAATGTATTTTCATTTTTTCCAATCTGGAACTGGGATCCCAAGTCCCGGCTTCCAGTTTCTGTGTGCATTTTATTATTTAACCTGAGGAGTTCTCGTGGCCTGAACATGGCGATTCCCATGGCCCATGCTGCAGGATTCCATTCTACAGTGCCACTAGCCTGGGCTGGCAAAGCCTAATGCTGGTACTAGCAAATCTGGAGGGGTGTAGTACGAGTCATCGGTGATGTAAACACCGACACTGTTTACTCCTACATAATTATTCCGATAATGAACAGAGCAATACAGAAAAAAATAACTACTTACCAGTAATAAGACACAGTGGAAATCCGATGAGAGGACATCACAACACTTCCAAATGACATCAGTTGCGTGCGCAAATTTGTTTTTTTTTAAACAGGAACGCACGGACTATGGGGATACTATTTTTATTCCTAACCGTAATCCCTAACCCTAACCACTAACCCTTAACTCCTAACACTAACCCCTAACCCCTAACCCTAACCCTAACCCCTAACCCTAACCCCTAACGTAAAGGTAATACTTACCTGGGTCCATGCGTTGGCACTTTAAAAGCTGAAATATTCAAGTTGCGCACGCAACTGACATCATTTGGAAGTGTCGTGATGTCCTGTCATCGGAATATTAACTAAAGTACATGAAACACTTTACACTTACGCTTACAGCCCTACATATGGCAATGTGGAAAGAGCCACATTGGTATTACCCCCAAAAAGTGATCTTTGTTTGGACCTTTTTTTTCGTCACTGGCAGTTCCCAGCATTGGCTTGTTTTGTCAGGGGCATGTGTCTGCATCCAGTTTTGCCAGCCTATTTATGAGATATTGTGAAGATATTACAATCCCTCTGGCCAAATGGATGCAAAGACGGTGATATGGAAAAAGTATATAGATGATACATTCATCATTCAAAAACTGGTATAAAGATTCCTTTATCTTGTTTGTGAATAATTTGAATGACAATAACTTTATTTAATCTTTACCCAAGAGATAGATGAGTACAAAATACGTTTTTTTGGGATATTAATATATTTCAAAAAAGAAATAAACTAAACACAAGTACCTTCCATAAGTAAACAGTAGTTTTATTGTAGTCTTGTTGCTTCCACTTGCATAATTACTAAATAATGTACCAAAAAGTCAACCTAGAAAACCAAAATGAAATTGTACTGAAGAGAATATCTTTATAAAGAAAGCTGAAATTTTATCCCAGCATTTTAAAGAGGATTACGATGAAAAACATTTAATTAATTCCCTAAGGGAAATTTAGGAGTTGAAGAGAGAGGATTTCATTCTTCCAAACACCAAGCTAGACTGCTGCTAAACAGGTTATAATCTAGCAATTAAGATTCCATCAAATTATAAGTAATTTGAAAAGATAATTAAGAAACCCTTCTATAATTTCTTCATGGATACATTCTTGATGAATTACCATTTAAACCCAAATTTGTTTGCAACAAATCCTGGAATATAAGATCTCATGTTGTTCCATCTATACAAAAAGAAAAATATAAAATGCTTGTTTAAACCAAGGGGATATTTGTATGAAAACAGTAAGGACCTGAGTCATTAAGGAGAGTAAAGCATAAAAAAAAAGTAACTTTACACCTGGGCAAAACCATGTTGCATTGGAGGGGGGAGGTAAATTTAAAATGTAGGGGCAGATTTATAGCTGGGGTAGGGCATGTCCTAGGTCAACTTTACACTTCAGTGTAAAAATAAAGCTTTCAAGTATTTGTGTGTTACATGACAAAGCAGCCAGGAGCAAACTTGCTCCTGTTTTTTATTTTACTCTCCTTAATAACTTAGGCCCTATATGTTGTAAATATAGTTTAGAAATAAAGTCTAATATTTAGTATACAAATCCACAACAATAACAGTGTTATTTATAGTTTATTTTTTTTAAAATTGTATTTTGGAAGAAGGAGGCATAGGGTACTGATAGAATTTAAGATAATTTTGACTGACCCAGTCTGTGCCACTAATCGGGATGTTAGGTACATTAGAATTACACCGACATACATCTCCTCACTTGTCTCAAAATATCTCCCAACTCGACACCTCTGTTCCGCACAAGATCTGCGTCTCTCTTCCACTCTCATCACATCCTCCCATTCCCGGTTACAGGACTTGTTTCGGGCTGCACCCACTTTGTGGAATTCCCTCCTTCGCACAGTAAGACTTTCCTCTAGTCTTCAAACCTTCAAGCGTTCTCTGAAAACCCACCTCTTCAGACAAGCTTATAACATTCCTCAACCAGCATCATAATCTCCCTAGGTTACCCTATTACCATCCTCTACACAGATAACACAAGGCAACAACCCTCTGACCCAAAGTGCTGTGTGACTGATCACACAGCCCACTCAGTACTTTTACCTTTGCATTCTAGCTGGTCCAGTGTGCAATTTGATGCAGCACGTGCTCTTGTGTTTCAAACTCCCATTGTCAAATAGATTGTAAGCTTGCGAGCAGGGTTCACTTACCTCTCTGTCTGTATGTATTACCCAGTATTGTTTTATTAATGCTTGTTCCCAATTGTAAAGCGCTACGGAATTTGCTGGCGCTCTATAAATAAATGTTGATGATGATAATTAGAATGACAGACCAGAGAGAAGGTGATGTAACTGAATGAGTCATGATGTCATCAGAAGTGCCTGGTGCATCTCTGTGGCTAGACGTATTTGGCAATGTGTTTCCCAAGTTGCCATATCATATCTCCGGATCAGTCTGTGTACCAGACTTTGGCATGCATCTATAAAATGTAATATATTCTTAAGTGCTCATACTGAAGGGGTTACTTTAAAGTAGCAATTTCTAAAGAGTACATAGTCGCGTGTCGCTCCATGTCTTGGGGGTGCCAATCCCTAAAAACAAGCAAGTATCAAAAATGCATGAGCAGAGGCCACATAGGACTGAACAGATATCAAATGTCATAATAAAAATGACTAGCATAAATATTGCCAGTGCTACTTTATATGAAAACAATTTATTACAACATAAAAGTTAAAAACATCATACAATGTACAACACTAAACACTAATAAAAATATGCAAAAGATTATAATAATACTAATGAATATAAATTAGTATCCAAATGTCCGGGGTTGCTCCAAAAAGACAGGAAATCCTTATGTAAATAATGAGCTATGTATCCTGCAGTAACACGATCACAGGTAAAGTGCCCGAGCACTGATCTCGTTTGAAACACTGTCAGAATGCATAATCCTGTGGTCCAAAGTGAATGGCCAGTTCACTTAATTAATGGGATGTAAATAATATTATATGCAAATATCTTAATAAATCCTGATCTTATTTGTGCGTCATATTGGCACTCCATGATTAAGAATAAAATAACAATCTTATTAATATATATTTAAACATGAAGGATCAACCCTACTATTAAGGGGTTCTTCCTTTACAAATTATTAGCAATAACTTTTAACGAAATATTAAAAACTATGTGATAGAAATTAATTAAATGGTTTATACTGTTTACAGCTAAAATGGAAGAAAAAGATTACCATGCCATTTCGCTGTTAAGTGTATATTTGATTGTAATTTTCTATTATAATAGATTAGTATTAGACCTATTGCTCTTAATTAGAATTTTTCTGCCTATATAACATTTTGAATGAAGGATTATGTTTATCACAATGTGTCCTCCTTTAGTTCTCTCCATCAATTATTCTATTCTTAATCATGGAGTGTCTTCTATATTCACATATTCCTTTCGTCCTTTTCTTTATATAATGTATTACAAATGTGTGAGTCCCCCCCTACTACATTATTATAAAAGCCATTGAGCTCCTTAATTAGAATATTTGAGGGGTAGATGATTTACTAGGTGCGGTGTGTTCTACTCTCACCACTTGTGACGACCATATTTAAAATGGCAATTTTATTAAAGGCAAAACCGGGAGAGATTGGCCTTTAATTGCTGTTTTAAATATGGCCATCAAAGTGACAGAATATTGGCGATTTGACAGAACCACTGTTTAACACATTTACCCCAATGACTTGCAGCAGACCACCGCTTGTCCGCTTACCTGTGTTCCAGACCTTGGCTTGTTTCTAACCATCACTTGTCCGCTTACCTGTGTTCCAGACCTTGGCTTGTATCTAACCATCACTTCTCCACTTACCAGACTTGAGCCTGCACCTATAGCTCCCACTCTGCAGTATGCCTGTAGCAGACATATTGGCTGTGGGACTGTCCACTGCTCTTGACCAGTTCCATTCTACTGACCAAGTCTGCATTTTCCTTTTGACATTTCTTTATTCTTGCCATTCTACTAGCGGACTTAAGACTTCAGTACTTCTCACAGTGGCCTCCAGCCATCAGGGTCTAATATCACCACTACCGCACAACTAAGTCCCACAGAGTACGACAGGAGCATCAGTAACCAAGACAACCTGCTAATGTTTCACAAGCAACAGTGTCTAAGAAGACGTTAGCATGGAACTCCAAGAGAAAAACCTCATCTGCAAAGGACAGTGGGTATAAACTCATACTTCAAGATCAAACTCTTCAGAGCAGGATATCAGACTCAGGTTGCAGTAAATCTCAACACATGACCATTTGTGAGGTCAATGGTGCCAACAGCACAGGCAGTGGAAAAGGATACAGTCAGGTAATTCATACTTTACCATGCTCTTGATTCCAGCCTAAATAACTCTAAAGCCCCGATGCTTATTTTTAACAATGAAGGGTTCTAATGGTTCCGTAATGCTCTAGGTTACTTTTTGTTGCAATGATTTTGGGTTAATTGCTACTTAATGGTACAAAATGATCTTTTTCTCTACATCTGGCATTTCTTTCCTGGTGGGAGGTGTGTCTTACAGGACAAGATGGGACAGAGCACAATTCTCTATATTGGTAGACTCAATGTCATGGACCATACTGGCCTTGTGGGCCACATGTAGTAGCCAATAACCTGATAATTGCCTTTATATTGGTGCTTCCTTTTTTTGAGTACTGTCTGTATAACTATCAGATATTCATTTATAATGTCAAAGCATTGAACCAATTTATATTATTGAGATGTAGCCCTGTATAATTATGCATCTATTTTCGGGGCCCTTTTTATTATATATAAAATATCTTTTTCTACTTGGTTCATGCATTGATTAATTTACTATTGTTTAATGTATTCATTATATTATTTATCCCGTCCTATTTATGAGAGAGTAACACAAAAATGAATTTACAGCTTCACCACCAAGTCATCGGGAAGAAGAGATTTTAAATAAAGGGAAGACAGCCTCAAAAATCTGGCAAGGTGTCCTAATTCATACCAGCTGGAGAACAGGGCGATAAGCAGTCTAAGTGGGTGGCCACCCTGATCACAGGGCCGAACCAACTGAGCTAAATAGACCGCTGCTGAGGAGGTGATAAGGTGTTCAGGCTGCTGTGTGTTACATTACGCTTCTGCTTGTATGACAGCTTTTCCTTATAGTGGAAGCTTTACATTCGTTCTAGGTTTTCAGAACAACACTACAAGAGTAAATATATAATGGTCAGCTTGGATACATTACTTTCATTGCAAAATATATGTGGAACTGGCATACAAAAATGTTTTACATATATATATATATATATATATATATATATATATATATATATATTTATATATATATATATATATATATATACAGCCTGACTGACTTGTTTGTTAGAATTGCTTGTGTTTTTATTTATTGAAGACTTTTCCTATATGGAACGAAATAATATCACCTGGCGCTATAACAGAATCTTCACACTCTATAATAAATCACCAACCGCAGCCGTATAAGGGAAAGTGTCAAATCCCAGTAAAATTAAAAATACTATACAAAAGACATACACCGCTGAAAGGGGATTCCATACAGTATGTATAAATTAATTGATTGAAAAATATTAAATGGATATCCAAGGCAATAATAAAAAGTATACATTTAATCATATAAACACATGAAAACCTTAAAATCGAATATAATAATCGACAACATAGAACAAAACAAGTGAATCTTATCAATTTGACCAACTGATGAGTTGGTCACATGAGTTGACCAACTCATGTGCAGTAATGATAAAAATAGTCAGTATGTTAGACATGATCCATGCATCCAATATGTATCCAACACTGTGTCGATATTAATGACCCTTGTTGTGGGTTGGCAAACACACATCCATCGGATGATAAAGTAAGAAAAATATCTTAATGGAGTTTTGAGATATATCTAGACCTTGTATAAAAATGGGAGAATTTAGTCCTTTACCGTATTTTCATTTACAGAAGTGGTTTTAGAGAGGATTGACTTTCCCCTTGGTTTGGTATATGGGACAATATGCACTATTTGGCCAATAGTTCTTTTTTTCGTTATGTTAATAAAATCACAAATATTCTATTAGTGGTACAAACAAAAACAACCTTTCAAATGTTTTAAGAGTATAAAAAGATGGTTCTATAGTTAATCTGTTCAGTTTGTTAATTTTGACATTTTATATAGAAGGTTAGATGTTGTTTTTATTCAAAAACAACATTTGTAGACACAATTTCAAACCTTTATTTCTATATCACTATTACTATTCTTATTTTATTTATAAGGTGCCACAAAAGGTCACCGGCACCACACATGAAATGTAAAGTAGTATTCAATACACAGGCAGCAAGGATCCATAATACATTACTTGATACATTATTAATCTAAACATAATTATAAAAAGACCAGGGGGTAAATGTATGAAGCTCCGATTTCTGCAAGTCGCCTGAAATCGGCAACATTGTAGGGGAAATTTCAAGCGGCAATGGCTTGCAAAGGCAAGTTTGCCTTTACAAGCCAAGGATCAGTGATAGTCATGGGTCATAGGCAAACCGATGGGGGGTTTCCTAGTGCATGGAAACCCCCCTCCAAGCCTGGGGCACTGTATAATTTTGGTGGCTGGACCCTGGTCCCGCTTCACACGGCTCTGCTTGAAAAGGGAGAGCTGCGTGCACCTAACAGTAGTGCACGCAGCATTGCCCATATACATTATGGGGATAGAAAGAGTTGAAGAGCAGCCAAGCACTGTCTAAAAGTATAGCCACGCCCCCATGCATGCTGGTCACGCCCACTGGCGGCGTGGTGTGGAAACCCCCCTCTACAAATCCTGCGTTTGCCCCTGTGGGTCACGTCATGAGATATGAAACGCATCCACAGACGTTTTCCCATAGAACAACCACCACTAGAACAGAACAAGACCAGTCTCCAAACCTTCACACGTGCCCTTAAACTCATCTTTTCATTCAAGCCTACAGCCCTCCTCTTAACACTCCTGCCTCCTCCACCTCTACTCCCCCACTCTGTTTCCCAATCCCCTCTAGCATGGAAGCTCTCACAAGCAGGGTGCTATCTCCTAGTGTTTTCCTTAAGTAATTATATAATTTTGCGGGTTGTAATTATGTAAATTTATTGTTTCTGTTTACATTTCTTGCTTTTGTACTTATTTTATTTAGTAATTTGTTGTATTTTCTAAGCCCTTTTTTCAACGCTATGGAACCCTTGTGGAAAAACATAAAACATAGAATGAGTACCAGAGGAACTGTAAGTTGCGTTTATAGATATGTAACATTTGCTTTTAGCTTGTTGAGTTCTATACATTCCCTGATTCTAAATATTTGGCAAATTTTGGCCAATACTAAGCCGAATGGCAAATTGGTTTTTCGAATTGAGATTTGCTTAGATTAGGTCACCTTTCAGAATCTCTATTCAGTAGTCCCATCGTTGATAGTAGCCATGCTGAAACTAATAAATCTTATTATGGCAATAGGTTAAAGCAGCTACATGATGCATTAACAGGAGTCATATTTCACCCCTGGCAAGGAAGGATTGGCATCAGAAGGACCAATACTAATCAGGCTAAGGGGAGCTGAAAAACAATTATTAAAACAATGTTTTAGACAGTGAAATTGTCTTTTACTTACCATAATCTCTTTGTTTTGTTTTTCACAAAATATTAAACAAACCTCTGGGAAATGTTGTTGCTTTATGGGGTGTGCTGAGCGGGACTGTTTAGGGTACCACCTTGAATCTGTTCATCATTTTCCATCATCTCTGTTTTCCCTTCACCTTGTCAAAAATGTCTTCTTGAACCCACCCCCTTCTTTACCCTCTCTTTCCACCCCTATTAAACTGTCAGCACTATGTAAGTCAAGGGATTGCGGTTGTGGTAGGTGGCAGGCAGCAAAATATATTTTCCTGATGTTTAACACATTTTTAAGTATGAAAAATGTAAGAAAAATTCATCTGTACGATGAAAGTCCCTAAAATTGTTTTAAAACTTAAAAGTATAAAATCTGCATTCAGAGCAATGCCACGACATACGCAAGATTCCGTAGAGAAAAACATTCCTGAATGAGCCAGGAATCCAGACAGAAAATTCTCATATTTTCAAGAACACACAGATCCTACTATAAACAATATTAATGTCTGCCGGGATGCAAACAAATTGCCCCAAAGAAGACCATAATAAATAAAATAAGTTGAAACAGCAATCCCTTCTTTTGAACTACTGTTCTTTTACAATAATTCTGCCAGACATACCTCAAAGTCAGGAGGTCAATGTCAGACCACCCTGTTTGGGGATTTAGCCCCCAACACAATGCCGTGTCAAATACTTCAGCTGAGAAATGTCATCTACCACCTTTCTTATTATTAGTGACTCGTAAACATAAATCTCTGCACTATCCACAAAACTATAACTTCGCATTTGAAACATAGTTTATGCACATAGATCAATGTAAGAAAATAAAAGGCTTGCTAATGTCTCCTGCTAAAAATCACATGGTGGGATTGGTACGGCAGATGTAAACACACTAGGCGCTAATTGTCATTTATTGACTGTAATATAATGACGTGCTAAAAAGAGAGGCTGCAGAGAAGTAGTTCATCTTAGTAAGTAGGTGTTTTCTTTGGCTAGATCAGACTCAGTAACGTGAGAACAGAATTTAGGACAGGAGAGGATTGCACCCAGGAACATTTTCTCTTTGACTTTCAAATAAATAAATTGTACCACATTATTAGTGCTGAATGTTTACAGTTAATAAGATATCAAGCCACAGTATAAAGGCATGTCTGTGAGTATTGCGATTTGTGGTGGTGACCTAACTAGACATGGGTACCTATCTGCCGGCAACATGCTCGGGGATTTGGAGGGATGGCTCAAATTAAACATCACCCACCCCAGTCAACACTGAGTCAGCAGTTGCAAGATGAAGCTAACATCATATGTCTTGCCCAGCCACAAATGGCTGTGCTCACCTATTCTTTTCATACCTCCTCTCCGCATCTCTCGAAAGGTAGGTATGGGAAGTAGGCAAGTAAGTCAGAAGAGTGAACATAGATAAAAAATACACAAATCCTTTATTTTACTACAAATATTATTGAGCAGAATGGCTGCTATCATTGGGGGAAAATTTCCATGGACACTACTGGATAATTGAGACAGGGAAGATAATAAATTGCAGAGCACAGCACACCTATGGGATGTGGATATGTAAATTGGATGGTTGGAGCTGGATGCATGGACATGACGCATACACGCATTTCACTGCAAACCAACATTGCATACTACACACAAACGTAAGAGACACACAGCCAACATTATATCAGTATTCTGCAGCCAGTACATATATAAGACTACCATTACACCAAGACTATCATTACACCAAGACCGCCATTGCACCAGGTCTATTATTGCACCAAGACTACTGTTGCACCAAGTCTACTATTGCACCAAAACTACCATTGCACCAAGACTACCATTGCACTAAGAATACCATTGCACCAAGACTACAATGCACCAAGAACACTATTGCACCAAGGTTACCATTGCACCAAGACTGCCATTGCACCAAGACTACCATTGCACCAAGACTACCAATGCACCAAGAACACTATTGCACCAAGGTTACCATTGCACCAAGACTACCATTACACCAAGACTATCATTACACCAAGACCACCATTTCACCAGGTCTATTATTGCACCAAGACTACTGTTGCACCAAGTCTACTATTGCACCAAAACTACCATTGCACCAAGACTACCATTGCACTAAGAATACCATTGCACCAAGACTACAATGCACCAAGAACACTATTGCACCAAGGTTACCATTGCACCAAGACTGCAATTGCACCAAGACTACCATTGCACCAAGACTACCAATGCACCAAGAACACTATTGCACCAAGACTACCATTGCACCAAGACTACCATTGCACCAAGACTATCTTTGCACCTAGACCACCATTGCACCAGGACTACATTGCACCAAGACCACCCTTGCACCAAGACTACCATTGCACCAAGACTACCATTGCACCAAGACTATATATCACCAAGACTACCATTGCACCAAGACTATATTGCACCAAGACTACCATTGCACTGGTGCATTAGGCCAACTGTTTAAAAAGTCTGTGTCCTACCCATCAATGTCACACAGTAGAATGACCTGACTGACCCATCATTACAAAATTGTGATGGTGAGGTCTGGCGATGAAGTCTGTCCTCCTGCGGTCCCTGTTCTGTTCTTGTGAGCGTGCACATGGGATTGTGCATGCGCATCGGGACTACCGCTACCGGGCTCGTCAACAGCGGTAGTTTCATCACTGATACCTACATATAATATATAACGTATATAGATATACAGTGTTCTTATCTCCTACTATTGTATTCAATTAATTATTGGCTCAGCTCACATAAGGTTGCCATCGCTGTTTACAGGTGATGGATGTGCTTTAAATGGATGTAGTCTTTGGTTAGTTGCAGCATTATAAACCTTCTTAAAGCTTGTCAGACACAGTGTTACCTGTTAGCAAAGAACAAAAATAAAACTTAAAGCAATGTATACATTCCACCTAGATTAGTAATGCCAGGTGCTGCCTCATAGAAAGGCCTTGAAAATGCAGCAAAGATTCAATAGGTACGGCCTATATGTTTATTTTTTGCTGTCAAAGACTGAAGAAGAACTATTACCAAATTTCTATATCACTTATTGTGTCTGTTTCATGTGACTTTCAGATTCTAATGCACCACAGTCGCGAAATGCGATCACTGCAGGAAAAAAGTAAATTCATTAATATATTGAAGGCACACGAAGCAGTCAATTCAAATGTATGGCAATAAATATCAGTTGCAATAATCATAAATATACCGCTCATAAAGAAAATAGACAGAGTGGGCCTGTTCCATTGTAAGTAAGTTTTCTCCTGGACAAAACCATGTTACAATGCAAGGGGTGCATATTAGTTTATTATTTTGCACATAAGTTAAATACTGACTGTTTTTTCATGTAGCACGCAAATACTTGATAGCTTTATTTTTACACTGAAATGTAAAGATGATCTAGGACATGCCCTACCCCAACTATCAATCTGTCCCCGCTCTTTAAATTTAGCTCCCCCGACAATGCAACATGGTTTTGCCAAGGTGCAAAGTTACACCTTTTTTCTTTCCTTTCCTTAATGAATCAGATCCAATGATTGCAATGGCTGTGGAAAAAAAAGAAAGAATAATTGGTTCAGAGAAATTCTATGAATATACATGTTTGATAAATCTTTAAGCAATAGATACAAAATACTTACAAAAGAAAGAAGAAAAGGAGAGATCTTTATGTTAGAAGTAAAAACCAAAAATTCAAATAAGCATACCCATAAAGATTGGAAATCAAATAAGAAAAAATAAAGCCACAATATCAGTGTTGTAACACACAAGCAATTTTGCAGCACAAAATCAATTTTGCCTAATGTGATACAAAATGGAAATGCATTGGTTTGCAGCCAAACAATCAAATTAGTAGCTCACTAAACCGGTATGATCTCTCATGAGAAGGGCCCTCCCTGCCCTTTGTTTTCATGTCTACATTTATTTTGTCTACATTGTATTTCCCTGTTTTATGTATGTCCTGTTTTCCCCACTGGATGGCATTGCGGAGCACTGTGGTGTCTGACAAATCAACAATAATAATAATGATTAAATATTCTGTGTAAAATATTGACTAATATAGTGCTGCTATATAAACAATAGTAATTATATATTTTTTTACATATATTAATAAACTGAATTACAGTTTTAATAAATACATATTATTTCAACTTTACTGTATTAAAAAATGCTTTAGTCTAAGAACATTCAAATCAGATGACTAATCTATCTTTCCTTCCCCGACCTTTCCCCTTCATCCATATCTTGTGCCTCCTGTTGTCTCTTAGTCTTCTCATCCTGGAAGTCCCAGAGCTTTCTTAAACTCAGTATTTCTAAGACTGAACACACCGTCCCCCCTTCCCCTTCTCCATGACTCCCTCACCTTATCCTCTCTCTCTTTCTGTTACTCTCTAAGGCCTCAAGTGTGTCCTTTAAACTCATTTATTTATTATAGCCTATCAACTACACCAACAAACATCTCCTTCACTAGTCTCAAAATATCTCCCAACTCGACAACTCCGTTCTGCGCAAGATCTGCGTCTCTCTTCCATTCTCAACACTTCCTCCTATTCTTGGCTACAGGACTTTTTCGGGCTGCACCCACTTTGTGGAATCCCCTCCCTCGTACAAATAGACTTTCCTCTAGTCTTCAAACCTTCAAGCGTTCACTGAAAACCCACCTCTTCAGACAAGCTTATAATATTCCTCTACCATCCTCTTAAATTCACCTACTACCCTACTACCACCTGTTACACAATCCAAACAAGACAACAACCCTCTGGCAAACATTGCTGTGTGACTGGATCATATAGCATGCTAATCCATTTTTGTTTTTTTTGTCTTTTTTACCTTTGCAATCTGGCTGGACCAAAATGCAATATGTAGACTTAACCTCATGAATCTAAGTCATATTGTCCCATAGATTGTAAACTTGCGAGTGGTGCCCACCTCACCTCTTTGTCTGTTTTATCCAGTTTGTTTATTACTGTGTTTGTCCCCAATAGTAAAGCGCTACAGAATTTGTTGGCGCTATATGTATAAATGATGATGATGATGATGATGAACTCCTCCAAACTCATTTACTTCGGCCACTTCTGCTACCTCCACTCCCTCACTCGGTGCCAATGATTTCCCTTCCATTTAGGATGTAAGCACTCATGTGCAGGACCCCCTTTTCTCGTGCTCTCCTTGTACTACTCCATCACACTCTCTCTACCTCTAACCCTGCTTCACTGGCCCTGTTTTCTTGAGCCCAGGCCTACATTCTCACTCATTGTCCCGTAAATAACTGGATCTGTTAATGTCTTTGTATATTTAGGTTTTTCTAAATAATGTATTATATAATGTTTCATGGATCATTAATGTCTGTGTATAGTATACTGCATTAAATCTCATGTGCGGCAATGCAGACCTTTTGTGGCACCTTATTAATATAAATGTATATAAAAATAAATCTTATAAATAAAAGACAATAGGAAGAAGAAGAACAGTCATTGCGGCATTACTTGCTGAATAAGTTCTTGTTAAATAGGCCTTCATTGGCCATACTTAATTGGTCTAAGGGGTTATTGCAAGCAATATGTGAGCTATGTCATTGATACCTAGTGAATTGGCAGTCTGCATTCTCAGGAAATGTGTTCAGTGGACTGGTACCATAGATCAGTATTGTGTTATTCAACAGTATACCAGATACTACCTATGTACCTACTGAATAGTCAGTAGCATACATTCTAACAGTGTAAGAGAGAAGGAATAGTCTGTAGCAGACATTCTAATAGTGTGAGAGTGGAGGAATAGTCAGTAGCAGACATTCTAATAGTCTAAGAGAGAAGAAAGAGTGAGTATCAGATATTCTAATAGTCTAAGAGAGATGGAAGAATGAGTAGTTGACATTCCAATAGTGTAAGAGAGGAGTAGTAGTCAGTAGCAGACATTCTAATAGTGTAGGTGAGAAGGAAGAGTCAGTAGCAGACATTCTAATAGTGTGAGAGAGCAGAAAGAATCAGTAGCAGACATTCTAATAGTGTTAGAGAGAAGGTAGGGTCAGTAGTAGTGATGCTCAGGCTCAGTTCCCAGAGAACCGAAAACACCTGAACTTAGCAGATCTGAGTACGTAATTTTGCGCGCCCTCGGAATTGAAAACAGGGCAAAATTCCATCGCTATGTCATCAGATCTTGCGAGTTTTGGATTCTATAAGTACCGCCCTCCACGGCGATCCAGCGCCATTTCACAGAGTAACACAGAAGGGGTAGCACAGTTCTTGTCAGTCTCTAGTGCAGTTGGGCAGCGTCATGGGTAGAAAACAAAGAGGAGGGGTAGCAGTGTTCTTCAAAGTCTACAGTGACATTCAGGAGAGCTCCAATGCTCCATTGCTAATTGTCATTGCTGAAATAGAAATAATAGGTCTGGCAGGCTTGGTCTTCTAAATCTACAGTCACATTGTACTGTGTTATATAGGTAACATACAAAGAGAAGAGCTCCATTGCTCCATTGCTAATTGTCATTGCTGAAATAGAAATAATAGGGCTGACAGGTTTGGTCTTCTAAATCTGCAGTCACATTGTACTGTGTTATATAGGTAAAACACAAAGAGGATAGCTCCATTGCTAAAAGTCATTGCTGAAATAGAAATAATAGTGCTGGCAGGCTTGGTCTTCTAAATCTGCAGTCACATTGTACTGTTTTATATAGGTAACACACAAATAGGAGAGCTCCATTGCTAATTGTCATTACTGAAATAGAAATATTAGGGCTGGCAGGCTTGGTCTAAATCTGCAGTTACATTTTACTGTATCATAGCTCACTCAGAAACAGGAATGGTGGCAGGGTTAAATGCTGAAACAGAAATTGTAATAATAGGGGTGTCAGTGTTCTTAAAAGTCTCCAGTGACATTCTACTGTGCCATGGCTCATATAGAAACAGGAGGGGTGGCATTGTTCTTGTCACTCTCCAGTCTCAGTCATGATGATACTAATCCCTCTACCTCATGTGCTAAAGCCTATGTTCAAGTGCATAGTGGTTTTAAGTCTGGGAAACAAAAATGGAACTAAAAAGATTGTACCTTTGTAAAGAAAAAAAACACCTCTCTAATAAAGGTGAAAGTTTACTGTAGAAAAACATAAAATTGCCAACATGCCATTCTACCCAAAATATTACCAAGCATACCAGAATCAGCTAGCTCCCTTCTCTCAGCTAGATCTCAGCACCTGCAATCTACACTGTCATCAGTGTGTACATTATCCTCAAACAATACTAATTCCTCCCTGCTGGAATCCACCATCACAGAAGTCTGGCTGATGTAATTGACGGTAATGGCCTTCCTCATGGAATTTGTAGTTCATTTTACGGAAGAGCTGTCATGACTTTTAGACAATTCTTTTAGACCAGACCAAATGTCAAAATGTTGTGCAGACTCATCTGCCTCACCGCTGGGTGTCTTGGGAAAGCTAAGTTTTTTTCCTAGCAGCAATTTCCAGAGAAACTGAAGGAGGAGACGTCATTGTGTCATGTACCACTTCAGCTGTCAGCTTGCTGAAAAGGAGCTCATTGCACCTCTTGAGATCTGGGTCAGTTGGAAAGAAAGAGAAGACATAGCTCAAACCTAATATCAAGCACAGTTGCCAAAATATAATGATCCGATTTCAAGATGTTGATAACTCTTGAATCCTGGCGAAGCGAATAAGTACTTAATCTACAAATACAACTTAATTAGCGGAATTGCTTTGTTTCATTTCCTCCTCCAATTTTTCTTGCTGCTTTTCAAAATGTCTAATTTGGGGAATCACTTGTCTCAAGCTAACAGTGTCTGCACTCTATTGACAGGTGACTACTTTGAGTGGTTTCAGCACCTTGCACAACACGAAGAGAATTCTCCACTGCGCTGGACTAAAGTACATCCACCCTATATTCTATTTTACTTGCAGCTGCTATATTCTCCTTCATGCTGTTGCAGAATCCCGAAAATGACACAGACAGTATCTCCTGCATGTCATTGTCATTTTTTAAAAAGTTCTGTACCACCAAGTTGAATGTGTGAGCAAAACAGGGAATGTAATGGAATTTCCCACGCTGTAATACTCTAACAATATTGGTGGTGTTATCAGAAAATACATAGTTAGAAGACTCCAAGCAGAATAAGCCATGTTGCAGTGACATCCCCTTTTTTAAACACGTCAGCGGTATTACCTCTGACCTGCGCTTTGTCTCATCTCTGAAAACCACCTCTCACTCCCGCCTTCAAAACTTCTCCTGTGTTGCTCCCCACTTATGGAATTCCCTACCACGCTCAATCAGACTTTCCCACAGCCTTCAAATCTTTAGATGCTCTTTGAAAACACATCTCTTTTTAGAGATGACCTTATCCTCGATAACACTATTCACACTAATGCACCCTCACAACTATCCCAATCTCCACTCTGAGTCACACTCGCTCCTCTTGTTTCAGCTGTGCCCTCTTCCCTTAAGAATGTAAGCTCTCTAATGATCAGGGTCCTCCATACCCTTGTTTTCTTGTCTCCATTAATTTTGTCTGCCTTGTCTGTTTTTGTATTATGTATGTCCTGTTTTATGTATGTCCTTTTCTTCCCTACTGTACGGCGCTGTGGAGCACTGTGGTGCCTTACAAATCTACGATAATAATAATAATAATAATAATAATAATAATAATAATAATAATATGCCTCTTAATGAAGCAGATGATACACAGAGTAGCCTGCCTCTGGAAAATGCGACATTCTTGGGTACATGCTGCTCCTGTCCCTGCTGGTGAACACGAATCACCAACCCAGTGGGCTGTCACAATCATATAATCTTTAGTTTGCCCAGTTCTGCTTGTCCACACATCTGTGGTTAAGTGTACAGTGGATAGAATGGCATTTTGTAGCCCAATAATTACATTTTTACAAACCTTCTGGTAGAGGTGAGGAATAGCTTTTCTAGTAAAATGGTGTCGTGATGGAATATAGTAACGGGGACAGAAGACCTCACGTAACTGTCTAAAACCAGCTGCATTAATAGTGGATATTGGACACAAATCTAATACTAGTATAGTCGCCATGGCGTCTGTGATCTGCCTTGTGACCGGGTTTCAGCTTTCATACTTACTTCCTCTTGCAAAGGTTTGTTTAACAGTCAATTGTTGTAAACTACTAGTAATCTTCTTCTTGGTCTACTTCTGGGTTGACGATCCACCCCAGCAGCAGCAGCAGTGGGCCTAACACTCAAGGATTCTTCTGAGGAGTCCTGGATAGCGGAGAAGTCCTCTCTTCTTAGACACCTTGATGCAGGACTAATTCCGATCACTTGTGAAGATATTGATGATGAAGGTGTTGGGGGTGTAGATTACAGGTGCTGGGATCTAGCTGACAGAAGGGAGATAGCTGAGGATGGACTGCTTGTTGGTTTTTTTTAGCATAAGTTTCTGATTTTCACAAAAGCTTTCCATGAACTCGCTTCAAATGGCGTAACATGGATGAGGTTCCTAAATTCTTACGGTCCCTACCTCTACTGACTGTGGCTTTACAATGCTACAAATGACTAGACAACTGTCCGGATTTGGGCAAAAATAATTCCACACATAAGAGGTGGCCTTCTTTTTATCACTGGCAAGAACTGCAGCAGTCTTTGTTCAAAAGTGTATCAAAATAATATTTTGAAATCAATTCAAATCACTTGAAATGAGTTTTATTGAGGTTAATAATGTAGGGGGAAAAAAAAGAGAAAGGGCCGTTTTGCCAAAACCAAAACCAAAACACGAAGTTAATCCAGATCCAAAAACAAAACCAGAACACGGCGGTCAGTGATCATCTCTAGTCAGTAGCAGACATTCTAATAGTGTAAGAGAGAAGGAAGAGTCAGTAGCAGACATTCTAATAGTGTGAGAGAGAAGAAAGAATCAGTAGCAGGCATTCTAATAGTGTGAGAGAGAAGACTCAGTAGCAGACATTCTAATAGTGTGAGTGAGAAGGAGGAGTCAATAGCAGACATTCTAATAGTGTGAGAGAGAAGAAAGAATCAGTAGCAGACATTCTAATAGTGTGAGAGAGAAGAAAAAAATCAGTAGCAGGCATTCTAATAGTGTGAGAGAGAAGAAAAAATCAGTAGCAGGCATTCTTATAGTGTAAGAGAGAAGACTCAGTAGCAGACATTCTAATAGTGTGAGTGAGAAGGAGGAGTCAATAGCAGACATTCTAATAGTGTGAGAGAGAAGAAAGAATCAGTAGCAGACATTCTAATAGTGTAGGTAAGAAGGAAGAGTCAGTAGCAGACATTCAAATAGTGTGAGAGAGAAGAAAAAATCAGTAGCAGACATTCTAATAGTGTAAGAGAGAAGACTCAGTAGCAGACATTCTAATACTGTAAGTGAGAAGGAGGAGTCAATAGCAGACATGCTCCTCTTCCCCCAAGCCCAGCCAGCCCCTGAATACTGGGCAGCTTTAGTTTTACACTGCATTTAGAGATGAGCTAGGACAAGTCCCCTCACAACTCTAAAGCAACCCTAAATCTGTCTGCACACTTTAAATTTCCCTCTCCCGTAGCTCAGCACAGTGTTTCCAAAGTGCAACATTTCATATTTACCTAGATTTATTCCTTACTCTAAATGGACATTGCCCAAAAAATGGAAAATAATGCTTATCAAACACATATCCACAAAATACAAATATAAGTATACTTGCCTAATTTTTGGACCTTCCCTCTGGCAAATTATGGTCCCCACCCACTTTGCCCGAAGATCGGGCAGGATACAGGAGTCTGGCCTACTCTTCCGGGAGAAATTTAGGAGTTTCAAGGTCAATCCGGGAGAGTAGGCCAGTATGAATAAAGTATCTACACTCTTAGCTCCTGGGTGAATCTAGCACATGAGCTGCTCAGAAATTAAGTATTCAACTTCTAATGTGAACCAACACATTAATAGAATACCTAGCACTACAATTGTGTCACAATATATGTATAATATTGCAAAACAAGTTCCTTATAGAAAGTATAAAATATTAATTAATTTTGTGACATGTTTTTTAATTAGTCCATATCTCTATGTATATCCACCCTCGTATAATTTAATGCCAATTGCTAATAGCCCATTTTTTATTGTAAAATCAAGTCTCGATAGTAAAGGAACCATATTCCCCAATGTCTTGATGTAAGTTTTCAAACACCACAGGCTGGATGTTTAACTTACCATCATTATTTGGGTAGGATTTAGAAGTAGGTCCAGTTGTAATACACCTCATTTGACACTAAAGAGACACTGAGTAAATGTGGATAACAAGAAAATCCAGTGTGGAGTTTGAGACCTTTCATCCAGACATTGTGCGATGCATTTCCAAAAACTAAAATCCGGTGAGTGGTTATTTTGTGATTAACAATTACCTTAAAAGTCAACGAAAGAAAAACATAAAATAATTGTCTTCATTATTATTATTATTATTATTATTATCATTTATTTGTAAGGCACCACAAGGTTTCCGCAGCGCCGTACATGGTACAAACAGTAGACTATACAGGGTAAAACAGTACAGAACAATAAACACAAAGTACCAGTACTTCAGAAACTCCAGGCAGGCAGATACAGTAGAGACGGAACAGAAGAACAGGTATGGAGACAGGAGGGAAGAGGGCCCTGCTCATTCGAGCTTACATCCTAAGGGAAGGTAAACAAAGTCAGGCACAAAAGGGAGCCAGTGAAGCAATGGGGAGAGAGAAAGGGGGCAGGGGAGAACCAGAAGAGGTGAGAGGTTAAGTGGATGGTTGGTAGGCCTTAAGGAACAGGTGAGTTTTAAGTGCCCGTTTGAAGGAGCACAGATTGGGTGAGAGACGAATGGAGCGTGGGAGGTCGTTCCAGTGAAGGGGGCAGCACGGGAGAAGTTTTGGATTCTAGAGTGGGAAGAGGTGATCAGAGTGGAGGAGAGGCGGCGAATCATCTTCATCTTTTAAACATAACACTAAAGGAATTACATAAAGTAAATAAATATACAAAAAACAAATATAGAAATCAAATTAACAATCGTGACTGTTTACATAAAATGCAAGAACTGAAAACCTAGTCTGCCACAGAAGAAATAGTTTTGATTTTTTTAAATTTATTTTTTTAATGAATCAGACTGGACAACCTTACACTTAGCATTTTGAATTATGTTTTTACTACATCAGTAATTTACACAAAGAAAAATAAGACTTTACAATAGTCTATAAAAACGTTTTCTTCGCCCTTGAGATTTTGATTTGTTTGGGGGAAGCCATTTGTTTTTCTCAGAGGTAGGGTCACATGAAGGCTAAGATGAACGAGAATACAGCATTTAACCTTTGACCTGTTAACCACATGTCACGTTTTAACCACCGTTTAACCTGTACTCCAGACTAAGTGCAAGGTCACCCATACAGAGCACCAGCTAATCTCAATTAGTCATACATATAACAGTCACACAGAGAAATAACAAAATATCACATTAACATGTCTGAAAACATCACCGTTAAATGGTTCATAAATAATGCCTTCTATTTGTAATACAATTTGGTGATACATTTTTTTTTTATAGCAGGTGTCAACCAAACCTAATTCAGTCATTGATATTTTCAATTGCTGATTAAATAACTATCTATTTACAGTCACAAAGAAGCAATTTTTATATCTGTATTTCTCAGGTATTTGCAAGGCATTTTATGCACTGTTAAATACTGCAGTATTTGGTGATACTTTTAATTTGGAAACTATTACTACAGCTAATAATAATATTATTATTATTATTATTATTATTATTATTATTATTATTATTAATAATAATAATAATTATAATAATAATTATCCTATATTTTATGTATGCAAACATATTGCTGCATCTGGAGGAAAATCATGCATTCAGATCTAGGTTATTGCAGCTCCTAAAGGTTTTTTCCCTTGTTCAGGTGAATGGTATGACCCAAGAAAGAGACATGTCTTGAAAGCTTGTGTTGGCAAATAAACTGGTAAAACATAATCAAAAGTATTGTATTACTAAATACTGCAGTACCCAAAATTATACAATTGCAACTGTATTGTCATGGTTATAATGACTTTATTACCTTACCAAGATTTTGGAATAGCAAAAAGGTGAATCTTAGAATTTCATTAAAGAACAAAGGAAAAAACCACACCAAGCAGACTATTTGTACATCCCTATATTGACTATTGTATATTTGCCACTCCAGAGTTATATATAACGTTTCCTGAGCGGTGCACCCTCACACTTAAATAATCAGAAAGTAAGAAAGAACAGAAAGAAGTCTGTAGAGGGACACTCCAAGATGTAAATAATAGGTAATTTAAAAAATATAACCTTTATTATCTTAAGTTTAAAAATTATATCAAAGAGTATCTCCAATTGTAGATAAAGCTAGCGAAATAATTAAAAAGAGGGAAATAAAATTGCGGATCAACCGCAAATGACTCTACCTGCCTGATAAATAATATATTTTGTTGCACCAGTTAAATTATTTATTATCGTAATCCAGGTGACAATAATTAAGTATGAATCGCATCTAAATTTGTTGTTTTCAATTAAAGCACTAATGATGGATATAATGTATTAGCCCACCTCCTCTAATGTTCCTTCCAACCTAGATTAATTTGACTAAATAAAGCTTAGGTAGAGATCTTAGTATTGTATCTCATATGAGTGTCCGTAGAGTCCTGATTCCACAGACAACAACTGGTTAAGGAAGGTAGTCACTTGCGCATGTAATATGAGTGCTCATATTACATGCGCAAGTGACTACCTTCCTTAACCACGGACACTCATATGAGATACAATACTAAGATCTCTACCTAAGCTTCATTTAGTTGATCCAAAATTTTATTTTACTTTTCTTTCCCTCTTTTTAATTATTTTCCTAGCTTTATCTACAATTGGAGATACTGTTTGATATAATTTTTAAACTTAAGATAATAAAGGTTATACTTTTTGAATTACCTATTGTTTACATCTTGGAGTGTCCCTCTACAGACTTCTTTCTGTTCTTTCTTACTTTTGAATCTTAGAATTTATAGCACATTGAGATTGACAGTAAATTTGGATGGTTTGGTGAGAATGGAACCATGCTTGTCTACTCTTCCGGACTCTCACCAGAGTAGGTCCCTCTGCTGGATCCTGCTGAGAATTGCGTCATTACGGCCCACTCCCACACTGCGCAATGATGGGAATTGCGGCACAGTGAGTAGGGGCATGTTATGAAGATGTGCATTTCATCATCATGCCACCTGTATTCAGTTGCGCCCTGGACCTCTTTTCTAGGATTTCCCAAATGGGAAGTATATAAAGTAGGCATATGGATAAGACTTGTCATAGGATATAGGATATAGGATATGAACATGCTACCCAATACTACTGTTACAGTAGGACACAATTCTACCGATTTGAGTGCTTTTGGTATTTGATATTTAATTTATAGTTTGCTTTATAATTTATGACTGTATTTGTAAAGTGCCATTAGTTGGGGTTTATTCACTTATTGAACAGACAGAGGCTGCACCACCCCGTGTGTATTTGTTACAAGTGCATACACCGTTTTATATAGCAAAGCAAAAATTACACAAGACATGAACAAATGGAGAACAGCTGGGAAACATTCTACCAGAACACACAGCTACGTGAGGACAACATTCATCATTCACCTGCAACTCCATATTGTACTCCTGATGTCTCCATCCCTCTCTGGCTGCTTCACATCTCAAGAACTTATTTCCTTCTCCCCTCAAGAAAAATTTGTTTCATGTGTCAGTTTATTTCACTGCAACATCCCCTCTGTTTAATCATCCTCCTGTTCTAATTGACCGGCCATTCCCTCCCCCTGCAACTGCTGTTTCAGTCTTCCATCTACTCCATTGTATTTTCAAACCTATTCAAAGCTATGCCTGCTGTCGCAAATATGAGGAGTTGTAACAGAGTCTGAACTGGATCTGGACTGGACCTTGGCCCTCTCTCCTATTTCATGACTTTGCAAGGTCTCAATTACTACATCTCCTGTTCCTTATTACTTTCCATTCAGCACTTCCACCCACTCCCCCCACATGGCTCCCCACATCATTACTCCATACTACAGACCCAAGCCTATCCCCTCTATCCACTGTCCCGCCCCCCTCCACCACATATCACCCTACCACCTCCCAAACATCCAATCACACCATCCTTATTCCCATCCTTCCTCTTACTCACATTCCCCTGTCCTATGCACTCTGTAATGCAAGATGTTCTGCAACCAACTCAGTCCCATTCATGACCTCTTTCTCTCCCATTCCTTTGGTCTCCTGGCCCTTACTAAAACGTGGATCTCCCTCTCTGATACTGCTTCTCCTGCTGCACTCTCCCACGGGGTCTCTCATTCTCCCACACTCCCCTTATGGGGACTGCCAAGGAGGTGGTGTAGTTGTCCTACTATCTCCTGGCTACACCTTCAGCATTATTCACCCTGGACCCTCCCTCTCCTTCTCCTCCTTTGAAGTACGTGCTATCTGCCGCTTCTCCCCTCTCCACCTTTGTGATGCTGTTATCTATCGTCCCACTGGCCCTTCCTCTCAATTTCTTGATAACTTTGCCACCTCCTTTCCCATTTCCTCTCTTCTGATCTTCCCACTATTATCATTGGGGATTTTAACATCCCTACCAACTCTCCTATTACTCCTACTGCCTCTAAACGCCTAACTTTCACTTCCTCCTATAGCCTTTCCCAATGGACAACTTCTGCCACCATGATTGTCACTCCCATCTCTGTGACATCTCCAGCTTCTCCAAAACTGTCTTCCCCCTCTCTGACCACAATCTCCTTTCCTTTACCCTCTCTTTACCCCTTGCTCCCCCAGACTGGGCTGGGCAGCAGGGGAAAATCTGCTCTCTCTCTTGCCAAACAAACCTACTTCACATCCATCATCTCCTCCCTGTCCAATAAACCCTGATGCCTCTTTGCTGCCATTAATTATCTACTATGTTCTCCCTCACCTTCTCCCCCCCTCTTCCATCACCGCTCTTGATTTTGCCACCTACTTCAAAAACAAAATTGACTCTATCAGCAATGATATCTGTGCTAGCCAGACTTGCCTCCCCCCTACCTGTCCTTTCTATCACTCACTCTGCCACCCTTGGCTTCTACCATCTTGTAACTGTGTCTGAGATCCTCTCTCTTCTCTCCTCTTCTTCTGCAACCTGTCCTTTCAATCCTGTGCCCTTCAAGTTTCTATGCTCCCTCTCTTCCAATGCTTGTTGTCACCTTGCTCACCTCTTTAACCTCTCTCTCCCCACTGGAATCTTCCCCTCTGCCTTCAAGCAGGCTCTCATCTTCCCTATTCTTGAGAAACCTTCCCTTGACCAATCATCTCTCCAACAATCGCCCCATATCTCTGCCTCCCTTTGCTTCTAAAATTCTTGAACGACTTGTTTTCAATCGTCTGACCCACTTTCTCTCTTCACACTTTCTTTTTGACCCTCTCCAGTCTGGCTTCCATCCCCTTCACCCAACTGAAACTGCTCTCACTAAAGTAACAAATGACTTACTCTCAGCTAAGTTCAAAGGTCACTTCTCCCTTCTCGTACTCATCGACCTCTCTGCTGCTTTTGACACTCCATAGGTCTTCGTGAAACAGCTTTCTCCTAGTTTGCCTCCTACCTCTCTGGCTGCTCTTTTAGAGTGTCTGCTTCTGACTCTTCCCCCCCCCCTTTCCCCTTTCTATTGCAGTCCCACAAGGCTCTGTTCTTTCCGCTCTGTTCTTCTCTCTCTACACCACCTCTTTAGGTGAACTCATTCAATCATTTGGCCTTCAATACCACCTCTATGCTGATGACACGCAAATCTATCTTTCCTCCCCTGACCTCTCTGCTGCCTTCCTAACCCAGTTATCTAGCTGGTTCTCTGCTGTAACTACCTGGATGTCACAGGGCTTCCTGAAACCCAACATCTCTAAATCCGAGATCATCATCTTTCGTCCTGCCAATGTTGCTGTCCCTCCCAATATCTCCCTCTTGTTTGACAACATCACCCTTTCTCCTGTCACCCAAGCCCGCTACCTTAGAGTCACCATCACTCAGCCCTCAGCTTTACCCCTCATATCCAGTCCCTCACCAAATCCCACCACTTCCTTCTCCGTAACATCACAAAAATCTGTCCCTTCCTCTCTCAGGAAGCAACCAATTTCCTTACACCTCCTAACCATTCTATCCTTCACGTCCTCTTCCTCGCCTGCCATCTCCATCTTTTCCCAGTTTGACCTACTGTCTCTCACTACCCATCTTTCTAGAATGTAAGCTCTCACAGGCAGGGTCCTCTCTACCTATTGTCCCATGTCTGTTTACTGTCTGACTCCCTTGTTTGTCCTGTCACATCTTTTGCTGCACTCTGTGTGAGTCCCCATAGCATTATTCACACTAATCTGTGCTACTTTTATGTATTATGTCATCTATTTACTTGCTTCTGTATCTGGCGCTATGGAATCTGTGGCGCTTTATCAATCAATAAATAAATAATAATAATAATAACAATGGGTGGAGCTCACAACAAGTATGAGATCTGTCATGACAAACCATGCCTTCTGATAATGCGCCTCACTGCATACAGCCTGTTTAATAAGCTTAGTTACAATAATCAGGGCTGTTTCTACCAGATGTTGAGAGTTTCTTAGAAGGCAGAATTTTAGGGGGGTGGATTAGGTTCTCACCTTACCACTAACAGCTCCCAACCCTCCTTCTGCCATGTCCAGTCTTTACTTCTCTTACTAATGCTATATGACCAACAGACCAAGAGCCTGACGCTGTACTTCCTCCTGCAGTCATTGAATGAAAAGCGCAACAGTGATGGACAATGTAAGTGGAGGTACTTGGAGACAAGAGGAAGTATCATCGCTCTCCTGTACCTTATCTACTTATCACGTAGAGAGTTATTTGCTAACATTGGCCAAACTACAAATTGATCCTCCTCTGACTTCAGTCTGTGAAATTTTCAATGTATGCAACAACAATTTGTTAGCAATGGTTTTTACCTGTGTTTCACTGTTATTCAGTGGTATAAATGTCATGACTCTGAACTAGCAAGATGTTATCAGCTGCAATTATTTTCACTAATATTCCTTTGATCAGCTGATCAATCAAGACACATGTGGTCTCTTTTTAGTAACGAGCCAAATTATATCTTAGTAACAGTCTAGGGGAAATTTGAGTGAAATTCACAGTTAAACAACCAGTAAGCATCATGAGCCTGATTCATTAAGGAACGTAACTGTCGATACGTCCCTTATTTTGCGTAAAGCAGCTCTGCGCATGCCCAGAACTGAACTATACACCAGTGAATGCAGCAACATCCAATTCATCTTCTAGCGCAAAGGACCCTTATTACAGCCTATGAATTATGGGCATATGCATGTACAGTAAGGGCATGCCAAGCTCGGGTGCACACGGCAACTGCCGATTCAAGCTCTGGGCATCTCTCAGGTCTGCGTTTTTCTGTTGTATCACTTGCACCAGCTACAGGTCGGGTGTAAGAAGCGATTATTAGTGTTGATGGTCGCATATGCATGAAAGAACATATGTTTGAAATCAGGAGCAACTGTAAAAATGTATTTTATATACAGTAGACATTAATAGCATCATGATAAATGTATTTATTGATGTATAATTATGCATAGTTCCACGGTGTTGTGTAAATATCATATTAACCACAGTCACATTGCACATGATGTAGTGAGCAGAGAGGCTTTGGAATGTCCCTCTGAGTTCTGTCTATTCTGTGTACTGTAAAATCTTCCCGTTCTTCCCTCTCTGCCTACATATAATATGAGAACTGTGAGCCTGTGTGTGTGACTGGCAGCCATACTGTGCCCTCCAGATAGATTTTGAAAGGTACTTCACTTACTATTTAAAAAAATAAATCTTCTATTTGGGATTGCTGCTTTAAAGCTGAAAAACAAATTATGTCATTGAAAAACTCTTGCTTGCGATCTAAACAGTCATTTAAAATTACTTTTTTTTCTGTAGGGCAGCACTGTGATGTAGTGGTTAGCACTTCTGCCTCACAGCGCTGGGGTCATGAGTTCAATTCCTGACCATGGCCTTATTTGTGTGGAGTTTGTATGTTCTCCCTGTGTTTGCATGGGTTTCCTCTGGGTGCTCCGGTTTCCTCTGGGTGCTCCGGTCACACTCCCACACTCCAAAAACATACTAGTAGGTTAATTGGCTGCTATAAAAAAAAACCAGAAAAAACATTGACCCTAGTCTGTCTCTATCTGTCTGTCTGTGTGTGTGTGTGTATGAGGGAATTTAGACTGTAAGCTCCAATGGGGCAGGGACTGATGTGAGTGAGTTCTCTGTAAAGCGCTGCGGAATCAGTGGCGCTACATAAATAAATGGTGATGATGATGATGATGTTTGCAAAAGCAATAGAAGATTTGAGAACGGTGTCATTGAAACGCATGCTACAAGTCCCAACATCACTCATAAACCGAACCATGGTAGTTTCACTCTCTGTATACTAAGTAAAATATAATGTGTTGCGACCTAGTAAAAATATCACCTGGTGCCAATGTTATCAAAAGGGCAGGTAAATAACAGCGAAAGGAAGGGTGATATTTTCTTCTGCAGAATAAGGGATTGGTAGGTGGGCACTATTATAAATTTAGGATACGAACTAGCAGAAAAAAAATAAAAAATTAAGGGGCATATTCAATTAGGGTTCCGGTTCGCGGTAACGTGCGTTACCGCGGAAAGTGCGCTTTATTGCTGGTATTACGGTACCGCAATAACGCGGATTATCGTACGCAACACTATGGGCTGCGAATGAAAATCTATGTTATTGCGGTAATGTGGATTAAGTTCGCGGCCGTTCCTGCGCGATCCCGCGGACCGGAATCGCAATTGAATATGCCCCTAAGAGTTTGTTGTTCTATTTAATGGATTCCCATCACCCCACTCCATCCCTCTATGCTCCCTGATGCAAAGTACTCACTTTGCCTCATGGAAGAAACCTCCCGGTGTGTACTACAACATGGTTTTAAGCTCAATATTATTACTGTTCAGAGGCTCTTCTCCCCAAATACAATGACTGCTTTTATTATCAGCCTCTGGGAAGTATTTATGGCTCCAGGACAAATTTATCTGTGCTACGGCCAGCATACAATATCATTGTTCTATCAGAAGACTCTCGAAGGGTAATTCTCATATTCCTTGAAGTCCTGGAGAGAGAGGTTTGGTAATGGCAGATGTTATTGTATGGTATTTACTTTAATTTATTTAAGACCAATAAAGGAATAGCTTTGAATAAGGAGAAATGTATGAACATGCCCCGATCCGATCTCTGTAATATCTCCTGCCACGCTGATTAATGAAAACATTGTTTTAGTTTTAAGAGGGCAGACAGCTCCGATACAGTGGTGACATAGATGGGAAATTTGCTATTTTAAAATTAACAGCTACTGAATGACATTAAATAAGGCAAAGTGCAATCAAGCAGGTTGGTATTTTCTTTGTTTTTAATAAATTTCACGGTGAATATGAATCTAGTTCACCTGGTTGATGAAGGAATGCAATGAAAATGCCCCGGGCTTAACTGTGAGGAATGGTGCTCAATGACAGCATAGTGCTACATTGTCATTCATGGCACAGGGCTTGACAGAATGTACAGCAGTAATCCAGCAGTAAATTCTTAAAATAATAAAGACTGTGAAGTCTTTTTTTTTATTATTTAGTTCACAGGATAAAAGACTAACACATCAGAAATCTTCTGAAAATTAGTAATGAACCAGAATGAACAGGCTACGTTTTTGTGTTTAGAAAATCACACGTCATGTATCTGTAAGTGATTCTCAAAACCACGTCCTCCATCCTTTGTTGTCAGCTTGTTTTACTAATTTGCACATAGAAATCTTTTATATTTATTCATTTAAGTATGCTTTTTGTTCAGTTGGTTTTTAATGTTGTGTGTCCATTACCCAAAATACTTGGGGTTTTTTGGATAAGTGTTTTTACTGTAAATCGGAGAATCATGCCTAAAATGCACTAAATTACATTTAAACTGTCTACACCTCGCCTAGGGGTAACTTTATCAGGTTGCGGGTTTGAAAAAGTGAGATGTTGCCTAGAGCAACCAATCAGATTCTAGCTGTCATTTTGTAGAATGTACTAAATAAATAATAACTAGTGGCCTGATTTATTAAGGATCTTAACTTGAGAAACTTCTTATTGCAGTCTCCTGGACAAAACCATGTTACAATACAAGAGGTGCAAATTAGTATTCAGTTTTGCACATAAGTTAAATACTGACTGTTTTTTCATGTAGCACACAAATACTCGATACCTTATTTGTACACTGAAATTTAAAGTTGATACTTGTGTACTACATGAAAAAACAGTCAGTATTTAACTTATGTGCAAAACTGAATACTAATTTGCACCCACCAATCTGACTTTTTGTGTCATTAAGCACTCATTTGAACCTGTGTGAGATGTGTGTGACAAAAGGCTAATCAAAAACAGCCACTTGGTCTGTTTAAAATGATTTAAACTCTCCGGGCCTGAGTCATTAAGGGACGTATCTCTGTTTTTGTGCATATTGTACGCAATTCCCTATTGCGCATACCCAGAACGAGGACGCTCGGCCGTCAACGAAAGCAAATCTGCTGTGCATGCCAACGCAAATGACAGTTACAACGGGCTACGATTTTGGGGCGTGAACGGACCGGGGAATGGGCGTGAGCCCGTACTCGATGCACAATGTGGGCGTGACAAACTGAAGCGAATGCGGCCACGTCAAAATGAAGCTCTGCGTGTGTGAAAGTTTCTAGTTTTTCTCTTGCACCAGCTAAGGGTCTAGTCTAAGTCCTGGGTCAGTAGCGTATGCATGATATAACATGTGTCTGCAAACAGGAGCAACTGTAACAATGTATTTTATGTACAGTAGACATTAAGGACAGACTAATAAATGTTTTTCAAAGAGAAAAAAATAAAAAATTTTTTAGACAGTTTCCATTTCTAATCATAATTGACTATATTATTGAAAGGTAACATTAATTGATTAATAGTTTTTTTTCTGTGCGTTCCTTTGAGCTTTCATATTCCACATACGTATTATTCGCATCCTGCAGTGTCTGGTCTAGTACAGCAGAGTGAACCTACACCCACAGTCATCACCACATGTATCGTGAGATCCGCTCCTTGCTGACTCCGGGAGTACGCAGAGCGGATTTACGAGCCGCTGCGAACAACTGCACGATGCGCTCAGTATGCTGCCTTAATGACTCAGGTACTCCCTGTCTATCCCACACACTGATTTTGGATTGCCAATTATGCCCCTGCCAATTATTCATCCAGAAGAGCTGACACTCTTACTCAGGAAGCCTTCAGTTCTTCCTTTAGAGTAGTCTATCACAATTTTCGCTCATCAGAGTTATCATAAACCAAATGATCTCCTCTTTTTCCCTATGTAGTGTTTTAATACCAAGCTAAGTCTGACATGTAAACACAGAGACATGAAATTATTAAGTGTAATTTATAAATCCACAATGCTTAAGATGAAAAATAATCAATGGAGTGCCATGCATATAATACAATAGTTTATTGCAAAATAAAAAGGAATAAACAACAGAAAATGGTACACTAACGAACGATCAGTTTTCTATCTCCTGCAAGAGCATGAATTCAAAGGACAAATTTATTAGATGCATAAGACATTTTAAACATGCTTCAGGTGCCGACAGCAACCCTTCCACTGTAATGCCAGAACTAAAAGAATTCTGTGTAAATGCAAATTAGTTTTTATATGACCGTCTTTGCAAACACCTCAGAAGTAAGGGTTTCTTTACACTCTGGTAGCTTCTTACCAGAATTTCCTACAAAGATGATATTATCTCCACATACCAGGATGATATTGGTATAACCTTAAATAGAGATTCCAAGAGCTTTTACTGTATATACTCGAGTATAAGTGACCCGAATATAAGTCGAGGCACCTAATTTTACTACATAAAACTGGGAAAACTTATTGACTCCAGTATAAGCCTAGGGTGGAAAAGAGCGCTAATTTAAAAACCTAAATAAAAATGATAGGTTCAATCTATGAAATCATTTTTAGCTAAACCATAAATAACAGTAGATGACAAGGAACATTCATAAATGATTATAAAATCATTGGCATTGGGTACAACCTAACCTAAATAAAGGGGTATATAAGGGGTAGGGATATAAATGTATGAACATGGTGGCTGTATTGTTTGTTCATTATGTAATTGCACTGTAAATTAAAAAACAAAAAAACGAGAGAGAGAGAGAGAGAGAGAGAGAGAGAGATTTTTTTTCACTTACCCGGCAGTGGAACGCATATGCGTCCCAACAACAGGAATTTCGGCATTTGGAACGCAAGTTTGCGTTCCAAATGCCGAACTTTCTGTTGTTGGAACGCATATGCAGAAGTTGACAGCCGAGGGACCGGACACCAGGTAAGTTCACCCGTGTATAAGCCGAGTGCCCTTTTTCAGCATACAAAAGTATGCTGAAAAACTCGGCTTATACATGAGTATATACGGTAGCTTTTACAACCTAAATTAAAAGTGATAGAGGTCGCAATGACGTGAAAGTCTACTGACAGACACCTGACTAGTCAGAATAACTTGCGGAGATCTACAGCGTCGGTATGGAGGTAAGTCTGCTTATATTTAAATCGTTTTTCACAGATTCGGATTTTAAAGAGGAGGATTCCTCGGTGTCGGAATGGTGGTTTTATGCATGAAACGGCACACAAAGGGACTTACATCCGATAATGAATCAGGTCCGATAAGTGCAAAAAATATATCTCTGATTAAAGTTTTTTTTAACCATCTCAAAACTTACTTGGATTCTGTATTAGCTGCATAGTTATTGGGATTGCCCACTTTTGGATAAGTCGTCTTATAGCAAAAAGAGGAGTTAAGCTATACAGTAGTTTCAGACTGCCTACACTGAGAGATGCAGTGGCTCGGCATCTGTTAATACCATCCTGTGATGGCATAAATACCTTATTGATAGCTAGGGTTACCCAGTGGTTCCCAAACTGTGTGCCGCATCTCCCTGGGGTGTCGCTGCGATCTCACAGGGGTGCCTCGGCCGGGGCAGGTGATAAGCGAGGCGGGGGACTATGTGCTAATTATTTTTGCTTAAGGGTGCCTTGAAAAAATTATGGAGAGCCTAAGGGTGCCTCGAACTGAGAAAGTTTTGGATCCACTGGAGTTACCCATACCCAAAGAATGGGAAGCCTACAGGATCACTAATTCTTTAGATGTATTGAATGAATTAAAAAAGAGCCCTATCTTGCACAAAAACTCCACTTTTATAAAAAAGAGCCCTGATGATAATGTCTAGCTAAAGAGGCAGAAGGATGGTTGACTAAATGACAAATTTGCTAAATGGTATTTTGCATAAATTAAGGCCCTAGATTATTGCTTTTCTTTATATTTCTATATAAGGTAATAAAAATTGTTTCTATTGTCTGACATTTGATTTTCTTCATCTGCTATTTGCCCTTTGTTATATGAATGAGATCCTTTTATTATTTTATTACAGAGGCAGCAGTGGTTCCATTAAGTGCAAAATCCTACAATGTAACATTGTCCATGGACTCACACCAAGATTCAGCTGATGACGTCTGCTTATCACTCTACACTACAACCTTCTTAGGACGTCATGCGTTCATTTCAGATGTTTTCCATTTTCTTCACCTACTCTATTTCATCAATTTTCTTACATTTCATAATATGTACCACCTATACTTTACCACTTTACCTTTTGCCTTAATTTAATTGCTGACTGCAATGTTGGTTCCTTGGCACTTTATCTGCTCTAGGTTTGTGAGCATAACTCTTCTACTATGCAGTTTCAGGACACATTGCTTTGTTTTTAACATTTTAACACCATTTTTTGCCAATAGATTGGATAATAACTCAATAGATTTCTGGATTTAAACCATTCTACCCTATGTTATTTAAAAGACACAATAACGTATGCAAGCACAGATCCAAACTATATTTTCTGCTACATAAACATTTCTTTCCTATACTCTAGTTGATGTCTATTGTCCTGTCTCTCATATTTATACTATAATCCATTTAGCTTCTTCCCTGCAGGACAGGTATATTTCATTTGAACATATCTTAAACACATATCAAAAGTAAATACCTTTACTTCAATTAATTAGGGATTGCCTCATATTGCTGGTGTTGAAAGCATCCAGTACTCAGGTCGACCTTTTTTGAGTCATGCAATCTATACCATACTTGCCAACATTGAGTTTTGGGAGGGGCGTGGTGGGAGGGAGGGTTGCAGGAAAACGCGTCATTTTGGCCCCACTCCCCGTGACAAAAATGGCATTTTGTAATGGGGATGTGGCCAAAACGACAAGATTCCATATGTGGGCTGGATGCGGGAGAATTGCCTGCTCTCCCGGGAGTCCAGAAGACCTACCCAGAATTAGGGAGTCTCCCGGACATTCCGGGAAAGTAGCAAGTATTCTATACACGCAGGCAAGTTTGCGACAGGTAGATGAATTGTCTGCTTGCTTGACTTGCCACCTCTTCCGATATGTGGGAGATGACATTACAGAGCACATAAGGGTATAGCTAAAGTTGTTTACTTAAAACTTTTAGCCAAATGGCCAGAGAAGAGTTAACATAATTCACAGACCGTCAATGATGACAATGTTAGACTGCTACTTGCTCACTTCTGTGTACACTCTTAAATACAGCACTTAAAATTTCAGAAGGTCACCAAGTATTTTTCTTTTTATTGTCATTTCCATTTGTTTTGCTTAAACGCAAAAGCATCACGTTGCTTTAATATCCCATTAGATGATTTGCAGGGACTAAGCTGCAAAGCCTCACGCAACACTTCAGAGATAATATTCTTTAAAGAGTTCCTCCAGAGCATGAGTCAGTCCCTGTAGAATAATATCCATAGATCAGTGTTGGCTTAATACTTTCTCACAGAGTTTAAAAGAACAGTACATCAACCAACTTATACAACAGTGCAAAAATTAATTTCGGCTAGCTCTCTTTTTCCTCTTCCGAGCACCTTCCCTGATAGTAATCCTGTCTTGAAGTTTTAAATTACAGTTAAGACCTTTGTTTAAGCTAACAAAAAGGCCAGCAGTTCATCCAGAAACCTCCTACGTTTTTGTGTGTGTGTGTGTGTGTGTGTGTGTATGTGTTTTTTCTTCTTGTTAATTCGTGGTGACCACAGCTTAATAAAAACACAGAGGCCAAAAAGGGATTTTTACATATTTAATTGCAAGTAAATATTTTTACCCCTAATAAATTATTTCTCCAGTAATACCTCGCAGCATAGAAAAACACATGACTGAGTGCATCTCTGGATGGAGACTAAAAGGCTACAGTAAACAAAGGAAGAGAGCGAACTAAATCAAACTTAAACAGTAGTCTTGAAATATAAGCTGTTGCGTTAGAATGTTATTACATGTGCCCTGGGTTAAGAGGGTTTTCATGCTTTGTCCTATTCCTGTATACTGCTTTGTTGATGTTTTTGTGTTTATTGTGGGAAACATTTGGAGATTGATTCGTATGAGTACAAACATTTTGGTTCTGCAGCAGATGAGCTCTTTACTTACTTTTTGCAAAAAAAAGTCTTTCTCTATAAATCTGTTATGTCGCACATGTTTTAAGCCATGCTAAGAGATTTCCAGCTTTGCATACTGCAAATTCTTCTTCCCTTAATGGAAGGAGTCTATACACATTGCAAAACCTACAGCTAATGATATATTCATTATAAGTATCATCAGTACACAACACAGTACCAATGCTAGTATATGTGACAATCATTAAACATATGTAACGGGGCACCCCAGAAGTAGTGTAAGATAGCATTCTACAGGCCCGGTGATATGGTAGAGAGGCAAAGATTGCCCCAGTAGGGTTGGAATAAAACAAGGGACACAGGGCTAAAACTGCATATACACAGCGGCAGATAAGTAGCTGTAGTGTAGGGATGCAATACCACAAGACCTTCAATATGCAATCTTAGTCAACATGTCACAAAATAAACAACATCTTAGGAATCTTCTTTTAACAACATCATCAATATGCAACCATAAATCACTACAAAAACATAGGTCACTGAATAAATATATCTCACTTTGAAGTTAGGCACTAGTGCTTCGGTTAAATAGGTTTCACTGGATAAATACTTTTGAAAGACAACCGGTTGCTATTGGGTTAATTAGATAATTGCACTAAATGCTGCTGCAGCAGCTTATCTAGGCAAATCAATCACAGTAGACCTTTAGTGCAATTATACAGATTACACTTATTACACAAAAATCAGTAGAGATGCAACAAGGATTAATCCAACTTGATCAGGTTAAACATTTTAGAAGAAATGACTGTAGACTAGGGTCACTTTACAATAGAATGAAGACCCCCGGGGGTAAATTGTAATCGGCAGGTTAACGCAAAGTTTCAGCTGGACACATGAAGCTTATTAACTTGGTGCATATGAGCATCATTGAGCACACCTGAGCTCAGTTATTCTGCACATGATTTCCAGTGTAAGAAACAAAATATTCACTTAGTAATCCATCTAATGAAATAAACAACTTGCAATTCCCTCCTCAGCAGGGCCGGATTAACCATAGGGCTAACTGGGCTACAGCCCAGGGGCCTATGGTATCCAGGGGGCCCTTAAAAGTGCTCAGCAGCAGTATTGATCGGTCGGTGGCGGGGGCGCCCCGGCGCGATCAGTGCTGCTGAGCACTTTCACTGCGGTCCTTCCCCGGCGTGCTTTAGTCTCCTTACTGAGGAGATCTCGTGAGTCTCACTCTCACGAGATCTCCTTAGTAAAGAGAGTACAGCGCGCCGGAGAAGGAGGTAAGTGTCGGGGGAGGGGCGCGGGCAGCTCGGACCACAGGGGGGGCCCTCACGGGGGAATGGAGGCCCCCTTAGCCCAGGGGCCTCCATTCCCTTAATCCGGCTCTGCTCCTCAGCAACCATTTTAGGCAGATTCACAATACGATCAAACATCTGATGCAATATAAACAAACTTTTGTGACAAATTATTTATCTCTATGTCCATAGCACTCAGCTGGCAGTTTAAATACAACAGATTTGGCTGAAGTAAACTCTTCCTTCAGACAGCACCATAACTTCTCAATATCAATTTTACAGTCCTGGTCAGAAGTTTTAAAAACACAGTTTGATATCTCACTTGTTTCACTTTCATAACTTGAACATAGCAGAGCAAAATAAACCATAAATGTATCTGTCTTCATATGAGTCCTGCTGGTTTTTGATGGGCATCGACAAGCTGGATTTTTCCTTTACTCCAAAGATACTTCCTTCTGGGCTGGCTTTTAAATCTGGAACTTTAGCTGCAAACATCCCTCAGAACAACAGTTCAACAACAGCATTCAATGGCTCCTTACAGCTAGATCTTGCACAAACCAAGGCAGCAGTCACAGCACACCTCACAGCAGCCTGCATCCTTCCACAAGCCCCTAGCAGTCTGTTTTTGTGTCTTCCCCCTTTTCCCCAAGAGTCTCTGGGAGCCTTCTAGTACATTCTGGCACCAAAATGTCCATTTTCACTGGATTTTTGTACCTTTGTGCGGTGTTTAACTGTCTCTGCATGCTTCTAGTGCAGTCTGTGGCTCTAGTGTGCAGCCTGGGGCTGTAGTTTGCAGTTTGTCCACCCCAAAATGGCCAATGCAATTTGCAATGAACCTCCCCAGAGGCACTCTGGGATATATAGTTTTCTGAATAAGTGCATGCAGTAATATTCCAGTGATTTGCACGGTATTACACATATTTAATCCCCTGATTGGTATGACTTCAGGTCCCTCATCTCTGGTTTAGAATCTGTACCACATGATCTCATAATCCTGACCACAACACTAGTTGTCAATGAATCTAAAATATATGAATTCAACTAAGGATCCTAGAGTACCATATAAATGGGCCTGTACCAATGTAAATACTATGCACAGGTGGAATTATAGATGGACCTTTGAGAAAGAGCTGCATCAAGCTTGAAACAAAGAGGAAATAATAAAAGTGATACAAGCGCTTCTGGGGACACCCTAATCCAAAGGTGATATATTCAAATATCAATAAATTCTTATTTCTTATTACTTGATGTGTCAAATTGTTTCTCATTTCATGAAGAAATCCAACAAAAACATGTAAAAAAAAAATAAAACATTCCAACACCTAAAGATACATCTATAACACACACATAGAGATGAAACATCGAATCAGTTCATCGATAAAGACATTCCAATCTGTGTTCCAATAAGTGAAAATGTGACCCTAGTGGAATCAAACTCACCAGAGTTAGAACTTATTTGAGCCTTAATAGTAGATCTTGAGTCCTTTTGATATAAAGACCTCTCCAAGGGGATACAATACTTTCTCCCAGTGGTCATCCATATTCATACATATTCATAGGAAGAAAATGAAACTAAAAGAGATCTTTCACTTTCCACCATTTGTAGGGACCACTATGTATGTTTTTACTGGATTACTGGAATACTATTCGGTTTTACTATAGTACTGAACAGTTTAACTTAAAAAAATATAAAAGTGAAATGATGGACTGGTTGACTATGAATTTTGGTTCAACTAACAAAGTAGCTTCCTCCCCATGGCCTCATTTCTGAAGCACACTGATGCACACTGCAAAGGGCATTGATATTGCAGCTGTGAGCACATCAAGGTGCAAAGCTTCACAACGCTCTCGGGAGACGCCTCCGTAGACTAGAATTGTGCCTTGATGTGCAGGGAGCCTGAAAATTCCACAGAGGCATCAGCCTCATCCCACTTTAGAGCCATACCTTTCATTAAATAAAATGAGAGCTGGGGGACATCAGGAATGTTTACTACATGTTACTTTGATGAAGCTTTTTATACACATTTCTCGGCGTGCACCTAAAAATGTGATCCTCCACTGGGCCAGCACGGTGGCTAAGTGGTTAGCACTTCTGCCTCACAGCGCTGGGGTCATGAGTTCAATTCCCGACCATGGCCTTATCTGTGTGGAGTTTGTATGTTCTCCCCATGTTTGCGTGGGTTTCCTCCGGGTGCTCCGGTTTCCGCTCACACTCCAAAAACATACTGGTAGGTTAATTGGCTGCTATCAAAATTGCCCCTAGTCTCACTCTGTCTGTCTGTGTGTGTGTGTTAGGGAATTTAGACTGTAAGCTCCAATGGGTCAGGGACTGATGTGAATGAGTTCTCTGTACAGCGCTGCGGAATCAGTGGCGCTATATAAATAAATGGTGATGATGATGAAGTGCAATATGCTCATGATGAAATCAAACTTGACTTTGTACCTAACATTGGGCAATTTAGATCTCAGAAATTACCTTAACACTGTGTAAACTTTAAGGGGTAGATTTATCAAATCTTTTAAAAAGTAAAACTGGATGTGTTGCCTACAGCAACCAATGAGATCCTAGATATCATGTTCTAGAATGTACAAAATATATGATAGCTAGAATCTAATTGGTTGCTATGAGCAACACCTCCACTTTTCCTGCTTAAAAGGTTTGATAAATCTACCCCTATGTGTTCCTAGGAAATAATTAAGCAAATAATTCCCAGAGAGTATGGATATGCTGAATATTGTGGTTATTCATGTCTTGTACTCACAATTGACTCAGTCAGTCCATGGTATTTTGAAACTCTAATAATTCAAAGCTGTAGAATATAAATATCATGACTTTATAAGAGGGGATTTCAGGATAAATGGATTTTGGACTAAAATTATAATATCATATTCGCGTCTACATAAAATAACCCAAAATGATAGGCCATTTTTCAATTTGTTGACTCAATTGATAAATAAAACAGCAAACACTGAATTAAGTCAGTGGTTAATTATCTCTGCTTAATCACCAAATAAATGCCAAGAAAAAACAATCTCGTTGCTATTTGTCTATCTGTTCCTATTGGCAGCCAGCTCTACAAATGATACAAATTTTGCAAACGACAATGAAATCTGATCTACGGTGACTCATGGACGGCTTTGTCCACTAGATGTTAATCTTGCCAATGCTGTGTTATTCCTGTGGATAATGTTGAGCATTGGTCCCTTGTGTTGCTATTTCATGCACCTTGTACAACCACAATGCTCAGTCAAATGTGAAAAGATAGCTATGGATGACTAATAGACCAACAGTATTAAAGGTAACGGAATTCCCACAGCACATATATATCCAAAACATAATTTACCCCATAAGAGTTACATTTGCAACTTATATTTTAATAGACTTGGGAATGCTCACCATTATGAAAGAATAATTTCCTTTTCGAAAGAACATTGCCTAATAAAGATAAATTGTTTTGAGCTGGGAAGTCAAATGATATTGGGTGGTGCTATGAGTAATACATTCTAAAAAACAAATTTGAGAATAATAGACATAAAAAATTATTTTTACCATTGTTTTTGGAGGTGGACAACTTATATTTTGTGATGCATTGGGTCCAAAGCCAAGTGAGTTGTCTGAGCATATAACCTGTACCAGAAAATCGCAAAGTAATTTCACGTATATACAGTTTTCACAGATGAACAGGACAAAGTTCCGGAGGTACAATCTTTAAGTATCACTTATGTTTCGCCGTTCTGTGGAATTGTATTCCGCACTGTCTTTCTAAATTTACATAATGTATTTCCAGCAATTTATGGTGTATACATTAAAGAAATTATTTCTCGGTGGAACACATTTTGTCCGGCTAATTGACACAAGCCGGTAACCCGAAAAGTACAGTGACAAGTTAGATTTTATCACAATAAACCCATATACTTTATCGTATTGTAATAATAACATGGCAAGACAGATTGTGATCAGTTTGAATGACATGCAATATGACAGGTGTTTGATAAAGCAGTTTGCCATAAAGACATGTGCTCCAACTGCATCTACAATTGCCAGAGATAAGTTGCAAAGAATTATTCCCACTGCCAGCTATGTAATATTTTGCAAAGATTTGCCCCATTGCCAACCAAATGTTGGACAGAAACCCGTAATTCCCAGCCATTTGCCTGAACTACTCCCAATTGTCAATTGTTGCAAAAACTCCACCCCAACATGCCATTGTTATGTTGCAGTTACTGGCTCCAGCCATTTATTTTTTGACAGTCTCCTGACTCCTCCCCATCATGGTGCCCATAAGTTCCCAATTACGCCACGACTATCAGGCCTGTGACGTGAAGGCACCAGATGTGCCGCTATTATAATAATTCAGTCGACTGAACAATTAATGCTCTGGTCTGGATGACATTGGTGCAGTGACAACGCAGGTGACTGTAAGTTGATCTGCCAAAGTCTGCTATCAGCAGACTTTTATTATTCATTGAAAATAAGCAGAACTACATCATGTGATCGGGTGCAGTGAGTCCTACCCTTTTAATGTTCTTTGAATCTACTGCATCAAATGTTTTACTTTAAAAAGAATCCTGTTTAATTCCATTATTCTAAGTAAGTTTTTATTAAGCCTATACTCTTAATTGACCAATACTTGCATATGTTTGCAATATATTTTGTATTACACTCAATTTTTTAATGTCTGCTTTCCGAATCTTAGATTTTTACACACTGTAGATATCTTTTGCTGTATCACACTAGTAGATTATTAAACATCTATATCTCTCACATTTCATTCTGTTAGTCTTAAGAGTGATTATATGGGGGCGGGGTCATGCAAGGTTAAAAACATAGCACTAGTTTCTAAATTCTCAAAGGGACATTTAAAGTAAGCTTTTATACATCATTTTCTATTAAATAACCCAGTTGAATTTTATGTCAGAAATTCACCCATGGTTAAAATATACAACGGTCTATTAAATTTAACAATATGAGCTATTGTGGCTGAAATAATGTACTTTTTCCCATTTGGTAGTTCCAAAATACCAAGATTTTTTTTCTGCAATCATGCTTATGTCTCTTATTTTACATGTGGTCTGGTGAATTCCCATACACACCTTTACGTTGCTCACTGCAGTCTATAAAGTTGTTTTTGATGCGTTGACTGTCAGTCATTCAAATAAATATTGCTAAATTGTTAATCTCTATACATTCCATGGTTGTAAACCTCATATAGAGCCTGACTCTTTAAGGAGCGTAAATGCCGATATGTGCTGTATCTTGCATAAAAACTCTGCGCATGCCCAGAACCATCATACGCCAGTGAACGAAGCAAAATCCAATTTATCTTCGAGTGCAGAGACCCTTACTACAGCCAATGATATCAGGTGCAGAATGGGGAAGGAAATGAGTGCATACATGTAGTCAATGTACAGCAAGGGGGTGCCAAGCTTAAGCACACGCAACTACATCCAATTCAAGCTCTGGGTATCTTAATGATACATCGCTCTCTGTTGTATCAATTGCACCAGATGCAGGTCGGGTGTAAGTGTCAATTACTAGTAATGATGGTGGCGTATGCATTGTATGTGCAATAGACATTCGTAACATCCTAAATAAATGTATTTTATGGGGCAAGGGGAATGAATTAAACAAACTTTTTTTTTTAGTATTTTATCATTAATGACTACGGGCCTGATTCATTAGCGATCGGCAGGGCCGCCATCATAAATCATGGGTCCAAGTATGGGCCAGGCGTCCCCGATGAGCCACCCTCCCCCGATGAGCGCCCCCCCAGACAGAAAAACCTGAAAATTAAAATGTTTAAAATATACTTACAGTTAGAGGTGTTGCAGCTGTTGCTCCGCTGCTCCTTCTGCTGCTGCTGCTTCTTCTTCTTCTGCTTCTTCTTCTTCATCTTCCTCTGCTGCTTCTTCTTCTTCTTTCTCTGCGGCGGCGGGAACAGTGGTGTGACGTCAGGTCACATCACACCATCAGCGACAAGGGAGGATCACATGATCGCAGGGGCGGAGCAATGATTCCCCTGCAATCATGATTGGCAGCTGCCTGGCTGTCACAGGCAGATCACATGATCGCAGGGAAATGATTCCTCCACCGCTGCGATCGCATTCTGGTGCCTGGCTGTCACGCTGACAGCCAGGCTGAAGACATCAGCGGAGAGCAGAGGAGACCAGCGGAGACCAGTGGACTGCAAGACAGCGGGCCCCCAGGTAAGTTTGTGTTGCACTGTTGTACCGGGCCCCCTGGTGAGCCCGGGCCCGGTACAACAGTACCCTCCGTACCCCCCTGATGGCAGCCCTGGCGATCGGATCTGCCAATATTTTCATTGATTCCATTGATTCTAGATCGTCATGAAGGATAAGAACACTATATCCACTACTGAAAATGGTTTTATATTGATCAATACTCCATGATTGAACTCTGTTCATCTGCTCCCGTGGTTTATTATCAAGTACACATAGAGCTGTGACAAACGTAAGCTCCACGATTGGAGTCCGCATTACTGTTGTACATCTGACAGTCCAGCTGATGCACACTAAGCTGGGCTCCTACTGTCTATTACTGTCATATTCATAGACACTGTAAACGGGAGCCCTTTGTTCTGTAGCTTATAGTACTGATACTCATCTGGGTTCTTGTTGATAGATATATGGATGCACAATAGCTGTGCTTATGAAGGAGCAAATTGAACATTCCATTCTACTCACTGCTAATTACGGCATTGGTACACGTGGATTGAATCTGCATTGTTGGACTCTGTCAGTATGCTACTAATTGCCAACGAGCCACATAATAGTTATAGATGAATTATTATTGGGGCACCTTATTATTGAAATCTGACAGCATTAGCCATTTATTGGGGTAATCACTGTGCACAGTAATCTACTTTTCTACCCCTCAGAATAACAACCCGGGTTGTATGATAGTTATTTTTGCATGTAGTAATCAACCTCTTGGTTCTTTAATTTATTAATAATTTTTAATATGTTTTATTAACTTTAATAAATCTGTATTCATACAAGCTTAGCTCTCTCCTTCTTCTTTATCTCTTTTCTAGTTATCTGCATATTCGGGTTCCAGTACCCGTACAGGTGAGCTGCAGCTTGCTATATTACTGTTCATACACTGTTTTTTAAGTCATTTAGCGCCTGTCTTGTTTTTTGTTTTTTGCAATCAAGCAATCCTGAATTGTAACTGGTCTGGGCTCCATATCTATTGATATAGAAAGTGATGTATTTTAGATGAAAAACACTGTTATTTGCCTTAAAAATGATTCATATTGGTATATTGTAGTCCTATTGTCACTATTAAACTAAGGTGTATGTTATGACTACCGTCGGTTAATTGACCACTAGAAATCACTATTCAACCAGTCACATGACCAGGTACTATACGGCAATCATGTGACCTTTAGCCAGCCAATTGCAGGATATAAAAGACACACTTGTATGAATGGAATTCCACCTCTGATGACACCGCCTACCTAAGGCGCGGAGAAATGCGTCAGGTAAAAATGTAGACGAGCTTGGATGCACCTCTTTCTTTATTATTCGTGTATACACTTTTTTTGTTGGTAATTGCAGAGATTGTGTTCTTTGAAACCTAGTCCCAGCGGCTAAACAGCTATTTATTCCCACAGTAGCCTTACTGGAGGACCTGCTAAAAGGAGATCTGAATTTGATGTCAGTCCCTGTAAGGTACACCAATCATTTGGCTGTTGACTAGGAGACTTTCTGTTTGCACTGAGGAGTGCTAGAGTTCCATATTTGAATTGGGATACTAACAACTGTGTTTTTGGATGCTATACATCTGGGACTAATTGCTGGATATTCCGCTTTTATGCCAATAGAATACGTGCACTTGCAGCTGACCATTTGTGCCTATAAGAATTTTCATGCAATATGTGGTCCTTCGTTTCCAGCTCGTTTAACGTGATTATTGACTGATTTATTTTAACTTTACCCTCATCACTAGATCACAGTTCTGCAAAAGAGTCGTACAAATACTCTTCAGGTCTCCCCTCCTGTTCCCTACCTGACTAGTAACAAAAATACTCAAAGTAGATTAATATAAAGGTAAACATGGGCTACTTAACCCTCTTGGTTTCCAGCATCTGTGTTCAAGATGACGTCTCTCTGCTCAGGTATCTGGCAAACGCTTCCACTCTCCCCTGTAAAATCTTCTCCACTCTCTCAGGTTCTCTCTCTCTCTTCAATTCCCTGCCTCCCAGGCCTCTTAGACTCCCGTTACTCTCTCTCTCGCTGACAGGCTGCAGGGGACTCTCTCAGGAAATCTGTCTCCCTGAACGCCTCCCAGAGTCTCTTGTAGCCCCGACTCATTTCATAAGCTATAAATTCAATGAAATGCAAATGTACAAATACTAATGTAGGCCAAAGACAGTAAGGACGTGGTTGCAGAACTGCGAACAGATGCAGATCCACACAGAGACATAAATACGCCTATCAGTAGCCGTATCAATTGCGGGCAGCTGAGAGTAGATACAAATACACACCCATGATTGTGACAGTCTCTAGGACTAGCTAACCCCTTCTAATTGGATGATTACTGATTCACCTCTGAAGCTGATAGATGCTTTCTTCATTATTCATGTATTTATTGTATGATTTTGTGACCGTATTTAAGCAAGTTTTTTTTTATACATACACAAGAAGAACAGTTATATCTGCTTTATTATAGTTTTTTTTATTGTATTACTACCTAATAGCGAATTCTCTATCAAAACAAAAGTTTTAAAAAAATGCATGTAAGTGTATCTAATGTACACCTGACATAAACCTGCCACAAATGCAACTGGCGCAGCGCTCCACGCATCTTGCGATTCATCCAACGTTGCATCCTCGCTCAATTTCTGTTTTTTTATGAACGCTTTTTGCCTCTGCAACTTTTTAGGCAATTGCGTTGAAACTCCATCAGCACCATAGTGCTCTCTGTGTGCGCGATGCCAATTGTTATTTTCTAGTGATGTTATCTGAGCCATGGCATTGTTTTATAAACATCACATGTTGTTCAATTTGTAAATATCTAAGTGAATATACTGTATGTGCAAACATAAGTATGCATTCACCACATATATGCAGTGCCGTAACTAGACATTTTAGTGCCCTGGACGAGACAGGGAACTGATGCCCTCCATCTAAGTGGGAGTGACATTTGCCGAGTGGGTGTGGCCAACCTAATGTGGGGGTGTGGCTAGCACTTTACTGAAAGAATTCTGTTACACATATTTGCAAATGCATGATATATATATATACACAGTGGTGGGATTCAAATAAATGAACAACCGGTTCTCTGCCCTAATGACCATTTAAAGTATGGAGAGAGTGGAGAGAGTGGAGAGAGTGAGAGAGAGAGAAATTCAATTTATCTGCCCATTGCTATATATTGGTACATCAATTTTAATGTTACACTCCCACAGATAGCTCTGTGTCCCATCTACAGCAACAGCATGAGTTGGTCACATTTCCTACTGCAGGAATTATTTTCCTAACACCATCTTGGCAAGTTAGACAGAACCATGCTGTGGGCATCATTTACTGGGCAAGAGAGGAGGGACTGTATTCGTAAATTAAATTTTTAATCATTTTAACTAGACAATTATCTAACTACTACTATTAATAAGTAAACTTACTTTTTAAGCCAATTCTCCTCAATCTTAAAAAGTGTCACTTGCAAATAAAATAAATCCAGCAAATCCCATGTCTGCTGACAACCGGCACTTATACTCAATTTTTTTTTTAAATGAAAAAGTTAATTTCTGGCGCGCATATATATAAAAAAAATATTCAGGGTCGGACTGGCCTAATGGGATACCAAGGTAATCCTGGGAGGGTCCCACGACCTGGCTTTTCTGCCCTTGCCAAAGGAGGGTAGGGCTCCTCCCAAGGCCCCCCCTCTGCTTCTCACCATGGACACAAGTAATTATTCCCCCAGCACTAAGAAACTACGTGAAGGTCTGAAGAGATTCTTCACCCCTTCAGTTCCGCAGTGGAACACATGTGCGTTCCACAGACAGAAAGTTCAGCATTTGGAAAGCAAGTTTGCGTTCCAAATGCCGAACTTCCTGTCAGTGGAACGCACATGCGTTTCACTGCAGAACTGAAGGGGTGAAGATACAGAGGCAGTTAGTGGGCGGCTGCTGCGCTTCCTTGGCCTTGCACCCTGGGCGACGGCACCGCCCGCACCTGCCTCGTTACGGCTATGCATATATGCGTTAAAGAACCCTTGAATAATTGTATTAGGTTGTGAAATCCACAGCCGGCCAATTATATTTAAAACATCTTGATTCTGAAAAAGAAAAACTACAGTATTGTCTAATACAATTAAAAATATTAACTAATAATTTTACAACTACATTATGACATTGGGTTCCGAGCTATCAAGTAGCAGAAACTACCAAGAAAAATTTGTTCCAATACAAAGTCAGGTTGTGAATTTCCCTTGGAATGGATGATTAAATCACTTCTACGCGTTTCACAGGTTTCCCACCAGCTTCATCACAAGAAAAGAATTTCAGGCACAGCAATATCACATTGTAATGGACAGCAACCAGCAGTAAGTAATTTTAAAGAGAAGGAGACCTGTGATAGGCTACCGACAACGCTGGTCTACCATGTTCTCCTGACATTAGGACATAACTATAGTCATAGCAGTCCATATGACTACTATGGGGCCCAGCGGCATAGGGGTCCCTGCCCCAGAGGAAAAGTGTGCTTTAAAGTACAAATTTAATATAGCTTCTCAATGAATTTATCCAGGGAGTCAAATGATTTGGAAAATAATGACGATACAACGTATAATATAAATCATACTTATGTGCCAGATTGCAACTAATGCAATTAGTGCTCTGCCCAATTGGATACCGACTGGGGACGGAGCAGACATTGTGGTAGGTATGACGTTATGACCCACACATTTTTAGTTACACCCCTGTCCTGATATGTCTCGTCTCCCATAGCCGATCACTGCCAAACACAGTGCTACAAAGAGTGGGAGGAGAAGCTCTTAAATTATCTTGGCTTAATTATTTGACATTTCTCCAGTGTTTGTAACTCTTTTTTTTTTATAGCCATTTAAAACCTCTCTTTAATTTATTTTGTGATAGACAGCTTTACCACTTAAGTAACCGTTCTTTTTTTTTTGCTGTTTTTTAATGTTTCCAATGGTCAATGCCAGTAAATTCACTTTAAAGACATTTCTTTCTGATTTTAATCACATTTTTGGAAGGTTTAAGGATATAAATTCTTGAGAATTGTCTACTACCAATGACATTAGTTCATATCTTCTTGCAGTTGCATTTCTTTTGAAAAGAAGATATTTATATGTTAATGTGACAGTGTGGTGGCTCAGTGGTTAGCACTTTTGCCTAACAGCACTGGGGTCATGAGTTCAATTCCCGAACATGGCCTTATCTGTATAGAGTTTGTATGTTCTGCCCGTGATTGCGTTTCCTCCCACACTCCATAAACATACTAGTAGGTTAATTGACTGCTATTAAGTTGACCTTAGTCTCTCTCGGGGTGAATATGTGCATTTTAGGGAATTTAGATTGTAAGCTCCAATGGGGCAGGGACTGATGTGAGTGAGTTCTCTGTACAGCGCTGTGGAATTAGTGGTGCTATATAAATAGCTGATGATGATGATTTGTGATATAAGACAACTTAAAAAAAAAATCTTAACATTGTGTGTGACTAGTTTAACAACAAATCGAACATCAGCATTTGTGGCCACTTCATCTCAAAGACAATTTCTAAAATGAATGGTACAATTATATGGTGTAGCAGTACCTGTGGGTAATCTGGGATCACATAGGGCGGCCCTCTACCCTTCAAAAAGGTCGAACATCCCCCTTAATCGCAGTCATAATATAAAACAATACATTTATTAAAAGAAAGAGACATCTATATCAGTTAGATAAACAAGTGTTGCAAGTTAGCAAAAACAAATCTGACCCCAAAGAAAGAAGAAGCTGGTGAAGGTCCAGAGGGACGAACGCAGACCATCATCATCAGCTACTGACGGGGAGAATATACAGATCATGGTTGGGAATTGAACTCATGAGCCCACCACTGTGAGGCAGAAGTGCTAACTGAGCCACCACGCAGTCCATCACTTATTGATAGTCTATGAATAGAGATTGGACAACAACAGGGAATTCACTGCTGTATGATGTGGTTGGAGTAGGACAAGGAATATCCTGCCAGCGAAATGTGCTAAATTTTGCAGCCAAATGGGGAATGGGGCAAATATTTAATGGAATTGTTTTGAAAAATTTTCACTTATTTTCCCCACCATTTAACATCCAAGATGTATGTAGCTGGGTGCCAAAGTTACTAATCTGAAATCTATTAATGAAATGCCAATATATATTATGTCTATTCTAAAAGCTGATTGCTAGCTTAAATGAATATTATCTAATATTGGATACTAGCAAATGGTTCATGAAGATACTACGGACGATATAACAAATATGTTCCTTGCTATGTATAAACATCGAAACAGACAAATTCACAAATTGATTATAGTAATGATGGGAATACAACCTTATTATTATCATAATATTTAGAAAAATATTTAGACCTCTAAAATTGCAGAGTTAAAATATTTTTTCTAAAGTAAAGTAAACATTCTAATCCAAACAAAACAACAATAGCAAATGATAGTTCTACTACTACAACCACTAATAATAATATTAGCAATGTTACTACTAATAATAAAGAAATAAGATGAAAAAAAGAAAAGAAATAAAAAATACAGAATTTGCTTCACCATTCCGCATTGTATTGTAAATTTCTATTTTGCTAGGAAGACGACAGTGAATTTTTTCTGCTGTGCTGGGTGGTTGTAGTGGGTCCAGGAAAACGTAAGGCAAATTTTCACCAGCAAAACGGGGCAACATTTCTAAGCTAAATACAGAACAAGGTGAAAATTTAGCGGAACAGTTTTGAAAACTTTTGCTCATGTTTAAATATATTTTGTTTTTAGCATGATGACAGATCACCTGAAACAAAAATGATTGAAAGCACATTTTTGAAAAAAATGTTGAAGAAATTGGTTGGGCATGCCAATTTAAGAATTGGCATCATGTACAGTTGACAAGACTGAGCTTAGTGCCCAGCAAGAGATGTTTACACACACAATTCCTTGCGTAGTTCGAGAAGCAGCTGCCTCCCACTGAAATGAAGATACTTGGCAGGTTTGTTGTGTAAGTGAGATGTTACAAAATGTTAACATAAATTCTGCTTGTAATCCTCAGTAATTTAGATGTCAATGTTCTGAGTTTACAAAGGGATTCATAGAATGTTGCAGTATACCTCTATTTAGAAATAAATGTAAGCAGAACAAATACTTATTCAGGGAAAAAAAAATTCAGACCCATATCTTACAAAAACATATGGCAACAGTAAATTAAGAAAATGCACCCTACTCTCCTTGCTTTTTACTCTGGAAGTGTAATATACGTATATATCAATTGGGTATTTTTAAGATTTAAACAACCTTCATATGTTGCTTTGTTTGTTAGTTTTGATATAATACTTCAGATATTGGACATCAGTATCATCATCATCATCACCATTTCTTTATATAGCGCCACTGATTCCGCAGCGCTGTACAGAGAACTCACTCACATCAGTCCCTGCCCCAATGGAGCTTACAGTCTAAATTCCCTAACACGCACACAGTATGTTGCCTCTTTAAAAGTGAATGGGGATAGCACAACATGCTGGCACTGCCAAAATTAAGGCACATAGATCAAGTACAGTCTTTTTATATTTAGTAAAATAAAATCAGTTGGACCTACACCAGCTAAGTAGCTCAAATGAGCAAAATAACTGACGTCACAGTCAGAATTAAGTGTGAGCCAAGTTAACCGGGGTCTGTGTTTAAGCTTTGTGTACCCCTAGCTTGTTGTCTCCCCTTTTATAGTGGAAATTGTCCCAGGCTGTACCAGGTTGGTGAAGGATTTGTGAGAGTACCCATATTTTTTTACATTAATTTATTTCCACGTATTTATTTAATGCACTTTAAACAGTGCTGGTACTGTGAAAAAATTATAAAATTTGAAATTTATTGGGTGAGAGGGGCTGGTCAATTAATCACTGCCAGAGCAGCCATAATAGAAAATAATTGCATACTTGCCAACTTTTCCTCTTTGGCTTCAGGGAGATCCTGGGGGAGGTGGGCGTGCGGGGGCTGGCCTTGACTAATCGCATAATTTTGGCCCCGCCCCCAAAACGTTTGTCACAATTTTGGCAAATTACAGCAGGGGACAGGGCTAAGATGACACAATATTTGCGTCACTAAGCCCTGTCCCCACCACTTATCTATTGCAGGGGCGAGAACCGGGAGGTTGACCTGCTCTGTCGGGAGGTCTCCCAAAAATGCGGGAGTCTCCCGGACACTCCGAGGAAACTAGGCAACTATGCATTAAAGAAAAGCAGCTAATGAATCTCTAGAGACTGAAGTGTCTTTTACATTTGTGTCTCCATTACTGAAGTCATGTTGTCTTACCTGTCAGTCTTTGATTAAATCTTGGTCTCCATGAAAATGGCCAACCACGTCTTGTACTGGCTCAGCATCAGGGAGAATGCCAGACTCTTCAGGGAGTGAGGGAGATCACCCCTATTTCAGGGAGTCCTCCTGACATTCAGGGAGAGCTGGCAAGTATGAATAATTGTAGAGCAGTGCTCCAGGAATAGATGATCATTCATCAATGCTGCTTTGTAAATGTGTTTTTTTTTATACTACAGGGATGCGTAAATTATTCTGCAACTCTTTGGCAAATCATGTCCAATTCATGAAATCAATTGCCGAAAGCAAATCTCTAAAGTTTTGACAGATTTCTGATTCGACCAAAGACAGAGGCAGTATTGTGATGTGAGGAAGAATGTGGGGTGAGCAGAAAGCTACAGTATGGGAGTTAGATATTGGAATAAGCATTGTCCTCCAACAGCACAGAGTAGTTATGTGTGGCTCCTGTCTATCTGAAGCTGGAGATTTGTTATGTAGCATATAGCTAGGTTCCTACAAATGGCATCTTTCCAATGTAGCCATATTCCCTAAAAACAAATCAGATTCCAAACAAGATCTCCCATCTTGTCTCGGTAGATGGGCATCAAAATCTGACCAATATGTACAATAGGTACCTCTTTTTTATTATAAATGTTATATTACAAAACAAAGTTGTACAGTTAATTATACTGTAGAAATGATTATCATTGTGCTTAGTATGTTATTAGTGCTTTAGATGTGTTCCTACACCTTGATTTGTAGCTTCCGATGTTGGTTCTCTCAGTATGATGTCATTCTGCTCCACATTACCCTAACTGTTCTCCACCATTCCCATAGCCTTTTCTCATTTTTCAGCACATCATCTCACTTAGATAGTGTAGGACAGGCCTGGACAACCTGTGACTCTCCAGGGGTTGTGAAACTACAAGCCCCAGCATGCCCTGCAAGCAGATAGCCAGATGATAGCTGGCAAGGTGTGCTGGGACTTGTAGTTTTGAAACACCTCTGAGAGTCACTGGTTGCCCAGGCTGATGTAGGGTGTCTGATTCCAAGCTTCTGGGAACCCTGGACCTTGATATAGTGTGACAGTAGACAAGAAAATGCCATCATTAAATCAACTGTACACTAAAACATCTCCGAATTCATGATTTGATTGTACTGTATATATTGTGTTCCCAGCTTTGAAACTGAGCTTGATATTTATTAGAGCTACATTGTCTACATAAAAAGGGGGCATCTGATATGTTTATATAAAATATTTTTATTAAAAAAAAAAATTAAGTGTAGCCAATAATTAAAACAGATTATAGAACAGAAGTATGCAAGACACATTCAACTAGTACAATACAGTACATGGAAATCATAGTTAAAGCATGATGTGGCTGCAGTGTATCACTTGCTACATTTCACTTATAATAATATAGATAGTTATTTTGTTCTGGATATGGAATTAGATATGGTGGGCATGGGTTCATGTGGGTAATCCATGGGAATGCAGGTACAAAATGTATGTTTTGTTATTTTTTACTTTTTTCACTGCATGTTGTGCCTTACTTTGTATGGTATACCAAGTATATCTTTTATTAAGTATGTTTTATACAAAGTATAAATGTATATGTTGACAGCAGGTATTGGACTTTATAAGTTGACACATTTCCAATATTGAAGACAACAGTAGAAATTGTTCATAGTTTTTCTCAAGTAGTCTTTCCCTTAAGCGTTTCCCATCTTTGTGAGGTTCCTACTTGGAATATATTCCTGGGAGGATATTTACACTGACGTATAATATTTCTTAATTCTTTTTGTTATTTTTTTTATCTCTAATACTAATTTAAACACGTTCAACAAAAGGTTTATTGATTGTGAGACGAGACAACCATCCAATCTAATATCATGTAAACAATCAAAACATTGGTTGTCAGTCTCTTTGCTATGTGTAATGAAACCAGGTGCTCATAGCCCCAAGCCAAATTTTACTGAGAACCAGCACGCATTTCAGTTCTCAGCTAGATACATTAGATGGTGGTAAGTATATCCAATGGGTCACGATAGTGCTTTTATTGTTTATTATTACAGAAAAAATCGTACTTACATTTTATAGATATACAATATTTGCATTTTAGTCCAAAACGAGAAGTCTACCAGCCATAGAAGACAGATGGGTTGTTATCTCCTGGCATTTTCCAATAATCACCACATATTTATAGCCATAACTACGTTACATAACATTAAAGTACACTCCTTATTTTACTTCTTCAAGTAGTCTTTGGTGATTTTAAATGACAGCATATTTCTGCTATTTAAATCATATTAGCAAAAAGTATTATTGCTCTCAGATTAGAACCCCAAGTAGCAAATTACATGTTGTAGCGAAGTGACATCTGACACAATTTGTTATAGTTTATTTATATAGCCGCGCTGCCCCTAATCTTTGGAACTCCCTACCCTGTCTGACTCGACTCTCCCCCAATCTTCAGTCCTTCAAACGCTCACTCAAAACTCACCTGTTCAAGCTCGCCTATCCTACCACCTCCTATCCATTCTATCCATCACCTCCTCTTCCTCGTCTGCCATCTCCATTTATCTCCCAGTTGGTCCTACTGTCTCTCACCACCCCTCCCTTTAGAATGTAAGCCCTCGTGGGCTGGGTCCTCTCTACCTATTGTCCCATGTCTGTCTATGTCCCACATACGTCCTGTCACGCCTTTTGCTGCGCTCTGTGTGAGTCCCCATAGTATTACTCACACTCATCTGTGCTACTTATGTGCATTACTTCATCTATTAGATACTTGCTTCTGCATCCAGAGCTACGGAATCTGTGGCTCCTTATAAATAAATAAATAATAATAATAATTATAATAATAGCGCCAATCATAGTACCCAGAAATGTACAGAGAACATTCAGTTATTCACATCATCCTGCCCTATTGGAGCTCACAATCTAAATTCGCTTACACACACACACACGCACTAGGGTCCAGTTAGTCAAAGGCCAATTAACCTACCAGCATGTTTTTGGACTGTGGAAGGGAATCATAGCACCCGGAGGAAACTTACAGCGCTGAGTAATCAGTGGAGAATGTCACAAGACATCCAATAAAAAATACATCCATGGACAAGAGATATGATTTGAAAGTAAAAACACCTTTAATAAAATCCGAAACTATGTCATCATACAAATTCACTCAACTCCAGACAGATGCAAAAATTTTTACTCTCACTAGTAATAATGGACATATTCTGGTCAAATGGCATTAGGCTCCTCAGACCTAACTAAATATTTAATTTCCAGAAGACAAAACAAATTAAATGTTGCAAATCCAAATGGGGTTCTAGTGTCCCTTCTAGTGTCACTGATAGAACAGAGAGGTAGGCACTTCAATGATGTTCACCCACTTTAGCAACAAACACTCGCCCTTTCTTTCTGTATCCTCCTTGTGACTGAGCAAGAGTAAACCTTACTCCCAATTCCCAGGGGAAACTTGGGGTACTTTTAGATGCTTTTAAGGACAAAGTCATTTCAAGGGAAGAATGGAAGTTTATGCTAAGAACTTATCCTGTCACTGCTATCTACTAACATTTTACAGAAATGCCCCAAATTTTCGCTATACCTCATGGGGTTCTATCATCTCTAGGTTGGAGTCCCTTATACACTTACTTTTGTTTAAAATTTGTACATTTTTACAACTTTGGGAGTGTACTCTGAGATCACCCATCCGTGGTTCCACCAATTTACTTAAATTTATTACAGAAGATTCAATGAAAGGATCATTATGCCTTCCTGATCTTTGACTTTGAATACAGTAGTATTAAAGCCATAGAAAAGTTGCTGGTCACCGATGGTGCTATCTCGGAAAGTCTCTGGAGAGTCATGGCTCACAGTTGGCCATTTGAATTTTGCAATGCGGCGAGCCAATCGCGGCTCGCCAAGTTGCTAAGTCCCACCACCTGCACTGGTCTAGTCAGACCGTTGCAGAAGGCTCAAGGGAGAACACAAGAAGAGAGATGCAGGAGCGCAAAGAAAGAAGAGAGATGCCAGCACAAGCAACAGGAGAAGACCATACAGCACCAAATAAGAGAAGAGGTGCTGCCGGCTAGAAGAATTGGAGAAGAGGGAAATGATGGGGAAGAGGTCTGTTTCCTGCACTGAGCAGGTAAGTATGCTTCACATACATGTTCTTATTTCAGCCACTGACCCCATGTCACGCTTCAATGCATAAAATCACAACTAAGGAGCCCGGAATATGGTGAAATACACAATATTTATTGCAGATATATTTCCAGAAAATACAGTATGGTACAAGCTGGATGGTGGAGATATAGAACAGGGATTGCAGGGAGATGAAGAAAGCAAATAACAGGAACACAGCTGATGCTGGTGAACAGGTAGTTTGTAGAACTTCCAGGGAACAGGTGAACCAGGAGCACAACAAGGAAGAGCACTGCAACACATAACAACAATGACCAGCACAGGAAAGAGAGAGAGGCAGGTATAAAAAGGGAACACCCAGGTGCAGGAGATAATTGGTGCAAAAATTAACTCCTAAAAGACAGAAGCAAAGCACAATAGTAGCACCTCTGGTGGATCAGAGGTACTGCCGGATAATACATTCAGTGAAACACAATAATAAAATCCAATCCAATCCCAGAGGCAGGAACTGCCGACATTAAGCAGCATCCTGACAAGATGCTGCAGAAGAAGCGAGGCAGATACTGACACCCCAATGTCGGACACAAGGCCCATGTACATAATTTTAGTCACTAGACGTGTGCCTCTGATAGATGGGCACAAGGCATGGGCATCCCATTATTTAAAGTGTAGGCTTTATTACATTTATTTTTGCCACTGTACTCTCAGGCTTGAAAGTCTGCCTTGCAATTCAATCAAAATTAGAAGCCTGTGGACATAGTAACTAGCCTCATAGCCTGCAAAAGTGGGCACTAATTCCGCTGTGTTAACAATTCCAGTGCTGAGCTTGCAAGGAGTAGGAGATCAGTCCCAGTTAGACAGACTGGTCCCCAAAATCCCCAGCGTCCATTTTTGTAAAATGGTCAATTGGTCCTGGTAAATTCTCCTGGTGCCATGTGTTTCTGCACCCTGTGGTCAGGACCCCATTAAAGGTAGACCAGTGTGGTTGAATTTTGTTAGTGTATCATGTGTATCAGTGGTGTATTGTTTTGTTATTGTTTGCATTGTCTTGTAATTACTGTGTACTGCTGTCCCCTATCCACTCAATGGTGCATTACAGTGAGTAAGGTATGTTCAGGGATAGCGCACGATACCTAGTTGGCTGCAATGTTACATATGGACCCAGTGCAGTCGTTAGCAGCCTGCTAGTTTGATGTACTATTCCATTTCTGATCTCCTGTGGCCTCTGGAATTCCATTTCTGCGGCCGCTCTCTACCTTTGGTTGTCTCTGCCTTGACCATTGCCTCTCTAGTTATTCTCATGTGTACTGTCAGCTTTACTGTTCCTCAGTCAGCCAATGCACTTCAAAGTCTCTACTCTTTTATTACCTGGCACTCAAAATAAATCCCTACTCTGAGCTCAAGTCCTGGGGGCACCTGAGTACCTGTGAGTATATAGCACTCTATGGGAAAGGTGGCTTGCTAAAGATGAAGACTTCTTACACACTTATTGGTTCTAGGGCTTCATCTACTGTCCAGCAGCTGCCCTTACATTATCACCTGTCTTTGGGAAAAGAAGTTCCCATGGAGACTGGACAACCTACTCTTGCTCACGTTGTGGTGAAGGAAATCCTGACGCTGTCACAAGTGTTCAAGAGGTTTCAGTTAACTTATCTGCCCAGGAAGAGGATTCCAGAACATCCCAGGCTACAAGAGAACCTGTGTTGGAACCCAAATTGAACCTCCCAGACTGCTTTGCAGTGTGAGACATTGCAAGCAGCGCTGTAGCCAAAGGCGGAACTAGCTAGCTGTTGGCCCCTGCGCAGGGAAGTGGGGAGGAGGGAACCGGGGCCAACAGCTCACTAGTTCCCCATTATCCTCATGGGCCCCGGTGCACCGCAGCTGCACCAATGGTAGTTCCGCCACTGGCTGCAGCTCATAACAGCTAGAGATGGAGGAAATCTGATATGATTTGATATTTGTGCTCAGACCACATGTGGTGTCCATAAGGAATTTTGTGCTTGAAAGACATACAACTCTACATGAGCCCCATTGTATTTTGGGGATCCAGCACGGAGTGTAGAAAGTGTCTGGTGTGTGGCAGGTTGCACATATTTAAGTATGCTGTGTGGGGTGTCCGGAAGACAATTAGCAGCTGGGGCAGATCATGGAGCTGGATACAGATAGAGTTTGGGACATTTAGTGGTGAGAGAAAACAGTTAATCAAAATTAAGTGATAAATGGTAAATGAAAATGAGAGTTAAGGCTATTTATATACAGAGTTTTATTTATGTAAAAAGATGAACAACAGAAGCCCCCAATTTGATTCCAACCAGGACACCTTCTGTGTGGAGCTGTATGTTCTTCCTGTGTTTGTGTTGATTTCCTCTGGGTGCTCCAGTTTCCTCCCACAGTCCAAAAACATACTGGTAGGTTAATTGGCTGCTAACTAAAATGGACCCTAGTGTGTGTTTCTGTGTAGACTGTAAGCTCCTGTGGGTCAGAGACTGTTGTGAATGATAAATATTTTCTGTACATTGCTGTGTAATATGGTGGCGCTATATAAAGAAACAGTAATAATAATATTAGATTGAGTCCACATTATAAAAACCACCCACACAGCTACTGGGGGCTATATTATATTTTGGGTGGGGGGGCTACAGAGCATGTTATTCGTCAGAGCAGTATTACATTTTGGAACATTATAATTTTATTATAACATGGTGGTCATTAATTTTAATGCAGTGCTGGCTGGAAGGGGCATACTTACAGTGTATTTGGAGTAAGTATTCACAGTCTAGTGACAATTTGAGCTGCAAGCACTTGCTGACTGTCGTGCCATTATTTACATTGCCACACCCACTATGTTACATAATCACACCCCCATTAGTTAAAGTTTTGGGGGTACAGGAATATTGTCAAGCATTGCCCTGGAATCTAGTTGAGCTAGAAAATGTCCAACCTGCAGATATCTTCTATCCTTATTAAAATGCTTAATATATCAGATTACCATGCCATGTCTGAAACATTTCCACACTACAATTTTAACCTAACTGACTGCAATCAAATCTGCTGCAGTAAATGAAATGGACATTTTTAGTTCTTGAATTTAAGCCATACATTTATATGAAATCGCTATCAAGAAAAGAATAGATTTTCATGTGGGAGATTACTTGTTGCTTGTAAAAGCAAGATATTCCTTTCCTGTGTAGCAGAGCTATGGCCGGACTCCAGCAGATCACAGCAATGCAGCTTTCGGTATGATCAGCAGCCAAGTACAGCAAAATAAAGGGGAGCATCTATGCTGATCAGCAAAATACAGTGTGTTATAGCCAGCAGGGATATGTCACAGCTTCAGGCAGATTCCACTATCTTTATTTTATTGCATTGACCACATTGTGAGATACTGTGGGTCATACCAAGGTCATTGAAAAAATCCCCACTAAAAATGTTTTACTGTGTGTGCTGTGATAATATTACTTTTCAAAGTGTATTTACCTATCTAAATAATTTACTGGTATATCATAAAGCCCCCCTCGTTTATGCTTACTGAGTATGATATTATTATTTATGGATATTTTAATACATGTACTTACAATTTTTAAATGATATAATTAAGGTGTACATGTAGCCTACAGGAGGCAGTCATTTGGTGGACTGAACCAATATTTAGCTTATCGATTCATTATGAGCTAGTAACATTAGGCGCCATATTGATGCATAGTTGCCAACATTGGCAACTTGTGTCCCAGGAGGTCCGGGAGGCAGGTGGGTGTGTGGAGGTGGGGCTCGAAGAATTGCGTTCTTAGCCCCACCCCCAAAGCAGTCAACACTTATTTTGGCCAATAAAAATAGGGGGTGGGGCCACAATGATGTTTACACTGCACCAGTAAGCCCCGACCCCTACGTTTAATTTGTAGAGCCGCCCGGGAATCGGGAGAATTAACTGCTCTCCCAGGAGTCCGGGAGACCGTCCCGGATTTCGGGAGTCTCCCGGACATTCCGGGAAAGTTGGCAAGTATGCATTGATGTCGTTAGGTCTCAGTTAAACTGGCCCGTGGCGGTGAAGAGTTAACTTGCTGCTTTGCCGGGCAAGTCAGATGGGATATGTGCATTTGTGTTCTAGCAAGATCACGCATGTACAGTTATACTGATGGCTCAGAATCAGGTTTTCAGTTCAACTTAGTAAATAAAATGTAATTGTAAAAAAAAAAAAAAATCTAAATGTTTTCAAAAAAAGTATTGCTCATTGAAAAACAAATATTTATTCACAGAATAAAGCATGTTTTCATTCATTTTCTTTTATTATTAGAACAAGGATTGCGACAGTGAAGCCGTCCCGGGCAATAGGGGTTTCACCCTATGATAAATATATTCCTATATCATCATCTTTATCACCATTTATTTATATAGGAGGTTATACACCAAAAATTAATGATGCACATAAATAACATACATTGTAGTGGTGCTAGATGCATGGTACATTGACAACCAGAGTACATTGTTAAAAGAAAAAATAGCTTTTACTATTGGTACAGTGGTTTTATCTGCAGCTTAATGAATGCTATAATCAACCCAACTACTTTATTGCTGATTGTTAGAAACACCAGTTGATTTTTAGAAAAGTTTAATCTTAAAAACTCAACAATATAACATAACTGTGAGTCTATTACGGCTGGAAAAAGTCACATTTGTTTAATACATTCCTACTCACAATAAGTGGTCAAGACATTTATTTGTTGACCTTTACAAAATCTAAACAATAAGCTTTCAGCGGGATCCTATGAAAGGAGAAGCTGGTATTGTGCACACAACACAAACTAGAAGCTATTTTTACGTTTGTTTCTCAGACTCGGATTTCACATCACATTCCAGGTTTTTACAGCAGTATTTTACTTCCAAATATTTGCTAATGAAGAATATTTGTGGGCTGCGCACAGGATGAAATAAAATTTTATCAGTACAGTTTTGAGTTAGTGTAAGGTCATGAAATTTGGCAAACCACCCCCCCCCCCAAAAAAAAAAAATCCCCTGAACTTGAAAACATTATATATAAAAACGGTGTTTGCTTGTGGCAGCTAAACATGACTACAGATTGTGAATGCAACTAGCCACTTGTAACCAAAACCAGTCCTATGAGGTCTTGCAAACTTTAACCTCATTACACAATGATCTGGGAATAAAAGGACCCCAATCTTTATTGAGAAAAATTTTATGCATCAGATTTTTATCAGTCAGATGTTTCCTACAGGGTTACAGCTTTGCTTAAGCTAAATACCACAGTTATTAGGGCTGAGTGGTCAACAAAGAGGTTAACGTCCCACCAGAAGAAGAGCTTATTATTATTATTATCGTTTATTTGTTAGGCGCCACAAGATTTCCACAGCGCCGTACACAGTACAAACAGTAGACTATACAGGGTGAAACAGTACAGAACAATAAACATAAAGTACCAATACTTTAGAAACTCCAGGCAGGCAAATGCAGTAAAGACGAAGTGGAAGAACAGGTATGAAGACAGGAGGGAAGAGCGCCCTGCTCATATGAGCTTAAATCCTAAGGGAGGGTAAACAAAATCAGGCACAAAGGGAGCCAGTGAAGCATAGGGGAGAGGAAAGAGGGGCCGGGGGGAAAGCCGCATTGAGAACAGAGCAGAGCGGGGCAAGATGGGAGAGGGGGCGGCCAGTAAGGAGGAGGTTGCAGTAGTCTAGGCGACAGATGATGAGCATGTGGATGATTGTTTTGGTGGCATCCTGAGAGAGTGTCACGATGTGAGAATACGGCTACCTGCGGATATTGGCGTGCAGGTCGCGGCCCTCCCAGGTGGCTATCCGAGAGGTGGCGATGAGAATCGTGGTCGTACAGGCTGTGGTCTGGCAACGTGCGGGCAAACGAGGTACAAAATCAAGATCCAAAGAGTAGTCAGCAAGCCAAGGGTCAATCCAGAGAGTGTGGTACAAGACAAGAGGGTAATCCAATACAAGGTCAATGGGAGCCGGGTCTGTACACAGGAAATTAGACTGAATGCAATAGAACATGGAAATGCTGAAAGTTAGATAAACTAGTTGCTCTGGCACCATAATTGTGTCAGAGCCATCTTTAAATAGAGGGAAGAAGCAGTTCATTGGTGGACAGTGGGCGGCGGTCAGACCGCTGACAGGAAGCCGTTGCTGCGGCAACGGGCGCGCATGCGCCTGGCGATCTCCGGAAGAAGCGTCTCCTTTGCCAAGCAACGTAGCGCTTTGCAAGGGGAAGACGTTTGTCCCCGGCAAGCGGGGACGCGCGGGGATGGTGTCTGACAGAGAGGAAGGGCCGGATGCAGGTGATGTTGCACAATTGGAAGCTACAGGCTTGGGCAAGGGATTGAATGTGGGGGGCAAAAGAGAGAAAGGAGTCGAGGGTGACACTGAGGCAGCGGAGTTGAGTGACAGAGGAAATGGTTGTGTTGTTAACAAAGATAGAGAGGTCATGGTGGGAGGAGAGTCTAGAGGGAGGAAAGACACTGAGCTCAGTTTTAGAGATGTTAATTTTGAGTAAGCGCAAGGACATCCATGAGGAGATGGCAGAGAGACAGTCAGATACACGAGAGAGGAGGGTGGAGAGAGATTAGGAGAAGAGATGTAGAGTTGCCTGTCGTCAGCATAAAGGTTATACTGAAGACCGAAGGAGGAAATGAGAGCACCAAGAGATGAAGTATAGAGCAAAAAGAGTAGGAGGCCAAGAACAGAGTGCTGAGGGACTCCTACAGGGAGAGAGGAGGGGGTGGAGGAAGAACCAGACGTGGAGACAGAGAAGGAGCAGTTGGCAAGGTATGAGGTGAACCAGGCGTGGACAGAACCAGAGAGGCCAAGAGAGAGAACAGTCCACATTGTGAGGTGCTGACATCATGTATGCAAGACACAACCATCAACCCCCCCAACCATAAGCGCAACACAGTACCTTATGTACAGTTGGATGCAACTTCATCTCCCGTCTTGACTACTGCAACCTCCTGCTATCTGACATTCCCCTTACCCATGTTTCTTAACTTCAATCCTTCCTAAATGTTGCTTTAAAGCTACACCATTTTGCAAATCCCTAAACTGGATCCCTGTGCCCTTCAGAATCCAATTCAAATTACTCATCCTTACCTACAAAGACCTCAACAACACTACTCTTTCATATATTTTAAATCTCGTCTCAAAATACTTTGATCTACGACTGACTCGTGACTCGATTAGTCTCTGTTAACCACATTTCACTCCCGCCTACGACTTCTCCACACTTATGAAATTTCTTACCATGCCCGATCAAGCTGTCCCACAGCCTTCCAATTTTTAGCCACCAGCCTTACCCACACTGATATTACACACACTAATGCACCCTCACAACAGTCCCAGTCTCCACTCTGAACCACATTCGTTCCTCGCTCCAGCTGTGCCCTCTTCAACTTGAAAGTAAGCTTAAAATCTACTATATTAATAATAATAATTTATTTAGAAAACATAAGCGTAAATTGCGTCCATTTAAAAGATGCAATTTACTTGGTATTAATCACCACTATCGCCAGTGGTAGCCATCTTAAAATGAGTGCTACTCTGCATAGTACGCAAAATGCATCCATAACAGTAAGTTACACTTAAAGCGTATTATACATTAAAAGCCATAAGCATCGTAAATAAATAAATTAAAACAGTGAGCAGTATGTATTCACCTAGCCCCTTTTCACTAAAACCAACTCCATGAGCACCATCACCCCCAAATAGAACTATATAACACAGTTATGTAAGAAGAATATTGCCCCAGCCATTATAGTGCAACATTTTAAGAAAAGGGGTATACAAGGTGTAATGCCCCTCTAGTGTTGTTATTTACACTACCTGGAAAATGAATGTGTGGATCGGCACTAAGACCCAGAGGAGACACACCAGAAATTGTTGCTTAGCAACAAATGGCTGGTATGAGCTGATGAGAACCATAGTTGCCAATTCCACTTATAACAAGCATAATTGGGCTTGTTTTTTTTCCAGAGTTGCAGGGTTTTTCTGGTGGTCGCGGGTTGCGGGTTTTTGGGCTTCACAACATTTTTATTTTTTTTCAAAAAACTTTATTGCCTTGTGTATAACAACGCTTTAGTCAGTGTAAGGACGCTGCTGGTCTCTTACGTGGGCGTGACCTCAGGTGTTGGTAGGTAGACTTCAGCTTTGGCTGATCTAGGGGGAGCCTCTCTGTGTTGTATGCAGTAGATATGGAGAGTATATATGTGACCAGACAGAACATGATGTGTGTAATTATAGTGTAAAGCTCGGGATATATTGTAGTGTACAGGGAAAACAAACCCCTAAAGTGCAGCTATAACTCCTGAATCTTCATCTTTAGTTACTGTAACTGCAGAAACTGCTGCAGATCCCATTACTATTAATATTATCTTGATAGTTGTATCATAAATAAAAACAATAATACATTTTTTGCTTTTTTTTGGCTCTTTTTATGATTATTTGGCTTGTTTTGGGCTTGTTCTTCACTTAGCGGTTGCTTGTTTTTCATTTCAGAGTTGGCAACCCTGATGAGAACCTCTGCAATAGGAGAGTGCCAGGGACCTAGGACAGAGGAGATGAGGTACTGGGATTCCCCTTGCATTTTGGGGAGTGGGTCCATGGCCTGCTTCCACAAGGGCATAAGTACGTCTCGACAGAGAGAATATGAGTTAAATGAGACAGACTTTACCTCAGAATACAGCTATATGAGCTCAGTCAGGGAGAATGTACAGCATTACTTCAGAAAATAAAGGTATGACTGAGAGATACAGCATCTGACTGAGTGCCCCAGAGATATCCTGTTGGGAGTAGAGATGCTGCGTTATGTACATTGAAGGCATTGAGAGAACAGTAGCAAGTAAATTTCAGAGCATATAACCACTTCTCTGTGTCACCCCCACAGAGCAGTGATGGAAAGGGCTGAGAGAACACTCATACACTCTTCTCCCCGTGTTTGCGTGGTTTTCCTCCGTGTAAACCGGTTTCCTCCCACACTCTAAAAACATACTGGTAGGTTAATTGGCTGCTAACAAATTGACCCTAGTCTGTGTCTGTCTGTCTGTGTGTGTTAGGGAATTTAGACTGTAAGCCCCAATGGTGCAGGAGCTGATGTGAGTTCTCTGTACAGCGCTGTGGAATTAGTGGCGTTATATAAATAAATGGTGATGATGATGATGATATTTCCTGGTGAGTTATAAAAAATGGTTAGTTCTGTACATTTAACCTAAGAGGCATCAATGAGGCATCTGCAAAACACTCAACCCATGGGTATAACTCACTCAGCAAGTCCCAAATACCTGAAACTGTTGTGGGTATCCTTAGTAACTGAAAACAAGGAAACATTCAATGCCCTCAAATCCAGTAGTTTCTGTTTTGTGTAGTGGAACACCCAGAGTGTTGTGTCAACCACAATGCCTAAAAAGGTTAAGAAGTTTTAGGGTTGTCTAGTTCACTTGATGTTAAGAGAAGCCCAAACTTGGAATCCAAGGGTAGAAAACAAGTAAGGGCATCCCTGGAGATATAACACTTTGCAGACAACCAATAAAAACCCATCCAATTAATTATTCCTTTCTAGACACCTACACAAAACAATTTAAATATAGCACTATGAAGTGAGGATTTTTCCTTTACAGAATCACATTTTAGCCATGAACCATGACTCTACTATCTGTCACAGAAAGTGTTTGATCGAATAGAATTGAGGCGATAAGAATATAGATTAACATTATTATTTTTAAAAGTTCCCAATGCAGTTTTATAGCACATGGAAGCTTGGTGGGAGATTTAAAAATGTGTTTTTTCCAAAATGCATGGTTTTTGGCGCTTTGATGTGCAGTTTGTAAACCATGCTATTATATTAACAATCAAGCTGCACATGAAAACCTATTATTTAATACTTTGAAGGTATACATTATATAAATGACATTGAAAAAGGACATATCATATATAGACTCATTACTCTTACTGTATTTCTAAAAAAATCTCTAATTAATCACCAAAAGTACCACTGGTCTTGTTTGGTACAAGTGTGTGTGCATCCCACCGCTATTGGCCAGTATTCCGTCGAAATGCATAGCAGGAGAAGGAGCAGGAAACGGAAGTGACTACATCCTGCCGGCAATTTGTACACCAAGCGGGTAAAGACACAGCTAAATCCGTCTGCTGCTGAAGATAAAGCGGGGACAGTGAAGCATGACAGAGCCCACCAGTAGCTCCGACTACAGCCCAGAGAGCAGTGGAGATGAGTATGCCCCTGACACTTCGGAGGAGAGCGGTTCAGACATCAGCTGTGATGCCCCGTTGCCCACCAGCGCAGCAGAGTGCAGGTATGCAGAGATTAGTTCTATCTACGACCATTCTCGAGCTTCTGCTAGCCCTGTTTTAAACACAGAAGGTCAGAGAGACGACGCAGTGTCTGTCCAAGTGCTATAAAGAAATAGTGATGGCATCAGGGCGTATAACAAAAAGAAGTACTGCCTTTACTGTGAGAAGCCCCTGCTACAAATTGCCCAGCACATGGAGCATGTTCACCGCAATGAGACTGAACTAGCCTGGGCCCTGAAATTCCCCAAGCACTCGAAAGAAAGGTGCATGCAGATGGCACATTTTCACAATAGGGGTTTTCAGGCACCGTCTCCGCACTGATATTTGGTGCAGGAGACGGACAGCTGCACCTTCTCGTCAGCCGCATCAAGTTGCCTAGCAGCGGGACACTATCTCCGCTCACTTGTCGGCAGTCAGCGTGCCAAATCTCCCTTACCCAATCAGGATGCACCTTATGGTATATAGAGCACCCTCTGACACATGTTGGCTGCCAAAGAGTTGGTTCACTCTTGCTCCAGCGCTTCCTGAACTTCTGATCCAGGGTTTTTAGGTTCTGACTCGGCTTCCTGTTACTATTCTACTGTGTTTCGTTTTGGTACCTCGCTGCCCGGCTGGTTTGACTATTTGGCTTGACCTGACTTCTCTTTTGAACCTCCCTGTGTACCGTACCGTTCGTTTAGCTTTGACCTGGACTGCCTGACTACGCCTGTCTACTACTGTCGCCACAATGGTGACTGTCTTGGAGAACCGCGACCTGCGTACCCTCTGCAGCTGAGCCTAAACTCCCTTGGTTGAATACCGGGGATACGTTATACTCCGCACCTCTCTGTTCAGTTGCGCTAATACCGGTTAGACAGCCATCTCTGAAATTCCATGACAAGGGGCAACTTTGCACACAATACTGAGGCAATGATGGCAGGCCATGGCGTTCTGGTCCCATGCAAACTTCCAGACAAAAAGATGGATGCTGAAGGCTTCATGCACTGTGTAGCCTGCCAGGGCTTGTTTGCAAGGAAATACCTGTGGCGACACATGAAGAGATGTAAGCTATACCGAATGGGCAACAAGCTCACACCTGGCAAGAACAAAGTCCAGTCACTGTGCGCCTTTGCTCAGCCTGTTCCACCTGACATCAGTGATGGCTTTTGGAAGCTCTTGAATGACATGACCCAGGATGAAGTCTTACTGGCAGTCAAAAATTATCGATGCATCATGCAGATGGGACAGCATCTATTCAACCGGGTCAGATCAGATGTTGGTAGGCACGAGTATATCCGTCAGAAGCTTAGAGAAATGGACAGGCTACTGCTACAGGCCGGAAGAGCTACCTCTTTGGAGAGGATGGATGAATTTACCACCCCTTCAACTTTCTGCACATAGTAGACGCTGTGAAGCTTGTAGCTGGCTATAACGAGGAGACAGGCACATTTAAGATGCCCTCGCTGGCACTCAATATCGGGCACTGGCTGCAAAAGATAGCGAGCATTGTGGAGTGCTGAGCCATGATGAAGGGCTGCACTGCTGTGGCTGAAAACACACAAAATTTCAGGAAGATATATGGGCGAGATGGAACGAGTTGATCTCATCGGCTGCCTTCAAAACTCTTAAGAAGTCCAAGTGGAACATGCCTCAGATCTCACCTTGCACGGAAGATGTGAAAAAGATGCACTTGTACCTCGATGAGAAGCAGCAAGTCTACCGAAGTGGGCCATTCACCAAGCCTATGGTTAACCACTGGGCACTACTTGCAAAACTCACCTTGGCACAGATAATCTTGTTCAATCGAATAAGCGAAGGGGTAGTTTCAAAAATGTTGCTGACTACCTTCTCCTCAATAGATACTTTGGATCTCCACTAAGATGTGTCCCTAGCGCTTTCAGAGGTTGAGATGTAGCTCTGCCGGCACTCCATTCGCATTGAAATCCGAGGAAAACGAGGGAGAAAAGTCCCCATCCTGCTGACACCAGCCATGCAAGATGCAATGGAACTTCTCGCAGAAAAGCGTGACAAATGGGGAGTGGATAGCTAAAATGTCTACATGTTCACCAGACCAGCTGCCTTGTCACACTTTATAGGCTCCCATTGCATACGACTGTTTGCCTCGAGAGTGTGAGGCCAAGCATTCCCACAAGCTGTCTTCCACGAAGCTTCGAAAGCACATTGCCACTCTCTCGAAGGTCCTCAAACTAAACAACACAGAACTGGATCAGTTGGCATACTTTCTTGGGCAAGACATCAGGGTACACCAGCAGTATTGTTGCCTACCAGAAGGTACCCTCCAACTTGCCAAGATCAGCAAACTGTTAATGGCTCTCGAGAATGGCAGACTGGCCGAATTCAAAGGCAAAAATTTGGACAATATGCACATTGATCCGGACGGTAAGTGGAAAATCTGGTGTCTGATGTATGCTTTTGACTTTTACCTCGGTCATTTACATATCTGTTACTTTTCAGAACCGGTCCAGGTGCAGAGCGACATGTCGGATGATGAGCAATCCCCCGTGACAGAGGGACAAGTGGCCAAGCATTTACTCGACACTTCCAGGTCAGAAGAGAGGCGGTGTATGGACCTGGCAACATGGGACCAGTGCCCAGCCATGGCTTCCACAGGTAGGTGTAGCACACAGTTTTGCTAGGCAGAAGAACTTTGCCTTCTCTGTATTTTGCGGAGCCATAATGAGCCACTCTACTTTGTTTCAGGTTGCAAAGAAGTGCAATGGAAATCCTGGGACAGAGAGGAGGTCCAGGCTGTGGAGTAACACCTGATGAGGTTTATACAGACATGCCGGGTGCCCGGAAAGCGAGATTATGTTGTGTGCCTCATGGCTGAACCATCCGTATTCAAAGATCGGAACTGGTCCGGAGTGAAATTTTACAAAAAGAACCGCATAACAGCTTTAAAAAAGGGATCAAACTTGTCAGCCGATCTTAGTGGTGGCAGAACTTTGAGGTTAACAGGAAGTGTGAGATATAATTATGGGGAATTTTAGTAATTTTTAGACCAACCAGGTGGTATTGTTTTGATTAACCCTTTCACATCCACACATCACACATGACCTTATTCTTATTCTTTAGAATGCATCTGGCTAAATGTGGAATCCTTGTTTTTGCATTTCCATACAACATTATATAATCAAGGCTAAACTATATGCTTGAGAAATGAATACAGCAGTGAATAGGTTAAACATTTTTTTGCAAACTTATTACATCTGCCATTATATCATATTAAGGGGAAAATATTTGTGGTTTACTTTAAAAATATCTTTTAACACAGTATCTCTATAACATTTATACATATATCTCCATAACATTTTTATCTGAAGACAAGCTTTATTAAATTTTGTAATATAAATATAATAATATATAATTATATGACTGTTCATTTTTCTTTCATTTTTATTAAATATGTTTCCATTTGCTCCCATTTATTTATATGGGCTCTTATAGTTTTACGTACAGTCTCTTTATTGTTTCTAGAATTAAAACTGCAATTGACTCAATAGGATTAAAATAACTGCAGCAACCAACAGGAGATGTAGAGTAATAATTATAGCTAGAGGGTCAAGCTGTTTTGAAATTCATTTAATATCAGTTCTAAAATTAAGCAAGCCTAAAATTTTGTAAAATAAAAAACAACCAGTCGCAATGCAGGCACTATTCACATGAGCTTTCAGAAACTCCTTCCCCTAGGTACAGGCCCGGCGCTCCCATTAGGCAAGGTTAGGCACTTGCCTAGGGCGCCGGGCTCTGGAGGGCGCCTGGAGGGCGCCACAAGAATGTAAATTGCTTTAAAACTGTGCGGCGACCTCTGACCATACCTGTCACGGCCGCCGCACAGTATTCAGATGTACAGGGGAGGGGGGAGAGGCTATTGCTCACCACCGCCGCCTCTCTGCTCCGTCTCCTCCCCTCCACTCACTAGTGTCAGTGAGTGGAGGGGAGGAGACGGAGCAGAGAGGCGGCGGTGGTGTGACAAGGTAAGGAAAGACCGGGTGAGGGGGGCACCGATTTTTGCGGGGGGGGGGGGGGCTCCGACTTTTCAAAATGCCTAGGGCGCCATTGACCCTAGCACCGGCCCTGCCTAGGTAGCACAAGTACACAAACTAAATGCATACTGGTGGCCAACCTGCCGATCTTGGGCCTCATGCGGCTCTTTGAACTTTAAAATGTAAAACAAAAAAAAATAGTGCTGAGATGTAACTAATTGAGCGTAAGGTTAATTAAATTTTAATATTAAATAGTATAATCTACATATGGCAGGATGCAAATAATGCCCTCAGGAACAGCTCAAATCAGCAATTCTATTTATTGGCTAAAACTGTCCATAAAAAATGCATTATTCGGCAACACTTGTATCAGTTACTAAAAAACAGAATAAGTAGCCGGTCTGACAACTATAATGCAGATACTTTTAACATCCCCGTTGAAAGCAAAATACTAAAATAATAGAGTAGTAGTGTGCACACAGTCCGATGGAGAGGAACAATCCTCCTAAGTAATTAAATATTGAAGGTAATACTAATGTCTCAGTGGTACATTACTGTATAAGCAGGTTCCACATTGAATGCTCTGCACAGGTGCTCGGTAAAAGCAGCTGACCGGAGTTACCAAATAGATCAATTCAGCATACCCCATCACCGTAAATGTCGGAATCCTTCACATCAGTAGTTCCACAGATATGTTTAGAGAAAATAATTCTGCCTCCTTCCTCTGTGTGGATGGTGTGACAGGTAAGTAAGGTTTCATGTGGGAAGGCTGATGGGCATCTGGGGAGATCTAATAGCATGTGAGAGGTCTGATGGCATTGAGGTTCATATAGGAAGGTCTGATAAGGCACGTGGAGAGGTCTTATGGCATATAAGGGGCATGTCGGGGGATTATGTGGCATGTGGGGATGCTGATGGGCTTGTAAAGGGCATTTGGTGACATCTAATGGCATGTGGAGAGGTCTGATGGGCATGCAAGGGGCATCTGGGGAGGCTGGTTGCATGTTTGAAGTTCTGATGGGCATGTAAGGGGCATGTTGGGAGACTTGATGACATTTGGGGAGATCTGATGGAATATGGGAACGCTAATGGGCATGTGGGGAGGTCTAGTGGCTTGTGGGGAGGTTTGATGGGCATGTGCAGTGGTCTGATGGCATGTGGGGATGTCGGAGATCATATAAGGGATAAGTGGGGTGATCTTCTGGCATGTGGGGATGCTTATGGACGTATTAGGGGCATGTGGGAAAATCTGATGGGCATGTAAGGGGCATGTTGGAATATTTGATAACATTTGGGGAGATCGGATGGAATATGGGAAGACTGCTGGGCATCTGGGGATGTCTGATGGAATATGGGGAGGTCTGATATCATATAAGGAGCATGTATCTTGTGGCATGTGGGAATGCTGATGGACATATGAGGGGCATGTGGTGAAATATGATGACATGTGTGGATGTGTGATGGACATGTAAGGGGCATCTGGGGATGCTGATGGCATGCTTGGAGGTCTGATGGGCATATAAAAAGATTGTGAAATGATCATGTGGCATGTGGGGAGCTGATGGGCTTATAAAGAGCATGTAGGGAGGTCTGATGGCATGTGGGGAAATCTGATGGGCATGTAAGGGGCATGTGGGGAGGTCTGATGGCATGTTGGGAGGTCTCATTGGCATGCAAGGGCCATTTGGTTGCATTATTTGGCTGTGTAATTAGTGGCTCTATATAAATAAATGGTGATGATGATTTGGTTAGGTTTAATGGCAGAAAGATGTGATTGCAACTGGGGAGATCTGGGTATGTAAAGGGCATGTGAAGAGGTCTGAAGGGCTTGTTGGCCATTTATGAGTTTTTATGTGCTACTTCAATAGTTCTCTCCACAGCGAATGTGGATGCAGTAGCAGCATGAGCTAATATGAATAGACTATAAGTCACCCATGGAATCTTCCCTCACTGGATACAGCAGAGAGGTAAGAGCTGCGCAGTGTATAGCTATGCAGATTTGGTAATTATTTTATATTTTCACTGTATGTGTGTACTTATACTATGTATATGTATATACACACATATACAAGTAAAGTTGGCTCTTTACGGTATCTATAGGTAGTTTTTGGCTCTTAGTCTCTGATTGGTTGGCCACCCCTGACATATATGAAAAACATCAAATGGTAATGAGAGTCCTGCTCATGTGAGAACTTTTAATAACAAATTAATAGAAAAAGTATACAAATGAGACAAAAGGAGGGAGTGGGTCAGAGTGGAGATTGTGATGGTGCATTAGTGTGAGCAGTATAGGTGGGAGTAGGGTAAGCTCTAATTAAGAAAGTGATTTCCAGGAGTGTTTAAAGATTTGAAGGCTGTGAGGCTGTGGGAGAGTGTGATCGGGAGAGGTAGGTAATTCCGTAAGTGGGTAGCAGAGCGGGAGTACTCTTGTAAGCATGAGTAATTGGTGTTTTGTTAGAGATGAGATGCAAATCAGAGATTGATTGAAGAGGGCCAGAGCATTTCAAAATAAGATTTGAGATATATGAATGGGTGTTGTTGAGGGCTTTGGAATGGATTTGAGGGCTTTGAAGGGATTTAGATTAAATCATTCTTTTATCATATGGGAACAAAGGGAGATGCTAAAGCTATTATTTACATGATTTTTTCTGGTGTGTAAGTAATAGTCTTTGGGCTAATGCTAATTTGTTTTATTGCCCTTTGTTAAAAAAACACTTTTAGTAAGGAGTTATATTTAATAGTATAACTTTTTTATAAAATATAGCAAAGATTGGACCCTGTATACAATAATTGGTGTATGATTTTCTGCACATATGTATAGGAAACATGATAATGTTATATAGATTCCTTGGGAAGATAATGTCATGGAAACAAAAGATTAGGTACCTGGTATTTGTTAGTTGGATCCCAATGGCTGGTAGCTGGTTCTGAGCGCTGTTTCTAAACTAAAACAGTCACAAGGGTCTGGATGTATCCTTGTGTTAAATCTAGGAAAATAGCACAGTATGTAATACAAGATTCAAGAGTAGTGCAGCCAAGCTGCTATCTGTAACTCAGAGAGGTTGGGCGTAAATCAGAGTGCCAGGGGGTAATCAGGAGGACATAGTCAAGAAAGGACAGGCAGAGTTAGTACATAGAGAGACTGGACGTAACAAACAGGGTGCCAGAGTGTTAATCCAATAGACATTGTTAAAAGTCACGTACGGTCAATGCACAAAATAGCTGGATGCAATAAGCAGGGTGCCAGAAGGTTAATCCAATAGACTTGATCACAAATCAGGCAGGGTCTATACACAGGATGACTGAAACAAAGTAGTATACCTGTAGGCAGGAAACTGAGAACACAATTACCTTGCAAAGGTTGTAGTGAAGAGGAGTCCCCTTAAAAGTACCGCTGTCCTGTCAGATGCTCTTTGATTATGTTAGTGAGCTGTCAATGAGAGCCTGGAAATGTTCGCTTGCGCAAAGTGCTAGGAAGTGATCCCCAGGAATCCGAACATATGTTAGTACAAGTTAACCCGTGCATGATACTCATGCATTCTAGTCAAATCAAGCTACTTAAGGTGTTAAAAAGGTTCTTGTCATGCATTTGGGCCATAGCCCAGGCCTCCTCAGGGGAAGAGCGTTACTTCCCGACGTAAGCGCCCTTTTTTAACGTGGTTTTGTCCACATGTCACCACCTCATCATTCTTCTCCCTCACCTCATCCTTCATTTTCATCGCCACATCTATCCAGATGTCTATCCAGACACAGGGATCTCTCTCAGCGGTCCTGAGTATCACACTCCTCTCACTCTGTCACCCCCGGCAACCACTAACCACTCCCCACTGTCACCCCCGGCAACCACCAACCACTCCCAACTGTCACTTCTCCTTCAAGAAATATATATATATATTTTTAAAATCTTTATAAACACTTTTAACAATTAACAAATTAAATTAACAAATTAAAAACATCTTAGTATACCAAATTTCAGCCCTTTCTGAATCTTGTTTTCCACACACACTAAGAATTTAGTAGGTCAGTGTATAACTCCGCCCAGCAGGTGGCGCTGCAGCTTGGTTTTATTTTTTCCACACACACACACACACAGACAGACTAACACACGCCACTAGGCATTTATATTATAACTTGTTTTTCTCTCAAGTGTTGGCCTATAGTGGCAAAATGTTGTGAACTGTACATGCAGGAAAACTGTAATAAAAAGCTTGCCTGAACAGTGTTAATGTAGCATGTCTGTGGAGAAGGAAGTCATGTCACTGCTGCTACCACTCATAACAGATATGCTATCTCTATAGCTTCCTTATGGGGCTAGTAACTATAGATAACACATTTTAAGTGGCCCATTCAACTGGTTACAAATTGGTACAGCAGTCTCCCCAATGATGGATTATGAAAAGTACTGTTTTGATGCTTTCTTTTCCTATTCAGTGTACCATAAATAGTGTGCACAAATCATAGCCCTATTTTAATTTTGTGTTTGACTAGGGTCTGAGCCAGAGGCATAACTATCAGTTGGATAGAGCAACATTTGGCCAATCAGATGGCTGGACTGTTCACAGGATATCTAATCAGATTGTCTCAGCAGACAGAGTATTGTCAGAGATTAATGATCTTCTCTTGTGGGAGTCATTAACCTTTTCAATCTTGTGCATTATTGTAAACAGAGTGATTATGTGAGGGATGGTGGAATCAGTGGGATCCATCAACAGTAATATAGAGGTGTGAGACCACAGATGCTGGAAGATTTTTTCTATTCGAAAAGAAGTTGACATATTCAACTTGTATATCTCATACAAACATACATAGATTATTACATTCTGGGTGCAATTTACAAGACCAGGGGGTAAATGTATCAAACTGCGAGTTTGCAACTCCAGCGATTTTCTCGGGAGAGTTGAAACTCGCCGATGTATGAAGCTGAGTTTTCATACAAAATCGTCAGAGTTCTGCTTCTGTCAAAATCGCTACTTGCAAAATCGCCAGAGATCAAACTCACCACTGTTTGCCACTGCAGCTATACAAGTCTCCAATGTATGAAGCTGCGAGTTAGCAAACTCAGGAGAGTTTGCTTCTAAACACGCCAGATACAACACGCTGCTTGATAGCAGCGTGTTGTATCAACACATCACTGTTACACTGCCCTGGGAGTGTTAAAAAGTTAAAGAATAGATAAAAGTTTTTTTTAAAAAAAAAGCGTGAGGTCCCCCCACTATTTATGCTTAACCCTAGTGCTGCCTGACTAGTGCGGGAAAATCACATAATACTGTACTTTGAACTTACGCAAACAACGTAAGCCCATTGCGATACGGACCTCCTACTAGGTAGGAGGTGTTTGCGGCGTCTCAAGACTTTTTTTATTTTTCTGCAAGCAAGTACACAGAGTCGGGATCTTACAAATATGGGCCCCTTCTGGGCGAAGTGTTCCTGCTTTTCAACAATCGTTTATGGAGGTATAAAATGGCTGGGACTGGGGCAAGCCGTCAAGATGGAAGTATAAATATTAAGGGACTGGGGCAAGCCAGGACCTTGGTAAGAAGAAAGAAGACAGCATTGGTAAGTATTTGGTTTTTTTTATTTTTATTAAATAGATGTGGTAAAAAAGAGGGTGGGTAGTGTATTTATTGTGGGGTTTTATTTTTAATAAATATATGTGGTGTTTATGAGGGACTTGTGGTTTTGTAAACTTTTTTCTTTGTGGAACTACAGGGCCCAGCAAGCCAAGGATGTCAGGGCATGTTGGCACTTGTGGTTCTTCAAGTGCCAACATGCCCTGGCTGCCGTGGGTATGCTGGTGCTTGTAGTTATACAAGCAACAGCATGGTCACACTGTTTTTGGCAACCTGGCTGGCTGGGACTTGTAGTTCCACAAAAAAAATTGGTGTCAGTTTGTTTTTTTTATACTTTCTCGCCGTATTACCCTACTACCCACAGCCCAGGGGTAGTAGTAAGAGCCCTAGTGCTATCAGCACTGGGCTGGTTCTTTCTAGGGGGGGGCCCCGCTCATTTTTTTCGGCGGACCCCACTCCCTAGGGAATCCAGCCCAGCGCTGAACAGCCTAGGGTTGGTTAGTCATTATGGCAGGGGGACCCCTGCCGCGCGTCCCACTGCTATAGTGCCGCCAACCCTGGCTAGTTTGCCTAGTGCTGGTAAAGTGAAAATCGGGGGGACCCCACGCAAAATTTTTCCCCAATTTTCACGGGACCAGCACTAGTCAGGCAGCACTAGGGTTAAGCATAAATAGCAGGGGGACCCCACGCTTTTTTTTAAAAAAACTTTTATCTATTCTTTAACTTTTTAACACTGCCAGGGCAGTGTAACAGTGATGTGTTGACAACTCACTGTTACAACACAGGCGAGTTTGCCAAACACAGGAGAGTTAGCTAAACTCATGAGTGTTTACATCGCTCAAAATCGCCAGAGATGACCAGCGATTTTGAACATGACTCTCAAAATCGCAGCTTGATACATTTCCATTTTTTTTTCCAAAAATCACGGGTAAACACCCGCGACTTGCCGCGATTTAAACACGCTGGCAAACTCGCACTTTGATACATTTACCCCCAGGTGGTGATACCTACATCTATAGGTATCCAGGCAGTGATGCTTACAATATGGGATATACAGAGCGCGGGCTTATTGCCAAGCGGCTGGTACCATATATAATCTGGGATATACCGAGCGCGGGCTTGTTTTTCTCTGGTTTTGATTCAAAATATTGCCTTTTTGTCATAGCAGCTGTCCATTAAGCCTATATAAGGCACATTTGGGTGTGGCTCACAAGCCAGCCTTTGCTAGATGTAAACCCCTATATCTGGGAGGTGAGTGCATCTGATTTTATCTGCATTTTAATGGTGTTTAAAGCATATAGGTCAGTGTAGGACCTGCATATAATGAGGTGCCCTTGACGTTTGGATGCAGGCTTAAATCTTTTGGTCAAAATATGAACTAATACCTCATGTTTTCATTTTGCTAGACACAGACAGGTATGCAGTGTAAAGGATAAGCGCAGACAACTGTCTTTTTGGTGATACTTACATCTATAGAGAACTCTTTCATCTTTATCTGGACTCCTCAGTGTAGGATACAATCTTCTGATTGAGAAGTGCTATTGAAATAGCTTCACTTAAATAATTAAAAGAGTGACACTCTTTAGAGACAATATTCCAATAAACTACTACTAAAGGAGAACTGACTTATGGGTAATCCAGAAGAAGAAGAAGAAGAAGAAAACTAAAAAGAAGAAATTACTGCATCACATCATACAACATTTGACAAGTTCAATATTGTCCACTTAAAATAAGACTTAATATACCATCAAAGCTGCTTCTCACAGACCATTTTCCACACTGGCTACCGTAAAAACTCTACCGCAAGGAATGTTCACTAAACCAGATGTCTTCATTTTAATCCATCAAAAAGGTATTGCAGTAAGTTGCATCACTTGCCAATCTTCAGTGCCACCCACATTGCGGAGTTGTCAGTAATTTTTTTATTTCTATCAATACAATACATACAATATATTGCATTATTACAGATACAGCACATTTTCCACTCTAGAATATAGATGCAGGTGCTCTTGGAGAGGATCCAGCAACTCCTGAAAGGCGCCTCGGCTTTTGAATTACTGTCTTTTACGCTATAATAATAAGCTCTGGAACTTTACAGACTCTGTATTATTTTTAGGTAAGAAAACATTGTTAAGTTCATGTTTTATTGTCCCTTGCAGTTGTATAAATTGCGTTTGGCTCAAAAGAAGTGATTCCCACTGTGTGAACCACGATTGGAGAATGTTGATTTTCTTTCAGTTATAAACAATGGGAAGATATGTTATACAGGGTCATAGTTTTCCACTGCAGATCAGAATATATAACTCAAGTTTAATAACACCACTGTATAGATCATGAAAGCTCCTTACTGCATGAAGCACAGATTAAGTTACACCACACAGCAAGAGATATCCTTTAATATACCACAAGCACTAATATAGAGTTTATTCAAAGGTATAATTGTAGGTGCTTATTAGTAATGGAGCTGCTACTGTACAATGTCATCGACATGATGCTATTTCCAACTGGTGTAAAAAAGCATTCATCTTGACTAAGGAAAATGTGCTTTTGCTGCAACGAAGGTATAAAACACAAGACAGCGTAAAACCACTGTAAAACGAAACCATGTTAATGTAATAAATTTTTGGTAAGATCAATCAGTTTAGAACACACAAAAGTTGCTGGGAAATGGTGGTTGAAACCCAAATTAGAGAACAATGAATGTCACACGTGGTTCAGCTATATAAAATCTAAAATACATTTTTAATGAATGCTAGCCAATGACCTTTGTTCATGGCGGTAAAGTAAGCAAAAACAAATCTGGCCAGTGACTACGCAATGCATGCAAACTACACGTGTTACTAGGAAAAAAAATCATAAACTCATGTGCTTGAAAAGCAATACAGTGTTTAACTGGAATTATATATATGGTGTGTAGGCCACCTTTGACAAGATTAATGACCAGGGCCGGATTAAGGGAAGGGAGGCCCCCGGGCTAAGGGTACTGTGAGGGCCCCCCCCCATAAGGCCTCCCCAGTCATGAGGTCCCCCTTCCCCGTGAGCTCACCTCCTTCCGTTGTTCCACTCCCTGTAGGACTTAAGCGGCACAGTCGCGTAAGTCCTACAGTGACAGCAGGCAGCTAACAGCATAACATTTGCTGTAAGCTGCCTGCCATATCCCTTGAACAGGTGACAGTCGGAGCCGGGGGCGGGGACGCCCCCGACCCAATGAGTGCCGGCGGGCCCCCCAGCTGCCCGAGGCCCCTGGACTGTAGCCCCTTTAGCCCTATTGTTAATCCGACTCTGTTAATGACATGACCATCTCAAAACAATCTTATATCTTTGATTATTTAGACTTATTTAGACATACCCAACAAACTGTTGCCTAGAGACCTTTGGCATTTGCACAAATCCATATAGAAACACTAACATGATTGAATTATCAAAAATTAACATGACTCAAGAAGGTGAAAAGCAGTCCCATCGGAAGCTGATATACAAATAATAGATGTAAAACATGAGAGTGTTATAAGAACCATAAATTATATATATTATCATGGCTTGATTTAGTTGCAACTAAACAGCTAGGGTACTTTAGTTTAAGGGGTATATTTACTAAGCTGCGGGTTTGAAAAAGTGGAGCTGTTGCCTATAGCAACCAATCAGATTCTAGCTATCATTTTGTAGAATGCACCAAATATATGATAACTAGAATCTGATTGGTTGCTATAGGCAACATCTCCACTTTTTCAAACAGGCAGTTTAGCAAATCTAGCCCTAAGTGTCTATACCATAAGAGAGTTTAATTAACTGTGGCAAAGATGGGCAGCACTCCTTTCGGTGGCTGATTATTACAAGACCTGTGCGTACGTGCTGTTTTGCTGTTTATTGGCTGGCAAAGCATGCTAGGGCATGTAGTTTCACAAAACCTGGAGAGCAACAGGTTGTCCAGGCATGGCTTATTGCATATAGCTTCTTGAAGGGCTGTAAAGGGGTCATTTGTTGGATGGAGATTTCTCCTTACCTGCTTGGTGGTTATACATGCAAATTGGAACTCTTTTATAAATATATGCTAATGGAAGCTGTCATATTGCTTGCTTAATAAGAATATAAACAGTCACAGAAGGCTCTCAGAGGGAGTTCAGTATATAAATGTGCAGAAATACTTCAATAATATTTTGAATTGAGTGATCTCTAAGATGTCTCTTTTAGTGGCTAATGATACTAAGTCTACTATACATCGCACTCTCCTTCTTTCTTCCTTCAACAGAAGAAAGTTAGACTTTTGGAGTAACCCAGTCAGAGTCGTGACCTCAACCTTTTTGAGATGTTGTGGCATGAGCTTAAGAAAGAGCTTCACACCAGACATCCCAAGAATATTGCTAAACTGAAATAGTTTTGTAATGAGGAATGATCCGAAATTCCTCCAGCTGCAGGAAATGCTTAGGTGATGTTATTGATGCCAAATATGGGTCAACCAGTTTTCAAATCCAAGGGTTCATATACTTGCGCTGGGAAAGTTTACACGGTGCGCTCAATAATGACATCAAAATGTATAATTGATGGTGTGTTATTAGTTTAAGCAGATTGTGTTTGTCTATTCCTGATCAGATCACATTTTATGATCAATTTATGATCAATTTATGAACAAGTAATTCCAAAGGGTTCACATACTTTTTCTTGCCACGGTATAATAAATAATAATATATATAAATATATATATATATATATATATATATATATATATATATATATATATATATAAATATGAATAACAAACACATTCCAAAGAGTCTGTGCAGCATAAGTACTTTAATTTAATCAGATTGTGGCATACAAGTATACCTTTTTTAACCTACCAGTATGCCTTTCAAGTGTGGGAGGTAACCGGAGCACCCAGAGGAAACCCAAGCAAACATTGGAAGAGCATAAAAACTCACACAGAGAGGGCTCTGGTTGGAATCAAACCCATGGCCCCAGGGCTGTGTGCTTCTGTGAACTAGGTGTGACCTGTTTATTGTCAATATGTACATTGACTTATATGTACAGACAGTATTGGTAAAAGCGGAACTTGATGCATCATCATACAAGATACATACATCTTAACAAACAGAAAAATGAACATAAAAAATGACTGTCACGCAAATCGAGTCTGGTGGCAGAACAGTCCGTTTTGAGTTCTGTGAAGTTATGGCGATACAATCTTCACAATTTCAGGTTTTATTAGGCAGACTACGACTGAAGATGTTGGGCCTGAGTCATTAAGGAGAGCAAAGCAAAAAAAAGAAGTAACTTTGCACCTCAGCAAAACTATGTTGCATTGGAGGGGGATTAATATTTGGGGTAGGGCATGTGCTAGATCAACTTTACATTTCATTGTAAAAATAAAGTTATCACGTATTTGTGTGCTATATGACAAACAAGGCAGCATTTTCTTTATCTGCAAAATAATAAACTAATTTGCACCCCTTGCATCGTAACATGGTTTTGTCTAGAATCAGACTTACTCCTTTTTTGCCTTGCTCTCCTTAGTGACTAAGGCCCATTGTGTGTAACACTCCCCAAAATTGTAGAACTATTAATATTCTAAAAACAAGGGATTATGAGAGATAAGATATATCAAACCATACCGTAAGCTGCCCCTCCGAAAGAAAAAGGTTCCTATGATCTTAGTATTAAATACAACAATATAAATAGATATGACCAGGCTTATCGTGTTTTCTTACATCAATTATTTGAACCCATCGCCCAACTGTTTTTATATTCTTCAAATCATAAATTGATTTATATATGCTGGCTTGAGTATTTGAACTAATAAGGTTGGGAACTTTGAGTTTCCAATGTCCCTTCTTTTTGGTATGAATAGGCCAAAGGCTGCTGGGACACTTCAATTCAGTAACAATTTAGTAACATCAGTAGTATGTTTCCTGATTCTTTAAGGATCGTAAATGGCAAATGCCGTGTTTTGCTCAAAATTGGTCTGTGGTTGCCCAGTGAACGCAGCAACATCCAATTCATCTTAGAGCGCAAAGGACACTTACTACAGCCTACGATTTCATGGGTGAAGCAGGGAGTGGACTGGGCGTATGCACGTAGTCAATGTGCAATAAGGGCGTGCCAAGCTCGAATGCACGCATGAATGTCCGATTCAAGACTTGGGGATCTCCAAGGTATATGTTTTAATGTTGTATCATTTGCACCAGCTAAAGATCAGGGGGTATATGTATTAACCTTCGGTTTCTTCAACTCCCATGAGTTCGGCGTCTTCGGCGCTTAAATTTAAAGCGGTGCTGCCTTGTAAAGGGAAGTTTCCCTTTACAAGGCAGTGCCGCTGTCACAATACCAATGAAGGATAATTGGATCCTAGTAGTTCAACAGGGATTAGCGTGACTTCAGCTAGGGGCGCAGAGTCTAACAAGCGAAAGGTGTTCACCAGTGATTCCCGCAAGGGAATATGGACTTTGCGGCTTCCACTTGTAGGTCGCGGCCCCCAAGGGAAGTTCTCAGTGAACCACGAGAGAAAGAGCGTAGATAGAGCTCATGGGAGGTACAAACGAGGTGGGGCCTCTGGAGAGCTGACCGTTGCTACGGACAACCGGAGAAGAGATGAGCAGGAAAATGTCACTAGGAGAGGATATTCAGAATGGTCTGCCGCATTGCCACTGATAGTGGTTAATAGGTACAATGTCACTCGGAAGTGGTAGTGGTAATAATGCAGCGTAGCCACTTAGAGGAGGTTTTCCCGGAGAGATCGCAGCTTGGAAGCTTGGAGAAGCCGGTATACAAAACTCAGGGTAAGAACTTCCCAGGAGAATAGCAAAAATCACAGGAGCTGTTTCCAGTACTAAGGTCAGGGACTGACTGAAAGAACCAGCCCTGAAACTAGGGTAGAAGGACAAGATATAGGGCTGTACTAACCAGGACAGCCAATAAAGGGCAGCAGAAGGCATGAAAAGGACATGGAGCCTCTGCGCATGCGCAGATCTGCCGACCGCCGGAAGACAGCGCTGGAGGAGATAGGACTGCCGCCACTGATCAGGTAATGAAGTTTGTCAGGGAACGGGGCAGGAGAACACTGGAAGCGCACACGCCAGGTCCCGGGGGGGACACAGCGGGAACCCGGCATGTGACAGCTGCTTTAAATTTAAGCGCCGAAGACGCCGAACTCGCGGGAGTTGAAGAAACCGGAGGTTAATACATTTACCCCCAGGTGTAAGTGCCAATTACTAGTGATGATGGTCACGTATGTATGCATGTGTTTGTCAGGAGCAACTGTAAAAATGCATTTTATGTACAGTATACATTCAGAACATCCTGATAAATTAATTTTATGGGGGGGGGGGGGAACTTTTTTTCTTTCTGGCAATGAGAAGATCTCAGGAGCAGGTTTAAATAGGGTGTTCTTAATACCTGTTGGTTGCACAGATCATATGATCATAGATGTTGAAATTTGGTTGGGCTGGAAAGATCACCTGACTGAATCCAAGAGGACCGCACCCATGCAGCATAACAAAAAGTAGGTGTTTGTCTACAAATGGAGAAGTGGTGCTCAAGACTGCTGCTGGCGACCCGGAGAGACCTGGATAGCTACGATATACCTGTGGCTGACATGGTAAGTGTGTCTAAGACCCCGATGTGTGACAGCATGTGTGTGTATAAAGCCGGAAAGGCTTGGGATTTAGAATGGACACAGAGTGGTACCATTCCATCATCTATAAGGTTTTGCCAACTGAGGTCTCAGCGTTAAATAAACAAACCAAGATTTATAAGACACAAGATGGAAAATATCATCGCTCATTCATCTAGATAAACGGGACTGTCTTGTATTTAAAGCTCTGTCAGACAGGAAGATATCTTCATGATGTATTGTAAATTCACTTTGACCTAACTTAAGTAAAATTGATTTACATCACTTGAGATAGTTATGATAGAAAATGTTTATGATGTTCAGTGAACGTCTGGACTCTGGCTACTGCCATAACCATCCTGTGGGGATGAATTCAGCTTCCTGTCCTATTTCATACAACTCCTGTTTAAACAAATTATAATCTGCAGCGGTCTAAATGTGATGTTTATATGAGAATCTGTTTCCTGGATCAGAAACTGTCCACATTGCAGTAGTAGTCTAGAGCTGCATCTTATCTGAGGACACATAATCCCGGGTTACCATCCAAGATAGATATAATGGTTTACAAATATTAATCCACACTTTTGAGATCTTTTTGTTATTTTTTTTTTCTTTACTGCAAAGTCTGAAATAAATCTGTCTTGACATTGTTTGCTTCATTTACAAAACTTTTGAAGCATGGACATAAAAAATGTATTTTTCTGTTTTTGCACTACTGTTTTGATAAGAAAGAACATGTGGTTAATTATATCTCTGCATTCAGAACTCTGCTGGACATGTCAAATGAACCACTTCAGCTTAAAAGCTTTTGGTGCCTACCGTGCACGATTGTTGACATTATAAGATTTAACACAGACGCTTTAAATCAGCATAACTGCTTGTTCTTTGTTAATAAAAATTTTGCCAGGTTTTTTTTTTGTACATGATCATATTTCTATGTCTTATCTATGAAAGAAAACTTCTTGTTAGGAGGAATTTGTTACATCATTTAAGCACTATACACAACATTGTACAAGCAGTGTCTATACTTGTTTAATTGAATAATAATTGTGCTAATTATCTTTGGGATCTGAGAAACATTAATGGCCTAAGGCAGTGGTGGCAACAGGTGGCCCTGGGGCCACATGTGGCCCTCCGAGCAGTCACCTACGGCCTCAACCCCTTCCTGCTTTATTGTCAGATATGTTTGTTATAGCTTGTAGGATGCCTGCTGATTGTGAGGTGCTGTTCATAGCAACCAATCAGATTCTAGCTATCATTTTATAGAATGTACTAGATCAGTGGTCTGCATGGTTATCATTATCTAGTACATTCTAGAACATGATAGCTAGAATATGATTGGTTGCTATGAACAACACCACTATTTTTCAATTTTAGTAAATCTACCCCTAAAGTCTATTACTCTCCTCTTCCCCTTTCCATCCCCCACATTGTTCACTCCTTTGAGATCATGGGGTATATTAACTAAACTGTGGGTTTGAAAAAGTGGAGATGTTGCCTATAGCAACCAATCAGATTCTAGCTGTCATTGTGTGGAGTGTACTAAATAAATGATGATTAGAATTTGATTGGTTGCTATAGACAACATCTCCACTGTTTCAAACCCACAGTTTAGTAAATATACCCCTATATCTCATCATGTATTCAAAAGGTTAATTATACCTTTATGTATCACTACTTGTATCAGCATAACTTACTTTTTGTCATTATAACCTCTGTATGCTTAAAATGTAGTACATTTGAAATAAAAAAAGGTCTCTGTACAACAAGACATTGCTGTAGCCATTTTTAATATGTTTAACAAATGAATCCAATTTCTCCTCTAGATCCTCCATCATGACCCCTTCCACCTGATACAAAATGCTCTGCTACCAAATAGTGCAGAATGAATTCATTAATGTGAAGGGTGTTTTGAAACATCATTTGATGTATTCATCCCCTGTGACTGCAATAGGAAAATAAGTGGGAAGATTAGGAGCAGAGCCTTTTGTACCTGTTGGAAGAGGTCATCTAGGAGGGTGAGCCCTATTTACGTATCACAACGACTGAAAGCAATATTGTACTTTGTAAACTTTATTAGAACGTTCAGTGTATTTTTAGCAGGAGAAGACAAACAGGAATCGTTTTTGAAAGCGGAGAACTTTCCTCTGCTGAAGATAAATTTGCAGCACAGTTTGCCTAAATGTTTAGATTATTTTACAAACAGAAACTGTTAACACTGTAGTTGCAAATTGCCAGCCTGAGTTTGTAATTCGTTGGCCAACAGTGAAAGTGATATACACAAACTATTGGTGCTAAGGACTTTAATCTATCCTAAGCTCACATTTTAGCTTCAGCTTCTATAAACACGGTTTAATACATGGAACATTTAAATGCTATATATTCTCTTAAAATTAGTTCATTTGTCTTAGTCTGAGATTCTGTTTAGAAAGCTTCCATAAAGAATAATAACTATTTTATTGTGGTTTTCGCCATGACATATAAGAAGCTCTATATTTATAAATCAGATGTTTCTTCTCAGACAGTCGGTCGTACATTCTTCCAGTGTGACATTGCCATTTAAACATTAATGTTTAAATGTGTATTTGTAGTTTTAATTGCATTTTCTAAACGTATTTCTGGACAAAGAAGGATTGTGTACACAAGGACGTGAGTTAATGCAGATGCTTCTTTTCAAAATTATTTTTGGATAGGAGACATTCATGGAAGCAGTGGAAGAAGGTGATTGAATTGTTCTGCAAAACTGTAGTTATTTGCACCAACTTTGTCACCAAACTATAGAAAATAATTTGAAAATGTGCATGCATTAACTCTTTCTGAGTCATAGTTACCGCAACTTTTACATAATTCAGCTTGTCACTCAAAATAGAGGATATATATATATTTTATCTTTTTCCTGTATTTTTAATTTTATTTTATATTATTTTTTATATTTTTTTATATATATTTTTATATATTTTTATATATTTATTTACTTACAAATTTGTATCCCATACAGAAAAAAAAATATTGACTTATTTATTTCTTTGTTCATTTAGGTATTTTCATCAGGGAACTGACCAGGTACAAGGTACAATCCCCAATATAACAGGCAGATGCCATAGACTGTAGAGTGAATTTGCAAATGGGATTACAATAAAGCTGCTGTCACAAGACTCAGGACCGAAACCTTGTTCAGGCAACGCCCACAGCAACAATGAGGCCTTATAAAGAAATTTACCAGCCAAAACGATGGTCATGATGAGCAATAGCAAATTACCATATGGATCGAGAAATATGGCCACCAGAGTTTAGACATTGCAGTATTCTTGCAAAAAGCTATACAAGTAAATTATGCCCTAAAACAGTCCCATTTTTGGTAAGACAGTCACAATATTTGGAGGTCAAAGGGGGCATAGGGTACAATAAATCGGAATATGATTGGGTGGATCAGAGGGACGGCTTTAGTGGTAGAGTGGAGTCAGTTTTATTCATATCTTTTATTATATAATGGATAGACGATCTACAGTAAGCTTAATGGCTGATATCTTTACTTCCTTTAACCTCTTAACCTTATTTGAACTATTCCTGAAAAAAATGACACAACACCTTAGTGTGGCAGAATTAACAGAGTTTATTTTGAAGGTCTGGTGGCGGAGAAAAGAGCGGTCACATCCACATCCGCCAGGCAAACCAGGGTGTCCCAGCATTAACCATGGGACACCCGCAGATGGGGGGACAACCAACACACCCCGGGCGCACATATCTACCTTAATGGGGCATTGGGCAGCTGGAAGAAAACAAAACAAAAAACATACTCACGCGATCGCGGCGCCGGCGTCTCTCCTCTCTTCTCCATTCACACTGACTGTCGGGCGTGACGTCATCAAGCCACGCCCGACAGTCAGTGAGGAGCGCCGCAGACAGGACCAAGCATGAAGACAGAAGAGAAGACAGAAGAGAAGAAAAGAAAAGAAAGACGCTAACAATAGGTAAGTAAAGAAGCGGAGAGGCAAGGGTAGGAAAGGGACAGTGCTATAAAGAAGCGGGATAGAGGCACAGAGTAACAAAGAAGAGGAAGAGAAGCACAGAGTGAAAAAGGGGGAGAGAGGCACAGAGGGAAAAATAGGGGGAAAGACTGCATTGCATTTTCCGGCAACTTCAGCATCTTTAACAACCACCAACAACCAGGCGCGGGCTTACGTCCGTCAGCCCGGGGGGCACACGCCGCACAGGCGGCCGCATCACATTTATATTACTTCCGGGGGGGGCGGCCGGCCCTAACAGACGTGATTGTGAGCGGCTTGGGGGGCCGATGCCCCCCTGCCCCCCGGCCCAGCCCGCCCCTGCCAACAACACCCTTTTATCATCCAACCAGGAAGGGCGGGTGAGCAACGTCCATAAGCCAAGAGACTGCTTATCTCTCCGCCCATCTAATTTATGTGCTATGCCTGGTCCTCCCATATGACATCAGATGGGCGGACTCCCTTCAGTTAAACTATTAACCCCAGAGTACTAAGTACAGTTTAATGATTCAGCCTTAGCTTTTAAATTCATTCGAGCTTAAATACAGCCCTCATTTCTCATAATACCAAAAGGGGAGATATCGCATTGGAAGGTTGCACATCCACCTGATCTCTATGTAGGCACTTTCACAAGTTGGTGTTTTTTTTGTTGGCGGATTAACACTGTGGACATTGTTTTGGGTCACTTTTCCTTGTGTAATGCAGTGTTCCACTATTATTTGTGTATTTTTTATATCTTTTACATGTGACGGACCTTTTGGTGGAATTTGGAAACAGCATCTTATACATCTTCAAAATTGAAGTATTATTTTATTTATCAATTTTCTATTGGTCTGTGTGAATATGGGAAGCGCCTGAGTATTGCTTGTGATTCATTTTTCTTCTCTGTATATTGTATGATTTGTGTGTGGTCACAACAAGAATAAATATTGCAGCGATCCTAGTGAAGCACTCTAAATATCCCATATACTATCTATGATACACAGACACACAGTCAACTTAAGGACATAAAACACACAGAACATTTTTACCTGTGTGAAAGAGCCACAGAATTAGACTGACAATTATGTTTTTCAAGGTGTTGTCATAGAGAACATTGGTAATCTCATGCAGAGTGTACAGGGCTAGGTAGGGCACATTGCTCTATTTTTTTTCTAAAGTTTTTTCCCAAATGCTATTTTTGGTGATGTCACAAAAGACGACACATAAGGGCACACCAAACTTTCTTCCACTTTGATGGTTAGCATGAGGTAAAAGAAGTAGAGAAAGGCAAATCAATGATGCCAATTCTGAAATTCATTCAAATTTGGAGAATTAGCGATTTAGAGCCTGATTCATCTTGGAACACAATGTGAGCGCAATTTTCGTTTAAAGAAATCAGACGTTAATTGCAAGCGCGTACGCCTGTATTCAAGTACAAGTGGATCTCTATTTCTATATAGCTATAAGTACACTCTGGCTATATTAAACTTTCCATTATCAGACAGACAGAACATACTGCAGGATACGCCCATGTACATGTGCAATGTCAAGTCCCCCTTGCAAAAATAAATAAATAAATAAATGAACAACTAATACTATAACCATTTATAAAAATACATTTTATTTTTTTTAAATAAATGTTTTTATTTCAACATGAAATCCATAAATCGAGAACTTCGTAGTACTGTACATAAAATGCATTTTTATAGTTTTAATGCATACATGTAGACATCACAATCAGCTGGCACTTATCCCTGCACTGTAGCTAGTGCAAGTGATAAGGCTAAAAAGCCTAAGAAATGCCCAGAGCTTTAATCGGACATCAGTGCATGACCTTGACCTCGGCTCGCTGTTACTGTACATTGCTTGTGTGTGTCCGTCCCTTTTCCCCTCTTCAGGTATTAGAAAGCCTGAAATGTCGTTTGTTTTTGTAAATGAATTGCATGAATTTTGCATTCACTGCAGTAAGGTTTGGGAGCATGCGCAAAGCAATTTAACGCAAGATACAGCACCCAATGGGACTTACGTCTGAATATGAATCAAACCTTCACTGTCTGGGATTTGTACATTTTCACCAAATCTGCAAAATTTTGCTGATTAAATAGTGCCCACTGGAGAATCAGGTCAGTCAGTACATGAAACGTAAATAAGCTAATCAGCAGACAGGAATAATGTCACATGTCTATAGATTTATCTAAGCAGTTTATAACCCCAAAAATTCCCAAATAGGGAAGGAGAAATGGTTTTGCAATCCAAATAAATTAAATGATGCAGATGGTTTTTGAATGTTAGGATGAGGATCCACCATATTCTGCCACATTAAACAGAAAATTGTGAGAACATACATTAATTTCCCTATAGTACTTCCAGCTGATAATGATCCGCTGGAATATTGGCAGAAGAAGCTTGAGCCTTGGTCAGAATGATCAAATACTGCCAAGGAAACAATTTCCTGCCCATGTGCTAGTCTATTGTGAAGGTGTTCTCAGTGCGGTCAGTACACCAGTAACCAGAAATCTCAGTCACATAATCCCCCCAAAAAAAGAAAGGAATCAGCAACGAATGACTCCTAATTTTACCCCCGTGGAAGATTTACAAGTACAAAAAAGAAAAAGGATTTCATAAGATATTAAGCGGCAAATGACAATTCTTTGTCATAATTGTTTATTTTTTCAGCAGAACCCACTTGAGATATATTTAGTTAGCATGACCCACTTTGGTGACATCACACACCTCAATTTGAACTGTGCGGGACTTGTAACAGGCCCTTGGGATAAGTAAGCATTGTGCCTAGTTTCTTGGACCCATACAAAAACAAGAGTTCCTTGCAAATCGTTATTTCCTTCCAAATCGTTATTCCGCTGTTGAATCACTCTGTATGTCTCTACACTGGTTGCCTGTTTTCTACCGAATCCAATATAAAATACTTTTACTAACCTACAAGGCCATCAACAAAGCTGCACCAGCATACATCTCCTCTCTTGTCTCAAAATATCTCCCAACTCGGCACAAAATCTGCGTTTCTCATTCACCCTCATTACATCCTCCCATTCCCGGCTACAGGACTTTTTTCGGGCTGCACCCACTCTCTGAAATTCTCTCCCTCGCACAATAAGACTCTCCTCTGGTCATACAAACTTTCAAGCGTTCTCTGAAAACCCACCTCTTCAGACAAGCTTATAATATTCTTCAACCACCCTGTTAACCTCAATACATTACCCTATTATCACCCGTTACACAATTTCACACAAGACAACTACCCCCTGACCAACATTGTTGTGTGACAGGATCATTTAGCTTATGAGTCACTTTTACATTTGCAGTCTGACTGGGCCGAAATGCAAAATGTAGACTTAACCTCATGTATCAAACTCTCATTGTCCCATAGATTGTAAGCCTGCAAGCAGGGCCTTCTCACCTCTTTGTCCGTTTTACCCAGTTTGTTTATTAGTTTACTATGTTTGTCCCCAATTGTGAAGCGCTACGGAATATGTTGACGCTGTATAAATAAATGAAGATGATGATGATGATGATGAAGAGTTCACTGTTAAATGAAGTTAAAGGGGGAAATGGACATTTTAGGGGCGTTCCTTGATTTCCGGAATAGCAAATGACCAATTCCGCTCCCCGAAAATCACTTAAACTTTGAAAACTGGCAAAAGTGAATCACGGTTCAACAATTCAAACTGGTCAAATTTGGACATATTGGCCCATATATAACTCCTGGGGATTTCCTCCCACACTCCAAAAACATACTAGAAGGTTAATTGGCTGCTATCAAAATTAACCCTAGTCTCTCTCTGTCTGTCTGTGTATATGTTAGGGAATTTAGATTGTAAGCTCCAATGGGGCAGGGACTGATGTGAATGAGTTCTCTGTACAGCGGAATCAGTGGCGCTATATAAATAAATGGTGATGATGATGATGATGATGATAGGGTTAAATGTATGAAGCTCCGATTTCTGCAAGTCTCTGGATTTGGCGGCTTTGCAGGGGAAATTTAAAGCAGCGATGTCTTGAAAAGGCAAGTTTGTCTTTACAAGCCATTGCCGTTTTAAATTTCCCCTGTAGAGATCAGAGCTTCATACACATTTACCAGGTGATCACCCATTTCCGTCCTATAACCCTACGCCCTTCTTAGTGACATCTGTGTCAGACATGCTAAAATCCTGACAGTCTCACACTAGAGGATTTGACATCTTTGCTTACTTGCACTTTATACTATTTAATACATTAATACAACATACATAGTATACATATATTACTCCAAATATTTAATTTTCCTTTTCGTCACTACTTGGTTCAATATTAAACCCGTTGATGTTATTGTTTTAATACTTGGTATTTGGCACAACATTGCAGTTGTTATGATTAAAGTATTTACAAAACAACCCTCTTTAAAGCACAGTTTATGTGCTAATTGTTTTGTGTTATTTGGCATGCTTTTGAAGTACACAACACGATTTTCAAGAAAACTTCCCTTATAAGGTTCTCAGAGATATTTGTTTTCAGTGAAGGCATTTTGAAGTTATTGGTTACTTTTGTCTTTGTGATGTGAAGCTGAATGAGTAAAACAAGACACATCTAGAGAATTGGCTGTAGATCAACCGGAACATTCTGTTTTGCTTATAAAAAAATGTTAGATTATAAGAAAACTTTCTTTTCTTTTTTTTTTTTTCAAACCCTACGCTTTTCATGTGGGATGTGTCCTATTTATGTTTTGCTTTTTGGATACCAGAAGCGGAATGCTTCTCGCGAAGACTCCTTCGTTTTTGGCATGAAGATGGATGTTCTACGGAGGACAATTCATGTACTGAAAAACTGGATGGAGAATAGAGGAATTCTACAATGAACATGTTTCTCAAATACATTTCAAATGAAGCATCCTTTTAGACATGTTAAAAACAGAAGTTAAAAATGATTAAAAAAAAATGGGTGCTGTCGTGTTTTTTTTTTTTTTTTTTTTGAGGATGGAGAACAACTGGAGTCAGACTATCGCCAAAGGTCGAGGTCAACAGTAATAGAAATCTGGCACTAAATTCTAGTTTATCTTCCGCATGATGAAACGCTGCCAAACCATATATACACATTGTAGTTCTGAGTAGAAAGTGTCTGAAGCCTCTCCAGAGTATTCATGAGGGCTTCTGTTTAGAAGATAGTTTCTTAGGTAACCGAATAATAACATATTAGGAGTATTTCTCATTTAGCACAAGTTTTGGCTGCTTTTGGTGTGAAATCTCACTCGTAACATTTTTAAGAAATAGAACAACAGTCCCAAAGGCATTTGCTGTGTTTTTTTCCCACTTGTTAAAAGCATGATAAATTAAAGATAGTTTTTTTTTAGATGATTGTAAGTTTAACCCCCCCCTCCCCTTAGATAGCTTCAGTGTTTTGAGGTTGTACCCTCCTTCAACTTTTACAAACGATATTTTCTTTTAACTCATGGCTCCCTTGTGTGTTTTGATCAAAGCTTTTCTTTCATCTAAACAGAGTTAGTGGATACAATATTAAACTCATCTGTGGCTATAGTTGCATGCAATGCAGAACAGCATGCCCCCTCATACACTTATCACATGACCTTCCCTTCGGGAGGTTTTAAAAGTGGGTAAGTATGCAGGACTGTCTTAATGCATGGGCATGCTGAGCAGTTGCCTGTGGGCCCCACAAGGATTGGGGCCCCACAGGATTGCCAACTTTTCAGTATATTATTTTGGAAATTGCACTTAAAGGGCTTGATTCATTACCGATCTTAACTGCCGTTTTTTTGCGGATCTTACGAAAATCTTCTCTGAGCATGCCCAAAAAGGGGGTTAAGAAGGAAAATCCATTGCGTAAGCTAAGAATTTCTTAAGTTAAGATAAAAATTATTCTTAACTGCACTTAAGAAGTTCTCCCAACACTTAAGAAAAAAAGGGTTGGGAAAGGGAGGGGAATGGGCGGACAGTGGGTGGAGATCGTACTGACTTAAGAAGAATAGGCGTTATTAGTTCTGACTTAAGAAGAGTAGTTGTTTACCTCTGGATCTGTCAGATAGTTAAGAAGAAATTGTCATGGTTCAGAAGAATTGGATCCTAGATCTGCCTAGTTTAGCACTACTTCCAGCAAGGCGTGGAGTCTAACGGGCGGGCGGTATTCACCAGGGACCACCGCAAGGTGGTTTGGTCTTAGCTGCATCCGCACCGCTGGTGACGGCCCTTACTGGAAGTGTCGGGCGAGACCTATAGGGGAATGTAGATAGGAGAAACTCTACAGATGAAAGGTTACAGCAGGAGAGATGAAGTGTCAGCTCTGCGGACAACTGGTTACCACAGGGATAGTGGCGAAGTATACAATGAAGTGTCAGCTCTGCAGACAACAGGTTACAGCAGGAGAGATGAAGCGTCAGCTCTGCGGACAACTGGTTACCACAGGGGTAGTGGCGAAGCACCCGATGAAGTGTCAGCTCTGCAGACAACAGGTTGCAGCAGGAGAGATGAAGCGTCAGCTCTGCGGACAACTGGTTACCACAGGGATAGTGGCGAAGTACACAATGAAGTGTCAGCTCTGCAGAAAACAGGTTACAGCAGATTAAGAGTCAGCTCTGCGGACAACTGGTTTACAGCAGGAGAGATGAAGCGTCAGCTCTGCAGACAACTGGTATACAGCAGGAGAAATGGAGCCACGTCTAGTACCTAGCAGGTAACTTGATAAACAGGCACTGAGCTGCAGGAGGAAGTGCTTTTTAAACTTTGGAGCCAAAATTGAATAGCCAATGGGAGAGAGGCAGAAAGATTGGGTCTGTGCATGTGCAGACCCGAGAAGAAGATGCCGGGTGGCCGGACGGAGCACGGCGGTCAGCGAGGAGCAGGTAAGTGTGCCGGGCCTCGGTTATAGAAACCAAGGACTGGCGTGTGACAGAAATGCTCAAAGTTTTATCTTAACTTCTTGTTTAAACTTAAGGAAGCTCAGGGTCATGTTTAAGTCCAAAGCAGCTATAGCAGCAGCGCTCAATAACAATACTAAATTGTTAAGAAAGCATTGTTCGTTTAAAACACTCACAACTAATTATGCACAACATTCATCTTAATACACTTCATTTTTTTATTTTATTTTATATTAATATCAAACATTAAACAATGTACTGTTTTTTAAAAACAATCATGATGGATGCACAGTTGTAATAAAGTGTAATGTAAAGTGGTCGATGTGTAATATCTAATTGTTAGTCTATATCTTTTATTATATTGTAAAAAAATGGCTAATAATACGCTAATAATAATATGAAAGACATAACAGGTGAATTTGTTAAAATTAAACGGATAAATTGTGCGAACTTAAACAAAGCCTACTATTGTATAAGGGACACATAGAATATCAACACAAACATGGGAAGGATATATAAACTCCACACAGATAAGGCCATGATTGAGGATTCAAACTCAGGTCCACACTGTTGAGAGGTGGATTGTCTAACCACTAAGCCAACATGGAAGTGGAAACAATATGTGCATGATATAGACTACAGTGAAAAGTTGAGCATGAACTTTCATAACAAGCTTTTTTACTTTTATAATTATTAATGTCAATAATTATAAATTGAAATATTCTAGCACTAAATCCTTGGTACATGCACAGTTTAAATAATTTGCTATGGAAATTCATTCATGTATAAAATAATAATAATAATTTGACTTAAAATTGATTGTAATTTTTTTCCTTTTGTTTTTTTTTGGCACAGGTTTTTTTGCTTTTATCTGCAGATATTTTCTATTTGTTTGGATTCAATTTATTTGGAACAGCTGCTTGTCTGTGTTGAAGCTCAACACAAATTTTACCATGCATTATAGGCCTATTCCACAAAAATGGTCAGGAATCGACCCCATGAAGAAAAATGGACTGTCTAACACTAAGGCAACGTGATTGAGCATTACATACATTATATAGACTTGAATGACAAGCGCCATGTTTGAAAGTGCTATAGGCAAAAATAAATGTGAGTACATAAACCATAAACCATGCTTAGAGTGATCCTAAAAATCAGACAACACAACACATGCACTACTGCCAACATGAAAGTTTAAGGATAAACAATAAAGATTTACACACACACACACATTCTCGTGTTGTCCAACATGAAAAATATGTTGTGTAATTTAGAATTGTAAATAACTGTGGATGCGAATTTAACAGCTAATAATTCTCAAACATAAATATCCATGCACAAAACAATACTATAGACAAAGCAAATGCCAAAACATATACTAGCGTACTCTTCTATAAATTACACATTGGAGTAAACCCACAGAAACATGGGGATATACAAAGTCCACACAGATACAGGCATGATTGTGGATTCGAACTCATGACCCTACTGTTGGCAGCTCATTGGTCTAACCACTAAGGAATACTTCAGATTGAAACAAACATACAACACAGGCATTAGTGGCAAACTAAAGTGTTAATGAGCATAATTAAATGAACAATTGCACACACCTTCTTGGCAACATAAAGAATCATGTTTTATTTAAGAAAAAATAAAATATGAAAGTCTATGCTAATGCATCTCAGAATAATTCGCAATCAGAAATAAATGCAAACATTTTTTAATCAGTATAAAATTATACAACAGATTTCCGTAACCAGCGTTGCATAGACCCAGCATCAGATCTCGTCATCTGATACCACAGAGGGCCATACACCTGCATATACACTTGAAGTTGGTTAGGTGTCTATATTGGAGTTTACTGGTGTGGATTTGTATAGTGGACTTTTCTTTTTATTGAGAGTTATATTTTAGCTTACTCTTTTATAGACACTTTAAAAGATTATGTTTGTAAGATATTATATGTTCCACAATAACAGTGTATCTCTATTTTCATATGTAATGTGCATTTTAATGTGTGTGTTGTTTGTATTATAAATTTTAACCTAATTTTTTTGGGTGGGGTGGGTGGTGTTGTGAAGCTTTTCAATCTAATATCTATTAAAATGATTCTTATATGTTTTGGCGCTTTTTCTAATATGGTTTATATCACTCTTTTAAAATTCTCTAACATCCTAAAAATCCAAATGTTTGGTGGTGAAAGTAAAGGCCTTTTTCATTTTTCAAAACAAATACAAATGCATGCACCAGATAGATTGAATTTAAACAAATGTTTACCTTTGAAATCTGCAATTTTCAAATCATGCTGTAAGTGTTATGACTCACCAGGCTCTCTGTCAGAGTTAGCTAGATAGATAGATAGGTGGATGATAGTTATTTAGGGATAGGTAGGTAGTTAGGTAGGTAGTTAGGTAGCCACATTGGGTGTTTAGATAGGTAGTTAGTTTAGTTCTTAGATAGATTAGTGTAGGTAGATTAGATAGGCTGATAGATTAGCTAGATAGATTATATAGGTCTTAGATAGGGTCAGTTAGGTCTGTTCTCTGTCAGAATCTGCCCTCATTCAGGCTGTCATTTCTTATGTAGTGCCTCACCTGACTAGCCTGTTTCTCTTACTCCACTCACCTGGCTTCCTCATTATCACTTGCAGCCTATTGGTTCTTCTCTCCTTAAATAGCCGGTAAATCCTCTGCAGGATTGCCGGTAATACATTTACCATAGTGTTCTGCTCCCTTGTGTTTTCCCTGTTACCTGTTCCTGTTGTTTCCTGCCGGCTTGTTGTATCCCTGTGTACCAGACCGTTTCCGTTCCTATCTACTCTTCATTGGATTTCCCTGTGTACCGATTCGTCTCTGCTTTGACTCTTCTCCTGTGTTGATATCCCGTGTGCCAGACCTGATTCGGTTCCTGACTATTCTACTATCTACTCACCAGTTCCAGTCAGCTATCACCTGGACCCCGGCAAAGTCGTGCTCCCAGGCATGGCTCCTCTGCTCATCCTAACCTTATACAGAGACGCAGCCCCTGCAGCATCTCTGCACTCATATTTAAACAATCTCCCTCTGGCTCCGGACTCAACCTTTCCACAGGTACTTTTGACTGTTTACAAATATCACTGTGTGCCTGTAATTCTAGTTACCCCTGGCAACTGCCTAAGAACTGTTTCCCTCCAAACTCCGGACTCTCACCGATACTGTGGGTTGCAGTTACCCCTGGCAACCGCCTAAGGACTGTTTCCCTCAAATCTCCGGACCCTCACTGGTACTGTGAGCTGTAGTTACCCCTGGCGACCGCCTAAGAACGGTTTCCCCTAAATCTCTGGACTCTCACCGGTACTGTGGGTTGCAGTTACCCCTGGCAACTGCCCAAGTTCAGTTTTATCATCTTTACCTATCACTGCAAGCTCCATTCCTTTTCGGACAAGCACCGGTACAGAAGTTGCTGTGTGTATCAGGGGACTTTTCTGTCAGCTGTTCCTTTATTTATTCCAGTGGCCACGAGTGATATATCAGTCTTGACACCATCCGCTCGGTGTCTCACCTGACTCCTTCCTGACTCCCTCCTGCATTTCCTACTCTACGGCCTCGGTAACTCTATTCCTGGGTTCTCCCCAGCCAGTGCACATCTCATAACCCTCTATTTGTCTGCAGCCAAGCCTCTCCCCACCACTAGAGGCAACAGTGAACATCAGACTTTCGGAGCAGACTCCTGGTTTTGCTGTACTGGCTAGAGGGGTTCCTAACAGTAAGGGTTGCCTCTGCCCCTGCTGAGATTATCAGATGTGACTTTTATAGTTATAGCACTTGGATCAAACTAAAGGCTTTCATTGATGAATTACCAAGCCTTATCTGGGTCATGGCTGCCTCACCTGAAAAATATTCAGTAATTAAGCATAGTCTGTGTTGATCATATATCTGACTCACTATGTGAATGTGGTAAAGTACATAAAATAAGTGTTGTGTGTTTATTGATTTTAAGGCACTGATTTGTTAATGTTTTCTAATGGAGATACCTTGCATTTGCTTTCATTTTGAGGATAAGTGAGAAACAGACACCATTTTAGTAAATAGCTAAATGTTTGCAATTTATTCCAACAGACCTTATGACCCAGCTGTCAGCTGGAGCACAAAGGATGTGTGGCAAGGATCATTTCATGGAGGAAGATCAACACATGAAGGAGTTGCCTTTTGCAGCATGTAAGTATCTATAGTTAACAATGTTATTCCTTTTAGGTTATTGGAGGACCTATGTTACAGTTAAGGCATCAGAAATTGTAGTTTTTACAGCTTGAATGTACAGGTGTATACAAACAATATTTTGTTTCAAAATGGCCTAAGTTTGATCCCTTTTTCTCTAATATTTTAAACAGATAAAAAAGACAGCCATTATGGGTTCCAGCATGACCTGCCTTGCAACACCTCTAGCCAATGGGATAAAACCAACATGCATGTGTTTGTATTTGAAATTTGTAATTTATTTTTTTACAAAGAAGTTGTATTTTCAGTTTGATTTTATCTTGTGTTTCATTTGATTACTGAAATTGTGTTTATAAATAAATGTTAATATTTTTTTCCCAATACTCATTCTCCTGTAAATCTCTGCTGCTTTTCACACTGTTTAACACCCTGTTCGCGTACAAATCCTTCACTCCATTGTCCATCTAGACACAGATCTCTCCTGGGTCACTTCCTACCTCTCTAACCGCGCCTGTAGTGTACCCACCTCTGGCACATTCTTCCTTCCACTCTCACTCTCTATTGGGGTCTCACAAGGCTCCTTTTTTTCTAAATGTTGTACTATAATATATATATCTTGTCTTGGGGTACTAATTTGGTCATTTGGCCTCCAATACCACCTCTACGACAAGGACACAACGATAGCTAAAGCAAATCAAGTTCTATACAGAGCTCATTATTGTCCTTCATGCCAGAGACAACAACTGACCTCCAATCTCACTCACTGTCAATAACACCACACTACCCTCTGTGTTGCCTAAAATGTAAGTTTTCAGTAAGTGTGTGAGGATAGGAGGAACAGATTCATGATGCAAATTAATGCCCAAGAAATGTGTTACTTTGAACCTTATCAAAATCATGTCCTAAAATTATGTTTTAGATTAGACACATATTTAAAACCATAAGTTAATTACTGTCTGCTTTTTCTGGTAGTTACATCGCAATTTTACACTTTATTTATACGCTTACATTTACAACTCAGCTAGGATAAAAATTACCAAACATAAATCTAGGGCCTGTTATCAGGTGCCTGCAAATACAGGTTCCTGTTATAAAGTGCCAGTAATTGCGAATAGCCTATCACATTTCCCATCGATCCGCCGCCTCTTTGCTAGGATACAATGAGTGAATGACAGGCAGACATTTTGCGCACAAGTGTAGAAAAGATCCGCAAATGACGTGATCTCGCCCACATGTGATCTGAGAACCAATCATAGAGCAGATTATTGGAAAATACATCATATCATTTCCAAAATGAGAGCCAGCACATTCGCAGGAGCAGAACTACGGGTTTTGGCCGGGACAATGGACAGCATGCCAGCAGGAAACTACATCTCACACGAAACGAAACTGCGGGCCTATCAAAGGGTTGGCAGATTTCTGTGGCGGCGGTTCCAACGGCACCGACTTGTGGTACAACTCCAGTTGTGCTGGAACAACCTGCGCGACGTCAGCCAAAATTGTTGAAAGAGCTAAGGCAGGAGATTATTAGTCATGAGTTCTCTATTAATTGGATGAAATGCTGTCATACCAACACTTGCTTTATTTTGAAAAATATTTCCAAACCTTGGGGATGTTGCCTATAGCAACCAATCAGATTCTACCTGTCATTTTGTATAAAGTACTAAATAATTGAAAGCTAGAATCTGATTGGTTGCTATAGGCAACATCCCCACTTTTTCAAACCCGCAGCTTAGTAAATCTAGCCCTTAAAGTGGGCATGTCTGTGAACTTTCCACTCCTTGTTGAATTGCGAATGTCTTATCTCCCTGTTTCTTCTTAAAATACTCATCGCAACTTCCGCACAAGATAAGATCAGTAATGAATCAGGCCTAGAGTGTTCATTTGCATGACGGTGATCAACTGTGCAGGAGAACGTTCATTTTCAAGACTGAATCTGATACAAAAGCAGCTTTGTAGCAATGGGGGAGAAGCATTTGAACTGGCTTTCACTCAAGTGTATGGAAAATGACATCCTGAAAACCACTGACTTCAAGTCAATTATAAAGCAATTCTCTGCAAAGAAATTTTGCAAATGTTTGTGTTGAACGCTTGATTAATAATAAATAATTTATAGTAATTTCATACTGTGCCATCTCCGTCTGTATGATTTATAAACTAAACACCATTTTTCTGCTGAATTTATTGTTTTTCAACTACAAGGCTCATGTTATATTGTTCCAATGTGTTTGTGGATTAATCTCTGTTTTTTTTTTTTGTACAATATCTTTTTATTGAATACAACTGCAGAGTTACAATTGTAAAGAACAAAGGCAATAACACGTGATAACAATCATCAGAGAACATAGAGAACATAACCACGATAGGTACTTTTTCATTTTAGCTTTAACCCGCGTGTGATAATCATAGTTTTGTTTGGCCTTTTCATAGGTGACTGCCTCTGAATGGTAAACCTTAGTATTGCTTAAATGTTGTGAAGAAAGAGAAAAGAGAGCAAGAGGGAATAGAAAGGGGGGATGAGAGAGGGAAATTATAAAACAGAGTGGAAAGAAAAATGGGAGGAGGGAATGAGGGGAAGGGATCTAGGAGCACAGTTCCATTCCAAAATGAGCACTAGATACAATTCTATGGAATAGCAGAAAGAGGGTTTATTTAACTAAGGCAGCGTATCTTGCGGACCCCTGGAATTCTAACCATCTAAACCAAATGGAGCAATATTCTGTAAACTTATCGGATGAGCTAAGAATCAAGTCATCCATATATCTATAGGACTCGATGCGGGTAAGCCACTCCTTCAGGGTTGGAGGAGAGGAGGATCTCCAGTGAACTGGAATTACCGCCTTTGCGGCGCTAGTTAAGTTTTTTAGCAAGGATTTTTTGTATATTGATATTGAAGACTTTGTCTGTTTTAGTAACCAAAAACCTGGGTCAACTGGAACTTCCGTTTTTAGGATTTATTTTGAAGTCGTTATGACACCGTCCCAGAAAGGTCTCAAAAGTGAGCATTCCCACCAGATGTGTAGCGGCGTCCCGACACCCGAGCCACATCTCCAACATAGGTTAGAGTTCCCAGGGTACATTTTAGCAAGGACATTAGGATACCGATACCATCTGGAGAGGACCTTATATTGTGTCTCAAACACTGTTACACTAAGAGAACTAGCCTTGGTGGCTTGAAAGATATTATTCCAATGTCTTTCTTGTATCCGACTCCCCAAATCTATTTCCCAATCTTTGGTAAATTTTGGCAAAGAGGAGAAGCGGTTCTCAATCAGGATTGTGTAGATCCCAGAAAGGGTATGTTCAGGACTCAAAGGGGAGATACACATAGTTTCAAATGATGTCAATTCCCTTTTAACCCCTAGCCGCAATTTTTCAGTACTTAAAAAGTGTTTGAGTTGCTGATAATGCCAAAGTTCCGCATTGGGCAGGCTCCATTTTGCCTGCAGATACTCAAAGGTATGTACACCCGACGGACCAGCTGACCTGCACGAAGAATTCCTGCCCTAGACCAAGCTTTAAATTCTTTTTCTCTGATCCCAGGAGGAAAAGACTGATTGTCAAACAATGGGGTCAAAGGCGAAATGACCGAGGAGATATATTTAAATTTTCGGAGTTTATTCCAGCACCTCAGAGTAGGTTTTATTACCGGGTGTTGTAAATTCGGAAGGTTCGTGAGCCAGGGACAGGTCCTCGAACAATGCCCGAGAGACCACTCCTCTATTGCAACCCATTGTTTGTCAACTTTAGCTCTTGTCCAATCAAGTATTCTACCGAGCATAACAGCATCATAATAGGACTCAAAATGAGGGAGTTGGAGCCCACCCAGATGTTTCCGTCTAAATAGAGTATCGTGTTTAAAGCGAGGTTTCCTTCCCCCCCACACAAAGTTCTTGATTACGCAGTTCAGGTTTGAGAACCACTTGTATGGTATGTGTATCGGAAGGGTCTGCAAAAGGTACAAGACATGGGGCAACACGTTCATCTTGACAATATTAATTCTACCAACCCATGAAAATTTCTTCCCCTGCCACTCTCTCAGATCTTTTCGAAGACCATTGAATATGGGTTGAAAATTAATTTTGAATAATTGAGAAGGGTCTTGGGTGATGTTTATTCCCAAATACCTAATGTGATTCGAATGCCACGTGAATGCAAACGCACTTTGGAGTCCTTCAACTACCTCTGGGGGAGTGGTAAGATTAAGTGCAATAGATTTAGAGTAATTGATCTTAAAGTTCGATAAGGTACCAAATCTCTGGAACTCTAAAACCAGATTAGGGACTGAGATAACAGGGTTAGTAATAATTGCTAACAAATCATCAGCAAAAAGAGCCAGTTTATATGTCGAGTTACCCAGTCTGATTCCAGATATATCAGGGTTTAACCTGATTGCTCTCGCCAATGTCCTCATACATAGGACAAAAACAAGTGGAGATAGGGGGCAACCTTGTCTCGTGCCGTTAGATAATATGACAGGGTCCGAAAAATCTCCATTTATCTTTATTCTAGCCGTGGGTCTGTGATAAAGCGCAAGTATTCTATGGAGGCATGTTTGACCTAATCCCATATGGGTAAGTACACCTCTTAAAAAAGTCCAGTCTATTCTGTCAAAAGCTTTTTCAGCATCAGTTGACAACAATATGGACTGGGTGGGAGAATTAGAATTAATCTCTGTTTTTGAATGTTTAAACACCGATTTTTTTGGAGGTACCATTAAATATAAGCTCAATTTTATCGATAATTTACATTTTTATTCCTGTGAGTGATTGTGTAGGTAGGTCCCCAGTACACTGCTTTGCCCGGGGGTCTATAATGCTGTTAAGATGGTCCTACAAGTTTGCCCCCCCCTGCCAAACATCATTATCCACACACAGCCCAGGGGTGCCAGGAAAAGACCAGCACTGTTCAGCACAGGGTTAGTAGTGTTTGGTGGGGGGGGAAGGGCTGTTTTGTGTGGACCCCGTACTATAAGCAACATCTCCATTTTTTTAAGACCCGCAATTTAGTAATTATTCCCCTTGGTCTTTCCGATAAACCTGCTTTTCACTGGAAAGCTCTACTTTGTAATGGGAAAGTCCTGCTTTACTATGGGAAAGCCCTGCTTTATTATGGGAAAGTCTTGCGTTATTATGAGAAAGCCCTGCTTTACTATGGGAAAGCCCTGCTTTATTATGAGAAAATTGGTGTGCCCTACCAAAGGCAGGTTGTGGGCATGTCTCAGTGGAGGGGATGGAACCTAACATGTCCTAATTATCATTATGCTAACCATTTTACAAATTCTACCATTTCTTACCAGTCAATAAACTGGGTGCCTCTGTGCCTAGTTTGCAGGATAGAGATTAAAAATTCTGGGCAGGCCCAAATTTCAGGAAGGGCCACATAAAGCAACAAAATTCCAGGGATAGCGGGCTATCTCTTGCTTCACCATCTTTCAACATTTTTTCTTTTATGTAAATAAATTTATATAATTTCTAATCACTGGTAAAATACATTTACTTTTTTATACATATCAAATGTGGAGAAGATTGAGGCTCTTCAGCTTTTAAGGAGAGAACATCAGAGCTGCCTTTATTTAAGGTGTAATATGTATAGACTTTAAATACATTAATACACACATTTTACTAATTCACTAATATACATTTGCAACGTTAGTGAAATATGTATATATATATATATATATATATATATATATATATATATATATATATATATCTACTATATAAATGCCTAGTGGCGTGTGTGAAAAAAAAAACCAAGCTGCAGCGCCACCTGCTGGGCAGAGTTATACACTGACCTATTGTCACGGGCACTAGGAGTCTTTACCCAGGGATCACCAGGTGATAGGCTTACCAGAGCAGTATAGGTGGTAATATGGTACTCTGGTAGCAGGGTGATCACGGAACAGGAAATAGCAGATGATGAGATGCTCAGGAAAGTCTATGACTAGCAGCACTGGCAATATGGAAGTAGTAATACACGAGGAACTGTATGGACAAAGGACACGTGAAGGTAGTCAGTGGTCTGCGGTAGCAAGTTGTACCACTGCTATAGTGAGGAGGAATGTCCAACAGAAACGAGGAGGTGATGAGAGTCAGCGGTCTGCGGATAGCAAGTTGTACCGCTGTCTGAGTGAAGGAATGGAATCCAAGTGGAGGTATCCGGGGAGTCAGTGGTCTGCGTTAGCAAGTTGTACCACTGCTATGTGAGAGGATACTGGAACGGGTGAAACTGTAAACAGGAGTCAGTGGTCTGTCACTAGCAAGTTGTACCACTGAATATATATGTGAGGAGGTGCACGGGGAGAAACTGCAACACAATATATACACGGGCACCTTGACTTTGATCCACAGTAATATGCACAATATAAATGTATAAATGACTGAACAACACTGCCAATGTAGAAAGTCTCTTGAAGTAATCCAGCATGAGATAACACAGTCAATGATGGCAATAGAGTCAGCGGATAGTACACTCCAGAGGAGAACCAACACAGTCCAGCAAGGTATGCAATACACAGCACAGTCAATGGGAAGTATGCATACCGTGGTTCAGGAGAAGGCAGTCAGACAGGAGTGCAGAGATACCTGAAGGGCAGGAGGCCGGCAGGATCCAAAGTCCCTGGATGGGTGAAGCGGTGGTCTGGCAGGTGCGGAGCACAGGTAGGTAGACCAGCAGGGAACACAGGAAGGCGTGGAGAGCGGATCAGCAGTAGATGGATGAGTAGCGCTGAGATGTAACAGCAGCGGGTCTCTGCGGGAACACGGAGGTAGCCAATAGCAACCAGCAGGTGCAGTAACAACGGGACACCGGAGCAGAGTTGAACTGGAACAGTTGGTCACGGAGAGTAGCAGGTAGCAATAGTGGCAGCAGACTCAAGGAAACACGGGAGAGTTGACAAGGGCTGAAGACTGAAGCGCACAGGGGCAGCGGATAGGAATCAGCCAAACAGTCGCGATGAAACACAGACGGGTTGCAGGTTGAAGACTGTAGTGCACGGAGGCCGCGGATAGGAATCAGCTAGCAGTCACGATGATGAAACACAGACGAGTTGCAGGTTGAAGACTGGAGTGCACGGAGGCAGCGGATAGGAATCAGCCAAACAGTCACGATGATGAAACACAGACGAGTTGCAGGTTGAAGCCTGTAGTGCACGGAGGCAGCGGATAGGAATCAGCTGGCAGTCACAATCATGAACAGGTGAGTGGATGTGAATGAAAGACTGTAGTGCACGGAGGCAGCGGATAGGCATCAGCTAACAGTCCCAATGATGCATGGTAGAGTTGAAGTGATTAGAAGACTGTAGTGCACGGAGGCAGCGGATAGGGATCAGCTCACAGTCACGATGAAACAGTAGATGGTAGAAGTGGTATGGGAACCACAGTAGTAGAAGTGGTTTGGAAACCACAGAGGTAGAAGTGGTTTGGAAACCACAGGAATCAGCTGGGCTGAATAAACGAGGAAACACAGGAACACCTTCAGAGACTCATGGGGAATGAGACTCCAAGATCAGGCAACGTGGTGTTGACCACAGGTGCTTAATATAGGGAGGTTGCCTGATCTGCCAATTTAGTTAAAGGAACATACACTGGAGGTATGGAAAGGGCTGCGCATGCGCAGTCCCTCAGGATGGAGGACGGCCACGGTTCCTAAATGTCCGGGAAGAAGCACTCACAGTCCGGTGAGTGACACCTATATATTTCTTGAAGGAGAAGTGACAGTTGGGAGTGGTTGGTGGTTGCCGGGGGTGACAGTGGGGAGTTTTTAACACCTTAAGTAGCTTGATGAAGGATGCGGCGATGAAGATGAAGGATGAGGTGATGGAGAAAAATGATGAGGTGGTGACATGTGGACAAAACCACGTTAAAAAAGGGCGCTTGCGTCGGGAAGTAACGCTCTTCCCCTGAGGAAGCCTGGGCTAGGACCAAATGCATAACAAAAACCTTTTTAACACCTTAAGTAGCTTGATTTGACTAGAATGCATGAGTATCATGCACGGGTTAACTTGTATATATATATATATATATACATATATATATATATATATATATATATATGTATATATATATATATATATATATACACATACACACATACTGTATATATATATATATATATATATATATATATATATATATATATATATATATTTACACATATATATATACATATATATTTATAAATATGTATGTATATATAAAATATTTATAGGCCATAGTTACAGCTTTGGTTGCTGTACTGTACTCATAATTGCCCTGGAGTAATTTCCCCCTGGAAAAGTCAACCAAAGTCTTAAATCATTTAATACAGTTCTTAAACTATTTGTGAGCTTTCGGCTTAGCGAGCGTCTCAATATTGCAATAATGGATTTTAAGCACTTTATAAGTAAATAATGTAATACTGTGAAGTAAGCAGCCTGAATGTTGAAAATTGTAGTGTTTTGTTAAATAACAAGCTCATAAGCCAATACTTTTACTAAAACATAAATTCTTCCCCTGGGGTCTTGACCAATAACCCGTATGGCTTATACTTATTACATAAATTGTGACTTGACCGAGCTATTTTGTACAATTCTGATACATCCCAAAATAAAACAAAATATATATTGTCCATGAAACAAGCAATGTGGCATTAACAATGCCCTCTACAGACAATTGACAATTACATTATCAACAATAATTAAACAGAAATATCATCAGAGTTTAGCATTAAAAATGCCTACCAGAAATGTAAATAGTAGGTATTCAGTACAATTTACTTTACTGCTATTATATCCGGTATTTATGTATTAACCGTAAGGGCCTGATTAAGAGTTCAGTCTGCCCTAGGCTAATACATTTGTAGCACCCCTTCTGCTTCCTCACCAGACTAATGCCCAGTAGGTAAAAACAAACTTATCCTTAATTTAAAATCCAATTTCCTTCACCCCCCATCAATGTTTATATTTCTGGGGGAGGGGGGAGGGGGTCAAAGCTAGCTCCACTTGGCTTTTTAAAAGGGTGACGGCAATCTTAGTCACTCCTTTTGCTTTCATCAAAATCAGAACTGTATAGCAGGATGGAGGCACTACTGAGGGTGAAGATTTGAAGATGGAGGGGGAGAGGGCTGTCTCACCTGAACCCATTTCCATTTTTGTCTCTCCTACTTCTTTATCTTTGTGTGCAACCCTAGCGTGGCTCATTGTCATCAGCCTTTAACATGGGAATGTGCCAAGGTTATAACCTTACCATTTCTCTTTCATGTTTTCTTTTTATTTTGGAGAACAACTATTCTCTTATATTTTAAAATGAATACAATCTTGTAGCTCTGTCACAATTTTGCACCCCTTCAAAAGCCTTAAGACCTAGGCTGTAGTCTACTTAGCTTATTGGTTTACCAGGCCCTGTCAACCGTTTTATGCAGGCTATATTCAATTATAAATCTAATAAAAAGATTATTTTTTTTCAGAAAGATGCAAAATCAAAAATACAAGTTCTCTCATTAACAGGTTTACTGCACATAGAAAACAATATTCACAGGCGATCAAAACTTTATCTCAAATATCTTCAATTCTGATGAGCTCCTGAATCTTTTATGTTTATTTTTTATTGCATGTTACTGGTAGCTCTTACCTATAATGAAACCTGTGTTTTAGGACTAGTTGCCTTCTAATTAATAGTAATTATTAATTAATAGTACAACAAAAATCTATGCACTGTATCTTGCTCACCAACTAATTATTTTCCCCTTTCTTTAATATTACTTTCCCTCTAATGCCTGTGGCATTCATAGGGGGATAGGAAACGTTAAATTTACAGATGGGAAAAACAGTAATTTAGGTTGAGCTCTTTCCTGATTTACGCATGAGGTACAAACTGATTGGATAAATGAACCAGCGACAATCCTATATAGGGCAATGTGGTTATAAATTACACCTTTCCTTACTTTTGGTATTGGCAGTATTTGTAAGAGACTACTGGTAAGTGTCAATCAGAGATTTTATGCATTGTTTTCTGCAGCTAGATGTATCAAACCTCCCAACTGTCCCGATTTAGGCTGGGTAGTCCCTACTTGTGGGCTCTGTCCCACTGTCCTGATTGGGACAGCTTTGTCCTGCTTGGGCCAGAATGTTGAGAGGTATACCCATTCACCGGTGTGTGCGGTATTTTGTGGGTGGGGGGGGGAGATTAAGAGGTAGCCTAGTGTTACCAGAGTGCTACGGAGGTGTAGTTACTCCCCATTGTGATACAGACATGCCTCAAGATGAAGCAGACACACCCTCTTTCATTGACTGTCCCACTTTGAAATCCTCCAGTGTTGGGAGATATGAGGTAGGCATGGTCTCATTCCATGGCAGAGTATATATTTTGGCTTACTGGTTGTTAAAAGTGTTCTCCAATCACATGAATAGAACCCCCAACACCTCCTTGGTAATGCTCATTATTATTTTATTAGTACTTACATTAGGTAATTTCAAGCAGGCAGGCAAGTAGTAAACGTTTTCTACACACCGCTTCACTAACGCTGCAATCACCAGACTAAGGGCTAGATTTACTAAGCTGCGGGTTTGAAAAAGTGGGGATGTTGCCTATAGCAACCAATCAGATTCTAGCTTTCATTTATTTAGTACCTTCTACAAAATGACATCTAGAATCTGATTGGTCGCTATAGGCAACATCCCCACTTTTTCAAACCCGCAGCTTAGTAAATGTAGCCCTTAGGGAGGGTTATAAACAAATGTGGAGGATATTATGTGACTGGAGAACCCCATGAATTATGATAAAATGGTAGGAAAGGGACATCCCTGTTTCACTGTTCCATCCGCAGAAAATATGGGCTCTAAACTAGGTGTCAAACTCATATTAACTCAGTTTTATCGCTACCATATTACAAGGAAAGCCTGAAACTCCAAGTAGGCAATAATTCAAATTTGCAATCTGAATCCTAAGATCGGGATACTTTTCATTGCTTTTGAAATCAATTCAGCCAAAATTACAGAACGATTCAGCACGAATCAGCTTTTGCAAAACGGATGTTTATTTAATCATGAACATACCAATATAACTTCACTCATAACATGAACAACTTCGCAGATACCAGAAATAACATAATTAAGTACAGTTATAAGATATGTCCACCTTTGACAATTGTTTTCGCAAAATTAAGTCAATACCTGTAGTGTTTGTTGGTTAGATACACTCTCTGGTAGAGTGTATGTAACATGTATCTGAACTGAGCAACTGTACAACTCAAATCTCCTCTTGTCACCTCCGAGGTCTATGACCTTTATAAAAGTCACCTTGAAACCTCATGCTTTATATGGTCAATTACCTCAGTGGTGATTTCAAATATCCTTATACATTATGGTAGGTACATTATTTTCACCATAATTGTTATGTACTATAGTTATTTTACTATATTTTTCTTTTACATGTACTATTTATATGTTTCTAGTAGGGTTGATAATAAATCTTTTGCCTTACGCTCCCATGTGGCTGCAGAGGACATGTGTGAATAAATGCTAACTGGCAGTAAGAGAGAGCGTGGGCGATTCTTATAATTCTCCAGGGTGAGGACGGCAATGCTGTTGTTCTCTTAAGTCATTTTCTGGAAAGTATTATATTGTCCAGAAATAATGGTTAACATTTCAAGAGCTTCTGGTTCTCTGTGGCACATCACCTTGCAGTTACCCTGAAATTGTTTCTGAATCACGTTTCCTGTGGCAAGGAGCAGTAGCCCTCACATTGTATTACCTCTAACAATGTACAGTGCTCTGAACTCCCTCTATAACTGCTTCAATGTCACAATGAAAAATGATAACACATTCATTAAATAACAACCACATGTTCTCTGCAAAGTGTCTTTCTCCTTCTGATTTCTCCACGCAGCTGAAGTTTTCAGCCTCTTCTACTGCAATTGTGTGCGATGGTCACATGACGAGAACGTCAGGAATTGTGTCTCTATGTAAATAAATGCTATTGTATCAGTTGAGAGTCCTTTGAATCTAAAATACAAGTTACCTTATATACAAAATAAGCTATATTAGCATTTACAACCATATATGCAAAGCCAATATCTCTACAGAACTAGAGATGTTTGATATTGTGGTTACATTTGCTATGCAGCTAAATGGAAGCTATTGCGATAACAAGAAGTGGCTGGTTGCAGTGTCCTTCACATTAGTATTAGAAGAATAAAAAAACGTCACCCACACTGGAATCCTTAACCATAAGTCTTTAGTGTCTGCATATATTGAATCATAATATCATAATACATAGATAGCTAGCTGGTTAGATAGATAGCTAGATAGATAGATAGCTAGATAGTTAGATAGATAGATAGATAGATATACGTTATATTTGAATACATTGATAGCTGCAGAGGGTGTTCGCAAGTATATAACACACACAAACACATATATATATATATATATATATATATATATATTGTGACTGTGTGAGGGGAATAGGTACCATCTTCTGGGGTAGATGGCAGCAAACAGCAGCAATAAAGTCATACAAGTCCATTATTTTCAGTGTAACTTACCGCAGCCAGTTTTATGAACATATTTAAATAAACAAAAAATAAAAACCTTGCCCATCAGGCACTCACTACACATTTCATGTTGACCCTCTCTTAAAGGTGAAGGACCTAATGTCCCAGACACAAATCAAACACATATTATTGCTCACCACAGCAGAGTATCTCAGGAGGCAACTAACCTCCTCCACAGGTCTGATAGAGAGATTGAGGGAGAGCTGCAGCCTTTTACAGCCATCACTCAGGTGCAGCTCCTAATTAGTCTGCTGTGAGCCTGGAGACCAGAAGACCCGGACTGGGCCTTTTGCATGGAGCCCACCCTGCTCTCTCTATACAAAACACCAAGGACCCTTAACAGCTTTTCCTGAAACCAAACACACTCTTTTGGATGCTGCTTCCTATACAGAGCAATCTCCCTGCTATTAAAAGCATGCAAGCTTGACATACCTGCCATTCAAACCAGAGACTCTGTCACAATATATAAATATATATATATATATATATATATATATATATATTCTGAAATTGAGGCACCCACAGTCAACAGACTGTGTGCAGCTAGAAACTTCCAACTATGAACAAACTTATGCTTAGTTCTGAAAACTCCTTAAATGTTCACATATATGTGTATATAGCAGTTTTATGTCAGCCAGCTTGTTTTTGAGTATTAGTTGACCTCGGCAACAGTGTTCGGTTTATTATTTTGAGTCACAAGTTCTAATTTTTGACAAATCTGCAATCTGAAGTTCAAAAAATGTCAGTTTAAGCTACAATTGTTATCAATTCAACCTATCAAATCCTCCAGCATGAGCAAACATCCTGAAATGTGGTCCTTAAGTTGATTTGAGACCTCCACACCTGCCAAAATCTTTTAAATCCAGAAGTTTGCATGAATCACCAACAAACAAATAAAATGTAAAACAAAAATGGGGATGTTGAATCAAAACACGAAATAAGCCTAAAGCCTATAACCGACACAGACCGCAGGCAACAATTTTGTGCTGAACCAAAATGCATTAGAATTAGCCTATCGATTCTCTCAGAACCAGGGACAACATAAGAGCAGCTAGTGCCTTCGTAAGTCAGTGATACCATTGGTGTACCTCTATATTGAAAATCTACATTCTAATAAATAAATATTTAGCCCACAAAATGGGACTGGAAGACTTTACAAAGCACACTAGGGGGTAAATGTATCAAGCTGAGAGTTTTCCGGCGGGTTTGAAAAACCAATCAGATTCTAGCTTTCATTTATTTAGTGCATTCTACAAAATGATAGCTAGGATCTGATTGGTTGCTATAGGCAACATCTCCACTTTTCAAACCCATCGGCAAACTCTCAGCTTGATACATTTACCTCTAGATGTGCCCCGCAAAACATTTTGGGGTCAATTTATCAAGCAGCGGGTTTAAAAAAGTGGAGATGTTGCCTATAGCAACCAATCAAATTCTAGATGCTATTTTGTAGACTGTACTAAATAAATGATAACTAGAATCTGATTGTTTGCTATAGGCAACATTTCCACTTTTTCAAACTGACAGTTTGATACTATTACCCCTTTGTCTTCATACAAATACACCCACAATTGATCCACTCTGATCCAGGGCCGCCATCAGGGGGCACGGCCGGTACAGCTTTGAGAGGCCTGGACAGACCTCTCCGTTTGTCTGGGCCCCCTGGACTGTCCGGGCCCCATAGACTGATCTCTCGACATCTGTGTTGTCCCGCGTAACTGACTGTCTTTCTGCCATATCATCTTGGATGTCCTCTCGCCAACTGAAACTTAATCTTTCTAAAACAGAGTTAATAATATTCCCACCCACCAACAAGAGCATACCTGACATTTCTATCTCTGTTGATAACATGACCATAAATCCCACCCCACAAGCTCGCTGCCCAGGTGTAATCCTTGACTCACACCTATCCTTTGTTCCCCACATTGACTCTATATCTAAATCCTGCTACATACATCTAAAGAACATTTCCAGAATTCGCACATATCTCACGCAAGACACTGCAAAAACCTTAATTCATGCACTTATCATCTCCCGCATTGACTATTGCAATTCCCTCCTTACTGGTCTTCCCAAAAACAGACTGAAACCCCTACAATCTATTTTGTACGCTGCGGCAAGACTGATTTTTCTTGCAAATTATTATTCCTCTGTTGAATCACTCTGTATGTCTCTACACTGGCTGCCTGTTTTGTACCGAATCCAATATAAAATACTTTTACTAACCTACAAGGCCATCAACAAAGCTGCACCAACATACATCTCCTCTCTTGTCTCAAAATATATCCCAACTCGGCAACTCCGTTCTACACAAGATCTGCATCTCTCATCCACCCTCATTACATCCTCCCATTCCCGGTTACAGGACTTTTTTCGGGCTGCACCCACTCTATGGAATTCTCTCCCTCGCACAGTAAGACTCTCCTCTGGTCTACAAACTTTCAAGCGATCTCTGAAAACCTACCTCTTCAGACAAGCTTATAATATTCCTCAGCCACCCTCTTAGCCTCGCTACCTTTAGCATGTTACACAATTTCACACAAGACAACTACCCCCTGACCAACATTGTTGTGTGACAGGATCATTTAGCTTATGAGTCACTTTTACCTTTGCAGTGTGGCTGGGCCAAAATGCAAAATGTAGACTTAACCTCATGTGTCAATCTCCCATTGTCCAATAGATTATAAGCTTGCGAGCAGGGCCTTCTCACCTCTTTGTCTGTTTTACCCAGTTTGTTTATTAGTTTATTATGTTTGTCCCCAATTGTAAAGCGCTACAGAATATGTTGTCGCTATATAAATAAATGATGATGATGATGATAGACTGACCGACCGCCCTTTTCTCCTCTGTGTTGATAGGCTGAGAGCGCACAGCGTGGCGTGGTGGCGTCATCACTGACCGGGAGCCACTGCGTCACTGACCGGAAGCCACTGCATTGTGGAGGTGAGGGGAAAGGGGGATATTTACTGTCGTTGGGGGGAGGGGAGAGGGTGACATTTACTGTGATTGGGGAAGAAGAGAGGGAGACATTTACTGTGATTGGCGTAGGGGAGAGGGGGAAGGGAGAGGGGGACATTTACTGTTATTAGGGGGAGGGTAGAGGGGGACATTTACTGTGATTAGGGGGAGGGGGAGGGGGACACTTACTGTAATTGGGGGGAGGGGAGAGCGGGACATTTACTGTGATTGAGGGGAGGGGAGAAGGGGACAGTTACTGTGATTGTGGGGAGGGGAGAGGAGGACATTTACTGTGATTGGGGGGAGGGGAGAGGAGGACATTTACTGTGGTGGGACAGGGGGGGACATTTATTATGATTGGGGGAGAAGAAAGGGGAACATTTACTGTGATTGGGGTAGGGGAGATGGGGACATTTACTATGATTGGGAGAGGGAAGAAAGGGACATTTACTGTGAGTGGGGTGAGGGGAACATTTACTATGATGTAATGGGGGCAGAGGAGAGGGGGACATTTACTGTGATTGAGGGGAGGGGAGAGTGGGACATTTACTGTGATTGGAGGGAGGGGAGAGGGGGACATTTATTGTGATTGGGGGGAAGGGAGAGGGGGAGACTTACTGTGATTGGTGGGAGGGGAGAGGGGAAATTTACTGAGATGTGATTGGGGAAGTAGAGAGGGGGACATTTACTGTGATTGGGGAGAGGGGAGATGGGGACATTTACTGTGATGGGATTGGGGGGAGGAGAGAGGGGGACATTTACTGTGATGTGACTGGGGGGAAGGGGAGAGGGGGCATTTACTGTGATGGTACTGGGGGGATGGGGACATTTATTGTGATGTGATTGGGGGGAGGGAAGAGGGAGACATTTACTCTGATTGGGGGGAGGGGAGAGTGGGACATTTACTGTGATGTAATTGGGGGAAGGGGAGAGGGGGACATTTACTGTGATGTGATTTGACGAAGGGGAGATGGGGACATTTACTGTGATGTAATTGGGGGGAGGGGATGGGGGACATTTACTAAGATGTGATTGGGGGAGGGGAGAGGGGGACTTTTACTGCAATTGGAGGGAGGGGACATGGGGACATTTACTGTGATTGGGGGAGAGGGGGGCATTTACTGTGATGGGATTCGAGGGAGGAGAGATGGGGACATTTACTCTGATGTGATTGGGGGAGGGAAGAGGGAGACATTTACTGTGATTGGAGAGAGGAGAGAGGGGACATTTACTGTGATGGGATGAGATGCAACATGGTTCTGCCAAGGTGCAAAGTCATTTCTATTTTTTGCTTTACTTTCTTTAAGGAATCAGGCCAACAAACTCCACACAGATAAAAGCCTGGTAGGCTCGAATGCATGACCCCAGCTCTGTGGGACAGCAATAATACCCACTGTACCACATGTAGATACACAATGAAGGACATTAGAAGTTTACCTATAGATCATCATGTCAGAGCTAGTGCTAATTTGTCCTTTTGCAGAGGGGAAGTGGCTGTGTGTGGGGGGGGGGAGTTAAGGAAAGCTGGGTAGCTGTTGCTGGACATAAGCCTTGGCCCGCATGTCATGAGTCACATGATGCTTAGTCACGAGTTACACATACTGCTGCAAATCATATGACAGGCATTCAAGAAACGTGACCTGATGATGTCATGGAGGAGGAGCCAAGTCAGCCTACCATATGTGATGATCAGTCACAAGCCGAGCCATGTACTCCACTGCCTTATAGACTCATGGCTGAGGAGGGTGGGAGCAAGAAGTTGCTGCAGTATATAAGGACAGTAAGACCCACTTTCAGAGAGCTCATCATTGGAACTCAGGTAAAGCTGAAATTTCAAAACTGATTTGTCAGTATAACATTTTTCAATATCCAGGGTGTTATTAGGATACTAAGCACCCTAGGGAAAGTTCCAGCTCTCTGCCCTCTCATCTCCATATATCATCCCTATATATATATATATATAGCTAAATTGTTTAAGATTAACATATCTGTGTAGTAATATGCATCTATGAATACTGACAGGTACCAATAAAACTGTATTTTATTCCCCCCTCCCTCATCCCCCCACCCTGTCAATCATTCATTGGGGCTTATATACCTGTGAGCATCAAGACTAGGGATGAGCAAAATTGCTGTTAAGTGTAATATGAATCAAATCGTGGTGGAACAGGTCATTTTACATAAGTGCCGCAGTATAAATTTCAAGTTCTGCTTTTGTTTCACTATTCCATGTGATGCCATTCCACACTGTAATTCACCTTTCACAGGATTTATAGTCTATGAATAGAGCTCTGCCGGTGAACTGCGCAAAACATATTGGTCAAATGCAAATTGAGGGGGATATTTTGTGGGCAGGTCGAGTCCAGTCATGCTCCTTTTATGTTGCAGACAGAAGAAATATTGATGCCTATGGGCCTGATATTTGTGCTCATGTATAACAAGTTCTTAGTTGAAGAAAATTCAACATTATTAGTTGTCACAACAAGACCCATCTGAACATACGAGACATATGGGTTTGAAAATGCAGTTAATGCTAAATATTTAGTTCAAGAGCTGACATTCTTACAAAGTATTCAGTTACTCCCTGATTTATCCCAAAATGTACTCACAACCGAATTCGATCAGTTACTGTAAACAAAACAATTGCAGAAATGTAGGGCCTGATTCAGAGCCGTAACTTAGAATTCTAGCGCCCTGGGCGAGAAAGACAAATGCCACCCCCCTAGCCCTCAATTTTAACCAAATTAACCTAAAATATTCCTAAATTGCGCCCCCCTTCAGCGTTGCGCCCTGGGCGGTCGCCCCCTGTCGCACAGCCCTAGTTATGGCCCTGGCCTGATTAATCAAGGCACATATCTGTCGATTTTAAGAGTATCGGTCGCAAAATCATTCTGCGCATGCCTAGAACTGGGAGATACGTCTGTGAACGCAGCTCTATCCACTGCATCTTCATATGCAAAGGAAACTTACTACAGAGTATGATTTCGGGGAGTAAGCTGGGTGGGGAGGGGGCGTTTAGCCGCAGTGAGCTTACAGATGGGGTGTGTCAAACTGAAGCGCACACAGCCACATTGGAATCTAGCTCTGAGCATCTCAAAGTTACTTGTTTTTCTGCCGTATCTCTTGCTCCAACTAAATGGCTAGTCTAAGTCCTGATCACTAGTAATGCCAGTCTTGTATGCATGCTATAACATGTGTTTGCAATCTCAAGCAACTGTAAAAATGTATTTTATGTCCAGTAGACATTAACATCATTCTAATAAATGTATTTCATGGAAAAAAAACCACACTTTTTTTAACTGTTTTATCATTAATGCCTATTTTGCCTTTGGCGAATTTATAATCCACATAGGTATTGGACGTATCCTGCAGCATCTTGTGTAGTAAAACACAGTAGACCTACCCCCAATTTCAAAAGCACACCTATCTTTAGATCTGTGCCTTGATGAATTCATAGTACGCTTAGGCTAAATACATTCATATAACACTAAACGCGGCTTGCGCTCAGAATAAGTGCCTTGATAAATAGGGCCCATAGTGTTATACAAACAAAATCTATCTGACAAGTGAATTTTTTAAGAACACATAGACATAACATTATAAACTAAGATTTTATATGAGAAAAAGTCACAACATTTATTGAGCAAAAATATGTATAACAAATTGACATATATAATATGATAGCAAAGCAGAAATAGAAAACAAAAATAGAAAAAAAAGAAGTACACTCACATCTGCTGCCTGGAAAAAGGTTAGAAGTAGTTGACTGATCCCAGTATTTTTTTAAAAACTTTTCCTCCCCCCCTTTGTGACATCCCTGAAAGAAGTATGTTGGAATGCTAATTAGTTTATAACTGTTTTATATTTATTGTCTTTATTGTCCTAATAATAGTTATAGAAATTGATTATTAAAAATATTACTTCCAATAAACATGGAATCAGTTTCTGCACATATACATAGGAAGCATGATTATGGTTTATTGATTAATTCTTATATTGATATCCATAGAGTCCTGTGTATGTCTTTGACACATGTTATTTTGCAGCTTTCTAAGGTTACTAACGTATTTAGGGGTCTTCACAAACATTTATTAAAGGGAGTATTGCTTGTTCAATTATATTTCCGAAAAGGAGAATAAATTGAACTTGAATTATGCCAAATATTCTAGTCAATGCTTGAGGGGCCTTTTGAACTATTAACTGAGTAATAAAACATTAACTGGACATTAATCAAGGTAAGGTGACAGAAAGCAAGCGTCTGAAGTATACTTCATCAAAAATACAATAACTCCTTTTTTGCTTACACTTCAGCATTGTTTGTCACAGTTATACATTCTAAAACCCACTGACTTCAGCTTTCTCCCTCATGACCCGTCCTCTCAAGACTCTCAAGACTTAGCGTCTTGGCCACTGATAATGTGCTACCCCAAACAAGTGATTCCAGAGTTGGGTGCGCATGTAATTATCTAGTTCTGCAAAACAATATTTAATTTTTATCAAATGCACAAATCATTGCGCCTGTCTGGCAGAAACAAAAAAAGCCATCTCTCTCTCTCTCTCTCTCTCTCACTCGCCCCCTCTCTCTCATCCCTCTATCTCTCTCTCTCTCTCCCCGCTCTCTCTCTCTCCCCTATCTCTTTCCTCTCTCTTCCCTCTCTCCTCCCTCCCTCTCTCTCTCTCTCATTCTCCCTCTATCTTTCTCTTCGCTCTTATACTCTCTCTCTCCTTTCTTCTTTCTTCTCTCCTGCTCTCCTTTCTCTTCCCTCTCTCTACTCTCTCTTCTTTCTCTCCTCTCTGTCTCCTATTTCTCACTTTCTCACCTCTCTCTCCATCTCCTCTTTCCTCTGTCTCTCGCTCTATCTCTCTATTCTCTCTCTTTCTTTTTCTCCATCTCTCTCAGTCTCTCTCCCTGCTCTCTCTTCTTTTTCTATCTCTTACTTTTCTCTCTCTGTATTTCTTCCCTCTTTCTCTCCCTCACTCAGTCTCCCCTTTTCTCCTCTCTCTCTTTCTCTTCTCTCTCTCTCTCTCTCTCTCTCCCTCTTTTCTCCTCCCTGCCACCTCTCTCTGTCTCCTCACTTTCTCCTCTCTCCTCTTTCTCCTTTCTTTCTCTCCCTATCTTCTCTCTCACTCTCTCTCCCTCTTTTCTCCTCCCTGCCACCTCTCTCTCTCTCTCCTCTTTCTCCTTTCTTTCTCTCCCTATATCCTCTCTCTCACTTTATTGCTCTATTCTCTCTCATTTCTCCCCTCTCTCCCGCTCTCCTCACTCTCTTTATCTCTCTCAAATCTTCCATCTTTCTCTTCCTTTCTCACTCTCTTCTATCACTCATTCTTTCTCCTCCTTTCCCTTTCTCTCTCTCTCTCTCTCTCTTCTGTCTCTCTTCCACCTCTTTCCACTCTCCTTTATCCTTACTCACTCTCTGTCTCTCTCCACTCTTTATCTCTCTCTCTTTCTCTCCTCTCTCCCATCTTTCTCTCCCTCTCTTCTATCTCTCATTCTTTCTCCTATCTCTTTTCTTTTTCTCTCTCTTTCTCTCTTCTGTCTCTCTCACTTCTCCTCTCTTCTTTAACATTTAAAGAAAAAAAACCTTGCAAAATACGCCACCACCCTAATCCATTCCAGCCACTCTCCAGGCCTCTAAGCCACGATCCATGTTTACTTTGACAATACACTTACATCATTAAGCCCCTCCTCTTTTATAAGAGAGATATTGGGACTGTTCAATGAAAAGCAGGACAGTTATGGAGTTGGAATTTTGCACATTTTATTCAAACACCTCCGTGTTCCAGAGTCTATAACAACTTCCTTTTACCCTTCACCGATGTGTAAAAATACTGCTATGAGAAGATTTAAAATAACTAATGTTTAAGCTGCAATTGTACAATGTGTACAGTGTGTTTAAACAAAATATTCCTGTGTGCAAGTAAGATATCAAGTTGTTGTGAGCTTCTGTGTGTATTTACTTAGCTACATTGAACATCTGGTTCTGTTATTGTATCTAAGGGATTATATGTTGATACAAATGTCATGACCAGCCCTGACATACCAGTAACTCCACGTTAAGCAAAGCTGAGCGCATGGGAAAATCCCAGGTACTTGTATTAAGAAGAGCACATGGCAAGGGCTTTGTCCAGCCACATGTATGCTCATATGATCTATTACTTCTTGGGTTACTTTTTTAGCCCTGATTTGCAAAAATGTGTTTTTATGAAACCTGCAATTAATTATAGTGTGTAAAAATGTATCTGCATCAAGATACCCGAAGCTGTACGATGATGAATGGCATTAAATATGATTTTTAAATAAAGAGTATATAAATAAAACCAGGGTAGCCCCTTTCCCCAAAGAGAATCCAGGGGGGTAAATGTATCAAAGTGCGATTATTGCAGCAATTTTAAATCGCTGCAAATCGCTGGAGATCGAAGGTGATATTATGTGCAAAGTCGCCATGTATATTAACCTGGAATTTTGAAATTTCAAGATCCAATCTCCGATGATTTGCTTCGCTTTTAAATCACCTATCCCAATGTCGGTTTAGTCAAACCCGCCGTAAACTCGCCCCGAGATCGCTGTGAAAATCACCAGAATCAACACGCTGCCTTGGATAGGCGAGATTAGCGAACATATCAGTTTTCCACTGCTGGCCAATGCTAACAAAACAAGAGGCACAATGCAACATTCATTATCTTACAGGGGCTAAATTACTTTATGAATGACTTAGTGGACCAAATTTAAATAATGATTATATGTAAGGATTTTTTTTATTTATTTTATATTTTTGTGGCATACTATCATTACTAGTGGGGCAATAATATTTTTTTTCTGATGTGTCAACACTTATTTCCAGATGGGGACACCATTTAAAGTACTTACTTGTGGTACTACAAGTGGCAACATGCACATGTGCATGCTGCCACTTGTAGTGCCACAAGCATGTGCTTTTTTTTTACCAACAGGACATAACCTGGTCTGGTTAATGAAGGGGTGCGAACAGCATGGATCACCCCCCCCCCCTTCCCCCCCACAAAAGCTGAAACCAACACCAGGCTGGTTACAGAATTAGAGGGAAACTTGCAGTGTGGGGTCCCCCAACAATCCTGAGTGATCTGTGTTAGCGTAATAATACTAATCTATTCAGTATGTAGCACTACAAGTCCCAGCACAATCTGGCATCCATTTTCTGCTTGGGTATGCTGGTGCTTGGAAAAATACAAGAGACAGTATACTTGTGACAGCCAGGTTTATCAATAAAGTTAATTCCTAAAATGTATCAAAGTATCAATGTGCTTCATTAATATAATATAATTCATATCTCATGTGAGGTCTAGATGCAAATATCCAATCAGAGCAGCTTTGCTCTGATTGGACACTTGCGGAGAGGCTCCCGACCTGTCATTCACAACATGGCTCTTAACGTAGCACGTTCTATGTCGTACTATGTTGTTGTTATCCTAATCATTGGATTAGCAGAAGAAAGAGGAAAAAGAAGTAGGAAAGAGGAACCCTAAGGATTTAGCAGTGGAATAAAGATTTTAGCAAAGGGATGGGAGAGTCTTTATTGGAAAAAGGGACTTTTTGCACAGTGTCTTTATTTGTTTGTACTATATTGTGTGGCACTACAGATCCCAGCAGGCACAGGCTGCCAGAGGTGGTGGCACTTTAAGTTCTACAGGCTACAACATGCTCTGGCAGTCATGAGCATGCCAGCAAATTTAGTTCTATAGACACCTGCATGACCAAGCAGATAATGCCTACCATGGCTTGCTGGGACTTCTAGTGCCACATATTATTTATCTACTTTTTACTATTTATATATTACCAGGGAGGTTGGGAAGAGCCTTGGTGCTATCACCAATGGGCTGGTTTTCACTAGGAGGGTGAATTCAGCCAGTGCTAACATGATTGGGGCTGGCTCCCACTATGGCTGGTTTCCCTGTTATGAAAGGACCATTACAGTCAGGCATAGCCTGGTGCATCATATGGCTCTGGTTGGCCATAGCACATATTTTTAGCTATGGTGCTTGGTTGTATTTCAAGGAATCCAATATAAAATTCTTCTACTAACATACAAGGCCGTCAACAAAATTGCACCGACATAAATCTCCTCACTTGTCTCAAAATATCTCCAAGCTCGACAACTCTTTTCTGCACAAGATCTGCGTCTCTTTTCCGCTCTGATCAAATCCTCCCATTCCCTGTTACAGGACTTTTTTTCGGGCTGTACCCACTTTGTGGAATTTCCTCCCACACAAAATAAGACTTTCCTCCAGTCTTCAAACCTTCTCTGAAAACCCACCTCTTCAGACAAGCTTATGATATTCCTCAACCACCATCTTAATCTCTCTAGGTTACCCTGTCACCACCCTCTAAACAGCTAACACAAGACAACAACCCTCTGACCAACATTGCCACACACACAGCCCTCTCAATACTTTTACCTTTGCATTCTACCTGCTCCATTGTGCAATATGATGTAGCACATGCCCTTGTGTTTCTAACTCCCATTGTCCTATAGATTGTAAGCTTGCGAGCAGGGCCCTCTTACCTCTCTGTCTGTATGTATTAACTCAGTATTGTCTAATTAATGTTTGTTCCCAATTGTAAAGCGCTACGGAATTTGCTGGTGCTATATAAATAAATGATGATGATGATGGTTTATTTATTTTTTGTTTTTGTGGGGGTTAAGTTAACACAAAACTGCTTAATTTTACATTTATCTATTACACTTGTAAAGATCAATGCTGGTCATTTCTTCATCATCAGCGCATATCTGTACACCAGGGGTCGCATACCTGCAAAATATACATACGCCTGTTAACAGATATCTGTAGATGCGGCTTCCATCGCATAGAATGTCAGTGGGGCCTCTTTTACATGTACACACAGAACTGTGTGTATAGTAAAACAAAGCAGAATGTTGAATCTTATGGCCAACTTTAAATGGGGCTCTTATGATTTGATTTAAAGTCACACATAAAGATGCATACAAGTAGATGCATTTTTTCCATGTATATATTCAATTACATGTATTTTAAGTTTTGTGATATTTAAAATCCAGCATAGGGAAGTGACCTTGGCGAAAGGTACGTTCTGGCATGTAGATGCGGCTGGAATATAGATGTGCCAGATATTATATACTCTATTTTTGATTTAAGATTGCTCCTCCTGTGCTGAGTTCTTGACTACAACAAGTCTACAACAGGAGCAAGTTTGGGCGCGTCACTCCTTATGGCTGCAAAGGTGGGACCTAATCCTTAGATTCTGGAATTACATGTTCTTATTGGCCCATTGGTGCTAACCATTTTCGTTTTCCCCAGAATGACATCTGCCTGCTTTCCACCATGATCACATACTTTCCACAAAAACACAATCTTATATTTGAAGTTTTGTTTATAAACTACTTTGTAGTTTGTACATTTTTTATTTTGTAACCCTACCCTGTATTTTCTTCCATCATTCAGAGCATTAAACCCTCCACTAACATTTGTTAGCTCTTGATTCTGCAATCATTGTGCCAGACTAACAATAGGTCAATGATATCACACTTATCATCATCATCATCATCATCATTTATTTATATAGCGCCAACATTTTCCGTAGCGCTTTACAATTGGGGACAAACATAGTAAACTAATAAACAAACTGGGTAAAACGGACAAAGAGGTGAGAAGGCCCTGCTCGCAAGCTTACAATCTATGGGACAATGGGAGTTTGACACATGAGGTTACGTCTACATTTTGCATTTCGGCCCAGCCAGACTGCAAAGGTAAAAGTGACTCATAAGCTAAATGATCCAGTCACACAACAATGTTGTTCAAGGGGTAGTTGTCTTGTGTGAAATTGTGTAACGGGTGGTGATAGAGTAATGTAGTGAGGTTAAGAGGGTGGTTCAGGAATATTATAAGCTTGTCACCTTAGCACAAACACTGTATTTGCACCGTCTAATTGACCGTCTGATAGCAAAACATGCCTCCATTTGGTCAAACCCTTATTTGAAACATATTTAGTAATACAAAATCTTTGCAACAGAAGAAATGCGCATGTAGGACTTGTAAAACGTGTTGCTCTTTATTTACAATATTCCAATGTGTTACATAATGTATGTAGCTCTTTTATCAAGACCTGTAAAATGTTTCCTTTTTCTGGCTGGTGTACTTCTCTTTTTCGAAACAGCACACAGGTATTTTAGAAAATAAAACGTTTCAGTGCTTCTTTCCTGCAAGTACATCTTCTTACTCAAGAAGGAATGCACGGAGAAAGCAATTAAGCTTAGTTTGACGATTCTGCTAAAACATCCAGGCATATTCATATATTGTGGCAAGCAAAAGCTTATTTTACTTCTAAGCAGAGTTTATTTAACTTTTTCTGATATAATTTAAATACATTTCTGATCATATGTAGAGTTTGGCCAATTGCTCACATTGTAAACAAACGGAAAAATCCTACTGTAAACTTTTTTTTTTAAATGCAGTTTATGATATAGACCATTAATTTTCCATGCAGTCAGCAAAATGCTAACTCCCTTTTAATTTATTTACATTAGAGAGATCATAAAAGTTAGTGAGGTTGTTTTCATCAATAGCTGCCGTTTGATCTTCCAAGAGTAACAGTTCTTTAAGGACAAGAATGGGTCCAGAACATGGCAGTTTTATGCTGAAAGATTTATCTCGTACTTAATTGACAGTTACGTTTCAAATACAGCCAACAATGACATAAATCAGAAAGCTTTAAAAAGCCTCTCAGGTTAAATTCTCTACAAGAAAAAAAAAAATCTTAGGTGGTCACATAATTCAAGGTTTTATGTTAAGTTTATTTTAATGAACTTTTACACCGCATGGTCTCTGGAATACGTTAGAAAACATTTTGTTCTACAAGACAAATTAGCTAAAACAAGCAATAAAACATGACACTAAACATAATTGAACATTAAAAGTTTTTCCTGTAGCTAAAGGTCACGAACATACGACCTGCTTTGTTTGTTTCCTTTTCACATTTTTGTCTTATTTTCTGAATTGTTTTAAGTTATAATGTTTGTTTGTTTTTTCTAGAGAGCTGGAAACTGGATGAGTTAAGAGATTTTTATTCTATATTTTGCTTCTTGTATTTTTTTCTGTTTTGTTCTTCTTGTATTTTGTTTTGTTTTTTGTGCAAGTTTGAATAAAAATATAAGATAAAATTTAAACGCACTATTAGATGTCGTTCAAAAACTACTGTATGAATTCTGTAGTAATGTTGTACTCATGGACTGTAAAACATTTTTCATATACAAGTTTAGCAAGTATGCATATTTTTTTTATTTCTTTTTAAACTTTTTATTATCAGTAAAATTGCAAATGTAGGACAAAACAAGCTGATGTCCTGTGTAATTATTGACTTATACAGTTGGAATAATAGAAGCCTGATGTATTTCATGACAATGCAAAGTTTTTTATTTTATTATCTTGTCAGCGTTTTTGTAATATCAGCACATTTTCTGGTTTGCAGGAGATATGTATGCATGGGAAGGGGAAATGAAGAAGTGAATAATAAACAAAATGAAAGAAAATAAGCTGTTTTCCGGCAAATAAATAGTCTGAAATAGGTTAGACAACTGCCTGCACAAGGGGATGTCATATCTGGCCTCATTGGATAAACAGATTTGGATAACCAATCAATGACTTTGCCAAGACATTTAACAATACTCTCATCTGCCTACTTTCCTTCTGGTAAATGTAGGTCAGCCTGGTCAGTAGGTAGACCTTACTGATTACATTCCTTAATATGTTAGAAAACCACTTTTTGCATCACAGAAATTACCATGGTGTAGTCAGGAGACTGGGTGCCAGTGGAATGTATCTAGCAAATGAGGTTCTCCCAGGTCTAGCTGTGAGCCCCACGTGACTGTCTCACATCAAGGTGGGCGGTACAGTGGCTTAGTGGTTAGCACTTCTGCCTCACAGCACTGGGGTCATGAGTTCAATTCCCGACCATGGCCTTATCTGTGAGGAGTTTGTATGTTCTCCCTGTGTTTGCGTGGGTTTCCTCTGGGTGCTCCGGTTTCCTCCCACACACCAAAAACATACTGGTAGGTTAATTGGCTGCTAACAAAATTGACCCTACTCTGTGTGTCTGTGTGTGTGTTAGGGAATTTAGACTGTAAGCCCCAATGGGGCAGGAACTGATGTGAGTGAGTTCTCTGTACAGCACTGTGGAATTAGTGGTGTTATATAAATAAATGGTAATAATAATTATAAGACCCTGGGATGACCTCATTGAGCAGATAATAGCCTCCACTGTCCGTTTGCCCCAGCAGCATGGCTATAAATGTTGCAAGGTATTTCACAGTCGAATCACCTATTGCATTATTTGTTGGACTGTAAAAAATACTTTTTTCTTAGTGAAGGAGGACAAGTTATAGTTACAATTGGTATGTTTTTAATAAAATAAACCAACTATATAATAATTTGCTCTAGTGAAAAAAGGTATTTGTAGCGTTGGCAAAGCTGAACAGACAAATTAAGGTCGAGTGAAAGAAGATGTTTAAAAAACAGTCAATTTTGTGTTGCAAAGTCTCGAAAAAAGTTGTATAAACTATTTTCTAATAATCGGAACCACTTATTAAAATATTTATTTGACTGAAAATCATTACATTTTTAAGGAATAATTCTCTTTTTTAATTCGAGTAAAGAATATTAAATTGTTTTAAAACATTTTTCAGGTATTTTTTCGACTGGCACTAAGGTGCTTGAAAAATTAGAAGAATTGACAAACAGATATCTGTTAATTTAAAAGGAAAAAAAAAATCCCATTCCAATATAGACATTAAACATGTATTGTGCTTTACACTCGCAAAGTGGTGAAAACTCTGTGTAAACAGACAAATCAGTGCAGTGTGAGTGTAGCAATACAATATGCAGAGCTGTATTGAGGAGCCAAGAGGACTGCTGTGAAATTTATAGAACATAAGGAGATATTTTTTTTTATTCAAGCAGAAACAACGTGTATAAAACTATGCTACTCTTATAAGATTTTGGTCATGTGATGGCAGTTGGCCAATGCTCTTTGATGATCTCATTGTCTTTTGAGTGACTGTGATTGGTTTAATTCTACTACATCCTGTTTTTATTCTCTGAATTTCGTGTGAATCAGGGTGGATTAGTCAGTGCCCAATCTATCAGTATTCTGTCAGTGCCGTTCAAATGATTTCAGATTCAGCCAATGATTTAATATTCTCTACCAATGACTGGCATCAATACTCAACTTGCATTTACCCTTTAGAGATCCAAGAAAGTGACTGTCATAATCAAAGAAACCAAGGCCAAAAATGAGCATGACAGACACTTTCTCAGACTCAGGTTGGAAAAAAATTCTAAGCCCTTGAGAATGTGGACTATGCTGGTGATACTGTACTTATGTGGTATAAATGTACTCGGGAAAGTACAGGCTTTTAAAATGTATTATATTTAAATTTATCTTATTATTATTATTATTTATTATTATAGCCTCAACATATTACCGAGTGCTTTACAGAGAATGTGTAATCATTCATATAAGTCCTTGAGAAGGAACAAGAGCACTGGGAGTCAAAATAAGTAGTTAACTATAAAACTCAAATATAATTTAGTGGTTAGCAGTGTTTTGTGAGAGTTGAGTTGAAATATTTTCTGGTTTCTTGGGCTTTATGAGCAGAGCTTCTGGGATGTGCAAGCTAGCGAACAGGAAGAGGTTAATTCATTCAATAGTCCTATTGTCACGGTTCTCAAACAGAAGTACAGCTAGGAGTCATGAATTCGGTGAAAACACTCTGTGTTTATTTGCAGAGAGGTGATAACAACAGGTAATAAGGAGCAGTGATAAATACCAGGTTCCAGCTGATGCAGCAAGTAGCATGAATGTCCAGAAACAATCAGGTAAGGACAACAGGAAATGACATCACAGGATGGGACAACAATAACCAGCAATGACTGCTGGGAGGATCAGGTATATATAAGGGGAATGAGACACACCCAGGTGCATGAGATAATTAGTGAACATACAGGTTAACTCCTTAAGCACAAGAATAATGCACGATAGCAGCACCTCTGGTGAAAAGAGGTACTGCTGGAACACAAAATAGAAATACAAATAATAGAATGACAAAAAGGCAGGAGCTGCCATGCAAGGCAGCATGTAATGCATACGCTGTAGGCAGATCATGACAGTACCCCCTCCCTTAAGGGCGGATTCCAGACGCCCAATTACCAAAAATGTCTGAAATCATCGGAATCATAGTCCAGAATTGGGGGGCCAGCAGAAAAGTCCTCGTCCATGGGTGGATGAGCAAAGGAGACTATGCCAGCTGCCAGTTCAAGCTCTGTAGACCTTGCTCTCTTCTTTCGCTTTTTCTTTTTTCGAGAATTCCCTGGAACAGCAGTTTGAACCAATTGGGTGGAGCACAAAGAAATCTCTAGGCCAGGTGAGATGGGTGGACCTGCTGACAATACAGAGGCCCCGTAACAAGGCATAGCGGGAGGTGTTGGTGAAAACTTGTTGATCACTGCCTCGACAAATAGTGGTAAGTCAGATAGGGTGGGGTGATTAGTCTCAATCAAAGGGTTCGCCCATTCCATAGCCTCTCCTCTAAAATTTGTTAATAAAAACAAAACTTGCCTCTTTGGGTCACTGACAAGGCTAGGTACTGAGGGGAAATAAGAAGCACCAAACCTCAGTAGAGCACTAAATTGAGAAAGGTGCCCCTCAAAGGTAGGTGGCAGCTCAGACTTGGAACCCTTGGCAACGGATGGTTCGGACTTGGCAGCAGGCTTGACAGGAGACCCGGACTGGGCGGCAGGCTTGGCAGCAGGCTTGACAGCGGGCCCGGACTGGGCGGCTGGCTTGGCAGCGGGCCCGGACTGGGCGGAAGGCTTGGCAGCGGGCCCGTACTGGGCGGAAGGCTTGGCAGCGGGCCCGGACTGGGCGGAAGGCTTGGCAGCGGGCCCGGACTAGGCGGAAGGCTTGGGAGCTGGCCCGGGCTGGGCGGAAGGCTTGGGAGCTGGCCCGGACTGGGCGGAAGGCTTGGGAGCTGGCCCGGACTGGGCGGAAGGCTTGGGAGCTGGCCCGGACTGGGCGGCAGGCTTGGGAGCAGGCCCGGACTGGGCGGCAGGCTTGGGAGCAGGCCCGGACTGGGCGGCAGGCTTGGGAGCAGGCCCGGACTGGGCGGCAGGCTTGGGAGCAGGCCCGGACTGGGCGGCAGGCTTGGGAGCAGGCCCGGACTGGGCGGCAGGCTTGGGAGCTGGCCCGGACTGGGCGGCAGGCTTGGGAGCTGGCCCGGACTGGGCGGCAGGCTTGGGAGCTGGCCCGGACTGGGCGGCAGGCTTGGGAGCTGGCCCGGACTGGGCGGCAGGCTTGGGAGCTGGCCCGGACTGGGCGGCAGGCTTGCCAGCACTTTGAGAAGCCTGAGGGCAGACAGCACTTTGAGAAGCCTGAGGGCAGACAGCACTTTGAGAAGCCTGAGGGCAGACAGCACTTTGAGAAGCCTGAGGGCAGACAGCACTTTGAGAAGCCTGAGGGCAGACAGCACTTTGAGAAGCCTGAGGGCAGACAGCACTTTGAGAAGCCTGAGGGCAGACAGCACTTTGAGAAGCCTGAGGGCAGACAGCACTTTGAGAAGCCTGAGGGCAGACAGCACTTTGAGAAGCCTGAGGGCAGACAGCACTTTGAGAAGCCTGAGGGCAGACAGCACTTTGAGAAGCCTGAGGGCAGACAGCACTTTGAGAAGCCTGAGAGCAGACAGCACTTTGAGAAGCCTGAGAGCAGACAGCACTTTGAGAAGCCTGAGAGCAGACAGCACTTTGAGAAGCCTGAGAGCAGACAGCACTTTGAGAAGCCTGAGGGCAGACAGCACCAAGTGGTAACTCGGGCTGGACCGCATGGACTGGCAACTCGGGCTGGACCGCATGGACTGGCAACTCGGGCTGGACCGCATGGACTGGCAACTCAGGCTGGACCGCATGGACTGGCAACTCGGGCTGGACCGCATGGACTGGCAACTCGGGCTGGACCGCATGGACTGGCAACTCGGGCTGGACCGCATGGACTGGCAACTCGGGCTGGACCGCATGGACTGGCAACTCGGGCTGGACCGCATGGACTGGCAACTCGGGCTGGAGGGACAGAACCCCCTCTGGAGCAGACTGTAAGAGCAGCGCCCCCTCTGGAACAGTCGGTAAGGGCAGCGCCCCCTCTGGAGCAGGCTGGAAGGGCAGCGCCCCCTCTGGAGCAGGCTGGAAGGGCAGCGCCCCCTCTGGAGCAGGCTGGAAGGGCAGCGCCCCCTCTGGAGCAGACTGGAAGGGCAGCGCCCCCTCTGGAGCAGGCTGGAAGGGCAGCGCCCCCTCTGGAGCAGGCTGGAAGGGCAGCGCCCCCTCTGGAGCAGGCTGGAAGGGCAGCGCCTCCTCTGGAGCAGACTGGAAGGGCAGCGCCCCCTCTGGAGCAGACTGGAAGGGCAGCGCCCCCTCTGGAGCAGACTGGAGCTCAGGAACAGAGACAGCGGCTGAAGACTCAAAACTGGACACAGTGGCAGGAGACTCGGAACCGGACACAGTGGCAGGAGACTCGGAACCGGACACAGTGGCAGGAGACTCGGAACCGGACACAGTGGCAGGAAACTCGGAACCGGACACAGTGGCAGGAGACTCGGAACCGGACACAGTGGCAGGAGACTCGGAACCGGACACAGTGGCAGCAGGCTCCAAGCTGGAGGCAGATGATGTGACCTCAGAGCTGGAGGCAGATGATGTGACCTCGGCACAGGAGACAGAGGCTGGCACCTCGGCACAGGAGACAGAGGCTGGCACCTCGGCACAGGAGACAGAGGCTGGCACCTCGGCACAGGAGACAGAGGCTGGCACCTCGGCACAGGAGACAGAGGCTGGCACCTCGGCACAGGAGACAGAGGGAATGGGTGCCTCAGGACAGGCGGCTGGATCTGGCAGATTGGGTCTCTTCGCAGAGAACAGGAATGCTGGAGCATAAACAGATTTGGAGTGCCGAGAGGAAACAACAGGAGATGGTTCAGTAAGCTGACGTGGTCTACGGACAGGACAGTCCTGCAAGAAATGTGCATTGCTGGCACAGTAGAGACACAGTTTGTTGGTTACTCTGCGCTGTCGCTCCACTTCGGTCAGATGGGGGCGTGGCCCACTTGTGAACCGGGCATTAGTTAAACTGCAGTTGTTAGTTAAATGCAAATTTGACATGGTATTATTGCAAGGTGTTGGCGACACGGATTCAGCAGCAGACAGAGTTGGCTGGGTCAAATCAACAGCATTAGATTTCAGTGAAACCGTCTCTGATAGTCTCCTGAGTGGGTCCAAAAGCAAAGCGGAAAATCCGGCCAGCTGGGAGCGCAACAATATAATGTCCATTTGTAAGGTTTGTAGCAGGGGTAATTCCATGATTGGTAAAACAGACATGTTGCAAAAGACAAATGAAAACTTGATTGCAGCAAAAAAGGTCCCAGAATAAAACAAAACTTTCACCTGACTCCAAAGCTGTTTTTTGGGCTGGTTATACTGTCACGGTTCTCAAACAGAAGTACAGCTAGGAGTCATGAATTCGGTGAAAACACTCTGTGTTTATTTGCAGAGAGGTGATAACAACAGGTAATAAGGAGCAGTGATAAATACCAGGTTCCAGCTGATGCAGCAAGTAGCATGAATGTCCAGAAACAATCAGGTAAGGACAACAGGAAATGACATCACAGGATGGGACAACAATAACCAGCAATGACTGCTGGGAGGATCAGGTATATATAAGGGGAATGAGACACACCCAGGTGCATGAGATAATTAGTGAACATACAGGTTAACTCCTTAAGCACAAGAATAATGCACGATAGCAGCACCTCTGGTGAAAAGAGGTACTGCTGGAACACAAAATAGAAATACAAATAATAGAATGACAAAAAGGCAGGAGCTGCCATGCAAGGCAGCATGTAATGCATACGCTGTAGGCAGATCATGACACCTATATGCATTTGACAGGTGAGATGTGCTTCATCAGCAGAGAACTACGATGTCAGGTTTGTACACAAAGGGTGAGTGAGATCCTGCTGCCTCAGCTGGTATTGGCTAGACTTCCCCAGAGGCGCAGAGTCTAACAGAGTGAAAGGTATTCACCAGGGATCCCCGCAAGGAGATTTGAGCTTCAGCGGCTTCCACCCTGCAGGTCACGGCCCTCTAGGGGAGTTCCCATTGAGACAGATTAGAGAAGTGGTTTGGCAGCATTCAGAGGAATACAGTCTAATAGCAGATGATGATCACAGCAATTACCACCAAGGAGTGGAACATCTATGCAAAGTTCAATGGAGTAGAGAGTATGCAGCTGACGATGAACCATGGCTATTACCACTGGTGAGTGGAACCGATCAGTAGAGGTCAGCGGTGCATGCATAGTAGATAGCGGGCGTTGATCACAGCGATACCACTAACGAGTGGAACAGGTGAGCAGGGATCAGCGGTACCCAGGTATGCAGCAGACTGTGAGCCACAGCTATTACCACAAGGATGTGGAACGGATCAGTGGACATCAGCGGTGCATGCAGAGTAGATAGCGAGCATTGATCACAGCGATACCACTAACAAGTCGAACAGGTGAGCAGGGATCAGCGGTACCCAGGTATGCAGCAGACTGTGAGCCACAGCTATTACCACAAGGATGTGGAACGGATCAGTGGAGGTCAGCGGTGCATGCAGAGTAGGTAGCGGGCGTTGATTACAGCGATTACCACTAACGAGGGGAACAGGTGAGCAGGGATCAGCGGTATCCAGGTATGCAGCAGACGATGAACTACGGCTATTACCACTGGGGAGTGGAACCGATCAGCAGAAATCTGTGGTTTATGCAGAGTAGATAGCAGGGGTAGATACAACGGAGAGCAGAAAGCTGATACAGGCCAGGTGTACACTTGAAGAACCATCAGTGAAAAGATGAGGGGAGGAGCCTTATAAAGGAGAACTGACCAATGGCCAGACAGGCCAAAACACAGGTGAAGCATAGCACAGGTACAACCTGCTGCTGACAGCCTGCCAAATGAGGAGAATTAATGTGAGGGTAGGTGTGCTGAGGCTCGGGTGGAGATACCCGGAGAGAGGTGTGTCTGACATACGATAGGTGAAGCACGTCTCATTTATAAGGTGTATGATACTGTGTGTAGTCTTCTGAGAATATATATACCACATTATACACAATGTATCGTTAGCACAGTCCACAACTGGCCTAGCTTCTCTAATAGACAAATGTCCTCACACCAATGGCACACAAAAAGTTAAGTAGCAATTGGCCCCTGTGTTTACAAATGCTTTTTTTTTATACAATAAATGTCGTTGAATGACTGTGGTTGAGACAATGCTGTTATGTGTCCGTCAATTATCTTTTCCTACATAGTCTTTCTAGCGCCACGAAAAAGAACTCTACATATGATTTGTGTGCCTTTTGCCTGATTTTTGTAATGGGAGCAAGATAAAAAAAAATCCTTGAAAAAGCAAAAGCGAAGAAATAAAAGAATAAGATTTAGTTTGTTCCCAATTAGTGCCGGTACAATATGGTTAGAGTTATAGAACCTTATTGATTTTTATGGGAAGTACATTCTATCCCGACTTCCATTGTTCTACCGGCTTCATGTAATATATATTACAAATATTAATGTCATATTTCTTCCAATGTTTTATTTAAATAAACAAAACCAGAAGTTTTTTGCCAATTTATTTTATTTTCTATTAGACGTCCTGAATAAGTAGGAATAAAAAACGAGCCGTTTTGGACTCCTTTAAAAAACATGTAAAACATAACGGAGATTCTTACATGAAATGTAATGGGAAACATATATATGGTCTGTTGTACAGCATTATAACAAAATATGCGTCAGGAAATAGTCTGAAATATTAACTCTTGGGTTCGAAATACATCTTTTGGAATTTGTATATTGAAGAACCAACCTGATCCGACACTGAAAATACTTCCTTTGATTTGATTTCAGAAGAATGTATTAAAATGTAAACATGCATTTGGGCAAAACAAAATAGTGTATTATTTTTATTGGGTTTATTTTAGCACTGAATAATTGATAGAGTATTCGCTGGACTTACGGTTGAGGGCCGATCAAAGTAAAATAGAGTGTATTTATGCTGTCTTATTGTTCACTTTTAAAGTTATGCAGAAGTCATTGGTCCATATCTAACTCTGATAAGATCTAACGAGCTTGAGACAGGTTATCAGCAAGTTTAATTTATGGCGTCATCTCTGGCTGCATCCAAGCTGGTAAAAATGGTTATGGATGTACGATTGGCCAATAACTGTATCTGTGTTTCACGTGTCCCTGTAGACAAGGCAGTACTCACAGCTCTTGCAAATATGTGAAATGATGATATCCATTAAAGTATTACAATCCCTGCCTGTCCACCATGGGCTAGATTAACTAAGCTGCAGGTTTGAAAAAGTGGGGATGTTGCCTATAGCAACCAATCAGATTCTAGCTGTCATTTTGTAGAAGGTACTAAATAAATGACAGCTAGAATCTGATTGGTTGCTATAGGCAACATCCCCACTTTTTCAAACCCGCAGCTTAGTAAATCTAGCCCCATGTGTTTGTTCTTTTTCTGAAATCAAGCAAGGAGCTTCTTCTTCCTTAACCACCTAAGTTATACGATCTTTGCCACCATGATCACCGGCTAACCTTAGCAAGGTGCAGTCTTCTGGTAAGGTACAAACATCATACAGCACCTCAGCAAATCTCGGGTAACCAACTCTCACTCCCGCCTACAAGACTTTTCCCGTGCTGCTCCCCAGTTATGGAATTCCCTACCACTCCCAATCAGACTCTCCCACAGCCATCAAATCTTTATACACTCTCTGAAATCCATCTCTTTACTAGAGCTTACCCTACATCCACCTATACTACCCACACTAATGCACCCTCGCAACTCTGCCAGTCTATACTCTGAGACCCACTCTTCATTCAGCTGTCACCTCTTCCAATTAGATTGTAAGCTAAGCCCTGACTACCCTTTGTTTCATGTACTCATTTTTTTTTGTCTGCCTTGTATGCAGGCGCGGGCTGGGAGAGGGAAGCCCGGGGGGCACACAGGCGGCCGCATCGCATGAAACATGATGCGGCCGCGTCATTGATGACGCGGCCGCATCCCATGTCATGAAATGCGGCCGCCTTTGCGCTGACGCGGCCGCATCTGATGTCGGCCTACCCCCCGGTCCTAATAGCTGTCTGACCGAGGGGCCCGGGGGGGGCGCTGCCCCCCTGCCCCCCGGGCCAGCTCGCCCCTTCTTGTATGTCCCTTTTTTATGTACGTCCTGTTTTCCCCACTACCCAGTGCACCACAGTAAGGGGGTGCCTTACATATCAACGATAATAATGACAAGTTCCATCTTTCCCGCACTCTCACAACACATAACAGAATACTTTAATATAAGCTATACTATAATGTGATACTAGTACATTATTGTCAGCAAGGATGTTAGGGAATCATGGGGAAGCTGGAACCTGATAGTAACATAACAACTTATAAGTGATTAGCACTTCTGCCTCACAGTACTGGGTTTATGGGTTCAATTTGCGACCATGGCCTTATCTGTGTGGAGTTTGTATATTCTCCCCATGTGGGTTTCCTTTGGGTGCTAACTCCCACACTCCAAAATCATAGTAGTAGGTTAATTGGCTGCTGACAAAATTAACCCTACTCTGTCTGTGTGTGTGTGTGTGTTTGGAAATTTAGACTGTAAGTTCCAATGGGGCAGGGACTGACGTGAATGAAAAATAATCTCTGTAAAGTGCTGCGGAATTAGTGGCGCTATAGAAATTAATGGTAATGATGATGATAGACACAACTGAGAGTAATCTGAACCTTGCAGAGCAAGATACCCAGGCTGGATCCTAGTTATAAGGCAGGCATTGGTGTGGTCTAACATTAAAATTGGGTACTCTGCAAAGAGTGGTAGAACAGAGAAATTAAAAATCTTAGGTAGAGAACTGTATTTAAGAACCGAGCAAACAACGTTAACCAAGTCTCCTGCTGTTGTATAACACATGAACCTTATATTCAAAGCAACAGCTACTTATACAAATATAAAATGCTCTTTTCCCCTCTGTCAGTGGTTTCTTTAGTCATCCTGCTTGTTGGATCCTGCCCGGGTGCCGATTAAAACAATAGTTTTGCTGAAAAGTCCAAATAAATTAATCTATCTAAAAAAAAGAGTTATTTGGCTTGGGATCAGACAAGTGAGGAATAAAAGAATCCGCTGTCAACCTGGAAGTCTCAGCCAATTCAACCTTAGCCGTGAAGAGCATATTTGAGTATTAACATGAACGCATTTCCAACATATTGACAGTTATTATTTTTAGCCTGACCCATGGGACTTTGCTCAGTCCATTTCTTAGAACAATAGAAGAAAAAAAAATGTAATTTCTTGGTAGCAATTTCTAAATAAATACTCGCGTGCTTAAAATAAAACAGAGAGTGGAGACATAGAATGTTATTGGAAACATCATTGAGAAAACAGTTAGAAGTAAAAAAAAAAATTAATGTTCTAATTTTCGTATACAGAATTAAACACTATTATGTAGTCATGTATAATTGATGCTGTAGTGAATAATACAAAGCAGCCATTGGTCGATGTCATATCCTATGGACATAGATTACAGGGCTAAGTATCGCATACATACGCCTGCGCGGTTGACACCAACAACAAGCTTCTTTCAGGTCGTTCTGCTTTCCAAAGCCAGAGGTGAACAATTTATAGACTGTACAGTCATAAGAAGCAGTGACATCACAAAGATACACAGTAACAGTATTAAGGTCCACATTCATAGGTCGATGGGTCATGACCTCCTAAGAACTCGATGCCCCATTGGTTGATTCCTCTGGTCATTGCTCCTTGAGGTGGGGGTCATCTTTCCATGTGTGTCTAGCTGTCCTTCCTTAGACTCCCTCTGGCCCTCTATAAACTGGTACATTTATGGCATCTCTGGAGTTGGTATTTGGTGTTTGAAAAGTAATATCAGTTATAACTAGCGTTTGCAATGTGCGAATGTATCATAAATAATACCGGAAACATTCTTATGCAAATGCAAACAGAATCAGACCAAACTCGGTGTAATTAATATGTTGGAAACATTAAATAGCTTCTTCACCACATAATATTTTAAATTCATTTAAATAAATATATTTCATTTATTTGCATGTTGTTATTTGCGAAGATTATTGTTCGGTTGTGTATTTATCACGTCACAACCGATATTAGTGCACAGAAATAATTGATTATCACCTTCATCCAATTATTTTACTTTAACACTGGCTATAACACACAGAAACAAGCTGGAAAGAAAATGCAACATATTAAGTAAATTAAATATATATAAACCAGTGCATTAAAGCCATCTGAAAGTGCACGACATCTTTAATATCTATTTTAAAATCGAGGACTGCAATCCAGGTTTACTCTGCCAGCAAACATACACAAGCAACCAGGATGTGCTGGAACTTTTAGTTCTATAACTTCTGAAAAGTTATTGGTTGTCTGAAGCTATTTTACAACAAAATGTATTTAACTAATGGAAAATGAAAAATACTTCTTAGTAAATGCATAAATTGTACTTAAATTGTCACAATTCAGTTGTGTGTGGTTTTCATTTTCAGGCCAAATCGCTGCAAAATTGCTCTGTAATTTGCCAGCTGGTAGTGGGCCTAGTAAACATCTTTCGATAATGTGAAATGTAAGATCTTGTACTCTCCGTAATGTCAGAGCCTCACAGACTTTTAGCTAATTCACATCACTGCAAAACACTGTCCTAGTTCAGCTATCCATTCTGCAGAAGTTATAGTGTTGGAGTCATTTGAAAAGACGACCATAATGTGCACACTCAGTGCCCTTCTAAAGTATTCCCCTCTTATAACATCATGATATGTATGACTGTGAGACTTCTCAGTCACTTCTTTTACAATTCTTTCCCATAATCATTGTTCTTGTACAAAGCGTACTCACAATTCCCCTGTTAGCAGCTACAATTGTTCTTCCCCTATTGTATTTATCATATGTTCCCCACACCTTTTATATTGTAAGCACATACTTGCCAACTCTGCCGGAAAGTCTGGGAGACTCCCGAAATTCGGGTCAGCCTCCCGGGAGCTGGCATTTTTCCCGGATCCAAGATTTCAACCAGAATCGCGTCATTTGACGTGATTCTTGGTGAATCACGCCATTTTGGAGGGCGGGAGGGGGCGGGGCAAGGCCAATCGCGTCATTTTGGCCCCGCCCCCCATGACGTACAGTACGGTTTCACGGGGGGCGGGCCAAAATGACACGAATGGCCTTGCCCCGCCCCCTCCCGCCCTCCAGTCACGCCCCCAACTCCTGGAAGCAAGTTTCCGGGAGTTGGCAAGTATGTGTAAGCATGGCCGATGCAATGTTTCTCTGTGTTAAATGACTAACCTAACCCCCAACCTCCACATCCAATATCCACACTTAACTTTTGTAACATAAAAATAATAACTTACCTTCTCCTAGTTGGCAGGCTGGCAGGTAAGGCTGCAGTTCAGGTGCATTGATGTCTGATGCAGAACGCTGTCCTGGGGCAACTGCAGGGGGGGGAGGGGGGTTGTTAGATTTCAAAACAAAGCAAAAAAAAACAATTTATGACAATAAGCTGCTAATAAACCCACCCTTCTCCCCACACATTACACAAATACCTGCCTCACCACCACTACCCACACACTACACAAATACCCGCCTCACCACCACTACCCACACATTACAATAATACCACTGTCACCCCTCTCCCCACATGCACATTTTCTTCTGGGGACCAAGCACACAGCAGCAGCCCATCACAAGTAATCCCCAAATCCTCAAAAATAATCCCTCATGATAGTTAACCCCCCTCAATCAATCCCATCATTAACTGCTTCAAAATCATTAAATCCTTAATAATGACTCGGAGCAGCCGATTGGACAGATAAGTTTGTGTTTTCTTTCCACATTGTCAGGGCTTTTATTGGCTTTTTAAAAAATAAAACAGTACGCTAGATTTTACACTTGTGTCGGCTGCTCTTTGGTTCATTTTTAGTATCAAGACTTCATCATTGGCCAGTTAATGAGGACTATCTGATAATTAAAGAAGACAACAGCAGATAAGCTGCTTTGTATTAGATTATTGCTAACAGTGACAAATCTACTACACTATGAGCGCGCCTTACCCCTTTCTCCTTTCTTTTTAGTGTTTTCCGCAGTGGGTTGTGGAACAGTGAAAACAGAAGCTGATGACAATTTTTAAGGACATTATTGTTTTTATATTTGAATTATGCTTAGCGCCATTAAAGGGAATTACAGTATTCATTGCTTCTGATGGGAGAAGCTAGGTGAATCAGGGTTTTACTCAATGCAGGCTAGGCACCTTGCTTCGCTCACCTGCAAAAATCAGATTTCATTTTTCATATCATGATATTTAAATGACATTAAATGGGTGGAGAGAGCTCATTTACAGTGACGTACATGTAGTGAGGGGATGGAAAGTCCTTTTTGATTTTGGCATGTACTTGAAGGTGGCTATGATTGGGCCTCAGCCTATATATTTTAATGTGACTCACTTTGCACTTTAGGTCACTATAGGGTAGATTTAACAAACCTTCTAAAAAGGGAAAGTGGATATGTTGTCCATAACAACCGATTCTAGCTATCATTTATCCTGTACATTCTAGAATTCTACCCCTATTTGTGAAAAGCACATTTATACTATTATTATAAAGATATTTGAATGTCTAAACCTAGAGACAGGAAATCAAGGAAACTAATGAAGGAGGTGGTCATCAAGCAAGTACTAGGCTGGACTTTCAAACTATAAAAAGGAACCAATTAATCTAGTAGCCCTGCAACATTTTCTGCAACAGCACAAGCATGATTTTGTAAAATCACAAAAGAACCCTTGTAGTTAAAGATTAAAGATGAGCGGAATGGTTCAACTATGTTGGAGATTCTGTGAATTTCAGTGGTTTGGAGTCAATTGTCTCATTCTTTAATGATGTCACTGGTTCCTAATCAATTGATATGATGCAATTTTATAAACATTGGTACAGCCCAGAAAATGTCTGCCTCCATTGTGAATAAATGACAGGTACGCTTTAACCGTAAGGTTCGCTATTAATGCTGTGACGTTGCTCCCTTCTGATCTTGTCTAGTCATTTCTTTGCTGTTATATAGGTAACACTGAAGCACAGTGGCTTAGTGGTTAGCACTTCTGCCTTACAGCACTGGGGTCATGAGTTCGATTCCCGACCATGGCCTTATCTGTGTGGAGTTTGTATGTTCTCCCCGTGTTGGAGTGGGTTTCCTCCGGGTGCTCTGATTTCCTACCACACTCCAAAAACATACTAATAGGTCAAGTGGCTGCTATCAAAATTGACCCTAGTCTGTCTCTGTCTTTGTGTGTATATTAGGGAATTTAGAATGTAAGCTCCAATGGGGCAGGGACTGATGTGAGTGAGTTCTCTGTACAGCGCTGCGGAATTAGTAGCGCTATATAAAATAGCTGATGATGATGATAGCTTTCGGAAAGCATTCACTCTTGTAAAAAAGAAATGCAGACGAAGATAAGCTAGTTTAAAAAAAAAGCACAAATACTTATGTAGAGACTGGGCAAAACAAGGATGACATGAGCGAGCCACCATGAATTTGTTGCCACAATTTGAGTCCATGTAACAATCGTGGGGGCAGGATATTTTCTATAAACACTGTCTGACATTTCTGTGTAGTCGACACTCTTAGAACATATATTGTATATAAAACATCAAAGCTTCCTGCACACCAACACACTCACTGATGAGACCTTGTCCATCTACGCTACCAGCAGAGCTGCCCCATTATTAATTCAAAGAGATGCTACAATCTCCGACTTCTACGTGCGATGCAACATGAAACATACATCTCTCTGGCTCTCATCAGTCTCAGTTATAGTCAGTACTAAAACAACAGACGGAATTTGATTAAAGTGCTGATGTAATCCTTAGAGGCATATATTCATCATCAGGCTGTTCGAGCAAACTCCAGGCGAAACATGGAGTAGAGTGGGGACTTTACATTATAAAAGTTTATAAGAAATGGGGATTAGAAATGTTTATACAAACCCATATTACACACTGCATTATGTTGCACTAATATCTTCCAATTGTAAATCATTTGCAAAATAACATTGTTGACATACATGTATCAGTTATAAATACAATGTATAATTAAAGCACCAATTATTTCAAAATTTAAAACCAGAACCAACGTGACCTGAAACCAGAGAATGAACCCTATTCTTTTTTATTGTCTCAAATAAGGTAAAACAGTAATAGGACTTTTTTCCACTTATCCCCTTATCCTTTCCACTTATCCTGGTATTATGGTAGGATCATTACTCTGAATAAATGGACCAAATAAGCATTGCGAGTTGCACATTTTGAGCGAAAAATAGTAGTCTGTTCTGGGAACATTAGGACACATGGAAGCCATATTTATAATTGCTATTTTTATATATTTTTTCTATCTGTAAATATAATAATTATAACACTAAATAACTACACTCATTATCTACATTTTATAATATGCTTATGAATAAACAAACTATTATAGTACACTTTTTGTTTAATGTTTTTACAATCAATTTAATTTTTTTCAACATTTGATAGTTGACTTAAAGAGACAAAAGTTGGTTATATTTCTTTGGATTTTTCCACTCTATTCCAGCAAGTGGTGTAAAAAAAAAAAAGTATATATAAGAAGAGATATAACGGAATATATTTTGACATACTATCCAATTGGGGGGGGAATCTAATTTGCCAAATGTGGGACAACTAATTTAATTTTCATATGATACATCTGTGAATATGTTGGGTGCACAGATTCACCAGTTACTGTAATTACTGCCTGTAATGTAATATAATAGTGACATAATCTAATTTAATCTGCTAACAGGAGTCAGAGTTTTATTTATAGTTGTGGGTTATATCTGCGCATGAGTAAATCTGTGGTTTTTCATAGCATCTAAATTGTCCGCCTTATTTAAAAGACCATTAAACGGAAAAAAATGTAATTTTCAGATATGAAGGTTAATACATTGTTCTATAGTTACACGACATTCCGCTGCAGCTAAATAGTGAAGTATTAACTGACTGCTCCATTACAGACAGCTGGAGCTCCTCCCACATCCGTAATACATTGTCCTGATAGGATCTGCCACAGGTCACATAGAGGGGATGGGCACATAGCAGCCGTCATTGTTCCTGTTTTAACTAATTAAAATACTATATAATAATGATACTTTTTTCTGCTGAAAGGATAATTCCATCTGTAGACTGAATATGAAATATTAATCAAATAAAAAAAAAACAAATAAAAGTGATGAATAGCCTGGATATGGGTTGTCGAAGTCGTATAACTGGATGAAAGAAGTATATTGATTAATATTGTTTTACCATGTGGTTACGATCAGTACGCCACGTGTTACGTGTCATGGCACAATCGCACGATAAAGCACGCACACATACACTCGCACTTTCACATTCATTTATATATACGTATTTCATATTTAGAATGGTTCCAGTACACAGTCGTTTATGAGCAGCTGTTATTTGGTTTATATTTATATATTATAAGGTTATATGTGCAATTTAGTGATAATTTAGGTTCAGGTCACGGGAAGTATGTCATGTTTGGTATCATTCTAATCCCCTATTTATCCGTTCATTCACCGAAAGTATCGCACATTGCGTTCGCTAGTTATCGATGATAGGGAATAAATGATTGGAATGATATTTTTAATTAAAATGTTTTATTAAGAAAATCTATACTTTGTCAATACCATTTGGGGAATTTTAATGTTAGAACACTAACTTGTTAAGAATAAATTGTAATTTTTGTTTGTTTTAGTTTTTTCAAAAGAGTGATGAATTATAATATACAGTACATGAATTGGGGGAAATACCATAGCCTAAAGTTTGCCACCTGTTGTAAGTGATGTCAGTGTTCTGTACAGCTAAATTATAACAGAGTGACCGACTAAGTGATGTGAAAGTTTCTTATGTATTCCTGTAGACTTCTATAAGCTCACTTACGGAATAAATAGAGGAAGATCCATTTGCCCCACATGCTAGTTATTGTAGGTAAATCCTGAGGTTACATGAAAAGTCAGGGTAGACCTTTAGTAACACCAACCTGAGTACCCTCCTAGATACCCTGGTGGTGGTGATTTGTCACATATGTGGAACCGTATGCATTGAGCAGTATGGAAAAGGCATGGAGATAGCCAAGACCTCAGAGGTGAATTTCATTGCCTCCTGAGACCTCCATATAGTAAAAGAACTCCATATTGCTATTATTTTGTCAGCTCCTGATAGTGGTGATGGCCCTAACAAATGCATGGCAGCAACGTACTATCTTCATACATGCAGCACACACAAAAACATCAGAAAGAAAACTAGGCATCTGATGCATTTTTCAAACATTGAACATGTATATGCGATTCAAAACCGGCTGCACACAGACATCTGTGAAATAACAGTTATTACAGTGGCATGATACCATAGCAAAACATGTCCAGAAAGTAAGAAGAATAATACATGAGTAGACTGTCTTTTTGCCTATTTATTAAATATATTATAAGTAAAAAAAAAACAGGTTTTTAAAAACTGGTCAGTAGAATATTGCCCTCGTCTCCCGTGAAATTTTGCATTTTAACTTTATATATTCCCAGTCTCCAACGACAACACTCCACAGAATGAATTGACCATTATCATTCCCATTTTATTTATAGACTTCCACCAGTCCCTAAAGTTACTCTCACCGGACGTAACCTTGACATCATTGATCCTACCACGTTCTCCTCCTCCCTGGTCTCACTTCTCTCTCCCATCACCACAATGTCTTGTCCCAATGAGGCCATCTCCATCTATATTCACACCCTTACCACTGCTTTTGATTTTATTGCCCTGGCAATTGGCATCATGCTGCAATGTCAACTGTGGCACTCCCAACTTATCCGCTATCTTCAAAAATGCTTCCGTAGTGCAGAACAGCATTGGAGAAAGTCACGTACTCATGCTTACGTTCTTTACTTCAAATTCACACTCGACTTTTACAATTATGGCCTATTATTCTCTATACAATCCTTCTTTAAGGCTCTCATTTCCTCTCAATCCTCTAACCCATAACCCCCTCATCACTCTCTGCTATTGACTTTGCTACCCACTTTACCTCCAAAATAGAGTCAATTCATCAGGACATCTCCGCCCATCAGTCCTTTATTGCCCTTCCCTTTCCCCCTGCCCTACAAACCTTGTTCCTCTTTCACCCTCCTCAGTGGACGCTATCTCCATTCCCTCCTCCCTACTTCCTATCCCACCCTTCATCTCTTCCTTTACTCTGGTATCTGCAGCTGAAATCCGCACCCTTCTCTCCTTCTCAACCCACTTCACCTACCCACTTGACCCCATCCCCTCCCACTCCCTCTTCTCCCTCGCTCTTGAGGCCTTCTCCCACCTTGCCCACCTCCTCAACCTATCCCTCTTCTCTGGAACCTTCCCTTCCTCCTTAAACATGCTCTCATCTCCGTTATATTTAAGAAACCATACCTTGACCCTGTCCTTCTAATTATCACCCTACTCTCAAAGGCTTCAAGCGTGCCCTTAAGACTCCTTTCTTTATTCAAGCCTATCAGCCTTCTTCCTAACTCCCTTGTCTTGGATTTCACCCCCAATCGATACCACTCTATTTGTGTCTTCCCTTTCTCTTTAGGATGTAAGATTGCGTGTGCTGGGTCTTTCCTTCTATTCTCCTTCTACTATTCCATCACCCTCTGTACCTCTAGGCTGCTTCCCTAGCCCTGTTCTCTTAAGCTCAGACCTACTTCACGCTGGTCACTACCATCACTCTCACTCACTGGCCTGTAAATAGTTTAATGTGCATTAAAATCTTATCTGTATATTTGTTTATTCAGAATGAATGGTCTTTGTATTTTGTTCTTCATGCAATGTATTATGATCACTACTTTCTGTATATGTCATATACAGCGCTGCAGAGCTTTTGTGGCGCCTTCTAAATAAAAGATAATTATAATAATAATGGACTACAAATTCAGCAGAACATGAATTTACAAACACAATAAAAAATGGCTATTCAATTTCAATAGTTGAAATTGAAGAGTTAATCACACTGCTGCAAAATTACCTGATCCACCATGAAAATCGATTCCAGCTTAATGTATCTGCTAATTTGCTCATCAATAGATGACTTTTTAATTGTCACTATTCTTAAGATCTTGTTGAAGTTCTTTGGACTGATAAAATGAAACTGCCCACTATTCGGTACCAGTGTGGCATACATTTTATTTTATACTAGACATAACTCCAAATTTATTTTTCGTATTTTTTAAAGTAGGATCTGAGTATTGTAAGTAGTCAGTAGGTGGGTGAGGGTGTTTCTGGTCGGATTATGAGCAACGCACATCTCCTTCTACCTATCCATTAGGTGAACTGAAGTAATGAACTCCAGATGCCCATATCTAGAATATACTAAAAATTATCTTATTTTAAACAATGGGTACCAACCAATTTTTTTAAAAAAATGGGATGGTAGCAGAGTGAGATCGGTAGGCAGGGCCGATGGTGGTATCTGCCAGAGTTTGCACTTGCGTAGTAAAGTCCTTATAAGCCTATTCCAATACCTGCTCTCTTCAGATATTAAGGGGGATACCACACACGTCGAAAAAAATATTTGTTCAGTGCAGATGGGCTACCCCAGTAAGCATGACACCCTCCTGCTGCACTTACCGTGTTCTTCCAGCCCTGATTGTAGGATATAAATCCCCTGTCAGTCCAATACTCACTCACAAACAGCTAAAGAACATCAGTACTAAGAGACGCTCAGAGCCCCTCAGTGTGGATGGATGAAATGCTGATCCGAGAGTAAATACTCTAGAATGTGACTGTAGTAGAGATATCTGTGAGTAGCATGCTGCAAGTGGAGGAGGTGTTTGTAAATGAAGCCAAGTAGTCTGTACCTGAAATGACTGTAATCAGAAGCCAGAGGTACCTGTACCAAAGGAGAGTCCGAGTCAGGGATCATGAGCCAGATATCAAAAGCCCAAAGCCACTGTAATGTAGAGTCGGGAATCAGGAACCAGGAATCTGTTGTTGAGTGTAAACACTATCACTAGAAATATGAAGCTGGACAGGTGAGGACTTACCTGAGAGAAACCAGTAGGATTAGGGAGAGGGCACACCTTAACTGATTGGCTGATCACCCCCAGATATCAATAAAGTGACCAAGATAAAGCTGGTAATTATAGAAAGAGGTGCTCAATTTACAAAGGAAAAAAAAAAAAATCTAGATGAAATAAAATGGTTTAAGAAATACATATAACAATTCCTTCTTATTCTGCTCCCACTTTTAGTGCCCCATTTGGATTTATGTTTGCGCATAGTTTTTGTGAAAACAATAAAATGGGGTCTTTATTGCAGGAGGCAATTCAGTGTGTGAAATGCGTTGTGTTCCTGGGATTGCACTGTCTGCTGATATGAAACCTGGGATTGCAACATGACTAACATAAAATCAGATATCTGCCAGGTCTGAGCTAGCACACAATGTAAGCCCTTTTGTGAAGTGGGAATGGCTGTGTATGGCAAGGAATGACCAAGAAAAAGCTCCATTTCCACCCCCTTTTTTGTCACTCTAATAATCTCCATAAAATCTTGTTTGTGTGTTGCTCCATAAAAAAGAGTCTTCTCTGTACTTCGGTAGGAATGCCTTAACTCAACCTCTCTGCCTGTACAAACCTCTGATCCTCCAAAAATATGGAAATCCTGAATCCTGCCTCTGTATTACAACTCCGCTAATACGTGCACCCCAAGATGAACCTCGGTACAATTGAGCAAATCAAAGTAGACCATGGTTCTAAAGCTACTGCATAATTGTACTGCAGAGCTGTTATCTTACACTTCATAAATGACCTCCTATGCACTGATATATATCATGTAAAATAAAATGTATTATTCATATAGATATTTTATTTAGTTTTTTCCGTAAAAAATAAAAAGTCTTTATTCAAGTCTATTATTTGAAGCTAATAAATCCAATATGAGGACCCTCAGCTTCCTGCTAAAGAATAAACCGTTCCGGACCTTTTTTATATTCTGTTTTGACTGACTGGAGCACCATAAAACAAAACAACTTTAATTATACAATGACTAATAAAATGCTCCCAAGACTATTATTTATAAAACACTGTTTCTGCTTTTCACTGAAAAAAAAAAAAATCCAAACCTGAACATAATATACTGGAAACCATTCAGCAGAAAATTAATTCCAGTTAACAGGTCATCCAAGTTTAAAAATGCATCTGTGTGCATCCAGATTGATGTCACAAATCTTCAGGAACCTTGAGTAAAAAATTTACTGCATGCTTGTGTAACCAAGCCAAATCCTCTTGGCAAAGCTGCTCCTTGTCCCCTGTAAATATTATAAACTCTCCTGATTGCAAAGATTTATTTCAATGTAATTCTTTCAGTCTCTCTTTTGCCTGGACATTATATCTCGCTGTCAACCTGTAATGGGGGACATTTGACATCCTCACACATTGACTATTAGCTTGCAAAGGTGATCATCAACAATTAATATGCAAACAATACATTTTGAGTGTATTGCTGACAAGCATTTATCCATGTACTTGCTGTATAACACTTATCTGTTACTATTGTAATTAAATTTGACATTTACAGAAGAAGAATAAATGTGTGGGGTTTAGATATATTTTTGGTACTAAGTCTTAATTAACTTTTTTCCCAACTTCTGCATGCATTGCAGAATATTTTACATACTGTAAACCTTGCATTTAAAGGTGTTTTCTATCTTTAAACAAGACATTATTTATTTTATGGTTTGTACACATTCAACTGAAATTTTTACTAAATGCATTGCCATAGCTTTGTCTCTTCCTTCCATGTATTTTACAAATGCCTTTATATACTGCAGGCGGTACAATATATATTTTAATGATCAAGATAATGAAATGATTATCTAAAACACAAGTATCTAATAGGGGCTAGTCCAATGGTTCCCAAACTGTGCGCTTAGGCTCCCTGAGGTGCACCGGCAATCTCACCGGGCTGCCTCGGCCAGGGTTAGTGGAAAGCAAGGCGAGGGTCTACTTGGTAATTATTTTGGTTTAGGGGTGCCTTGAAAAAATTATGGAGACCCTAAGGGTGCCTTCAACTGAAAAAGTTCCACTGGGTTAGCCTTATGTGAAAAGTAACTTATGTTTATAAATAAATCCAAATATTTATAAATGTACATAAATAAATAATACTAACATTATTTAAATTATCATGTTAAAATCCACATTCAAGCACAGCAAGTCAACATACCCACAAGTTTAAATAAACAATTCTATGTGCGCTAAATTAAAAGAAACTCCTTGAATAACCATTCTTGAAAACAAACGGATAATTGTCTATGTGATTCCATCTATTATGTAAGTAGCAAATAAATATATACATAAGTCACAATATCCCATTCTAATGATTCACTTCATAAGAAACGTTTGTGTTAAGGACTGGAGTAATGAACACTCTCCTTATATGCAAAGTCTAAGTTACACAGTGTGGAAGTTCATAAAAATTCAGAAGGGATCTAGATGTGTCTATAGCCTCAGTACATGAATAAATATGAATAAAAACAACCTCATCAGGCTTCGGGGATTTAGGAAAACCTCTTAAAAGGAGAAGTGAAGGTGTTGTCCTTAGCAACCAATCAGATTCTATCTATCAGTTATCTAGTACATTCTAGAGATTATAGCTAGAATCTGATTGGCTGGTATGGAAGACATCTCAACTCTTCCTTTCTAGAAAATTTTATAAATCCACCTTGTATCTCCGTATGGAACCCTTGTGCCATATGTATAAATCCTACAGGTTTAACTGCATACTGTTGATTCATTTCCTCCCTGCACAAAACCTCTCATAATGTCATTTCTTAACCCTAATACCTTTAGTAACAACTTCTAAGTTTTGCTATATAGGTCCCAGTTTATTAATATTTTTATATAAAACGGTGGCGGCGAGAGCGACTTGCAGGTCAGTTAACAACTAATAGCAAAACCAAACAGTGTACGGCCACAGGCACTACCCCTGGTGCCAGGATTTAGTCCCTTATGATTGGCCGGTGCTAAATCTGTCCTCAAATTGGGTCCCCCTCTGGGCTCAAAATGGCGTGCCCACACAAAGCAGGTCAAGGTGTCACCCACACAAAGGGATCAAGAGCCAGGGTGCTTCCAAGGGGCAGTGACCTGCGGCCAATCAGCAATAGCACCGTATGAATTAGTCGTGACTGCAAGAGCTCTCCTGCCAATCGGTGCCTCCTCTGGAACCGGGGGAAAAAAATGGTTAGCATAGCAAATATAAACGTTGGGCAGGAGGATTGGGATTTGTGAAGCAGGAAGAGAAACTGCAGCCTCTGGGGTAGGAATATATGGGCAACATCGGGCACCACCCCCAGCTACACTACTGGCTGGAGAGTTTAACAACTTAACCCTTAGTAGGTAAGTGCCAAACTCACAAACATGCTTCTGGGTTTAAGGTCAATTTGCTTTATATAGCTAACTCGCCATTACAAGTAAACAGGGACACCAATCCTGGAATACGACATCACAGAGGCTACATCTTATCTACACACTTTATACATACAGTAAAAGGACCATAGGGCTAAGTATTTATTGAATTTTACATAATCACTTTTATTGCTCATTTACACACAGCGATGCTCTGTGGATACAGTGTTATCCAGTGCACAGAGCTAAGTTGATCTGTGCTGTATTCAATGGAAACATAAGTAAACAAACAGGAATTAATAACAGAAAGGTTTATGTGAAGAAACACAAAAGTGCCCAGGAAGGAAAAACTATTCTGCAAAAGCTGCAGGAAGGTGATATGGCTTAAAGAGGCCTGATGGTGGACAATCCTTTTACTGTAAACAGAAAAGGCAAGAGCACATTTGTTTTTGCAAAGCTCTCCTAGGAACTTCAGACGTGCGGGAAATAAGACTGGAATAAATGCAGATTATTTTTTTTAATCCTGCAAGATGATCTCAAAATATATTTTTATGGATCTGTCAAAGGGAAGCTGGGACAGGAGAGTAATCAGCAGGTGGAAAAGATCAGTATGAAAAATACAGGAGATACCAATACTTGCCAACTCCCGCATCTTGGGAGAGTCTCCCGGACTCCCGGGAGAGTATGGCAAAATCCTGAATTCTGTGGGCAGAATTTGGTCCAAAAGGCAGCGATTCTCCGTGAATCGCAGCATTTAGCCCCGTCCCCTGTGTAAAATGACGCGTTTGCATCATTACGTCATAGGGGATGGGTCCAAAATTACGCCGATTTTTAGCGCCCCGCCCCCCTCACGCCCACCTCCTCCAGCAGGCTCCCGGAAGACAGCGCCATCAAGTTGGTAAGTATGGGGATACCTTGTAAAAGTGGAACTGTGAGGTTCTATGTGGTGCAAACTGATTAATACAATCAGAGCCCACGCACAATATGCAATTCAAACAATGCAATAAATGCAATTCTAAATGACACTTGAAAACAATGTATTTTTAAAAATGAACAAATAAGATTATTTTTACCCTCATCACCTCAGTACTATCCCACTAATATGTAGTCTTCAGGAAGTGGACTGAATAACCACCTAAACAAGTTTAAACCATTAGACTACAACTTTGAATGATTTACTGATGCAAAAAAAGTAATGGTGCTGTAATTTATAGCAGCCATATATTCATTTAACACACAAATGTAGCTAGAATAATGAGAGGCAATATCTGATTAGTTGCTATGTCTTACAGCACCTGCGTTCTCCTCACACTTTTTTATTAAATAAGCCCTTAAAGAAACTTAACTTGGTGCAAGTAAAGCTGGGTACACACTACAGAAAATTACTGCAGATGCCGTTTCTGTAACGATTTTATCACTGACTGAAAGTCCCGATGAGCATGTAGATTTATGTGCACACACCTACACGATTTACCGTCAGAGCTGTGCTCTTCACCTGTCATAACCATCTGCTGTAAAGATCCTGACTCCATACACTCTATAGAGATCTGCCTACACTGCTTGTTGTGAGTCCACATACGTTTCGGGTTGGGTACGCTTTAACAGTGCGGAAAATTCTGACACAGAGGAGTCCTTCTTTTAAAATCCTCCATACCGACGCTGTAGATCTCCGGTCGCAGCAGGATGCTGACCGCAAGTTATTCTGACTAGTCAGGTGTCCGTCACTTTTCATTTAAAGCGGCAATGTCGGGTTAAGTGTTTAAACACTTAACCTGCGGGGTCCTGACATTGCCGCTTTAAATTAAAAGTGATAGAGGTCGCAATGACGTGAAAGTCTAGTGGCGGACACCTGACTAGTCGGAATAACTTGCGGAGATCTAAAGCGTCGGTATGGAGGTAAGTCTGCTTATCTATAAATCGTTTTTTCACAGATTGGGATTTTAAGTGAAGGACTCCTCTGTGTCGGAATGGTGGTAATCGTGAAAACGATTACCCCCGCACGTTTCAACATTTCCCCATTGATGGCAATTTTTAGGCAGTTAATAAAACCAAATGAAATGATAGGATGTGCTTTACTATGATAAAACATGAGCGTGGGAGCGTACACACTAATGAGATCTCTTACCAAATCGTGTGATCAGCACGATCATTGGATGATAAACCCGCAGTGTGTCCCCAGCTTTAGACTCACCATTTAGAGGCCAATTGCTGTAGACTACTAAGAGAAGAAGTTGTTGGAAGTTCTCTTATTCCCGGTTTGCATGCCCTGGACAATTTTACAAAACAGAACCCAGTTCAGACAGGTTTGGATTGTTTGAACCCATGGCAATTCAAAAAATCCACATGACCCTTTTACGAAAATGCAAATCAATTTATACCATAGAAGGGAAATTGCAGCAGCAGATTTAGTTCAATAATCATGTTGTTCCAATGACATAATGAATAATAGAGTAAAGATAAGAAATGATCCCTTGGTCAACTTGCATAGGCTTCACTTATCTCTACCTAAAATATTGTAGAAATTAAAAACTATTTTATACAGTCAATAACTTTTTTTTATCTGTTATAGTAAAGAGGACATGGGGCTAGATTTACTAAGCTGCGGGTTTAAAAAAGTGGGGAGGTTGCCTATAGCAACCAATCAGATTCTAGCTTTCATTTATTTAGTACATTCTACAAAATGACAACTAGAATCTGATTGGTTGCTATAGGCAACATCCCCACTTTTTCAAACTTGCAGCTTAGTAAATCTAGCTCTTGGTGTATATAAATTAATAGACACTGACAGAAGCTTGCTACAAAAATACAAAACACCTCTGTAACATTGTTCACCCAGGAGAGCTGTGGGCAACCAGGATGACCATATTACTAATCAGATTTCGTCGTATGCCAATCTCTCTGCTCTACAACTTTGACCAGTAAGGGGCATTGAGCTGCTTAGTTGTTAGCACTTCTGCCTCTCAGCACTGGGGTCATGAGTTCGATTCCCAACCATGGCCTATTCTGTGTGGAGTTTGTATGTTCTCCCTGTGTTTGCATGGGTTTCCTCCAGATGCTCTGGTTTCCTCCCACACTCCAAAAACATACTGGTAGGTTAATTGGCTGCTATTAAATTGACCCTAGTCTGTGTCTCTGTCTGGGTGTATGTGTGTTAGGGAAATTTAGACTGTAAGCTCCAATGGGGCAGTGTTACAACTCACCTGTCCTTGCTCCAGCTCCGCGATCCTCTCTCTCTTCCGGGTCGCGGCGGCGCTGTCACTTGACAGTCGGGGCGGGGAATTCAAACTTGCAAACCTACTAAAGACTTGCTCTGACGCCTGGGCAGCGTCAGAGCTTCTCGTGTGTCTCTACGTGTACCAGTTTCCTGCAGACCTCTCAGACTTTTCCTCCACTGCACGTGTACCAGACCCAGGCTTGCTGACTTTGTATATATCTCCACTCCACGTGTACCAGACCCAGGCTTGTTGACAACGTATTATCTCCACTCCACGTGTACCAGACCCAGGCTTGCTGACTTCGTATATATCTCCACTCTACGTGTACCAGACCCAGGCTTGCTGACAACGTATTATCTCCACTCCACGTGTACCAGACCCAGGCTTGCTGACAACATATTATCTCCACTCCACATGTACCAGACCCAGGCTTGCTGACAACGTATTATCTCTACTCCACGTGTACCAGACTTTGGCTATCCTGATACTACCTTCCAGTTCCAGTGTTATTGTGGGCTACATCCTACATCCTTACCTCTAGAGACAGACCAGTGGACCGCGACCTGCGATCCTCCACAGCAAAGCCCATCCCGCCTTGCGGCGGTTCTTGGTGAACACCAGGGGGTTCGATAGACTCCGCACCACCGGCCGGCCAGCGCTGATCTAGAGTAAGGCAAGTACTCCATATTTATAACCTACATTGCTACATTGTTGTACACGCTACATAATTGTTACAGGCAGGGACTGATGTGAATGAGTTCTCTGTACAGCGCTGCAGAATTAGTGGTGCTATACAAATAAATGATGATGATGATGATTGAGTAGACAAGGGAGATCAGTGATGGAGTGATAGTGCTCTACATAGCTGAGCTATTAGCATGACTCTGACACTCTTCTAGTAAAGGAGGGGTAAGGAGAACATTTTTTTGCATCTATTTAATTTAAAAAAAACAACTGTCCTCTAGGGACAGGTCCTTTTGTGAAGGTGAAAGCCCTAGTATGCAACAGTACTGTAATATCTGGATATGAATGTATAGCATTGGCTGACTAAATAGTGGATAGACTGGGCAGTAGAAGTGGGACACTGCGAGGTCTAAGCTTCCACAGCATTTAAAATCAAATAAAGTTATATATATTTATACCAATTTTCTTGAAATAACACATGGCACTGCTAGAGGCAATATGATATCAATATTATATATCAATACAACATTGCAGTAAAAGGAATTCCAGTATAACATTGAATGCGCTCACACACAATCTGCACAATAGAGCTTAAGCAGAGGATTCATCAGAGGTTTTAACGCCGCGTATCCCCACATTTTGATATCCATGGACTTTGCCTCTGAAAAAGTTAAAAGTTCAAGATCAGTAAGCACTCAAAACTCTCCACTTGCTACTCCTCCAAACCACAAATGGGAGCTGTGGCCGAATTAAAGATAAGGTGTAAGAGGGGTTGATGGCTTATTAAGGGAAAGGGCCGTGCTGGGCACAGATTTCTGAATTGGGAGTTCCTAGAGTTAAGAAACAAGAGAGAGAGAGAGAGTTCTGACAAGTCGAGAGGCAGAGAGAGAGATGCAGAAGAGGAGTTGAGAGTTTTGACAGAGAAAATGTGGACTTCGAAATTTAACTCACACAATAACTTTGTTTCCCCAATCTAAACAACTGATGAGCACAAATACAATGACCATGGACAGCTGTTCAACCTTATTTTTGATCTAAAAAGACTTATTGGGTAGACTTTATGAAAGACTTCCGGTCAGATAGGTTTCCCGGCTATCCCTTTTGGGAGCCTTGGGTTTGTGAGAAAACATTTGACACATTGTGATGTGCACAGTGATTATACTTTTATTTTATATAACCATGTAGAAAAAAAGCCTCTTTATGGAATTTGCTTAACATGTTTTGGGCTCACATTTGTTATATGTACAAGTGTCATGATTATAGCTTATCATCATCATAATCATCACTGCGTATTTATAATGCGCCACTGATTCCGCAGCACTGTACAGAGAACTCACTCACATCAGTCCCTGCCCCATTGGAGCTTACAGTCTAAATTCCCTAATATACACAGACAGACAGAGAGAGAGAGAGAGAGACTAGGGTCAATTTTGATAGCAGCCACTTGACCTATTAGTATGTTTTTGGAGTGTGGTAGGAAATCAGAGCAGCCGGAGGAAACCCACGCAAACACGGGGAGAACATACAAACTCCACACAGATAAGGCCATGGTTGGGAATTGAACTCATGACCCCAATGCGGTGAAGCAGAAGTGCTAACCATTTAGCCACGGTGCTTGCCCACTAACTATGGAAATAATATGTTAATGTTGTAATGATCAATTCTAATAACTGAATTGAAATTGTTAAATTTTTTTCGATCAAATCACTGTGTGTTAGCAGACATAGAGGTAATATATTTTGTCAAGGCAAACAGACATTCAGAAGCCTGCTTTCTGTCACTTTAATGTTGATTATTTACTCATAGATACCCTCTGATCGCAGAAGCGCAATCAACCCTTTTTATTGTCCAGTTTACCCTAAAAGCTGAGCTAAAATATCTGGGTCAATTCAAGTTCATTATATATTCCTTATAGGAAACAGATTGGATCAAAGCAATACTTTTATTAAAACATGTTTGGGAAGACCTCTGTATAAATTTGTAACCTCAGAATGTACCCACATAACATATGTCAATGACATTTACAGGCCTCTTAAGGAACCTATAGGGATGATGTATTTCTGTAATGTAATCAATTTAACCAAATCATGATTCCCTTTCACATGTGCAGAAAATTATACTAAGTTTAGTGGAAGTAATGTAATATTTCTGCTACGTTCCAGAAGGGAGTTGTAATATACTTTTAGAACCCATTACTAGAACTGTAAATTGACAATGGGTCAATAAATCAGTTGTAAAACCGATCAGTATAACAGCACCTGAGAAAAAATAAGCCAGCGATCGATATATCCATTATTATATATGGTAGCAGCTGCATGGCAATAAGACTACGCTCAGTTTATCCCATATTATATATGGTACCAGCTGTGCGGAAATATATATTTCCATATATGTATATAAAACAAAAAGACAGTTGTTGTGTTGTTGTCAGCTCTTATCCTAAACACCGCATATCTGTGTGTATCTAGCAAAATGAAAACATGAAAATCATATTTTGATAAAAACATTTAAGCCTGCATCCAGCGTCAAGGGCACCTCATTGTATGCAGCAATAGTATAACAGCACACCTCTTACAGTGATGTCACGGAAGTGAGAGGTGGGAGGTAAGGAAGGAAAATGTTTCAAAGTAATGGATTCATTTGGAAAAATGTCAGTTTGTGGAGTCAGACGTCTGTGGAAATTGTACACCTTCTAGTCCTCTGCCAACCAGCAGATTACATGAAATAGTATGTGACTGTAGTGCTTCCATTTCATTTTTAGTTTTGTTTTATTATAACAAGCTATTTGCATGTATCTTTCTATATGCCAATTTGTTATCACTATTTGTATTCAATAAGCATTGAAATGTTTTACCTAATTAAATCTCATTTGCCTTTGTGTTCTTAAAGCATTAACATTAGGGTTATTATAACACTACATTTGTGCAAGGAATTGTTTGGTTTACCGTAACCGATTAAATTAGGTTGTGATTGCACTTTGGGATAATTTAAGGGGGTATATTTACTAAACGGCAGGTTTGAAAAAGGGGAGATGTTGCCTATAGCAACCAATCAGATTCTAGTCATCATTTGTTTAGTACATTCTACAATATGATAACTAGAATCTGATTGGTTGCTCAAGGCAACATCTCCACTTTTTTTAAACCCGCTGCTTAGTAAATATACCCCGAGGACTAACTGAAGACTTCCTAAGATTGTCAGCTCCAAATCTTAGCTGGGGCAGGATTTTGTGTTTAATACATTTTGTGTTTGTTTTGGTCGGTTTTAGACAGGCCTTGTGGTTTTGGGCTGGTTAACCCTTTCACACTCACATGTCACGTATCTCCAGGTTGGTGGTGTCGAGACAACATAGCGTGCGGTCTGACTGCAGTGACAGTATTACCAGACTGAACCAGTAGGCTTCATTCACTTCCTCTTCCCTATAACCCATCACGTCATGTCATATTCCACCCACATAAAATGTCACAATCATCTTAATACAATTAAAGGAAGGAATTTTATTACGTCGAATTACTTGCTAATGAAAAAAAAAAAAGAGAGAATTATGGGATTTTTAATGGACGTCGCTTTTCAAACAACTTTCTAACTTAGTAAAAGTTGAAGGAGACAATATTTGTGGAGTTTCTAAGCAACAGGTGACCGAAGCTCGGCAAGGGAAGCACTTGCCAGATGAAGCAACAGCACATTTTAAGAGGAGATGAAATGACTGTAATATTACTTTGGACAAGCTACACACGATTACATCATTACACATATAAAATACATGACAACCTATCAAAAATGATATTTTTAACAGATATATAAACCCATATAATGTTGGCCAATTACCCTTTCGCAGGAAATGTTGAAAATGAAAAAAACATCTGTCTCACATTGGGGACCTCTTGAAGCTTTAATGAGGAAATAATATTAACAACAAAGGAATCGTGAATTACCAAAATCAGCTATGAGCGGAGCCACAGCTACTATACCTACAATGCAGTATGTGTGGCAGCGAGAGAACCTTGCGCTAAATGAAGACTTCTGGCAGTGAATAGAAATCTGTAGCACAAAATGGGAACGTCTTGTGTAATTTATCTAAATCTGTTTCTGTGCGTCTCTGATGAACTCATACTGTGTTCCGTAGCGTTCAATTTCAGTGCTAAGTATTTCTGTGAAGATAGCCATATAGAGGGTATAACTTAGCTGCTTGCGTGCCGAAAACGATTAAAAAGCTATGAAGGAGCTCTCAGAGACTGGGTTGCCAGAAATGCTCGGGGGGCAATATCTGCCCGATGGCTACAAGGTGGGCTGCCCTGTTCTAGCTGAAAATGTAATGTATTCTCTACTTCTTGAAATGCTTACTCTACTATATTCATTCGAAAGTAATGATTGGTTATATATATCCGCCCCCTGTGCTGTTCAACTTTTGACAGGAGAATGGAGGAGAGATGAAAACTTGCAGAGACCATTTATTATTATTATTATTATTATTATTATTATTATTATTATTATTATTATCTTTGACTTATAAGGCGCCACAAAGTGTCTGCAGCGCCGTACATTACATATACAGAAAACAGAGAACCAAGGCACAACATGATACAGAAAGAACAAAATATATACAAACACAGGTGACAGGGTAAAGCTAATCAGATTATTTCTGGGACAGATAGTGAAAGAGATGACAGAAATCAGCGAGAAGTAGGGCAAAGCTTAAAAAACAGGGAAAACAGGGCTAGGGAAGCAGGCCAAGAGGTACAGAGGGTGATGGAGTAGTAGAAGGAGCACACAAGGAAAGAGGGCCCTGCTCATGAGAGCTTACATCCTAAAGGGAAGAGGGAGACACAAATAGGGTGGTACTAACTGGGGGAGATAGCCAGGACAAGGGAGTTAGGAGGAGGACTGATAGACTTGAATAGAGAAATGAGTCTTAAGGGTATGCTTGAAGCCTTTGAGAGTAGATGCTAACCTGATGGAACGTGGAAGATCGTTCCACAGCCCGGGCAAAGTCCTGAAGACAGAGTGAGAGGAGGTGATCAGTGAAGTATTGAAGCGGCGGTCACAGGAAGAGGGGAGGGGGCGGGTAGAGTGTAGGTAGAGATGAGATTGGAGATCTCTATGCTATGCTTTATAGTGGCAGATAATAGAACAGGGTAGAGTTTTTCAACTTTCCCCCATCCCTGCTCCAACATTTTATAATCTATAAAGTACCAGTGTGCAGTATCAGATAATCATCGAATAATGCCTGTTCTCCATTCTCCGTTCAAAAAATGGAACAGAAAGGAGTCAGATATAATAACATCCATGTGCATATAGCAGGTGTAAATAAATATATTAATTAGCAAACGTATGGTTACCACACAGATACTATGGTTTTGATAGACCTTTTATACCAAGAAATGGCCTGTAATGGCAGCATGGGCACCAAAAGATCACCTGACCCTATAAAAATCCAGTGGGTTTAGTTGTGAGCTTGACAATCCATTGTCTGATTAACTCATTGGCTTGAGTGTCTGTGGTCACTGGACAAAGAAGAGCAGCCTACGTCTGTATGCAGATTTCTAATTTGCATCTACTTACGCTTGGTGAGGCGGAATGTAGTACGAGTAAAGTAAGGGCGTGCTTGTGTAATTGTGAACTGAGGCAGACCCGCATGGTTTGTCGCTATATAAATAAATGTTGAGGATGATGTTGATGATGATGGTGATGCAGATACACCTGTCAATAGTCATATCAATTACGGGTCCTTGAGGATTGGTGCAAATACATGCTGATGATGATGACAGTGGCCGGCACTATCTAGCCACTTCTGATTGGCTGATTGCAGATTGACCTCTGAAGCTAAGTGCTTTCTTCATTTTTTCGTGCCTATATTATAGGATTTTGTGGGTGCATTTTAGAAAGTATTTTTGCTACTTTCATTCGTACACTAGAAGAAAAATCATACTAGCTGTTTTATAGAGGATTTTCTATTTAAATCAAACCTTAAAGCGAATGCGTTTTTACTATCAAATGTTTAAACACATTTCTTGTGCTTATGACCTGTAAGTATGTATGCCTGACATAAACCTGGTACATATACTGCTGGTGCAGAGCTGGATGTATCTTTGGATACCTCCAACTGAGTATATGGATGTAAATATGTTATTTTTAAGTACAAGAGCTCTTTGGGATGCAAATACATCCATCTCATCATCAGACCCTTGGAGTTTGAGGTGTGTTGGGCACAGAAGCAGTACTAGCGAGCTGTGGGCCCTGGTGCAGGGAGGCGGGGAGGAGGAAACCGGGGCCCCAATCCTCTGCATCTGCCATGCAGCGGGCCCCATTATCTCCATGGATCCCGGTGCACTACACCTACCGCACCAATGGTTCCGCCACTGGTTGGGCATATTAATAGACTTATGCAAGCAGCTTTCTATGTGGTATCATGAAAAATTGTCAAAATAGTAAAAAATGTCCCAGAGTAACTTAAATCCGTCCATCGGGGCCCACAGCATCTCTACTCATAAATATGCAAATCTACTAATCAACTCACTAATGCATGAACTACTGGAACTCCAGCCGGATGGAGCCCCAAGTTTCCTTCCTCAGGATTACAACTGTATCCTGTAACAACTCTCTGAATCCTCTACCAGAAACATTTACTTTAATCCAAACTGGGTTGAGCTAAGCAGGGCATGATGTCATAATCTCTACCCTGCCTTTTGCTGGTAATGTAAAAGAGTGCCCCAGTGTGCTCCTGGAGCAGTGCCCATGAAGAGGGCTAAGAAGTGGAGCCACCCAGATGACAGAGCTAGAGCCGGCCAGGAGGTGAAGAAAAGAAGATTCCACCTACCCGATCTCCGATTCAACGCAGCTAAGTCTGGCCCCTCTGTGGTACTCCCTGGCATTGGTGACAGCGAATCGGAACAGATTCGCTGTCAGTCAATCAGTGGCAATGACAGTGAGTCAATCAGGGCTCACCTCTGTCCATATGTATTTGGTCATTGCAGCAAGCTAATCGGTTCCTGCCACATCATTGCCATGTGGCCTTGTGCTGGATTATATTAAACCGTTACCAGAGGCACATACAGTTCAACAACAGAGAGAGACCCAAAAGGATCTCTGGAGAGAGGTCGGTGAATGCAAGCAAGAAGAGTTACAGTGAATCAACAGCCCAAGAACAAGCAAGAAAACTGCAGAGCAAGTCAGTAAACCTGTAGTTGAAGATAGAAGACGGCGACAGGCAGCGGAGAGCCAGGGAACGTTGGAATCATGAAAGAAGACTGCTGGAGGCCATCCACAGGAGAATCAGCAGGGAAGGCACTGAGCTTTCACAGTTCTGCTTGCTGCCTACAAAGTTGCCAAAGACAGGTCGAGGTCTTTGTGCAACTCTCTCACAGGCCTTCGTCTGCACTCTATTGCACATTCAGGGCATAAAGCCCGTTAGTGTATTGAAGGGCCCTTATTTCCCTATATTAGGTGCACATTTAATTTAGGCTTGGAAATCTGATAGGCACAGTAAATTCAGGCATAAGATCGTGCAATGCATTGTCTATGCTCAGAGACTAGGAAAAAGAGGACACTGATTCAGGTTAAGACTATGACCATATATACCCCCACAGGCACTAGGCCTGTGGGGGCAATTAAGGCATTAGGAAGTTAGCCAGTTTCATTTAGAAAGCCCACCCTGGTCTAGTAACCCTCCTTTCCGTACGCCTGTAACCATTTTTGCAGGTGGTCATAAAGAGACCTCCTGTTTTGCCTGTGTATTGTGTCATTGCACTCATTAATCGGGCCTCCATTAAAGATAGGCCTTTGGTATCTTGTTCTGTATTTGGATGTCTGTTTCTTCTTGTTTGTTTGGCTGTGTGGAATTGTGGGTATCTTAGGGTAGTAAACGACATCTAGTATTTTAAGTTAATGTTGCGCAAAATACCGGTCCCCTAGAGTGTTGGTAGGGCCAGAGCTCTGCTGTTGTTGCTGTCAAGGTAAAAATAGAGTGTGTGGTAAATACTAGCAAGGGCAGACAGCTCTGTGGGAGGTTTGTTGCGTTTCGCTCCTTTTTAGACGCCATCCTTGGGAGTCTCAGACAACCATCAAGAATAGACGGTACACAATACCACCGAAGCGGTGTGACTGATGCCGAAGTGCTGTATGAATGGCAGGTTGACCGGTCAAGAACAGGTAGGTCCTGCTACAGTACTGGCTTCATGGAGTCTGGTTCATGGGGACTTTGGTACACTGAGGCATTAGTAATGAGACACAGCCCCACAAGCAAGTTGTACATAAACTTAACCCTTTACGTGGTGGCAATTTCAAGCACAGTAGGAAAGCATGGAGACTCTCAGTAATTTACAGAGAAACAGAAATGCAATACAGTACACAACATGACTATTTGGGTTATTATTTGAGATCAAGGATCGAAAACACACTACAGACACATCCCTGGGCAGTGTGCCATGTGACTAAGGGGGTACCTGGGAAATCTTGACCTTTATTAACGCTGTCTGTGTTCCCCCTTTCGTCACATATTTCAGTCAATGATTGGGAAGATTTCTATACAGTACTAATCATTTCTGAAATTGTCCAGTACAGCGGGGAATTTTCTTTTCCTGCTTATGCATTAATAAGGAAAGGAAAACTACTTTTGTTAACAGAACTACCCACTGACTACAACCTTGACAAGCACACATTAATGAGCTTGCCTAAAGATAAGGAAGATGAACTTTCTTTGATCTTCTGCTGTAGAAATGGGAATTACCCACTGTGTAAAAGTCTAAAATGATAACAAATACAGCATTTACCATCCACAAACTGCTCCCTTTGAGAAACATGTGAAAGTTAATTTATCCTAACGAGGAAATATGTCCTTGTTGTGCCAATTTTCAGTAGACTAATGATATTAAATAAAGCTATGTGTCAGTCAATCTGTCAGGAAGAATATATTTAGATTATTCACATGCAACAGTATGATAAGTGTATATTGTTGCATTAAATAACCTGTTAACATGAATAATAATTGAAGCTTTGTGAGTAACATATATCAATGTTGCTATTGTAAGAACAGATATTACTTTAATTTTATGGGATGAGGTAGCATAGATTTTAATTTATCTGCACCAGTGTGAGGATCTGCCACAATACCAGATACAGACAATAGGTAGAATTGGACTGTTAACACTAACAGGGTGAGAATTCTCCGCAATACTTACTACAGATGACAAGTGGCATTGCAAGATCAACACTGACACTTTTTTTTTATAAGGCCCTCACTTCTACCAATCTTTGCTGTAACTTCAGCTTTGTCCCTCAAGACACGTCCTGTCACATGTGGCCAGTTGTGGTGTCTCTCTGATAGCTGCCCCAGCCAAGTGGTTCTATCCTGGGATTAACAGCCCCGTGACATTTTGCCCATGCCAACAACATGGGCCATACTGGGGTAGAGCTGTAGTGTGATGCTTTACAAGATTGCTTAGAGATACACAAAGAGAAGATTGGTACCCTTAAGCAAGCAGTTCCCTGCAGCTGATGCCAGCTAAGAGTTGTTGGTAAACCAAATCAATCACCAACAGAATCCCAGATTTTTGTCTGGAGCAACAAATGGGGGCACACATTTTTGTCTGGGAGAATACAATTATGACATCCTTGCTTTTTGATGGAAACCCCAAAGGGTGCAGGAGATTCCTGATCCAGACATATCTGTAGTTCAAACTACAGCATCATTCCCAACATGGCGGATCACATGCCATCTTCCTGCAAGTCATCTACTGATTGACCAGACTTAAACCTGGGCCACACCACCCGATGGGAAGGATAATCTGTTAATGGGTAACAACAAGGAGTTTTTGGCCATGTTAAAACTGATCTTTATGTCTATGGCTCTGCATGACTGGCCTGGATCAAGCAACGTGTTCAGTCACCTAGAATGCCATTGAATTCGTGACTTGCAACAAAGACCAAAGAGTCACTGCACGCCTCCTTCCAGAGAGGATTGGTGGACTCTATTAAAGATGAGTACACTTGCTGTTACCTTCTCACCTCCTTAGATGAACTCATCGCTATTTGCATTCAGCTTGACACTCACATTAAGGTGCCTCATCTCCAGTGGAAAGAAATGGTTGTCTTCGGTTAGCTCACCAGCCAACGATGATTTTTGCTGTCCCTCCTGAGCTGTTGAAGAAGCCTATGCAGCCTGGGAGGGTCTTTTTGCCCAAAGATGGGAGAGAACTCGCCAAGAGACCAGCTGATATCATGGACCCATTTCTCCTTGGATTTCATCAACGACCTCTACAGCTCCCAAGGTAAAACTACCATGCTGGTGGTAGTGGATCGTTTCTCCAAGCAAGTCCATTTCATTGCTTTAACAAAACTGCTGCCATCAGCACTCCAACACTCCCAGATACTCATCAAAGTGGTCTTCCAGCTGCACAAACTTCCCTTGTAGATCGTCTCCGACCAAGGGTTCAGTTCTGGAGGGTGTTCTGCAAGATGCTGGGAATTTCACTCTACTTCTCGTACAGGTAAAACCTCCAGACAACCAGCCCACTAGTGTCTTATTCACTTATATTACACCATGTTGCATTTTTACGTATATTTTTGTTTAGTATTCAGTCAATATTCTCATTTATGGCAAATGTTCGTCAGTTCATCAACATTTGAATACAAATGAAATGCTCCTAAATGTACCAATTAAAGTTGATCCATTTCAACTTAAAATATGTTGATCTAAATATCAACATTATTATCTTCTTAGCAGCTTTTTTTATAAATAATTTAAACGCTGAAAAGAAACGGTTTGATTTGTATTCATTACCCATCCCTTCAAAAATCTCTGTATTAACAGTGAATTTCTTTTCCAACTGACTGCGCATCCTAAGTGTGTTTTAGAGGTTATAACCCCCAACACATTTTCATGACCTCAGTTTACAATCACTACCCTACTTCTGTAGACCTGCAAACAATCCATGATGTCCAAGCAGACTGAATTAGCCCAAAAAGAGGGAAGTCATTTTAAAACTTACAATGTTGCATATTGTGCCTAAACCTAGATAGCTCAGCATATTAAAGCATCTGCCACTCCTTTTTTTTACACTCTGTATCAATGAACCAATCATGGCGTGTAAGACTCAATTCCATGTTTAAGTTGTGTTTGGAGTTTAATTTCTACTGTTGGATGGAGTCTGTCTATTGTTCATAGTGAATGTTGGGTGGAAAGAGGACGCTGTAGAAAAAAAAATGTTATTCTTTTTTTAACCCCAAGAATTAATTTATAAAACCTTATTGTGTTTAACTACAGTTTAGTGTTGGCTTAAGTTAACTATGTTATTGTAAATTATAAAATTCTACTTCATTGTCATGATCGTCATCATCAATTATTTATACGACTGCAGTGCCGTACAGTCAGTATAACCTATACTACAAAAAGCAAAACAAGCTTATACAAGATTGACAGAGAAGGGGCAGAAATGAAACAGCACTGAAGAGGGACCTTTTTTCGAATTGATCCGGGGTGCATCGTTGCCTTAATGCAGTTCATTGCTACTTTTCTCACCTAGAAAGCAGCTGTGTAGATGCCCCACCCATGTGAACGAGAAGATCATGGGGGAGGGGCCTTGACAACACTGCTGCCTGTCTGAAATACTCAAGCAATAGTGGGATAGAGCAGAACAGGACCACTGGAGTCTTCACAGAGGCTGTCCGCTGTATTTCAGGTTTAGTGATCTCCACTAAAAAATGCATTTTAACATTATAAATCAATTGTCTATGATACCCCATACACAACAATCTAAATCTGACTAACCAGTCCAGATATTATTTAAACTTAATTTTCATAAGAAGATTTCAGGCTTATACAGGATTTCACGCATCCAATGTTGCTTCTAATTTCACATAATTCTCAATACCCTGTTATTCTCATTATTAACTTAAATCATAAATGAGGCTACGCTGAGCTTCTTTTTTTTTAGTAAAAAAACAGAAAAGTATAATTTAATGGAAGAAGTGGTTCTAAAGAGGTAGAAGGCTGGACTTTGATGTGACATTTGCATGTTTGCTTCTGGAGATTATTCTGTCCATCCACACACCTGGACGCACTTCCAGATTGCTGAGGCCTCTCCTGGGAGTGGAGAAGTGTGCTCTCTGAAATGCGCTGGGACATGTCCATGTGTACTGCATACTTGCCGACTCTCCCGGACTCTTGAATTATGGGTAGGTGTCCCAGACTCCTGGGAGATCAGGCAATCTACTGCAACCTGCCCACTTCCTAGTGAAGAGAGCAGGATGGGAGCCTCCAAAATGTGATTTGCGCCATTGCATCACAGAGTGGGGTCAAAATGGCGTGATTCCCCGTGCTTTGCCCCCTTCATCATCACACGTCACCTCCCCTCCAGTGTAAAAGAGTAAAAATTGGGTAAGCGTGGTGTACCAATAAAAAAAAAATATGAGAGTATATTTACTAAACTGCGGGTTTGAGACAATAGAAATGTTGCCTATAGCAACCAATCAGATTCTAGCTGTCATTTATTTAGTACAGTCTACAAAATGACAGCTAGAATCTGATTGGTTGCTATAGGCAACATCTCCACTTTTTCAAACCCGCAGTTTAGTAACTATACCCCATGGTGTTATGCAGTGTGGATCGAATGAGAGACTCCTATAAGGAGCACTGCTAAACAATTTCATGAGGACGGAATGTCCTATCTCACAAGCTTTGCAATGAAAATCATTATACAATTAACAGTGCAAAATAAGAATCTGCATCCGATAGCAACCAGTCTGATGTCACTTTTATTTCTTAAAGTGTACAAGAAAAATGACACAACCTGACTGGTAGGTATGGGCACCTTCATTGTATTTCCACCCATAAAAAATAAGTAAATAAACTTCTGTTTAAAATAAGCTACTTGTCACTATTACTCCACATACATCCATTTCAGCCCGAACTGGGAAATTTCCTTTTGAAATTACAGCCACGACTTGATCCTTAAACAGTACATTTGCTTCACTTGAACCGCTGCCAGGACAGCTACTACCTCAATTGCTACCACATGCTACTTGTTTTATAGCCAGCACGTGGTTTAAAATGACATAAACTGTTCGCTCCAAGATTTTCTCTGGTTTGCAGAAACCAACAGATATAACACCCACTAAATGGTTGTAGCAGGGAACAATAGTGCGCTGGCTTATTGACTGCATTAGGTCATTTTGGGTGGCAACGGCGGAGACTAGGACTATATCTACAATGCAGTACTGCAATGAATGTGGTGTACTCATTCTATGTTTGGCCATATTGCTGTGTGGCATGTGAGCAAAACATTAACAGTTATTCTTTGCAGCAAGGTAGTGATTCAGGTGTGAGATCCAGTTTCCAACCCAAAACATCTAAAACTTTAAACAACATTAGCTAATTCTGTATGCCAGGCGTAGAAAGTTTATGGGTCCCCAATGGTAGTTGTTGGCAGGACAGGCTGGGAACTACAGTTCCCAACATGCCTTGCCAGCCTCTGGTTGTCATGTTAATATTCAGCAAGCCTTTGTTCATTAATGAGTGTGGTACAATTTGAAAATGAAAAAATATAAATACAATTATTTTACATATATCAACTATTGTTTGCAGTATTATGGAACAACATAATTGTCACTGAAGATCGCCTGTGAACTAATACTATTCAACAATTCAAACTGTAGCATTTGCCAAAGACATCACTGAGTCATAAGTCTAAGTTGAAGCCATTCTTACATATAGCTGTTGTAGCCTTTCTAGAGATGCCATATCTCTGAATGATGATTTATAAAAATCCCATTAAAATTAGCAGTTATAATCGCCAATGTGTGTTGCTACTGCTGGACTCATGGGGGGGGGGGGAATTCAATTGGCCGACTTACGAGCAAAAGTAACGTGGCCTGCGCATTATTACCGTTATTACTGTAGTTTAAACACCGGCTTTTGGAGCAGCGAGCAGAAAGCCAGGTTAAAACTACCCTAATAACGGTAATAGTTTTAACGCCGCGGAAATTCGGGGGAAATTGAATTCCCCCCATGGTGGTAATGACAGCCTTAAGGCCAGGAGTTATCATTTCTATACCCCAGTGTTCCATTTAACTTAAAAACAACCTGCTAGTTTTCATAAATCAACTTCTGTGGAAAGGCATTCCGCAGCTTTACAATGGCACATGCAACAATGTGGTTGGCTAATTTGATCATTATTGACTAAAGCTACAGTGCATTTCACCCCCAAATAACCCCCATTAATTGCCCTGTGCATCTGGACATGGACCACTTTGGTGTCTGATATCACCAACAGACAAGAAAGCATGGAGCCTCTTCTGATCTAGCTATTGAACAACTATATCCACAGTTCTGTGTGTGGCCAAATAAGGTACATACTGTATATGGTCATTTGTTTCATTGGCTGAATAATCATTAATTGCCCTGTGCATCTGGACATGGACCACTTTGGTGTCTGATATCACCAACAGACAAGAAAGCATGGAGCCTCTTCTGATCTAGCTATTGAACAACTATATCCACAGTTCTGTGTGTGGCCAAATAAGGTACATACTGTATATGGTCATTTGTTTCATTGGCTGAATAATCAGACGGCATATTAACTCATATGATCAGGTTTATGGTGAACAACCCTTCAAATAATTAAAGTTGAAAGCACCTTGGAGTACTTCATCAAACCCTTAAGCTGCCCATACACAGGCAGTTCAGACCCCTCAGATGTGACAAATGATCAGGTCATGCGGCGTTTAGGTCGAGCGGCTGAAATCTCTGAGAAGCACTTAGTTCATCTGAACATACTCAAATCACAGTCATGGTCCAAATGCATATTCTGCCCTATACATGTATCAATCTGCAGCCAATTTGGTTAAACAAATGACATAATTGTTCACTGGGGAATAACATTCCCCTTTCTTCCTATCCCCTTCTTCTTTTCACCCTCTCCTATTGTAATAATTATGTAAAAACCTCAGCAGACATGTTGTAAATGTTGCTTTGTAGTTCTTGAGTTATAATTAGCTGTTACGCTATCTAGAAAGTTAATTTGTCTCATATATATTGTCAGTGTGAGAGTCCCAAATAAAATATTAAACTAATAAATAGGAATGGACATGACTCTCCCAGATAAAAGTTGTAGTGTTCTTTAAAACATTTGATCAGTGAGCCTAGGTAATTAGGTTACACTGAGAACCTCTTTCAGGATAGCCACTTAACATATGCAGATCACATTCAAGCTTTTGATCCTGTATTTCCTATTTAGAGGAGACTGTCTAACAAGACAGGGTAAAAACAAAGTAACCACTAGATGTAAGGTGTAAATTAGGGAAAGCTGTATGCTAGAGGAACCGTTTAAACCAGGGGTGGGCAAACCTGTCCTCAAGGGCCATATCCAGTTCATGTTTTTAGGATTTTTTTAATCATGTACAGCTGAGTTAATCTATTTGGCTGGGTCAGTAATTATCCCACCTGTTTCTACAGACAGAAATCCTAAAAACATGAACTGGATATGGCCCTTGAGGACAGGTTTGCCCACCCCTGGTTTAGACCAATACAAAATATATAAATAATTAACTTCAAAGAATATGCCTTAATATTTCATATTTTGGGAAATCAGCATGCACTCCGTACTCAGGGGCAAAAACCGCACAAGGGTTGTGAAGTATAGATACCAACTGTACAGGGAGCCCGCAGTAGTCACATGTCTTTTGGAATGATATTTGATATTGTTGTAATTCCATCATTTTTGGTATGTAAATGTGTGGGAGGTTATGACGGGTTTATTGAAGAGGGAGTTATGTCTCTGGGATATGCCTGAGAAAAATTAAGAGAGGTCAAAACTTGTGGAATATTTTTGAGAAAACCGTAGTTTCCTCCCTCACATTAGTACGTGCCCTGCCACTGTGAATATCGTCCCATTTCTGTGTGTGAGGGGGCAGATGGTCAGCTCTTGGGGTCTCAAACTAATTGAAGGACTGTCCTTCTCATTCTGCCTGCCCCAGGCATACAGATTATCATGCGTAAATTTATTCTCTGTAATTTCATCCCATTTGTTTTTATAATTGTTATACATTAATTATTTGTATGTCAATTGTTATCTGTTTGTTTTTATATCCAAATGCTCTGTACCTTTGTAGGATAAATCTGATATTTAATACGTTTTGTCCTTGAAACTCTAACGAATCCATTAGCCTTTTATGAAGAGTATTGCTTGACCATGTTAACCCTTTGAACGCTACTTATAGAATCCAAAGCTCGCAAGATCCAAGATCCGACGAAGTAACAATGACGTTTTACCTCGTTTTCAATTCCGAGGATGCGCAAAAGTACAGAGTCGGCTCGGCTCGGTGCTCGGATCTGCTAAGTTTGGGTGTGTTCGGTTCTCTGGGAATCGAGCCTGAGCATCTCTATTAGAAATCTCTTAATAAAAAAGTTAAAAATGAAAATAGTGGTCATTAGGATCATGTATGGACAGCTGTGAAAAGAAAACTTGTTCAGAGACATAGACACTACATGCATTTCACACATTGACACTACATGTATTTCACACATTGACACTGCGTGTATTTAAATTAATTAATTATCTCTTGCTGTTGGCCCCTCATTGCTGGATAGAACAGGTATCATTTTGACAATCCATACTTAAAAGCTTCTATTTATACCCTATTAATTAGAGTGCTTGTCTATTGCATCCCAATTTCAATAAGTAAATTTTACTGGCTGGCACAGTACAGTCATTTATTATTATTATTATCATTATTGTAGACTTCTAAAGAACCACAGTGCTCCGCAGCGCCATACAGTAGGGACAACAGGACATACATAAAACAGGGACATAAAAGGTAGACAAAATAAATACAGACATGAAACCAAAGGGTATGGAGGACCCTGCTCATTAGAGAGATTACATTCTAATTGGAAGAGGGCACAGCTGAAACAAGAGGAACGAGTGTGGCTCAGAGTGGAGATTGGGACAGTTGTGAGGGAGCATTAGCTTGGGTAGTATAGGTGGGAATAAAGCAATGGATTTTCAGAGATTTGAAGGCTGTGGAAAACCTGATTGGGTGTGGGTAGCAGCACAGTATAAGTCTTGTAGGCGGGAGGGAGAGGTGGTTACCAGAGACAAGGTTCAGGTAAATCTAAGAGGGCAAGAAATAGGAGCATTTTGAAATTAGATTTCAGATGTATGAAGGGTGGTGCTGTTGAAGGCTTTCTAGATTAGGATGAGGAATTTGAATTGATTTCTGGAGGACATGGGGAGTCAGTGTCGGGATTTGCAAAGTGGTGCAGCAGATGTGGAGCGGTGAGAGAGGTAGATCAGTCTTGCCACAGTATTTGATATGGATTGAAGTGGGGATAGATAGGTGAGGGAAATCCAAAAGCGGTCTTTGTAAAGATGTACAATTAAAATACTAACACCCAAACCCACACCTCTAATTAGTCTAGATACGATTGTGCTAGTTTTAGTTTCCTCTGATTTGCATTGCTTGTTTTGTAGAGCTTCTGGTCCACGTTTACTTCTAGATATTTTTCAATTCTTTTGAATGAAGTATTTATATAGTGCACCATTATCTTCAATATATTTGTTACCTTTGCATTTATTTGTGTAACACCCCCCTAGTGGTGTTTTAGTTAAACCTTTACCTCAGTGAATAGAGGAGGGGTCACCTAGAGGGTAAGATAGAAGTTTCTGAAAAGTTACATAAACTGGTTACCATGGTGATAACCCAGCCCAGCCTGTGAGACTAAGTGAGAGGAAGGAGGGGCTGTCATTAAGGGGGGATAGGAACTGAGAAGGGAGACACAAGAGGAGAGTTGTAGCTGGGGACCTGGGGTGGAAGCTCCCAGGCTCCCCCAGCATTGCCTGGAAGTCTGAGCATGGTGACTGAGCCAGGGCAAGGAATGTGTGCCCTGGATGAGGGGGAGAACTCCATGCCACTATAGAGAACCCAAGAGAGAGGGGGACACTTTGCATGGAAGAGGCCCTGGAGTGAGGGCTGCTACAAGAGGCCTGGTAGCTGTAGTGTCAGATCCTGAGGCTGAGAGTACACAGAGTGACGTGTCAGAGCACAGGAGACATCATCCCCGCAGAGGAGGGGTGAGCTGCAGTTGAGAGGTACACAGAGTGTGTCAGAGCTGCATGGAGGAGAGGCTGCCTGCCTATTAGCATCCATGCATGTGCCCCTGCAGAAAGGGTATCTGCAGTGAGTATGGAGTGTAAGAGAGACCAATGATTTATGTTACATAACATCTGGATAACATTAAGAACTGTGCAGGAGGAGTAATGAGATATATTTGCAACCATATTCGTATTGCTCATTAAGAACTGTGCTGGAGAGAGTAAGGAGCTGTACATATATTTCTTTATTGCTGCAACCATTATGATTATCGTGCTGGAGGAAGAGTGTAAATAAAGAGTTGAGTTTGTTATAGAGATGGTCTGGCGCCCAAATTATTGTGACTTCTATTACACTGCACCAAAGTGACATTACCTGTGTCCCACTAACTACAAAGAAACACCTGCATGTGCAGGGACCCCCTGATCATTTACACCCATGCCCATCAGCTAGCCAGGGCTTGAGAAGGAGGTGCACTGTGTACCCTTTGCACCCCACACTACACACAGTGACAGGGGGTTACATTTGCATTGAACTTTATCTCCACGTAACAGCTAAGACTTCCAAATGACAATGATTCTCTTACATCGAGATGGCACAGCTAATGACCTCAATTACCTGTATTACATAACATTAGCAAATGCTGAAATACAATTTTCCTGTCCTTTTTCTAAACCAGTTAAAATGAGGTGCCCCAAGCAGAATCATGTGATACTTCACCATCAACTATAGTTCACCTGAAATAACAACAATGTTCTTTCATAAAACCACTTGAAAGTACAGTACATGTTGTCTAATATAGGGATATGTGCTTTAATTTGCACTGTAACTTTATTTTTAAAGTTGTATCCAAATCTTCAGGAAAATGTGAGCACTCTACATCCATTACAGCATCCTCGCTTAAATAATTTTATTTGGGTGTCAAAAAAAAAGATGTAACATAAAATCTGAGATTAATCAGGTTACATGCCCATACTGCGCATTGAACACAAGCCACCTACGTCATGGACTAAGCTGTCCGTACAGACCATTGATCCTTGTGGGAGATGAGTTTGCCCTTGAGCTGTCTTCCAGTGAAACCTTGGCGATAACATTGCAGTTATCATTGGAGTTTCAGACACCTCCGGAAGTGTCCGCTTTTGGTACAACATGGATAAATCTAATATAAATTACTCTGTGTGTTCAGTAAGCAATTGAATGACCAGATAAGTATTTTACGCTTTTCACTTACACCTGCCCTGTAGCTAGTGCAAACGGTTGAAACAAAAGAGAAACTCAAGACTTGAATCGGCCACATCGGTGTCGGGAGCCCTTAGCACGCTATTATTATACATTGCCTACATTTATCTGCCCCCTTTTCACCTCTGTTCCACCCATCAAGTCGTAGTCCTTAGTGTACTCTGTGTTCGAATAGGATTTGCCTGCAACACAGTGGCTTAGTCGTTAGCACTTCTGCCTCACAGCACTGGGGTCATGAGTTCGATTCCCAACCATGGCCTTATCTGTAAGGAGTTTGTATGTTCTCCTTGTTTTCGCCTGGGTTTCCTCTGGGTGCTCCGGTTTCCTCCCACACTCCAAAAACCTACTGGTAGGTTAATTGGCTGCTATCAAAATGGACCCTAATCTCTCCCTCTCTGTCTGTTTCCCTCTCTGTCTGTGTGTGTCTGTGTGTGAGTGTGTGTCTATATTAAGGAATTTAGACTGTAAGCTCCAATGGAGCAGGGACTGATGTGTACAGCGCTGCAAAATTAGTGGCACTATAGAAATAAATGATGATGATGATGAATTGTGCTCATTAGCGTAACGAGGAAGGTGGTGTTTCATATTAGGAAATCTAGCACACAGGGAAGGGGTTTTTCAGATAAAAATAAAAGTACGAAATAAGTGACATGATGTCACTCTCTCACACACCAAATGTATGGAATCTAGGCAACCACCTTAGTTCGCCAGCGCCGGCCAGGTCTGCAGTCCAATAGGAGAAGAGTTTAACCAACGTAAACTCTATTTTCATGGAGCTCAGGGGGTTAAACCACGGAACTGGCATGCAGTTACTTAGCATAATTGGCCGTGGAATGGATCAGCAGCATGTGATGTTTGATATGCCCTTAATTTAGTGCTTAACCAGCATACACAGCTTCATACAACACTTAGAAGTAAGTCTACAAATATTTATCTAAGCTTGCAGTATGACTTCTCAGTATATTAATACTCACTTCAATCTTTGGTTTGTTGGAGACACAGTGCCAGGGAACTGTAATCACTGTCACTAGTAGAACATTGGTCTTTGTGCGTAAAAATTGTGTTGAAGACTGCAGGATTAATCAATGTAATCACAGTGCGACATGTACATTTCTATGAGAAAGTAAACTGATAGAATTGGAGGTGTTCCTTTTGACATTTAGTTTAGTTTAGAGAATACTTGTAAAATGTAAAATGTTTGATCGTTATTAAAACCGTGTGTAAATATCAGGAAAGATTCATAAAGGGTTTATTTCTGGAGAAGTGGGTGTCCCACAGCCGGTGCTACCATTAGTTGAACTTAAGTAGTTGCCTAGAATGTCAGTGGATAAGGGGCTCCTAAAACACTGAACGAGTTGCATAATGTGCAGTGATTTTCAGGTTCTAGTGGCGCACCCACATGAAACCCTGGCCGCTGAGGAGAAGCGCCCACTAGCTGCTTACATGTGAAGGTCCTGCTTCTCCATGTCAGTACTACGCTGGGAGTGATGTGCTTGGTAGTGATGTCACAGCCAGTATGAGGAGCCAAGGACGCTGTCCCCATCTCCTGCTTGGAAAGATAAGAAGAGCAGGGCTGGGATCGCTGCTTCTGAGAAAGTATGGAGTTCTGCCTAGGGCACCCCAGGCCTTGCACCAGCCCTGGTAAGGCCCCAGAATAAATTACTCAATACAGATATTCATAATTAATTTCATGCTCATGACACAAAGGATGCACAATATCATTTTCAGGTCTCATTGGAAAAAAATTGTTAGGGAGATATTTTTTTGTTACTTCTTATTCTAACCACATATGCTTAATTATCACAGGTAATAATGGTCCAATTAACCATAAATCACAGTGTATATGGACCCAATAGGGGCTTGATATCCAAAATCCTATAATACAATAAAAACATAGCTGGTCATTATTGAGCATGTTGCTAAATGCATTCGGATCATGGCTGCTATTGACTCTTCCAGACACGAGGAAAATAGATTTGTAAGAAATTCCATTCATGTAATAGCCTTTGTGGAGTGATAATGGCTGTGCGTCCTTCCCCACAGCGAGGGATGCCTCTAAAATTGTGTCCTGTTCACCCCTTTATTTCCTTTCCTTTCAATAATCTCGCTCCACAAAATTAAATATCGTTTTCTGCTCTGTAAAACTAAGTCCATTCTTATCAGGGGTCACCATTAATCCACCCAACTCTTCCCATCATCCAGTACAATCTTCTACCCTTTCCTCCTCCATGTGCCAAAATTCAGTGTCACCTCTAGAGTATATGAGAAACAATTCTTACATATGGCGCCACTCTGCTCAGAGGCTCTATCTACATAAGTACATAGAATCTTAAGAGTTGTGTTCTTCTACCAAACACCAAACCTTTTATGAAAACTGCCCATTACCCATTGAAAGACCATACTATTGGAGCATTTTAGTTCCTTTTTAATTTCCGTTTTTTCCTAGTGACTCTGATGCCGCAGATTAATTTTCTCAAATGCAATGTATGGGGTCAAGAAGGATGTTTCTTCCCTCTTAAGGGGGTCATGTTGCATTGAAGATACATTTTGTTTTCTGTATGTAATACATATAATATATAATAATTATTTTTTTTACTTTTGCGCACAAAGCACTATTTCCAACACACAGAAAACACCATTTGCATCCAACTCAAATTGGCAACTATCAAGGCTAGGTAATGGCTTGTGCTTGATTGGTGGCTGCCGGAACAGATAGCTCTCGCTGCATATACAGCATTGGATATAACACTGACAGCAAAGCAGCCTTATAGAGAAAGCGACTGAGGTCATCTAAAACCAACAGAACTGCAGATCTGTCTCTTTTGTTACCAGGATCGGACATTCTTAGGCCCCTGGACATCCAATATAGTGCTCCCATCAGATGAGACTGAAGTGGGAGGAAGAGAGAGAGAGGGGGGTACTGTGTGAACACTGAGAACATCTGTGCCCTCACCACATAAATGGGGATAGAGACAATCATGCACTAACAACTGGATGATTCCAGTGGTTGAAGAAACAGCAGAAGTGGGGGAGGGCCCAATCGTATGTTATGTGCGTATTGTCGCTAACCAATAACGATTGTCGAACCTCGATTTGTGTTTCCAAAGCACAAAGAATTATTCGCAAATAAGTAGAATAATATGCTCAAGCGAAGTAATAGTAAATACAGCCGTTACTTATCGCAGGCGCTCTGGATCCAGTGCAGTCATTCAATTCTGAAGTCTGGGGACAAGATGTCTGCACTCTGGATCACAAGCTGCTGCTTATATACACAATCACATACAGTAATACAATGAAGATGGAATAGCTTGCATCTATTGGTCCAGGTCTCAGGAAGGTCCAAGGGGTCGTCATCATTGGCCAGTTCATACAAAGGAATCCAAAGGAGGGGGTCATCTCAGCAGGGGGTATGCTCTGCTCTTCCCGCCAAGATTCCTTAGTCTTAAGTAGTTCATAATTCCCTATCATTCATAACTTGTGTATGCACTCTGCGATTCCCTCGCAGAGTGAACCAAACAGTAGGATATGTAACAAGGTTCAGTATGATACCACTCATGATGTTATTCCTTCAACCCATTCCGTGTATTTCACTAATATGCATGTAACTCTGATATTACATATAAATACTACTATATCTCGACATAACTGACTATGTGTTGTAACTACCATTAATGTGTACTATTTTATAAGTATGCGTGTCTGTGCGAATGTATGGTAAAAGACTGATTACGGTTGCATCCACGTGTAGTGGATGAGCACGCCCTTTCACGCCGTAGCGTGCCCTTGTACGCCGTAGCGTACCGTACGCATCTTTTCAGACAAAGACAACCAAGTTTGCTAGACTTTAATTGAAAAGACTTTATCCAATTTACTGACTTCGACAGTTCCACCCTTTGATAGTGTAATAAACTATCACCCAATCACCGTTTCAAGTTCAGGATTATACAATACTTCTTCACAGACCATGATCTCAGTATCTGGTACCACCCTTTCAGTCTCTTTCTCAGTGTTACTCCTATGAGACCATTTTCCACACTTCAACACAGTAGGAACACATTTGACAACTAAACCAATTGCTAAGATGACACCCAGTATAAGGAGAAGGAGCTTACCTACACTCGCAATCATTTCCTGTACCCACTCCCCCAGACCGGAGAACCATTTTGCTGGGTTCAACCATGAGAACCAACCCGCCACCTTTTCCCCGACCTCATATAACGAAGAATTATGGCTCTTTCGAAATTCCCATTTCAGCTGCAAAATTTCATCCATCTTCCGGTCTATAACCTCTTTAGGGTCATCCGTATTATTAGTAATGTACGTGCAACATTTGACACCGAACTGGATGGCCATTGTCACACAGTACCCACCAGTAATAGAGGTGAGATAATTTAGTACCAGTCTATGTTGCACCAAATCTTTCTTGTACGTTTGTAGCTCCCTTCCAGTATACCTGAAAGTGTCATCATACATCTCGGTGATATTATCTATTAATTTGGCTAGGTCTTGGATATATTTAAAGTTTAATGTTCCCCGAGCTGTCCTGGTGAGATCTAGAGCAACCATAACTTGGAAACCAGCAGTTTCACTAATCAATTTTGTAGCTATGGGTTCCTCACCAGGAATCATATTTCTCTTGCCACGGTGTTCATACTGTGTGTGTATGTATGGTGGTGATGTAGTCTTGTGAATATCTACCATTTCTTCATGAGTAATAGTCATGATTTCAGGAACCAGTTTAGCTAGGAAACACAAGCCCTTGGAACTCGGAGTCACCCAGGAATAAGCTTTTCTCCCACAAAAAAAATACACATCCTCAGGGAGAACATAAGGAACAGTATGCCCATGAATTATATCACACAGAGTTTTGATAAAACTACCCATGCCTAGTGTCTCCATCTGCTCTAGACACGTGTCGGCATTAATGATATTTTCACATTTATCTGTAGAGACTTTTCCAATGGATACCTTCTTATGTTTGGTTATACGCCCTAACTTGTGACTTCCATCAACATTCCTGCCTAGTAGTGACCTTGTGAGTCTTCCTCTAAAATGAGTGTGGCGAGCCATTGTCTGATCTGATAGGTCAGCCTCCCAATTCTCCAGGCGCTTTGCATGAGATATGTTTAGGCACAGCAAAGATCTGCCTATGGAGTATTGTCGAAGCGTCAGACTAGGGGACCTAGTGTTATTGTACCTCCCTTCTATGGGCCTCCCACCCCTCAATTCGAGTACTTCGGATATGTTTAGGGGGAATGGCACTAGTCTTATGTTATGCTGCCCTTGAGGCACATGAGAGAACACCCAACACTCGGTTTGGTTTAGCACCTTACCCACCAGGGAGTGATAATCCTCCAAAGGATGCCCGCCTATATTCAGAGTACTGGGGGACTGGCATCGTTGGATGCATCTCTCTTCAACTAGGGAGTAGCAGAACTTGCAGATACAATACTCATCAGACAATAGCCCCTCACACTGCCTCCGAGTTCCTGAGCTAGCAGACCTTTTCATAACCCCTGGACCAAGTTTGATAATGGGCTGTTCAGAGTATCCTATTAACTTTTCTTCGGCCTCCATTTCATCCGTATCACTCCCAGAACTCTCCTCCATTCTCCATCCTCCTTCACAAAAATAGAATGTCCTAGAAAAAGTAAAAACAAGGAAAATCCTGGAACAAAAGAAAAACAAAAACCGCCACTCCATCGCTGGAAAGATAGTTCTGAGGCAACGTCTCTGGTTCAGGTGTCTCAACTGCAGGCTTTAGGTCTCCCGGAACAGGCTCACAAGTGACAGTTCTATGTCGTCGGTCTGAGTTTTGTCTTGCACTTTCTCCGGATTATGGACTCTCCTGCAGTGGGTGGAATGGACCCAAGTGTCTCTCTCTGCAACCTTCAGTGATGTAGTACTGGTCAGCAGCACTTGGTACGGGCCTTCCCAACGGTCTGTTAAACAACCTTAACGTAAGAAATTGCGGATCATAACATAGTCTCCAGGTTCAACATCATGACAGTTCGTCTCTGGCATACCAGGTGACAGCATTTTTAGTTTTTGTTGTTGTTGTTTCAGCTGTCTACTCATTCTTATAAGATATTGTACAGTCACTTCATTATTACACTTTAAGTCGTCTTGTGGACTCACGATCAAATGAGGTTGTCGTCCGAACAGTATCTCAAAGGGGGACAGATTAAGGGGAGGTCTAGGAGTGGTTCGAATGCTATGGAGGACCAACGGCAAAGCCTCAGGCCAGGCCAACCCAGTTTCAGCCATTATCTTACCCAGTTTGTTCTTGATAGTACCGTTTACTCTCTCCACCTTACCACTGGCTTGTGGTCGGTAAGGGGTGTGAAGTCTGCTACTGATTCCCATGAGTTTACACATATTTTGGAAGATATCACCAGTAAAATGGGTACCCCTATCACTTTCAATGATTCTAGGGATACCGAACCTACACACAAAGTCATGTACAATTTTCTTTGCAGTGAACACAGCAGTATTAGTGGCTGCCGGATATGCTTCTACCCAACCGGAAAACACATCAATACACACTAACACATACTTTAGATTCCTGCACGGTGGTAATTGGATATAGTCAATTTGTATTACCTGAAAAGGTCCGTCTGTAGGAGGGATGTGGGATGGCTCAGTTGGAATAGTTTTCCCAACATTTTTCCTCAAACAAGTAAGACATGACATTGCTTTCTTACCAGCTTGAGAGGAAAATCCGGGAGCACACCAGTATGCTCTCACCAGTTTGCGCATACCTTCTTTACCCAGGTGAGTCAGGCCGTGTGCTGCTTCAGCCAGGCTTGGATAGTATGTTCGGGGAGCTACAGGCTTACCTTGTCCACCCCTCCAGAGTCCTGAGGACTCTTGACCACATCCCTTCGCCTTCCAGACTGCCTTTTCCTGCAGGGAACACAAATCTTGCATTTCAATTAATTTCTGCATGTCTAATGTCTGAAAAACCATCATAGTCTCGGTCGATACAGTCATAGGTTGCCCTGCTGCCCATTTAGCAGCTTCGTCTGCCCTGTTGTTGCCCAGTGACACTGGGTCTTCTTCAAAGGTATGGGCTTTACACTTTATGACGGCTACTGTTCTGGGTAACTGTATCGCTGTCAGAAGTCCTTTTATGTGTTGTGAATGTGCTACTGGTGTACCTGCTGCTGTCGTAAAGTTTCTAAGACGCCAAAGGGCCCCAAAATCATGCACTACCCCAAAGGCGTACCTAGAGTCAGTATATATATTGGCTGATTTACCCTCTGCCAATTCACACGCACTCCTTAGTGCTACTAGTTCTGCCACCTGGGCTGAGTGAGGTGGGCCAAGGGGTTCAGCTTCTACCACATCCTGATCGTCTACAACAGCGTAACCAGTACATAGCTCTCCTGTCTCTGTCTGTCTATGGCAACTTCCGTCTGTATAAAACGTAAAATCTACATTTTCTAAGGGGGTGTCACGTATGTTGGGCCTTGCAGTAAAGGTCTGATTCAGGTGTTCCATACAGTCATGCGTGTCAGTATTCTTGCCTAACTCATCATCAACCAGGGTCTCCTCACCTCCCACCCTTTGTGTCTCTTGAGACACATACGGAAGGTATGTAGCTGGATTTAAGGTGTTACATCGTTTGATGGTGATGTTTGTGGGTGCCATCAGGGCTAGTTCCCATTTTGTGAATCTAGCTGAAGAAACATGTCTGGTTTGGGCTGAATTTAACAGAGCTGATACAGCATGGGGTGTATAGATGGTTGAATTATGACCTAATACTACATCCTCGCTCTTACTTACTAGAAGGGCCGTTGCTGCTACACTTCTGAGACATGTTGGGAGTGATCTTGCCACATTGTCTAATTGTGCACTGTAGTATGCTACCGGTCTGCTAGCGTCACCATGTTTCTGTGCGAGGACACCTGCTGCACAGCCATCAGCTTCTGTACAAAATAGCTCAAAAGGCTTTTCATAATCGGGTATTCCCAATGCAGGTGCTTTATTCAGACTATCTTTAAGATTAAAGAATGCTTGCTCTGACTCTTCTGTGTGTACAACACGTTCTGGTTTTGAGGAAGAGACTAGCTCCTGCAATGGTAATGCCAGAATAGAAAAACCTGGGATCCAGGATCTACAGTATCCACACATCCCCAAGAAAGTACGAATCTGCTTCTGGCTCTGCGGCAGAGTCATGTGTTGTATGGCCTCAATTCTGTCGGTTGTCAGGTGTCTTAGCCCCTTAGTGAGGCAATGTCCTAAGTATTTGACCTTAGTCTGACATGGCAGTAATTTATCCTTTGCCACCTTGTGCCCTGTTTGTGAAAGATAAAGCAACAACAATTTAGTATCATGCAAACATGACATAAAAGAATCAGAGCACAACAACAAATCGTCCACATATTGAATTAGAACAGACCCATTGTGGGGTTGAAAGGATTGCAAACAGTCATGTAAGGCTTGGGAGAAAATACTGGGGCTGTCAATGAACCCCTGGGGTAGTCTGGTCCATGTATATTGCACTCCCCTGTAGGAGAATGCAAAAAGGTATTGGCAGTCAGGGTGAAGAGGGACTGAGAAGAAAGCAGAACATAGATCAATGACAGTAAAATGACTGGCAGACGGTGGAATCTGCATGAGGATGACAGCTGGATTTGGCACTACGGGGAATTGGCTCTCAACAACTTTGTTAATTCCCCTTAAGTCCTGGACTAATCTATAGCCCCTCCCCCCACTCTTCTTCACAGGGAAGATGGGACTATTTGCTGTACTGGCTGTACGGATTAAAATCCCTTGTTGTATCAGCCTCTCAATAACAGGATTTACCCCTAGTTCCACCTCCGGTTTTAATGGATACTGTGGGATTTTTGGAGCTATCCTACCACTTTTTAGATTGACCATGACAGGGGCTACGTTTGCCTTCAGTCCAGTGTCCTGTCCATCTCTGGTCCATAGGGAACCTGGTATTTCCAGCAACATCCCCTTTACTTGAGATGGACTTTGTTCTATAACAGGAGAGTGTAACATTAACCTTTGAGGGGTGTCCAATATGTCCTGTACCTCATGTGCAACCTTCTCGGGTATATCTAGGAACACACCATCTGAAGTACAGTATATGACACAACCCATTTTACATAACAAGTCTCTCCCTAGCAAGTTAGTAGGAGCCGCTGCAGCTAAGAGAAACAAATGCTTAGTATGCAGAGGGCCTATAGTAACTTCAGCGGGTTTAGTTATAGGATAATGTAACACTTTTCCCGTCACCCCCATAGCTGAAATGGTTTTACTGGTCACCTGTAGATTGAAAGGAGAGGTTATCACAGATCGGGCCGCCCCTGTATCTACAAGAAAAGTTTGTTTCCTACCAGCTATGTCAACTATCATTGTTGGTTCTTCACTCTGACTCTCAGTTAACCTCACTGGCTGTAGACTACAGGTATGACCTGACCCCTAGCGCTGACTATTGATTTCCCGCACAGCATTTGCTGCCGTAATATGCGCGGGTAGATGTGAGTCTTCTAGTCTATGTGAATCCCTCCTTGGAGGATATCTATGTGACCCACCCCTCTGTGTATTGAGTCTTTCCTTTTTACAATCTCTCATGTAATGTCCTTCCTTGTTACAGTTGAAGCACCTGATCACTTTAGGTTTCTTGTTATATGGGTTGTATGCTGGTGGTCGTGTATGCACCCTTTCTAGAGCCTGTATACTTACCGTCATTAACCTATCACTTTTCTCCTCCCTTTTTCTAAAAAGGTTTTTGTCATGCTCCACAGCAGACTCCCTAAGAGAGTCTACCGTGACGCCTCTCCAATTAGGTAATGTGGTTTGTACTCTCGTCTTTAAATTTTCTCTAAGGCCATCCATCAGTACCCCTACAGCTACCTCTCTGTGATGTGGGTCCTCACTTTTGTTGGATATCCCAGTAAACCGTGTTATCGCAGCTATAGCTCTAGTGAAGTAATCTGCTGCTGTTTCACTATCCTTTTGTTTAATGGTGAAAATCTTACTCCAATTTACTACTACTGGAAAATAGATGGCTAAGTGTTTGACAATCTGTTCTATATTCTTTTGGTTAATCTCATCAGTCAAGGTGTCATCTTCCTCCAACAAACAATCTTCAATGAATTTTTGTATGTTAGTATTGGGAGGAAGACACGCCCTCAACACTACACGCCAATCCTTATTGGTTAGTTCGTTGGCATTCCCTAAGTCTTTAACAAATTTCTGACACTTAGCCAACTCTTTTCTAGGGTCTGGGAATTCAGTCATAATGGAACGTAATTCTGATCTAGTCCAGGGACAATGCATTGTAACATTTCTTAAAGGAACTACACCATCCTTATCCGGTTTCCCATTGGGAACTGATATTGTGCGGACTGGGAATGCACCCTCTGGTACACTGACTTCAGGGGACACTACAGGATTTGCTGGTTCTAGATTTAGAACGCTCTCACTCCTAGTGATCACGCTACTCTCACCTATCTCAGCCATTTTTTCATACTTGCGCTGAGCCTCTAGTACACTAACAGCATGGGCAATGGCTGAAATCACAGTGGGTTCATCTTCATTTTCAGATACACTTGATTAAAAATGGTTTAAAACAGGATACAACTTAGCAATCTTTCTATTTTCAGTTTTAACAACGGCTGTACTTACCCCTCCCGCCACATAAGGTGGCGGGGGCGCGCTTGCGCTGAGTTCGCCACGCTTTGCAACGGTTACATCCGCCTTGCGTGCGCTTTTCGTCACGCCTACTTCCGGTTTGCATTCGCTGCTCTGCCACGTGTTACCTTCCATTTGCCACAATTTTAAACAATCATTATGTTTATTCCTCACTTTCGTTGAGGTAATCAACCATACTTTATCTTTTACAGTATTTAGTACCTCTGCATTAAAACTTCCTATTGTTGGGAAAGGCCTATCACAAGTTTTGGTCATCTTGACCCACGTGTCACAATACACAGTTGCGTATGTACCATATTTCTTACACATGAGAAACCTAGCTGAACCAATAGGGCCTTCCTTAGGCAGTACACTGACCATCTCTAGCGTATGCTTAGCACCCATGTTGAACAATATACCAACTTTGTTGCTACAATCACAGCTAGAGATCTCTAATGCTCGGTGAACGTATTTCCTTTAGCCGCGTTCACTCGCTTTTCTTGCACCCGGCGAGGATCCCTAATACAGAAATATCACTGTGGGCCCCAAGGGCTATCTGCTCCTCGATACCCTGGCTCAACCACAAAATCTGCTGAGTTTATTATAACTGGGAGAACAAAGTCAATACAATCAACCAGCCTTTCCAATATAATTTCTCCTAGCTGCTTCACCAATCCGCACTCAAGACGCGGTTAGATCGTACTGCCTACCAATACTAATTATTAGCAAACCTTGCGATCTGTTGGTAGCGCTTTTGCGCAAAACACGTTTTCGCATTCGGTATACCTGCCCTGTATACCGTCCTTCAGTTGGGCAATCCGCCTCGTCAGACAGCAACTGAGTACAATGAATAATGAACAGTGTATCTACGTTACAACATCACACACTATACACCTTTTCTGCGCAGAAAATCAAAAGTTCCCAACAACAGTAATAATATCTCAGAGGCTTTCACAAGTAATTATACTATGCACATATAATAACTATCAAAACGATTGTTTAACCACGTGGCAAGTCTACCGGAAGTTCGCGTACGCACAGCAGGAAATACACATACGCTAAGCAATGCAATACAGTTAAAACGCACAATGACAGAAAAAAGAAACAGTTTTCTCTTTTGTCCCTAGGTTCTAGTTAGCGTGCCCTAGATAATGCAAAACGGACATTCGGTTTCGCAACACAGAGTAAAATTCAGGTTTTGAACACCATGCGTTCTTACCCGTTTATGACGCGTCTCCACCCTTTGTTGAGGAACCGAAATCCGTTGGTCTTGCGTATCATCGGCAATGAAACCTCCAAAGCTCATGAGCCCCCAAATTGTTATGTGCGTATTGTCGCTAACCAATAACGATTGTCGAACCTCGATTTGTGTTTCCAAAGCACAAAGATTTATTCGCAAATAAGTAGAATAATATGCTCAAGCGAAGTAATAGTAAATACAGCCGTTACTTATCGCAGGCGCTCTGGATCCAGTGCAGTCATTCAATCCTGAAGTCTGGGGACAAGATGTCTGCACTCTGGATCACAAGCTGCTGCCTATATACACAATCACATACAGTAATACAATGAAGATGGAATAGCTTGCATCTATTGGTCCAGGTCTCAGGAAGGTCAAAGGGGTCGTCATCATTGGCCAGTTCATACAAAGGAATCCAAAGGAGGGGGCCATCTCAGCAGGGGGTATGCTCTGCTCTTCCCGCCAAGATTCCTTAGTCTTAAGTAGTTCATAATTCCCTATCATTCATAACTTGTGTATGCACTCTGTGATTCCCTCGCAGAGTGAACCAAACAGTAGGATATGTAACAAGGTTCAGTATGATACCACTCATGATGTTATTCCTTCAACCCATTCCGTGTATTTCACTAATATGCATGTAACTCTGATATTACATATAAATACTACTATATCTCGACATAACTGACTATGTGTTGTAACTACCATTAATGTGTACTATTTTATAAGTATACGTGTCTGTGCGAATGTATAGTAAAAGACCGATTACGGTTGCATCCACGCGTAGTGGATGAGCATGCCCTTTCACGCCGTAGCGTGCCCTTGTACGCCGTAGCGTACCGTACGCATCTTTTCAGACAAAGACAACCAAGTTTGCTAGACTTTAATTGAAATGACTTTATCCAATTTACTGACTTCGACACGTACTTAAAAGAACGGCACAGAACAGCACATGTAGAAGCTGATAATATTTGCAAATTGAAAAATTCCTTAGATGATCTATAAGGGTGGGGTACAGAATAATGATGGTGATTATTCCGACAAGACCCCCCAACTTTTTCACACCGAAGGACTCCTTCCCAACCAGGCTACAGGACGACTGATGTGGCAACCAACTGCAAGGCATCACGATGAATGAAGAAGCCGGTGAGAGTGGATGACGTCACTGGCGACCGCAACACTGTGATCGCTGCTGTTAAGGGGGTAATGTAAGTATGCAGGCATGGACAATGTACTTTACAAAGCGTTGTACATTGTCCATTCCCCCATATTTGTATTAACCCCTTTCATTGGCTACTATCAATTTGATAGTAGCCACACAGATAAGGCCATGGTCGGGAATTGAACTCATGACCCCAGTGCTGTGAGGCAGAAGTGTTAGCTACTAAACCACCCAATATTTTGAAAGTTAATGCAAGAGATCATAGTGCATATTGGCCCAGGCTCCAATACTATGCAAAAATATTGACCCTTTATATGTTCAAACACAGGTTAATAGGTGTTATTTAGACTTCTTCCACTTGAGGAAAGGGACAACACAGGGATATCCTCACTCCAAGTGTATTTTCACTTTATGTAAGGCACTTGCAGCCTATAGTTGAACAAATTCCAATATTTAGGGAATAACAATGGGACACTCAGTGTACAAATTTACATTATATGCAGATTATTGCAGATTACATTACTTTTCTTAACATATCCATATGATTCTTCCCCTTATTTATTGCCCATATTTGACATCTAGAATAGACGTTCTTATTTAAAAATTAGTACAATACAATCAGAAGCACTGAACATATCACTTAGGTCTTATGTTTTAGCTAAACCTACGGATAATTTTTGCTTTGCATGGAAACTAGAATGTGTCAGGTATTTAGGGATCCTTATTCACAAACTACTTTTCACAATTGTTACCTTAAACCACCTACCATTACTAAATAGAGTAAATAGAGTCCGTAATGGTCTAGTGAATTGGAAGCTACCTTGAATATATTACATAGGTAGAGTAAACAACTTCAAAATAAAATGTCTTAACTAGGTTTTTCAAAGTCTACGGGTAAAGGTGCCGTCGCCAGAAACACCATTATGGCATAAGGCTTTAGTTGTCTGCTTTGGTAGGATATCAAGGTTACGTTAATGCTTTTTGACACCACCCAAATTTAAAGGAGGTCTGCAAAAGCCTGACAAACACTTGTACTGAGAAACTATTAATATTAGTAGAATGTTACACTGGTGGTTTTAGACTTCCCCAAAGTAATGGGTACAGATTGGGCAAGAATGGTTAAACAAAGCTCTGCATCTGTTGCACTGTACAAATTAGCTACACGGTTTCACCCTACGTAGAAAATAACATACAGACTTGATTTAAAAGGAAGGTTATTGACCAGGAGCTCACCTGTTCTCTCACTTCTTTTTTAGTTCTTTACTCCCACAGGACTGGACAATGGGATTTGTTTTTAATATAGAGTTCATAGCTTGATTTGCAGGTCTGTTGTTTACTGGACAAAAGAAAACTTAAATCTGCCGAAGAAGATATAGACCAATTCCACCCTACTCATTTTTCAGTAATTATGTCACTTCTTACTTTCATGTCCAGAAAGAGACTTCTTTTTAGCACATTTGAGTCTTTATCATTAACTGTCTAAAAGACCTAGGAGGCTCATTACAAAACTACCACTGTTATGCTGGATTTCTCCAAAAGAAATAGGCCCCTCAATTCACATTTGGGGGGGAAGATTTATCGAACCATTAAAAAAGGAAAAGTGGAAGTGATGCAAAGGGCAACCAATACAATTTTTGCTATAATTTTCTAGAATGTACTACATACCTGCTAGCTAGAATCATTTTGGTTGCAATGGCAACACCTCCTCTTTTTCTTTCTAGAAGGTAAATATACCCCTTGGTGTTCTTCCAATGTAACCAGTCTACGGGGTACATTACATGATCAGGCAAATATCTGAGACTCAAGTATGGAGAGGTCTTGCACATTAAGCAAGTAGCTTGTTTCCAAGATGTTCCAGCTCTTCTCACCGTTTGAATGAGCGGAACAGATAGAAAGAAACTAGACCAAGACTAGGGGCCTGACTCATTAAGGATCTTAACTTAAGAAACTTCTTATTTCAGTCTCCTGGACAAAACCATGTTACAATGGAAGGGGTGCAAATTAGTATTCTGTTTCGCACATAAGTTAAATACTGACTGTTTTTTCATGTAGCACACAAATACTTGATAGCTTATTTGTACACTGAAATTTAAAGTTGATATTTGTGTGCTACATGAAAAAACAGTCAGTATTTAACTTATGTGCAAAACAGAATACTAATTTGCACCCCTTGCATTGTAACATGGTTTTGTCCATGACACTGAAATAAGAAGTTTCTTAAGTTAAGATCCTTAATGAATCAGGCCCCAGATGCCTAAAAGACTATTTCCATTCACAATGCAATGAACCACCCAAAATTGTTCTGCCCTCTAGCCCTCTTTGTCTGACTGCTCCCTTTATATCCTTCCAGCTGTCCATCCGTGTATGTCTTTTAATGCGATTGTAGTTTTATCATTTAATAACAGATATCTCACGGCAAGAAAGTACTGATATGATATATCTAAGTATAATTTATTTTATATATTTATTTATGTATACTTTTTGGCTTATACTTTTTCACTTATGTATACTTTATTTAATCTTTATGTATCTTATTTAATTAACTTAGTGTTTTCATTGAAATAAAATTGGCAATTGTCTCATTGCGGAACTTAATTTTGCCTTCTCTTGGATGAGTACAGTTCCCTATTAAGGAAGTAATGATAGAATCATTGTAATCATAACAATCTAGACACTCTCACAATTCACAACAGACATCATGGAGAGAGGCTGGCTAGTAAATGATAGAGTATGTGCATACTGTGTGGCTCCCTTTCAACGTGAATCATAAGCTTATGTGGTCTCTTATTACACTTGGATGGTCTGCATCGAATTTTAAGAGAACACGTTCAACTGGACTTCCATCAAGGGTAAGTCATTGCCTAGCAGCACGCACTTGTGAATTTTAAAGCTTATATTAAGAGTGACTTCTGGAGGGACTAAAAAGGTATCCATGTAGGACAAAACATACATCTCATGCCATAATCGCTCATCTAAAGTCACATGAGAAGAAAAAATATTATTAAACACTTGGTAAATTATATTAAGCATTGTTGGGAAAACATTTTACTATGAATATTGTGTATGAGTTATTAAACACAATAAGCAAGCTGACGTATTCGCAGCACTCTGCCAATTGTGAAGCAAATACCTTTTCTTGGCACGCATAAAGCATGGCATATATTCAAAAGTGAAAGAAAAAGTTGGATGCTAGCTAAAGTCGCTTACAGGTTTTATTTGAATTCTAAAGGTTCAAAACCTGTTTTAGATTTCTTTGGGAACATAGTTTACCATTCGAGTACTTTTTATTTCTGCTTTTTAAAATTAAATTAATTTTTAAATTCAACAAGGCAACACAAATTTGGATTTAGTGCACTTGTGTGTATTTTTGTTTCTAATATTTATTACATTTTAATGTTAGTTAGAAATGTCTTTTGGCATAATTGGATACAGAAGGGTTCTATAGTTTGTATTTTTTTTGTTCATATGTTAGGGATTTCAATGGAAACACCAAAATGCTCTGCATAGGCCTTTGAATGTCTTATAGATTATAAAGTCTAGCAAGCAGAATGCAAGATTATAAGATCTAGTTAGTAAGATTGGTTAATTGACATATGTGGATACAGAAGGGTTATATAGTTTGTATTGGTTTTTTTTGTTAATATCATCATAATCATCTATTTATTTATATAGCACCACTGATTCCGCAGCGCTGTACAGAGAACTCACTCATATCAGTCCCTGCCCCATTGGAGCTTACAATCTAAATCCCCTAACATACACACAGAAAGAGAGAGAGAGAGACTAAGGGCAATTTAATAGCAGCCAATTAACCTACCAGTATGTTTTTGGAGTGTGGGAGGAAACTGGAGCACCTGGAGGAAAGCCACACAAACACAGGGACAGCATACAAACTCCACACAGATAAGGCCATGGTTGGTAAATTCTAACCACTAAGCCACCGTGCTGCCCAGCTATAAGGAATTTCAATGTAAACACCAAAATGCTCTGCATAGGCCTTTGAATGTTTTCTAGATTATAAAGTCTAGCAAGCAGAATACAAGATTATAAGATCTAGTTAGCAAGATTGGTTGACTTGTTGTGTTCCTTATGTTGACCTGCTATCAATGTATGTTTGCAATTTTCCATTACTGTATAATGCTTCTGTTGGCACCTTATGAATAAAATATAGTAACATATCAATGTTTCAATCCAGTCTATTCCAAATAGCATTACTCAGTATGGTTACATGTTGGCCTAGCCCCTTACACTTTGAAAATGCCTATGTACTCAAGACACTGATGAATTGGTTGAGCGGAAATATTCTGTTACTTAGAACAGGATATTGTTAACATTCTAATCCTCTGATGTTTAGATGTTAACATTCTAATGCTCTGATGTTTAGTTGTTAGCATTCTAATGCTCTGATATTTAGTTGTTAGCATTCTAATGATCTGATGTTTAGATGTTAACATTCTAATGCTCTGATGTTTAGTTGTTAACATTCTAATGCTCTGATGTTTAGTTGTTAGCATTCTAATGCTCTGATGTTTAGTTGTTAGCATTCTAATGCTCTGATGTTTAGATGCTAATATTATAATGCTCTTATGCTTAATTGTTAACATTATAATGCACTCATGTTTAGTTGTTAACATTCTAATGCTCTGATGTTTAGTTGTTAGCATTCTAATGCTCTGGTGTTTAGTTGTTAGCATTCTAATGCTCTGATGTTTAGATGTTAACATTCTAATGCTCTGATGTTTAGCTGTTAGCCTTCTAATGCTCTGATGTTTAGATGTTAACATTCTAATGCTCTGATGTTTAGTTGTTAGCATTCTAATGCTCTGATGTTTAGTTGTTAGCATTCTAATGCTCTTATGTTTAGTTGTTAGCATTCTAATGCTCTGATGTTTAGATGTTAACATTCTAATGCTCTGATGTTTAGTTGTTAACATTCTAATGCTCTGATGTTTAGTTCTTAGCATTCTAATGCTCTGATGTTAAGTTGTTAGCATTCTAATGCTCTGATGTTTAGTTGCTGGCATACTAATGCTCTGATGATTAGATGTTAACTTTCTAATGCTCTGCTTGGCTACAAGTTGCGCGAGTCTTGCACCTTTTCTTCTTTTATATCTGTGTCCCTGCTTTGAAAAATTAATGCAACAGGTGCTCTGACCTATATCAAACACACCTAAAAATAATGTCCATTATGTTAGGTTCCTAAATGGGTTGCATTTTTTAATTTTATCTGGGTCATCCATTAAAAATGATCTGTATGCATATTCGACTATTTTTATGTTATGTTTATTGTACTATTGTTTTTACTTTTTATATATCATTTCATATGATACAGAATATTTTATGACATCAGCACGAGAAATGTGCAACCTTTCTGTGACCTGTAGGGCTTCTGTACGACAGTGATGATGAGCCCATTAGCCTCGCCCCAGTAGAGAACATTCACAGTTTCCTCTTACAAAGGTAGAAACTATGACTAAGGCTTCAACATTAACGTCTTCTTTTCAGATTATAAAACACAGGCAGATGCTTAAGTAAAGCAAACACATCAGACGGTAAGCTTCCAGTATAACCACAGTTGCTTGAAGCTCATGTTTGTTTATCCACTTGAGAAACTAAGGTGAAAAGTGCATTCACAGCACTTGACCAAGTAAATTTAATAAATAATCATGAAAGATGAATTGTTTTTCATTAAAACCAGTATGCACTTGAAAAATCAATAGATGATGGGTGATAATGCAATAGGTTAAACATTAGTCCAAAATGACTTGACTAGTGCTTGAATTTAAACACCCCCTCGTTCTTAGGTAAACCATTGAAACTACGCTAATTGTTCATCTAATGTGATGAGATTTCAGTGTGGAATGAGAGTGCTGTTGATATTGAGGCAGCAAACAAAACCTTGAGTTTGTTACTGATAAGGATTTGTTTAAACTCGGCTTTCGAGATGAATGATCGCCATCCACGACATGACTGCCTTTGTGGCGTAGTGTTCTATTTTTGGGCACTCTCAATTGTTCCGCTGCGCAGCTATTGTTATCAAGTGGTCCTTTTTCCAATGCAATAGCTTAAGCAAGTACTAAAGACTGACATGCTATCAAAACTCTCAAGATTCCAGGCACACACCTATCCCATCATGGAAATTTTGACAAGTGAGAAAAATAATAATAATTCATAGTAACTTGTAATAACATTTCCTAATATATAATAATTTTACCTACATTTAGAATATTTTACTTATATTATTTTCGTAAGATATAAAATATGATGTATAGTAAGAAAATAGAAAATATGTTAACCTTCTCAAGGACAAATTTACAATTTGAAAGATATATAATAATGAAAACTAAGTACTATATTTTATTGAAAAAAAAATAATTTCAAGTTCCATTTTTTCTTATTGATATAAGCAGCGAAAAGCCGGAAAATTAACCGGCCACAAATGTGTGTTTGGTGGTTGAAATGAGTCCATACATTCTGGACACACTGAATCTTTGCATTTTCCACAAATGTAGCGAGTGCATTTGGTACAGAGACATTGTGGAGGAATTTTAAGATTCATTTTTTTTGGATAATGTCCAGCTCCATTCAATCTTATTTCAGGTACAACCCTCTATCAACTTTTTGCTTTTTTTTTGGTGGTGTTTATACATTAGAGTTAGAAATCCTTCCCCTTCTTTTTTGGTGTTGTCGCCAATTTGAATTAATTTTGCTGCAATTCCCGCTTTGAATTCTAATAAACTCATGCTTGATTTCTCGCTATTTTTGAAAAGGATCCATGCATTTATTATGGAAACATTAAGAAAATGGAAGGCAATCCTATGGTAAAATGTTTGATATTTGATTGAATTAGGGTAGTGAGCAATCATACTATTGCAGATATCTACCCCCCCCCCCATAAACTTGTTGTATTGGTTGACAGCAAACGGCCTTGTTACTTGGGCATACTCCTTTCGTTCTCTGTCCCATATTGTGGTTTTATTCCTGAATATATAGACATCATATGACAATATTATTACCTGCTCCCCGTAGAATTTTCTCATTGAACTTTAATGTGGCGGACGAAATTAATCCTCTAGCACGCTTCACTAAAGTTTTATAGTTGACGAGCTTGGTGTCAGAATCTTTATCCCTTGGGCATCCAAGAATACTGGTGCATTGCCAGCAAAATATTTGTCCTTGCCAGAATTCCACAAAGTTCGACATTGGCTCAGTCCCTCCCCATTCTAGGTTGATGCTAGGCAACAGAGCACATTGCTAGCTCTGATTGGCTTTCAGTTTCTCATAGAGCCAATCAGAGCACAGCCTTTACCCTGGCAGCAGCAGCCAGCTACAGAATCACAAACAGACCTGTCACAGACCCACACTCAGTCAGCTGTTTGCATATGCACTGTGCTTGCAGCACAGCAGCTGCAGCAATCAATCACTGGTGGAGAGGACGGTGTTGCCGTGTCCTGCTCCACCTCTTCCAGTGAGTCACCACTTCGCGCCACACCCCGATCCCAGGTTCATCGCCAGTTGGCCGCGCTGCAGGAGTATTGCGCATGCGCAAACAGGGTTTTTTGTGCATGTGGTAATCATATGAATGCTTTTTCCCATCAGATTCTTTTGATGTAATGGTTAGTTTCAATGGTGGAAGCCCAGCCATCATTTCATTGTGGACTTCCAATATGTCCATACCTAGCAAGAAACCGGTAGAAGCGGAGACCCGCGCCACGGAGCGGGAGTGATGTCATCAATAGGCGTTTTCCACATTAACTCTATATCTAAATCATGTTACATACATCTAAAAAAACATTTCCAGAATATGCTCATATCTAACACAAGACACTTAAATTCATGCACTTATCATCTCCCGGATTGATTATTGCAATTCCCTCCTTACTGGTCTTCCCCTAAACAGACTTGTACCCCTTCGATCTATTTTGCACGCAGCGGCCAGATTGTTTTTCCTTGCAAATCATTATTCCTCTGCTGAATCATTCTGTTTGTCTCTACACTGATTGCCTGATTTTTACCGAATCCAATATAAAATACTTTTACTTACCTACAAGGCCATCAACAAAGCTGCACCAACATACTTCTCCTCAATTGTCTCATAATATCTCCCAACTCAACAACTCTAATCTGAACAAGATCGACATCTTTCATCCACTCTCATTACATCCTCCCATTCCTGTTTACAGGACTTCTTCCGAGAGCACCCACTCTATGGAATTCCCTCCCTTGCACAATAAGACTTTCTTCTGATCTACAAACCTTCAAGTGTTCTCTGAAAACCCACCGCTTCAGGCAAGCTTATAATATTCCTCAACCACCTTCTTAACCTCGCTAGATTACCACTCTTTACACAATTCACACAAGACAACAACTCTCTGGCAAACATTGCTGTGTGACTGGATCATATAGCATACCAATCCCTTTCATTTGTTTTTTGTTTTGTTTTTTTACCTTTACAATCTGGCCAGACTGAAATGCAATATGAAGACTTATCAAACTCCCATTGTCCCATAGATTGTTAGCTTGCGAGCAGGGCTTTCTCACCTCTTTGTCTGTTTTACCCAGTTTGTTTATTACTGTGTTTGTCCGCACTTGTAATGTGCTACGGAATTTGCTGGCGCTATATAAATAAATGATGATGATGATAGGCGTCAGCAGCCAGACGCGTAACCACATTTACTTTTTATGTTGAATTGAATGAATAGACACTATTGCAAATTGTTGTTGAATATTTGTGAATGTGTCCCATCCGAATGCACAGAAATTGTAAATGTTTTGTCTGTAAATAGATTTTAATATTAATTATTTTGAATGATTTAGTTATAAACATATATTCAAACTTCAAAAAGTTTTTTGCAATTAAAAATAACCGTTATTTTTATAAAAGCAAATGTACATATATGTGCCAGTATTCCTGGAGAGGTTAAAATAAATAAAATGCAATCACAGACAGTCTGAGAAAATAATTGACGAGAACACCAATTGATGTTTAAGATATTTAATAAATCAATATAAGTTCACAGAAAAAAAAATACTGCTCGAGTCAGTTATTAAACTCACGAGAGCAGAAGGAATTGTTGGATCTGTCAGGCGTCATATTTGGACTTTTTAATGTTTCCTATCACATTGACTATTTTATTTTTTTAGTAACAGTTATTTATTTAGTACCTACATATTACGGAGCGCTTTACAGAGAATGTTTAATCATTTCTTTTCAGATTACAAAATTGTGCTCGACTCTAAGCAAAGACCACACAATGGACATAACTTCACTCTATGGTTAGGATGCCAACTAAATTAATACAAAGTTATTATGCCCAAATTGTATTATGCAGCCAAATATCTTTACCAGAACCAGTGCCACCAACATTGGATTGGAATAGAAAGGATGAGTAAAGTTGCGACAACATTTTGGGCTAGATTTACTAAACTGCGGGTTTGAAAAAGTGAAGATGTCTATAGCAACCAATCAGATTCTAGCTGTGATTTATTCTGTACATTCTACAAAATGACAGCTAGAATCTGATTGGCTGCTATAGACAACATCTCCACTATTTCAAACCCGCAGTTTAGTAAATATACCCCTTTGTGTGAATCGAGCTTTGCAGTGGAACAGGCCATTTGGTAGAGGTGCTAAGCTTCGGCAATGCAATCTTGAAGTTCAGATTTTGCTTTACTATTCCACAAAATGCCATAACCCACTGTATTTGTAAAATTCTCATGTTGCAGAATTCATGGGGTAAATGTACCAAGCTGAGAGTTTTTCCGGCGGGTTTGAAAAGTGGAGATGTTGCCTATAGCAACCAATCAGATTCTAGCTATCATTTTGTAGAATGTACTAATTAAATAATAGCTAGAATCTGATTGGTTTTTCAAACCCGCCGGAAAACGTTCAGCTTGATACATTTACCCCCATGTCTATAAATAGAGCTGTCAATTCATTCTTCTGTGAGGTGTGTTTGTGGTCAGATTGGGAACACACTTATGGCCACATTTTAATAGGCATATGTGTGATTTTTGTATATACCATGAAAGCTAGAAAATAATTTTAGGTTAAAAGTTCTTGTTCACATTTTATTGTAAAAAAATAAAATCTGAAAAATCTGACAAATAAATAAGACATGGAATACATTATTTAATGTTTCAGTATTGTACTGTCTTTTATCCATTTCTGGAAGCCCATTAGTAATGTATCCCAATATTAAATTATATTTTAGACTTTATTACATTATTTAATGTCCCATTATGTTATATTATTTTATGTTATTACATATTATATTATTATTCCAAGCTTTATTGTATACTTTTATTGTATTACTTGTATTATTCATTGTAAACCAATATACCAGAGCAACAAAAAAATGTTTAAACCAGCTTAACAATATATTTATAATGCTCTATTTTTCCCCCAATAATAGCCAAAGCTAAAAAGAGGGAGGAGCCGCATAAAAAAAAAGAGTTTTATTTTTTGCTAATCAAATAACTTAAAGGTTTCAACTTCATTTTATTTAATCCATTGATAGATAAATTCAAATTATAAGCATATTTTTAAAATTTGATCTCAATGGGTATATTTATCAAGCTGCGGGTTTGAAAAAGTGGAGATGTTGCCTATAGCAACCAACCATATTCTAGCTATCATTTTGTAGAATGTACTAAATAAATGATAACTAGATTCTGATTGGTTACTATCGGCAACATCTCCACTTTTTCAAACCCACAGCTTGATAAATTTTCATCCCCTGACCTCTCCCCTTCCCTTCTGTCTCGTGTCTCCTCCTGTCTCTCGGCCATCTCATCCTGGATGTCCCAACGTTTCCTTAAACTCAATATTTCTAAAGCTGAGCTTATAGTCTTTCCCCCTGCCAGGACTCTCCTACCTCCCCCCCTCTCTATTTCTGTTAATAATACTCCCCTCGTTTCTGTCCCCCAAGTTCAATGCTTTGGGGTCATCCTTGATTCCTCCCTCTCATTCAAGCCTCACATTCTGTCCCTCTCAAAATCCTGCTACTTCCACCTTTGGAATATATCAAAGATACGTCCCTTTCTCACCACGGAAGCTACGAAAACCCTTGTTCACTTGCTTGTTATCTCTCATGACTACTGTAACCTCCTTCTCTCTGGCCTTCCTGATTCTCGCCTTGACCTTCTTAAGTCTATCCTCAATGCTGCTGCCTGCCTCATTTTTCTCTCCCGCCACTCTGTCTCTGCAGTCTCCCTCCAACAGTCTCTTTGGCTCCCCATACCCTACAGAATTAAATTTAAACTCCTCACCCTCACCTTTAAAGCTCTTAGTCAATCCTCCCCTCCCTACATCTCCAATCTCATCTCTACCTACACTCCTACCCAACCCCTCCGCTCTGCCTGTGACCGCCGCCTCACTACTTCACTGATCACCTCATTTCACTCTTGTCTTCAGGACTTTCCTCTGGCTGCTCCCCTGCTGTAGAACGATCTTCCACGTTCCATCAGGTTAGCATCTACTGTCAAAGGCTTCAAGCGTGCCCTTAAGACTCATTTCTTTATTCAAGTCTATCAGTCCTCCTCCTAACTTCCTTGTCCTGGCTCTCTCCCCCAGTTAGTACCACCCTATTTGTGTCTCCCCCTTCCCTTTAGGATGTAAGCTCTCATGAGCAGGGCCCTCTTTCCTTGTGTGCTCCTTCTACTGTTCCTTCACCCTCTGTACCTCTTGGCCTGCTTCCCTAGCCCTATTTTCCCTGTTTTCTTAAGCTTCGGCCTACTTCTCGCTGATTTCTACTATCCCTTTCACTATCTGTCCCAGAAATAATCTGATTAGCTTTACCCTGTCACCTGTGTTTGTATATATTTTTGTTCTTTCTGTATCATGTTGTGCCTTGGTTCTCTGTTTCCTGTATATGTAATGTGCGGCGCTGCAGACCCTTTGTGGCGCCTTATAAGTTAAAGATAATAATAATAATAATAATAATAATATCCCCAGATGTATTGGAAGCTGGTTTTAGAGCATATTGGTCTTTCCCAATCCAATTTCTCTTATAGCTCAACTAGAATAGATTAAGAATGTTGGGCGGTAAGATGTAAAGTGACTCTTATACTTGTTTATGTTAGAAAGAGAATTTTTTTGCAGAGAAATATTGTAATTACAAAGCGCAGATGCTCATTTTGGTGCTCAGCAAGTTACAAATATTAAATGAAAAATAATAAACTGGCAAATAGTCATCACAGGAATCTATACAGTGCCCCATAGTGTCTATTTCATTTGTAAGCAAATCAAATAGGACTTCTTCTAAAGTGGTGTTGAGTTTTCATCTTCCTACATGTCCAGGTAACTTGTGGTGGAAAGAATATTTAATCTAACACAGCTTCATGGACTGTTGAACACAACCATTGAAGATCATAAATTAGGCTCTACATCACTAGCGGAAATGTCAACATTTTTTATTATTTTAATTATATCCAAAGATGACTTAAGGAACATTTACGAGTGTCATGCACTGAGATTGTGTGGGTCATTTAGAGATGGATGCAAGGCTGCAGTTTAAGCATAAAATACTCTTTTTTGTATTGCGCACAAAAAATGCGTATCCCTATGTCTATATTACACTTTTTTCCTATCCCTGACTTGCGCCTCTTTACCAATAATTAAAAATAGGGGCGCCGCTAGACTGATAAAGACTATTAGATTCAAAAGGATACTGTGGAGATTGAGTAAAATAAGAAAAAATTGAATGGAAAAATTACATGCAATAACGCTCACTCGTTTTTAGACTTATTTCTGTCTAAGATGCTACCTGTGGACTATCTACAGCATGAATACATCAAAAATCAGGTTGCTTTCAAGAAACTCTCCCATGTCACTTTGTATATTAATCCATACACTTTTGCTAATATTGTTACTATATATTGTGTTTTTATACCTTTTTAACTATTATTGTTATTGCTGTATTTTTATATTATATACTCTGGTTATTGCATGTAATTGTTTCCATTTATTTTTTTACTCAAACTCTGCAGTATCCATTTGAATCTAATAGTTTTTAACAGTCTAGTGGCGCCCCTCTCTTTAATTATTGGTACACATATTTTTAGCGATTGGCATTCCTAAGATAGGGTGCGACATTAGACTGCTGTCTTGATACTACCTATGTTATAAGTATGAGCCCTTGAGATTTTATAATAATATTTTGCGCCTCTTTACTTCTGGAGAGGAGGTACAGAGGGGGGAAGGTGCGTGTAAACATAGGCCAAGTAAAGACGAGTTCAAGTAATTGCACTCTACTTAGACGTAGAGACAGCCTCAACACAGATCTGATGACAACGACCATAATCGGGAATCTCTGCAGTTTAAAAAAAAGCTTTTAAATGAATAAAAAAAAAAAAATTTATGACATGACACCCACCCCACCCACCCAAAAGTGATACCAGTACTCATAGACTGGGATGGTAGCAGCAATTGCAGGGGATGAAGAGTGTGGGGTCCAGAACTATGCTATGCAGGGCCGCCATCAGAAATTGTGGGGCCCAGTACAATGAAGCAGGCAGGGCCCCCCGATTTCCACCCCCCCCCCCCTGATAAACCAGAGCCGTCTTTCCGATTGGGCACAATGGGCAGGTGCCCGGGGGCCCGAAACAATGAAAAAAAACCTGTAGAAAAAAAACCTTGACCTTTTGTGGTCACGATGCGGCTCCCTCCCTGGTCCCCTCTTCCGTGAAGGGGGTCGGACTTAGGCGATTGAAAGGTGAGATAAGGGGGCCCCTAATATATATATATATATATATATATGTATACATATATATATATTTCATGTAAAAATAAAAAAGTGATTATATGTATATATATATAGTTCTGAAATGTAAAAAATGTTGGATACAAGTGTCAGCAAAATGAGGAGAGAGAGAGAGAGACTTCATTTCCGCAGTGGAACGCATGTGCATTCCACTGACAGGAAGTTCGGAATTTGGAACGCAAGTGACAGCCAGGCTGAACACAGCAGCGGAGACGCTGGAACTGGAGGACAGTGGGCCCCCTGGTATGTGTGTGTGCCGCCGGGTCCCTTGTTGAGCCCGGGCCCGGTACATGGGTACCCCCTGTACCTCCCTGATGGCGGCCCTGATGCTATGACAGGCTGTATTGGTGATATTTTTACAGGCAAACACGCAGTGGGACCACCCTGTCATAATGTCACATAGCCCTAGCCTGTTCAGCACAGGCCTGAATATCTCTAGGTGAATCGGGCTCACACGATAAATGACATTCACAAAGAGCATACGAATTCCATGTCAATAGCACCTTTTGTCAGAATTGAACCCAGTACTGTGCCAACATGCCATTGAAGTGAGGTAAAGGGGAATCTTTCAGGAAAATGCACCTTTTCACTATCCCACGTATGGTTTTTCCATTCTTCTTATACACCTTTCAGAATTGAAAAAACAATGTAATCTCTCCGGATCCAGAGTGATGAAATAAAATAATACTTGATTTACAGCCATTGATATTGATCCAAGTTACTTATGAACAGATGTACACGGATTCAGTTTCTACGCTGGGAGAGCACTCCACATCCCTTTGCCATTGCTAACATTTCTCCTAAGTCTTATGGAAACTGTGTAATGCTGTAAATTATAATGGTATATACATAAATTACAGTAAATTATTATTCTTTTAACAAATATGTCCTGGGTAAGGCAAAGAACTGAATTTAGATTACAGTATCGTAAGGCTGTTTAGCTAAGCAAATGTCTGCAAGGCACAAGCTGGAATTTTTTCCTCCTTGGAGCTAATCATTTTTTTCATATGTGTGTATATTTTTTTCCTTTTTAAGTATACACTAAAGAAGATGTAATGTGCCCATCATAATTTTATTGACATAAATGATGGACTTTCTCTGCATGAGACATACGTACCTGGAAAATATTTCATATATTTAACAATGTACTTCTGGAATTAATTCATTTTAATAAGATTTTTCTGAACACAAAGAGGGGGGTTCTGCAAACTCTTACCAGTGCTCCTTAGCTGTAAGAGGAGCCTGTAAGATAAGACCAGAAATCTTCATGCCTCTTTGATGTCACAGGTTCCTAGTGCATTGATTGGGCACAGACTCGTGTCCCCCCTAATTGTGCATTAATATTTCTGGCTGTCAAAAGTCATATCTGTCAGCAGTATCTACCAAATAATTTTTAGCACTCCTCAGTGCTTTTGGGGTGTCCTCTCTAATTGTGCATTAATATTTCTGGCTGTCAAGAGTCATATCTGTCAGCAGTATCTACCAAATAATTTTTAGCACTCCTCAGTGCTTTTGGGGTGCCCCCCCTAATTGTGCATAAATATTTCTGGCTGTCAAAATTACTATCTGTCAGCAGTATCTACCAACTCATTTTTAGCACTCCCCAGTGCTTTTGGGGTGTCCCCCATAATTGTGCATAAATATTTCTGGCTGTCAAAATTACTATCTGTCAGCAGTATCTACCAACTAATTTTTCGCACTCCCCAGTGCTTTTGGGGTGTTCCCCCTAATTGTGCATAAATATTTCTGGCTGTCAAAAGTCATATCTGTCAGCAGTATCTACCAAATAATTTTTAGCACTCCTCAGTGCTTTTGGGGTGTCCCCCATAATTGTGCATAAATATTTCTGGCTGTCAAAAGTCATATCTGTCAGCAGTATCTACCAAATAATTGTTAGCACTCCTCAGTGCTTTTGGGGTGTCCCCCATAATTGTGCATAAATATTTCTGGCTGTCAAGAGTCATATCTGTCAGCAGTATCTAACAACTAATTTTTAGCACTCCTCAGTGCTTTTGGGGTGTCCCCCATAATTGTGCATAAATATTTCTGGCTGTCAAAATTACTATCTGTCAGCAGTATCTACCAACAAATTTTTAGCACTCCCCAGTGCTTTTGGGGTGCCCCCCCTAATTGTGCATAAATATTTCTGGCTGTCAAAATTACTATCTGTCAGCAGTATCTACCAACTCATTTTAGCACTCCCCAGTGCTTTTGGGGTGTCCCCCATAATTGTGCATAAATATTTCTGGCTGTCAAAATTACTATCTGTCAGCAGTATCTACCAACTAATTTTTCGCACTCCCCAGTGCTTTTGGGGTGTTCCCCCTAATTGTGCATAAATATTTCTGGCTGTCAAAAGTCATATTTGTCAGCAGTATCTTACCAAATAATTTTTACCACTACAAGTGCTTTGCGCTCAGAATGGATTCAAAGCACTCTACATATGATCAGAATGAGCAACCAGCATTCTGTTAGTGTACCCATAAAGAAGGGCCCTTTCAGCAGTTCTGCTGATGTGTGCCTGAACAGCCCGAGTGTAGCCGGTGATACACAAATTGAGGATGCCACTTTGGAAATAGAAGAGGATGAGGGGGAGATTTATGGAGGTGACGAGGGTGCTAATGAGGATGTTGATGATTATGATGCAGACAGATACCAAATTGCCTTTCTCAATTTCTATTTATATTCTAGATTATATAACGGCTGAATAGTTTTCTATTTTACTCCTAGTGGAGAGGGGATCTGATGCAAACAGATAACAAACTGCATTTGTCCATTTCTTTGTATATTCAAATTTCTAGTTATACAGTCTATGCAGGCTGCTTTTTTTTCTATTTTACTACACATGGATGGGGGGGGGGGTCTCATGCAGACAGATACCAAACTGCCTTTGTCCATTTCTTTGTATATTCGAATTTCTAGTTCTACAGTCTATGCAGGCTGCTTTTTTTATATTCAACTACAAGTGGAGGGCAGGGGGGGCTTAGATAGCCCCCAAAGTACCGTGGTCCATTTAATTTTACTTTCTAGCTCCACAGTCTGTGCAGGCTGCTTTTTTATATTCAACTACAAGTGGAGGGCGGGGGGGGCATAGATAGCCACCAAAGTACCGTGGTCCATTTAATTTTACTTTCTAGCTCCACAGTCTGTGCAGGCTGCTTTTTTTTTATTCAACTACATGTGGAGGGCGGGGGGCACATAGATAGCCACCAAAGTACCGTGGTCCATTTAATTTTACTTTCTAGCTCCACAGTCTATGCAGGCTGCTTTTTTAATATTTGACTACAAGTGTAGGGTGTAATATACACCCAAAGACGATGTCTACATTGCCAATAATCAAAGATGGAGGAGGTAGACAACCAGGTTTGACTGTATAATTTGTAGACAAGTGTTCGCATTAAGGATGGCCTAACAGGGATTAAACTGTTTTTTTCATAATTTATTAGCTTTAGAATTACCTCACTTATCTAAGAAACTGGTGGAGCAGTAAATTAGGTTATTTTAGACTAAAATTTTTTTATTTTTTTCAAAAATAGCAAAACAAAACCAAAACCAAAACCAAAACACGAAGGTAATCCAGATCCAAAACCGAACACAAAACCAAAACACGAGGGTCAGTGACCATCTCTAGATAAAACCTATACTTTAGGCAAGATTCCCATTTGCAAGATGGGTAAGGACTAAGTATTATGTAAATGTGTATATTGTCTCAGTGCTGTAGCAGACGAATCACATCCATCAATTTATATAATTACATTTATATTGCAATTAACAAACAAATGTGCTGACCAAGTATATTATCCCACCACCATATTGGGAGCATACACCATTGAAATATTGAGCTGTCTGCATTGTTGAAGTTTAATAATTGGATGAAAGTGGTAAACAGCAATTTCTGTAGACTAATATTGGTTATGATGCAATTAGTACGCAATCAAACAATTATTTTAGCAAATAACAACATGCAAATAAGTTTAATTTATTTATTTCGGTTAATCTAAAATATAATATGGTGAAGAAGGTAATTAATGTTTTCAAAAAGGTAATTACATAGAGTTTGGTCTCATTCTGTTCACAACCGCAGGAGAACGTTTCCGTAATTATTTATGTACTGTTCGTACAGTGTGAACGCTAGTTGTAACTAATATTACTTTTCATACACCAAATAGCAACTCCAGAGATGCCATTAAAGAATCAGTTTATAGAGGTCATGGGGCAGTGGCCTGAGGAAGGACACCTGACCACCGCAAGGAACAATGACCAGAGGAATCAACCAATGGGGTGTCGAGTTCTTGGTAGGTCATGACCCATCGACCTATGAATGTGGACCTTAATATTGTGACTGTATATCTTTGTGTTGTCACTGCTTTTTATGACTGTACAGTGTATAAATTGTTCAACTAACCAGAGCGTTCTGATAGAAACTTTTTGTTGGTGCCAACCGCGTAGGCGTATGCATGCAATACTTTCTCCTGTAATCTATTTTGCAAATATAACTCTTGTGCTCTGGAACCACACTGATCGTATCAGAGAATCTTTATTTCATACGATACATGTGAACATATCAGCATTGGTCACACTCCTTGTAATTGTTTGGGTAGTGTTGGTGCTGTGACAGCATCCAACTACTGTTGATGTGATGAAAAAATTGTCAAAGACACTCACAATTCCTCAGTTCAGTTTCTGGATGAAGGCTAGTTAAAACAAATCAATAAATGAATCACTTCAACAGTATAAGTTTACTAGATCACAGAACCTTGTCTTATAACTCCCTAGAATTTTTATCCCCTGTCAATATATTAAGAGTTCTGTGGATAAGCACAATTTCCCCAATGCTAGAAGTGTCCTTGTCTTCAGTTAAACACTGTTTCTACACTCTTGCTTCTGTACCCAGACAAAGGTGATGGCAAACATAGCTCTGCAATCCCATTGCATGTTGCCAGATGAGGAAAAATAAAGATTTTCTGTAGCAGAGTGTAAAACTGTAGCCATGCCTGTGAAGAGTGTGAATAAAAGAAGGGTCAACCTAACGGACCAGCGAACCAGTGCAGGTAAGTCTGTTTCATTTGCAGCACTGCCGGCATTGGCGACAACGAATCTCAACAGATTGCTGCCGCCAATCAGTGGCCAGGATGGTGAGACAATCACTTTGAGCCGCCAACCATTGGAATTTGAGTCCACTGGTGCTCACTGCGTGACAGACCCACACAGACCAACCCACTCTCAACAGCTTATACTAAGCCGTTGTGAGCGGCGAATACAGGGCGGTGGCAGAGAGAGAATTATGAGGAGCTTCAGAAGAAGAAAACAGCCTGGACCAGCGGAGACCACCGAGTTAAGAAAGAAGACTGGCTGAGCAAGTCAGAAAAAGAGAAGATGGTGACAGGCAGCAGAGAGACAGTGAACACCGGGATCAAGATAGAAACAAGCTGGAAGCCATCCACAGGAGAATCAGCAGGGGGAAGGAACTCTTTCAAGGTTCCCCGCTGCTGCCGACAAAAGCTGCCAGAAGAAGTTTAGGTCTTCGGGCACCATTTTTACACAGGCCTGCCCCAGCACTATTGACACTACAGCCGGAATGAGGCCCGTGGGCACCAATGCGGGCACTAGGCCCAAGACACAGTTAGTGGGCACAAGGCCAGTGGCTATTTTGCAATTTCAGGTTTTATAATAACATTCTGGGGTACATTATGACACAGGCTTCATAGCCTGCCCTGCAGTTTGTTCAGGCGTTGCCTGGCACACATAGTTATTCAGGCTGACAGACTGTGCAGCAATTTTACTAGGCTCAGAGCCTAGGAAAGTGGACAGCTCGGGAGACTGACCCGAATTTCGGGAGTCTCCCGGACTTTCCGGGAGAGTTGGCAAGTTGGCAAGTATGCACTAATTCAGGCAGTAGGCCTGCAGAGACAAATCAGGCACTAGGCCTGCCAGCAGTTTGGAGATCAGCCCCCATTCATAAGAAGCCATACCTGTTTTTCCCACCAAAATTCTTGGCAGCCATTTTGTAAAATCTTTTCCATTTACTTCCTCTGTGTTCTGTAAGTTCTGTCCCCTGCAGTCAGGCCCCCATTATTTGAAGGCTGTTGGTGTGTAATGTGTGACTGTTATCTGTTTGGCTCTGTGTATTTTAATTTCCTTACATAATGTTTATTATTGTTTGCTGTGTACTGATGTTCTCCCCCATCTACTCCATTGTGCATTACAGATCTGGTCAGGGGTAGTGCACCACTCCTAGTCCACTGTAGTGTTACACATGGACCCAGTGCAGTATTTAGAGCTCTGTTGTTAACTAGACCAGAGTGGATGGTATACACTAACCTCAGTGTTGGGCATCTCAGCCGTGTGGGGAGGGGCTTGTTCTCTTTGTCCCCCACAGCTGATGAGAGAGAGTACACAGTAATCAAGAAAACCGGACATTTCAGGTGAGTGGTCCCTGTCTTTGTGTTTCTTTGTCCTTGTGTGTCTTGTGCTCGTGGCTGGCAGGGAGTTACTAATCAGCGACTATGGGCAGGGAGCGCAAGTACGGTAAGACATTTGGGAATCCCTTCAAGGACAATTGGTACAAGCCTTCAAGGATAATTGATAACCCCCACCAGAAGCCCTTTTGTGGATGTCCCAGGGGTTGCTTCGTAATCGGGTAAGACTTGTGCGTGAATGTTTATGTGTGTGTGTGTGTGTGACAATAGATAAGATTATCTCAAAAATAATTTATTAGGAACAATACAAATAAAAGGATTATCAGATACACTCAGCAGATTTTAACATCACTTCACTTCATACCATCACTTTGTTATTTCGCTGTTTTCATTACTATAATTTGAATTACCGTATATACTCGTGTATAAGCCGAGTTTTTCAGCATACTTTTGTATGCTGAAAAAGGGCACTCGGCTTATACACGGGTGAACTTACCTGGTGTCCGGTCCCTCGGCTGTCAACTTCTGCATATGCGTTCCAACAACAGGAAGTTCGGCATTTGGAACGCAAACTTGCGTTCCAAATGCCGAACTTCCTGTTGTTGGGACGCATATGCGTTCCACTGCCGGGTAAACTCTCTCTCTCTCTCTCTCTCTCTCTCTCGTTTTTTTGTTTTTTAATTTACAGTGCAATTACATAATGAACAAACAATACAGCCACCATGTTCATACATTTATATCCCTACCCCTTATATCCCCCTTTATTTAGGTTAGGTTGTACCCAATGCCAATGATTTTATAATCATTTATGAATGTTCCTTGTCATCTACTGTTATTTATGGTTTAGCTAAAAATGATTTCATAGATTGAACCTATCATTTTTATTTAGGTTTTTAAATTAGCGCTCTTTTCCACCCTAGGCTTATACTCGAGTCAATAAGTTTTCCCAGTTTTATGTAGTAAAATTAGGTGCCTCGGCTTATATTCGGGTCGACTTATACTCGAGTATATACGGTATTTAAATTATTATGAATAAAAGTTAATTTTGAACACATCAGGATTCACAATTACCAGTCTGAATAATTGACATTCAGAGACTGTCAGTGCACCATGTTACAGCCAAGTCTTTTTTACCCATCTCTGCATACATAGGCCTCACTAGGCACTCTCCAAAGTTCTTCTCCACCATCTCTCAGTTTCCTGCAAGTCTGTACTCCGCAGACCTCCACTGAGCCATTTCTCAGGCCTTCTGCATGACACATACACATGCATCACTGGGCTCTATCTTGGGCTGCACATATGTGATACACTGGCAGCACGGTGACTTAGTGGTTAGCACTTCTGTCTCACAGTACTTGGGTTATGAGTTCAATTCTTGACCATGGTCTTATCTGTGTAGAGTTTGCATGTTCTCCCCGTGTTTGCGTGGGTTTCCTCCCATACTCCAAAAACATACTGGCAGGTTAATTGGCTGCTGTTAAATTGACAGGTCTTTGGTCTGCGTATGTTAGAGAATTTAGACTGTAAGCTCCAATGCAGCAGGGACTGATGTGAGTTCTCTTTATAGCATTACTGTGTATATCTATATATATATATATATATATATATATATATATATATATATATATACAGTATATGAGTACACATATATATCTTATCTGCTAATGAGCTTTTCAGTGGCAATTTAATACCTGAAATGACATCTAAACTAGGGTGAATGGTTTATTATCTTTGTATTGGACAATTTGAATGCCACATTTAACATTTTAGCATGACCTGTTTCTCATGCAATAAAGTGCAGTCCCAATACAATGGATTGCATTCATCAATGCACAAGGCATGACATAGCGTATAGAAAATGCATTAAAATATATCAATAAAGTGTCCTCAGGTGTTCTTATATTATTTTATCCATTTTCCCAGTGCGAATGAGCACATAAAGCACTTGAACAGGGTGGAATCCTTGGTATGGAGTTTTGATTATTGTGAATTACCATAAACAGTGATGTTTGTCCTGATGATGCTACATTTAAGGTAATGTTGCATATTGTAGATATGATATGACTTTCAGGGACAAACGCAGGATTTTTAGGGAGGGGGGTTTCCTCCCCCCCCAAAAAAAATAAAGAGAGAGAGAGAGCTGCTGTGCATGCAGCCGCGCATGCGCAGTAGCTCAATTTTGGGCGATGATGTACTGTACAGCAGCCGCGGCGCTGTCAAAGAAGCATCCGCGGCAGTGCAGCACCGCCACAGACGCTTCTGTGACAGCGCCGCAGCTGCTGTACAGTACAGGGCAATGTTTAGTGCCCGTTCGTTCGCGGAGGGGAGGGGTTTTTGGAGAACCAGAAACCCCCCCTGCGTGCGCCCCTGACTTTTTGTGATATTTCATCATTTTGAAATAAAAACAAACCAAAAAAAAAGGGGTAGATTTTTCAAACATCTTAAAATGGAAAAGTGGAGGTGTTGTCCATAACAACCAATCAGATTCTAGCTATCATGTAGCTAACACATTCTACAAAATGGTAGCTAGAATCTGATTGGTTGCCATTAGCATGTTTTCTCTGGGCCCACGACTGCCTTAAAACGGCCCTGAATAGACCCAGGGCAGTTTAGACTGCAATCAATATTGAAGCCCAGGTTGTGCCCACTGACAGTTCCTTTCTCTGGCCCGTTATTAGGTCTCAGGGCTGTAATCATCAACTGGAGAGTCCCCCCCCCACCATATTCAGTGGATGCAAATCCGAGTCCGCTCAGCACAATCCTCGTTTACAGTGGATGTAAATGTAACAAGGATGCTGGGAAAGGGTTAATCATTGAAAACTGTGGTGATCAAATCTGCGCTGTTCTATATCTCACTTTCTTACTAATGTCACAAAAATCATGATCATCCAAAGGGAAAACCAACAGCGACCTGGGTTTTCTCTTTCATTTTTTTTTTTCAGGGACATTATGGTATTTGGATCAAGTTTAAGCAACTCCCAAAGCCCCTAAGACACATTTTAAGGGATGTCTGTCTTGCCTCTAAGGACACAGACACTTATTCTTGGATTTCTGTCAAAATATCAACTTGCTTTCCAAACGCTACTAGAGACTTTGAAAACATTCTGTTCTCTTTCTGAGCATATTCACTTTTAACTAGGTGCAAATTATTCAATGCTATGTCTTTGTTCAAGTTAGCATGTGATCTGGCCGAAGAGAGAGAGAAAATGATGACACCACTCTAAATAATGGCACAAACGTTTATACTTTAGGAAACATCCACGTTTGTGTCACAAACCACAGACCCGCTTAATATCGTGCAAAACGTCTGCAGAGATGAACATCAACAAGCGGGATGGGGTCATGAGCCAATGTATGAGCTTGGCGGACAAATATGTTCAACTGCGCATTAAATCTGCTGCCTCTCTGCACTTTTTCCTGGTCACATATGACCCCAAACACACACACATGGTTAGATAAGCAGGGTGTATTTATACAAAGCAATTTAAACAACCAGGATCTATAAATTATTTAATGCAGAACAAAATATGGTGCTTATCACCACCTACTGGCAGCTCTGCCAGGGCCAGTCCACAATACTTGTGCATTTCTATGGGGAGATTCGTGGGATGTTAACGTTAAAATCTTTCCTTATTTTTGCTTGTGTCTGATGGAGATATGAGTAAAAGCGAAAGATTTCTGTACTGTAATTGCCAGTACATTAACCTCTTAAATAAACCTCATGTTTAATTGAATTGGCCCCATAGTGTTGTAAAAATGATGTTCTCTAGGGACGAGCATCATCATCACCATTTATTTATATAGCGCCACAGGTTCCGCAGCGCTGTACAGAGAACTCACTCACATCAGTCCCTGCCCCATAGGAGCTTACAGTCTAAATTCCCTAACATACACACAGACACACAGAGAGAGACTAGGGTCAATTTTGATAGCAGCCAATTAACCTACTAGTATGTTTTTGGAGTGTGGGAGGAAACCGGAGCACCCGGAGGAAACCCACGCAAACACGGGGAGAACATACAAGCTTCACGCAGATAAGGCCATGGTCGGGAATTGAACTCATTGCCCCAGCACTGTGAGGCAGAAGTGCTACCCACTGAGCCACCATGCCGTCACGTCTCTGAAGTTTTTGTAGAAAGGGGTGGAGCCATCATGTCTGAAGTTGTCATAGAAAGGGGTAGAGTCATTATGTATTTGAAGTTGTCTTAGAAAGGGGTGGAGCCAACAAGTCTCTGACGTTGTCTTGGAAATATGTGAATTAATCACTAGCAGCTGATGGGGTAAAGTGATTATAAACAATGAATACCAGTACAAATATGTCTGTCCTAAACAAAAGAATGGAGCCAGATTATGCCTATATATTACTCAATGCCGCAGATTATAACATGAGAAAATATATATATATATATTACACTGCACAGCATATTGCAATGATATACAGAGAAGTTATTTTGCGGATAGTAAATACAATTTACAGAGACATTCCAAATGTGAGGATAATTGCCAATGTGGAAGTAATATGAACAGGTTCTGTTTCTCATTGTATTTACTAATAACAAGTTTTGTTTTTTTGTTTAATTAATATGGGATCGTATCTTTCTCATCTTCAGTGTTCTCAGGTTTCAATATCTTTACACCATTTTCTCAGTTTAAATAAGATTCTTGTAACGTATCAGGACTTTTCAGGCACTCTATCCTCACAGATTCCTGGTACAGGGAATGCATATGCTAGACACAGTTTAATAATATCTCTGTGTAGATTATGAGGAAACCTAGGGAGGGTGAGTTTCCCAGTTTTTAATAACTCCTAGAAGGATGATGTCAGGTGCCCGATCCTGTTACTTAGCTGTACCAGGTGTATTGTGTGAGAATTACACATCAGTAAGACTGACAGGATTGCTGTAGGAGGATGCAAAGTAAATGACTGTTATTTGATCGTAATAGTTGAACAAGGCTGATTGGACAGGGTACACAACCAGTAACTTCAGGCATTTTACATGTGCAGATAATAATGGGAGTGATGAGATGAGAGGACGGAGAGGTTTATAATTGTTGCTCTCTTTTAAGGGACTCCTTAATAAAGCAACACTTGTCATTATGAAACCTAATGTCTTTTGAGTGGTTTGCATTTGGGAACAAATGTACAATATATACATTTTTTTATGCCCTTTTAAATTATTAGTCTTGGTTAATCCATTAACAATAAAGAGATGCATCAATCAATTTCCTGAAAATCAAACTACTGCAGCACAGAATCAGGATTCCCCCAAGAACGGGGCACTACATTACTCACCTCTACGTGCACCTTTATACTGGATTTCAGGTATCCATGAAATAAAGATGTGCATTCACCTCTATAGAATATACACAGTACAGATTGTACAGAGAAAATGTATCATTCCTATCAGTCCCTGCCCCATTGGAGCTTACAATCCAAATTCCCTACCACAGACTAAAGTCCATTTAGTCAGCAGTCAATTTGACAAGTGAGGCCATAAGCCAAATGCACTTAAATCCAGGTGTTTAGTCGAGTGTCAGGTACTTACCCAATCAGGGTTAAGTCCACTGCAGCTCCCAGCCAATAGGATCCACTGGGAGGTCCTCAGTCACACTATAAAGTCTCCTTCCAGGGCTTGCTGGGTCTCTTTCACTGCAGGAAATCCCTCCTTCCCTTCACGTGTTAACGCAATGGGCTAGTTTGATTTCATCTTTAACAATTCTCCTTCCATTCAGAGCAGGCACAGTTTGGCGGGAAGGTATTTGCAGTCAGCGACTAATTCATACGGTACTTCCGCTGATTGGCCGCAGGTCACTGCTCTCTTCCAAGTAACTTTGGCTCTCAGTCCTTTTGTGTGGAGTATCCCTTTGGCCTGCTTTGTATGGGCACGTCACTGTGAGTCTAGAGAGGGTGTAGTCACTCTGACACCAGATTTAACACTGGCCAATCGTAAAAGATTATATCCTGGGACTAGTGATTAGTGGCAGATGGACATACACTGTTTGGTTACTGCTATTAGTTATAGGTGACTCGCAATTTGCCTTCTCCACCACCATGTCTTGCTTTAAAAACCTCTATTTTCCAACAAATTTCTGGTGTCAATGTCTTTATTTTATTTACGTACAGTGTTAAGTCTTAGCATGTGAGTGGGTTTAGTGGAGCACCCAGAGAAAACTCACACAAACACCAGGAGAACATACAAACTCCTCACAGATAGGGTCCTAGTCGGGAATCAAACTCATGACCCCAGCGCTGTGAGGCAGAAGTGCTAACTACTGAGCCATGTGCAGTGAGACAGAAGTGCTAACCACTAGGCCACAGTGCTGCTCAGATATTGTTCACATCTTATTCTAGATAAGTTATTAAATGTACTGAAAAAAATCCCAATATTTAAAGTGTTCTCCCATTTTCACTGTTTCTGGCAGGTAAATAGGAACATTTAGTACAATACATAAACAGTCAAGACAGATTGAAGGAATTTGGATGATATAATCTCTTAGCCTTTGTACACTACATGACCCAGTATAATGTACTAGCATACACAACATGCCATCAGATTACAGTATCTTTTTTTGTTATTACAAATTTGTTTGACAAACACCCTAGATGTTGCTGTCATCGTGACTGTTTGGAGTAGATTAATTCTATATTTTGCTATGCCTTTCAATTGCTTCCATAGACTGTAGAATAATTTTGGTTAGCAGAATTAATGACGGTAATTACCTGAGCGGAATTTAATACTAAACAGAATATGTAAAGTGAATATCTTTATATTTAGGTCATAATAAGATTTTATATCGATGCCTGTTATCATTGTTTCTTACACAACACAGAAACCTTCAAGGTCTCCTATAGATAATATTTCAATACAAGCAATTACACCATTTGGGTCTGTGTGTTTATTGGCCAAAGAGCAAATATTATGCTGTAATTTATATTGCATTGCAGAGACTGTACGTATTCACTCAGTTACAGGGAAAGACTTTGTAATGTTTAAGCGTATGGAATTACAGTGGAATTCTAGTGTAACATTTAATTTAACAAATTGCCATAAAGGATCTTAATAGGATAAACACTGTGTATGATATACACGGGTTCAGTCTACATGTGTATCTCTAGAAACATTAGCTAATCATTTACTCTTTAACATGTGTTGTGTATGAAAATAAAAACAAGTGGAAACAATTACAGTAGTAGTTTAAAAAAAAAAAATAAGAAAACAAGACAAATATTTTCTTCCAGGAGATCTGATTAATGATGGTCCGTATACATACAAATTAACTGCGGGGAAAAATCATGTATGGTCTAGTTGGAAACAGTCGAGAGTTGATTTCTGAGAATCCGTCAGCATCGCCGTTGATTAGCACGGTATAGCTCTGTTTAACGCAGTTCGATAAGTTATCTTCCGTCTTCCATCATTAATATAAGCCCATTAAAAAGAGTATATATTTTTAATTCTTGTTTTGTTCTTTCTGTATCATGTTATTTCATGTACGGCGCAGCGGACCCTTTGTGGTGCCTTATAAATTACAGATAATAATAATAATAATAATATGTTTTGGCTTTTCAGTTTCACACTTTTTCTCCAGTTTTGTTTCTCACATAATATACTGTGCATGAAACATTGCATATTACTGAGCTATATAAAATGCATGAAATAAAGGGGAAGATTCGATTCAGTGCACTTTGTCTCCCGACCGTCTATGGAGACACATTGAATGAGCGGCAATTCCTACCATAACGACTGACGATGCACGCGGCCGGACATGGCGTCATCTGCTGGCGATTGAATCTCCCTCCTTAGAATTTATAAATAACAAAATATGCTGATTATGCACTTTCTCTCTCTCTTTCTCTAGTCTCCACAGGAGTTTGCTATGTTATGAGGGATGAGCTTCTCTAACTAAACAGGAAGACAGTGACTGACAGTCTTGCAGACTTGCTTTTCAGAAAAGCACTGTGTGGATTGGTAGATTCATACTCAGAGGCAATCCCAGTGATGTGTCAGCAACTAAAATTAATGTAGTCTCAACCCACATCAAATCCCTTTAGGACACTGTCTAAATATGTGGCATAGGCTTGAGAAGTCTGCATTAGAGTGTGGTAGGTTAGAGGCTTAATAATTCATAAAGTTTATTATATGCATGTATTTTATATCAGTTTAGTTGTATTCATTATTTGCTTTATTTTCTATTTTGGAAAAACAGCCCCAAAAGAAATATAAATGTTGAAGTTTGCAGTACTGGGAAATGTCATAAACATGATAGCATGACCACATTAAATATTACAGCAGAGATGGACATCAAAGTTAATCACCTCACTCTCAACTGCCCAAGAAAAAATAGACCACTAAAATATTACAAACAGTGACCACTGAATGGTTTACTTGAGCTCATGCACATAAAATTCTAGAAAATGTGTACCAGTATGAAATGACTCAGGGGGTAAATTTATCAAGCTGCAAGTTTGAAAAAGTGGAGATGTTTCCTATAGCAACCAATCAGATTCTAGCTGTCATTTTGTAGAATGTGCTAAATAAATGATTACTAGAATCTTATTGGTTGCTATAGGCAACATCTCCACATTTTCAAACCTGCAGCTTGATAAATTTACCCTCCTTATATCATTCTGTACTGCTTTATGACACCATAGGTTGTTCTGTATCATTAAATAAAAAAAAAAATACATATTGAGATGTTCTGTATTTACTGCTCACTGCTACAATTGAAATTCACTAGTTCTTAACTTTTTAGTAAATTATTTTTTCTTTTTGCAGCCTTTGGCTGTTTATACTATAACTATATAATTTCCTGGTAGCTCTAAAGAGGAAAGAAAACCGCTAATTGCAACTTGCTTTCAGAAATTTTGCTCCTAGAGGTAACATATTTATTTGTATTGCATTTTGTGACTTAATGCTCCTGACTTCATTCTATCAGAAAATGTAAGTTGTTATTTCAGATGATAATAAGACGATTTTGTAAATAATTTTGTAAATAATAAACATGTTGTAGTTGTATTTAATACAGATAACCAGAATAAATTGAATTTAAAAATATTGGAGTCTTGGGGGTATATTTACTAAACTGCGGGTTTCAAAAAGTGGAGATGTTGCCTATAGCAACCAATCAGATTCTAGCTGTCATTTTGTAGACTGCACTAAATAAATGATAACTAGAATCTGATTGGTTGCTATAGACAACATCTCCAACTTATCAAGCCCGCAGTTTAGTAAATCTAGCCCTTAGCATTTACCTTTGTGTATCCGTTTTACTGCAATATACCTTTAGATCTTGAATAATTCTTAATAATACTTTGATACATTTTAGAGACAATTAATCCTTAGTGCTAAAGAGAAATTAATAATATTATGTTTTTACAGAAAAAATAATAACCATAAGCTACAAGACTTCTTACTATTAATCCTTAAGGAAGCATTAAATGAATATGTCCCATCTTGGACATTTTAAATGGTTAAGTGTACAGTGCCCAAAAAATGTGTTCTTATTTTTTGTTTTTCAAATTTAATTATATACCTTACTAAGATCATTAATCTGTTAGATACACTCAGTGATAGAATGTTCCTAACGTTATTGGTCCAGGTGAAATGATGTCTCTTGCCCGTTTAGAAGGGCAGGTTTTGTATAGCAAGAGAACGGAATTTGCCCCCAACACCTGATCACCAGCCCTATGTAAGTGCATTTGTATAGCACAAATGACTTTTTGGACTGTATTTTTTAAACATTGGGGTCATTACCCTTTAAATCTAGTAAGTAAAATAACTACAGCCATTCAAGTTGCAGTATATGCAGCAAATGCCTGTGTGTATAATCCTGAACGATTAGAACAACTTAATGGGGGCACTCCGATTTTATAAATGAAAAACACATGGGATCTAAAGTTTGGTGAAGTTATAAAATCACACCCGTACTTTCCCTTTGTGCTGAATAGGTTTTAGGACTACATTTATAATCATATATCATCATTGTTTTTTGTAGGACGTAAGAAAACTGTGCAAAACTGGACAGTCGCTATAACTAATCACTAGTGCATGCTACATATACTGGATATGTGTTTCAGAGTCATGTGGTCACAGACTGGACTTATTGGATAAAGATAATAATATTCCCACCTGCCAACAGAAGTTATCTACCTTTCTATTTCTGTTGATAACATGACCATAAATCCCACCCGCAAGCTCGCTGCCTAGGTGTAATCCTTGACTCAGAACTATCCTTTGTTCCCCACATCGACACAATATCTAAATTTGCAGTCATCATCTCCCACATTGACTATTGTAATATCATACTTACTGGTCTTCCCCAAATCAGACTATCACCCCATCAATCTATTTTGCATGTAGCGGCTAAATTGATTTTCCTTTCAAACAATTCTTCCTCTGCTGAATCACTCTGTAAGTCTCTACCTTGGTTGCCTGTTTTATACCGAATCCAATATAAAACATTTCCACTAACATACAAGGCCACCAAGAAAATTGCACCAACATACATCTCCTCACTTGTCTCAAAATATCTCCCAACTCGGCACTTCCATTCTGCACAAGATCTGCGTCTCTCATCCACTCTCATTACATCCTCCCATTCCCAGTTAAGGGACTTTTTTTTGGGCTACACTTACTCTGTGGAATTCCCTCCCTCGCACAATAAGACTTTCCTCTAGTCTTCAAGCCTCCAAGCATTCTCTGGAAACCCACCTCTTCAGGCTAGCTTATAATATTCCTCACCCCCCCTTTTAACATCTCTAGGTTACCCTATTACTATCACTTTACACAGCTCACACAGAACAACAACCATTTGACGAACATTGCTGTGTGATTGGATCATATAGCCCACTAAGCACTTTTTAAACTTTGCCTACTTGGTGTTCCAATATGCAATATGTAGCGCCTAACCTCATGTATCAAATTCCCATTGTCCCATAGATTGTAAGCTTGTGAGAAGGGCCCTCTTACCTCTCTGTCTGTCTGTATTACCCAGTACTGTTTTATTAATGTGTTTGTTCCCAATTGAAAATTAATACGGAATTTGCAGGTGCTATATAAATAAATGTTGATGATGATCCCCCCAATAGCCCCACACTACAAAGGTCTGCAATAAAATTCTTAACTGTTGTAAGGTATGTTCCTTAGGAAGATGGGACTGAGGACCGAATGAAAAGCTTGGCCAGTGTAATGTCATTGATAATTTGTTGTTAACAGACCGCATATTCATTATATAACAAGATGGATGCATCTGAATTTGAATATGTTTGTATATTGGCCCTGCTTTTATATTTTTAAGTCACCCAGCATATTGCTCTCAATGTCACATGATTTCACAATGAGCATGTGTACTTCACAATGAGCCTGGTGAGTGCTCCGGGATTAATGAGTCAGACAGCTAATTGCAGCCGTGTAACCAACCAGTGATCCAAGAAGATAAGTGCGGAATGTTATATAACGCACACAGCCTGCTCAGCTATGACGACTTATAGTGATTTATTTGTAGGCTGCCAGCAGTTAATAGACACAGGCTCGTTCAAATATTAGTACCTAAACCCGAGGAGAATAAGTTGTGCTGAATCTATTCTCTTACTTCAGGTCTTCTCCTATAGTCTGTCTCCCGCCTTCTTTTACTGCATTTACGATGTGATATATTTGTTTGTATAAAATAATGATTACATCACAACCTTTAACAGTCTCATCTTAATTTAGATGAGACCGTCCTGGTTTCTGTGCCTGGAAGAGGGTGGACTGCTGTATCCAGAGTTAGGGTGTTGTAGGGGTAAGTCAGAGGCATGATCTAAATCAGGCCTGTCCAACCTGCGGCCCTCCAGATGTTGTGAAACTACAAGTCCCAGCATGCCTTCCAGCTAGTTACAGGTTGCCTACTGGCAATGCATGCTGGGGCTTGTAGTTTCACAACACCTGGATGGCCGCAGGTTGGACAGGCCTGTTCTAAACGGTCCTGATTTCCAAATCATAAAGTTTTGGAGGTATGGATTAGATGTTATATTCACTGACATTGTTGGATACTCTCTTTTATTTTAATACCATGATTGATGCATTTGTTAGGTTCTTAAATGTTTTTATTACACCTACATAACTACTTTAGTGAGAATCATTTATTCACAGTATTCCCTTTAGACTGTGAATTGGTATAAGCTTGTTTTGCTCATTACTGCACGTTATGTAGACCACGAAGCCGATCAGCTGAGGTGTGCCATATGGGATTTGGCTCTACATCAGTAACACTTTCATACAGTTTAAGGGTCTATGTTGCCAGGACATGCTGGGACTTGCAGTTCCAGAGCAGCTCGCAAACCACAGCAGCAGTGCATAGCCGGATCGCACATTAAGCAACCTAAGCTCCTATCTAGGGCCCATTGGGCACTGAGAGGCACAAATTACCCTTTTATTTATTTATTTTTTGGAATATCATTTTTATTAAGAACAAAAAAACAAATAAAAAAGACAACACTGTCATATAATAAGACAATAAGAAACCAACATCATAAAACACAGTGCTCAATATCATCATAATCACATCAGAAATCCTGCGCATTTTCCGAAGTGCTAAGGAAAAATATAACATTATCATAGCAAAAATATCCAATAAAGAAACCCTAACCCATTTTTATGTTTGTATTTTTTCTAACAAATGGAAGGATCATGGGGCCCAAATCAGTACGCGTCCTAGGGCCCCGTGACATCCTAAGCCATCTCTGGAGCAGTGCAATGTAGCTGTTTGTGTTATTTTATTTAAAGGTGCAGTGAAAATTAGAGTAGACTGAAAAGCGTATTTTGTATTTCTGATCCATGCTCACAATTTTATAGTCTAATCGTCCTCTAAAATTTAAATATTTTTAATTCATTATAGAAACATCATGGACAGCAGCGACCAAGCTCACAACAATGACTTTCGTTGGAAAAAAAAATATTGCATATTTTGTTTGTTTTTTTTACAAAACCATAACAGGTTTAACTGTTCCAGTCAGGACCTAGAACGTGTCATGCCCTCATGATTGATAGTCGTTTCTCAGAGGCGTTCCAGATCAGCAGTTGATTTTATGATACTCAGGCTTGGGTACAGTGTACATCAACCTACACCATTGTGAGCTATCTCCAGCCAGCATATCATTTACCAATTTAAAGCAGCTGGTTCAAGTAAATTTAACAGAGTTTAATATCCGGGATAGCTCACCAAGGGGATCACTTATTGAATTATTGGAAGCGATCTTAGGTTTCACTTGTGGTTTATTGTTCACAATTGTTTTGTCTTGAAAACAAATTTTAGTTTTTTGACCTCAAAGAGTTTTCAGTTTATAGTAGAATTCTGGAAGTTTATTACAATCATAAATATTAAGGGTGAAATCTACCCCTGGCTCTATCCTCCTAAGCATTACTTAAACACAGTTATTATTTTTCTTGATAACAAATTACTTTGGTGCAGAAAAAACTTCATATAATTAATATCTTATTATTTTCTTACCATATTGTATCTAATTTGTTATTTTTTCAATAAAGTTGTAGCTTTTTGTATTTTGTTTGACATTTTTTTTTTAATATAGATTTCTTTGAATACTGCTTTCTGATAAGATCACATAGTTATTGGGGAGTAATTTACTGATATAGGTGTAAACGTGTTCCGTGCAGTAACCCGTAGCAACTATCCAGCAACAGGCTGTAGTGCAAGGTAGTGTAACTGCAAGCAAATGTCTTGTTAATGGTTACAAGTTACTGAATAGAGCAAGTCTGTACTTATGTTAGTAAATAATCTTAATTGAAGACATCCTGCTTGTCTGCATTCTGTTGACAGATAAAAATGTGAAAATCCTCATTAGGTCTATTTTATTGTTATTATTATTATTATTAATCTTTATTTATAGGGCGCCACATGAGGTCCGCAGCGCCGTACAGAGGGAAAACAACAAGACAGGATATAACAGTACAATACAATAAACAAATACACTACTTTTCTGGACACAGCTTCTGGGGTGCAAGGTATATTCATCATCATCAATTTATATAGCGACACTAATTCCGCAGCGCTGTACAGAGAACTCACTCACATCAGTCCCTGCCCCATTGAAGCTTACAGACTACATTCCCTAACATGCCCACAGACCTAAGGGCAATTTTATTGGCAGCAAATTAACCTACCAGCATGTTTTTCAGAGTGTGGGAGGAAACCCACACAAACACGGGGAGAACATACAAACTCCACACATGGCCATGGTCGGGTTTTGAACTCATGGCCCCAGTGCTGTGAGGCAGAAGTGCTAACCACTGAGCCACCGTGCTGCCCATATTCAGTGCAGGTTACAACCTGTGCCCATTAGCATGGGTACAACTAAAAGATTTAGAGCAACTGAAAGTGGTGCAAATACAATGGAGGAGTGGAGTCAATGGGCAGAGAGTACAAGTAGGACGTGCGCAGTGTAGATAGTGAGCAACAGTTCTAGGTAATGAGAAGAGAGAAGAGGGCCCTGCTCACTAGAGCTTACAATCTAAAGGGAAAGGGGCAGACAAACGGCTGACACATGGGGGTGAGTCAATGCAAGGAATCTGAGAGCAAGAAGCAAGAGTGGGAGAGGATGAAAGAGGGTGAGGTATACTACATGGTGAAATGGTTAAGTCTATTTCTAATTTTACTTCTGATTCACCACTTTAGCTCTTAAATGGTGGTTTGAGTGGATGTATCAATGACAAACTACGATGTCTGCTGACACTGCCCTCCAGAATATTACACAGCCCCGGGGGGTAAATGTATCAAGCTGAGAGTTTTCCGGCAGGATTGAAAAGTGGAGATGTTGCCTATAGCAACCAATCACATTCTAGCTGTCATTTTGTAGAATGTACTAAATAAATGATAGCTAGAATCTGATTGGTTTTTCAAACCCGACGGAAAACTCTCAGCTTGATACATTTACCCCATGGTTTTCAGCCGTGGAGCACAGAGATAAATGGATTCCAGAGCAGTCCTCCCTGCAGCGCTCTGCGCTCTCCCTAGGTGGCAGTGCACCATCTTTCTACTGTAAATTTCAATAAACTGACTGGTAGGGAGTATTAAACTAGTATAGGAAAATTGCCCATCTTCAGAAAGAGAGAGATTATTTTCTTCCCTGCAGTGATTGGATTGGAGGTGGTTAGTATAGTTCACTTGAAAGTACTTTTTTTTTTTAATTTGAGCATGGGCTATTAACCTTATTGAAATCCACCCCAACCCTAACTCCAGTGCCACCCTAATCTTAGTGTGCCAGTACCAGGGGAGAGCTGGCAAATTTTAGCCCTGGAGGCAAGATTCGACTCAGCAGCTTATTAGGAACATTTTAAAGGGAAAAAACTCAATTGCCCCAGTGCCCCAGCCCAAGGTAGTCCACTATGGGACCAGGGGGGCTAATGTCCCCCTGCCCCCCAGCCCAGGTATTTCCCAGAAGTGCTTTAGGAATGCCAAATGGTTTCTTGAACTGCAACGGTTAAACGCCTTAAGCAACAACATATAATTTCAAGAAATATTTGGAGGAAAACAGAATCTTTGTCCCAAAAGGCCAAATACCTGTAGTTCATCAAAACAAATTGCTGGGAGTTCACTTATTTCTAGTACAATGCAGATTTCAGGCAAAGCTCAAGCCTGGATACATGTATAGTTCAGGTACATTCACTAACCTTGTAGACGACTCAAGTGGAATGGTTAATGCCAAGTTTATTTCAGGGCAGAGGTCACAACCAATGTAATTACGTTGATACATTTGTTTTCGTGAGCCCTGAAATAAATCTAGCAATTTATGGTTCTATTTGTTCACCTTTCCTTTTCCTTGGACATTATTACGATCTGCAAATAAGCGGTGAAGAATTAGTAGTTATTTTACGGAACAACATCATAATTTGCCTACAGCGTTGTAGAAATACAGCTTGATCCAACCTGTGACTCTCCAGCTGTTGTGAGACTACGAGACCCAGCATACCCGGCCAGCGATCGTCTGGCTATCCAATGGCAGAGCATGTTGGGACTTGTAGTTTCACAAGACCTGGAGAGCCACAGGTTAGCCAGGCCTGTTTTATTGCGTCATGTAGCCCTATCCGAAGCCTCCTGAGGGCGGTCATCACATTAACCCCACCCACTTGTTTTACAATACCAGTGTGGCTAAACGTGATTGGAGCAGATGTCGGACCATGTGACAGGTATTCCATCACATTTATCTACATAAAACACAATCCATCTATACCAGTTTTTTGTTTTATTTTGTTTTTTTGTGGCAATTAAAAACGACATGTATATTAGTGTTACTTCTAACTAGAGATGAGCGCACTCGGATTTCTGAAATCCGAGCCCACCCGAACGTTGCCGATCCGAGTCGGATCCGAGACAGATCCGGGTATTGGCGCCAAATTCAAATCTGAAACTGAGGCTCTGACTCATAATCCCGTTGTCGGATTTCGCAATACTCGGATCCTATAAATTCCCCGCTAGTCGCCGCCATCTTCACTCGGGCATTGATCAGGGTAGAGGGAGGGTGTGTTAGGTGGTCCTCTGTCCTGGTAGATCTCATGCTGTGCTGTTTAGTTCTGTGCTGTGCTGTTTAGTTCTGTGCTGTGCTGTGCTGTGCTGTGTTCTGCAGTATCAGTCCAGTGGTGCTGTGTGCTGTGCTCTGTCCTTCTGAGGTCAGTGGTGCTGCTGGGTCCTGTGCTGTGTCCTGTTCAGTCCAGTGGTGCTGTGTCCTGTGCTCTGTGCTTCTAAGGGCATAGTTATTTCCCCAATATTCCCCTGTGTTTAAAAAAATAAAAAAAAGTTATTTAAAAAAAATACCAAAAACTAATTTAATTTTTTTTAATTACCACAAAATTTGCACAACCAATCCTGCAGTATAAGCCCATTGGTACTGCAATATTACCAAGTTCACACATTCAGCAGTAAAAGTCCAGTGGTACTGCAATATTACAAAGTTCACACATTCTGCAGTATCAGTCCAGTGGTGCTGTGTCCTGTGCTCTGTCCTGCTGAGTTCCGTAGTGCTGCTGGGTCCTGTGCCGTGTCCTGTTCAGTCCAGTGGTGCTGTGTCCTGTGCTCTGTGCTTCTAAGGGCATAGTTATTGCCCCATTATTCCTTAGTTTTTAAAAAATAAAAAAAAGTAAAAAAAAATAAAAAATTAAAAATTAAAAAAAATATATATAATTATAACCAAATTTGCAAAACCAATCCAGCAGTATAAGTCCATTGGTACTGCAATATTACAAAGTTCACACATTCTGCAGTATCAGTCCAGTGGTGCTGTGTCCTGTGCTCTGTCCTGCTGAGTTCGTTAGTGCTGCTGGGTCCTGTGCCGTGTCCTGTTCAGTCCAGTGGTGCTGTGTCCTGTGCTCTGTGCTTCTAAGGGCATAGTTATTTCCCCATTATTCCCAAGTTTTTAAAAAATTAAAAAAAAATTAAAAATTAAAAATTAAAAAAAATATATATAATTATAACCAAATTTGCAAAACCAATCCAGCAGTATAAGTCCATTGGTACTGCAATATTACAAAGTTCACACATTCTGCAGTATCAGTCCAGTGGTGCTGTGTCCTGTGCTCTGTCCTGCTGAGTTCCGTAGTGCTGCTGGGTCCTGTGCCGTGTCCTGTTCAGTCCAGTGGTGCTGTGTCCTGTGCTCTGTGCTTCTAAGGGCATAGTTATTTCCCCATTATTCCCAAGTTTTTAAAAAATAAAAAAAAAGTAAAAAAAAATTAAAAATTAAAAATTAAAAAAAAAATATATACTTATAACCAAATTTGCAAAACCAATCCAGCAGTATAAGTCCATTGGTACTGCAATATTACCAAGTTCACACATTCTGCAGTATTTTGTGCTACATATAATGGAGACCAAAAATTTGGAGGATAAAGTAGGGAAAGATCAAGACCCACTTCCTCCTAATGCTGAAGCTGCTGCCACTAGTCATGACATAGACGATGAAATGCCATCAACGTCGTCTTCCAAGCCCGATGCCCAATCTCGTAGTACCGGGCATGTAAAATCCAAAAAGCCCAAGTTAAGAAAAAGTAGCAAAAAGAGAAACTTAAAATCATCTGAGGAGAAACGTAAAGTTGCCAATATGCCATTTACGACACGGAGTGGCAAGGAACGGCTTAGGCCCTGGCCGGTGTTCATGACTAGTGGTTCAGCTTCACCCACGGATCTTAGCCCTCCTCCTCCTCCCCCCCCTACAAAAAATTGAAGAGAGTTATGCTGTCAGCAACAAAACAGCAAACAACTCTGCCTTCTAAAGAGAAATTATCACAAATCCACAAGGCGAGTCCAAGGATGTTGGTGGTTGTCAAGCCTGACCTTCCCATCACTGTACGGGAAGAGGTGGCTCGGGAGGAGGCTATTGATGATGTAGCTGGCGCTGTGGAGGAACTTGATGATGAGGATGGTGATGTGGTTATTGTAAATGAGGCACCAGGGGGGGAAACAGCTGATGTCCATGGGATGAAAAAGCCCATCGTCATGCCTGGTCAGAAGACCAAAAAATGCACCTCTTCGGTCTGGAGTTATTTTTATCCAAATCCAGACAACCAATGTATGGCCATATGTAGCTTATGTAAAGCTTAAATAAGCAGGGGTAAGGATCTTGCCCACCTAGGAACATCCTCCCTTATACATCACCTGAATAACCTTCATAGTTCAGTGGTTAGTTCAGGAACTGGGGCTAGGACCCTCATCGGTACAGGGACACCTAAATCCCGTGGTCCAGTTGGATACACACCAGCAACACCCTCCTCGTCAACTTCCTCCACAATCTCCATCAGATTCAGTCCTGCAGCCCAAGTCAGCATCCAGACTGAGTCCTCCTCAATACGGGATTCATCCGAGGAATCCTGCAGCGGTACGCCTACTACTGCCACTGCTGCTGTTGCTGCTGTTAGTCGGTCATCTTCCCAGAGGGGAAGTCGTAAGACCGCTAAGTCTTTCACAAAACAATTGACCGTCCAACAGTCGTTTGCCATGACCACAAAATACCATAGTAGTCACCCTATTGCAAAGCGTATAACTGCGGCTGTAACTGCAATGTTGGTGTTAGACGTGCGCCCGGTGTCCGCCATCAGTGGAGTGGGATTTACAATATATATTGTGGTGACCCACTCCTCTACGCAGTCCAGGTACATTTATTGGTGCGAATCATACAAGTTCAGGGTTTTTAATATATATTGTGGTGACCCACTCCTCTACGCAGTCCAGGTACATTTATTGGTGCGAATCATACAAGTTGATGGTTTTCTTATTATATATATTGTGGTGACCCACTCCTCTACGCAGTCCAGGTACATTTATTGGTGCGAATCATACAAGTTGATGGTTTTCTTATTATATATATTGTGGTGACCCACTCCTCTACGCAGTCCAGATACATTTATTGGTGCGAATCATAAAAGTTCAGGGTTTTTAATATATATTGTGGTGACCCACTCCTCTACGCAGTCCAGGTACATTTATTGGTGCGAATCATACAAGTTGATGGTTTTCTTATTATATATATTGTGGTGACCCACTCCTCTACGCAGTCCAGATACATTTATTGGTGCGAATCATAAAAGTTCAGGTGTTTTTTAATATATATTGTGGTGACCCACTCCTCTACGCAGTCCAGGTACATTTATTGGTGCGAATCATACAAGTTCAGGGTTTTTAATATATATTGTGGTGACCCACTCCTCTACGCAGTCCAGGTACATTTATTGATGCGAATCATACAAGTTCAGGGTTTTTAATATATATTATGGTGACCCACTCCTCTACGCAGTCCAGGTACATTTATTGGTGCGAATCATACAAGTTGATGCTTTTCTTATTATATATATTGTGGTGACCCACTCCTCTACGCAGTCCAGAAAGATACCTCGTTGCAACGTTTTGGACTAATAACTATATTGTGAGGTGTTCAGAATACACTGTAAATTAGTGGAAATGCTTGTTATTGAATGTTATTGAGGTTACTAATAGCATAGGAGTGAAAATAAGCCCAAAAACTTGATTTTTAAACTTTTTATGTTTTTTCCAAAAAAAATCCGAATCCAAAACCTTAAATCCGAACCGAGACCTTTCGTCAAGTGTTTTGCGAGACAAATCCGAACCCCAAAAATAATGAAAATCCGGATCCAAAACACAAAACACGAGACCTCAAAAGTCGCCGGTGCACATCCCTACTTCTAACATCATCACTTATAATCGGCATGTGTTAGGAAACATTGTTTATTGTAAGGAATAACCCAGCCTTGTAAATTATTAGTGATTTTATTAGTCACCTCAGAGATCCATGACCTGTATAAAATCTTTATATCATCATCATCATTTATATAGCGCCACTAATTCCGCAGCGCTGTACAGAGAACTCACTCACATCAGTCCCTGCCCATTGAAGCTTACAGTCTAAATTTCCTAATACACACACACACAAAGAGAGGGAGACTAGGGTCAATTTGTTAGCAGCCAATTAACCTACTAGTATGTTTTTGGTGTGTGGGAAGAAACCGGAGCACCTGGAGAAAACCCACGCAAACACGGGGAGAACATACAAACTCCACACAGATAAGGCCATGGTTGTGAATCCAACTCATGACCCCAGTGCTGTGAGGCAGAAGTGCTAACCACTTAGCCACCATGTATATGCTCAGAAAACTCTTTAGTGGCTTATAATATGCTTATAATTTACAGTAGAAGGTCCATTATATATAATATATGATCAGCATATTCCACAGCTCTGTACAATCAAGGAATGACATCTGAACATACAATAATGACGGTGGGGTTTCAGTGAAACAGAAGCTGAAAAAGCCTTGCATGCAAGAGCTTACAATCTAAAGCGTTTTGTGCACGTGTGTAAATATGCCTCAGCAAGCTACTACTTTGAAACACAAAGTGAGAAGGGCTTACTGGATACTTGTGCTCACTGATTTGCACTCATGCATCTTACCGAGCTTTAATGGCAGGTTCCTGGCTGTGCTTAACGCTTCTCTATTAAAATGAATAGTAGGCTGTGTAATCACACTACGAAGCTTAAGCAATCTAATCACATTTTGCAGCCAAGAATAAGGGGAAAAGCATTTTAAGAATGGAGAACATTAATCTTTAAACGTATTTGTACTAAGTGAAAAATTGGGCTATAATTGACTTTAATTAACTTCAACCAAATATATAAGCCACAAAAATAATCTATTGCCCTCTTTAACTACTGATTCATTCCCCCTGTTTGTTTGTATTCATTCTCCATAGCTGGGTTTTAAAGGAAATAAGTTGTGTTATATATAAATAAACTTAATAAAATTTGCAATTTACATTTTGGGATGTTCAAATTTAGAATTAATCAAAGCAAATGTTTTATTTACAGAATAATAGTAATTAAACTCATGGGTGGTTGCAGTATTTTTAATAGCAGGTTGGATTATTTAAAGAGGGTTTTAATTCTCCAGGCTGGTTATTAAATTAACTGCTGGTAAGTGTATGTATGTATATATATATAGAGAGAGATATCTATGTGTGTGTGTGTGTGTGTGTGTGTGTGTGTGTATAGTTCTTCATAATGAGATTTGTTAATGAAAACATTAGTCCTTATTTGGCTGCTACAAATAATGTACACATGGAAAGTCATAGATAAACAATCCTTATTCACCTGCATATATATTATGTAAATATCTCAATATACATTCAATGAGAAAATAGCAGTGCTTACGACAGCCATAAAAACGTGTGTACGTGTAACCATTGGGCCTGAGTCATTAAGGCAGCATACTGAGCGCATCGTGCAGTTGTTCCCAACAGTACATAAATCGGATCTGTATATTCCCGGAGTCAGCAGGAGCGGATCTCACATACGTGTGGTGATGACTGTAGGTGTAGGTTCACTCTGCTGTACTAGACCAGACACTGCAGGATGCGTACAATACGTATGTGGAATATGACATCTCAAAAGAACACACAGAAAAACATATATTAATCAATTATTGTTGCCTGTCAATAATATAGTCATTTATGATCAGAAATAGAAACTGTATAAAATAAAATTATATATTTTTTTTCCAATTGAAAACATTTATTAGTCTGTCCTTAATGTCTACTGTACATAAAATACATTTTTACAGTTGCTCCTGTTTGCAGACACGTTACATCATGTATACGATACTGACCCAGGACTTAGACTAGACCCTTAGCTGGTGCAAGAGATACGGCAGAAAAACAAGAAACTCTCACACACACACACAGAGCTTCATCCCGATGTGGCTGCATTTGCTTCAGTTTGGCACGGCCACATTGTACATCGAGTACGGACACACGCCCCTTCCCCGCCCCCTCCCCAAAATCGTAGCCCGTCGTAACTGTCATTTGCGTTGGCATACGCAGCAGATTTGCTTTCGTTGACGGCTGAGTGTCCTCGTTCTGGGCATGCTCAGAAGGGAACTGCGTACGATACGCACAAAAAACGGAGATACGTCCCTTAATGACTCGGGTCCATAATGCACAAATGCGGCTTGAGAGTTTTAGTAGTAAAAGGAAAAGGCCAATTCCCCTATTTGTAGACTACGTAATTCTATAATAAAGTGTGATGTACACAAGAGAGAAGAGTGTCTTGATAGTTATTAATAACAGCGACAGGTGCATTTACCATATAAAACATATTTAAATACAAACACCACCACATGTGTTGTTTACATCTTCAAAAATTAAAAGAGAATTGTCTTTTCCAAAGTGGTTCAAATGGAAATGACATATTAGTAATCATCATAATGGCACCCACACAAGACATACACATCCTAAGAGGCGTCAATGGGAATGTGCCCAAGTCTAATTTAGTCGCAGTTACGTGAAAACGACCTCACTATACTCAGCTTACGCCTGTCTGCCCCCATTCCCCCTCTTCAGGCGTATGGGAGCAAGTCTTAGAAACACAAAAATCTAGATTCAGTGGCAAACTGCACTTTTATTTCTGCACAGTGCGAAAATATGTATCATATACCAAAAAAAAGCTTACACCCAACTGTAAATAAACCCCTTTGAGGATTGTGAAAAGGGCAAATTGCTAACTAAAATTATTGGTTAAAATTAGGGATGAGCGGACTCGGATTCTAGCAATCCGAACCCCCTGAACAGTGCGGATCCGAGCCCGATCCGAGCACTGTTTGAGTATTCCCGCCGATGGCCAAACTGAAAACGAGGCTGAACGTCAGGATCCCGCCGTCGGATCTCGCGAGATCCGGATTCTTTATATTCCCCACTTGCCGCCGCCATCTTCACTCGGGCATTGATCAGGGAAGAGGGAGGGTGTGTTTGGTGGTCCTCTGTCCTGCTCTTTCTCGTGCTGTGCTGTGCTGTGTCCTGCTCAGTCCAGTGGTGCTGTGTCCTGTGCTCTGTCCTGCTGAGTTCAGTGGTGCTGTGTCCTGCAGTATATAAGTCCATTGGTACTGCAATATAACTACATTCACTGTTCCTGCAGGATATAATTACATTGGTACTGCAATATTACTACGTTCACTGTTCCTGCAGTATATAAGTCCATTGATACTGCAATATAACTACGTTCACTGTTCCTGCAGTGTATAAGTCCATTGGTACTGCAATATAACTACGTTCACTGTTCCTGCAGTATTTAAGTCCATTGATATTACAAAATAACTACGTTCACTGTTCCTGCAGTATATAAGTCCATTGGTACTGCAATATAACTACGTTCACTGTTCCTGCGTAGGAGTGAAAAAAAAATAAATCTGGATTTTAGCACTTTTTATGCTTTTTTAAAAAAAAATCAGAACCCAAAACCCAAAATCAGAACCAAAACCTTGAGTGGGGTGTTTTGGCAAAACACATTCGAACCCAAAACCTCAAGGTAATCAGAACCCAAAACCCAAAACACGAAAAGTGGCCGGTGCACACCCCTAGTTAAAATATTGCTAATACACCAATATTTCATCACAGTTTTATACACATGTCTGTAATGTAATCGTCGAGTTTGAACTGGACGTATCTCGAGATAAGTGCGTTTTTTTGGCAAAATGTGTCCAACTCTAAGGGTTAGATTTATCAAACCTTCCAAACAGGAAAAGTGGAGGTGTTGCCCATAGCAACCAATCAGATTCTCGCTATCATGTTATAGAATGTACTAGATAAATGATAGCTAGAATCTGATTGGTTACGATGGGTAAAGCCTCTACTTTTCCTTTTCAGACGAATTGATACATTTACCCCCTAGTCTTTCAGATACTTATTGCTCCTCAACACATTCACAATCCTGGTCTGATGAATGTTTGGACACAACCTGCATACAATCTGTGTTGTTACAAAGAGCACGGAATATGAGTGCAGTTTCCAACGTTTTCAAATACAAAGCGGATCTCAAGATACTGTTTAATTTGATTTTGGGTGTACATTCTGCCTTAACCTTAATCAGCACTTTCTCCTGATCTTCTAATGCCACAAATTCACACTATTGAGAAAATGAAACACAGAGCTCTGATAACATTTGACTGGGGAATAAAATGTTACGTTGACATTAGTTCCGTCTCAAGGAATACAGCTACGAAAATGCCAGGTTATTTGTCAACTAATCACTCCCCATTCTCTCCTTCCAACTATAAAGTGGTTTCTATCTACTAAATTAAAACCCGAAGAAACAGGGAACTGCGATCACTCCGACCTCTCTACAAAGCATGGGATTTTACTGAGTTGTTAAATGCTCACTTGCCCCTCTCATTAACCCCAACAAGCTAGGACACAAAGCTGAGCGAATGTCCAACTAACTATAACTGCCATTGGTTCAATGTTTGTGTTTGTTCTGTGCTACTGTTCCAGAGTGACTTCAACTATCGTAATGGTTATTAAACCACCACGCACAAGGGTCCTTGTACACTTAAATCCCATAGAGCCTTAGAAAAGGGAAGAGAGGACTAATCTAACCTGGGAAAACCCAACACTAGAAGCAGATGCCTTCTATAAACGTATCTAACCTGGGAAAACCCAACACCAGAAGCAGATGCCTTCTATAAACGTACCCACACAACACCATGCCACAAAGAGGGCTTCAGAAAGGTGTATGTTTACTTGTTGCAGTATGACTAGACACAGCTTGAACCAATTTCAATTAAGTCTGTAAAGGAGATATGTCTCCTCAGATTTGTGGAGCTGGTCAAATACGCTTCATGTAACGACATATCACTGATGTCTACTGCAAAGTAGTCCACACATTTTAATCAATAGGACACAACGAAACAAAATAGGAGTATTTGTTGTGACAGATTTGTAGCTGCAACAAGGTTGTCTATAAATGTTTAGGTTTTGAGGAAATGTAACTTAGCACTTTATTTTTTGCTTTCACACCTAAAACTCTTTGTGGAGTCTTCAATTAGACACAGAGTGACACCGGAACGGTCATGAAGGCACTCCACTGTGATGGAAAATTGCGGATTTAGAGAAATCGGTGGTTTTGAGATACTGTAGTACCTGAAAATGTGTTCAGCGGAACATCACGGCTAATTGAATTCTTCCCCTTAAGTCATCACAGTGAATTAATAGATACCGCACACAAGGGGGTCATTTAGATTAATTTGCACCCTGAACATACAAAAATACAGACACACATAAAAAAGTAAATGCATACAAATGTTGAGTCGGATGCATCTCAAGATGTATCTAACTCAAAAACAGTATAATTTGTGCCACAAATATGTCAGGCATAACAATGTGTTTATACTTCCCCCCACGATAGTGTAGAGATTATTATTACTATCACTATTATTTTTTATTTATAATGTGCCACAAGGGGCCCACAGTTTTATACATGGGGGGTGTGACCAAATAACAAAGTTACATCGATACAAAAAGAGCAAAGAGATAGAATAGAGATGTGGCATGACAGTTTTAGTAGTAAATGCTATGGGTCATTATCCTATTTGTACACAACATAATAATATAATACAGTGTCGTATACAGCAGAGAATACTGTATACACAGGAATTAATATATGCTAAAGTTAAGTTAAATTAAATTAAATGCAAATCTTTTTTTGTTTTATGTTTGCCTTTAAAAATCCAATCTTTTCTGCAGCGGTCCATTGTTAATTAAGTAACGCGAATAGACAACCACGACTTTATATCAGATAGCCGTACCGTTAATGAATGAAGCGCTATCAGCTGGAATGATACACAATCAGCCAATCGGAAGCGGCGAGACAATACAGACGACAGTCACCATAACTTCATATTGTTGCACAAAGCCTCCAGCATCTGTAAAAGATCTACCTCCTATAAGGTATATCTGCTGATGCATCCATGTCTAATTGTGTTGCAGTTATGTGAATACGCCACTACTGTATTCAAGGTATGATTGCTCGCCCCTGCCCACCCCCCTTCCTCTTTTCTAAGGAGACGCAAGTCAACTATACGTAATATACTATATACAGACAAACACGTACATATTTTGGGGGCAAAAATCAATATCACACACACAAAAAAAAAAATGTCGTACATCCAACCCTAAACAAGCCCCAAGATCTCTAAATATTGCCACCAATATTCATAACTATAACTATAAATTGTCTTGACACTGAAGTGAGAATGATCAGAACACAATCAGTGGGATCACTTTGACCATGCCCACGGAAAGTGCTTCTGCTGCTCGGTCATTTCGAAACCAGGTTAAATGTTTGATCTGCATTGTGCTACCTAGTAGATGGGCGTAATAAGAGTTTATGTAGGGGTTAATAAATCGTTTTTTAAGTCTCATGTCAAGTGCAAATTCTTCCCTCGTTCTAATTTGGGTATTCACCAGGGACTGGAGCCAATCATCTCTCAGAGTAAAAAATAAATCCCCATAATGCCTCAGGACAGAACAGCATTGACAAGCGGTCTAGGTACATGTAGTTTGCTGGGAAACACACGGCCTTACTGGACAACAGAGACGTCACGCGGTTATGCCTGCTCTCAGCGGACCACTCATTTTTACCTTGTCAAGGCCGCCGTCACATTTTTTACAAGGGAGGATAAAACCTTTTTTTTTTTTTCTTTTCTTTTTTTTTATTTGAAACAGATTAGATAAGGGAAAGAAATGAAACTCCCTCCTGAATAAAGACTATTTTTCACACTTCCCTAATATATTGAATTTCAGCCTTTTAATTGCAGAAAAATTAAAAATGACATTGATGATAGACAGTGGCCTCGTGTGGATTCCGTTTCTGTGTTCATATCATAAAACAATCTCCACGGAAATATTTCTCGTATAGCTTATTGTTTCATAATAAGAGCAAGAAAGCAAGGTAATGGAAAAAGAGATAAGCAAATTGATAATTAAAAACAGGTATCCGAGGGGGACTACAAAAGAGTAAATCATTCAATAGTATTAAGCAATGTTAGATAAATGTGTGTTGTGATTTACTATGGACGCATTGCTCCTTAATGACTGTATTGTAAATTTTACTGCTATCAAATTTAAAATAAAGGTAACTTAGTGAGCGATATAATAAAAAAATGAGTATAAAAGAATTCTTTTTGGGGATAAATGGCATTACCCAGAAGTTCCTCATTCAGAAGTGTCTTATTTACAGATTTCTCCCAGGTAGTGTAACCTAGAAATCCCCCCACTCATGGTTAGTGATTCCAATGAGGCAGTTTCTATAGCTCTTCACATGCTGACCAGGGGCCTCCTGGACAAAACCATGTTACAATGCAAGGTGTGCAAATTAGTATTCTGTTTTGCACATAAGTTAAATACTGACTGTTTTTTCATGTAACACACAAATACTTGATAGCTTATTTGTACACTGAAATTTAAAGTTGATATTTGTGTGCTACGTGAATAAACAGTCAGTATTTAACTTATGTGCAAAACAGAAAACTAATTTGCACCCCTTGCGTTGTAACATGGTTTTGTCCAGGAGACTGAAATAAGAAGTTTCTCAAGTTAAGATCCTTGATGAATCAGGCCCCAGAACAACAAAGGCTGACATAATTTGCCTGAAGGTTATCACAAGTCCATGTCATTATTATTTATGTATATAGCTCCAGATAGGTAGCGCTACACAGAGAATATTTGCTATTCAGATCAGTCCCTGCCCTATTGGAGGGTACATTCTAAATTCCCTAACACACAGAGACACTCTGGTTAAATTTGTCAGCAGCCAATTAGAATGCTTTTTGGAGCACCCGGAGGATACCCACATAACCACGGGGAGAACATACAAACTCCACACAAATAAGTCCCTGTTCGGGAACTGAACTCATGACAGGGAGGAAAGGGATGTTCTAACAGTCCCCGAGTATACTATAGGTGTGTTTATGCAAATGTGGCTCATGTATACCTACAGAAACATGCCTATACCCCTTTTGCTGTAGGGCGGGGGCAAATACTTTCATGATGATGATGATGACTTGTTGTAAACCAGGCGCATGTGCTGCCGATCTGGAAGCTGATGGATCTGAAGATGTGTAGGGCTCTGCATATGGGTGGAAATGCGCTATTTTTATGTGCTCATTTTTTAGGAGTACTTTATTCCTGTTTTACAGCCAACTCTATATCAGGGTGTAGGGAATAAGGTTCAACTTGCCATAAAAGTAGCTTTAAAAGAATTGTGCCATCTACTAGAATGTTCTTATTGTTCGGTTACATTCTATACCGATTATAAAAACCTGGGGAACCTATGAGCTATATGGAGGCTTTGTAGGTATCACACTTTACCCATTCAAATTTCAGGTATAACTTCAACCAACATTAACAACAAGGCAAGTATTATGAATTGAGAATCGGTGTGGCTTTCCACTCGATATTTATGTCTAGCATGCCCTGCAGAAAACTTAATGAAAAGTTTATTGGACTGCTTAAAATAATGCAACAAGAATTGGCTCATAGACTACACTTTTGATACCCCAGGCAGACACGAGCGGGAATGGGAAAATGACCTGGGACCCCCTCCAGATGACTTATGCTGGGAGGAGATCAGGGAGGGGATTGCCAAGAGCTCGATCTGTACACAAATTAAGGAAACAGCCTACAAAGTGTATTATAGATGGTACTATACTCCTGATAGGCTGTCTCGAATGTTTCCTACGGCCACTCCGAGCTGCTGGCGGGAATGTGGCCAGAGGGGTACGATGCTACATATATGGTGGACCTGCCCTCGCATAGTTCCTTTCTGGAACATGGTCCTTACTCTCATAAACTCTGTGTCAGTACTACAGATAAATAAGGACCTCTGGTCATTCCTTCTCTCTCGCCCTATACCTGATGAGAGCGGGCCTTCTAATAAGCTTATCTCCCATATCTTGGCAGCTGCTAAATCTCTAATTGCAAGACACTGGAAAGACCCTAGGGCTCCCTCTATGCAGGAGTTAAGGTCCCAAATAAGGCATGTCGCATGCATGGAGAGTATAACGTGCTACCTTCATAATAAATCAGACAATTTCGATAGAGTATGGGCCCCGTGGTATTTACTAGAAAGCCGTAGCTGCTTATCCAATACGGCTTCCACTTCTGCAGCTGGAATATAGCTCTCGGGCCGCCTCCGGAGATGGTGCGCAGCTGGTGAGTACTAATTGTATGCCAGTTTCCTTTTTGGTAGTCTATATAAGTGTGTGGCTTAGCTTTTACTAGCAATGTCCCAAGTTTGCTTGCTTAGTTATTTGTTAGCTATATTGTTACAAAAACTTGTGCCTTCCTACCCCCCAACCTTTCTCTTTCTTTCCCCCTCCCCACCGATATAAAAATATAAAACATAGAGGAGACATTTTGAATATTAATGTTTTTATGTCAATCGTGTTGATTGTATTTTTTCCTGTTGTTTCCTCTTTAAATAAAGAGTTTAAAAAAAAATAAAAAAAAAATAATGCAACAAGCCAGTCCAGTAGCTTTTCAGTAAGAGCTTCCTAACCCAGTAGAGGTTCATCCAGTATTCCATGTATTCCTAGAAAGGTAATTCTATTTCCAGGAGATCTGTCATCTTCTCTAGAAGTACAAGGAGAACACGTTTTCATTGTGGCTGATATGCTGAACTCCCGAAGTTACCGAGGACACCTTCAGTATCAGATTACCCCATATTTCTAAAAGAAAATCAGAAATATCCTCATAAACCCTTTTCAAAAAAGATCCGGACGAGGCCTCAAAAAGGAGGTGGTGATGTCAAGACCAGAAGATATAAGGCATCAGGAGTAGTAATTCTTCTGCTCAGCCTGACCTACACTACAGTGAGGAGCAGGAAGATGTGCTTTAGTTGCAAAAAAGGTTTGGCCCAATATCAGTGCTTCACTGCTAGTAGTTTACATGCTTCCAGTGTGGCTTCTTTGCCATTTTCCATGGCGGATCTGTTCCAGGCGAAGTTAATTCCAAAGATCTAACTGGAGGTCAGATTGGCAGAAGTGCTCATTCAAGAGCCTGCCCTACAGAAGCTGCAGGAATATCATCCAAGATCCAGTTTCACAATGTTTTTAGGACATCTTTGTAAAGGAGGAATCAGTTTGGCCTGAATTAAGCATCCCAAGCTACGTGCTCTGGGCAAACTACAATGGCAGATGCCACAATTCATGACTATCTGTTTGTAAGCCTGTTACCAGTGCATTCAAATATCCACAAAGTCAACCTGTTGACAGTCAGTACATTAGAATAGTCACAGGCACAGGGTTAGACCAACCAGTAGCCACTCAAAACATTAAAACATTCACAGTACTAATATGTGTACTATTAGAGAATTATAACATTCAAAGGGGGGAATTCAACTGGTCGCGTTACTGCCAAAAGTAACATGGCCTGCGCTCTATTACTGTTAATACTGTAATTTTAACCCAGATTTCAGAGCCGCAAGCAAAAATCAGCATTAAAAATTACTGTACTAACGGTAATAGTGCTTAGGACACTTTCGGCAGTAACACGGTCAATTGCATTCCCCCCAAAGGGTCAAACCAACCTGTAGCCATTTAGAGCATGAAAGCATACTGGGGCATTAGAGTGTTCATACAACTAAACCAACCTCTAGATAACCAGAGCATTAGAATGTCCACCAGATTAAACCAACCTATAGCCAACCAGAGCATTAGAATGTCAACAAGACTAAATCAACCTATAGCCAAGCAGAGCATTAGAATGTCCACAAGACTAGACCAACCTATAGCCAACCAGAGCATTAGAATGTCCACAAGACTAGACCAATCTATAGCCAACCAGAACATTAGAATGTCCGCAAGACTAAACCAACCTGTAGCCAACCAGAGCATAAGAATGTCCACAAAACTAAATCAACCTATAGCCAAGCAGAGCATTAGAATGTCCACAAGACTAGACCAACCTATAGCCAACCAGAGCATTAGAATGTCCAAAAGACTAAACCAACCTATAGCCAACCAGAGCATTAGAATGTCCACAAAACTAAAACAACCTATAGCCAAGCAGAGCATTAGAATGTCCACAAGATTAGACCAACCTATAGCCAACCAGAGCATTAGAATGTCCACAAGACCAAACCAACCTATAGCCAACCAGAGCATTAGAATGTCCACAATATTAAATCAACCTATAGCCAACCAGAGCATTAGAATGCCCACAATATTAAATCAACCTATAGCCAACCAGAGCATTAGAATGTCCACAAGACTAAACCAACCTATAGCCAACTAGAGCATTAGAGTGTCCACAAGACTAGACCAACCTATAGCCAACTAGAGCATTAGAATGTTCACAGGACTAGAACAAGAAGGAGTTAATCATTACACAACACAAACGTTGACAGTTAACTACAAAATACTATTTATGTGCAGTATATGAAATGTGCTCTTTATGAAACAAAATTAGAACATCTGATTTGTTCCCAAAATATTGGTCACTATTATAATAATGGCCCCCATTGCCACTCACTAAAACACACACAATAATGTTATCATTTATCAGTACAGCAACAGAAACAGAATAAGTTAAGTAATAAATGTATGCTGATAAACTTGGCGGTCATACAGTATATATCTGTAGAGGGCATCTGGCACTACATGCAAAGTGCAGAGATTTGTTACACATGTGGTCTATGGTTTCTGTCACATATCTTACTTTTAACTTTGTTCATTTATCAAATCACACTGAAATAATACTCGGGTGCTGAAAACCTCACAATGACATTTTAATGGAAAAAAATATATATATATTGCCTTCACAAACATTTCATTTTTATATAATGTTACAAAATGTACCAGCACTTTCTAAAGTCATATTTAAAATGTGTTTGTTTTATAATATTTCACTTTTATTTTCCAAATAATATTTTCTCCGAAACAAGAGAATGGTATTAATCATATGAATTAGAATCTGATTGGTCACAATGGGTTACATAACATTTCTTCCTGTGGTCAAGAAATATCATTGATTGTCAGCATGGACCAGGTGCTGCAAATTAAAAAACTGCTTTGTCTGCATATTAGATGCAATTATTACCATCTATTTAATTTTCTAGGATTTAGAAGTTAATATTTATTGAAAAGGAGTTTTTACAATGCCAGAATATTACACAAGGATCAAATTCAGTAAACATGACATGATGGGGATTTTATTGTTCAGCAGAAAAATGCTCCAGTATAATATTTGAAAGTGTTGGCAACTGTGTAAACGTAAATGCACAGTTGAAGAGTATAAGTTATTAATTTAGTAAATAAAGTACATTATTTTGCTGCTGCGACACATAATTATTATTATTATTATTATTAATTTTTATTTATAGGGCACCACAAAGTATCCATAGCGCTGTACAAGGACAAACAATGGCACAGTACAAGGTGAAACAGCACAGTAGAAGTAACAGTAAGCACTATAACTCTGGGGGCTCAGGCACAGCATGAAAGAGAGGGAGGAAGGGGAAAAGTGAGTACAGGCAGGTAACTATGGCCCAAGAGGGTGGGCACGGATGACAGGTTGAGAGTCACTGAGGGGAGCGGAGAGAAGCGAGAGGAGACAGAGGGCAGAGGGACTGAGAGGAGGTGAGCTGAGTAGCTGGAGAGCGCAGTTAAAAGTGATGGAAACAGAAGGTAGGAGAGCCCTGCTCAAAGGAGCGAACAATCTAAAGGGAGGGGAAGACTGACAGACACATGGATGAGACGGAGAGACGGGAGGAAGGGGGAGAAGGGAAGTAGGGATGAGAAAGAGAGGTAGCCGACCGGTGGGATTTTAGGCATGAGACTGAAAGGCTTTAAGGAAAAGGTGGGTTTTTAATGTTCGTTTGAAAGAGGACAGATTAGGGGAAGTTCTGATGGAGCGGGGGAGCTTGTTCCAATGGAGGGGAGCGGCGTGGGAGAAGTATTGGATACGTGCGTGAGAGGAGGTAATCAGAGGGGAAGAGAGGAGACGATCGTTGGACGATCGCAGTGAGCGGGAGGGAGTGTGAATAGAGATAAGGTTAGAGATGTAGGGAGCAGTGGAGTTGGCGAGGGCCTTGTAAGTCAGAGTGAGGAGCTTGAAAAGGATTCTGTAGGGGAAGGGAAGCCAGTGAAGGGCTTGGTAGAGTGGGGATACAGAGGTGGAACGGCGAGGGAGGAAAATAAGCCTAGCAGTGGCGTTAAGTACAGATCTAAGGGAGCGAGATAAGAGAGGGGGAGGCCGATAAGGAGAAGGTTGCAGTAGTCCAAGCGGGAGATAATCAGAGAGTGGACGAGAGATTTGGTGGCATCCTGGGAGAGGAAGGGCCGAATGCGGGCAATGTTGCGAAGCTGGAAACGGCAGGATTTGGCGAGAGAGTGAATGTGAGGGGCAAAGGAGAGAGAGAAGTCGAGGATGACACCTAGGCAGCGGAGTTGGGGAACAGGGGAGATAGATGAGTTGTCAACAGTGATGGAGAGGTCAGAGGGGAAGGAGGTACGAGAGGGAGGAAAGACAATGAGTTCAGTTTTAGCAAGATTGAGTTTAAGAAATCTAGAGGACATCCAGGAGGAGATGGCAGAGAGGCATGTGGATACCCTGGAAAGAAGGGAGGGAGAGAGATCAGGAGAGGAAAGGTAGAGTTGAGTGTCATCAGCATAAAGGTGGTACTTGAGGCCGAAGGAGCTGATGAGTGCACCCAGAGAAGAGGTGTATAGTGAGAATAGTAAGGGTCCAAGGACAGAGCCCTGAGGGACCCCGACTGGAAGGGAGGAAGAAGGGGAGAGAGAATCAGAGGTGGAAACAGAGAAGGAACGGTCGGCAAGGTAAAAGGTGAACCAGGAGAGGACGGTACCGGAGAGGCCAATGGACTGAAGGGTGTGAAGCAGGAGGGGGTGGTCAACGGTGTCAAAGGCCGCTGAGAGGTCGAGGAGAATCAGGAGGGAGTAGTGGCCCATGGCTTTAGCCGAGAGGAGATCGTTCGTAACTTGAGCCAGGGCAGTTTCAGTGGAATGGAGGGGGCGGAAGCCTGATTGGAGAGGGTCAAGGAGGGAGTGTTCAGAGAGGTAGGTGAAGAGACGGTTGCAGACAAGTCTCTCAAGTATTTTGGAGGCAAATGGGAGAAGGGAAATGGGGCGGTAATTAGAGAGTGAAGTGGGGTCAAGATTGGGTTTCTTGAGAATGGGTGAGACGAGAGCATGTTTAAAGGCGGAGGGGAAGATGCCGGTGGAGAGGGACAGATTAAAGAGGTGAGCGAGGTGGGAGCAGGTGGAGGTGGAAAGGGAGCGAAGAAGGTGAGAAGGGATGGGGTCCTGGGGGCAGGTAGAAGGGGGGGAAGAAGAAATGAGAGAGTGGACTTCCTCACCCGAGGTGGGGCGGAAGGAGAGAAGGAGTTGGTGGCTGGGGGGAGAGGGGGGGAGAATGGAAGGGGGAGGAAGGGCGAGAGGGGGGGTGGCGGAAGAGTGGGTGGAGGAGGAGATTTCAAGTCTGATGGCCGCGATTTTAGAGGAGAAAAAGGAGGTGAAGTCAGTGGCAGATAAGGAGGAAGGGAGGGGGGGAGGTGGGGGAGACAGGAGAGTGTTAAAGGTAGCGAAGAGGCGGCGGAGGTTGGAGAACTGGGAGGAGATGAGGGATTTAAAGAAGGATTGCTTAGCGAGCGAGAGGGCAGAGCTGTAGGAGGAGAGGATAAACTTGAAGTTGAGGAAATCAGCCAGGGAGCGAGATTTTCTCCAGTGGCGTTCGGCAGTACGAGAGCATTTTTGGAGGAAACGGGTAAGTTTGGAGTGCCAGGGTTGGGGATTGGAGCAGCGAAGGTGGATGGGCTGGGCAGGGGCAACCGCATCAAGGGCGGAGGAGAGGGTTTGGTTATAGAGGGAGGCTGCCTGATTAAGGCAGGACAGGGTGGAAAGGGGAGAGAGGAGAGTTTCGAGAGAAGAGGATAGAAAAGCAGGATCAAGGGTGTGGAGATCGCGCCTGGACCGGGTAGATTTGGGTGGGGGGAGGGGTGCAGGAGTAGAGGAGAGAGAGAATGAGAGGAGATGGTGGTCCGAGAGTGGAAAGGGGGAGATAGAGAAGTCGGACAGACTGCAACGGTGGGAGAAGACAAGGTCAAGGGAGTGACCAAGGCAGTGGGTAGAAGAGGAGGTCCATTGGGAGAGGCCAAGGGAGGAAGAAAGGGCAAGGAGTTTGACGGAAGCAGGGTCGTGGGGTTGTCAATAGGGATATTGAAGTCACCAAGGATAATGGAGGGGATGTCAGAGGAGAGGTGGTGTGGGAGCCAGGCAGCAAAGTTGTCAAGGAAAAGGGAGGAGGGCCCCGGGGGGCGGTATATGACAGAGACGCGGAGATGGATGGGGTAGAAGAGACGGATAGAGTGGACTTCAAAAGAGGAGAAGGAGAGGGAGGGTTCAGGAGGAATGAGTCTGAAAGTACAGGTGGAGGATAGGAGAATGCCCACTCCTCCGCCTGGGCGGTCTCCAGGTCTGGCGGAGTGGGTGAAGGAGAGGCCGCCATAGGAGAGAGCGGCAGGGGAGGCAGTGTCGGAATCGGTGAGCCAGGTTTCGATAATGGCAAGAAGGTTAAGAGAGTTAGTTAAGAAGAGGTCATGGATAGAGGGGAGTTTGTTGCGGACGGATCTAGCATTCCAGAGGGCACAGGAGAAAGGGAGGGAGGGGAGAGGGGAGATGGGGATAAGGTTGGCAAGGTTAGCAGTGCGCGGGGGGAGTGCGGGGACAGGAGCGTGAAGTTGGGCGAGGTGAGAGTATGGGTATGGCAAGTGAACAGGGAGGCATGGTGAGGTGAGGGAGGGGTGGGGGAGGAGTGGAAGAAGTAGGGGGGACCGAAGAATCGTCTGAAGCAGAGGAGGACAGGGGGAATCAGAAGGTAGACAAGAGGAATTGAGATAAGTGAGTTAAATAAAGTAATAGCCAACAATGACAATGGACAGGGGGAGTCAGAAGGTAGACAAGAGGAAATGAGATAAGTGAGTTAAATAAAGTAATAGCCAACAATGACAATGATGGTGGGGAGAGGTGTGGCAAAGAGGCTAGGCAAGGCAAGCCGTGTTAAATGAGACAGAGTGAACGGGGAACAAAGAGACAAGAAAGGCCAATAGACGGAGAGCAGAGGAGTACCAAGGGAGAAATAAAATGCTGTTGGAATAGATTAAGAAATGCAAATAGAAATAATTAAATTATAAATAAATACAGTAAATAAGAGAAGCAAATAGAAATAATTAAATACAATAAATAAGTAAATAAGAAATGCAAATAGAGATAAATACAGTAAATGCAATAAAAACAGAGAGCGAAAAATAAAAATAAGTACAGTAAATGCAATAAAAATAGAGAGCGAAAAATAAAAATAAAGAATGGAGAAAATAAATATAAAAATATAATAAATAAAGAAATACAAGTGGAAAAAATAAAAATAAAGCCTACAAAGGAAGCCGAGAACAATAAATACAGTACAATATGGACTAGGGTGAAAACAAGAGAATGAGAATGAGAACAAGCCCGGGAGATGAGACAAAGTCACTGGGAGAAAGTCTGTGAAGTCTGAGATGAGACAAAGTCGCTGGAAGAAAGTCTGTGACGTCTGTGATTGCCAGGAGACTTAGAAGCAGGAGCTTCAGGCAGTGGGTGTCCAGAGGAGTGCAGGGCCGATTACCACAGGTCGCTGTAGTCCTCAGGAGGGCCAGAGATCAGGAACGGCAGCGGGCAGCAAGCAGCGTGGAAGGCAGGCCAAGGCTGTGGGTGTCCAGGGGAACTTGTCAGGAAGGCCAGGCGGCGGTGACCAGGAGACACAGGCAGCTCAGGCGGCAGGAGACAGCGGACGGATAAGGGTGAGCAGGAAGCGGTACCAGAGACGGCGGCGGGGATCAGAGAGGAGCCACGTGTAGAGGATGGATGGGGAAGACGGCAGGAGACAGCAGGTGAGTCCAGGCAGTGGGAGACAAGAGGCGACATTCTGAGCACATTCTGCGTTTGTTTCACGGAATTCGGGTCTGCGAACGTTCTGAATCCATCAAGGTGCGGATCTGAAGATACGTGCACCGATGAATACGGGTGTAGGTCTGCTCTGCTCTACTGCACAGCACACTGCAGGATACGTCCAACACCTAGGGGGCATATAAATTCTCAAAAGAACGCACAGAAAAAGAATTGAATTAATGTCACATATTAATATTCTGTCTCCTGGACAAAACCATGTTACAATGCAAGGGGTGCAAATTAGTATTCTGTTTTGCACATAAGTTAAATACTGACTGTTTTTTCATGTAGCACACAAATACTTGATAGCCTATTTGTACACTGAAATATAAAGTTGATATTTGTGTGCTACATGAAAAAACAGTCAGTATTTAACTTATGTGCAAAACAGAATACTAATTTGCACCCCTTGCATTGTAACATGGTTTTGTCCAGGAGACTGAAATAAGAAGTTTCTCAAGTTAAGATCCCTAATGAATCAGTCCCCTAGTCATTAATGGCCAAAACATTAAAAAAAACACATGGAATACATTTATTAGGATGTTATGAAGGTCTACTGTGCATAAAATACATGTTTACAGTTGCTTCTGATTGCATACACCTGTTATAGCATGTATACACGGGTTGGGTACGATTTTACGGTGTAGAAAAGTCCGATACCAAGGAATCCTACACTTAAACTCCGAATCTGTGAAAAAACGATTGAAATATAAGCAGACTTACCTCCATACCGACGCTGTAGATCTCCGATCGCAGCAGGATGCTGACCGCAAGTGGTTACGACTATTGAGGTGTCCGTCACTAGACTTTGACGTCATTGAGACCTCTCTAACTTTTAATTTAAGTGATAGAGGTCGCAATGACGTAAAAGTCTAGTGACGGACACCTCGGTAGTCGGAAACACTTGCGGTCAGCATCCTGCTGCGATCGGAGATCTACAACGTTGGTATGGAGGTAAGTCTGCTTATATTTCAATCGTTTTTTTCACAGATTCGGACTTTAAGTGTAGGACTCCTCGGTGTCGGAATGGTGGCAATCGTGAAAACGATTACCACCGGTATACACAGCCATCATCATTAGTAAGTGGCACAAGGACTAGGCCTGTAGCTGAAGCAAGCGATATGGCTGAAGAACAAGTAGCTGAGAGATGCCCAAAGCTTGAATCAGACACTGCTGTGTGCCCTTAAGTTTGACGCGCTCTTACTGTACATTGACTACAGCCAAACGCCCCTTCCCCTCACCGTTCTCTCCCTTAAAGTCGTAGGTTGCAATAAGTGTCCTTTACACTCGAAGATGAATTGAACGCTGCTGTACTCTGTGGCGTCCGGTCCGGTGCTGGTCATGCGCAGATACATTTTGCAGATTACACGCACTAAAATTGTGATTTACGTCCCTTGAGGAATCACGTTCGTAGTGTCAGGTTTGCAAAATATTTGAAGGTAATGGTGGACATTTTTTTTCTAATGTACCTGTGAAATTAAACAAATCCTTGACCAAGACAGTCACCCAAAGAGACTAACCTCCTCCTCATCGCTTCCACGCATCGCTGCTCCTTGCTTCTCACCGCACATCACGTCCAGGGCACTTTACTAAACAACTTTTAAAATACTGTGAAGAAAAGCATGGTCAGGGATAAACTTTGCATTAAAGCATTGGAGACCACTGTAATACTGGTCCAGCTACGATAACAAAGTCAACAGCAAAAATCCAATAAGATGTACATACAAAACGCGTCTCATTATGAAACCAAGTTCTTCCATCGAGTTTTATTTTAGGTTTACTTGCATTGTTCAATGATTTCATGTTTATTTATTAAAAAAAATAACATTAGGAAAAGATAATGATCATCATCATCATTTATATAGCGCCACTAATTCCGAAGCGCTGTACAGAGAACTCACTCACATCAGTCCCTGCCCCTTTGGAGCTTACAGTCTAAATTTCCTAACACACACACAGACAGAGAGACTAGAGTAAATTTTGATAGCAGCCAATTAACCTACTATTATGTTTTTCTTGGAGTGTGGGAGGAATCTGGAGCACCCGGAGGAAACCCACGCAAACACAGGGAGAACATACAAACTCCTCACAGATAAGGCCATGGTCGGAATTGAACTCATGACCCCAGTGCTGTGAGGCAGAAGTTCTAACCACTGAGCCACCGTGCTCCCCTAATGATGTACCTTCTCTTCCATATGATCATAAAATTTGGATACTGCGGAATTAGTTGCGCTATATAAAATGATGACAATGATGATGATGATGAGACTACTATCCTGTATATTTTGTCTTTGCAACTTTCTAATAAACCTGGTTAATTATTTATCAATGTTTTAAATGTTTTTAACTAATGTAAAACATTACACTGGATTCTCCTCCAGACAAACAAAGCTAAAAGCGACTAATATCTGGATTTCCTCGGATGACCATATGCACAGGACCGGTCTTTGGGTATTTTGTGCTGTGTTTCTGCCATTATACAGAGGTGCTTATTGTTTATTATGGGCGATCAGTTTCTTAGATGTTCAACATATTCAAAATAAACAAAGTGACAATACATAATGGAATTGTTGATGTCTTTCAGGCACATATGCCTAACAACACTAATGATTTTGCAATTACATGTCAGTTGAATGAGCAGCAGCATATGTTTGTTATAGTGGCAGGTTGTAAAATCCCTGGAGAACAGTAAAATTTCATAATGAATGTTGCAGGGAAGTATGTGAAGCCATCTGAGGGACGTGCTATATCAGCTCATAAAAGGGGAAATGTGGTTAAGTTGTTGTGTCTGATCAGGGCCGGATTAAGGGAAGGGAGGCCCCCGGGCTAAGGGTACTGTGAGGGCCCCCCCCATAAGGCCTCCCCAGCCATGAGGTCCCCCTCCCCCGTGAGCTCACCTCCTTCCGTTGCTCCACTCCCTGTAGGACTTAAGCGGCACAGTCGCGTAAGTCCTACAGTGACAGCAGGCAGCTAACAGCATAACATTTGCTGTAAGCTGCCTGCCATGTCCCTAGAACAGGTGACAGTCGGAGCCGGGGGCGGGGACGCCCCCGACCCAATGAATGCCGGCAGGCCCCCCCAGCTGCCCGAGGCCCCTGGGCTGTAGCCCCTTTAGCCCTATTGTTAATCCGGCTCTGTGTCTGATTGATCGTTGTACCTATTTCTGTTGCAAGTAAGACGGCTACTTCTGCAAATGTGTATTGGAAGCTAGATAGGAATGACTAGCTCTGCACTTGCTGTAACAAACATGGTAACAAAGCAAATTTTTATTATTATCTATTATTTATTTCACCCCCCTGTGTCAACCGTTTGCCTGGCCCTTTCCTTTTAGATTCTAAGCTTTAGTGAGCAGGGCCCTCTTCCCTCCTGTCCTCATTTCCTACAACTTTTGCTCACCAGCTACACCTCCTCCTTGGGCTCTCTGCCCATTGACTCCACTCCTCCATGGTCATTGCACCTCTGTCAGAGGTTCTAAACCTGTTAGTTGCACCCACACTTAGCAGATCCTCGGAATTAAAAACAAACCAAAACGTCATCATTACGTCGTCGGATCTCGTGAGTTTTAGAATCTATAAGTACCGCCCTCCACGGCGATCCAGCGCCATTTCGCAGAGGGACACAGAAGGGGTAGCACAGTTCTTGGCAGTCTCTAGTGCAGTTGGGCAGCAACATAGGTAGAAAAGAAAGAGGAGGGGTAGCAGTGTTCTTCAAAAGCTACAGTGACATTCAAGAGAGCTCCATTGCTCCATTGCTAATTGTCATTGCTGAAATACAAATACTAGGGCTGGCAGGCTTGGTGTAAATCTGCAGTCACATTGTACTGTGTTATATAGGTAACATACAAAGAGGAGAGCTCCATTGCTCCATTGCTAATTGTCATTGCTGAAATACATATAATAGGTCTGGCAGGCTTTGTCTTCTAAATCTGCAGTCTTTGTTTGAAAATGTATGAAAATAATATTGTGACCTGTGAGGTGGTCAAATGATGCCCTGGGGTTAAATGTATTAACTAGTGATTCTAGCAAATATTCAGCGACTTTACATGCATAATTTGAAACAGCAATGTGTTTAAATGCTAGAATTACTAGTTAATACATTTACCCCCCGGACTCCTATGTCTCTCATAACTTGGAGGTGATTGCTCACTGTAAAATCCCAGCCCAGGTACCAAGTACAAATGGTGCAATTATATCTATGCATAAACATACATAGGAGCGCAGGAACAAGATTGATGCGCTGTTCTTGTCTGCGGTGCTGTTTTACATTACCATAATTGTTTTGATGATGTGAATGTTGCTGTCATCTCATCTCAAATTAGACCCTCACTTTAATGCCTGGCATAGTTTAATCCTGTCATGCTACAAAATCCAGGTCTTTCAGGGAATTTCTATACATGCTTTACATACATTTATCTCAAAATATTGATCTTCATCTCATCAATTACTGTTCAAAATTTCGGCTTTGTAACTTTCTACCATATATTATTACAATTATATAGATCCCTCGGGGTAAAGAAATGATTCATCAGAAATAAGAACCTGTCCACGCATTACCACCACAAATATAGTCTACAGCAGTCGGATAACAGAGGGCAGGAATTGGCCCGAAATAGCATAAACACTGAGGTTGTCTAAACACAGAAAAATATTGAGCTCAGCAAGAGTTAACTTAGCATGGGAAATTCGGATGAGGGTCAGCCAATCAGTGATAGGGCTTAAGGAGGGGCTATAGCTAGGGAAGGATTATAAGGATAATGGTTACAGTTAGCTTTCCCAACATGGCCCTTTGTTTGTTTATTGTCCTGTGTGTCTGTTATGTTAATTGCTATTTTTTTATTCCTGAAAGGTCCAGTTGGTGGAAAACAGTCCAATTAGCGGCCATTGGGACACATTTGAGTGGCGTGTTAGGCACTCTCCTCTGAAAGAGATTAGTGAACCCCTTCAGGGTTATGGGGCTCCACTTGGGCGAGCGGGCCTCAGCTAAGGAGCCAAATGGAGTAGATTTGGCCTCTACCGCCTGGTAGGGTCCCAATATTTGGTTCAACGCTTACAGCATATGGGTGTGGTCTAAGGCTGATTGGTCTGCTTCTATTTGCCACCATTTAAGTAAATTTAATCTTTCAATAAATTTCTAACCTTTCATTTCACCAAACAAGCGTCTAGTGTGGTTATTATAGTGGTAAGATAACTTGTGTTAGGTGTAAGAATATTAAGAATAAAAACACATCAAGCGCTAAGCGGATTATACAATTTGTACATTAAAAGTGATAACATTTGAATGATAAAACTTTATTCATACAATGTGGTGGATGCATATTGTACTACACATTTACAGTCCAAGAATGTTTATTCATTTCGTTTATCAGACCTTGCCCAGCAGGCATACAAACACACATCAGGGCCAATTTACCTATCTGTACGTTTGTGGTTCAAAGCACCTGGAGGAAACTGACTCCACACAGACAGGGCTGTAGACAGCTCCAGGGGTGAAACTAAGATTTCCCATATCATAACGTTGATAAAAAATATCTGTTTATTTTAAACCCAGAAATTTATTTTCACTTCTATTGGGAAGAAATTTCATGGATTCACATTACATACAGGGCCTATGTAGGTCATCCAGTTCTCAAAAGCTGAATTATGATACATTCTATCATACTCCTTCAGTTTTTTAGGCACTTCCTAAACATTGGAACCCTAGGCAACTGCCTAGGTTCACAGTCTGTTGTTAACATTCCATTAGATATGTATATGTATATTCCACACCTCTCAACACTAAGCATCCTCCTGAGCATGAGAAATGGTGCGCTCTGCCAAACAGAGGTGTAGTCACATTGTGTTGTGGGCCATCCCCAGGGGTGTGCTTAGGGCGTTAGCAATCATAGGCTACCCCAAACCTCTCCCCTGAAATCAGCCTGCACCAGTGGCAGGTGTGCGTGGCATCCGCTCATTGGGATGATCCGGGTCATACATATTCCAACATACTGGTATTTGGGAAAAATGTGCCGACTGTCCGGACAGTGTATGACAGTCCCCTCAAAATCAGGGCTATCCAGCCTAAATCGGGACAATATGGAGTTAGGTATATTGTAGTCTACTGGTCCCAGCAGCCTACTGTGGTGGAGTCCACAACAACAGCCTACTGTGGAGTCCACGAACTCAAGCTATTTCTTGACCCTATGGGGTATACAGAATCAGTGCATCATAAACGAAGGAGGCAGATATTATTATTATAATTATTGTTGCACATTTGTATGGCGCCACAGATTCCATAGCGCCTAACATAGTAGTACAAATATGACAAACATGAAAACAGTGAACATAACAACATGCACATGGGTACAGAGCAGAATAATAAATCCAGGGATGCAACTTACAGGACAAATCGCATTGTATAGAGAAACAATTCAGCATCAGACATGACAAGGACATACAAGGAAGACCGGACAGACTTCTGGTAGATGACCCTGCCCGTGAGAGCTTACATTCTAGAGGGAGAGGGTAGTAAGAGACAATAGGAGATAAAGGGACATTGGCGATCCAGGCGGGTAACAGAGGAGGTGGAGACTAAACAGTCAAACTGGTAGGAGGGTGAGCTGAATTTGGTAAGGACAGGGAAGATGGGTAAGAAGGGGAACACTGGAGGAGAGGTAGGTTAGGAAGGAGAAGAGGAACATGGAAAACAGTCAGTGTAGTGCGGGTAGAGGGAGTTCCTAATACAGATTAATAACATGGTAATACTGATGAACAGATATGACAGTGATTGTAATTGTGCTCCCAGGCAGCCACCTGAATGCAGCATGTATGTGTTAAATTTAATGAATAAGGCCCCCATTGCCCCATATACAGAGGTCCCCCTTATCGACACTGTGCCAAGAGCCATTGCCCCACATGCAGAGGCCCCGCTTATCTTCACTGCGCCAAGAGCCATTGCCCCATATGCAGAGGCCCCGCTTAGTGTCACTGCACCAAGAGCCATTGCTCCACATGCAGAGGCCCCCCTTATTGTCACTGTGCCAAGAGCCATTGCCCCACATGCAGAGGCCCCCTTTCTCGTTACTGTGCCAAAAGGCATTGCCCATATGCAGAGGCCCCCTTATCGTCACTGTGCCCAGAGCCATTGCCCCACATGCAGAGGCCCCGCTTATCGTCACTGTGCCCAGAGCCATTGCCCCATATGCAGAGGCCCCCCTTATTGTCACTGTGCCAAGAGCCATTGCCCCACATGCAGAGGCCCCGCTTATCGTCACTGTGCCAAGAGCCATTGCCCCACATGCAGAGGCCCCCCTTATCGTCACTGTGCCCAGAGCCATTGCCCCACATGAAGAGGCCCCGCTTATCGTCACTGTGCCCAGAGCCATTGCCCCACATGAAGAGGCCCCCCTTCTCGTCACTGTGCCCAGAGCCATTGCCCCACATGCAGAGGGCACCCTGGATGGATTCGTGCACAAAGCTCATACTCTGTAGGACAGCATTTCTACTTACTGTCCCACAAGCTGCCCATCAAATTCTTGCCAGCTAAATCCAAGTTATACCCTCATTTTAATACATCGTAAGTTTTTATTCAATGAATTCCTGCTATGCTTTATTTTGCAACTCTTAGGCAACTTTATGCAAGTTTATACACATGGTTAAATACCACATTGCATGGTGTTTGGCAAGACGTTATGTGAAATCCTCTGTGCCAACACAGAGCAGGAAAAGCTTATAGTTATATACTTACCTAATCTGGACCCTTATTAGAAATGTTTATAATGATCTCTGCCATAATTTATACCTCCCTCGACTTTTGCAATTTTATAAATCTTAGGATGATAATTTTGCTTATAGTCGAATAGAAATTGAAGTTTGCTGAAGCTACTAAGTAGCGAATTACAGATATGAATAAATCGTTTTTCACATACAAAACTACTGAAACCATTTTCATCCTATGACAGTGATGGGCCACAGGTGGCCCCTCAAGCCTTCGCTTGTGGCCACCAGCTCCTTTTGACGGTTAGAGGGTCGCCCACACATTCCCTGAAGTGTATCATGTTGCCTGTCCCAGCCCTATAAGCTGGAACTAATTTGTACAGAAGCCTCTTCAGGTGAGAACTAAAGAATCATATTTTGCTTTAACTATGTAAATGTATTTTTACTACTTGTAGTGTTTTTATTTAACATGCTCAAACAATTCTATTTTTCATTATGCTTTTGCTTCCTATATGTTTTTTCTAAACCTGAGCCAGAGTCCATTAGCCATAGATGCCAACTGCTTCTAATTTCCAAAGACAATCACAGGCTTTAAAGATGGTCCCTCCAAATATCCCTATTTTTCAGTTTGTTTTCCATCTCCGGGCTTCCAAACATAATATTTAGGGTAGAGGAGTGTTTAAAATTCAAAAAAACTAAACATGATATGATGGGAACTGTAGTTCTCCATTATCCCACGAAACAGTATTGTGTGTGACGTGCTTAAGTGCATGGTCTTAGCAGCAATGTTGGCAATTGTGCTAGCTACAGTCCCATTAATACTAGCTGCAGAAAATAACTTTCAAAAAGGCAACTGTCATTGCTATTGTCACTTCTGCACCTAGAAACGAGCCTTTCAACCGGTTTCAAAGACGCTTTAAATCTCTTTTATTAAACTAATTCCAGCAATAACTGTGGGAATGCAAATCTTGGAAGACAATTACATTGTCTAACTTGTTCTAAACTTCAGATGTAGGCTAGAAATACGCAAAGTGCTGTTAAATAGCGCCCTCTACCTCTCCACATAAAAACTGACACTGGATCAGCCTGGAACTTAGATTTCAGCACAGTAAAAATGTTTTAATATTAAATCCAATCTCGGAGATCAATAAATGAAAGATCTTTACATTGGGCTTCAATTATGGTCAGGAGCAAAGTAAAAGAAGGAGCATAATTTGCACCTTGGCAAAACCATGTTGTAGTGCGGTGAAGGGGGGGGCAGGGGCAAATTTATAATGTGCAGACATAAGTGTAGAGCATTTTGCAGCCCAACGCTGGCAATTTACATACATGGCGCACTCTCCCAAACAGTTAGCATAGAAAAGGTAAGGAATTTTTACATTTGCATAGTCCATAAATCCAGCACTTATACCGACCCACCACCAGCAGTTATACCGACCAACCACCAGCAGTTATACTGACCCCCCACCAGCAGTTATACCGACCAACCACCAGCAGTTATACTGACCCCCCACCAGCAGTTATACCGACCCACCACCAGCAGTTATACCGACCAACCACCAGCAGTTATACCGACCCCCCACCAGCAGTTATACCGACCCACCACCAGCAGTTATACTGACCCTCCACCAGCAGTTATACCGACCCCCCACCAGCAGTTATACCGACCCACCACCAGCAGTTATATCGACCCCCCACCAGGAGTTACACCGACCAACTACCAGCAGTTATACCGATCCCCCACCAGCAGTTACACCGACCAACCACCAGCAGTTACACTGACCCCCCACCAGCAGTTATACCGACCCACCACCAGCAGTTATACCGACCAACCATCAGCACTTATACCGACCAACCACCAGCAGTTATACCGATCCCCCACCAGCAGTTACACCGACCAACCACCAGCAGTTACACTGACCCCCCACCAGCAGTTATACCGCCCAACCACCAGCAGTTATACCGACCCCCCACCAGCAGTTATACCGACCACCCACCAGTAGTTATACCGACCAACCACCAGTAGTTATACCGACCCCCCACCAGCATTTACACCGACCATCACCAGCAGTTATACCGACCCCCCACCAGCAGTTATACCGACCAACCACCAGCAGTTATACCGACCCACCACCAGCAGTTATACAGACCCACCACCAGCAGTTATACCAACCCCACACCAGCAGTTATACCGACCCACCACCAGCAGTTATACCGACCCACCACCAGCAGTTATACCGACCCCCACCAGCACATATACCGACCCACCACCAGCAGTTATACCGACCCACCACCAGCAGTTATACCGACCCTCCACCAGCAGTTATACCGACCCACCACCAGCAGTTATACCGACCCACCACCAGCAATTATACAGACCCACCACCAGCAGTTATACCAACCCCCAACCAGCAGTTATACCGACCCACCACCAGCAGTTATACCGACCCACCACCAGAAGTTATACCGACCCCCCACCAGCAGTTATACCGACCCCCCACCAGCAGTTATACCAACCCACCACCAGCAGTTACACCGACCCTCCACCAGCAGTTATACCGACCCACCACCAGCAGTTATACAGACCCACCACCAGCAGTTATAGCGACCCCCCACCAGCAGTTATACCGACCCCCAACCAGCAGTTATACCGACCCACCACCAGCAGTTATACAGACCCACCACCAGCAGTTATAGCGACCCCCCACCAGCAGTTATACCAACCCACCACCAGCAGTTATACCGACCCTCCACCAGCAGTTATACCGACCCACCACCAGCAGTTATACCGACCCCCCACCAGCAGTTATACCGACCCCCCACCAGCAGTTATACCGACCCACCACCAGCAGTTATACTGACCCCCCACCAGCAGTTATACCGACCCACCACCAGCAGTTATACAGACCCACCACCAGCAGTTATACCGACCCCCGACCAGCAGTTATACCGACCAACCACCAGCAGTTATATAGCCCCCCACCCTCACCAGCAGTTATATAGCCCCATGACCTGCCCCCCGTAAACAAAATTGCCATTTTGTTGTGGGGAGCAGGGCCAAAATTAAGCGAATTGTGCACTAATCGCATCATTTTGCCTCCCGATGGGCAGGTTGCAGGAGACTTGCCTGCTCTTCCGGGAGTCCCAGAGACCTACTCCGTGCCGGGAGATTGGGTAAGTATGACATAGCAGTATCTGTCTGTCTGTGTGTACGTTCGGGAATTTAGACTGTAAGCTCCAATGGGGCAGGGACTGATGTGAGTGAGTTCTCTGTATAGTGCTGCGGATTCAGTGGCGCTATATAAATAAATGATGATGATGATGATGATCTGTTACCAGGAGCACCCAAACTAAACAATCCAATGACAGAGGAGGTCAGACTACTGTATCTTCCAAAGTTAAGCTCATAGATATATCATATTTTATTAGATTATAGGTTTGTGTAGGCCCAATATATTTAATGAAAGTCACTTGTTAGAAAGTGGGATTATCCATTGAAATCTCAAAACATACTTTGTAGGCTTTAAACGCCTTGTTGCTAAGAAAAACATTCAAGGAATTTGACCCTATGTAATGTCTGACTATCTAGGCCCAGTTGTAAACAGCAATAACTAGCAGTTTTGGACTTCACCATTAGCAGCCCCTTTCTCCTTTTGCGTAAGCAGGCTTATCAGACCTCAGCTGCCTCCAGGTCTTATGTTTATGGGCAGGGGCGTTATTAAACAGAACAAGGCAAATTGAAGTCGTAACTGCAAGGTGAAAGCTAAAAAAGTTTGGCAGCGAAAAGTTTACATACATGCATGTGTGTGTATTGTTATGTGCTTAGACACAGAAATTTCCATATGTGATGAGCACACAGGCGGTGGTATTTCCAGAACCCCCTGCAGGCAATTTGCGCATGCATAGTGAAGCCATGCACGCACCGCTCCAACGTAACGAGCTGCCTCAGTGTGCCTATTCTGATCCCTGCTCTGGACTCAGAAGTTTAGGAAGAAGGCGGGTTGGCGGGGCGCCACGTTAAGTATGGCACCCTCCTGCCACGTTTACCGGGCTCACTGTGTTCCATTACTCTTTATAAAAAAAAGTGCCAAGATGTCCTGATACCATATGCCAAAAAGGATGTAAATCTGAATTTACTTCTTGGAGACTCCTAATATACATTCAGTGTTGTGTGATTTTCTAGAAATTAAGGAATTTATTTAATTTTGCATTTGTAAAAAAAAAAAAATTGTATAATGTACTATGTTCTCCATTGCCATTCATCATAGGCAGGGCACGGGGCCGGATTCATTAAGGAAAGTTAAGCTATGTAAGCAAGTAAAGCAAAACCATGTTGCATTGAAGGGGGAGGTAAATTTAAAATGAGATGGCAGATTTATAGTTGGGGTAGGGCATGTCCTAGAGCAACTTTAAATTTCAGTGTAAAAATAAGCTTTCAAGTATTTGTGTGCTACATGAAAAAAACAGACAGTATTTAACTTATGTGCAAAATAATAAACTCATTTGCACCCCTTGCTTAGCAACATGGTTTTGTCCAGAAAGAAAACTTACTCAATTCCTTGCCTAAGTTCCTTAATGAATCAGGCCCATGGTCATCTATCCAGGCAATGTACATGATCACTGTGAAAATGATCACCACTAAATCATACTTGCCTACTTTTGGCTGGCTCCCTCCGGGAGATCACTGGGGTATAGGCGGAGGCCATAAGGGGCGGAGCTTCGTGAATCGCATCATTTTGGTCCCGCCCCCCAGTGACGTCATGCCTGTTTTGTATATTTTTACACTGGTAAAAAGACCCATAGCTTGCATTACGTCACTAGGGAACGGGCAATATGATGCGATTCGCGAAGCCCCGCCCCCTCCTCCCATACACAACTCCAAACCGGCTCTGATACAGGAGATATGCCAGCTCTCCTGGGAGACCTACCCGGAATTCGGGAGTCTCCCGGGCATTCCAGGAGAGTTGGCATGTATGCACTAAATATGCTCCAATATCACACAGGGTCCAACACTAAACATATCTTTATCTATCAATGTATTGCTAGTTTCATCCTGATTCATGTTTCATATCATCCTCGACAGTAAGTGGGCATCAGTGATGATTTTATTTAAAGTGAGCAATATTTTCACTTTTATTTTTTTCTAAATACATTAGTTTCTGTCTGTATATCTATGCACATTGTCCCTCGATTGCGATTTAAATCTCTACCATTGTAATTTCACCCTCTGTGTAATCTTCTCCCTTATTTCCTACTCAGTCCCTGTTTCTCTCAGTCCCTGTCCCTGTTTCTCAGTCCACCGCTCTCTCTCATTTCTACTCAATGCTGCATCTGTTACTTTTCAGGCCCTACTGCAGTGCAAGGAATCCAATCCCCTCTGACCCTGGCCAGTCACATGACTGGATAACCTGCCACTCAAAATCCCTTTAATTGCCAGTAACATAGATTGTACTAATCCAGCAGTGAAAACGACTGTATTTTAGAGCAGTGCGCTCTGTTGTAGTCAGTGCTGGAGGGTGCGCAATTGCGCTCAACCCCCGCCCCCACCTCCCCAATGTAGAAGCCAACACTGGCCAGTGTCCTTCGGCTTTACTCCCTGGGCAGGGTACAAGCAGCATCACCACAGTTACATCCCCAGTTGGGCCCAATAAAAGTCGCATTCAGTCCAATGACATTTTGATTGGACAAATGATTGCTTTGGACTCAAACTCAGAACTTTAAAATTGTCCATTGCAATCGAAAGAATGTCTATGCAGCTTAAAGAAATATTGATTGCATAGACAGCATTGGACTAGACAAATGCCTCTTAAATGGATTATTTAAAAAAAACAAAAAAAAAACAATGGTTTTAAGTTTTTGGGTTCAGTTGGGTTCTAACTGCCCCTCTATTACATGGGACAACTGATGGATCATAGTCAGCTTTGAAGATGTCATTTGTCCTACCTACTGACCAATGTTTTTTTATCAACTGCCAGAAAAACAACTTATTCACTTTTCTGTCCCCAAAAAAAGCTAATTTATTGAAATGCATGTTAATATATAGTTAAGTCGTTCCTATTCTTTCCTTGAAACATGCTCCTCTTAATCATTTTCAAATGTTGGCAAATGCACACATATCTTGAATGAGGTTCAACCAAAACCTAATTCAGACATTTCTTTTAGGCTCCATTAGCATTTCAATGCTTCATACCCACAATTCTGTACATCAGCTGTTCATGTATAGACAGATGACCGGTTGGCAATGTGTTTTATAGCCATTTCAGATGATTCCTTAAAATACCGTCTTGCCAAGTTCATGACATACTGTATTCATTTTGTAACCTCTGTCCTTTATCAATATTAATTAAAATATATTTATATATCATTTTTAAATATTGACTGTGTTTTTGTGTTAATTGGATTTTTCTTTACTTTTATTTGTTGCAGGATCTTGTTGTATTTTTCAGGATCTATCACATTATAATATACAGAATATGTAAATAAAACATAATCACTAGGCTGGACAGGTACTTTTTTAAGACCGTAGTGTCAGTAACATATCTACAGAGACGGCAATATATATTACAACTCTCCTTAATCCTTCTCATTATCTTAGTGAGGTTGGTTCTAGAATGCGTCACACGCTGACCATAGAACCCCTTATCCTGAAACAAACTGTGACAATTCTGTCTCAGTCCATCACTTCTCAGCCTTTTGGCTGAGATCTGGTGCAGATTCCTACGTACGTAGTGAGTCTTAAAGGGGCCCCCTGTAGGCGATGAGCCATCACCTGGTCCTCTGGCCAATAGGCCGGCAGCAAGAAAGTATGGGACAAAGTGCCTCCGGAGTAGCGACCTGAGAGTGCCTGGAAAATAACCCAGTACTGGTCACCCTCACTGTGACAGGAGGGGTGCGAGCGCCCTTACGGGCTCCAATCCCAAGATCTATGGGGGGTGAAGTGGCCCTGAGGCTCCCACCACCCTGCACCTCCCGATGTCCCCTCCTTTGGTAGGGGGAGGTGCAGTAAATTCTGGTGCTCTGGGGAAAGCTTCAGTGGAACCCAGGACAATAGGGATCTTCTCAAGCCTTGCGGAAAAGAGAGGTCTGAAGGCTCTTGCCCTCCAAGAGACCTTATTGTTCCCAGGGTTGGGGACAGAGGGGTTATTCCTATTTTGAGGTGGGCCTGAAGTTGCTGCATCCCAGTGCACCTTTTGTGTTTTCTATTTTGGGCACTGTGGTGACAGACAGCACCATCCCAGACTTTCAGTAAAGAAAAATAAAAAGGTCTATCTCAGTCCAGCTTTATGCAATGCAGATAAAGTGTTGAATCAAAAGCCTCCATGTAAATTTTCATTTTTCTGAACAATAATGGTTTATTTGCACCTAATCCACATTTGCATTTAACCTGCATTTTCACTTGTGTTTTTGCTAGCAATAAAAACCGCTAATGCAACACCGCGGGCGTACCTTGCTTAGAGGTATAGGACAGACCCTCCTCTTTTACACAAGTGCACTAAGGTTGAGTGGTCATACCGCCTTCAGAAGCATGGAACCACTTACATGACAGCGGAGATTGTCAGCCTGTGGTTATTCAGCTGTTGCTAAAGTACAGATCCCAGCATGCTCCAAGTCATCAGCTGGCGAACTACAGGATGCCTGGGTTACAGCAAGAAACCTATTCAGCTTCCATTTGGGGTTATAAAGCTAAACAGTGTCAGATGCCATTAGTTCAGTATAAATACTTCACTGAAGAAAATGACATAGTAATACATAGAGGGGCTGATTCATCTTGGAACGCAATGGGAACGCAATTTGCGTTTTTTTAGAATCATACAGAAATTACACACACGTGCGCCTATATTCAAGTACAGGCGGATCTCAAGAAACATACTGCAGAGTACGCACAATGCATATGTGCAATATCAAGTCCCATGAGAACGCATGGAAACAAGTAAATGCATTAACAACTCATTAATAAAAAAAAATACATTTAAAAAATACATATTTTTTAATATAAAATCCATATCTTCTGAAGTTCTTAATGCATACTGCACATAAAATACAGTTTTACAGTTTCCCTCACTTGCAAACACATGTTGTAGCATGCCTACGTGGCAGTTATCACTATCAATTGCCACTTACACTTCTCCTGTAGCTGGTGTCAGTGATACAGCTAAAAAACACATACCTCATAGATGCCAAGAGCTTTAATCAGACTTTAATCTAGTGCATGCACTAGATCTCGGCGCCCCTTACGGAATATTGCATACGTTCATCCGCCTCTTCCCTCATCTGTTTGACCCTTCATACTGTAGGCATTCGGAAGTATGATTTGCATTTGGGCACTTGCATTCACCGGTGTAAAGTCCATTTCATAGCATGGACAGCACAGTGGCCTAGTGGTTAGCACTTCTGCCTCACAGCACTGGGATCATGAGTTCGATTCCCAACCATGGCCTTATCTGTGTGGAGTTTGTATGTTCTCCCTGTGTTTGTGTGGGTTTCCTCCCACACTCTAAAAACATACTGGTAGGTTAATTGGCTGCTATCAAAATTAACCCTAGTCTCTCCCTCTCTGTGTGAGTGTGTGTCTATAGTAGGGTATTTAGACTGTAAGCTCCAATGGGGCAGGGACTGATGTGAGTTCTCTGTACAGCGCTGCAGAATTAGTGGCGCTATATAAATAAATGATGATGACGATAGCATGCGCAGAACATTTTCACGCAAGATACGGGACGTACGACTGAAGATGAATCAGGCCTAGAATGTATGTTCATACATCTGTTCTAACTTCTCTGAGTACCGGCAGAAAAGGTTAAACATGATCATGTCATTAAGGAGCATAGTTAGACCCTGGTTTATCTCCTTTGTCCTTGAAGAGCCTATACGGAGAATACATCATTCGTGGCAGGAAAATTCCCAAAAAATACAATTTCATTATGAAAAAGGAGCTTACACAGCGATGGGATTGTTCTGGCTGACATAGCAGCTGGTTGTGGTTAGGGACGTGCATCACTCGGTGTAGTTTTATAGCATTTGTTTTTATTAAAAAGACAATACTAATGTATTGTAATATTTTTTTGCACTCTGGGTGGCATATTACATGGTTGGTTTGAAGTAAAAATTAAGGATTTGGAAGATATGGCTGTTTCACCTCCCATAAAATAAATTAAAATGAGACCCGCAAGTAGATATCAATAGAAAAAAAGCTAAATCATGAATCATGTGCATTATTACTCTTTCCTAAGACTATCCAGCATGATTTCTGTCATATTCCCTTATTCTGAGCTGTTGTTTTTATAAAGTGGGTTTTCTCCACCATGCGGCTTTAATATAATGGCTTCTACACACCCTCCAGTAACCTTTACTTAATACATTGCTTGCTTTCTTATTCCCTTCTGGATTTTTCACAAAAAACTTTCTATCATCGGGCAGTTGTTTATTATTGTGTATATAACAGCTCAGCTTTTCTATGCACATCACACAGCTGTTTTTACAGAGCAGTTCTCTGTTATTTTAATATAACATACATTGTAATTGTAAATATTTTTGGAGTAATGTAACCCCACAATTCTAGAGAGTATAAAACCTTTGGGGTAAAACGGTAATATAAGCACACAATTTTCTTTCCTTTATGTGTTTTTGTCATTTTACTGCATTTTATAGAGAAAGTAAGAAAATATATATAAAAAAAAAATCCTTTTCCATGACTTACCCCATAGTTACGGTCATGCAATTAGAGCAAGCCCAGATATTGGCCCCAAATCTGAGTCATCAACCAGATTCGGCAAATCTTTCTACAATCAGCAATTGCTGATGGCTGCAAGCAGGGGAGGGGTGGCAAAGTTCAGCCCGGGAGACAAAATTCAACTCAGCAGCCTATTTTAAAGGACAAAAAAATGCAGGTGGCCCAGTGACTCTGCCCAAGATAGCCCTCTATGGGACCAGCCTGGGGGGCAGATGCCCCCCTGCTACCCCCAGCCCCCCAGCCCAGCCTGCCCCTGGCTGCAAGGCATCGCAGCACTGGGGTCATGAGTTCAATTCCCAACAGTGGCCTTATCTGTGTGGAGTTTGTATGTTCTCCCCGTGTTAGCGTGGGTTTCCTCCAGGTGATCCGGTTTCCTCCCACACTCCAAAAACATACTGGTAGGTTAATTAGTTGCTATCAAATTGACCCTAGTCTCTCCCTCTCTGTCTGTGTATGTGTGTTAGGGGATTTAGACTGTAAGCTCCAATGGGGCAGGGACTGATGTGAATGAGTTCTCTGTACAGCGCTGCGGAATTAGTGGCGCTATATAAATAAATGGTGATGATGATGATGATCTGTCCTGATACAAATGAGATATGTGAGCCTACACTCTAATTATGCATGTAGGGCAGGCTTGGCCAACTGATGGCTCTTCCACGGGTTGTGAAACTACAAGTCCCTGCATACTCTGACAGCTATAGGTTAGCAGAGCATGCTGGGGCTTGCAGTTTTGCAAAACACCTGGAGAGCCACAGATTGGCCAGGTCTGATATAAGGGGTGTAGGTAAGTTAAATAGTTACAATTAAGTTTGTGGGGTCTAGGGTCATATGAAGTAAGAGAAAAATGTTGCTAAGGTTATCCTATTACTTAGGGCCTTAAGCTATATTCAGAAATAGTGTTTTGCATGATTCTATGGGGCATATTCAATTGTTGGCATTACAGCCAATAGTAACGCGCCCCGTGCACTATTACCGTCATTACGGTAATAGTGCGCGTAAATACCGGTATTACGGTACTTTACTAGCTGGATTTCAGCTCGCGGTTACCGTAATACCGGTAATAGTTTTTCTGCGGCGGAAACCGCGGACAATTGAATATGCCCCTATATGTTGTATCTTTCTCAATTCTATTAAGATGTTGTATCTCCTTAACTCAAATCAGATATTTTGTGTTAATGTTTGTCTGGAATGAAAAAACTAACCACAAAGGAAATTAGCTGAGCGCCTGCTAATGTAAAACTTTGCAGAATCAAGAAGTTATGTCAGCCTCAAAGACCCCTGAATGGATAAGCAATAAGGAACTTCATGACATTTAGCGTTAAGCTTGACCGCTACCTTATTTTATACCTGTTTTTTTTTAATAAGAACTTTCCAGAATATTACAATTATTTTCCATTGACGTGATTGTTGTGACGTGATTATTGGTTATAAAAATATGAGCTATTTCCATGAGTAAAGCAGTTCAGTTTGGACACCAGACACTGTGTGTGGTTTCTTATCTCTGGGCTATGATCGATCGTCACAGCTACTACTACATCTGATAACTAACATTGGCTTGTCAATTGAAGGTAGTTATTGCATCTGTAGAGGAAATACAGAAAACTGCCCCAACAAGTTCTTGTTGGTTGGCCCAGAGTGTTACCCTCTAGAGCACCAATCAATTACTGAAAAGTGGCACCAAATATGAGGAGAGTATTAGAGAGAACAAAAATTTCTGCTGCTGTCTTGCCTAATCAACTAGTGGAAGGAAATGTGTTGTCAGTATTCCAACGGCTGCCTGAACGATATCTTTATGATGTGAGGGATATGCGGACCTCCTAAGAGATATCCGTGGTTTATCTTGTGACATGTTTTACAGTGAAGAGGAGTGAAAGATGAATGTGCCTAAGAAAATTGCTTCTGTAGTACGTGGTCAGATTTTTTTCCTGGTACAAACATGACCCCCATGGCTGTTCCTGCAGAAAAGCCTTACATTTGACTCACCTAATGTCTACCAATATTGGTGGTATTTATGCTTACAAGTTCCTCTGAGCTTAAAGCTTTGCCAGAGACTATGCAATCAGGTGGGTAAGGTTTATTTTTAACCTAATGAAAATGTCTCAATATTAATAGATTTTGCAATAAAATAACTATCTTTATGAGGACTGTGTGTGTGTTCTGATAAGCTTCTGGTTCATTTACTGGAGACAAAGGGCAGCATGCACATTAAGATAATGATACATGTGTGTTCTGTAGCCAAAAAAATCCTCTGCCAGGAGATAGCACACATATAATAAGCAAAACAGTGTGATTAAAGAAGTGTCTGAGGTGGAGAAATGATTTTCTGAGCTGAAAAGCATTAAACAGGAATTTCGAAAACGTTATATATGGTGCGAGGTTCAACATTTAAAGAATTTTATTTTTGCAGCATTCCTCTTGGTTTCCTCTCAGTGGCCTGTTTTAGGGTTAGGAAGAGATCCAGCTGCAGTTTTGCACCTTGGCAAAATCATGTTGTGCTGCGGGGCGGACAAATTTAAAGTGTGCAGACAGATTTAGAGTTGGCCTGGCTCAACTCTAAATCACAGTGTAATAAATACTATTTGTGTGCTGCATGTAGTATTTCCCAGAATGCAGAAACAATATTACATTTTACATCGCAACACAGTTTGTGTACAGATGCAAGTTTACACCCTGTAGTTGATTTTGCCACTCAGTGCCGTGACTAGACATTTCAGTGCCCTGGGCGAGACAGGGCACCGGCGCCCCCCATCGAAGTGGGAGTGACATTTGCCAAGTGGGTGTGGCCAACCTAATGTGGGGGTGTGGCTAGCACTTTACTGAAATAATTCTGCTACACATATTTGCAAATGCATGATATATATATATATATATATCTATCAGAGCCGGATTTACACCTCATGGGGCCCTAGGCAAGATATTGGTTTAGGCCCCCCCCCTTCACACACACAGTGGCCCCTCACACACACATAATACACACACACACACAGTGGCATCACACTGTACCCATCATGCTGTTTCTCTCCCCTTTGTGTCTCCCCTTTATTGCTGCTCCATTTATGATACATTTCCTCCCCTTTGAGTCTTCCCTCTATTGCTGTGCCCCTTTATGATGCTTCTTCTCCCCTTGCTTTTTGTTTTTCTCTGGGTACGAGTGATGGGTACACTTTTACTAATACATAGAAAGTAGGACAAATGAGTAACTAAATTTAGCAATAGTAAGCCAGTAACAATATATACATATTCGTGTTTATTTAATAACATGGTGCAGAAGAACTGCTAATGTAGAAATATACAGTTGGCAGACTGTCCTGCTCTCTCCTACCTGTTCTTGTTGCTTTCCCTACCTGTGGCTGCTGGTGTCTCTTGCTCAGTTACCGCTTGTCTGGATCCTGGAATGCTGGGGGCCCTATTTAGAGAAAAAAAATGGGTACATGACATTTAGAAAACTCCAACCATTCCCGGCATTAAATAAATAGCACCCACATTTAAAAATTAGGTAATGTTCACATTTAATAAATAAACCTATTTCCCTCCCTCCAAACAGCCCCAGCAACAAATTAATAGCATTTCCGTTTAATAAATATAACCATTTCCCACAACCACCCAGGCATTAAATAATTCATATTCACATTTAATAAATAGCCCTCTTTCCCAAACTCAGCCCCACATTCAATTAAAAGTCACACATACACAACACTGACACCACCCCCTTGTCAACACACATACAACACTGACACCAGCCCCCTTGTCATCACACACACAACACTGACACCAGACCCCTTGTCATCACACACAGAACACTGACACCAGCCCCTTTTGTCAACACATAAACAACACTGACACCAGCCCCTTTTGTCAACACACACACAACACTGACACCAGCCCCTTTTGTCAACACACACACAACACTGACACCAGACCCCTTGTCATCACACACAACACTGACACCAGCCCCTTTTGTCAACACACACAGAACACTGACACCAGCCCCTTCTGTCAACACACACACAACACTGACACCAGCCCCTGCTGTCAACACACACACAACACTGACATCACACCCCCCCTTCACACTTACCTTGCAGTCGCGTTGTCTTCTCTGCTCACATGGAACGATGGCACCTGTCACATGGTGTGCGTCCCGTGTGACATCTAGTTCTTATGGGATTGGCCACATATAGGGGGAGGAGGAACGGATTCGTGACCACTGGAAGGAAGGTGGCTGGTCCAAGGAAAGGGTACTAACCACCTTCCTTGTTTAAAAAAAATATATATATATCGTATTTCCCCATGTATAAGGCGCTCCCATGTATAAGACGCACCTTACTTTTGGCCCTGAAATTTGGAAAAAAAATATTACGGTAGCTGTCCTTGCCTGCTGGATCCCCGCTGACACTCTGCCTTCTGCATCCCCGCTGACTGTCCCCGCCTGCTGGATCGCGCTGACACTCTGCCTTCTGCATCCCCGCTGACTGTCCCCGCCCACTGGATCGCGCTGACTCTCTGCCTTCTGCATCCCCGCTGACTGTCCCTGCCTGCTGGATCGCGCTGACACTCTGCCTTCTGCATCCCCGCTGACTGTCCCCGCCGACTGGATCGCGTTGACACTCTGCCTTCTGCATCCCCGCTGCCTGTCCCCCGCATGCTGGATCGCGCTGACACTCTGCCTCCTTCTGCATCCCCGCTGCCTGTCCCCCGCCTGCTGGATCGCGCTGACACTCTGCCTTCTGCATCCCCGCTGCCTGTCCCACGCCTGCTGGATCGCGCTGACACTCTGCCTCCTTCTGCATCCCCGCTGCCTGTCCCCCGCCTGCTGGATCGCGCTGACACTCTGCCTTCTGCATCCCTGCTGCCTGTCCCCCGCATGCTGGATCGTGCTGACACTCTGCCTTCTGCATCCCCGCTGCCTGTCCCCCGCCTGCTGGATCGCGCTGACACTCTGCCTCCTTCTGCATCCCCACTGCCTGTCCCCCGCCTGCTGGATCGCGCTGACACTCTGTCTTCTGCATCCCCGCTGCCTGTCCCCCGCATGCTGGATCGCGCTGACACTCTGCCTCCTTCTGCATCCCCGCTGCCTGTCCCCCGCCTGCTGGATCGCGCTGACACTCTGCCTTCTGCATCCCCGCTGCTTGTCCCCCACCTACTGGATCGCGCTGACACTCTGCCTCCTTCTGCATCCCCGCTGCCTGTCCCCCGCATGCTGGATCGCGCTGACACTCTGCCTCCTTCTGCATCCCCGCTGACTGTCCCCGCCTGCTGGATCGCGCTGACACTCTGCCTCCTTCTGCATCCCTGCTGCCTGTCCCCCACCTGCTGGATCGCGCTGACACTCTGCCTCCTTCTGCATCCCCGCTGACTGTCCCCCGCCTGCTGGATCGCGCTGACACTCTGCCTCCTTCTGCATCCCCGCTGCCTGTCCCCGCCTGCTGGATCGCGCTGACACTCTGCCTCCTTCTGCATCCCCGCTGCCTGTCCCCCGCCTGCTGGATCGTGCTGACACTCTGCCTCCTTCTGCATCCCTGCTGCCTGTCCCCCGCCTGCTGGATCGCGCTGACACTCTGCCTCCTTCTGCATCCCCGCTGCCTGTCCCCGCCTGCTGGATCGCGCTGACACTCTGCCTCCATCTGCATCCCCGCTGCCTGTCCCCCGCCTGCTGGATCGCGCTGACACTCTGCCTTCTGCATCCCTGCTGCCTGTCCCCGCCTGCTGGATCGCGCTGACACTCTGCCTCCTTCTGCATCCCTGCTGCCTGTCCCCCGCCTGCTGGATCGCGCTGACACTCTGCCTCCTTCTGCATCCCCGCTGCCTGTCCCCGCCTGCTGGATCGCGCTGACACTCTGCCTTCTGCATCCCCGCTGCCTGTCCCCCGCCTGCTGGATCGCGCTGACACTCTGCCTCCTTCTGCATCCCCGCTGCCTGTCCCCCGCCTGCTGGATCGCGCTGACACTCTGCCTCCTTCTGCATCCCCGCTGCCTGTCCCCGCCTGCTGGATCGCGCTGACACTCTGCCTCCTTCTGCATCCCTGCTGCCTGTCCCCCGCCTGCTGGATCGCGCTGACACTCTGCCTCCTTCTGCATCCCCGCTGCCTGTCCCCGCCTGCTGGATCGCGCTGACACTCTGCCTTCTGCATCCCCGCTGCCTGTCCCCCGCCTGCTGGATCGCGCTGACACTCTGCCTCCTTCTGCATCCCCGCTGCCTGTCCCCCGCATGCTGGATCGCGCTGACACTCTGCCTCCTTCTGCATCCCCGCTGACTGTCCCCGCCTGCTGGATCGCGCTGACACTCTGCCTCCTTCTGCATCCCTGCTGCCTGTCCCCCGCCTGCTGGATCGCGCTGACACTCTGCCTCCTTCTGCATCCCCGCTGACTGTCCCCCGCCTGCTGGATCGCGCTGACACTCTGCCTCCTTCTGCATCCCCGCTGCCTGTCCCCGCCTGCTGGATCGCGCTGACACTCTGCCTCCTTCTGCATCCCCGCTGCCTGTCCCCCGCCTGCTGGATCGTGCTGACACTCTGCCTCCTTCTGCATCCCTGCTGCCTGTACCCCGCCTGCTGGATCGCGCTGACACTCTGCCTCCTTCTGCATCCCCGCTGCCTGTCCCCGCCTGCTGGATCGCGCTGACACTCTGCCTCCTTCTGCATCCCCGCTGCCTGTCCCCCGCCTGCTGGATCGCGCTGACACTCTGCCTTCTGCATCCCTGCTGCCTGTCCCCGCCTGCTGGATCGCGCTGACACTCTGCCTCCTTCTGCATCCCTGCTGCCTGTCCCCCGCCTGCTGGATCGCGCTGACACTCTGCCTCCTTCTGCATCCCCGCTGCCTGTCCCCGCCTGCTGGATCGCGCTGACACTCTGCCTTCTGCATCCCCGCTGCCTGTCCCCCGCCTGCTGGATCGCGCTGACACTCTGCCTCCTTCTGCATCCCCGCTGCCTGTCCCCCGCCTGCTGGATCGCGCTGACACTCTGCCTCCTTCTGCATCCCCGCTGCCTGTCCCCGCCTGCTGGATCGCGCTGACACTCTGCCTCCTTCTGCATCCCTGCTGCCTGTCCCCCGCCTGCTGGATCGCGCTGACACTCTGCCTCCTTCTGCATCCCCGCTGCCTGTCCCCGCCTGCTGGATCGCGCTGACACTCTGCCTTCTGCATCCCCGCTGCCTGTCCCCCGCCTGCTGGATCGCGCTGACACTCTGCCTCCTTCTGCATCCCCGCTGCCTGTCCCCCGCCTGCTGGATCGCGCTGACACTCTGCCTCCTTCTGCATCCCCGCTGCCTGTCCCCGCCTGCTGGATCGCGCTGACACTCTGCCTCCTTCTGCATCCCTGCTGCCTGTCCCCCGCCTGCTGGATCGCGCTGACACTCTGCCTCCTTCTGCATCCCTGCTGCCTGTCCCCCGCATGCTGGATCGCGCTGACACTCTGCCTCCTTCTGCATCCCCGCTGCCTGTCCCCCGCCTGCTGGATCGCGCTGACACTCTGCCTTCTGCATCCCCGCTGCCTGTCCCCTGCCTGCTGGATCGCGCTGACACTCTGCCTCCTTCTGCATCCCCGCTGCCTGTCCCCCGCCTGCTGGATCGCGCTGACACTCTGCCTTCTGCATCCCCGCTGACTGTCCCCCGCCTGCTGGATCGCGCTGACACTCTGCCTCCTTCTGCATCCCCGCTGCCTGTCCCCGCCTGCTGGATCGCGCTGACACTCTGCCTCCTTCTGCATCCCCGCTGCCTGTCCCCCGCCTGCTGGATCGTGCTGACACTCTGCCTCCTTCTGCATCCCCGCTGCCTGTCCTCCGCCTGCTGGATCGCGCTGACACTCTGCCTCCTTCTGCATCCCCGCTGCCTGTCCCCGCCTGCTGGATCGCGCTGACACTCTGCCTCCTTCTGCATCCCCGCTGCCTGTCCCCCGCCTGCTGGATCGCGCTGACACTCTGCCTTCTGCATCCCTGCTGCCTGTCCCCGCCTGCTGGATCGCGCTGACACTCTGCCTCCTTCTGCATCCCCGCTGCCTGTCCCCCGCCTGCTGGATCGCGCTGACACTCTGCCTCCTTCTGCATCCCCGCTGCCTGTCCCCGCCTGCTGGATCGCGCTGACACTCTGCCTTCTGCATCCCCGCTGCCTGTCCCCCGCCTGCTGGATCGCGCTGACACTCTGCCTCCTTCTGCATCCCCGCTGCCTGTCCCCCGCCTGCTGGATCGCGCTGACACTCTGCCTCCTTCTGCATCCCCGCTGCCTGTCCCCCGCCTGCTGGATCGCGCTGACACTCTGCCTCCTTCTGCATCCCTGCTGCCTGTCCCCCGCCTGCTGGATCGCGCTGACACTCTGCCTCCTTCTGCATCCCTGCTGCCTGTCCCCCGCATGCTGGATCGCGCTGACACTCTGCCTCCTTCTGCATCCCCGCTGACTGTCCCCGCCTGCTGGATCGCGCTGACACTCTGCCTTCTGCATACCCGCTGCCTGTCCCCCGCCTGCTGGATTGCGCTGACACTCTGCCTTCTGCATCCCCGCTGCCTGTCCCCCGCCTGCTGGATCGCGCTGACACTCTGCCTCCTTCTGCATCCCCGCTGACTGTCCCCCACCTGCTGGATCGCGCTGACACTCTGCCTTCTGCATCCCCGCTGACTGTCCCCCGCCTGCTGGATCGCGCTGACACTCTGCCTCCTTCTGCATCCCCGCTGACTGTCCCCCGCCTGCTGGATCGCGCTGACACTCTGCCTCCTTCTGCATCCCCGCTGCCTGTCCCCGCCTGCTGGATCGCGCTGACACTCTGCCTCCTTCTGCATCCCCGCTGCCTGTCCCCCGCCTGCTGGATCGTGCTGACACTCTGCCTCCTTCTGCATCCCTGCTGCCTGTCCCCCGCCTGCTGGATCGCGCTGACACTCTGCCTCCTTCTGCATCCCCGCTGCCTGTCCCCGCCTGCTGGATCGCGCTGACACTCTGCCTCCTTCTGCATCCCCGCTGCCTGTCCCCCGCCTGCTGGATCGCGCTGACACTCTGCCTTCTGCATCCCTGCTGCCTGTCCCCGCCTGCTGGATCGCGCTGACACTGCCTCCTTCTGCATCCCCGCTGCCTGTCCCCGCCTGCTGGATCGCGCTGACACTCTGCCTTCTGCATCCCCGCTGCCTGTCCCCCGCCTGCTGGATCGCGCTGACACTCTGCCTCCTTCTGCATCCCCGCTGCCTGTCCCCCGCCTGCTGGATCGCGCTGACACTCTGCCTCCTTCTGCATCCCCGCTGCCTGTCCCCCGCCTGCTGGATCGCGCTGACACTCTGCCTCCTTCTGCATCCCTGCTGCCTGTCCCCCGCCTGCTGGATCGCGCTGACACTCTGCCTCCTTCTGCATCCCTGCTGCCTTTCCCCCGCATGCTGGATCGCGCTGACACTCTGCCTCCTTCTGCATCCCCGCTGCCTGTCCCCCGCATGCTGGATCGCGCTGACACTCTGCCTCCTTCTGCATCCCTGCTGCCTGTCCCCCGCATGCTGGATCGCGCTGACACTCTGCCTCCTTCTGCATCCCCGCTGACTGTCCCCGCCTGCTGGATCGCGCTGACACTCTGCCTTCTGCATCCCCGCTGCCTGTCCCCCGCCTGCTGGATCGCGCTGACACTCTGCCTCCTTCTGCATCCCCGCTGCCTGTCCCCCGCCTGCTGGATCGCGCTGACACTCTGCCTCCTTCTGCATCCCCGCTGCCTGTCCCCCGCCTGCTGGATCGCGCTGACACTCTGCCTCCTTCTGCATCCCTGCTGCCTGTCCCCCGCCTGCTGGATCGCGCTGACACTCTGCCTCCTTCTGCATCCCTGCTGCCTGTCCCCCGCATGCTGGATCGCGCTGACACTCTGCCTCCTTCTGCATCCCCGCTGACTGTCCCCGCCTGCTGGATCGCGCTGACACTCTGCCTTCTGCATACCCGCTGCCTGTCCCCCGCCTGCTGGATTGCGCTGACACTCTGCCTTCTGCATCCCCGCTGCCTGTCCCCCGCCTGCTGGATCGCGCTGACACTCTGCCTCCTTCTGCATCCCCGCTGACTGTCCCCCACCTGCTGGATCGCGCTGACACTCTGCCTTCTGCATCCCCGCTGACTGTCCCCCGCCTGCTGGATCGCGCTGACACTCTGCCTCCTTCTGCATCCCCGCTGACTGTCCCCCGCCTGCTGGATCGCGCTGACACTCTGCCTCCTTCTGCATCCCCGCTGCCTGTCCCCGCCTGCTGGATCGCGCTGACACTCTGCCTCCTTCTGCATCCCCGCTGCCTGTCCCCCGCCTGCTGGATCGTGCTGACACTCTGCCTCCTTCTGCATCCCTGCTGCCTGTCCCCCGCCTGCTGGATCGCGCTGACACTCTGCCTCCTTCTGCATCCCCGCTGCCTGTCCCCGCCTGCTGGATGGCGCTGACACTCTGCCTCCTTCTGCATCCCCGCTGCCTGTCCCCCGCCTGCTGGATCGCGCTGACACTCTGCCTTCTGCATCCCTGCTGCCTGTCCCCGCCTGCTGGATCGCGCTGACACTCTGCCTCCTTCTGCATCCCCGCTGCCTGTCCCCGCCTGCTGGATCGCGCTGACACTCTGCCTTCTGCATCCCCGCTGCCTGTCCCCCGCCTGCTGGATCGCGCTGACACTCTGCCTCCTTCTGCATCCCCGCTGCCTGTCCCCCGCCTGCTGGATCGCGCTGACACTCTGCCTCCTTCTGCATCCCCGCTGCCTGTCCCCCGCCTGCTGGATCGCGCTGACACTCTGCCTCCTTCTGCATCCCTGCTGCCTGTCCCCCGCCTGCTGGATCGCGCTGACACTCTGCCTCCTTCTGCATCCCCGCTGCCTTTCCCCCGCATGCTGGATCGCACTGACACTCTGCCTCCTTCTGCATCCCCGCTGCCTGTCCCCCGCATGCTGGATCGCGCTGACACTCTGCCTCCTTCTGCATCCCTGCTGCCTGTCCCCCGCATGCTGGATCGCGCTGACACTCTGCCTCCTTCTGCATCCCCGCTGACTGTCCCCGCCTGCTGGATCGCGCTGACACTCTGCCTTCTGCATCCCCGCTGCCTGTCCCCCGCCTGCTGGATTGCGCTGACACTCTGCCTTCTGCATCCCCGCTGCCTGTCCCCCGCCTGCTGGATCGCGCTGAAACTCTGCCTCCTTCTGCATCCCCGCTGCCTGTCCCCCGCCTGCTGGATCGCGCTGACACTCTGCCTTCTGCATCCCCGCTGACTGTCCCCCGCCTGCTGGATCGCGCTGACACTCTGCCTTCTGCATCCCTGCTGCCTGTCCCCGCCTGCTGGATCGCGCTGACACTCTGCCTCCTTCTGCATCCCCGCTAACTGTCCCCCAGCTGCTGGATCGCGCTGACACTCTGCCTTCTGCATCCCCGCTGACTGTCCCCCACCTGCTGGATCGCGCTGACACTCTGCCTTCTGCATCCCCGCTGACTGTCCCCCGCCTGCTGGATCGCGCTGACACTCTGCCTCCTTCTGCATCCCCGCTGCCTGTCCCCCGCCTGCTGGATCGCGCTGACACTCTGCCTTCTGCATCCCCGCTGACTGTCCCCCGCCTGCTGGATCGCGCTGACACTCTGCCTTCTGCATCCCTGCTGCCTGTCCCCGCCTGCTGGATCGCGCTGACACTCTGCCTCCTTCTGCATCCCCGCTAACTGTCCCCCACCTGCTGGATCGCGCTGACACTCTGCCTTCTGCATCCCCGCTGACTGTCCCCCACCTGCTGGATCGCGCTGACACTCTGCCTTCTGCATCCCCGCTGACTGTCCCCCGCCTGCTGGATCGCGCTGACACTCTGCCTCCTTCTGCATCCCCGCTGACTGTCCCCCGCCTGCTGGATCGCGCTGACACTCTGCCTCCTTCTGCATCCCCGCTGCCTGTCCCCGCCTGCTGGATCGCGCTGACACTCTGCCTCCTTCTGCATCCCCGCTGCCTGTCCCCCGCCTGCTGGATCGTGCTGACACTCTGCCTCCTTCTGCATCCCTGCTGCCTGTCCCCCGCCTGCTGGATCGCGCTGACACTCTGCCTCCTTCTGCATCCCCGCTGCCTGTCCCCGCCTGCTGGATCGCGCTGACACTCTGCCTCCTTCTGCATCCCCGCTGCCTGTCCCCCGCCTGCTGGATCGCGCTGACACTCTGCCTTCTGCATCCCTGCTGCCTGTCCCCGCCTGCTGGATCGCGCTGACACTCTGCCTCCTTCTGCATCCCCGCTGCCTGTCCCCCGCCTGCTGGATCGCGCTGACACTCTGCCTCCTTCTGCATCCCCGCTGCCTGTCCCCGCCTGCTGGATCGCGCTGACACTCTGCCTTCTGCATCCCCGCTGCCTGTCCCCCGCCTGCTGGATCGCGCTGACACTCTGCCTCCTTCTGCATCCCCGCTGCCTGTCCCCCGCCTGCTGGATCGCGCTGACACTCTGCCTCCTTCTGCATCCCCGCTGCCTGTCCCCCGCCTGCTGGATCGCGCTGACACTCTGCCTCCTTCTGCATCCCTGCTGCCTGTCCCCCGCCTGCTGGATCGCGCTGACACTCTGCCTCCTTCTGCATCCCCGCTGCCTTTCCCCCGCATGCTGGATCGCGCTGACACTCTGCCTCCTTCTGCATCCCCGCTGCCTGTCCCCCGCATGCTGGATCGCGCTGACACTCTGCCTCTTTCTGCATCCCTGCTGCCTGTCCCCCGCATGCTGGATCGCGCTGACACTCTGCCTCCTTCTGCATCCCCGCTGACTGTCCCCGCCTGCTGGATCGCGCTGACACTCTGCCTTCTGCATCCCCGCTGCCTGTCCCCCGCCTGCTGGATCGCGCTGACACTCTGCCTTCTGCATCCCCGCTGCCTGTCCCCCGCCTGCTGGATCGCGCTGACACTCTGCCTCCTTCTGCATCCCCGCTGCCTGTACCCCGCCTGCTGGATCGCGCTGACACTCTGCCTTCTGCATCCCCGCTGACTGTCCCCCGCCTGCTGGATCGCGCTGACACTCTGCCTTCTGCATCCCTGCTGCCTGTCCCCGCCTGCTGGATCGCGCTGACACTCTGCCTCCTTCTGCATCCCCGCTAACTGTCCCCCACCTGCTGGATCGCGCTGACACTCTGCCTTCTGCATCCCCGCTGACTGTCCCCTGCCTGCTGGATCGCGCTGACACTCTGCCTCCTTCTGCATCCCCGCTGACTGTCCCCCGCATGCTGGATCGCGCTGACACTCTGCCTCCTTCTGCATCCCCGCTGCCTGTCCCCCGCCTGCTGGATCGCGCTGACACTCTGCCTCCTTCTGCATCCCCGCTGCCTGTCCCCCGCATGCTGGATCGTGCTGACACTCTGCCTCCTTCTGCATCCCCGCTGCCTGTCCCCCGCCTGCTGGATCGCGCTGACACTCTGCCTCCTTCTGCATCCCCGCTGCCTGTCCCCGCCTGCTGGATCGCGCTGACACTCTGCCTCCATCTGCATCCCCGCTGCCTGTCCCCGCCTGCTGGATCGCGCTGACACTCTGCCTCCTTCTGCATCCCCGCTGCCTGTCCCCGCCTGCTGGATCGCGCTGACACTCTGCCTCCTTCTGCATCCCCGCTGCCTGTCCCCCGCCTGCTGGATCGCGCTGACACTCTGCCTCCTTCTGCATCCCCGCTGCCTGTCCCCGCCTGCTGGATCGCGCTGACACTCTGCCTCCTTCTGCATCCCCGCTGCCTGTCCCCCTCCTACTGGATCACCCCCCCCCCTCTGCTGCCCCTGTATCGCTACCCCTGTATAAGATGCACCCAAGTTTTGGACCCAAAATTTTTATACATGGGGATTTACAGTATATGCACAGCACACACACCAACATCTAGTGGCACACCGGTTGCGGTGCACTCCTCTAAACACACAATTTTATCTTCCTATGTGTTCAAGGGCAGGTGCATTACATTTTGTACTCAGTATTTCAACTCTTCTGCTGAATTTTAAACCATAAATGACCCACCCATCTGTTTTACTAGTGATTTTAGATTCAACATACAATATCTGGTACCAGAACATCTCAGAAAACAAACATTAGTTCAAAATAGATATTCAGTATAAATAATCCACGTATTTACATAGACTCAGACTAAAAAGATAGGGTTAAGTATAACATCCACCTCTTCTCCACTGAATGTATTCTGTCTGCTCTATCAACACACTGCTGTCTGTGCATATACCCTGACAATCCTGTAGAAGTGTTCACAGACTTGGCAGTTCCCTGTGACCTGTCATCCACAGCAGTGTGCAGGGGAAGAAGGAGGAAAAAGGATGTCTGGTAACTCCCACCTTGCAGATCCTGCTATTCCCTGGCGGTGCAGGCAAAGATGATGTGTAACAGTGCTTTTTTCTCCCCCCTCTCTATTCCGTTTTGTTTTTATGACATCCCTGCTCAGACACTGATAAGACCTTCCAGAGTCTGCAGCACTTTGGAAAGTGAAAAAAACAACATGCTACTCCAGACACTGACAGCCCAGTAGCAATGAGTGGTGAGAAGCAGGAAGGGGAGGGACGGAAGAAGGAAGCAGACTAATGCTGGGGCTGGCCACTAGTTAGTCAGGGCGGCCCTGATTATCTCGGGCTGATGATGGTCTTTTTCCTACAAAAAATATAAAATAGATCTAAATCCGCCCCCCTCCCCCAACTCTTGGCACCCCCCCCTGCACGAGTCGTGGGGGGGGGTTCCGCGAGTCGGGGAGGAGCCTCAATTTTTATTTTATTTTTTTACTAACTGCCACAGCATGGGAAGGTAGCGGGCGGCTGCTGCGCCCCCCTCGGGCTTGCCCTGGGCGACGGCAGCGCTCACACCACCCTAGTTACGGCTCTGTTGCCACTATCTCTAAATAAGACTTATGGGTAGTTTTACTGATACTTCTAAAAGGGAAAAAGTGGAGGTGTTGCCCATAGCAACCAGATTCTGTATATGATTTCCTAGAATGTACTTGATAATTGGTAGCTAGAATCTGATTGGTTGCTATGGGCAACAACCTCTACTTCTCCTTTTTATAAGCTTTGGTAAATCTACCGTCTTGTGTGTTTTTTGGAAAACTTACCTGTACCTTTTTTTTGTTATTTTTATTAACATTTATTTCTAAATCACTAACATATTCAGGGTCATACTAACCAGAACTATGGTGAGTACATTTTCTCAAGTAAAATGTTAAGAGAGAGATTAAAAATGTGTGCTCCCATAGAGCACTGTTATACCTGTACACCCCTCCATTATCACCCGAAATTACCCCACATCATCCTCACCATTTATTTATATAGCGCCACTAATTCCACAGCGCTGTACAGAGAATGCACTCACATCAGTCCCTGCCCCATTGGGCTTACAGTCTAATTTCCTTAACATATATGCACAGACAGACTAGGGTCAATTTGATAGCAGCCAATTAACCTACTGGTATGTTATTGGATTGTGGGAGGAAACTGGAGAACCCGTAGGAAACCCACGCAAACACGGGGAGAACATACAAACTCCACACAGATAAGGCCATGGTCGGACATCGAACTCATGATCCCAGTGCTGTGAGGCAGAAGTGCTAATCACTGAGCCACTGTGCTGCCCACATCTAAAGTGTTTAAAATAACATTTATTTAAAATAGGAAAGACCATTTTTAAAAAATCACTTACAAACCAGCAGATGGAGCGTAAGGTGTAGAGTGTAGACCCTGCAATTCTGCTTTAGAATTGGGAGCATACCACAAATACTGGCATGTGAGAGTGGAAGCGATTTAACTACATATGAAGCATGTTGCCCTCTCTGTATGAACATTAACTTCTGGCCTAGCAGAACATAGGCTACTTTTGAAACTAAAAGGAGATCAGGTACAAATAATAAGCTCTTCATGACAGGTCCTTCTTTCCTTGTGTGTCTTAAATTGTTGAACTTATGGTAATCACTTGTTTCTATGTATTTACTTTTTATACAGCACTTTAGCAATATGTATGTAGCTAACTGACTAAACAGCTACATTATGTGGGCTGTTCATTACCTAAGAGACAATAAATTCCCCTTAAATGTGGAAAGATGATCACCATATGTTTCTTTATGGATGCCACTGGCTACTATACAGAAACAAGTGGAGAACCAGCATTATCCTCAATTGGAGAAAAGCTCTTGAGACTGCCCAATCACAGCCAACGTAGGAACTAAGAGGTAGACTGGATGTTTGTGATAGTTGTATCTAGGACTGAGAAGACATGTGAGTGCACCAACATACATCTCCTCTCTTGTCTCAAAATATCTCCCAACTCGGCAACTCCGTTCTGCAAAAGATCTGCGTCTCTCATCCACCCTCATTACATCCTCCCATTCCCGGTTACAGGACTTTTTTCGGGCTGCACCCACTCTATGGAACTCTCTCCCTCGCACAATAAGACTCTCCTCTGTTCTACAAACTTTCAAGCGTTCTCTGAAAACCTACCTATTCAGACAAGCTTATAATATTCCTCAACCACCATCTTAACCTCACTACCTTTAGCCTGTTACACAATTTCACACAAGACAACTACCCCCGGACCAACATTGTTGTGTGACAGGATCATTTAGCTTATGAGTCACCCTACCTTTGCAGTCTGGCTGGGCCAAGATGCAAAATGTATACTTAACCTCATGTGTCAATCTCCCATTGTCCCATAGATTGTAAGCTTGCGAGCAGGGCCTTCTCACCTCTTTGTCTGTTTTACCCAGTTTGTTTATTAGTTTATTACGTTTGTCCCCAATTGTAAAGCGCTACGGAATATGTTGGCGCTATATAAATAAATGATGATGATGATGATGAGGGAACAATTGACTGAATTTCAAGAGCTATGCTGTCCTGAAGCTGAGTGTGTTCCACTGAAATACTGCCACAAATGAATCAGAGAGCTGGAGAATGGCACAAGAAGTGATTTTAAGGACCAGATTTAGTCTGAGTGAGCGCAGTAACCCCCACATGCTAGCAAACTGCCCCTGCTCCACCAGAGACTTTGGGCAGCTGCTTACTGGACCATCCTTACACCGATCAGCCACAACATTAAAACCACCGACAAGTGAAGTGAATAACATTGATTATCTCGTTACAATGACCTGTCAAGGGGTGGGAAATGTTTGGCAGCAAGTGAACAGTCAGTTCTTGAAATTAATGTGTTGGAAGCAGAAAAATGGGCAAGTGTAAGGATCTGAGTGACTTTGACAAGGGCTTAATTGTGATGGCTAGATGACTGGGTAAGAGCATCTCCAAAACGTCAAGACTTGTGGGGTGTTCCTGGTATGCATGTGAGCACCAGAACTGGACCATGAAGCAATGGAAGAAGGTAGCCTGGTCTGATGATTCACATTTTCTTTTGCATCATGTGGACGGCTGGTGCCTGTGCATTGTTTACCTGGGAAAAGATGGCACCAGGAGGCACTATGACAAGATGACAAGCCGGCAGATACTGTGTGATGATCTGCGCAATGTTCTGTTGGGAAATCATGCATCCTAGCATTCATGTGGATGTTACTTTGACACAAACCAGCTACCTAAACATCCTTGCAGACCAAGTACCCCCTTTAATGACAACAGTATTTCCTGATGGCAGGGGCCCTTTTCAGCAGGATAATGCGCACTGTCACAGTGCAAAACAAATGTATGAGAAACATGACAAAGCTGTTGACTTGGCCTCCAAATTACCCCCATCTCAATCCGATCAAGCATCTATGGGATATGCTGGAGAAACAAGTCGGAGCCATGGAAGCCTCACCTTGCAACTTACAGGACTTAAATGATCTGCTGCTAACGTCTTGTTACCAGATATTACAGGACACCTTCAGAGGTCTTGTGGAGTTCATTCCTCAATGGGTCAGGTCTGCATGATGTCGTGTGTCTTCTGTACACATTCCTCTGCATACCTGTCATCTTTCAAGGGGGTCTTTTCACTGAATGAGGGTTTGATTTGAGATCAAGGCCTGGTCTTGGCAAGTCCGACTTTGGACATTTGTTCCTTATTTTGAGAATGTTGGCAGGTCCTGAAACATTAGTACAGAAGATGTGCTCACCATAGAGATCAATCATCTGTATAATGAAATGTGTTTGGTCAAACTCTCTTCATAGCCATGAGCATCTTTCTCCATAACCAATTATTGCTGTAGGGACTCTACATTTATAGTCCACGAGCAGAGCTGTAATAGGGATGGTTGATTCCTTATATGAATGGTGTAAGACTGGGAAAACTTAAGGTCAAATTCTGCCAGCAAAATGTTCTTTAAGGAAACATATCATAATTATAATTTAAGCTTTAAGTCCATCAAAACTCTTAATGCAGCCTTGCATTGTAAATGAAGTGTATTACTTAAATCATGTTACCGATTTTTCATAACAAGTTTTGTTAAAATCAAAGAATAAATTGACTTGGAATTCTTTCAAGTCTTGCTCCATTTCTTCTAATATGGTTTTGGAAATAGTATTGTTTTTCTTGAATAGAATTAGCTTTTTCCCATCAGCAATCTCCCAACCTCTGCCAAGGTGCTGGTTTAAGGGGATGCAAGAAAAGTTGGAATTCCGTCAGTCTTGATTGCAAGACTTGGGCCCATTGGTATTTTCCCACCATTGTGAGACTCAAGGAACATGTCAGCCAATACGAGCTTTCAGTATAAAGATATAAAAGTGAATACTGCTGCAAGCTGATTAGAATGATAGTTTAAAAAGCTGAAAATTCCTTTGTGTAGAGTTGCACCAGACAATGGATTTTCTAAACAGTCCTTCAGAGTAGAACTTTCATTAGGTTAAACTTTTAACTTTTTCATTTCCAGACCGCTCAGCTTACAGAGATCATTGCTACTGTGGAAATTTCATACCTTCCTAACAATTACAATTTTGACAGAACTGTCCTCATTATTGGAACCAAAAGGGATGTGACTTATTAGAAAGTCAGCATGGCTTTCTAGGATTGTTTGCATGGTGGATGAATTACATCATGGTTTGGGTGGATTGTTGATTGTACTTATTTTGTCCCAAGTTGTTTTAAAATAGAATTAACACTATTACGACTAGAGATGTGCACCAGCGACTTTTGGTGTCTCGTGTTTTGTATTTTGGGTTCGGATTTGTTTCGCAAAACACCTGCCGAAAGGTTTTGGTTCGGATTTAAGGTTTTGGATTCGGATTTTTTTTTAAAAAAGCATTAAATGTTCAAAAATCAAGTTTTTGGGCTTATTTTCACTCCTACGCTATTATTAACCTCAATAACATTCAATAACAAGCATTTCCACTAATTTACCGTGTATTCTGAACACCTCACAATATAGTTATTAGTCCAAAACGTTGCAACGAGGTATCTTTCTGGACTGCGTAGTGGAGTGGTCCCCACAATATAATAAGAAAACCATCAACTGGTCTTAATCGCACCAAATAATGTACCTGGACTGCGTAGAGGAGTGGGTCACCACAATATAAATTAAAAACCCTGAACTTGTATGATTCGCACCAATAATGTACCTGGACTGCGTAGAGGAGTGGGTCACCACAATATATATAAAATAAGAAAACCATCAACTGGTATGAATCGCACCGAATAATGTACCTAAACTGCGTAGAGGAGTGAGTCACCACAATATAAATTAAAAACCCTGAACTTGTATGATTCGCACCAATAATGTACCTGGACTGAGTAGAGGAGTGGGTCACCACAATATATATAATAAGAAAACCATCAACTGATATGAATCGCACCGAATAATATACCTGGACTGCGTAGAGGAGTGGGTCACCACAATATAAATTAAAAACCCTGAACTTGTATGATTCGCACCAATAATGTACCTGGACTGCGTAGAGGAGTGGGTCACCACAATATATATAATAAGAAAACCATCAACTGGTATGAATCGCACCAATAATGTACCTGGACTGCGTAGAGGAGTGGGTCACCACAATATAAATTAAAAACCCTGAACTTGTATGATTCGCACCAATAATGTACCTGGACTGCGTAGAGGAGTGGGTCACCACAATATATATAATAAGAAAACCATCAACTGGTATGAATCGCACCGAATAATGTATCTGGACTGTGTAGAGGAGTGGTCACCACAATATAATTAAAAAACCCTCCACGGGTCTGAATTCCTAAAAAAAAGGTTCTGGACTGCGTAGTGGGGTGGCCCCGATACACAATTTTTTACCGGGGCCACAATATTATTAAAAAACCCTACACGGGTCTGAATTCCACCAAAAAAGTTTATGGACTGCGTAGTGTAGTGTTCCCCGCAATATTATTTTAAAATTTTGCAGCAACAGTCAATGTTGTTTAATATCTGATACACCTCTATCTGGACTGCATAGTGTAGTGGCCCCGGTACCCAATTTGGTACCGGGGCCACAATACCTCCTCCAACCATGGTACAGACCATTCATCATTGAGATCCCATCAAGTATGTTAAAGACAGACAGAGTCGAAGTGTTATTGGTTGACTTTGTAAACCAAAAAACTGTCCCTGTTGCACATAGTCGTGCAATGAAGACTGACTTTTTCATTTAAAGGCACCATCTTTCAAGTGTAGTGTTTGTAAGTCATATTATACTTTTGGTAAAATTTGTTTAATTTGTTCCTCTTTATGGTAACTACTAATAGAATTAAAGTATTAAATAGAAGCGGCAGTTCCTCTTTATGGGAATTTGTAATAGAATTAAAGTATTAAAAAGAATTAAAGTATTAAATAGAGTGGTATAGAGTGGTAGTGTGGTATAGAGTGGTCGCCACAATATAATAATAAAACCCTCAACTGGTCAGAATTCCACCAAACAAGTATCTGGACTGCGTATTGGGGTGGCCCCGGTACCCAATTTGATACCGGGGCCACAATAAAATAAATACACCCTCAACTGGTCAGAATTCCACCAAACAAGTATCTGGACTGCGTAGTGGGGTGGCCCCGGTACTCAATTTGATACCGGGGCCACAATAAAATAAATACACCCTCAACTGGTCAGAATTCCACCAAACAAGTATCTGGACTGCGTAGTGGGGTGGCCCCGGTTCCCAATTTGATATCAGGGCCCCTATAAAATAAATACACCCTCAACTGGTCAGAATTCCACCAAACAAGTATCTGGACTGCGTAGTGGGGTGGCCCCGGTTCCCAATTTGATACTGGGGCCACAATACCTCCTCCAAGTTCCAAGTGTAGTGTTTATAACATCTTAACACTACACTAATTCTAGCACGTCAAAACCTCTTGTTTTAAATAATGACAGGGCATTTAACTTTTGATTTAATTTATTGAATTTGTTGGCATTTTCTTTTACTTTTTGAACATGGCAAACGACTGTTGAATGGTCACATAATGCCCAAAAAATAGTTGCAAGATGGAATTGTCCTTGGGCCCTCCCACCCACCCTTATGTTGTTGAAATAGGACATGCACACTTTAACAAACCAATCATTTCAGCGACAGGGCCTACCAAACAACTGTGGCTGAAATGATTGGTTTGTTTGGGCCCCCACACCAATAAAACAATTCATCTCTCCCTGTACAAACTAAACAGGCTCTACTGAGGAAAGATGTCGTCCTCATCCTCAACCTCTGATTCCTCTCCCCCTACAGTGTGTACTTCTCCTCACACATTATCAATTCGTCCCCGCTGGACTCCACAACCACAGGTCCAACTGTACTGTCTGGAGGGCAGTGCTGTACTTCATTGAGGAATTGATTATTCATTTTTATAAACATCATTTTTTCAATGTTGTGAGGACGCAACCTCCTTCGCCGCTCACTGACCAGGTTCCCCGCTGCACTAAAAACTCTTTCGGAGTACACACTGGAGGGGGGACAACTCAGTTAAAAAATAGAGCCAGTTTGTACAGGGGCTACCAAACTGCCTTTTGGAGTTCTACCACGTCACTACCTCTAGTTAATTTAGATTGCAAGGCTTGTAAATATAAATACTTTGAAGATAAAAAAAGCAGGCTGCACAGACTGTGGAGCTAGAAAGTGAAATTAAATGGACCACGTTACTTTGGTGGCTATCTATGCCCCCCCCCCCCTCCCGCCCTACACTTTAGTTGAATATAAATAAAGCAGCCTGCATAGACTGTAGAACTAGAAATTCAAATATACAAAGAAATGGACAAAGGCAGTTTGGTATCTGTCTGCATCAGATCCCCTCTCCACTAGGAGTAAAACAGAAAACTATTCAGCCGTTATATAATCTAGAATATAAATAGAAATTGAGCAAGGCAATTTGGTATCTGTCTGCATCATAATCATCAACATCCTCCTCAGCGCCAGCTACATCAATTTCCTCTTCCCGGTGTACAACATTCACACCTTCATTAGCCAAATCTGTAACTGGACTGTGGGTGATCCTTCCAGCATATGCAGAGGGCGTGCTGCAACTGCTGGATGGAGTCACCTCTTCCCGTACAGTGATGGGAAGGTCAGGGTTCACAACCAACAACACCCTTGGACTCGCCTTGGGGATTTGTGATGTCATCTGTTTAGAAGGCAGAGTTCTTTGCTGTTTTGTTGTTGTTGCTGACAGCATAACTCCCTTAAATTTTTTGTAGGGGGGGGGAGGAGGAGGGCTTAGATCCTTGGGTGAAGCTGGACCACTAGTCATGAACACGGGCCAGGGCCTAAGCCGTTCCTTGCCACTACGTGTCGTAAATGGCATATTGCCAACTTTACGTTTCTCCTCAGATGATTTTAAGTTTCTCTTTTTGCTATTTTTTGAGAACTTGGGCTTTTTGGATTTTACATGCCCTGTACTAGGAGATTGGGCATCGGGCTTGCCAGACGACGTTGATGGCATTTCATCGTCTATGTTGTCATGACTAGTGGCAGCAGCTTCAGCATTAGGAGGAAGTGGGTCTTGATTTTTCCCTACTTTATCCTCCAAATTTTGGTTTTCCATTACATGTAGCACAAGAGAGCGTACCCCTCAGCCACACACATTCGGCAAAGCCTTTAAAAATTATATGCGGCACAGGAGAGTAGCACTGGACTTATACTGCTGAATCAGTGAACTTTGTAATAGCAGTACCACTGGACTTATACACTGCTGAATCAGTGAACTTTGTAATAGAAGTACCACTGGACTTATACTGCTGAATCAGTGAACTTTGTAATAGCAGTACCACTGGACTTATACACTGCTGAATCAGTGAACTTTGTAATAGCAGTACCACTGGACTTATACTGCTGAATCAGTGAACTTTGTAATAGCAGTACCACTGGACTTATACACTGCTGAATCAGTGAGCTTTGTAATAGCAGTACCACTGGACTTATACTGCTGAATCAGTGAACTTTGTAATAGCAGTACCACTGGACTTATACACTGCTGAATCAGTGAACTTTGCAATATAATATTGCAGTACCAATGGGCTTATACTGCAGGATTGGTTTTGCAAATTTTGTTGTAATTAATTTTTTTTGTAATTATTTTTTGGTATTTTTTTTTATAACTTTTTTTTATTTTTTAAAACACTTGGGAATAATGGGGAAATAACTATGCCCTTAGAAGCACAGAGTACAGGACACAGCACCACTGGACTGAACAGGACACAGCACAGGACCCAGCAGCACCACTAAACTCAAAATTGACAGAGCACAGCACACAGCACCACTGGACTTTTACTGTTGAATGTGTGAGCTTGGTAATATTGCAGTACCAATAGGCTTATACTGCAGGATTGGTTTTGCAAATTTTGTTGTAATTAATTTTTTTTGTAATTATTTTTTTGTATTTTTTTTTATAACATTTTTTTATTTTTTAAAACACTTGGGAATAATGGGGAAATAACTATGCCCTTAGAAGCACAGAGCACAGGACACAGCACCACTGGACTGAACAGGACACAGCACAGGACCCAGCAGCACCACTGAACTCAAAATTGACAGAGCACAGCACACAGCACCACTGGACTGATACTGCAGAACACAGCACAGCACAGCACAGCACAGCACAGCACAGCACATAACTAAACAGCACAGCACAGAACTAAACAGCACAGCACGAGATCTACCAGGACAGAGGACCACCTAACACACCCTCCCTCTACCCTGTTCAATGCCCGAGTGAAGATGGCGGCGACTAGCGGGGAATTTATAGGATCCGAGTATCGCGAGATCCGACAGCGGGATTATGACTCAGAGCCTCGGTTTCAAGTTTTCATTTGGCGCCAATACCCGGATCTGTCTCGGATCCGACTCGGATCAGAAAGGTTCGGGTGGGCTCGGATTCACAAAATCCGAGTGCGCTCATCTCTAATTACAACTAAAGTGCTGATGAAACAGGACAGATGTGATGCAAAAGCAAAGTTCCTAATATGTAAAAAATTGTGGTGTTTCTAAAGTAGATCCAGATTTAGGCAAGTCCACAGAAGTCTAATCCTTGGGAGGTAGGGCAATCGGAGCGGCTGTCCGAATCTTGTTTCAACAACTCACTGTGGTTTTTTAATATGTTATATCTCTACTGGAATGGGGAACCAGTGTGTTGTTAAAATCCCTGGAACAATTTACATATTTTCTGATTTGCCACTAAAACATCATTTTAAATGATTTTTCCGTTTAAATCAGGGATAAAATGTTTTAAAATCAATTTGATGAAAACAGAACTATTGGTCCAATATTGAAAATAATATAGTGAACTGAATCATGGGAGATTTTCCTGTATCAGTCTATATATATATATATATATATATATATATATATATATATATATATAAAACTTGTTTTCATTCTTCTACAAACATTTCAGTGTTATATAGAGTCCTATATTGGATAGCAGGTAAGAATCATTCCGCCTATATAGTCTGCCCATTTTTTATCCCTGTTAAACTCTGACCCTATTTGATTCTTAGCTTTTTTCATATCTAGGATAGCCTTATGTATATCCCCCCCCCCTCTGTTTGTAGGCTATATATATATATATATATATATATATATATACTCACTATCCTTTGTGAAGCAATGTTTCCTTTAATTTCCATCAAACCACCTACCCTTCAGATTCTGTGCATATCCACTTGTTCTATTACTTCTCTTGTACCTTGTTAGAACCCTTGATATATTTGAAACCTATATATGTATATATATATATATATATATATATATATATATATATATATATATTTATTCATATCTCCCATTTCCCTTCTATGCTCCAAGCTATACATGTCTAGATCCTTTAGTACTTACAGGTAACCTTGTGATATAGACTAGACTATGCACCATTTAAGTTGTCCTTCTTTGCACAAACTCTAATTTATTTATGATCTTCTGAAGATAGGGCCACCAGAACTGAATATTGTATTCTAGGTTTGGTTCTCCCCATTGGCCTGTATAATGGTATTACTTCCTCTCTCTTTCTGCTACTACTACTTCTTCTCTCTAATCAACCTACCATCCAAATGGACCTCCCCATTACTATGTTACAACGGGTGTGTCTACCGTGTTGCATATCTTTTTGTGATCTGCAAAAAGTCAGACTTTACCTTAATACCATTAGTAATGTCACTTATAGAGAGATTGAAGAGCACTGGCCAAATTCAGACATCTGAGGACCTCTCCTTTCTCTGAATGCATTCCATGTACTGCAACTCTCTGTTGTCTATCCTTCAACCAACATGTTATCCTTTCAACCATATATAAATACCAAGCTTCCAAATATATTTAGTAGTCTTCTGTTTGGGAGAGTGACAAAGGCCTTACTAAAATCTAGATCAGCTTCACTTAGGCCTATTAACGTGGACACCGGTTCAAAAAAAGTCACTCAATCATCAGATTAGTTTGACCTGATGTCCCCAAAGTAAATATATGCTGCTTGGTAGCTTCCATGTTGCTGGATGTATGATATTTTACAATTCTTTATTTCAGCAGTTTCTTCTTTATATTCCCCACCACCAATGTCAGACTCACTGGTCTGTAGATGAAGCCTCTTCTTACGTTCCACTTTTATGCAGCAGGATTACATTCATCTGCAACTACTACTGTTAATAGAGACCGGTTGAAGAATACTGTTACTGGTGTAACAAACGTCCTTTAAGCTCTTAGTATCTTTTGATATGTCCAGTTCCACCCAACTTCTCCTCTTTAAATAGATGGGTACGTATATCCTGTTTATCAATATTTGTGCTACTTAAACTATGGCCCCTTCCCTTACACCTTCTGCTATGAGCAAAAATAAGTTTTAATATGATTTTCTATAGTTGTGATGTGAGGCTCCTGTTAAACTTATGCGAGAAGATTGTAGTAACACAAAGCTCTGTGTGTGATTAAGATAATTATTGTCTACTTTTCATATCTGGAATCCTTGAACTGCAGATGTGTTTTATGTCATTGCCCACCATGCTCTCCCAGGAGTCCAGGTGGTTTAACCCTAATCCGAGAGTGTTCCAGACATTCTTGGGGGGAAATTTAGTTCCCCACGGTGAGTCATAATGTCCAGATGAGCTCATTTCTGGGTACTAACGCACCCATACATCATGGATTACCTGCGCACCTCTATAGGGTGCATGGAAAAACTGTGACGTTAGATCGACCAAGTAGTGCGCTCTGGAGGCATTGATTACCTCCGCTCCCCCCACAAGTCCCTTTTAGTGCCATATTGTGAAATAGCCCTGTGGGTACTCAGAAAAGGACATTACGCCAATGAACACGTGCAACTCATGCCTAAATGCGAATGAAAATTATGACTGTCTACAACTTGAAGGGTGGAGCGGTGGAGGGGAGCAGCGGATGAATATAGGCAGTAAGGGCGTGCCGAGGGCATACAGACGTAGATGCAGCCAATTAAAATCCTGTGTTTCTCGAAAATACGTTTGTTTTAGCTCATACTTGCCAACTCTCCCGGGATGCCCGGGAGACTCCCGAATTCCGGGTTGATCTCCCAGACTCCCGGGAGAGCTGACAATTCTCCCACATTTGATTTGAAGCCTCCATGATGCGATTCTCCGGGAATCGCATCATTCTGGCTCTCCCCCGTGCTAAAATGATACGTTCGCGTTATTACAATGCAGGGGGCGGGGCCAAAATGCAGTGATTCACGGAGCCCCACCCCCTCACGCCCACCTCTACACTGAGACTTCCGGAGGCCGATTATCAAAGGTTGGCAACTATGTTTTAGCTGTACCATTTGCACCAGCTACTGGGCAGGTGTAAGTGCCAACTGATAGTGATAAATGTCACGACATGACCTTTGTATTAGAAACTACACGTATGTGTGCCACTAGCTAGCAAAGAAAGGAAAATTGACTCTATAAAATGCATTGTATGTACATTATGCATTCAAAGCATCATGATGTACGTATTTAATGTAAAAAAAAAAAAGAAAAATGTTTTAAATCCATATTTTTATTAATGATTATACTGTTAAGAGTTGTTCATCCATTTTATAGTTAAAACATTTTTTTTAAGTGTGTTCTGATATGACCTTTAATTGAACAGACAATTGTGCATATATATAGTGCAGTCTGTTCTATCTGTCTAGGGGGTAAATGTATCAAGCTGAGAGTTTTACGGCGGGTTTGAAAAGTGGAGATGTTGCCTATAGCAACCAATCAGATTCTAGCTATCATTTTGCAGAATGTACTAAATAAATTAAAGCTAGAATCTGGTTGGTTTTTCAAACAGGCCGGAAAACTCTCAGCTTGATACATTTACCCCTAGATATGGCAAGTAAAGAGCGTACTTCCACCCAGATTCAAATCGAAACGTATATTGAGATCCGCTTGGATTTGAATACGGTCAAAACGTTGGAAACTGTATTCTTTTTTTTTAAACACAAGTTGAGTGCAGGTTGTTTCTGACCATGAATTGGCCCCTTTGTGTGTAGTGAAGCTAGTCACTAACATCTATGTTAGTAATTTCCTTTCAAAAGACCGTATTTCTCATAGATATTGTACTGCAGTATCAAGTAACAGAGCTAATCTGGCAACCAAGGAAATGTAAGAAAATACACTTTACCATCCACTGTAACATAGTACTAATGTTTTTAGCCCTTTCTCGTCTAAAGTAACATGATCTGAATAACAGCATTATATAACAGACAATGTTCTAAGATACTGTTGTAACGGCACTGTAGTAAATATTTCTGATGACTCTGCACAAATACTGACATATTCCTTGTATATTCCATGCATGTAATTATTAGTAGTAACTAGTTATTTGGAGCAATCAAATATCAATTTCTTTTATATTATCAGATATAAACTGCTTCCATACTAACCACATCCAGTTGCTTTATAAACAGTACAAATTTTAAAGTGCTTAAAAGCTACTAAATAGCATCTTTAACTTATTTTTTTTCTCTCTCTCCCATCATGTTAAACGTATTGAGTTTAAAAGCTATAACCTCTCTCCCTAATATCAGGGTGTCTCTTTAAGTCAGGGTAAAATATAGCACCAGGAAAAGCAAATTCATAAATGTACAAGCAATCCTTTGTGCTTCTGTATACATTTATCCTCTAGCGCCCAGCTGTACTACCTCTTATGGAGGTAAGATGCCAAAACACAGTCTTTGACATAACACATCTGCTTTGAATAATCGATTTTACCCCTACAATAACCTACAGCAAAAGGCCACGTTTAACGAGTTAAAAAACACTGGCATTAAATCTAATGCTTGACTAACGTTTATTGAAGAAGCAAAAATCCATTTCTCCTACTTTTAATACTACCCCAATAACACAGCTGGAATATTGATATAACACGGACATGCCGACAAATCCACAATTTCCCTTACTGCAGGGAGTTGCCATGACATGTTCTGATTGCTTGTGACTCTGTGGGATTATGGAACTAACCGCATCAGGTCTTTGCATGACACTTTTATTGGTGATGTAAGTTTTAAAATGTTAAGCTCTGTGCCCGCTCCTTGGCTGACGAGAGATGTAAATGTCAATGTCTTTTGTTTAGCTGGGTGCCTGGAATCCCCCCTCTAAACCAATCTCACTGATGCAAACATGAAGAAAACCGGTTGCACTGTCACGCCTAGCTCTGCAGTGCAATGTGATTTGTAAGTCTTACCAGCACAAGATAAATATGTAGCCAACTGAACATTAAAAAAGTGCATTGATGTATTGTAATATGGACTCCGTGTGGCACTGTGCGCCTCAATGCCCCCGGGGTGGTGGTAAACCTCGAAGGGCAGCACAGTCGCCTAGTGGTTAGCACTTCTGCCTCATAGCACTGGGGTCATGAGTTCGATTCCCGACCATGACCTTATCTGTGTGGAGTTTGTGTGGGTTTCCTCTGGGTGCTCCGGTTTCCTCCCACACTCCAAAAACATAATGGTAGGTTAATTGGCTGCTATCAAAATTGACCCTAGTCTCTCCCTGTCTGTCCGTGTGTGTGTGTGTGTCTATATTAGGGAATTTAGACTGTAAGCTCCAATGGGGCAGGGACTGATGTGATTGAGCTTTCTGTACAGCGCTGCGGAATTAGTGGCACTATATAAATAAGTAATGATGATGTTAGGGTTCTCTCACCTTTTCCTGATTCTCTTCTTGACACGGTGCCTCCACCCGAATTGATCTCTCTCTTCAGGTGTTAGTCCAAGCAGGATCCACCAGGGGAAGGTGGGAAGTTGACTTAGTAAACCCCTACCCAAATCCCTATACCATAGACGCTCAGTCACAGGTACACAGGTAAAGGGAAAATACCTCTTGGTAGATTTATTAGGGAAAAGGCCTGGTGACCTATTGTCCTGACACCTAATAAGTGGTGCAAAGTAAATGTTTTAGAGGTCCATTGGCGGCTAATGGTCGGCAGCAACTATTATCTTGTATCATTACAATAGAGCAGCAATACCAAATGTAGTACCGCTGCTATTTAGTGGCTCACTGGCGAGCCCTGGCGAAATCCCCCCTTCTAAACAATCAAACAACACTTTCACTGGTGGCCTGACGCTGCCAGCAAAATGAGGAATTGTCCCTCTGCGGGTATTGTGCATGCGCGGCTAAGACCGAGTATGCTCATCGTCATGAGTAGTCTGTCCAACGGCAAAGGACCCCATCATCTTCATCATTTATTTATATAGCGCCAACATATTCCGTAGCGCTTTACAATTGGGGACAAACATAAAAGGTAAGCTAATGCCATCTTGCGATAAATCAGATTGCAGTCCCCATAGGGGTCTATGTGGGCTGCAGTAACCAGCTGAAAAGAGATTAAGGTAGGAGAAATTTCTAATTTTCTCCTGCTTTAACACCTTGATGTATAAAGAGAAGAGCTGCGATAGCCATTCTCCAGGAGAAAGCAGCTGTTTTCTCCGGATTTTTGGCTCATCGCAGCTACATAAATAGAACCCTTAGATATGGTGGAAAACTGTAAAGTAACTGTAAAGTAAAGATGATAAATAGAAGATAATGGTTAAATACAAACACGAGTAACGTCAATATGAAAAGTCACAATGAAATAAAAGGAGGCAACATCATACACCAATACAACAGCAGAATAATGACAATACACATGCAACAATAGAACAATAGTAATAAAGTTTACTCTGTAATTAGCTGTGGATTTGCACCCTGAATCAAGGTGTCATTAATGAGATGGAAGAGATTATACAGATGAGCAATGTACATCCCAGGCCACAAATGTGCTCCAATCGCAAAGAAAGCAAAGCAGCAATAATAAGGTCTAAACCTGAATAAGGTTAAGTAACAACAGTGAAGAGTGTCTAGGCAATGACACATACCAAGCTGAATAAAATGGATTAAAGTCTGCAGTGACATCATCATTATGGCTTTCCTACGTCTTTCCATCATTTCATGGATCTAGTTATAGTTCATAGCAAGTTGTATTTATATTATGAGGACGATAAGTGGTAGCCTGGTTGTTAGCATTGCCAACTGTTAGAATTATGCATGTTATTTTATACTTAATCAAATGATTTAGTAGATTACATAAATATAAAAATATATTGTGTGTAAAAGATTACACACAAAAAAGGGGGTATGTGCCTACATTTTAGAAACACATGAAAATGGTAATAGTGGAAAGGGTGTAAACATCATTGAAGTAAAAGTGACCTGACTTGCGCACTGCACATACCTGGTCATCAGGCCGCGCATGTTCAGAATACAATTAGCGCTAATAGGGAGGGGAGGAGCACAAAACCTGTTGGTGAATTATCCGAGGATCCCTCTCCTGTGATGCTCTCATCAAAGGGTAGAATGGCTATTGGGTCAAACCACAGTCCCTATTGAGAATTATGGGGATAGCTGTATTCTACAATATAATGCAGGCAATATCTCTGATATCCTCTGTATCTCCTGAGTTAGGCTTTATTTTAAAAGCCCATTAACTTAACAGCCCCAGAATTTCTTTCTGATGTTGCTAAGGTTTACCCCATTTAACATCCCACAAAATGAAATCTATTTCCAGTTAAGTGCAAAACTAGGAGCAATCATGCGCTGAATCAGCACTCCTCCCACCAGAAAGTGACATGCCTTTTACATGGATTTTTAAGTCATTGAACGATCATTCATTTGAATAATTTTGGAAAAGTTTGCAATTGCACTAAATATCTATAGATATCTCTACTTTGTACACACACATTTACCCATACTTGTACATTACCGGACTTACAGCTGGGATTGGTGAAAGAGGCTATAGAAAATGGAGAGCAGGTTGGAGATAATGGGGGGAGAGGAGGCTGGAGGAAACAGGCGGAGAGGAGGTTGGAAAAAACAGAGGGGAGAGGAGGCTGGAGAAAACAGAGTGGAAAGGATGCTGGAGAAAACAGAGTGGAAAGGATGCTGGAGAAAACAGAGTGGAAAGGAGGCTGGAGAAAACAGAGTGGAAAGGAGGCTGGAGAAAACAGAGTGGAAAGGTTGCTGGAGAAAACAGAGGGGAGAGGAGGCTGGAGAAAACAGTGTGGAAAGGATGCTGGAGAAAACAGAGTGGAAAGGAGGCTGGAGAAAACAGAGTGGAAAGGTTGCTGGAGAAAACAGAGGGGAGAGGAGGCTGGAGAAAACAGAGGGGAGAGGATGTTGGAGAAAAAAAAGTAGAGAGGAGGTTGGAGAAAACGGGGCAGGGAGTATGTCGGAGAAAATAGAGTGGAGAGGAGGCTGGAGAAAACAGAGTGGAAAGGAGGCTGGAGAAAACAGAGTGGAAAGGATGCTGGAGAAAACAGAGTGGAGAGGAGGCTGGAGAAAACAGAGTGGAAATAATGCTGGAGTGAACAGAGTGGAGAGGTGGCTGGAGAAAACAGAGTAGAGAGGAGGCTGTAGAAAACGGGCAAGAGGAGGCTGGAGAAAATGGGACGAGAGGAGGCTGGAGAAAACAGAGTGGAGAGGAGGCTGGAGAAAACAGAGTGGAAAGGATGCTGGAGAAAACAGAGTGGCGAGGAGGCTGGAGAAAACAGAGTGGAAAGGATGCTGGAGAAAACAGAGTGGAGAGGAGGCTGGAGAAAACAGAGTGGAAAGGATGCTGGCGAAAACAGAGTGGAGAGGTGTCTGGAGAAAACAGAGTAGAGAGGAGGTGGTAGAAAATGGGCAAGAGGAGGCTCGAGAAAATGGGACGAGAGGAGGCTGGAGAAAACGGGGTGAAAGGAGGCTGGAGAAAACGGGGCGAGAGAAGGCTGGAGAAAATGGGGCGGAGAGGTGGCCTGAGAAAACAGAATGGAGAGGTGGCTGGAAAAAATAGTGAGGATTTAGGGGGCTGGAATTTGGAGAAAAGGTGGTATTTTCTTTGTTGGCCACAAATATATGGCACATAAATACTATAAAACATAATAAATAATTAAATATAACTATAAACAATATATCAGTAATACCGGGCTATTCATAAAGAATGAACCGATTTCATTACGCAATATTTTATTAAGGAAAAGTAAAACAAAACGCCAGTCAAGTCACAAATATTCTACTTATAATCAAGTTTTATTTCCTGTATTACAAGTGTTCAATGTGATTTCAGTTCTCAAGCATCGTCATGAAATAAGTCACTGACCATTTGAAAGAGGAAGTTTCTAAGTTATGACGATGCTTGAGAACTGAAATCACATTAAACAATTGTAATACAGGAAATAAAACTTGATTATGAGTAGAATATTTGTGACTTGTCTGGAGTTTTGTTCTACCTGTCCTAAAATATTCCGTAATGAAATTGATTCATTCTTTTTTAATAGCCCTGTATATTCCAAAGGAGATGATGTGTTTATTAGCTATAATTATTTGATTTTGGGGTTCGTGGGGAAATAGGAATTTTTGAATGTTATTAATTGGGGCTGCTGGCGGCAGGGGAATATGTTGGTTTATTAAATGAGAATGCTATTAATTTAATGTTGTGTTTGATTGGGAGGCTGATTTAATAAACTTAAACACTATTAATTTAATGTCAGGCTGGCTAGGGGGCAGGAGGCCTAATTATTAAACATGGGTGATATTAATTTAATGTCATGGCTGTACGGATGTATTTATACGCTCTTTTCTGAAATGCGAATCCCGTCAATTAAAGTCTGGGGCTGGTCGGGTGGAAGAAGGCCTGTTTATTTAACAAAAAAGCTACTGAGTTAATGTCCGGCTGGTAGTGGAGGAGGGGGCCTAGAGTGTTCACTCGCTGCTCAACTTTCCAGAAGGTAAATAGAAACTCTTTTCCAAATAGGGCCCCAACATTCCAGGGACCAGCCAAGCAACAACCAAGCTTAAGACACCAGCGTCAGCACCTGGTAGTCAGAGCTACAAGAACAGTGATCAACACCGGCACTCCCTCCAATGGAGTTCTTTCCCAGTGAACCAGTCTGCAGCACCTATGCCCAAGAATGTAGTAAGTCTAATTAGTGTAGATCAAATACTGGGGTTTAAGTGCTCATTTCAGACATAATTTTATTTAGAGATTATCCTGGAGTATTTGATGAATGTAGTGATTCCAAAATGATCATCTTTTTTGATTTGGGAGAGTAACAAAAGTAGGTTTGTGTAAGAATTATTGGTTAAGCTTGTATTTCAGGACCAAATCAATCTTACATAAAATTTCTTTATAGAATTTATATGCAGTCAAAATAAAAATTCCACAAAATAGAATTAATTCTACACACTACGGAATAGTGGAGATGTTGCCCATAGCAGCCAATCAGATTCTAGTCATCATTCATCTAGTACATTCTAAAAATGAAAGCTAGAATCTTATTGGTTGCTTTGAGCAACATCTCCACTTTTCTACCAGTTAGGGTCATTACTAACTGCAAACTATGCGGATGCACAATGCGTTCAATGGTTCACAAAATGCCTATTTGTGCAACTAGCTCAAACATAGATTCCGTTTCCTGAAAACTGTCTCTGTAAGATGGGTAAGTGCCTAATATTATGAGGTTTTGGGCAGTGGTGGAGGTGTAAATTTAGAAGTGGCAGTATGAAAAATGTAATGGTAATATAAGTGAATGGAAAGTGATAGAGCTGCAATAAGCAGTAGGAGAAATGGAGGTATGGCAATCCACCGTATACACCATCATCATCATCATCATCATCACCATTTAGTTATATAGCTCCACTAATTCCGCAGCACCGTACAGAAAACTCACCCACATCAGCCCCTGCCCCATTGGGGTTTACAGTCTAAATTCCCTAACACATACACACACACACACAGACACAGACAGACAGACACAGACTAGGGTCAATTTGTTAGCAGCCAATTAACCTACTAGTTTGTTTTTGGAGTGTGGGAGGAAACCGGAGCACCCGGAGGAAACCCACGCAAACACGGGGAGAACATACAAACTCCACACAGATAAGGCCATGATTGGGAATTGAACTTATGACCCCAGTGCTGTAAGGCAGAAGTGCTGACCACTACCACTGGTTGTGGGTCTACATACAAATAAACATGGTGAAAAGAGAAAAGTATCTTTTTAAAAGTTCCAATTAACTCTTTAGTACCATTCCCTTCAGTGTCCTAAAATATTGTTTGGCCTAAACTCGTTTATGTCTTAGATTAATCAGGGGAGTGAGGAGACAGAAAGACTGCCTTTATTACATGTCTTTTTTGTGTATTTGAAATATTTCATGGGTATATATGTACACATTACTGCACTGAAATGCCATCCCAAAATCTTCTTTTTGCCATTGGGTGCATGAGTGCGCTTTGCCATTGCAAAAAGCAAGCATTTGCACGTCCTATAGAAGGCACCATCATCATTATCCAAGTTATTCCCAGTAAATCGGCCTTAAGAGCTGAAAAATGAGCATGTCACAAAGGAGATATGCACTGCACTGGTGCACATTCGTAAATGGCCCTGAATCTAAAACATATATTTCAAACAATAAAGAGTTGCCAGAAAAAACAGATTACTTCCTGAAACCAGGTTTTAGTTGTTGATAGCGTTGCTTAAAAAATGGGACTTACATTTAAAATGTTAATCCTGAAAGCAGACATAGTAGACTAAAAGCATTACTAAAATAGAAATGTCCTTCTGTGATAAGTGTAGAATAAGGTTTCAGTAGTATGGAATGCCTTTGTTTAGGAGAACAAAGAATTGAAATCCCTTATATGAAGATTTATACAACCTGATAGATTGCCTTGGTTTAATCATATTTAAGAATGAATAAAAATTATTTTTTCCACAATTTGTTAGACATCCAACATTTTGACTTCATATTTTCAAAAGAAATCCACATGGACAGGACCAGTGCTTGTGTGACATATCCTCCAGACAATCCCTTTTTCCACCTGTCACTGCAAATTGAGATTTACTCAGAGTCATGTCACATGGCAAACAAGTCAGTACTTATAGTGCACAGTAAAATAGGAAAAACTATACACCACGCGCACCATGCGTGGCAGAGTTACTAGCTGTCCAGCATATTATTTATCCCCATGCCCAATCTCCAACATCTACAATTCCCTCCCATTATATGGGGGCTGACACAAAGGAGGGTAACATGGAGTAGGTTAGTAAGAGAAGAGAAGGAGTGGCCATGGGGGTTGATTTAGGAAGAGGACTGGAAAGCTTTGTTGAACAAATAAGTTTATTGGGAGCATTGGAAACCTTGGAGACTGCAGGATAGTCTGATGGGTCGTGGGAGTGGGCTCCATCGGTTGGGAGACATCTTTGAAGTGGGTGTGTGAGGACGTAAGCTATGGCAAAGTGAGGCGGCAGTCAGTGACATAGCCGAGAGGGGAGGCAGAATCAGAGCGACAAGAGAGAAAAATGAGTCCCACCACAGCATTGAGGATGGATTGAAGTAGAGAGAGGCGAGTGAGAGGGAGGCCGGAGGGGAGTTTGAAGTAGTTGAGACAAGATTACAAGAGAGCGGATGAGAGCTTTGGTTCAAGGAAGAGAATGGGTTTGATGTTGTGTAGGTGGAAGCAACGGGATTGGAAAAGGAACCAAATATGAGGGAGAGGGATGAGTCAAGGATGACACCCAGGAGATTTGAGGAACAGAGCGGAGGGTAGTGAAAACTTGGATGTGAAGAGGAGGAGAGAGAAGCTGGGAAGAGATGACAGATATGAAGTTAGAATGTTTACAGAGAGAAAGCGCTGTACTGAAAAAAGAGAGAATTAATATGAAGTTAACGGTGAGAGCAAGATTTATTCAGTGGTGCGAGAGCATTTTTGCAGATATCAGGTCAGTTTGGAATGTCACTGTTGGGGATCTGACTGTCAAAGGCTAAGAGTGTGTGCTGGGTGAATTTAAGAGTGCGGTTGTAGAGAGTCAGCATGGTCAGGGAAGAAAAGGTAGTGAATGGGGAGAGGAGTGAGTCAAGTGAGGAAGAAAAGATGGCAGGAATTTGGGCGTTAAGGTTACGTTGGTTAGTGTGGCCTTAGGAGGGGGAGTTAAGGGGGTGTAAAAAGGAGATGGAGATGGTCATCAGAGAGAGGGAAGGGAGAGAAACATCGGAGATGGCGCAGAGGTGGAAGAAGACAAGATCAAGCCCACTAAACTACAGTGGGAGGGAGAGAAGGTCCATTGTCAGAAACCAGATAAGGAAGACAGGGAAAGAAGTTTGAAAGTGGCAGCATCAGTTGGTATTGTAAATCGGGATATTGAAATCACCCGGATCTATAATAATGGACTGAGAGAGAGATACATAATCTTAAAAATAGAATGCTGGATGAGGAGATATATACTCATCAATATTTATAATCTCTCTCTTTTTAAAGTAGACATTTTCTAGATAATCTATGAAAGCAACGTTTCTCTGCTTTCAATCTTTCCAGATAGGGTATTTCTTGCAGGACATTTTAATCTGACCCTCCCCCCTATTTGGTCCATTGGGCCTTTTGTATTGGGTGGAAGTAGGGTCAATGGAAGGCTACTGGGGAAGTCTACCTTTCTATCTTAGCTTTGCTCTTGTCCATTTCCCACTGATTAATCATTGTTACAGTCCTTACTATTACAGCAGTGATTGGCTAAAATGGCCAATGTTTGGTGCACTCCCATTTCCACTATGAAAGGACCCAGCATTGGTGGGACAGTGTTAAGGACAAGATAGAGAGTGTCAGCTCTTGTGAACATCTGTGGGATACTGTCAAAATTTATTTGCAACTATTAAATATGTGTTGGGGGTGTTCAATAATGAAGCGGGCTTCGCTGACACCTATTCATTAAAACAACTGTGATGTGAACTGTTACACCAATAATGTCTGATTGCTAACTTGGTTTTCAAACTTGCAGGATCAAGGACCTGTTCCTCATTGTTACGCACAGAGACCAGTGATGTAAACAGGTTGAGCCAGCCTGGTCTATGCGAGATCTAGCTGCACTTGTGACACAGACCCACAATACATTCACCTGTACATAGATCACATAATATAATACATATTCATTTAATAAGAATCTTGGACCTGATCTTATCTGGCATTTTTTGCTTATCTTAAGCAAATGCATGTTCAGAAAAGGGAGATAAGAAGCAAAATCTACTGCGTAAGTGAAGAATTTCTTAAGTGAAGATGAAAATCCATCTTAACTTCACTCTTATCTCCCCGTTTCTTCTTAAAAATAAGCATCTTAACTTTTGCACAAGATAAGATCACTAATGAATCAGGCCCCTTAATTGGATTTAGGCGACTAAACTTTTTAAAACTAAAAATTTTCAGAGACCTGATCATAGTTGGACTTTGGTGGGAGTTGCTGGATGAGGCAATAACCAGAAAAGGACCAATCAGGCAGGTCCTGAAATTGCTGTTGAGGTCATCCTTTGGGCTTAAAAGAGAGCTCTAGAGGACAGCAAATTGGCATTCACTTCCAAGTGATAGCTGAAGTCAGGTCTGGTGTTGAGATATAGATCCCTGCCCCTGACAGGAAAGGGACAATCGGTCCCTGGAGTACTGCCGTTGCCCTGAAATACCTCTCCAGGTTTTGGGGAGCTGTGTGTCCGCCGAAAGCGTAGTGACAGTGACTGAAGTCTGCTACATTTGCTGGTAGTCTTAAAGGAGAGAGGGGAGAAGCTTGGATTGATAGACAGCAGTCCCTGAAAGTGATTAGGATACTGATAAAGTGTTTTCATTATACTCTGTATGTTGTCTGTGCCAGTCTGTAGTGTTATTTGTTGCAAGTTATTATTTAATTATGTTTATTGCTGTTTTGTGCTACCATTTTGTTAAGTAAATGTATTTATTTTATTTCGGATATTTGCCTGGGTGATTTTGAACCTTGGGTAGGTACCTGGTAGGCCAGCTATGTGGCCCAGAAGGTTACGTTAAGCCCGGTATCCTCACAATATACATTGCCATTTTCATATTATGTGGTTTAAAAAAAAGTTGATTAATACTATAGGAAACCAAGCTATTTCACCAAAGTAAGGAGGAAGTGAGAGATCAAAGGCTTGTCCACTGCCAGCAAACTAGTTAACTAATTTTTCTCAACTATTCATAAGAGTTCTAAGATTACCCAATTAACCCTTAAGCAACTGATCACAAAATTCTGTAGTTCAACCCCTAATAAGCATAACAGTATCTATAACTTTGCAGATTCACTTTATTGTTTTGCATGTCTGTGTTTCATCATTCGTACTGTACGTAGATTGATTCATAGTTAAAAATGGCATGTGTTATATGTTTCATCAGTTTGAGTGATAGACTAATAACATTTTTAGAAACTCCTTCAAGCAAAGCTTTTTTTTTTAAATAAAAAAAAAAACTTTATTCTTATGAATGGGTATAACCGCTGCTTGCATTCTGACTGCCTAAATGGTGTTACTGCATCCAGCTGCTAATTTGAACTGACTGCAAGGACCTTATGATAAGGGCAGATTTGAGCAGCTGCAGACGTCTCTGTTGTTCTTGGAGTGTAGGCAACAAATGACCTCAGCAGATGTTTCTGTAAAGGTGCAATTAGGATTTCCTTATTCTTAATTCCTGGAATTGACATCAAAAATCAAAACATGGAAGCGAAAGGTGCTCATGAGGACTTGGGATTGTGATGCAATAGCGCCCTCGCAGTTAAGGTTTCTGCGGGGCAGCAATCAAAGCCAGAAATGTCTTTGAGGTTAAAACAATATTGATAAAATCTGCAAAGAATGTAAAAGAATTAAGAGTTTTCACAAAGGAGATATGCACATACTTAGTTTATAGTGCTGCATATACATCCTCAGAAAATGGCCTAATCATCATCATCATTTATTTAGATAGCGCCACTGATTCCGCAGCACTCTACATGGAACTCACTCACATCAGTCCCTGCCCCATTGGAGCTTACAATCTAAATTCCCTAACACACACACACAGACAGACACACAGACTAGGATCAATTAGTTAGCAGCCAATTAACCTACCAGTTGGAGTGTGGGAGGAAACTGGAGCACCCAGAGGAAACCTACGCAAACACGGAGAGAACATACAAACTCCTCACAGATAAGTCCATGGTCGGGAATTGAACTCATGACCCCAGTGCTGTAAGGCAGAAGTGCTAACCACTTAGCCACCGTGCTGCCCAAATCCTTTTTGATCCATTAATTAAAAGATAAAGGAAGAGGATGGAGTGTATTTAATATATATTTAATATGGAGGGCCTGATTCATGTTTGGATCCAAGCCCATTTGTGTGCTCTAAAACGGACAACACGCCAATGACCGCAATCACATGTAATTCATGTCCGAATGCAAATGACACTTATGTCGGCGGACTAATGTAGGCTATGTACAGTAAAGGTGTCCCGAGAACATGCAGCTGCAGATGCATCAGATTCAATTCCTGTGTTTCCCGTAATTACGCCTGGTGTAATCCATATCACTTGCACCAGCTACAGCGCAGGCGTAAGTGCCGACTGATAACGACATTGTCTTTGCATTAAAAACTACACGCATGCATGCCACTAGATAGCACAGAACATGTGTCTGCAAGGAAGATAGACTAAAACAATTGTGTATACAGTACGCATTAAAAACATCTTGGTTTATGTATATAATGTGAAAAAAAAAATCCATATTTTTATTGATGATTAAACTGCTAAAAGTTATTTATTGATTTCATAATTTCATTTTCTTTTCTGTGTTCGGACTATTGAACAGACAATTGTGTGTATACTGCACTCTGTTCTGTCTGTCTGTCTGTCTACAGCAAGTAACATTTAGGCAGAGTGTGCTAAACCGAGATTCAAAGTATCTTGAGATCCGCTTGTATTTGAATACAGGCGGAACTATGCTCAGGTTCCGTGCTCTTTTTTAAAAGGCAGCTTGCATGCAGCTTATGTCCAAACATAGGGCCTGATTGTGTATGTGTTGAGGAGTAAGAAGTATCTAAGAGAGTAGAGGTTCAATGTGTCAAACTTCCTAAAAAGGAAAAGCAGAGGTGTGGCCCATAGCAACCAATCAGATTCTAGCTATCATTTATCTTATACATTCTAGAAAATGATAACTAGCATCTGATTGGTTACTATGGGCGACATCTCCACATTTCCTTTTTAGAATGTTTGATACATTTACGGTTACCCCTAGGACCTCCTATCACTATGATTTGCCAAGAACATTTCACTGGAGCAGCAGAGTGATGCTCAGGCTTGATGCATTGGTGCACACGTGACTCCGGCTTACTGATTTACCCATGCACATTGGACCTGGAAGACCTGACTTACACAAAAAGTTTAATAAAGTAAAATGTTAAAACATTTTAAAAATATTTTAAAAAAATATGTATATTATTTTGCAGAGATTCCACTTTGAAAAAATGTTTTATTCAATCAAATAAATAAATCAATAAAGCATTTTTACTTTCAATATCCTGGCGGATTGCATGTTAAAGCTTTTGTCGGGCTAGTAGTTTTTCATAGTGTTAGGAACCCCTCTAGCCGATACAGCACAACCCGGAGTCTGCTCCACCAGTCAGGTGTTCACTGGAGCCCCTAGTGGTGGGGACAGGCTTGGCTGCAGACTGATAGAGGGTCGTGAAGTGTGTACCGACTGGGGAAAACCCAGGTAAGCGAAGTGGAGTCCAAGCAAGGGTCAAGGGCCGGCAGCAGACAGCAGATCCAGTAAACAAGCCAGAGGTCGGGGTCACAAGAAACACAGGCAGGGTCCAAATCCAGGCAAGGGGTCATACACAGGCAATCAGTCCAACAGGTTTCACCAATACAATACAGGAGCAGGAGCAGGTTAGGCTGACAGGCAAACTGGACGCTATAACCGGCAGTGAGGCTCAGTCCTCACTGCCTTAAATAGTCACAGCAGCCAATAATAAAAGAGCCCTAACAGCATCCCCAGCAGCAGCCTAATTAATACAAAGCCCTGCCATCCAATGGGGGAAGAGATAGCAGATACTACTAATATATAACCCTGAGCAGCTGATCCTATACAGACCTGCGAGCGCGCGCCCGGCTGTTTGGCAGCTGGCCGGGCGCGGCGGCAGGAGAACTACAGCGTCCCGGTTGTTGCCCAGGCAACCGGGACTCAGACCCCGGAAGTGACGTCCCGGTTGTCATAGCGACGGCCGGGACGCGTGCAGGAAGGAGGTGAGGGTCGTGGCGGTGCCCGCGGCCGCCGCGACTGCTAACACATAGATAGGGAAAACACCCATTTTGATGGAGATGGGTCTTTTCTCACTTTGATAAATAGACCCCTTACTCTGAGAACTAAAAGACTGCTGAATCATGAAAGATGGACCTCAATGGAAAATATGTGATGGATATTCGTGTACACTTTGGCAAGGAACCATTTATTCCACTTTTTAATTGTGGGCAACATCTATCATCAATGGTGTCATCAATCGTTGGACAATGACAGCATTATCCAGATAACTGACAGTTTCTACTTTAGCTGATCAACAGCAGGGTTTAAAGGTTAGAGCCGGCCAGACACATGCTGTATGTGGGTCGCTCACGCAAGGGGCCAAACTGGATGTGAGCCCACTGGACGGCTAATTTTTGGCTTAAAATGGAGGTTTTTTTAGTGCAATTGGAAAACAGCCAATCATGTTAAATTTAGCATCAGAAATATTCATATAATTTAGTATAATCTAATCTATAATCATAGAATCTATACACACACAATTGACATAAAGGATGAGAAGTAGCTATACATGCTGCCACAATTTGAAATATCCTGGAGAGGGAAAATTGCAGCCTTGAAAATTAATTGTATGTCCAATGCTACCCCAATATAAACAGTCCTTATCACAGTAATTAACAATGTTTTCAAAGAGGCACAAAAGACTTTAAAGGGGAACACCATCTTAAAAGTAATTTTTAACCCAACATCTATGCTATCTCCAACTAGCAGAACTTTAGAGGTTCTGTGCGAGTATACTCCACAGCTCAGGTAGGGTGAGTTCTACACACCTGCAGCGTTCCCTGGCATGGACCAGTTCAGATTTCTTAGCTGGGGGTGTGTGTGTGTTAGGTTAAATAACAGATTACATGGTTTTGTCATTAAATTAATTAGAGATACCTTGAGTAGCGTTCACTGTATTCACATAACACAGGTAGATGAGTGGCTTGGATATACCTTTGTTATCTCATTAACATGCTACTTTAAACACACTGAGAGACTGGACGTTGATAAGCTGTCCGTCACTCCCATCTATATTTCTCCCAAAGCTCAGTATAGCTTCAAATAAGACTTTTTTTTATTTTTTAAGAATGTTATTTACATTTTCGAATACAATGCAAAAACTGAAAACACAATTACCAAGACCAGGATAATAGCCATTGTACAAAGTAAACAAACTGAAGACACCAAGCGAGTTTAGCTAGTGTAGACAATGCAAGAAAGCAATCAATTGATTGAAATATCCGCCAATGGTGAAAACAAAAAAAAAAATACATAACTGAATAGTAAAACAGGTGCAACAATTTATAGGGGAAAGGAGGTGGAGGGGACAAGATGGGGGAAAAGGTAGTTGAGACCAAAGGTGGGTCCCACTGTACAAAAAGGGCTAACATAGGGGAAGAGAAATATTTTTCTGCAATAACAAAACCAGATAATCGGCTAAAGTTTAAAGGAAAAGATCTGAAAGGTCTTGAGAAGGGTCTCTTGAGGTAGATGGACTGTTATAAATAAACCAGTCGAACCAAATTTGGGAAAATTTGTGTGTCTTGGTATTTAAGTATGCAGAGCTCTTCTCCATAGACCCCAAATAACATATTGTCCATTGTTTTGCGACCAAGCATCTGGCCATATTGAGAATTTGCATGGAGAGTTTATCTGAGTATTTATCCAGCCCTCCAGTGGGGAGCCAAGAAGAAAGGACAATAGGCGTTTAGAGATCTGGATTTTAGTAATGGTAATAAGGTTGGCCGCATCAACCCAGAATTGGGCCATCTTTGTGCAGGACAACCAGATGTGGAGAAAAGATCCCACCCCATCACATCCTCTCCAGCATTGCTCAGAGGTTGCACCATAAATACCTTTTAACCGTGTTGGAACAAGGTTCCACCTATAGTATACTTTATAGGCATTCTCTTTGACAAGGGAACAAATTGAAGCTTTAGAACTCTTTCCCTCACTGTGGTCCAGGTGTCCTCTTCCGGTGGTATCAGTTTGATTGGTGGTAATAAGTAGGTTGTAACGAATGGAAATAATCATCACCATCATAAATGTCACTTGGGAGAGGATTAGTGTACGCAGAGAGACTCAAGCAGAGTCAGAGTATAGGGAGAGAGTCGACAAAGTGTTTCACCTGTAGGTAGGCAAACAGAAAATCAAACTTTTTCCTGAGAGATAGTCAGCGGAATGTAGTGGCTGGAATCAATCACATCTCTAACCATCCTGATACCTCTCTCATGCTAAGGTAGCAAGCGAGAGAGTCACTGCCTTGGAGAGAAATCAGGGTTGTTCCAGAGAGGCATTATGGGGAGGGAACTGAAATGGTTTTGAAATTAAATTTACAGTGATCACAGATTTGACAGATAAAGGTAGTGACCGGGTGTGACCACACCAATGAAGTCCTACCACCAGCTGGAGTACCCCAGTGCTGATATTAAAGAGGGCATTTTACAGAAGGTGGATTCCAGGCCTACCTAACTCGGATTATGTCTGCCTGCAAACCAAGCTACGCCCTGCCTCAGGTGTATTCCAAGGTAGTAGAGATGGGTGTCTGGAAAGCTCCTTCCACCATTATAGGTGGCCCTACGCAAAGTACAATACCTTGTACGTGGGGGCTTATTTTTCCACAAGAATTGGGAGAACCAGCTGTGTAATTGTGTCAAAATCAATCAAGGTACCTAGACTGGGAGAGTCTGAAAGAGGGAGAGGAGATGAGGAAGGACATTCACTTTGAATGTTACAATTCTACCCAACCAAGATATAATACATTTTTGCCAATTGAGTAGATCCAATTTGATCCATTTGATCATTCAGGAAAATTGTCTGTGTAAAAAGTTTCATAATTCAAGGTGATAATTATCCCCAGATATTTGATTTGGAATGCTGCCATGAAAAATTATAATTGTTCTTTAAGAGCTCTGCTATAGTTGGAGGTGATAAATGAAGAGCAAGTGATTCTGTCTTAGAAAACTTACTTTATAGCCTGAGAAGGATCTGTATATGGAGAGAATGCTTTAGGGAGGGATGTGTGGAGGGGAGTCAGTGTGAGGAGTATGTTGGCGAATAAACTCAATTTACATTCCTTAGTCCCAACCATAACAACTTTGACGTCTGAAGAAAAGCGTATTCTTGCCGCTAGGAATTCAATAAATTTACAAAATATTAGGGGTGACAAGGGACACTCGTCTCATGCTATTAGTAATTGAGAGAGAGCTTGACAGTACACTATTTACAGAGATCCGGGCTGATGGGCTTTAGTATAAATCATGAATCCTCTGTGTTTGTCGCAGAACCAACTGATCCAATCAAATGCATTATCTGCGTCAAGACATTAACGTAGGGCGGACTGACGTGAGTGCCGGACAGCTGCCTCATCGGAATGACTGCCTGTCAGCATGTGCTGCCATCGAAAAGCTGGATCATCGGTTTTCAGGTAAGTCTGTTTATATTGGATTCCTTTTTTGTTCAAATCAGAATCTTCATGTAGGTGTCAAGCGTGTCAGGTTTTCGTCCCCGGTAAGACGTACCCAACCCCTTAAATTGGCCATAAACAATGCCAGGACTACAGATTGTGAGTGGCGATTTCAGCCCATCTACTGCCAAGGCCCATCTGGTTCCAGTCCATCTGCTCCCATGGCCCTCCTGGTTCCAGTCCATCTACTCCCATGGCCCACCTGGTTCCAGTCCATCTGCTCCCATGGCCCACCTGGTTCCAGTCCATCTGCTCCCATGGGTAACCTGGTTCCAGTCCATCTGCTCCCATGGGTAACCTGGTTCCAGTCCATCTGCTCCCATGGCCCACCTGGTTTCAGTCCATCTGCTCCCATGGCCCACCTGGTTCCAGTCCATCTGCTCCCATGGCCCACCTGGTTCCAGTCCATCTGCTTCCATGGGTCACCTGGTTCCAGTCCATCTGCTCCCATGGCCCACCTGGTTCCAGTCCATCTGCTCCTATGGTCCACCTGGTTCCAGTCCATCTGCTCCTATGGTCCACCTGGTTCCAGTCCATCTGCTCGCAAGGCCCACCTGGTTCCATTCCATCTGCTCCCATGGCCCACCTGGCTCCAGTCCATCTGCTCCCATGGCCCACCTTGTTCCAGTCCATCTGCTCCCTTGGCCCACCTGGTTCCAGTCCATCTGCTTGCATGGCCCACCTGGTTCCAGTCCATCTGCTCCCATGATACACTTGGTTTCAGTCCATCTGCTCCCATGGCCCACCTAGTTCCAGTCCATCTGCTCCCATGGCCCACCTAGTTCCAGTCCATCTGCTCCCATGGCCCACCTGGTTACAGGCCATCTGCTCCCATGGCCCACCTGGTTCCAGTCCATCTGCTCACATGCTGCACATGATTGTTTTATTACATTGGATGAGAACACAAAAGAACACAACGACGCGGCGCAAGAGTAGCGTGGACTCGACCAATCTGGGGGAGGGAACACTAGATTCCGATTGTAACCTTGGCACTAACAGATTTTAACTTAAATGTAAGTTCTTATATGTCGAAATAAAGTGTTTCTATATATTTACCATATGTGATTTTTTTTCCTTATTGCCATACCGCCGCTGAAACATAACTACAAGCAAACCGACAGTAACCTAAGGACACAGGAGGAGAACCATAACTATTGAGAATCTACATGCTCGTACACCACAGATCTATGTCGTACACCACGGATCTATGTAAGTACAAAAAGTTATTCTGCGAAATAACAAAAGTGGAACATACTTCACCATGTATATTTCCTTTATTGCGTGTAAACTACTGGACGGTGTTGATTTAAAAAGTAAGATCAACAAAATACTAAACAAGAGATCAAGCTCAAGAAAAAGACATTAACTAAAGACATTGAAAACCCACTGAACTGTAAGAGAGCCTTGCTACCTAAATATAACACTGCACAGTACATCTCTTTTTGTACGGCACACACCTTATATTGTACTTTGTACAGTTAAACCACATCTTCATTACCAAATAACAACACTACATGAAAGATCAATAACTTTTAGCAGCGCCAAAACTCTACTTTATCTTTGTGCATTTGCAGAGGAGTATTACCCTCCAACCTCTCTGATTTAGGCAGACTCCAGAATGCTGGAGACGTGCTGTTAATTGGTTATTGGTGCTAAATTTGAGATTTAAAGGGAGGAGAGGAGGGTTAGAGACATCCTAGAATTTTCCAGGGGCGTGGAGCCCTCAATCAGGACTGTCCTGATGTCTCCACCACGAATAGGCTAAAATTATCTTTTACATTTAAAATGTCATTTTGAAAACTAGATAGCTAATATTTATAGCGAGAAATGAACTTAATAGCTCCCTCTTGTTCGTAGAGACATGAATGTATCTGTCAATGACAGAATTATTTTTGGCATAATTATATTTGTTGGAAAATTTATTAACTGGCATTTCTGGTGAAACATGATTGAATGAACAATTTGACAGGTAAGATACACAAACCTCTGGAGGGGGAAATGGGCAGTCAGTCATAGTGTAAATATTATATATTTACAATTCATAACCAAATAGGTGGTTTTTTTTCCCCTGAATTGTTTATTTAATTAGTCCTTTTTGTTTCCTTTTGTTCCTTGACAAGCCTTTCTTTCCTTTCCAGATTTTTATCCCTGTGTGATGAACTCTGCATTGTGTTTGAAATGTGATATGCATTTTGATGTGACCAAGAATTATATATTTTTGTATGTGTGTGAATTGTAAGACTACACCAGGGATGCACATAATTATAAAAATGTGTGCGCCCCTCGAAACCGCCTCCCCGAGGTAGTGATTTAAGGCATAATGAAAACACAAGCCTTCAAGACTACTTTGAATCCAGCTTGTAGAATGTTTTGCTATTGTAACCTGCTTTTGTTCTGTGTCTATTGATGTGGAGCAGTCCAACTGTCTAACAATATTATGAAGAGCGCAACACGGGGATTCTAAGTACATCTGTCCACTGCTTCCCTCCCCCCCAGTGTCGCAGAGTCATAAAAAGATCTCATGATTTGGAGAAATACCAGTGTAACAAATTATAAAATAAAAAGCTTTAACTGGCACAATATTGGCTCAGTCTCTTGGTTTTGTTTTTCTGATGTCCGGCAGCAAATTCCTCACATTGCGAACAATCTCTAATCCGCTCATACGCAAAACAACTACAGAAACTTGTGTGCAGAGCAGACTTATATTTTAAGCTGGAGTTGAAAAGGTCCCAACATTCACAATTTAAAAATTGAGACACTTCAACTACATCCCTACAACCTGTTATGCACACAGGTAAGTACTTCCAGTCAGTGTTGCCGCTGGCCAAAAAAAGGGGTGGAGTCTAACAAAGTTCCTGGTCTTCACCAAAAACCGCCGCAAGGTGGGATGGACTTAGCGGCCAGGAATCCGCAGGTCGCGGCCCTGGAATCAGCCAACTGACGTGGAAGATAGGAGGTAGGCAGCAGCAGTAGGAGAATAGGTAATCGTACCGTTATGCAAGTACAGTAAAAGACAAGCCCTAGTCAGAGATGTTAGCCAAGGTCTGGTACACATTCTGATAGAGCAGTACAAAGGGAGGTCTGGAGCCGTAGTCAGAGGCAAGCAGAGGTCTGACACACAAGGTCAATAAGAGTGGTATAAGGGGATATCCAGGGACGTGGTCAATGACAAGCAGGGTCTGGTACTCAGAACTGGGAGAATGCAGCAGCGAGGTCAGACAGGCATAGATTCCAATACAGGGAGACAAGGGGCTAGATTTACTAAGCTGCGGGTTTGAAAAAGTGGGGATGTTGCCTATAGCAACCAATCAGATTCTAGCTATCATTTTGTAGAAGGTACTAAATAAATGAAAGCTAGAATCTGATTGGTTTCTATAGGCAACATCCCCACTTTTTAAAACCCGCAGCTTAGAAAATCTAGCCCTAGGTGTCAGAGCGGTCTTCTTATAGAAAGAGGAAGTCTAATTTCCCCACTTGCAATCACGTGGTCGCACAGGGGAGAGAGCCACGCGCCCGTAAGAGACAGCGTGGCAGCACCGGACGGGAGCAAGGAGTGTGCAGTAGGTAAGTTTTCTCACCCAACCACACCCCCAAATATTTAGGTCTAACTCATGTTTACTTAGAACAAAGCAGAGAACAAATCAGAATGGAGGCACAGAGCTGGGGGGCAATGGCAGCTACAGTGTCCGGAAATGAGCCCACCAGGAATTTCCACGGCACCCCAGTGGCCCAGTCCGTCTGCTAATAGGACACCAGAAAAGTACAAACTGAGTATAAATGCAAAGCATTTGAGTTGACGGAGTTGCATCCAAACTTGCACACTCCAATCATGTGAACAAGTCAAGCAGGAGAATGTAAGTTACAGTGAGGGAACTGAATGAATGTCTATCATGATATTATATAGGACCCAGCCTACCATCAAATTCATGTATGGCAGCAGATAGAAAATGTGACCAATATGAAACATTAGCTGCCTCCTTATGGGTAACCCCTTGTGATAATGAAAATGAACCTAATGATAATCGAGGTCTTGAACAAGAATTTTTAATAAGGTAGCTTGAGCTGGCATGCTAGGGTGTTTCATTGTTTGGTAGTTTGCAAGAGGACCAATGAAACAAGGCACACATTTTATAGAAGTAATCTTCATACTTGATGAGGTTGAAAAAAGACACCAGTCCATCAAGTTCAACCTATTTTGGATCTCCTGCACTCCCTCACTTATATTTGAAATTGATCCAGATGAATCAATCGCCAATCTGTTTCAATTGGGAAATAAATTCCTCCTGACCCAATTTTGCAGTCCTATGTCTCTCTGGATTCACTAGTATCCTTCATTTTAATTAACGGTCGTAACTCTAGATGGCCTTTTCTGCTAAAAAATGTATCTAACCTTTTCTAAAACATATCAATTGAATCTACCATCCCAACCTTCCCTGGCAGCGAATTTCATATCTTGACTGCCCTTACTGTAAAGAACCCCTTCCTTTGCTGGTTGTGAAATTCCCTCCCTCTAACCATAGAGGGTGACCACTTGTCCTGTGTACAGTCCTTGGGGTAAAAAGTTCCTATGAAATTTCTCTGTATTGACCCTTAATGTATTTCTATATGTATGTGTACACCTTGATTACGATAGTCCTGCCATATCATACTATACCCAGTAAACAAGATGATGGGACATTCAATGATTTTGCAAAAAGTAAAAGCTGTAGAGAACAAGGGCTGAGGAACCTTGAGATGATGTCTACAGACAACTAAATGATTTGTAACTAAAAACTTGTTGATAATTATTAACAAAGGAGGACATTTACCCAATGATCTTAATGAGAATAAATGCATTCTGTATATGTTGCTTCAAGGTTTAGTTCACTCTTTCAATTTGCCTTCTGAACTGGGTACAACAAGTAGATGAAAACAAACTGTGATTCTGGTGACACTAACATTTTGGAAGATGGTAAATTAGTAAATAAATACATCATACGATAGAATTTCCAAAGGCAGCAAAGTTTCAGTAGGTACATGGAGGTATAGATGGGGTGGGGGGCTTTTGGCCATCACAAATTCTTGTAGGATTTTTCCTGATTCTGGGAATTCCATAAACCTTTAAAGAATGAGCCCAAACCTTGTGCTGAAGGTCATATAATATAGATGTGTGTCATGGCGGAGATTTTACAGGTTGTAGTAGGTACAAGCATCCGTTTATTTTTATTTCCAGATGTATAGATAAGGATGATATTGAATCTTGAGAAAAATATAGTTCACCGAGCCCATTGAGGACAATTTGAACATAGTGAAGTCTACTGCTGTCTGTGTAGATGGTCTCAGGATAGAAACATAGATTTTGTCACAGATAAGAACCGTTGGCCCATCTAGTCTGCACATTTTTTAACCTATGGTAACCTCAACTCCTATTTGAACCTTAGTTCTTTGCAAGGATATCCTGATGATCAAATTGCTCTACTGTATCAGCCTCTACCACCTCTGATGGGAGGCTATTCCACTTATCCACTACCCTATCTGTGAAGTAGTTTTTCCTCACATTTCCTCTGAACCTACTTCCCTCCAGTCTCAGTGCATGTCCCCGTGTTCTAATACTTCTCTTCCTCCTGTACATTGTTAAAACCATTGATATATTTGAAAGTTTCTATCATGTCCCCCTGTTCCCTTTTCTGCTCCAAACTATACATATTAAGATCTTTTAGTCTTTCTGGGTAAGTTTTGTGCTGTAGGCCATGCACCATATTAGTTGCCCTTCTTTGTACAGTCTCTAATGTATTTATATCTCACTGGAGATATGGCCTCCAGAACTGAACACAGTATTCTAGATGAGGCCGTATCAATGACCTATACAGTGGCGTTATTATTTCTTCTTTCTACTACTGAATTCTCTCCCTTTGTTACATTACTTACCTCCGTTTAAGCATACTTGCCAACTTTCAGATGTTGGCTTCCCGGGAGCCTGCTGGGGGAGATGGGCGTGAGGGGGGGCGGGGCGCCAAAAATCTCATCATTTTAGACCCGCACCCGGTGACTTAATGACACAAATGCATCATTTTACACTGGGGGCGGGGCCAATAGCTTCGATTCCTGGAGAATCACGGCATGTTGGACCAAATTTTGGCCACTTCACTAGGAAGTGGGCAGATACGGAAGATTGCCATACTCTTCTGGGAGTCCGGGAAACTCACCCAAACTGCGGGAGTCTCCCGGACATTCCGGGAGAGTTGGCAAGTATGCCTTTAAGTCACCTGAAATAGTGACTCCTAGATCCCTTTCCTCCCTAGCAGTTTCCAATTTAGTACAGTAGGCTGTATATTTCAAAACATAAATACCATTATTTGTTGAAATAGCATTTTACTTACACAAACTAAGGAACCATCAACTTCCAGTAAAACAGGCCTAGAAGGATTCAGATGATTTATAAAAGGAGCAGAATGAAAGTTTGTTTTTCAGGAAATTAAACGTAGCCATGATTACTCTGTCTAATTGTTCAACATTAGCTCCTTTTTTGTGATTGGGGCAATAATGTAAGAATACATCCTAAAAATGTTTTTGCAATGGTCCTTTGAGGATGCCAAAGATGTGTCGTGTTGCCTTAAATATTATTGAGAACAGCACACACTTCTCTGGGTTTATATAGAATCCATCAGCAAAACATTATAATAAAAAAGAAAACCATAGGCCCTTAAAAACAGACTTATTTTGGCATAGAGCCAATTGTTCTAAAGAGATTGGAAAACTTGAAAGCCTAAAAAATAGGAACATCAAAAAGAGTAACTCATGACATCAGCAAGATGAAGAAACTTGAATTTATAAAGAATATCCCATAAGATTTACTGTCAAAATGTTGGAATACATTTGGGGTACCACTAAGTAAAAAGGTCATCACTAGATATATTTTTTTTTCCTGTAATCTTTGAACAAACAGAGAGACGGGCCCTTTCGGTGAAGGACACTTCTAAAAAAGCCCCTTTCTTGATTTTCCTTAATACAGTCAGTTATAGCCTTCGTTTCAGAGTAAGAGAGAGGAGCATCTGACCACAAAGACAAGATGAGCCCTGAATAAAGTCAATAGTGAGATGGCAAGATGAGATGCATCGGAAAACTGAGTTATTGATAGTAAAAAGCAGAAAGGCATTCACCTTCCAGAAGCAGGAAGAACATTAACCCATACTTACCAACTTTTTATTCTTTGATTCCGGGAGACTGCGGGGAAGGTGTGCGTGATGGGGGCGGGGCTCAAAAATGTCGCGATTTCACCTGGAATCGCGATGTTTGGGACCTAATTCTGCCCACTTCACTAGGAAGTGGGCAGATCCGGGATATTGCCACACTCTCCCGGGAGTCCGGGAGACTCTCACAAAATGCGGGAGTCTCCCGGACATTCCAGGAGAGTTGGCAAGTATGCATTAACCCAGAATCTGACCAGAATGGCAATCACATATCAGGGTCAGGGGCAAACGCAGGATTTGTAGACGGGGGTTTCCATACCATGCCACCAGTGGGCATGACCAGCATGCATGGGGCGTAGCTATAATATTAGACAGTGCTTGGCTGCTCTCCAACTCTTCCTATCCCCATAATATACATGGGCAATGCTGCGTGCACTACTGTTAGGTGCACACGGCTCTCCCTTTTCAAGCAGAGCTGTGTGAAGCAGGGGCAGGGTCCGGCAACCTCAATTATACAGTGCCTCAGGCTTGGAGGGGGTTTCCAGGCACTAGGAACCCCCCCCCCCCCCTCGGTTTGTCTATGAGGTTGTGTTCCTGAAGTCAAGAGAGATTCAACACTATGGGATACAAAGATTTAGAAATAATTAAAGAAGTATATTTCAGGAACGCAAGGCCCAAATCTCAAAACATAATGGCACAACCTGGCACCCCCTCACAGAAGAGGATCCTTGACATTGGGCTGGAAGCTTCTTACATTTTTTGATCAATATATGTAAAGCTGTTTAAATTAAACAGATTTTTCTAAAAAACACATAAACTTGACAAGAGGATGTTTAATTTCTAAAGATTGAAGCAAGTGTTCTATCATTAATTGTAATAATATAGGCAGTGGGTGACAAAGTAATAACAATGTATTTGAATATTAAGGGTCATTTACTAACTGCAGGACATGTGGACGTACAGAGAGTTTAATTTTATGAAAATGCACCTATTATATCATCATGCACATAACAAGGAGCACACCCACTTTCAACTTTGGGAAGTCGCCCAATGTAAAGGATCTGATTGTGGGTCTAGATGAGGAGGCGTTTGTTGAAAAAAACTAAACATGTAATTTCCAAATCATGCACAATCGTCATCATCATTTATATAGCACCAGCGCCCAGGGACGACAGGAGGCTCTACATGAGCCTTGCGGGTAAAGTTATGAAGCTGCGGGTTTGAAAAAGTGGAGATATTGCCTATAGCAACCAATCAGATTCTAGCTGTCATTTTGCAGAATATACTAATTAAACGATAACTAGAATCTGATTGGTTGCTATAGGTAACATCTCCACTTTTTCAAACCCTTTCCTATTCTAGCTCCTAACACTTTGAATATTTATCACTGGGTGAGGAGCCCTCTTGTCGGCATAAATGGATATTTGAATATGTAATAAAAAGCGAAGTGCTCCCAACAGACAAAATCTTATTTGATGTTTTAAGGACACCCACAAGGGTTACTGTGAGGATGACAGGTCCACTTTAAAAGGTGATGTCACACACAGCACACTGTTGTCATCCAGTAATAAAAGACTAATTAATATGTCCACTTATGTATAAATAAAATGCAGAAGTCTTATTACACACATGCGCAAATTTGTAGCTTTGCGAAACCGAGAGCAATCTTACCAAGAGGCAGGCGGAAGTTTCCCAAAAGCGGACGCTGTAAGGGCCAGCACCCATTGTCAGCCAGTGATCTAATACAGGCCTCAGAATTCACTCAATCTATTTAACTAACAGCAGGTGCTCAAAAATGGAAGGGGATATCTAGAAGACATACAAAATTCCCAGCACTCTGCTTCAGCCAGTAAAGAAAAAAATTACCTCCTATTTATAATTAAAATGCAGACGTATTAGTTACACATTTTTGCAAATGTATGATGTCATTCATCTGTGCACAGTGTTTCTCTGAACATACAAGTCAGGAAGGATCCACGGATTCATGGAATTTATGCTCATTTCTGACCCTCTATATGCCTTTAGCAGTCTAGGTTCATTAGAACAGGCGACACATTTCTAAACTTCTTCTGTCCAGTTTTGGTGAATCTGTGCCCACTGTAGCCTCAGTGTCCCGTTCTTAGCGGACAGGAGTGGAACCCGGTGTGGTCTTCTGCTGCTGTAGCCCATCCACTTCCAGGGGCGGATCTAGAAAACTGGTGTACCCGGGGCGATTTAGGGGGAGCGATTTAGGCCCCGCCCCTTTCTAACATCTTAGGCTGCCGACGGCTGCATACTATGTGCAGGTCCGTCCAGCCGTGACAGGCAGGGACAGTGTGCTGCCCGGCTGCTCTGATTGTGTTTTAAAACACAATCAGAGCAGCCGGGCAGCACACTGTCCCTGCCTGTCACGGCTGGACGGACCTGCACATACTGTGCAGCCGTCGGCAGCAAGTGTCTGCTAGGGGGGGGCCATCGCCCCCCCCGGATCCGCCACTGTCCACTTCAAGGTTCAACGTGCTGTGCGTTCAGAGAGGCTCTTCTGTATACCACTGTTGTAACACATGGCTAATTGAGGTACCATCGCCTTCCTGTTAGCTTGACCCAGTCTGGCCATTCCCCTCTGACCTCTCTCATTAACAAGGCACTTTTGCCCACAGAACCGACACTCACTGGATGTTTTTTGTTTTGCGCATCATCCTCTCTAAACTTTATAGACTGTTGTGCAGGAAAATCCCAGGAGGTCAGCAGTTACTGAGATCCTCAATACATCCCCCCTGGCGCCAACAATCATTCCACGGTCAAAGTCACTTAAGTCATATTTGCTCCCTATTCTGGTGATTGGTCTGAACAACAACTGAACCTCTTGACCTTGTCTGCATGCTTGTATGCATTGCTGCCACATGATTGGCTAGATATTTGTATTAACTTGCAGGTATACAGGTGACCTAACGCCATGTGAACGCAACTGGCATTTAAAAAAAAATCAGACGTCACTTACATGCATTTCTATAGTTTCTCTTACTCGCAAACACATGTACTTACGTTCGACCTCAGCACGCCCTTACTGCACATTGCCTACGTGCATCTGCCCCTTCACACTGACAGTCCGCCCTTTAAGTCATATGCAGTCGGAAGTGCAATTTGCATTTTGACACGAATTGGATTCAATCAACATCACATCAGTCCCTGCCCCATTGGCGCTTACAGTCTAAATTCCCTAACATACACACACAGACGACAGAGAGAGAGAAACACTAGGGTCAATTTTTTGATAGCAGCCAAATAACCTACCAGTATGTTTTTGGAGTGTGGGAGGAAACCCACGCAAACAAAGGGAGAACATACAAACTCCTCACAGATAAGGCCATGGTCGGGAATTGAACTCATAACCCCAGTGCTGTGAGGCAGAAGTGCTAACTACTTAGCCACTGTGCTGCCCACATATATATATATATATATATATATATATATGTATATCTCAATGAAAGATGGCCGCTGTGCACGTCCCACTAATACCAGACACTTACTGGGGTCAGGACTTGTTTGGCTTACTTTCTGGATCCCAGATCACTACTGCACAGACCGATGTAAGTGAAAGCTGTGTGTTTCTTACGCAGGAGACCCGCGTGCTGTGTTAGGGCAGCCTAACAGAGGAGCAGGCAAGACCTAAATCAGTGTGAAAATCAGCTCCTACTCTTGTTGCAGACCTTCTAACTGCATCAAATCTTCCATAAAGTGCGTATAATTGGTATTCCTGTAATCATGAGGATTAACCAACTACATTTTGGGTAATTTTATGGGATTGCAGTAATTGTGGGAAAGTAACCTTTAGCGTAATCTTTTTTTACAAAAATTGTCTTTCCCCAAATTTCACCTAGTTTTCCATGCATGCTGCACATTATATAAACAAATAGGTATTGAAATGTGCCACCAAAAGAAATCCATATCTCACCCCCACCCCAAAAAAAATAAAAAATAGAACAATTATTCCCAGTGAGTCCAACATGTTGCAAATACATAAAAAATTGGTCTGATCATTGAGGTACACTAAAAAAAGTAATTAAAAGGCTAACGATGTCATTAAAAAATGAATTTAAGAAACTCAAAGTGTTCTTCTAATTAAATTACCGGTACTTACCTTTGTGGATCTTGCAGGCAGAAATAAGAAGAAAATAAACTTTTCACATGATATATATAGTACAATTTGAACAATCTGAAGCATAAGACCTATATAGTTATCAATATAGATGTTGTTTTCATGCATTGTGGGTATAAGCATTTTATTATTAAAATAAGTGCTCAATTTACTTTATTTAAACTTTATTTTTCCAGGTCAGCTGTGACATTATCCAGAGCCTAAACTGTTATGATGAAAGCTTTCTTAAAGGAGGGGGGAAAAAGCAGAAATGATGTCGGGGAAAAAAGAAAAAAAAAAGATTATTTTACATACATCAGTGAAGGACAAAGCAATAAAGATTCGGGTCTGGAACATTTCTCTCTTTGACGATTGACTTATCAGCAATTGTCATTGTAACAAATCTGGAAATTACATAATTGCCAAAAAAACTGGAGCTATTTAACTTGGCAGCCGCAGAGGTAGAGGTGATTTATTTTTTAAAGCATTGAGCTTTCTAAAGATGAAGGCTTGTTTAATGGTAGAATGGAAATGGAAACAAGCAAAGGTCCACTTATGAAAGACTATATGTAACTAAATTGTCATTATGGTGGTAACGCAAATAAACCATAGTGGCGCATACTGTTTTCATTTACATGGCTGCTTGTACGTCAGCTGTCATGTGGGCGCTCGCTGCTTCCTATGAAAAATTCTGCCCCCCCCTGTTAAATATTTTTCCTAAGATTTGCTCTGAAGACCCCCCCCGCCTCTCCCCCCCCCCACCTCTCCCCTCCCCCCCCCCCCCTCCATATACATTTTGCAAATATTTCAGAATGCCCTGATAACTTACATTTTCAAGTTAGATTGCTTAGGGAATAGGGTGATTAAGCCTGGAGTGTTTGTTATATTATGTATCATTTGACCTATAAAGTAAGCAATTACAGAGAATAAGTTGAATGATGATTATGTGAAATTAGGGAGAATATGGTGTGTGAAATTGTTAAAAACAAAATCAATCTGCATTTCCTTGTTAGTTGTAACGTTGTTTTCATTCATACTAGAAATCTTTATAAATGCTGTTCATTGAAATTCTAAATATGCCGCATAGAACATTTTGTCTTTTTTAAGGTGACTAAGTTAAAATACAATAAAAAAAAAAATCTGTGGTTTAGTTTTGGATCTTCTTAGCACCACTTCCCAGACTTTCTTCCTCAAAAATTTGGCCACACATGAAGAAATCATGTCAGGCAATTTGATTTATTTTAACAACTTTGCACAAACAACCTTTAAGGCTATACTACATAGAACAATTTAGATTTTTACAAGGCATGCTGGGAAATCTGATTAACAGGTGACTACAATCTTCATTTCATGTAGTCATTGACTTACCGCAGTCGTTCTTGGCCCTTGCGCCCCCTAACCCAGCTATTGTTGCTCCCCTTTTTCTATGCAAACCAGTCTTTAATGAGCTCATGTTGGAAAGCTAAACACTCCCTCCATACCTTTCCCTGCCAGTCACCTGTGCACTCCTCGGTTCAATGTCAGCAGGTGGATCGTTGGGTGTCATCATTGTAATGAGTAGTGCACCAATGACAGGCTTTAGTAGAGTGAGATGTATGCTGGCATTGGTTCAATTAAGACCAACCCATGTACATGTGTTGACGTGTAATAATTGGATGAAGGTGGTAATTAATCATTTTAATATAAGATATAAAGTGGTGAAAAGGCTAATTAATGTTCAAAGTACAGTTTGGTATCATTCTGTTTGCAATTGCATGAGAACAATTCCGGTATTATATTATTTATAACTAGCGTTCGCACATTGCGAACGCTAGTTATAAATAATATCACTTTTCATACACCAAATATTAAGTGCAGGGATGTCATATATTGGGTAGCACGGTGGCTAAGTGGTCATGAGTTCAATTCCCGACCATGGCCTTATCTGTGAGGAGTTTGTATGTTCTCCACGTGTTTGTGTGGGTTTCCTCCGGGTGCTCTGGTTTCCTCTCACACTCCAAAAATTGACCCTAGTCTGTGTCTGTCTGTGTGTGTGTGTGTGTGTGTGTTAGGGAATTTAGACTGTAAGCCCCAATGGGGCAGGGACTTATGTGAGTTCTCTGTACAGCGCTGCGGAATTAGTGGCGCTATATAAATAAATGGTGATGATATGGTCATAAATGAACCGATTCAGGGATGTCATAAATGAACTGGTTCATAGAGGTTCATGTAACATTAATGAAAAGCAAAATAATAATTAAATATTAATATTGTTAATATATTTATCCATTACCATGATATGATTCAAGAGCATCGAGGAAGGACACCTGGCCATTTCAAGGAACAATGACCAGAGGAATCAACCAATGGCATGGTGAGTTCTTGAGAGGTCAAGACCCTTTGACCTATGAACGTGGACCTTAATACTACAGAATAACTGTGTATCTATGTGATGTCACTGTTCTTTACAACTGTACAGTGTATAAATTGTTCATCTCTAGCTTTGGAAACCAGAACGTTCTGATAGAAGCTTGTGTTAGTGCTAACAGTGCAAGCGTATGCATGTCGAACGATGCCTAGTAATACTTTGTTAATAAAACCTATGTGCTTTGGAACCACAACGATTACATCGGAGAATATTTATGACAATCACTTTCATACATCTCAGATGCAATATGGCTAAGATGTAAAATAAACATTTAAAACACTAAAAGTAATTTACAAAAGTGCAAAAATGCAAACCTGAAGTGCAACTTCTGTACGTGATATCAGGAGCCTATCGTTGCATGAATGCATCCTTTTATACAGGTTTGTACATGGCTGCAAGTGACGGCAAACCTTATACACTTCAGAAAACATATATAACAAATACATTTAATCATCATCATCAATTTATATAGCACCAACATATTCCGTAGCACTTTACAATTGGGGACAAACATAGTAAACTAATAAACAAACTGGGTAAAACAGACAAAGAGGTGAGAAGGCCCTGCTCGCAAGCTTACAATCTATGGGACAATGGAAGATTGATACATGAGGTTAAGTCTACATTTTGCTTTGTGGCCCAGCCGGACTGCAAAGGTAAAAGTGACTCATAAGCTAAATGATCCTGTCACACAACAATGTTGGTCAGGGGGTAGTTTTCTTCTGTGAAATTGTGTAACGGGTGGTAATAGGGTAATGTATTGAGGTTAAGAGGGTGGTTGAGGAATATTATAAGCTTGTCTGAAGAGGTGGGTTTTCAGAAACGGCTTGAAAGTTTGTAGACCAGAGGAGAGTCTTATTGTGCGTGGAAGAGAATTCCATTGAGTGGGTGCAGCCCGAAAAAAGTCCTGTAACCGCGAATGGGAGGATGTAATGAGGGTGGATGAGAGACGCAGATCTTGTGCAGAACGGAGATATTTTGAGACAAGAGAGGAGATGTATGTTGGTGCAGATTTGTTGATGGCCTTGTAGGTTAGTAGAAGTATTTTATATTGGATTCTGTAGAAAACAGGCAGCCAGTGTAGAGACATACACACAATGTCTCACACTGAAAAAGACACCGATTTATAAACAAGCAATAACAAACTCATCTGACAACAAAGGAGTTGGGGTCGCAGGGCAAGACTAAGAGGGCCGCATGCGACCCTAGGGCCATCACTGGTCAAAATATGAGTAAAGTTTGTACAGCACAATTTTGCCCATTCTGCTGATGGCCTACATGTAAGAACAAGGTCTTATGTTACAGGCAATTACTTTAAAATGGACTTTAAGAGGTGGAGAATCCAAGTTTAGGGGGATATTCCCAATTTAGCAGATGACTGGAAAGCCTTTACTCCCCTCAAGTTCCATGCAAACGAGATACACAACTGTAACACATGTAATAACGACCTCTCAATCTCATGGCCTATTTAATACATTAATGAGCAATATTTTAGCAGAACAATGGAACGGTTTTAATTAATGGGGTAGTCCAGTAGGAAGGACCTTAACACAGGAGCATTTCACAAAGACAGAAGTGGGTGTTCATTATGTTATTTGCTCAGAAGTCAAATGCTAAAATTATAACACTTAAAATTAATTAGTCATAGTTGACATTTTAACATTTTGCCACCATGTGTATTTCCATCTAGGCCTGCAGTGCCTCAGAGTGTTTTACATGCAGGCGTTTCTGGCACTGGTAAGTAGACGAGAACCCATTTATGCGCTAGGCAGAAAAATAGGTGCTTTGGCATATAATACATGTGCCCCATGTCACCATATTCTGCGGTTAGTCGATGCAGGGGCGCCAAGAGGGGGCGGGGAGAAAGTACAAAGTACTGGGGCCAGTACTTTCCTGGGGGCCCTGGCCTGCCTTTGTAGTGGAAGGAGCCACTAACCTGGTGTGACCATACCCCTTTCTTTGGCTATAGAAGGGGCCCAGGAAGTTGCTGTATCGGGGCCTGAATTTCCTGTTGACAATCCTGTGTAGATGAGTCTTAATTATTTATTTTAGAAGATTAATAGAACCTGAAATAATTCCACTTTATTTAGGAACCGTTCTAAATTCCCTCCCTAATCATTAATAGTACGCTGATGAGGGTCACATAGATGGAACCTGTCTCTATTTGACAGGTACCCGTCTCTCTCTCTGAAGCAGGAGAGGTCTGATGGTGCGGCTCTAATTGAATTATGTGTGAGATCTGCCCTGTTCCATAGAGACTAGAACACCACAGATGGTAGAGACCCTAGTTATCTGTGATTGCAGAGAATCTGCTAAATACAGAAGATGGTGGGATCCCCATCAAAGTATTATTATTTGAAAGGGGGGAATAAGTAAAGTTCTTAAAAAAAAAGTGGAGAGCTCATTTAAAGTGAATTTTGTTTTTCTTTGTCCCAAAATGATCACGAAGAAGAAATAATATAGGAGACTCTTCCTCTATTGTCCCTGCATGGCAGCTCGTCAAAGTTGGCATAGATGCCTGGAGAGGTCACATATGGGATGAGATTCCAGTGGACGGTGGAGAAAGAATGTAAATAATTGTAAAATAGTAACAGGAGCCCTTATTAATTATGTTAATGAAAATCCTTCTGTGTTCAGACTAATCTGTTTCATTTCTATCACCAAACCATTGACGCTTTTCTAATGAAAATATTTAGCTAAAACAAAGACAAAATAATAGTCCAGGTTTGAAAGATATATTGCCTCACATCACACAATAGTACAGAGTCCATTAGTTTTGGCGCTTTTAAACAAAAACAAAACATTTGAGAATGAATGCAAGTCAAACATGGCTCCAAGGACTACACTGAATCATATGTCAACATTTCTTAATTCTGTGTCGAAACTCTTATTATGTATCTATTGCCTGATGGAGAATTAAGGTTTATTGAGCTGAAGGGACAGATTTATCATATAGCGTAATTATAGGCACATAATGCATTAAAGTGATAAAAGCAATAAATGTACAAGTGTGACAAATGACAAAGTTTCCTGGGTCTACATGCCCACTAACAATTTATTTAGGATTTCTCTGTATGGCTCCTTCACTTCTTATCTTCCGACATCCCACTATCATCCTGGGTGATTTCAACTTCTCCATTGATCACGTCACTAACGATTTCTTCACATATACTTCTATCTACCACTCCTATCGAAATGCTCTGGACACTGCAAAACAAACATACTAGCAATCTCTCACCTACGCTCAGGCTTCTAGCCCCAAAAGTATTAACAAATTTACATCTCTTCTCAATCCTCCTACCCCAAACCCTCTGACTCAGTGCCCAGGATCTTGCTTCCTACTTCAAGGACAGGATTGATAAGATCAGACTGTTAGGAACAGCAGGTTGTGATCACTTGAACTCCTCTCACCTGAAGCTGAATCAGACACCTGCCCTGATTGGCTATTACTGCTTTATATACCTGTCAGTTTCACTGAACCCTTTGCTGGTTATAGCGTTCATACACTTGCTTTTCTGTGCTGCTGTTTCTGTGAATTGTCTGCTCCTGTCTGATACTTGGGTTTGACCTCTGCCTGTGACCTGACCATCCTTGATTGCTGCCTGGATAGACCTTTAGCTTGTGACCCTGACTTTGAATATCTCTGCCTGGACTGACCATATAACATACACACAGACTGAGAGAGACTAAGGTCAATTTGTTAGCAGCCAATTAACCTACCAGTATGTTTTTGGAGTGTGGAAGGAAACCCACTCAATCATACTAAACTCCACACATATAAGGCCATGGTTGGGAATTGAACTTATGACCCCTGTGCTGTAAGACAGAAGTGCTAACCACTAAACCACTGTGCTGCCCATCTCTCAGCTCACATGTCCCTCCAAGCTTCCAGAGAGACTTGCCTACACTCGCCTCACACGGTTCCTTTCCGCAACCTTTTGGATCCTCTTCAGTCAGGCTTTCGTACTCAACACTTCACAGAAACTGCGTTGACTAAGGTTGTCAATGATTTGATCACTGCTACAACTAAAAGTCATTACTCTCTTTTAATTTTGTCCTATCCTGGTTCTCATCCTATCTAATCGCTCTTTCAGTGTTAATTTCTCTGGATCCACCTCTGCTCCACTTCCGTTATCAGTTGGAGTACCACAAGGCTCAGTGCTAGGTCCTCTGCTATTCTCTATCTACATCACTTCTCTTGGAAAACTAATAAGCTCCTTTGGATTTCAGTATCTTCTCTATGCGAATGATACACAAATCTATCTATCCTCTCCTGATCTTTCACCATCTGTGTTGTTTCGCGTTACTGACTGTCTTTCTGCCATTTCATCTTGGATGTCTTCTCACCAACTCAAATTCAATCTTTCAAAAACAGAAATAAAAATATTCCCACCCACCAACAGAAGTTGCCTACCTGACATTTCTATTTCTGTTGACAACAAGACCATAAATCCCACCCCGCAAGCATTTTGCCTAGGTGTGATCCTAGACTCAGAACTATCCTTTGTCCCCACATCGACTCTATATCTAAATCATGTTACATACATCTAAACAACATTTTCAGAATACGCACACATCTTACACAAGACACTGCAAAATCTCTCATTCATGCACTCATCATCTCCCACATTGACTATTGCAATTCCCTCCTTACCGGTGTTCCCCAAAACCGACTTGCACCCTTGCAATCTATTTTGCACGCAGCTGCTAGATTGCTTTTCCTTGCAAATTGTTCTTCGTCTGCTGAGTCTCTACATTGGTTGCCTGTTTTTTACTGAATCCAATATAAAATTCTTCTACTAACCTACAAGGCCATCAACAAAACTGCATCAATATACATCTCCTCACATGTCTCAAAATATCTCCCAATTTCTGCACAAGATCTGCGTCTCTCTTCCACTCTCATTACATCCTCCCATTCCCGTTTACAGGACTATTTTCGAGCTGCACCCAAACCTATGGAATTCCCTCCCTTGTACAATAAGACTTTCTTTGGTCTAGAAACCTTTTCTGAAAACCCACCTATTCAGGCTAGCTTATAATATTCCTTAACCATTCTCTTCACCTCACTAGGGTACCCTATTACCACCCTTTACACAATTTACACAAGAAAGCAACCCTCTGGTCCCCTGACCAACATTGCTATGTGACTGGATCATATAGCATACTAAGCACTTTTTATCTTTACAGTCTGACTTGACCAAAATGCAATATGTAGACTTATTCTCATGTATCCAACTCCCATTGTCCCATAGATTGTAAGCTTGCGAGCAGGGCCTTCTCACCTCTTTGTCTGTATTACCCAACATTGTCTATTACTACGTTTGTCCCCAATTGTAAAGTACTATGGAATTTGCTGGCGCTATTTAAATAAATATTGATGATAATGAAAGTGTCTATAAAGGAAACTTTGTGGTATTGCCCATAGCAACCCTTAAGATTCTAGCTATCATTTACCTAGAGCACTCTAGAAAATGATAGCTAGAATCTGATTGGTTGCTATGGGCAACACTTCCACTTTTCCTTTTGGAAGGTTTGATAAATCTACCCTGAAGTGTGTAAAGTACATGAGTAGTTACGGGAATATAATAAGTTGGTTTGCACAGATTCTTGCTTAGTAATAACAGACAAGTGTGGCAGATGAAGGTAAAGCATTTTCGGCAGGTAAGATCTGTGGGTGAATATTTAAATATAGCTTTTTGGAGGGTCTTTATCCATCCTTCTAGTCCAGTGCTCCCCAAACTGTGTGCCACGTCTCCCTGGGGTGTCGTGGCCAGGCCCGATGGCAAGCAAGGCGGGGAACAACTTGGTAATTATTTTGACTTAGGGGAGGCTTAAAAAATTATGGAGACCCTAAGCGTGTCTCGAACTGAGAAAGTTTGTGATCCACTGTTAGTTTATTAGTTTCCTTTCAGGCTCTGTGGCCAGTTACAGTGAGCTCGATAAGTAGGCATGTCCTGAGACATGTCCTGCATTTAACCAACACAACAAGTAAGCAGCTATTAGACACATTTCTTTTTAAAATTATTATTTATCATGTTTACTAAAAATCTTCAGCAGCTGAACAGAATATACGCATTGCAGGTTAGTAAAAGGCTGTACTTTGCTGTCATCCCATTGCCAAAGCAGTTTTTGTCGGATTCTTACTGACATGGTCAGTGGAAGGGATTTAGGCGCCCCTCCCAATTCAGAAATGCCCCTTGCTCCAGACGCTTTGTGTCTTATCCTATGCGGGCGAGCATTCGGCAGGCAGGAGAGGAGCTGCTACTGCTCCGTGTCAGTGATAGGATGTGTGTATGGCGATAGATTGTAAGCTCTCCCATACGCACATCCCTCCTTAGCCTTTGTTTTCACAGCTGCACTTATTTTGTCTACTTTGTATATCCCTGTTTTATTATGTTCTGTTATCCCTATTGTACGGCGCTACGGAGCACTGCAGCACCTTACGGTTCAACAACAATAATAATGGTAATATTTATTTAATCACTATTATTACACTTACATTCATTCTAACTTCTCATTTGTTATATTTCAACATCACTTTGTAATTTTTGTGACTATTATTATTACAAATCCAATTTATTATAGGTTCTCAAGCATAACATTTCTTTATTTATTTTCATTATTATATATTAAGTCTTTATCATCTATAATATTATACTATTATAATCATAACTTCATTCACCACCACTGACTCCCAGATACTTTTTTGGGTCTGGAAAAGACTTGTAGCTTGTTATCATCATCATCATCACTTGTTTATATAGTGCCAGCATATTCTGTAGCGCTTTACAATTGGGAACAAACATTAATAAAACAATATTGGGTAACACAGACAAAGAGGTGAGAAGGCCCTGCCCCCAAGCTTACAGTCTATGGGACAATGGGAGTCTGATACATGAGGTTAAGTGCTACATATTGCATATTGGTTCAGCCAGATTGCAAAGGTAAAAGTGCTTAGTGGACTATATGATCCAGTCACACAGCAATGTGGGTCAGGGGGTTGTTGTTATAATTTCAAGAGTTTGCACCATTTAACTCATATAATGCGTTTGATTATATATTTTTCTTGATTATTCAGTCATTTACTTCGTTTAACCTTTTTAATTTTTTACTTTCTTGCTTCTTTTTCTTCTTCTTATTATATACTTATAATCTCCCCAAGTCCTTTACCCATTACATCTTATGACACACTTGCCAACTTTGGCAAGTTTGCCTCCAGGAGATGTTGAGGGGGTGGTGGGCGTGTGGGGGCAGGACTCGGCGAATGGCGTAGTTTGGCTCCGCCTCTAAACACACATCATCAGTTCTAGACTATTATGTTACGCGGAAGGCCACGATGACGCGAAAAATGGCGTCAAAAGCCCTGACCCCGCCATTTAATTAATTAAGTGTGTCCAGCACCCGGGAAGTTGCCCTGCTGTCCCGGGAGTCCAGGAGGACTTCCAGAAATTTGTGAGTCTCCTGGACATTCCGGGAGACTAAGCAGCTATTCATTTTTAATTAATTAATAATGATTCACATCTATGATGTAATTTACAAAAGCATTAATGTTTTTATTCTACTATTTGTATTGCTATATTCCTGAAATCATTTTATCAGACTGCTCTGGACATCTAACTACACCCAGACCAGAGGAACAGGAATAGGGCCTAAACCCACAACATCAGAGGAAGAAAAGTCACAATACTAATGGCAAACAAGGAAGTCCAAAGTCACGTGACCCCACACACAAACTCCACCCAGTTGTCCCTGGCAACAAACAGCTCAGCACCCTATGATTGGCTGGGATCATCAGTTTACAGTTTGCTCACTGACTGTCCCAACCAATCAAAAATTCCCTGCCACATCAGGACTTCCCCGAGTCCTCAGTCTCAGCCAGAGAATACAATCTGGGCGGTGATCATCGTGGCGGAGCACTCCGATTGGCTGAGACAATCGTTACCGAGCAGTCAGCCATTGGGAGAGTGCGGGCTGCGCAGGGCAGAGGAGGGAGACTAGGTCACGGCGCACCATGTCACTACCCAATCAGTTACTGAGGAAAGTTATCAGGACTTCCAGAGCTGGTGGGGGGCGGCCAGACTCCACGGGTCACAGCCCCATAGGCAAGTCATTAATAATTGAATGAAATGTTTGCGGCATTATGTATTGTATCAGGGAGCCCAAGCGCTACTCAGGCCCACTGCATTAGTAAAATGCCCCTGGCGCTGACCCAACCCAGATAGTGGCAGTCTGGGCGGCGCTCACTTGTCTCCGTGCCTGCCAGGCACTGCGAGTCACAAATATATCCTCTTCCATCGCTTCATGTTTACAAAACTTCATCATCATCATCATCATCATCATCATCATCATCATCATCATCACCATTTATTTATATAGCACCACTAATTCCACAGCGCTGTACAGAGAACTCACTCACATCAGTCCCTGCCCCATTGGAGCTTACAGTCTAAATTCCCTAACACATACACACACACAGACTAGGGTCAATTTGTTAGCAGCCAATCAACCTACCAGTATGTTTTTGGAGTGTGGGAGGAAACCGGAGCACCCGGAGGAAACCCACGCAAACACTGGGAGAACATACAAACTCCTCACAGATAAGGCCATGAAACTTAAGCTTATGGAGGCTTCAGTTGTTTTCATGGTGAGATTTACAGAATATCTCACTACCCAGTATTGTTTTATTACTGTGTTTGTTCCCAATTGTACAGCGCTACGGAATCTGCTGGCGCTATATAAATAAATGTTGATGATGAAATGTAGGGGATTCAATGGAAATCCATACGACAATACCTATGCAATATACAACTTACAGTAAGCTTGGTGGATCTGTGCTTTACTCCAAATAGCCAATCAGAATAGGAAACTTACTTTTATTAAAGTCTACTAACCTGGTTAAGAGGTTGGAAGAGAACACTGATCCGCAAATCAAAGTGCACCTAATTTCCAGTTGTAACTTATAAAGTAAAGGTTTAGACGTGGGAGTGAAATGTTTTAAATGTTTGTAGCTTGAGCGCTATTGTGTGTTTCTGGGCTAAGTTTGTGATACTGTGAAGTGTGTACAGAGATAGAGAGAGTAGTAGTTTCGGTGACACATTATGACCCCGGCCTACAATGCAATGATGCCAAAGGATCATTTTGCCGCGCTGGTGGGGGCCAAAAATGATGTGATTCACCACAAATCGCACCATAGAAACTCTCGTCCTGCCCACGTCACTAGGATGTGGACAGGATGCAGGAGAATGGCCTGCTCTTGCGGGAATCCGGGAGATCTATCCGGAATTCGGTAGTCTCCCGGACATTTCGGGAGAATGGGCAAGTGTGGATTATGTGTGTGATATTGTGATGTAATGTAAGTGAGAGTAGATGTTTTGGTGGTACTCTTGTGGGTTATTTAATTTTGTGATGGTGTGATTTGTGCAGATAGTGAGAGTGGCTGTGTTAGTGTGTATATGTTTCAAATTCAACATCAGTTTGTGTTTAAGTAGATAGAGTCATAGTGTAATGGTGTTAGTGTGGGTCAATTGGGATTCTAGTGTTGTGCATTGTGTAATCAATTACTGAAAAGTAGTAGATTTGGTATTAGGCTCGGTACACACTGAAGAATTTTCCGACCAACGTGTTATCTCAAATGATTGTACCTACGTCTGACGGTCCGAACAGTCTGACGATTCATCCACACACACTGACACGATTTACCGTCAGATCTGTGCTCTGCACCTGGTCCTCTAGTCTTAAGAGAATGACAAAACAATATTCATTCTTTCATTCTTGTCCAACTGATTAAAACCGCCTTGTTAGAGCTATCCACATGTTTCGTTAGCTTCTGTGACTCTTAAACAAAACATTCTGTCTCAGAACAAACAAATGAATTATTCCTTCTACAGCACCCTCTACATTTATTCACCAGGACATTCATCGCTATCATCGGCTGAAAAAAGCCCGACTCTGTAAACTCTATGGAGATGGTCAGCATGAGGGCATACACACTGCATGATCGTTAGGTGATTGGTCGGAAAATATTACACAGTACGACCAACCAAATGAGCTGACAATCGACACTTTGGACTTTGACTTTCGACCATCGTGTCACTATACACACTGATCCGACTGATTTGCCCGATTATTGGATGCAAATGCTCCAGTGTGTACCCAGCCTTATAGTGTGTGTGGCTAAAGTAGGTTTGGAGGCGTTGACAAGTGTTAGCAGATGACTGCAGTAGTAGTTTTGCTAAGAGTGTATGGGGTTAATAAGGAGATCTGTGATTTGAATTGTGTGAGCAGACAGTAATAAGTAGGGCTTTGCATACATGGGCATTTTTTCAAATGTTTAATGAGCCTTCTCAAAACCTATTAGACGTTCTTTGACACTGACTGCCCAAAAAATATTGTATGCAAATGGACCAGCTTGTATTTGACATGCTTTGAGCCAATTTCGACGTTGCCAGTAGCGCTCAGAAGCAGTAAGACTTAATTAAATACAACTTGGGGGCCTGATTCATTAAGGATCTTAACTTAAGAAACTTCTTATTTCCGTCTCCTGGACAAAACCATGTTACAATGCAAGGGGTGCAAATTAGTATTCTGCTTTGCACATAAGTTAAATACATGTAGCACACAGATACTTGAGAGCTTATTTGTACACTGAAATATAAAGTTGATATTTGTGTGCTACATGAAAACACAGTCAGGGCCTGAGTCATTAAGGCAAAAAAGGAGTAAATGTTCTCTGGGACAAACCATGTTACAATACAAGGGGTGCATATTAGTTTATTATTTTGCACATAAGTTATATACTGGCTGTTTTTTCATCTAACACACAAATACTTAATACCTTTATTATTACACTGAAATTTAATGTCGATCTAGGACATGCCCTACCCCAACTATAAATCTGTCCCCACATTTGAAATTTACCTCCCCCTCCAATGCAACATGGTTTTGCCCAGGTGCAAATGTTACTCCTTTTTTATGCTTTGCTCTCCTTAATGACTCAGGCCCTCAGTGTTTAACTTTTGTGCAAAACAGAACACTCATTTGCACCCCTTGCATTGTAACATGATTTTGTCCAGGAGACGGAAATAAGAAGTTTCTTAAGTTAAGATCCTTAATGAATCAGACCCTAGGTCTATGGCAGCCTCATTAAGTAAGAATGGGATCTATTGATGCCAATGACAAATTGCTCACGTTAATTTTCATTTCTTATCGCAATTATAAGAAATTAATTAATATGGCAATTTATTGAAACTGATAAGCTGTCCTAGCGAATAATGTATAGTAAAGTGATTGCAATCAAGATAACTTTATTAAAAGGCTCTTTAATATCTTGGCTGAATTTGTGATGGTGGGAGAATGACGCCTGACATGGAGGGATCCCAAGATCCCTCTCTGGAGATGCTCTCTCCATAGGTTATAATGGCTGAAGGTGGCGTTAGCTACCGGGCTCAGGCACCGAATTCCGAGCTTGATAAATAGGGCAAAATCACAGTCCCCATAAACACTTATGAAAACTGAGTTTGTGACTGAAGAGGCTAGGACTTATCACCTAATAATAAATAGTCTTGAAACTTGCAAATGCAATTTTCAGAACATTTAAACATCTTTGGATGTTCACAAATAGACCCCAATGTACGTCAATGAATGTGTTTCTAACACATGTTAATGTGTTAAAGTTAAATACAACTACAAGGTTTTGCCTGTGCTTTAACAAGGGTAGTTCTCCAATGCCCACATGTATGAGTGATTCCAGCATTGGTGTCTGAGTTCATGTATGTCTGTGATGTTTTGAAATGTCTTCTCAGATAGTGAAAGTAGAAAACACTTGGGTTCAGCAGCAGGGTTGCAAAATAAGGGGTGTGTTAAGTTTGCAGAATAATGTGGGAGGGACGCTAGTAGAGACAGTGCATCCCTCTTCACAAAATGTATCTGTAACTAAATCGATCTCCCAATGATGAGGATTTTTTAGTGGGGCTTCTCCGAATGTTGAAGAATATGGCTTAAAGTTTGAGCCTAGTCACGCCTCTTGTCCAGCCCACCATTATCACTGCCCCCTGGTGACTCAGTGAGCAGAGGGCGTTGGTTCAGCTTCCGATTCATATCTTGTCTCTCTTGTAGGTAACTGACAGGGAACTGTGCCAACTTTGTAAATAGTATTGTAGTAAGTAACTGGATGCACTTTGTGTGTTGCAGTACCTAGTCAGGCCAGCAGCACAGCACAGAGTCACTTGCAGGAAAGTAGTGCAAAGCCGGCCATAGACACCCAGCATCAGTCCGGAGGCAGCGCACCAGCGACTACGCCGCGTAAAGGAGAGCGCAGCGCACCAGCGACTACGCCGCGTAAAGGAGAGTGCAGCGCAATGAGCGCAGCCAAAGGTAACCCCGCGCCGGACACCACCACACAGGCACCAACCCCCAAACCGGCAGAGACAGGGGACCAGCATGACACCAGCTCAGCCAAGGCCCACTATGACAGCCTGGCCCCCAAGAAGAAGCCCAGAATTGTAAGTACAGCAGCTGGCAGCCGTGCACACTAACCCACAGCAGACTGCTGCGATCCACAGTCATTCTGAGACTTGTCTCTCTACAGCCCAAGCCTGAGAATGCAGTGACCATCGCAGTGTCATCCCGGGTGCTGTTTAACATGGTGGATGAGAGGAAGATGTACGAGGAAGAAGGGGTGGAGAAGTATGTCCTTTACCAGCAGGATCAGGAAGAGATACCTCTGAAGCCAGGCCCTGCTTTTCCCTTTGTAAAGGTACAAAGTGATGCCCACACTGGATCTCACATTGCAACATTATACAGTCCTATACTATTTGCACAATCTGACCTAGTTCTGTGTGTTGCTACTAATTCAGTGTTACTTTGTACTAATAAGTCTAAACTTACTTGCAGTACTTTGTGTCTCACTATCTCTTTACACACTCTGCATTCTTCTTCAGCTCCAGGGATGATGTGTCACATTCCTGTAGCACAAACATAAGCAGCAGGAATGTTCCCATCTTACTACTGTTGCACACTTTTCATTCCTTTTACCCTACAGAAAATAACATGTCAGAACTTCTTCCCCTTTTTGGTGAGGTGGCTGATTTTCACTACTTGTCTTTGGAAACAGAAGTTAAGTGTCGCCATAGAGATGACCGGTACCTGGGACTGTCTAACATTCCACACTTCCCTCAGCGTTTGCGTTCAGAACGCAGCGGAAGAAAAACCAGCATTGGTAACCGAGCCCTGACACAACCTGAGAGCCGAACCCTATTCTACAATCCCTGTACACCCAACATTCCTCCCAGCCTGCAATGTGACATAACAGGACTAACCCAACCTGGTGTGGGGGTGGTGTCATGATGAGGTGACACAATTCTGACAGGTCCTGCCAATTGAATTGGTGCATTGCCTCCGAGCCGCTTAAGTAAAGAAGAGTTATATTCTGCACTTCTTGTGTATCTTTAACTCTTGCAATGCCAAATCAAAAAGAAAATGGTGTAAAGTATTGTAGAATAACAGGGCAGACAAAGGGTCATTTTAAATTGGCAGGTCACAGCTACCACATGATCAGTTCACTCATCTCCTGAAATAATATGTGCTGCTGTGAACATTCTAATGATCTGGTTGGCTACAGGTTGTTTCATTCACACCCACAATAAAACCAGGGACACATATGAGCAGTGGAAGACTGACTATAATATAGTGTATAGTTCCTAGTCAAGGCCTGGACAACCTGTGACTTTCCATGTGTTGTGAAACTACAAGTCCCAGCATACCCTGCCGCAGAGTTGGCTTGTTCTTGTAGTTTCACAACATCTGGAGAGCCACTGGGTGTTCAAGCCTGCCCTAGTCACACATACCTTAAAAACCTAATTACTTATTTTTTTGTAAACACAAGAACAAAGGACACAAAAAGAAAAAAAAGTTTGTGGGAGTGAGTCATTAAGGAAAGCAAAGCATAAAAAAGGAGTAAATTTGCACCTGGGCAAAACCATGTTCCATTGAGGGGGAGCTGAATTTAAAATGTGGGGAGAGACTTATAGTTGGGATAGGGCATGCCCTAGGTCAACTTTAAATTGCAGTGTAAAAATAAAGCTATCAAGTATGTGTGCTACATGTAAAACAGCCAGTATTTAACTTATGTACAAAATAATAAACTAATTTTCACCCCTTGCATTGTGACATGGTTTGTCCCAGAGAACATTTACTCCTTTTTTGCCTTACTTCCCTTAGTGACTTAGGCCCTGTGTGCTCTTTATAATGGGATGTGCGGTAGTATTATAGGCTTGCTACATCTGCTGGTTTGGTGTATGTGTAGACAATCTAGAGCACAATAAAACATTATTTGCTATAGTATGAACCTAGGGATAGTTCCAGGACGGCTTTTGTTTCATAATTGGAATCAGTGGAGCACATTTTTAAAATATCCCAGGTGCCCATCATAAGCCACCTTTGTCTTACACCGCTATGCTTAGATAATCTACCCAGTACACTGGAAGATACATGCCTATTCTTCACTGTTAGGGGATATCACCTAAGGTTAGCAGTGTATCTAGATTTGTTAGAGGTGAAGAACAACTATACAAGTGCACTAAACAAAAGTGTAAACATCACATCATTGTTTACTGTATGCTGTATGTTTAATGAGGCGACTTTCCTGTTCTCAGGGTGTTCTTGTCTACCATCCTGCTCGGAGATCTTGCTATATTAGAGAAGAGTTGTTCAGTGTTAAATGGTTACATTGAGTACTCAGGAGAGCCTGGAGCCCCCAGAAATTGTGTCTTCTGTGTGCACAAGGCACAATATAATAAATAACTAAAAAGTCAATCCACAACCTGGTGACAGTTCCTCTTGGCGATGACCACAATAGCATGGGTCTACAGTTGTCACAATTCCTGGACGGGTTCTGGCTCTGTGCCGACCGGTCAAGAGTGCCCCAATGACTACTAGGAACAACTCTGCACTGGTCTTGGTCTACGCTATAAGCTTTATCCATCCCCTGAGTACTGTAATATGGCTATGAATGCACACCTAGGCAGGTATGTTGTATAAATAAAGTTTTTTTTATAACACCAACAAAAAAATTCATCAAACCTTAGCAGTAATAAGACAAAATGACAATACTGTTCGAATAGATAAAATGCCAATGGTCTACACACTACGAGATAAACTTTACTGATGCCCCTGAAGTTATTGCCAAAGATTACCGAATATTGCCTCAATCTTGCCTTATTGTCAGGGTGCCCTCTGGGTATCGGTGGGAGTTGGTTATGGGATGGAAGGTCATTGTCCCTGCTTATCTGGAGAGGAAGCTCTACCTTATTCCCACACTGAGTTGGGCAATAATTCTGGATGAGTCACAGGTCATGCAATCCTAGATCCGTCGTGGGCAACACGAGGATAAATGTCAGTGATTATATGTCTGTGGTGACAGCTTGGGAACCACCCCCAATGTCCCCCTTACGGAGACCCATGCGATCTATCATCTGTGCACTGGAGGGATCTCTACATACTCTGCTGGATCCTGTAGCCACAGAAGGGGGACATGGGTACAGGGACACAACATTCTACAGGGATACACACTGTTCTATGTGGGCATGGGTGACTCTTGGTTCGTTTTTGGGGATAATGGCACAGTAATCTTTACACCACCACTTAAATCACTGGTTGTAAGGACATTTAAGAACCACAGAGCTCATGAGTCCAGCTAATGACACAAGGGGATCCAGACAGGCCTGGTATCTGTCATCACAACGGCAAACTGAAAAACCAGTTTTGTGGAAAACCTGCATTACGGCAGTCTGTCCCGATCCCAATTATACGCGGCCACATCGTCCACAGGTCGTGCTGTCTGGCGATCAGTCAGAACTATTGGCGCTACTAATCCTTCCCTTCACCACCCAAACATTAACTTAATACACATACTGTTTTCTTTTGTAACCGAGTTTGTGGTTAAATGAAAGATTGGCTTTTTTGTATTGTTTTTAATATTTTTCCCACAAACAATATCATATCCCAGGTACTTTTTGATGATTTACTGTAAAATTGCAGTGAAGATTTAGTAAATATCTTACTGATAGACGGATTCATCCAGAGATTAAAGCAGATAGAGAGAAGATTTCACGGGGTTTCCCATCCAGTGTCTGTCAGGATCTACTGAACAAACAATGTGCAACTGTGCGAATACTTATCTGAATTATGTTTTCTTTCCTTACTTAATTGTTAGGACCTGTTTGTAATCCTGACAGACGTTTAACTGTTATATTATTTTGAAATCATGTACTTTGTAAGTTATTTACAGACTTTTAGACCAGACCTGGCCAACCTCTGGCTCTCAGGTGTTGTGAAACTACAAGTCCCAGTATGCTTTTCCAGCTATCGGCTCTCTACCTACTGGCAAAGCATGCTGGGACTTGTAGTTTCATCACACCTGCAGAGCCACAGGTTGGCCAGTCCTGGTCTAGACCATTATAGTTTCAAAAGTGAATGTAGATATTTCAGGGGCAAACGCAGGATTTGTAGAGGGGGGGTTTCCACACCACACCGCCAGTGGGCGTGACCGGCATGCATGGGGGCGTTTCTATAATTTTAGACAGTGCTTGGCTGCTCTCAAACTCTTCCTATCCCCATAATATACATGGGCAATGCTGCGTGCACTACTGTTAGGTGCACGCAGCTTTCCCTTTTCAAGCAGAGCTGGATGAAGTGGGAGCAGGGTCCAGTCACCTCAATTATACACTGCCCCAGGCTTGGAGGGGGTTTTCCAGGCACTAGGAAACCCCCCTCGGTTTGCCTATGTATTTCACAGGCAAAGGGCGATATGAGCAATTGGATTTTATGGTATCACAGTATATAGTAGCGTAGACAATCTGCAGGTTATTATTGGTAAACTATATAATGAAAGGTTTTTGAGCAATAAAACATGAGACATTTAGAATATGACAGCTCTGAAGACATGCTAATGTTTATTGGTGTCATACTGTCACTTTACTGTAATCCAGTTTAAATATTTGTGATTGAATTTGGACTTTTATTGAGTATTTAGAGGTTTTGTGAGAATCTCAACAGACAAATTGGGGGATTTCAGGATGTTTAAATAATTGCATCACCAGTGATCTAGTAGCAGTAAGTGATAGTTATTTGTACAAACCTTTGTACAAATATTTCAGTTGAAGATCACACCTAGCTACAAGCCCTGACCTGTGATGTTAGATAAGATAACTTGTGTCCTTATATCCTGTTAATGTTACATGTTATGCATAGTGCATTATACTTTGAGTTCTATAAAAAGCTGCAGCTAAAAAGTATTTTATTGGCTGATTAAACTTACTGACTATGCAAAAAAACATATGACGGATTGTTTCTATAGATACTATATAAACCTTTTGCAAGTATTAGCCTGCGAAACTGAATATATGTTTGTAAATGGGGTGTCACTGTTCATCCATAAAATAACTCCAACCGCTCCCATGAAAATACCTGGTGTAGCCGTTCAGTTATATAAGGCGTACAGTGCACATATTAGGGAGATAATTGTTTGTTGGCAGATAAAGTGACATATCTCGGCTTACTTCAATTGAATGAGGCACTGCGGAATTTTCTTGTAGCATAAAAGTGCAGAGATACCAATAGTTTGTCAGCCTGTGGTACTAAAATGCAAGAGGATTTTGTAGCATTTGCCGAATATTTTTTTCGTTAATTTATATAAGCAAATATATGACGTTTGATTATCGAACCAATATTCTTTTAATGTCCCAAGGACATAATGACACAGGCAAATTATACAAATTTAGCTGTGAAAAAGCTTTAGGATGCCCAAAAGGAATATTATGTTAAAATTTAACTTTTAGTTAATAGTCGCTTAAGAAAATACTATAACAAGGTACGTTTCAGTACAGCGATGAACAGTTACTAAGGGGTATATTTACTAAACTGTGGGTTTGAAAAAGTGGAGATGTTGCCTATAGCAACCAATCAGATTCTAGCTGTCATTTTGTAGAATGCACTAAATAAATGAAAGCTAGGACCACACAGAACAATAGGAAGCCCTGATCATAGAGATTGCAGCAGCTTCTTGGTGGATATTTTAAAGTAGTGAGTAAAGATTTAGGGGTGCATTACTACCCAAATGGAGGAGCCCTGAAAAAAGCTGTTTCAGTGGGCAGGTCCCTGGACTTCACTAACAGGAAGCAACAGATAATGGTAGAGATAATGGGAGATGTATTGATTTACTTGGGAGTGCTGTTTTAATATGAGAACTATGCTAAGAACTCTAAAGCTGGCAAGACGTGTGTTGATGAACAGAACTTTCCAACCTGGCCACATACCAGATCCTTATTTGGCACCAAGGCGCACACTGTGACCTCAGACTATGGTCTGAGCAGCTTATTCTATTCACCCTTCATCTCCTGCTTATCATGGATAGCCTCAGTTTTGAGGTGGGCGGGGCAGACAACCTGCAGCCAATCAGATCATTAGAATGCCGACGGCAGGAGCAGATAGAGAAGCTGATCATGTGCAAGGCACTAACCTGTGCACTAGTGTGATCATATTAGTGAGGACAGAGCTACATGTGTCAAGGGAAGTGTCAATGTGAGGAGGGGAATGGAGGGAAGTAGAAAGCCACAGACTGAGAGTTATATAATGGATAGCGTAGGGTCCACCAGCAGCACAGAGTATATCAGGAGATTAGTGATGTGTTAGTGAGGACAGTGCTGCATGTGATGGGGCAATATCATGATGCGAGGAGGGGAATGGAGGGAGCAAGATGCCACAGACTGAGGGTTATATAATGTATAGCGTAGGATCCCCAGCAGCACAGAGTATATCAAGAGATGAGTGATGTGTTAGTGAGGACAGGACTGCATGTGACAGGGGCAGGGACATGATGTGAGGAAGGGAATGGAGGCAGCAGGAAGCCACAGACTGAGAGTTATATAGTGGAAGGAGCAGGGTTCCCCAGCAGCACTGAGTATATCAGGAGATTAGTGATGTGTTCGTGAGGACAGGGCTGCATGTGATGCGGCAATGTCATGATGCGAGGAGGAGAATGAGGCAGCAAGAAGCCACAGACTGAGAGTTATATAATGTATAGCGTAGGATCCCCAGCAGCACAGAGTATATCAGTAGATGAGTGATGTGTTAGTGAGAACAGGGCTGCATGTGACAGCGGCAGGGACATGATGTGAGGAAGGGAATGGAGGCAGCAGGAAGCCACAGACTGAGAGTTATATAGTGGAAGGAGCAGGGTTCCCCAGCAGCACAGAGTATATCAGGAGATTAGTGATGTGTTAGTGAGGACAGGGCTGCATGTGACAGGGGCAGCGACATGATGTGAGGAGGGGAATGGAGGCAGCAGGCAGCCACAGACTGAGAGTTATGTAGTGGAAGGAACAGGATCCCAGCAGCACAGAAGAGTGATGTGAGGCTTGTGTCACACAGATTCGGGAAGATGCTGTCACTATCTGTCAGACTTAGTAGGCTGCATTCTCAGGAGTATTGTCTCAGGCCACAAAATAGCTGTGAGTGACTGATACATATTAAAGTGTTATTAATGCTTATATATCTCTATCTCATGCAAGTCTGTATGTTTGTACTAGAATTTAGCAAAATTCAGACTCTTAATGCATTTAGATTAAAGGAACAATATTGCACAAAAACAATCAGAACATACCATTTAACACAGCCCCAAACCTGTTGATGTTTTCAATACATGTGCTTAGGAGTAAAAACTCAGTTTCTATTGAAATTTTTCTGCATGGAGCGTTGCAGGTGAAGCAGGTTACCTTCTGACTCACACCAGGATCCTTCTTTACATCTAAACATGCTATAAAACAATTAAAAAGACACAATCTGCACTGGGTTGTCCAGGGCAAAGAATAGAGATTATATCTTGGAAACAATAAAAAGAAACTATAACTGACTACAGGAAATTACTTGACAACACTATGCACGTACAAATAAAGAGTGTGTATTGGAACAATGTCAGACATACAGAAAAGCAAAGGTGTTACTGTGCAGTCCATACCTTGCTGAGAATTACATTCAGCAAACCTAACCAGAGAAGTTGTACTCTGCAATTGTCCTTACATATAGCGTAAGAGCAGATGCTGGACATTGCATAAAGAACAAAGTGAATTTATGTTGTGTGTATGTATATAACATATATATATATATATATTACCATATATGTTTGTCTTTCACTTACACAGGCAGTGGAAGAGGTTAACAAGCAGTTGCGGGTACTTTATCCAGATAGTGAACAACTCTTTGATATTGTGCTTATGACCAACAACCACGCCCAGGTCGGTGTACGACTCATAAACAGCATTAATCACTACGGTAAGTAAAATAAATACGTTTCCAAGATCAGATTTGCTACAGCGGGGAATAGAACCCTTCGCTCTGTCTACCAGGCACCCCCTTTTAATGTGGATGTGTTTGTTTGCTTATGTCAGGGTGCGGATGACAATGCACATTTTTCAGCTTTCAACAGATGCTGCATTCCAGAGCAGTAGACTTAACTGATCATGTCAGAACCACAGCTGAACGGCCCGGCTCTTCTTACACGCTCCCCGCCTCCATTCATAAGCCCCCCATTTTAAACCTCTCATGATACACTTGTCTTAACAGAAGGATTAAGAGCAGATTTCTCTGCCTGTGAGTAATGATGACATCTCCCCGTTTGCTGCTGGGATGTGTGAGAAGTTAAAAGAAAGAAACACAACAGGCGGCTAGGGGAAGAGATGGCTCAGTAAATGTAAGGTCAGCTGATAGTGCTTTGGATGGAGTTAATCAGGAAATGTGTCTGCCCCGGGGTGGTCTTTCATTAGGACACCCCTGTCAAGAACTGAAGAATAACAAACCCAAGTGTTTCTATTTCAAGTTAAACACAAAGTAAACCGGGCCTCTTGTGCTTGATGAGAACAATATAGGTCCTGATGTTTCAAATCAGTCGTTCAAAGTGTAACATATTTTCTTAAGCCTGATTCTTCCTCTTTCTAGGGCACCAATTACTATTTCTCGGAAGCTTCCCTGAATCCACTTTTTGGACTGGAAACATCCTGTTATACAATTATATATCGAAGTCATGTCCAAGTTCTAGAACCTTTATAACAGTATAAAGACATTGTAACTCCTCACAGTGCTACTAATCTACGATCATTTGTGACTTTTTATAGCTAAGGGAGGAAGGAATTGCAAGTGGTCTGACCTGTATCCCAGCTGCACAGCAATAGTCTCATTAATTTAAATCCAGATACAAGGAAGTGATAGTCAGTGCTGATCTTAGCCTTGTGACTATATATGTCTAATCAAGAATTCCCAGAAATTATAATGTGTTTGATGCAGCAGCATTATAGATGATAATCGCTTATCAGTATGTAAAACAAAATAGTGAGTCACTTATAACCCACTTACAGTTAGTCACTGCCTAAACTCCCACCGGTCGGCTACCTCTCTTTCTCATCCCTTCTCCCCCTTCCTCCCGTCTCTCCGTCTCATCCATGTGTCTGTCTGTCTTCCCCTCCCTTTAGATTGTTCGCTCCTTTGAGCAGGGCTCTCCTACCTTCTGTTTCCATCACTTTTAACTGCGCTCTCCAGCTACTCAGCTCACCTCCTCTCAGTCCCTCTGCCCTCTGTCTCCTCTCGCTTCTCTCCGCTCCCCTCAGTGACTCTCAACCTGTCATCCGTGCCCACCCTCTTGGGCCATAGTTACCTGCCTATACTCACTTTTCCCCTCCCTCCCTCTCTTTCATGCTGTGCCTGAGCCCCCAGAGTTATAGTGCTTACTGTTACTTGTACTGTGCTGTTTCACCTTGTACTGTGCCATTGTTTGTCCTTGCACGGCGCTATGGATACTTTGTGGCGCCCTATAAATAAAAATTAATAATAATAACCAAACAAGCTAGTGAGGACCTAGACCAGGCCTGGCCAACCAGTGGCCCCAGCATGCTTTGCTTGTAGAAAACCGTCCAATACCTGGAAAGGTATGCTGGGATTTGTAGTTTCGTAACACCCCGAGAGCCACTGGTTGACCGAGCCTGACCTAGACTCTCTGATACAGGAGTCATCAACAGTAAAGGAGCCCCTCAGTCCACACACAAAACAGCATAAACTATTGCACTTCAAAACAAATTCACTAAATTAGACTTTTTCATCAAGATAATTCAGATGTTTTCAATTTTCCCTGAGAGTACTGTTTCAGCTGCCTAATAATGGGTACCCCCATACAAACACCGTGGGCCTGATTCATTAAGGAAAGTAAGGGAAAAAAATAAGTATGTTTTCTGCTGGATAAAACCATGTTACAATGCAAGGGGTGCAATTTAGTTTTTTATTTTGCACATATAACTTAAATACTGGATGTTTTTTCATCTAGCACATAAATACTTCATAGTTTTATTTTTACACTGAAATATAATGTTGATCTAGGACATGCCCTATCCCAACTATAAATCTGCCATCACATTTTAAATTTACCTCCCCCTCCAATGCAACATGGTTTTGCTCAGGTGCAAAAGTTACTAATTTTGCTTTACTTTCCTTAATGAAAGTAGGGGCTTGCTGCCGGCGGCCCCACACCATGTGCAGGTCCTGTTCGGCAGAGACAGACAGACAGAGAGTCCTGCACGGATGCTCTGGTTGTGTTTTAAAAACAATCAGAGAGGTCGGGCAGCACAGTCTCCCTGCCGGTCTCTGCCGAACGAACCCGCCAAGAGTGTGCAGCCGTAGGCAGCCTTACCTGTCAAAAAGGGGGCGGGGACTAAATCGCCCCAGTAAAATTATTTTCTAGATCCGCCTCTGACATGAAGCTCAATAAATTTGTTCTCTATCTTACCAAGCTCTGTTATGCTTGTAATTATTTAAGGTTCCTTTGCTCTTTTGTGTTCTTCTTTCTTCTCTTGATCTTATGTGTCACATATAGAGGCATAGATTGTCTTGTCTGTTTTACTGACCTGTGTGCAATATAAAGGTTTCCACATTTCAAGAACTTGGTGTGCACAGTAGTTAGCATTGCTGTCTCGGAGCGCTGGGGTCATGGGTTTCATTCCAACCAAGGCCCTACTGTGTGGAGTTTGTATGTGTTCCCCGTGTTTGCGTGGGTTTCCTTCCACACTCCAAAAACATACTGGAAGGTTAGTTTGCTTTTGTCAAAATGAAACCCTGGGGGGTGTGTATGGGTGAAATTTAGAAATTAAGCTTCAATGGAGCAGTGACTGATGTGAGTTATTACATAGTCTCTGTACAGCGCTGTGTAATATGATTGTTACTATATAAAATTAAAATAATTATAATGATCTCTAAGATCCAAATGCAGATCTGAAAACCTGTGGGAAGAATACAAGCTCTGCTTCTGATATCTGTAGTGATTCAAAGCCATTTGGTTCCATTGTCCTGAAATCGCTAATAAGGAAATGACTTGGCCAGTAGAAGCATTAGTATTATTATTCAGATGTATAAAGCAGTAACAGTGTTTGTAGCGCTGTACAGCGCTAAACATTTAGCCCAGTCATTCCTAATTCAGGAATCATTTGTCTGGCCACAATTGTCACCAGCATTTAGTTACTAAAGGAGATGTATCTAACAGGAAGAGACATGCAAAGGGGGCGATATATCAGCTATATTTGCAGTTTGAAGATTGATCCAAGGTTTGCATATTTGGGGTGCCTTTGACTTGGGTCAAAGCAAATAGGAGATTAAATGGGTGGGGTTGTAGAATCCTATAAGCCAGGGCCCAACAAGTATTTATCAGTCTAGGAGCCAACTTAAACATTTATGGGGCATATTCAATTGTCAGCGGAAACGCCGAAAATCCCGCGGTCCGATCACGATTACCATTATTACAGTAATCGTGCGCGGAAAAACATTTAATACGGTAATTTACTCGCTGGATTTCAGCTCGCAGCTCCCTGAGCCGCGAGCTGAAATCCATCTAGATTTTACCGTATTAACTGTAATAGTTTTAACGCCGCGGGACTTTTTAACAATTGAATACGCCTGTAAGAGACAAATTTCAAAACATTCTTATATGGTAAATAATACGCAGTGGACCATAGACCTAGGCCCAGACCCTTTACACACAGCTCACCTCTATCACAGACATTACAGCCCCTTCAATCCTCATGATAACCCTTCTCTATATTCTTTGATCTCTACCTCAATCCTCTTCTTCATCTCACTACTCTAACCCCCCTCCCTATGTCCAATCTCTATGCTCCCTACCACTCCTCGAATCCATTCAGCCCCCTCAGCATCTTCACTCAGTCCCCTTCTTCATCCCACTGCCCCTTCATCATTGTCTTCACAATCCACCTATTATCATGTCCTCTTCATCACTATCATCATCCAACTGTCCACATCAGCATTATAGTCATAATTAAATCTCCCACGCACATAGTAACCCCTCCTTAGTCCATCATCGTACACCCCTGCACCAGTCATCATTAACCCCTCCTTAGTGCATCATCGTAACCCTTGCACCAGTCATCATTAACCCCTCCTTAGTGCATCATCGTACACCCCTGCACCAGTCATCATTAATACCTCCATTCTGCATCAGTGAATCCCTCCAAAACTGGGGTAGAGGGTAGAAGGGGTATTTTAACTAAAGGAGGTGGTCGTATGAAAGAAAGGAAAAAACCAGCTTAGGCTTTCCTGGCCATTAGGAGGTAGCCATAGCACTTAGGATTGACATACTTGTAGGTTATTTAATAATCAAGGTGTAACCCTTGATACTTTAACAGAATGATCCTGTGTGTTTTAGGTCTGAACATCGAACGATTCTGCATGACCGGAGGTAAAAGCCCCATCGGTTACCTGAAGGCTTACATCACTAACCTGTATCTTTCGTCAGACTCGGAGAAGGTACAAGAGGCCATTGAGGAAGGTAACGTCCGCTCACTTTTCTCAGCTTGTTAACGTTACTTTCTAAACAGGAAAGTAAATTGCCGGTGTCTGGAAAAAGCAATATCTGTAATTGAATGTTTGTATTTGTCCTCGCAGTCACTGGGGCAGTCTGTGATGGGCAACTCTCAATGAACTCATGTTCTATGTGTCTAAGATTGAGCTTGTTGTATGGTCTGCTTCCTAGGCAGTGAGCCTTCTCCATCTCCTTCCACAACACCTCTATTCATTCAGTCCTCCAGTACGTTACCTGGGCCTCGTATTTCATCTCTGCATCTCATTTTCCCCTGGTTATTCCTAAATCTTGTTCTCTTCTGGATTAATGGAAATAGACACCTTTCTGTTTAAGGCTTCTCGCTCTACCATTTGTCTACAACCGGCACCATTTTTAGCTTTACTCAGCGTCTAAATATTTCGAACAATAACAAAATATTTAACTGCTTAGTAAAACCCTGTGAGTGCTGATTCTTCCTAGATTTATATATATGGCCATAGCGAACCCCACAAAATACATAAATAAAACTGATGGAGACACCTTGGGGCCTATTTAACAATATGATTTAAAGGGCAATCTGTTACCCATAGCAAATAAACAGATATTAGCTCTACTCTGCAAATCCCACACTGTCTCCTCATATCCTGCACAATTCCTATTGCTCAGCCTCCCCATCACCAGCCCTTAATATAGCTCATCATCATCATTTATTTATATAGCGCCACTGATTCTGCAGCACTGTACAGAGAACTCACTCACATCAGTCCCTGCCCCATTGGGGCTTACAGTCTAAATTCCCTAACACACAGACAGACAGACAGAGACTAAGGTCAATTTTGATAGCAGCCAATTAACCTACTAGTATGTTTATGGAATGTGGGGGGAAACCGGAGGATCCGAAGGAAACCCACGCAAACCCGGGAAGAACATCCAAACTCCACACAGATAAGACCATGGTCGGGAATTGGACTCATGACCCCAGTGCTGTGAGGCAGAAGTGCTAACCACTAAGGCACCGTGCTGCTCAAATCTCATCTCGAAATACCCTCCCTCTATTCACCTCGTTTCTGATAACCAGCTCTCTATTCTCCTTATGTAATTCTTTAACACGCCTAATAATACATTCCCCAGCCTTCTAATTTTTAAACGTCTCCGAAAACCCATCTCTTTAATAGAGCCTATTCTGTTTAGTTGCACTGCACCAAACGACTCTGTAATGCTGACCCCCTGCTCCCAGCTACTCTACTTACACTGATACAGCCTTCTACTGTCCTAATGTCCACTTTGAGCCACGCTCAGGCCTCTTCTCTCATCTCTGCACCTTTCCCACTGAATTATAAGCTCTTTTATGAACAGGGCATTATCTGTTATTTATTTTCACGTCTGCATTTATTTTGTCTACCTTGTGCTTGCTGTATGTATGGTCCGTTTTCACCACTGTCCATCACTGCAGTGCACTGTTACGCCTTACAGGTCAACTGCAATTGTTATTCTTAAGTCTCTAGATGACACTAGACTGCTGAAAGCAGATGTGATTGGTTGGTATGTGTTACAGCACATCCCTGCTCTTTGCACCGTGTTAGCAAGTCAGCCCCAAGGTGTTAGGTATTATCAACCGGACTAGATCTGCTTCATGTGTCCAAGGGAGAGCTCAACCCAAAAAGCCCTCTTACAATAGAGCAGCACGGTGGCTCAGTGGTTAGCACTTCTGTCTCACAGCACTGGGGTTATGAGTTCAATTTCCGACCATGGCCTTATCTGTGTGGAGTTTGTATGTTCTCTCCGTGTTTGCGTGGGTTTCCTCCCACACTCCAAAAACATACCATTAAGTTAATTGGCTGCTATTAAATTGACCTCAGTGTCTGTGTGTCAGGGAATTTAGACTGTAAGCCAGTGGCAGCCTAAGATGTTAGAAAGGGGCGGGGCCTAAATCGCCCCCCCCTAAATCGTCCCGGGTACAGCATTTTTCTAGATCCGCCCCTGCTGTAAGCTCCAATGGGGCAGGGAGTGATGTGAGTGAGTTCTCTGTACAGTGCTGCGGAATTAGTGGCTCTATATAAATAGCTGATAATGGTTAATTGTACTTGACATTATTGAAGAGTGCAAACTAGAGTCACATTTTTTATGCTATCCATAAACTACTTAAATGAAATGTGTTTCTTTCCCCTTAATGATATTCTGTCCTCTTTGTTTGATCATGTGTCCTAATAACACTGTTAGGGGTGACTGGAAAGTCTGGTTACAGAGTGTGTGTAAGCAGGCTAGATCAACTTGGAGTTATGCCAGTACCTGCCAATCATACAGTGAAGCTGTGTAATAAGTTTTACATGTGTGTATTATTTTGTACATAGTTTTTTTATCCTTCTTTTGGCACGGCTTCACTCTTGAAGTAGCAGCATATTCCACAGACAGAACGTTTCAGTGTGAAACCAGAGTGCTCTTTGGCTTCTGTTGTGTAAACTTCTGCTGTGAGGGCCGGACTGCACAGGAGACCTATTCACTGCATGTGAGATGTGAGAGGGCAGTGTCTGCAAAGGCACCTCTGCGACCAGTCCTCTCTGGTCACACGGAGTGCGCTGTCCTCTTTACAAGGTTAGATTGGGGTGCACCTTCCCTGTCATCACAATAGTGACTATCAAGCTCTAGGCAAGCCTGGATTTCCTCCTGTGTCTACTCCATCCAACCCTTGCCCAGAGGATTTGTGTTGAGACACACCCAGGTATTATGTCTGTATAGTTACAGACTCTTCTAAACATGGGTGTGTCTGTATCCAGGTGTAAAACTTTCATATTATCCCCTATGCACTATGCAAAGCAGAGATATATCTGTGCCTTATATGTAAGAAATCATTTCCAGCACATCTTCCATATTACATCCACTAAATGAGTGAGATATTACACTCTAAGGGCTCGTTCACACTGTGCATACAATGCACTTACTGGAGGTTTGGACTTTAACACTACATATAGTGTAATATATTTATATCCCTCTATAAAGTATTACACTGCATCTCCTGGGATAACACCACATATAGTGTAATGTATTTATATCCCTCTATAAAGTATTACACTGCATCTGCTGGGATAACACTACATATAGTGTAATATATTTATATCCCTCTATAGAGTATTACACTGCATCTGCTGGGATAACACCACATAAAGTGTAATGTATTTATATCCCTCTATAGAGTATTACACTGCATCTGCTGGGATAACACCACATATAGTGTAATGTATATATATCCTTCTATAGAGTATTACACTGCATCTGCTGGGATAACACCACATATAGTGTAATATATTTATATCCCTCTATAGAGTATTACACTGCATCTGCTGGGATAACACCACATATAGTGTAATATATTTATATCCTTCTATAGAGTATTACACTGCATCTGCTGGGATAACACCACATATAGTGTAATGTATATATATCCTTCTATAGAGTATTACACTGCATCTGCTGGGATAACACCACATATAGTGTAATGTATTTATATCCTTCTATAGAGTATTACACTGCATCTGCTGGGATAACACCCACATATAGTGTAATGTATATATATCCTTCTATAGAGTATTACACTGCATCTGCTGGGATAACACCACATATAGTGTAATGTATTTATATCCTTCTATAGAGTATTACACTGCATCTGCTGGGATAACACCCACATATAGTGTAATGTATATATATCCTTCTATAGAGTATTACACTGCATCTGCTGGGATAACACCACATATAGTGTAATGTATTTATATCCTTCTATATAGTATTACACTGCATCTGCTGGGATATCACCACATATAGTGTAATGTATTTATATCCTTCTATAGAGTATTACACTGTATCTGCTGGGATAACACCCACATATAGTGTAATGTATTTATATCCTTCTATAGAGTATTACACTGCATCTGCTGGGATAACACCACATATAGTGTAATATATTTATATCCTTTAGCGTATTACACTGTTTCTGCTAGGATAACACCACATATACTGTAATATATTTATATCCCTCTATTGAGTATTAAACTTCATCTGCTGGGATAACACCACATATAGTATAATGTATTTATATCCTTCTATAGAGTATTACACTGCATCTGCTGGAATAACACCACATATAGTGTAATGTATTTATATCCTTCTATAGAGTATTACACTGCATCTGCTGGGATAACACCACATATTGTGTAATATATATATATATATATATATATATATATATATATATATATATATCCTTCTATAGAGTATTACACTGCATCTGCTGGGATAACACCACATATAGTGTAATGTATTTATATCCTTCTATAGAGTATTACACGGCATCTGCTGGGATAACACCACATATAGTGTAATATATATATTTATATCCTTCTATAGAGTATTAAACTTCATCTGCTGGGATAACACCACATATAGTATAATGTATTTATATCCTTCTATAGAGTATTACACTGCATCTGCTGGAATAACACCACATATAGTGTAATGTATTTATATACTTCTATAGAGTATTACACTGCATCTGCTGGGATAACACCACATATTGTGTAATATATATATATATATATATATATATATATATATATATATATATATATCCTTCTATAGAGTATTACACTGCATCTGCTGGGATAACACCACATATAGTGTAATGTATTTATATCCTTCTATAGAGTATTACACGGCATCTGCTGGGATAACACCACATATAGTGTAATGTATTTATATCCCTCTATATAGTATTACACTGCATCTGCTGAGATAACACCCACATATAGTGTAATGTATTTATATCCTTCTATAGAGTATTACACTGCATCTGCTGGAATAACACCACATATAGTGTAATGTATTTATATCCTTCTATAGAGTATTACACTGCATCTGCTGGGATAACACCACATATTGTGTAATATATATATATATATATATATATATATATATATATATATATATATATATATATATATATATATCCTTCTATAGAGTATTACACTGCATCTGCTGGGATAACACCACATATAGTGTAATGTATTTATATCCTTCTATAGAGTATAACACTGCATCTGCTGGGATAACACCACATATAGTGTAATATATATATATATATATATATATATATATATATATCCATCTATAGAGTATTACACTGCATCTGCTGGGATATCACCCACTAATACAGTGATTCCCAAACTTTTTCAGTTCGTGGCACCGTTAGAGTCTCCATAATTTTTTCAAGGCACCCCTCCAAAATAATTACCGTGCTGTCCCGTTTTATAAGTAGTTGGGTTAAAATAACATAATAAGTATTTAGGTCAGGACAGAAATGCTTAGCAAGTTGTTTGCAAAAATAATATACATAAATCCAATGGAAAAGAATATTTTTATGTATTTTTTTCAATTATATTTCTGTCAGAATAATTTACAGCTAATATTAAAAGGAATAAGATCAAACAAAATAAAACAGCATATACAAAAATCTTCACACTTTGCCCCTTCACCTTTACACTGTGCCTCTTCATCTTTACACTGTGCCCCTTCACAATTAAATTGTGCCCCCTCATACTCACACTGTGCCCCTTCACCATTACACTGTGCCCCTTCACCATTACACTGTGCCCCTTCATGTTAACACTGTGCGCCCCTTCATGTTAACACTGTGCGCCCCATGTGCCCTCCATCATCCTCACTCTGTGCCCCTTTGCCCCTTTAAACTTTCACCATATACCCCTTTATATATGGACCTCTGTGCCCCTTTACATATGGACCTCTGTGCCTCTTTACATATGGACCTCTGCCCCTTTACATATGGACCTCTGTGCCTCTTTACATATGGACCTCTGCCCCTTTACATATGGACCTCTGTGCCCCAAGGAGAATCGGCTGTCCTTGTTTTGCTCTGCCCCTTTCAACCTCTGTTTATTTTCTTACCTTTTACTTGCCCTTCTTTCTTCTATTCTGTCTTCTTCCGTTGTTGCTCCTTGCTGCACTGCTCTTCACTGAAAATGTCGAGTCTGATGACGTCACATCCAACATGCAATGCAACAGAGCAGGGAGGAGGTTTTTTTTAGTTTTTTTTTTTGGCCGGCGACCAAGTGGGGGGAAGGTGGGAAGCAGAGGGGAGCCTGCCCCCTCTGTTTGGGAACCGCTGCTCTAATATATTTATATCCTTGTATAGAATATTACACTACCTCTGCTTGGATAACACTTACATGCTCTATACTCTCTTCCTGTTGATTGGTGGGGACTGTGAAAAGGCTTTGTTCTGTCTTCCTGCTGATTGGTGGGGACTGTGAAAAGGCTTTGTTCTGTCTTCCTGCTGATTGGTGGGGACTGTGAAAAGGCTTTGTACTCTCTTCCTGCTGATTGGTGGGGACTGTGAACAGGCTTTGTACTCTCTTCCTGCTGATTGGTGGGGACTGATAAAATGTGTTTTACTAAAAGACTATTCTTCACTCTGCTCATTTCAGGTATTGCAGCTGCTACCATGTTTATGGGAAAGAAAGACGTTGTTCTACCAGAAAAGGAGCTCAGAGTTGCGTTTGATGGGGATGCTGTCCTGTTTTCTGATGAGTCGGAGATCATTGTGAAACAGGGTGGCTTGGATACATTTTTTGAGCATGAGAAAACAAATGAGAACAAGCCACTGGCACAGGTACGGGATATAAATAATTAAAAAAAAATTTCCACATTAGGTACTTGTCAAATTTAAGGATATTTCAGGCCACTTCCACGACCCACACACCTCATTACAGTCCCGATTTCACTGGACAGTCCGGTATTTACAATGGACACATTTCTTTCTTGTAAATAATGCACCTTTTTTACATGTATGCAGGAAGTAAGTCACCATCTGGGCAGATATAACTATTCCTGGTAAGAGCAACTAATGTATTGCCAAAAGCACGCTCAGTATGCTCCTGCGTATCATTGAGACATCATAATGTTAGAGTCGGTCTACCAATGTGTAACAATTCACCACAGGCCCCTGGTTTGCTCGGATGGATTTCTTTCAGTTCTTTCCTGGTTCACTTCCTACCTATCTGACCGCTCCTTTAGTGTTTCTACCTCTGGCACATCCTCCCCTCCACTCCCACTATATGTTGGGGTCTCACAAGGCTCTGTTCTTTGCCCTTTACTTTTTCATTGTACACCTCTTCTCTTGGGGCACTAATTCGCTCATTTGGCCTCCAATACCACCTCTACGGTGATGACACCCAAAGTTATATCTCTTCCCCTTACCCCTCCCCTTTTGTTTTATCACATGTAACCAACTGTCTTTCTGCTATCTCCACATGGATGTCTCAACGCTACCTACTGCTCAATATGCCCAAAACAGAGCTTATTATCTTCTCTCCTGCCAGAATCACCACCTCCCCTTAAATCTCCCTCACTGTCAATAACACCACAATATCCTCACTCTCCCAAGCCTGCTGCCTTGGTGTCACACTTGATTCCACACTCTGCTTTGTTCTTCACATCCAGACTCTCTACCATTCTTGTCGACTACAGCTTAAAACATTGCCAGACTACGCCCTTTTCTTACTCAAAATGCTACCAAAACTCTTATCCATTCTCTCATCATCTCCCGTCTTGACTATTGCAACCTCCTCCTATTTGACATTCCTACATCCTTGTATCCACACTTCAATCTATCCTAAATGCTGCTGCAAAACTGATCTTTCTCACCGCACCATATTTGCTGCACCACTTTGCAAATCCCTACACTGGCTCCCTGTGTCCTCCATAAACCCATTCAAATTGCTCACCCTTACCTACAAAGCGCTCAACAACACCACCCCTGCATACATCTCAAATCTCTTATCAAAATACTCTCCCTCCCGCCCTCTTAGATCTACCTCCTCCAACCTGCACTTTGTCTTGTCTCTTTTAACCACATCTCACTCCCACCTACAAGACTTCTCCCGTGCTGCTCCCCACTTATGGAATTCCCTACCACACTCAATCAGCCGTCAAACCTTTAGATGCTCTCGGAAAAACCATTTCTTTTTTAGAGGTTGCCTTACCCCTGATATTATTATTCACACTAATGCATCCTCACAACTGTCCCATTCTCCACTCTGAGTCACATTTGCTCTTCTTTTTTCTTCCGCTTAGAATGTAAGCTCTCTAATGAGTAGGGTCCTTCTTTGTTTTCATGTCTGTATTTATTTTGTCTGCCTCGTTTGTCCTGATTTCCCTACTGTACGGCACTGCTGTACACTGTGGTACCTTACAAATCTATGATAATAATAATAATAGTGGATCATATGAGAGGGGCATTGCACTTTTCTCCCTTGGGACAGCCCACACCAAAAGTTATTTTAAGCATTGTAACAGAACAAGGATGGATTGGCACAGTCACATAGCTGTTTCCTCTGTAGAATAGTATATGTGCCAATAACTGCATTTTGCAATTAAGATTTTACTAAGGCTGTTCTAGTAATGATCATTTTCAGAACTGCTTGATGGGTATATTTTAAATCAATGTCTTTTCTCGAAATTAACAACCACTACAATGTTTTGCTTCAGGTTCCCATCTTTGTGGGTTTCATCCAAAACGGAGGGAATATTTTTCTCTGTTTTAAAAAAAGTATTCTCCCCTTCCCCCGCCTTATTAATGACAAAGAAGCATTTTACTTATGTGACCAATCGAAAATGTTCAAGCTAAGTGCTTAATCCCTTTGTTGTTGTGGCAACAGTTTGCTTCCATGTAGTACAGGTGTTTATAATGTAACTATTATCACAGGACTCTTTTGTTATTCTTCAATTTCAAAACACTGGAGCAGAATTAATGTGATCTTAAATGCAACAGTTGCCAATGCCAAGTCTGTGCCAAGTGGCAGGCGGAATTATGCAATATGAGCACAAAGCGATAAACAGGTTCTATTAACAAACATTAAACTTGTGTGTAATGTGGCTGTTTCTTATAATGTACTTGGCGTTCTCCCTTCGTAATATTGAAACAGATCACAGAATATCAATAGATGCGAATGTTACTGAAATAAAGATATCACTGTTAATGAAACGCATACATGTTTGCTGTATCCTATAGGGCCCGTTGAAATGCTTTCTTGAAGCACTGGGAAAGCTCCAGAGGAAATTCCATGCTAAAGATGCCCGTCTGAACTGCCCCATAAGGACCTACCTCGTGACTGCCAGGAGTGCTGCCAGCTCCGGGGCCCGAGCCTTAAAGACCTTGCGCGCCTGGGGTCTGGAGGTAGACGAAGCGCTGTTCCTGGCGGGGGCCCCCAAGGGCCCAATCTTAGACAAGATCCGACCTCACCTCTTCTTTGACGACCAGATGTTTCACATCGAAGGTGCCCAAGAGCTGGGTACTGTCGCAGCACATGTACCGTACGGGATCGGCCAGAAGTACAACAAATCAGCCTTAAAGGAGGAAAGCAAAACAAAACCAGAAAAGAAATAGACTATTGAGTTTCTTATTTTTTTTAAAAATAGAATAGCTTAATATAGAGGTTATGGATGAAAGCAGGTTATAGAGCCAACCCCCCCCCCCTCCCCCCCCCCCCCTTCCTAAATCAGCTATTGGCTCATGTAAAAATATCTACTGATTGTATATACTAGTGTGTGATTGTTGACTGCACAAGTGCCGGCCATTGTGTGGCTCATTCCTCACGGATGTCACTAGTTCCTGGTGAATTCCTGTATATACAGCCCACACAGACTGGCTGCCTCCACTGTACGCAGGGAACTACCCATTTGGGGTATTCATAATTGTGCCTTAACGTTTTCATGTAATATTAGTGCCTTTTAGCGAATGGTCTCTGCAGAGTTGTCTAAGAGCTGGGACTGTAATGTACCCCTTGTACAGGCTACAGTGTTGGCTAACCTGTGGCACTCCAGGTGTTGTGAAACTACAAGTCCCAGCATGCTTTGCCAATATATAACAGCTTATTGCTGGAAGGGTATGTTGGGACTTGTAGTTTCACAACACCCAGAGTGTCACAGGTTAGCCAACACTGCTATAGGATATTTCCTATACAAATTAAAACAAAGCAAGAGCTCCACTTATTATCTAGGCAGATTGGTTCATTGTTTTTGCCCCAAATACGACGACAGATCTACTGTGTAGATACAATTGATCTAATGCAGATTATCTCTTGTCATAACAAAGGGTAACAACAATAAACCTGCTGGAAGAACATTTTCGACTATAAAGTAAATTGCCTGAATTCTGATGTTCCTTTGGATAAAGCACATCACATTACAACACGAGCGGAGGGTTAGGAATGACCCCCACTCCATTCAATGCACTGATAGGTGTTTCTCAGGGCAATACACGAGGTAAATTAAAGGGACCGATCACTCATGAGAAACTTGGGTTTGATAATGTAAATGAATGTGCTGGTGATTTAGGGATAAACGCACAAGTGTCCTTATGTAACGCTGGTCACGCTTTGTAATCCTGTATGGTAGACACACTGGGGGCTGTTGGTAGGATTGGGAGATGACCGCACACACAGGGCAATAGCCGCCATCTTCCAACCACACATGTCCTAAAACGATCCTGTTTAGATATGAACATTATCAGGAATCGTGGTTGTTATCGGCCCACACACACAAGGCCAGTCACCGATATCGCCTGAGACACTGCACTGTGGGGTCAGCTTATTGTACAGTGGCTGATTTATTAGCATGGAGAAAGTGTTGTAACTGAGCAACCAATCAGAAATTAGCTTTTTCTTTGCTTTTATTTTAATTCTAATCTAAAATACATTTTACATATCATGCCCTTTTACCAGTGGTCACCTATCACACGGAGCCTAGAACCGCACACAAATATGTCCCAGTACATTGGTTGGAAATCGCGGCCCTGACTTGACCAATCAAAGCTTATTGCTGATTGGTTGTTACGGGTGACTGTACGTTAGTAAATCACCACTTTATGGGGTTTTTTATTTAAAAAAAAAAAAAAAGTCTAGTCAACATCTAACTTCAAATTTTGACTTGGTGTCGTTTTAGTTAGCAAACCAATTCTCATAGTGTTATTCATCTTACTATTATTATGGGGATAGTTTAGCTTTTATTTTTTATTGTTGGTTTTTGTGTACAATTCAGGTATGCATTTATCCGTGGGCCTTTTTTAGGATTTTATGTTGCCTTTCAATGTTTCATGCTGTTTTTAAATGAAAGATGAGAATAATCTAGCCATATACATGTATATTTGTGTTACTATAAGTTCTTTATGGAAGTACAGGTCAAAGAGTATTTCCTATACTATGTGTGTTGCACTTGTGTGCTTTACATGTTGTTGATATGGTAAGTAACAGCGCATTGCGATAAAGCAGTATCACGCCATCGTCTCCGCCCTCTCCATACAGTGTGTATGTGAGTGTGAGATGTCATAGTGGATTAAGGAGGGGCATGCAACCAGAGCCATGTCTTGCCATTTGTTTGCTCAAACGGTAGCTTGGTACACAAGTTTACCAGCTGATCCTGTCAGTCATGCTAACCTCACAATGGCTAGCTTAACATCCCATAAGAAGGGGTCGCCTGCAAGGGATAATGGTAACAAGATGAAACACCAATGGATCATTTTGTAATGTTATGTACTATGTGTGTTCTTACTCTCATTTGGGTTTTTTTTCCACCTACAAATATATTCTTTATGGCTATTATAATACTAATAATAAAAAACGGTTTAAGTTCATTTTGTTCTCTAATCTGTTTCATAGTAGCTGTGGTTGAGTTGGGCACAATCACAAAACCGTTTCTGTACAAGTTATTATCAATACATCTGTGCATTCTCGACTATAATAAATATGTACTAGTTGCTATGGGTAACGCCTTCACTTTTCCTTTGTAGAAGTTCTAGAAAATCTACCCCTTCGTCTCTGCAGTGATTTTGCCAATTGATCTCTTCACTAAGATTCCATTTTCATGACACCCATTATTAGCAACAATCTACTCTGACCCTTCTGTAGAGCAAAAAGGGGACATTCCCTTCTTAAAGAACACATGGCCTTTCTGGAGATCAAAAAGGACGGGGGGGTTACCTGAAGCTGACTTGTGCTGTTTCTCTTGGCGCATGGAGTTAGGGGACCAGTTGTCAGATAGTTTGCTTTATTTTCTACTAGATCCATGACCAATTTGATTGGTTGCTATTGATTATAGTACATTTTTGTAGTTACCTATGCACCAGGCAGGTGGATAGCTGCTGCGGCAGAGTATATCCATGTTCATCTGCTCAGCCAAGCACCTCTGTTTTTATTGGCATTAATATGGAACAAAAGAAACTGCAATGATAAGCTGCAGATACTTGTAAAATCTTATTACATTTACATAAAATGTTAACCAGACTGACATTCTCACTTAAAATTTATTGGACAATCAGCTTCCAGACCCTAATCAACATTTTGGATATAACCTTAACTGGGAAAGAACAAAAAGAATTAAAAAGCCTGGAAATATATTCATGCTTAAGAAAAATAAAATCTTTAAAAAATTACGCATGAGGATTTTCAAAACAAAATCCATATTTAGACAAAGGGATTATTTTCACAATTTATTGATGCAGCTGGAGTCTTGCAGGAAAAAAGAATCCTATGGTTCATTGAATATAAATGTCTATTGCTGCTGAAAATATAATTAGTATAAACTTTTTTAAAGGTGTTTTCTATGGCCCTGATTAAATAAATTGCGGTGATGCATGATTTTATACTCTGGGCAAATTCAATTGGCCGCGTTACTGTAAAAAGTAACGTGATCTGTGCACTAGTACCATTATTACAGTAATAGTGCGCTTAAATACCGTTATTACGGTAATTTCAACACCAGCTTTTTGCTTGCAGCTCCCTAATCAGCGAGCAGAAAGCCGGGTTGAATTTACTGTAAAAACGGTAATAGAGTTATCACGGCGCTAATCTGGGGAGAATTGAATTTCCCTCTATATGTTGGTTAATGTAGTGTGGCAATTGGGACACTTTGCCACCGTCTAATAGAGGAAAGAGTGATGGTTTCCCTGTGAAACCACAGCCTAAAGGTGCAGAGAGAGTTAAATCTGCACACAGACTCAGCAGGAGACCAGGTGGAGCACCTGGTCTAATCAATTAAGGAGTCAGCCAGAGCAATGCCTGACAGGAAGCTAAAAAAGCTGGGTTTGATCTGTGTGGGGGATACTGGTGCCAACAAGTGGCCAGTGACTAGTTTGGGACCTAACTATTATAGCCAGAGTTGAGGGCTATTGGATTATGTTTATTGCTGTGAAAGTTTTGTTTTGTTTCCTGAAGACACTGCCAAGACTGTCTATTCATCCTAACAAGTAAAATAAACGTCAAAGTGCTTCAGAAAAACCTGTGTGAGAAGCCCTCTGTTTGTATGCTTTTCACAAGTGGTGTCATCGTGGGATGTGCAAAAGACAGCTAGATCATTGCTGTCCCCCAAGCCAACAAATCCAGGGTGGTGAGTTATGCAAAACCTCCTGACTACAATGTTGTTATCTGCATGCAAAAGCTGTTACAATCTATGGACACAAAAGCAAATCCATAAAGTATTTTTTTTTGTTGCTTGCAAGTACTGCAAAAACCTGCTTATTTCAAATGTTTGCTTGCAAATGTGTAAAGCTGTTGACTACAATTTTTTTGCTGCTAATGTGAGGAACTTATAGGTGACACAAACCTTAATCACAAAGCAAATGTGTAAAACTGTTTATTACAAAATCTTTGCTGCAAGGTGATTCAAACCTTAACCACAAAGCAGGTGTATGAAATTGATTGATGGTTGTTTGTTGTGAACTACAAGTGACATACAGCCTTTCCCACAAACAAGTCTTTAATTTGTGCTTAGGGAAGCAAGGTTTAATTTTCCTTCACACCAAAATAGCAATATGGAGGAACTCTTGGGGGCTCTGGGGAATGTGACCACTAGGCAGCAGGGGGATTGCTAGCTGTAACTGCTACATAACAAGCACAGCAGGCCCAAATGCTACATTTTGCAAAGGCCCAGATAGAGAATACCAACAAGCTCTTGCGTAAAGAGCTAGCACAAGTAAGATAGGTGCATGATGTGTCTGTCTTGCAGAAAATGACCACCTCAGATGATGTGGAGACATATCTCTTAACCTTTGAGAAAGTCGCCACAAGACTAAAATGGTCGCCAGGAACCTGTGCAGAGAAGCTGATGCCATATTTGACCGGTGAAGCTCAGCATGTTTATGTTGATTTACCTGATGAGCAGGCTGCTCTCTATCGAGAAGTAAAAGCTGAAATCTTGGCCCGGATAGCTGTGACTGGAGCGGGGAGAGCTCAGCGCTACCATGACTGGCGTTATCTCCCAGGAAAATCGGTTCGCTCACAAATGGCTGATCTCTCTAAAGTGATAAAGGATTGGTTGCAGCCAAATACCAATACACCTGGCCACATGGTGGAGATACTGGCAATTGACCATTGTGTCCGTGGGCAGGAAAGGAGCTTACAGAGATGGATGTTACAAGCGGATCCACAGTCTTATGAGGAACTTGCTATGGCGATAGACCATTACTCAGCACTGCAACGCATGTCTAAGGCTCCAGAGGAGAATCCAAAGCTATTGTTCAAGTCAAAGTGGACACCACAGCTGGCACCACCATAGTCAGAGCAGTCTCGGTGGAGTGCTAGGAATGAAAGCCTGACTGAAGACCGTCCAATAGGTTGTGACAAAAGAAAGCAAATCAGGCAAGTGTAGGCAAACCTCTCAAGAAGCTTGGCGGAGATGAGATGTGGTGATAATCTGTGGAAGAACTAGTTATTTTCAGAATAGCAGTAATTGCCACATCTTATATATCAAAATCATTGGTCTATTTGTTTGTTTGTTTGTCTGGTTATGCATTCGGCCACCCCTTGTCACTCACCGGACTGTGAGTGCTACTTCTCGTGTGTTTAGGAACCGTGGCCGTCCACCATCCTGAGGGTCTGCGCATGTGCAGCCCTTTCAAGCCTTCAGTTTCTGTTGCTTTTCATTAATTGGCTGATCAGGCAACACTCCCTATTTAAAGCACCTGAGGTCAATACCTCGTTGCCTGATCTTGGAGTCTCATTCCTATGAGCCTCTGAAGGTGTTCCTGTGTTTCCTCGTGTATTCAGCTCCTGCTGATTCCTGTTAATTCTATTGTGGTTTCCAGACCACTTCAACTCTCCTGTGTTCATCGTGTCTACACCAGCTGATTCCTATCTGCTGCCTCCGTTGTTTCTACAGAGTTCCTACTCACTTCAACTCTCCTGTGTTCATCGTGTCTACACCAGCTGATTCCTATCCGCTGCCTCCGTTGTTTCTACAGAGCTCCTACTCACTTCAACTCTCCTGTGTTCATCGTGTCTACACCAGCTGATTCCTATCTGCTGCCTCCGTTGTTTCTACAGAGTTCCTACTCACTTCAACTCTCCTGTGTTCATCGTGTCTACACCAGCTGATTCCTATCCGCTGCCTCCGTTGTTTCTACAGAGCTCCTACTCACTTCAACTCTCCTGTGTTCATCGTGTCTGCACCAGCTGATTCCTATCCGCTGCCTCCGTTGTTTCTTCAGAGTTCCTGCTCACCTCAACTCCCCGGTGTTCATCGTGTCTGCAGCCAGCTGATTCCTATCCGCTGCCTCCTTTGCTTCTACAGAGTTCCAGCTCATCTCAACTCTCCTGTGTTCATCGGGTCAGCGCTCCGCTGCTACCATCTCTGTTACTGGAGTTCAGACCGCCTCAACTCTCCCGTGTTCTTCATGTTCCAGTTCCTTTTACTACTGCTTCCAGAGTATTGCCTCGTTCATGCTGGTTTACCTGCCGTGCGCTGCACCAACTTGATTACCGCTTCCACCTTCCAGTGGTCTCTCCTCCTGCCGGCCTTCAGCCGCTCAGGTATCCCTGCACATCTCTCTGACAGCCTGCTCTCCTGAACCGCGGTATGCATACTTCTCATTGACTTTGCTTGTGTATTGCATATCTAGCTGGACTGAGTTGTGTTCTCCTCCGGAGTCCTTTATCCACTGAGACTATCGCTACCATTGACTTTGTTTCCTATTTGCCTGGATTGTTATTGTGACTTTGTATACTTTAGCAGTGCTGCTCTGTTATCATTGTATTGTGATATCATCGTGGGATCAAGTCCTGTGTGCCCGTGTATACTCTGCATAGCATTCATCTCCTCGTGCTCTCCTCACATATATATTGTAGTGGTACAACTTGCTATATGCAGACCACTAATTCCTGTTCCCTGTGACACCAGTTTCCAGTATCCTCTCACATAGCAGTGGTACAACTTGCTATCTGCAGACCACTGACTTCCCTGTTATCTACCTTCACCTGGATTCCATTCCTTCACCTAGACAGCGGTACAACTTGCTTTACGCAGACCGCTGACTCTCACCACCTCCTCGCTACCTCTGGACATTCCTCCTCACTATAGCAGTGGTACAACTTGCTATCCGCAGACCACTGACTATCCTCACGTTTCCTTGTCCATCTAGTTCCTCGTGTACAGTTATATACTCATTACCAGTGCTGCTAGTCATAGACTTTTCCTGAGCATTCTCTCACCATCTGCTGTTCCTCCTGTTCCGTTGTCACCCTGCTACCAGAGTACCTATTACCACCTATATTACTCTGGTAAGCCATCATCTGGTGATTTCCTGGGCAAAGACTCCTAGTGCCCGTGACACCCCTGCACCGATTAGGATGAAACCTATACGTCCCGTTGCTGCACGTTGGGCAGAACTTTGACCCGGGGAGAATGTTCTTGGCCTTAGACTGAATGGATTTGGATGAAAACTTCACAGAGTGGTAACATTGAATTCCAAAAGACATTTTTGTGGCTTAAGCCTCCAGTCAGATCTCCCATTCATGTACGCTAAGCAGAACTTTGACCTGGGGAGTCTGTTCTGGGCCTTTCACTGGATGGATTTAGATGGAATCTTCACAGAGGCGTGGAAATTGGTCTGGAATGCCTAATGAAATGTTTATGGTCCCGGTCGGATTTCCCGTTGGTGTACGCTGGGCAGAACTTGACTCGGGGAGCCTGTTCTGCCCCTTCCACTTGATGGATTTGGATGACATCTTAGCTGCTAATTATTTTTAGAATATTGACAGTTACATCCAACTCATTGATAACTTAATAACTTGAAGATTCAATTCCGGGCAACGCCGAGTTACTACAGCTAGTGTTTGAATCAAGATGGAAAGATACCAGTGGAGAGAGATATATAACAGATATTATGTTGGCACTGTTCCACATCAGTTTCTTGAGAGGGCACAGCAGTTCCGTCTAATGGATAATGATTCCTGCTCTCCTTGGACCACCAACACAGTGAAGGGTTCCTTTTTTCATTGTTATCTGCTTAATCTTTGCTATATTGCTTTGCATATTTTGTGGCTGCTCAGATCCAGTCCACTGGCTTATCCCCTCTTAGCGGGGGAGGGCAGAGTCTGTTATTCCTTTTGCTATGTACATTTCCTAAGAGTCTATTCCTAAGGTAAGGTCTCCAGATCTCTCACTCATTGCAGCGGAGTCCAGCTCTGATTTTATTACCTGCCAGGGGCGGATCTAGAAAATTGCTATACCACGGGCGATTTCGTTTTGGGGGGGGGGGGGGGCGATTTAGGCCCCGCCCCATTTTTTACATCTAAGGCTGCCGGCGGCTGCACACTATGTGCAGGTCCACTCGGCAGTGACAGTGTGCTGCCCGGCTGCTATGATTGTGTTTTAAACACAACCAGAGCAGCCGGGCAGCACACTCACTGTCAAACGGACCTGCACATACTGTGCAGCCGTCGGCAGCAAGTCCCTGCTAGGGAGGGGGCGATTGCCCCGATCGCCCCCCCCCCCCTGGATCCGCCACTGTGCCAGGGGTTACTTTTATGGGAGTGGGGATCGTCAGTGGCAGAGAAGCCGCTGAGCTCCTGGTAGGCACATCAGTGCATCGATGGTGGCTAACTATGGGCCTGAGTCATTAAGGAAGGTAAGGCAAAAAAAGGAGTAAATGTTCTCAGACAAAACATATTACGATACAAGGGGTGCAGATTAGTTTATTATATTGCACATAAATTAAATACTGGCTGTTTGTTTTAACCTAGAACAAAAATACTCGATAACTATTATTACAGTGAAAATTAAAATTGATCTAGGATATGCCCTATTCCAATTATAAATCTGTCCTCACATTTGAAATTTACCTCTCCCTCCATTGCAACATGGTTTTGCCCAGGTGCAAAGTTACTCCTTTTTTATGCTTTACTCTCCTTAATGACTCAGACTCTATGTGTCCTTTACCACTCAACTGTCTTAGAAACACATGCAGCGGGTATTTTTACCATTTTAATATTAATTTTAACAATTTCACAGATGCTGACAAGTGCAATGCTTGTCACTTTTAGACAATGTACTAGTACATTCTATAAGCAACCAGTTTCCAAGCGTCTTCTTGAGGCAGTGCTGTGTAGTTGTACTCCTGAGTCTCTGGGACTTGTGCATTGCACATACTCAAGATGCCCTTTGATCTCCTTGTACCTCCGACAGCTACCAGCTCTCTTGTGGTGTTTGCAGAGTCCTTGAAAATTACCTTCATGGTGTTGATTAGTTACTTTTGACGTTGCTTTGTGTTGGAGAAGAGTATGCTGCATGGCTAATTTCTATGGTTTACTGTACAGTACAGTGTATGCTTTCCTAAAATAAATCTAAGAATATCAGTCTACAACACTATCACTTTACTGTGGCTGATGGTTTCTCTTTTTACTAGCTTCAAGAATCCAGTATATAATTTCCAACATGCTACCCCTACCTCACCTCCAAGCCCCCCCTCCTCCGTAACCCCTGCCTCCTTTTTGTCCTTTCTTTCCCATCCTACCTTACCTCCTCTATACCCTTTACTCTATGCCCTTTATACCCCCTTCTGCTCTATCCGTTGTCTCATCCTCTTCTTCCTCCCATCCTACCTTACCTCCTCTATACTCCCTTCTTCTCTATCCATTGTCTCATCCTCTGCTCCCTCCCATTCTACCTTACCTCCTCTATACTCCCTTCTTCTCTATCCATTGTCTCATCCTCTGCTCCCTCCCATCCTACCTTACCTCCTCTATACCCCCTTCTTCTTCTCTATCCGTTGTCTCATCCTCTTCTCCCTCCCATCCTACCTTACCTCCTCTATACCCTCTTCTTCTCTATCCGTTGTCTCATCCTCTTCTCCCTCCCATCCTACCTTACCTCCTCTATACCCTCTTCTGCTCTATCCGTTGTCTCATCCTCTTCTCCCTCCCATCCTACCTTACCTCCTCTATACTCCCTTCTTCTCTATCCATTGTCTCATCCTCTGCTCCCTCCCATTCTACCTTACCTCCTCTATACTCCCTTCTTCTCTATCCATTGTCTCATCCTCTGCTCCCCCCCATCCTACGGTACCTCCTCTATACCCCCATCTTCTCTATCCATTGTCTCATCCTCTTCTCCTTCCCATCCTACCTTACCTCCTCTATACCCTCTTCTTCCAAGGCCTACCTGCTCATTATCCCTACCACTGTCCCTCTATCACCTCTTCTTCTACCCTCCTGCAACTTGGACCATTTAGCCTCCACTTCCTCTGCTACCCACCTTAACCACTAAGTCTAATGTCACCACTGCTGCTATTTTGTCTCATTACCCCCTTCCTCTAGAATGTCACCACTTATGATCAGGACCCTTTAGCTTATGTCTCATGTGTGTCTGTCAGGTGCTATAGAATCTGTGGCACCATACAAATAAATGGTGGTGATGAGAATGTTACGTGGGGAAGGGGGATGGATTCTAAAGTTAATTTTTAACTATCAAATTCCTTTCCCATTTTACAACCCACCACTTCTAAATTTCCACTTCGACCAATATGCGTGAGAGTATTCAAAGCTCTGAGGATAACAGGGTTGGAACCAAAGCTCACTAGATAGTCAGTTCTCTAGGTTCACTGGCCCCACCGGTAAGGAGACAGGAAAGTGATAATAACTTATTTTATTATCCATGGTGCACACACTAAGCAAAATAAATTAGTGGTCTCCCATCTGCTGTTATAGTGCTTTTCAGTTTGAATTGAAGAGTTGCTGGACCTGACCCTCCTGTTTTTAACCCCTTCTACTCTTTTTTGATGTCATAGAGTAAACAGCTTTTTCACACTTAGCGTGAGCTGCCTCCCACTCCCTCTCTGGATATCACAGCAATAACAGATCTGGCATTTAATAACAGAGTGGGCCGTGGTTGTTCAATTGGCCCACTGATGACAGACCGGTTTGGCACAATATCCCTAATGTAAGGCCCAGGTCTGTCACAGAAGCTAATAGAAAAATGAAATCACATTCACTATTGCTTGGCAAGACAGTTATAAAGAATGGGCCTGGTTCATTAAGACAAAAAAAATTAACCTAAACTGCGGTTTTTTTAAATGCACGTAAATTGAGGATAGACACGTCTGTATTCATCTAAGAGCAGATCTGAAGCTACGTCTCTTGTTAAAAATGGCTCTGCTCCAACAGACAATAGACTGCAGGATATGTCTCATACATATGTAGAATATAAAGTCCCAAAAGAACACAGAAAAAAAATATATAATCTGTTAATGTCATCTGTTAATAATACAGTCAGACACGCTGCCCTTGAAAATATCTTTTATATATTATTTTTAACAGATATTATTTTCTCAGTACATATTTTCAGATCACAGTTTATTTTCAAAGTCAAACCCCTACTGATTGCAGCCTCTGGGAACAAGCAGAGGGGCAAGAAACTTTGACTGTAGCTACTAACTTTGACAGGGTACTCTTGCCTGCCAGAATTAGAGGTGTGTCATGAATGTGGCTGCTAATTGGACAGAAGCCACGGCCAATCTAAGCAGGCGTTGCAGATCTGTGAACTGAATGACTGAGGGAGGATTAGTATGTTACAATTAGAGATGGGCGGGTCCGGTTCTCCGAGAACCGAACCCACCCGAACTTTGGGTATCCGAGTACCGAGCTGAGCAGCTCGGTACTCTCCCGCCCATTCCGAATCCAAATCGAGGCCGAACGTCATTGTGACGTCGTCGGATCTCGGGACTCGGTTCTCGCGATACTTCAACTTTATAAATACACGCCTCCACAGCAATCCATCGCCATTTGACAGAGGGAGAGAGCAGGGTGTAGTCATAGGCTAATTAGAGCAGGGACAGAGAATACCATATTGTTCTTGCAATTGCTCTAACCAAAATCGCTAGTGCAGAGAGGAGGATAGAGGTTTATTATTTTTTCTTCATATTTGGCACTCCCCAGCGCTTTTGGGGTGTCCCCCATAATTGTGCATTAATATTTCTGGCTGTCAAAAGTCATATCTGTCAGCAGTATCTACTAAATAATTTGTAGCACACCTCAGTGTTTTTGGGGTGTCCTCCCTAATTGTGCATTAATATTTCTGGCTGTCAAAAGTCATATCTGTCAGCAGTATCTACTCAATAATTTTTAGCACTCCTCAGTGTTTTTGGGGTGTCCTCCCTAATTGTGCATTAATATTTCTGGCTGTCAAAAGTCATATCTGTCAGCAGTATCTACTCAATAATTTTTAGCACTCCTCAGTGTTTTTGGGGTGTCCTCCCTAATTGTGCATTAATATTTCTGGCTGTCAAAAGTCATATCTGTCAGCAGTATCTACTCAATAATTTGTAGCACTCCTCAGTGTTTTTGGGGTGTCCTCCCTAATTGTGCATTAATATTTCTGGCTGTCAAAAGTCATATCTGTCAGCAGTATCTACTCAATAATTTTTAGCACTCCTCAGTGTTTTTGGGGTGTCCTCCCTAATTGTGCATTAATATTTCTGGCTGTCAAAAGTCATATCTGTCAGCAGTATCTACTCAATAATTTTTAGCACTCCTCAGTGGTTTGCGCTCAGAATGGATTCAAAGCAGTCCACATATGATCTAAATGAGCAACCAGGTTCTGTCACCAGTCCTGATGTTAGTGTTCCCAGTACGTCATCTGGCCAAGGCGATGTCAAACAACAGAGTGTTTTCAAATTAGTGCAAAAAACAAAAACCAAAAAAAAATTTACTGTATTGAAGCGAAAAAGAAGTGTAACTGAGCAAAAGTTAAGTGACGATAAAAAAAAAATTGCAAGCATGCCATTCTACACACGCAGTGGCAAAGAGAGAATGAGGCCTTCACCTTTGGCTATTAGTGGCAGATCCCAAAAAGTTACCCAGCCTACAATTGGTGCACAACTACTGTTACGCGTCAAAGCCGAGCTGCAAGATAACAGTGAGGCATTACAGGAGAATATTTGCTCTGATTCACAAATGATAACAATCCCTGTGGAGAGTCCATCCAACAGTGGGATGTCTAATCGTGAGCATTCTGCTGATGTGTGCCTTAATAGCCCGAGTGTAGCCGGTGATACCCAAATTGAGGATGCCACTTTGGAATTAGAAGAGGATGAGGGGGAGATTTGTGTAGGCGACGAGGGCGCTAATGATGATGTTGATGATTATGATGCAGACAGATACCAAATTGCCTTTCTCAATTTCTATTTATATTCTAGATTATATAACGGCTGAATAGTTTTCTATTTTACTCCTAGTGGAGAGAGGATCTGATGCAGACAGATACCAAACTGCCTTTGTCCATTTCAATTTATATTGTACAGTATATAACGGCTGAATTTATTAGTATTTTATACAAGTGGAGGGGGGCCTAGAGAGACAGAAACCAAACTGGCTTTCTCCATGTCAATTAATATTGTACAGTCTATATCGGCTGGATTTTTTGGTATTTTATACAAGTGGAGGGGGGCCTAGAGAGACAGAGTGACCCCAAACTGTCTTTCTCCATGTCAATTAATATTGTACAGTCTATAATGGCTGAATTTTTTAGTATTTTATACAAGTGGAGGGGGGCCTAGAGAGACAGAAACCAAACTGGCTTTCTCCATGTCAATTAATATTGTACAGTCTATAATGGCTGAATTTTTTGCTATTTTATACAAGTGGAGGGGGGCCTTGAGAGACAGAAACCAAACTGGCTTTTTCCATTTCTTTACATATTTAACTATAAGTGTAGGGTGTAATATACATTCAAAGACGATGGCTGCATTGCCAATATGCATAGATGGAGAGGAAGACAATCTGTTTTGTGTGTAGAATAGGCCTACCAACGAAGAATTAAACTGTTTTTTTGGATGATTTATTACCTCAACAATTAGATTACTTGTCTCTAAAACAGTTGGAGCACTAAATTGGGTTAATTTAGGCCCAAAAACATGGATTTTCCCAAAAAATAGCAAAACAAAACCAAACAAAACCAAAACCAAAACCAAAACACGCAATGGCGGTTTTGCAAAACCAAAACCAAAACCAAAACACGACGGTAATCCAGATCCAAAACCGAATCCAAAACCAAAACACGGGGGTCAGTGACCATCTCTAGTTACAATCAAAACTTACCCTACCCCCCCCCCTACCCCCTTCTGTGACGAGGTATCAGGCAACCCCTTTACACATTTGGTATTTCTGAAGAACACTAGACACAAAGATTTAGTTTACTTTTATCTTTTTACAATAATCTAAGTTGTTTGTGAGGAACAGACGCAAGAACAAGTCGTTGTCCCAGACCTCTCTACTATTGTTACATCAGGCAATGGAATAGTTAGATACGCCATTGATCCCTTTATCATAATATGTAGATACTGGCTTATGATAAATAATATTTGGGAGTCCAGAAACCAGCTGATCTCAAATTCTTGTGGCAATTTGTGTTAAAATATATTGAATTAAGATAAATAAAGTTGAAATCATAAACAAAAAATTCATGCAAGGGGTTCACGCTACACAATAGCAATATCATACAGTTTATTGGCCTCTAATTTTTTTTATTTACTGACAGTGAACGTTTATTTTTTTTTAATTAACTAGCAGTACATTTACTGATGGTTGGCACCAGTGAGTGCATCACTCTACTCCCCTTTCTTATTCATTATTCAGCCCCTTAACTTGTTATTATTTGTATTTTTCTCCCAATATTCTGTTTGAACCTAAAGGCGATATTGTTCTGTCACTGGTGGGTTTCAAGCCGGAGAATCGCTAAGCGCACTTTCATGGACAATCGATTGCTAAATCTCTGAGCATTTTTCTGATACTGAGCATTTCCTCTCATTTTTTTTCTGGCGATTTTGAAGTTTAAAAAGCAGAGAAAAAACAACCACCAGAAATCAGTGCTGAATAACAGAGAATACACTCTCTGTGTGACAGTTAATTGTCAAATGTGATTTATTTCAACAGCGTAGCATTTTTCAGCGTAGTGTCACACTGTTTCTGCAGAGTTTAGTAAAAATCACAGATGAAAAGACTGCAAATATTTTCCCCTAGATAACCCTATGGAGTACACAGGGCAAGAAAATTAGATAAAATACTGATTTCCGTCACCTTTAAGGTGGTGTAAGTTTCAGGCCAGTTTATAGGACTAAGAACCTTGCAACATATTGGAAACAAAGGAATGCCTGTAAAAACACACCTCCACCTCTATTCATTTGGAGATCTTGTTCTGCAAAAGAAAATCTTGTTCAGCTTGCACATCTGCAAATGCAAACTTTGCTGAATAAAACCATCTGTAATCCATAAAAGATAGGGGCTAATACAATTTTTTTTACGTTTCAAACCTGTTGTAGGTCTCTTTGTGTCTGTGGTTCATAATTAAGCCATAACTCCCAACTGTCCAAATTTAGGCAAAACAACTCCTATTTGAGGGGTATCTCCTGCTTGCAGACACCTTTGTCCCAGGGATTGGAAGGTTGGTAGATATGTCCTGTTTACTACTGCTTGGCACTGGTGTGCAGGTCAATAAAAGGGTGTTTTGTGGGGAGGGGGTCAGTGGTGCACGCAGGGGGGGTTTCTGAGTCTCCAGAAACCCCCCCCCTATGCTAACTAAGTGGCCGCTATAGCTGCACTATCCTATACAGCAGCCGCGGTGCTGTCAAAGAAGCGTCCGCGGCGGTACTGTAGTGTATACAGTGTACACGCCGCGGATGCTTCTTGGACAGCGCCACGGCTGCTGTATAGGACAGCGCTGAAGAAACGGAGCAATCCTCCGTTTGCCCCTGGGGGTGAGTGCATATCTCCCAACTGTCCTGATTTAGGTGGCACAGTCCTGAGCTGTGGACTCTGTCCTACAGTCCGGGGGCTTGGGAACTATGTCTCATTCACTTCTGCTCTACAAAGAATGGGTGGTTTTAGGGGAGGTGAAGGGGACTGGGTACATTTGTCCTGCTTCCCCAAATGTAAAAGGTGAAAGGTTTTGGAAAGGGGCGGCCTAGCACTATCAAAGTCATGCCTTTGGAGGTGTGACCACGCCTCCATTGTGATCTGCCCACGACCCTTTCTAAGACTGTCCCGATTTAAAGACCTTCAATGTTGGGAAGTATGATTAAGACATTTTGGGTGTGTTTTTATTTCTGCAAGACTTCCATTTCGGTTCAGAAAGAGGTGAAATAATAGATGTCTAAGTTACAAAAACTTTGCTTGTATGAAGTGAGACATGGAACAACACTAGAACCACAGAGAAGGTGACACAAGTGGGCAGGGCATAAAAATGAACAGAATCCCTTGAGTGTAGAAGGTGCTGCTTCCCTTTGCCAAAGGCTTTTGAGAATGGGATTATCCAAGGAAGTTAATTTTAAACTATTGAGCTGTTTTTACCACTTTGAAAACAATTCCCGATCAAACAGGTATTTGTTTAGGCAGTAGTAAGTACAGTTGGCCATATATTTAGAATGAACCAGGTGAGGTTAGAACACTTCCTAAACTGCCCTTTCAGTTACAATATCCACTGATTAAAACAATTGTAACTTTTCAGCCTAAACAAAATTATAAAGAGCTAAAAGGAATTTAAAGCATTTGAAATATTATTTAATAATGCTAGCCGCCTCATAAACATGCATTAAATATATTTTGGATGATAGTTACAGTTAAACTTTTTTGGCTTTACAACTAAAAAAAGAAATATCAAGAATTAGAAGAAAGGCCAGCTAAGGCAAAACTAGGAAAATCAAATATAGATTTTTTTTTTTTTTACTATAGACTAAAAAAAAAAAGTATTCATGATCTGTGAGAAAGTATAATATTTTATGCAAACCTAATTCTTATGGAAAAGACCACAGTTATGAAGTTACAAATGTTTCTAAATTAACATACCAAATAGCAATATAGAACTTGGCATCTGAGGATCGTGAGAGTCTATTTGAGTTATTTACTCCGTACAACCATCAGGAATTTATTTATGGGCAATTCTAACATTATTTCTGTAAGATAGGGAAACAAGTACAGTACATGGAAACAGATTTTTCATGAACCACATATTACTTGTCATACTTGGATCTAAATGTGGGTTGTGTATGTGCTGTTTTAAAGTGAAAGTTCCATATATTTGGATGTGTTTTAGCATTTTTCTTTCTTTTGCTCTTCCCAGGGAAATGAATAATGCTTATTTCTTATACAAGAGCATCAAAGTTCTAAGGCTAGGTACACACTATAGAAAATTTCTCCTGATGCAATATCACTAATGATTTTACCAACGACTGAAAGTCCCGATCAGCAGCCGATTCATGAGAACACAATATACACGTTTTACAATATTTATCTTCACAGCTGTACTCTTCATCTGTCAAAGCATCGGCTGAAAAGATTGTGACTCTGTAAACTCTATAGAGATCTGGTCGTCAGTGCGTACACACTGCAGGATTGGAACGACATTGTTCCATCAATGAACAAGATTTTAAGTCCATTTATAAAATCACTTGAAATAATACAATGCGCTTTGGAACGCTAAAGCGATATCGGGTCGAAAGGTCGTTTATCGTGTCTTTGGCCTGATAATCGTGTGAAAAACCTGTAGTGTGTAACCAGCCTTAGGTAGAATAAGCTTGGTCAAGTGGACCATCAAGTGATAACTGTGATTGTCAGTTCTCTGTGTAGTTTGGTTACTGATACATATGACTGTTCTTATCAAAAATGCCTTTCTTCTATTTGAATTCTTATACAATAATCATTAAACATGTAAAAAATACAAAAGGTTAGGTGTAGGGCCTGTAGAGTATTCTACATAGTATGGTGAGTTGGACGCATCTCAGCTGATCCTCATTATATTATACACCTGGAAAAGAGCACTTGCAACAGATACATTTCTTGAAAGGTGTATGAGCGTCTACATTCAAGTTGGTCACATATACTTGACCACGCCCTTACTGTACTTGGCCTATGCTTGCATGCCTCTTGTCTCCCCGATCCACTCATATAAGCGCAAGGAGTCATTCAGCAAGATGCACCTGACTCTCTATACTGATGCGCATGCGCAGTAGTGACATTCGTATGTTAGTCTATGCAAATGGCCATGAGATGAAGTTCTGTCATGCCTTGTCAGTTCCATGCTGGGTCTTGTTATACTTAAACACTTATATTCAACAACAAAAGATAGAGTTTTACAATGAAGGCGGTAGTAGAAGTGGCGGTCTGGCATACCACCTTACACCAGCCCACTTCCACCACTGGCTATATACATACTTGCAAACCCAAGCACTGTCCAGCAACCATTTCTCCACCATGCACTTAAGTGTCCCTTCTCTACCTCATTGCAATCTCCTTCCTCATTCTCTTCCTCATCCACATCCACGTCTCAGACCCTTTTCTTCCTCCATTAATTCCATAGCCTATGCTGAATGGGACGCAGTGAAGATTTGATAAGGATTTGCAGACACGCAGCCAGTTAGCAATAGAGCTTACTTCAGAATGATGCCGCCAGAGAAGAATGATCACCTGCAGGTGGGAAGTCCCATCTCACAGCCCCTACCTCAAGCCCGAAGCCCCCTGTGACCGACGCCCCACCCCTCCACTTGAGGACCTCTGCTGTGGATGATGCAGTTTCTGTGTGATTTTATCACTGGATAAATCAACTTTGTGCCCAGAAATTCAGGAATACATCTAATATCCCATAGGTACTAGGTACAATCCAGAGATTCCATGTATCAAACGTTAGGACCATGTGAGCTGGCAGATATGTATTAGAGAGTTTATTGAAATTTAAAGTTAATTTAAAAAAAATCCCTATAAACAGAGAAGGAAACAGAGGGCCTGATTCATCAAGGCACGTATACTCAGTGCAAAGTGTGTCTGTTTTAAAACTCATGTAAATTGTGTATACGTGTGATACCCAGGAAACTGCTGGGCATTAAGAACAGTGAAACAGGACTGTCTCACAGCATGATACAGGAGAAACTCTAGGACCCAGAAAAAGTCCAGTCTGAAAGACTGCTGGAAAGTTCCAGGGTTTTGTGACACTCTAGTTATAACTGAAATACAAATTTAATCTCCAGTACCCACTCTAATAGTAAACTGGTATCTGAAGCATCCTTTAATTCATCATAACCTGAATATGCTAGCAAAGGAACAGCATCATTCTTGACTTTTCTCCTGCAAGACCAGATTAAAGCACAGTGATAATAGTCCTGGCATTATGTTATACCTGAGACAGTAACTGCTGTTTTTGATCACTGTACTGAAGTTACAAGACTGCTATTATAATAGTGTGACACCATTATAATAAAAGTGCCTCCTGTCTGGTTCTAATGGGTACACGTACAAAAAGTCTGGCCAGTGAAAACCTTTATGCTAATTAGCTCTGCTGATGATGGACTTCTTTTAAAGGGGATTCATTAACTCTGATATTATTTCCTTGTGATGTGTTGTTTGCGATGAATGGTCTTTATGATTTTAGGGACAAGGGCCCTGATTCAGTAAGAAAAGTTAAGCAAAAAATTGAGTAAGTAGTCTCCTGGACAAAACCATGTTACAATGCAAGGGGTGCAAATTAGTTTTCTATTTTGCAAATATGCTAAATACTGGCTGTTTTTTCATGTAACACACAAATACTTGATAGTTTATTTGTACACTGAAATTTAAAGTTGATATTTGTGTGCTACATGAAAAGACAGCCAGTATTTTACTTATGTGCAAAATAATAAACTAATTTACACTATTGCAACATAATTTTGTCCAGAAAACTTACCCAAATTCTTACCTAAGTTCCTTAATAAATCAGGCCCTAGAACTGTATTATTATAATTAGATTGTACTTGTTGCTAATTATTCTTCGTTCAGAAATATTTTAGTGACGTATTGTTCATGTATAATACATCTGACGTCACTTCATTAATTTGGTGACCTACTTGTATTGGGGATTCAGATGTTCTCTGTCCCACTACCGTGCCGTGACCGAGAGAAGAGCATCCGGAGACCAGGAACAATCCGCAATACATTCTATCAACATCTGCTTCATTTGTACGTCTGAATTCAACAAGGGACGGATGTGAAGATACGTGTTCTAATGAATACGGGTGTGGGTCTGCTCTATTAGACCAGATACTGCAGGATACATCCAATACATATGTGAATTATAAAATCACAAAAGAACAAGCAGGAATAAAAAACATGTCATCTGTTAATAATATAAACATTCATGATAAAACATCAAATAAATAAAAGTGTGGGTTTTTTTAATTTATTTTTTAACTTGAAATACATTTATTAGTATGTTATGAATGTTTCCTGTACATTAAATATTTTTTTACAGATTCTCCAGAATGAAAACACATGTTCTAGCATACATACACAGCCGCCTTCACTAGTAAACGTCACTTAGACTAGACCTGTAGCTGAAACAAGAGATACGGTTGAAAAATAAGTACCTGAGAGATGCCCAGAGCTTAAATCGGACACTGCTGTGTGCGCTCAAGCTTGGCATGTCCTTACTGTACATTACTACAAGCACACTCACCTCCCCCACCCCATTCCCTCCCTGAAATTGTAGACTGCAGTAAGTGTCCTTTGCCCTCAAAGCTGAATTGAACGGGGCTGCGTTCTGTGGTGTATGGTCCAGTTCTGTGGTGTATTGTCCAAGAGCAGGGGCAAACGCAGGATTGGTAGAGAGCGGTTTCCACACCACGCCACCAGTGGGCGTGACCAGCATGCATGGAGGCGTAGCTATAATATTAGACAGTGCTTGGCTGCTCTCCAACTCTTCCTATCCCCATAATATACATGGGCAATGCTGCGTGCACTACTGTTAGGTGCACACAGCTCTCCCTTATCAAGCAGAGCCGTGTGAAGCTGCGGCAGGGTCTAGCCACCTCAATTATACAGTGCCCCAGGCTTGGAGGGGGATTTCCAGGCACTAGGAAACCCCCCCTCGGTTTGCCTATGAAGAGAGAGTAAAATGTGGGAAAAGGAGACAGGAAAACATGAAAAAGGGAAACAAAACAGAGAAAGAGAGAAAAGAGAAAGGGAGAAAGCAAGAATTGTAAATCACAATTTTAAAAACATACTAGAGATGCTCAGGCTCGGTTCCCCGAACTTAGCAGATCTAGGCTCGGTACTTTCGTCATCGTTACGTCGTCAGATCTCGGATCTCGCGAGTTTTGGATTCTATAAGTACCGCCCTCCACGGCCATCCAGCGCCATTTCATAGAGGACACAGAAGGGGTAGCAGTGTTCTTCAAAGTCTCCAGTGACATTCAGGAGAGCTCCATTGCTCCATTGCTTTGCTAATTGTCATTGCTGAAATAGAAATAATAGGTCTGGCAGGCTTGGTCTTCTAAATCTGCAGTCATATTGTACTGTGTTATCAAAATGGATTCACAGCAGTCAGGGCCGGATTAACCCGAGGTCTAACTGGGCTATAGCCCAGGGGCCTCAGGCATCCAGGGGGCCCTTCAAACTCCTCAGCAGCATTATTGATCGGTCGGGGGCGGGGGCGCCACCGGCCCGATCGATGCTGCTGAGTACTGTCAGTGCAGTCCTCCGTCCCGGCGCGCTGTAGTCTGCTTACTGAGGAGATCTCGCGAGAGTTCATGAACTCTCGCGAGATCTCCTCAGTAAGGAGCTTACAGCGCGCCGGGACGGAGGACTGCACTGACAGGTAAGTGCTTGGGGGGGTCCTCGCGGGGGGTGGGGGGCGGCGGACGGCTCACATTGGGGGCCTCGCGGGGAATGGAGGGCCCCTTAGCCCAGGGGCCTCCATTCCCTTAATCCGGCCCTGACAGCAGTACACAGAAGACCAGGAGCACCAAGCAGCTGCTGGCACCAGTCATGATGATAATAATCCCTCTACTTCATCTGCTAAAGCCTATGTTAAAGTGCATAGTATTTTTAATTCCGGGAAACAAAAATGTAAAAAAACACCTTTCACCATGGTCAAGAAAAAAAGACCTGTAACTATCAACATTCAAAGAATGGTGGAAGATTATATTTTAGTTTTTGAACGGTATAAAGGCAACAGTTTTATTAACAAAGAACAACGTTGCTTGCAGAAGTAATGTAAGCATGGATGTCTAAATAGACGTGTGTATGTATTACCTTCCACTTTTGCTGCTGTTTCATTAGTATTGCAAAAAGTGTTTGTAATCTGCACTTACATCAAAGGTACCTAACTATATTATAATTTTTCGGGAATTGGGGCTGATTCGAAGCTCAGTGATCAACTTGCTTTTTGCTGTGAATTACAATGGCTCTTTTTAGTGCATTGTCTGGCACTCTGGATTGGTCTGATAAAAGCACGCATCCCGGGGGGGTTAGTGCTCATCGCCATGTATTAGCTGTAGAATTGTCACAGTTATCCAAGGAACCGGTGGAGCGATCAAATTAACTGATTTCATGATCCAAGGACAATTCCATCTTGCACAACTTTTCTTTTCTGCCACTGCTGTGTGGCAATGTTTCCTAGATGTGCTATGAACTGCTGTGTGTTTGTGTCATTGCTCTGTCGCTTAGCATCCAGCCAGGTCGCTGCAGTCTTTGTTTGAAAATAATATTGTGACGTGTGAGGTGGTCAAAATTGACTGCAAATGACTTGAAATTAGTGCTATTGAGGTTAATAATAATGTAGGGGGGAAAAAAGCAAAAATATGTGATTTTAGAAAAAAAATCGGAATCCAAAACCAAGTTTGCCCTAGAGGAACCAATTCTTTCTTGAGTATGACTCTTCATTACATTATTATATTATGTACAAATAGGGTAATGCGAGTTTAGCATTTACTGCTAACACTGTCATGTCACATCACTATGCTATCGATAGGAATAAGTATCCACACTTGTATGTCTGATGTACTCCTGGGACAAATAATACTGTTTTCGAGTTGAACACTTGCTTTGAAATACATTTTTACACCTATGCACAGAGCACAAATTACACCTAAGTATAAATATATTTTTATTTTAGGACAAGTTGAGCTTTCCATTGGTAACTCATTTGATTTTAAAGTCATATGATGTGTTAATTTACAATGTCATAAATAAGTAATAAATATATGTGTTGTAGAAAAAGTACAAACATTGCTTTTAAGAAATCGGGATTTGTGCACATAAAAAAATTGCTTTCCCACACCAATTATGCCTGAAAGGAGCAAAATGCATCACATTGAAAGTATGTGGCTCTATATATTTGTATATATAAAAGTGTCAGGGCTTTTCAGAACTGAAGATAATTGAGATAAAGTTCTGATTATGAGGGGAACTTTTTTCAGCAGGTTTCTCATTCATTCATCCCATTGAAAGACAAATTGAAAATGATTTGGCCATTCAGCACTCAAGCCATATGTCTGGGTCACTTATAGACCAACAGGACCTGTAAGTGGTCAGAAAATGAGGCATTCAGTTGTCACCTTGGGATAAAGAACATGCTCAATGTGATCTGATGAATTATTTGTGGTCATCATGCAAATTCTGCGGCCAAAGTTGCGGATTTGCAACAAATTGCCAATGTCTCTTGCAGCATCACTGCACACAGTTGTTAAGCTTTATACTGGTTGTTAGATTAAATTGCCAAATCACCAGATCGGTGCAATTTGGCACTGTGAAAATTATTCACAGGGCCAGACATTTGCCAATTCAGCTGGATGACCAGACATACATGTATGTGAGCATACTTAACTTATCTCATAAGATGGGACAATTTATATATATACATTTGGGAATTTAATGTGATACTAGATAGATATCTTAAAGGCAAATGGCAGTAGAGATATTTACACTGAATATTACTGAATAATGTGTTTCTCTATAGTAAAAAAAACAATAAGATATAACACATTTGTCAAGTTGGAAATAGTTCATATAAAGACAAGTCCATGAACAGAACAGAACATCCACTGATAACATTGATGACACCTTAGTTACAAGATGTTCGGTTTCAGGAAAACTGCTTAATTGATAGTTTCAGAGACTAATGACAATGGGCCTGAGTCATTAAGTAAAGTAAGGCACAAAAAGGAGTAAATCTTCTCTGCGACAACCCATGTTACAATGCAAGGGGTGCAAATTAGTTTATTATTTTGCACATAAGATAAATACTGGCTGTTTTTTCATCTAGCACACAAATACTTGATAACTTTATTTTTACACTGAAATTTAAAGTTGATCTAGGACATGTCCTATCCCAGCTATAAATCTGTCCCCACATTTTAAATTTACCTCCCCCCTCCAATGCAACATGGTTTTGCCCAGGTGCAACGTTACTCCTTTTTTATGCTTTGCTCTCCTTAATGACTCAGGCCCAAGATGTTATAGCCAAAACTGGGCAGATTGGCACAATTATATGGAATGTGCATCATTACCCCAGTTTTGCTTTTGCTACCAAAACACTATGGCTTGTTTATTCCCCATAGACTTTCATCATGTAGGAATAGTTTAAATACCAAGACCTGTGCATAGAATGTAGTAATGCAAATCTGCTCACTAACACTGGTATGCTGTGAGTGTGATCTGCTCACTAGTACTGGCACGCTGTGAGTGTGATCTGCTCCCTATGACTGGCAAACTGTGTGTGTGATCGGCTCACTATAACTGGTATGCTGTGAGTGTAATCTGCTCACTATCACACTGGTACGCTGTGAGTGTGATCTGCTCCCTATGACTGGCAAACTGTGTGTGGGATCTGCTCACTATAACTGGTACGCTGTGAGTGTGATCTGCTCCCTATGACTTGCAAACTGTGTGTGTGATCGGCTCACCATGACTGGTACGCTGTGAGTGTGATCTGCTATGACTGGTATGCTGTGAGTGTGATCTGCTCACTATGACTGCTACGCTGAGAGTGTGATCTGTTCACTATGAATAGTACGCTGTGAGTGTGATCTGCTCACTATTACTGGTACGCTGCGAGTGTGATCTGCTCACTATTACTGGTACGCTGCGAGTGTGATCTGCTCACTATGACTGGTGCGCTGTGAGTGTGATCGGCTCACTATAACTGGTGTGATGTGAGTGGGTCCACCTTCAGAAGGTGCGCTTTTGCTCATCAGGTGACTTCAGTAAATTTGAATTTTACAGTGCAATAGTCTGTTTTGTTTAAAAAATTAAAACATTTTTTAAAGGTGAACTCTTTAACAGGAGAACACTAGGGGGTAAATGTATCAAGCTGAGAGTTTTCCGGTGGGTTTGATAAACCAATCAGATTCTAGCTATCATTTATTTAGTACATTCTACAAAATGATAACTAGAATCTGATTGGTTGCTATAGGCAACATCTCCACTTTTCAAACCCGCCGGAAAACTCTCAGCTTGAAACATTTATCCCCATGTCTTCTGAAAGCTTACCATGCAAAAAGAAAAATTATATATGGATGTTTATTGTTACATTCCTCAATTAGGGCTGATTCATCAAGGAACACCAAGTGAACACAATTTCCGTTTTTTAAAATTAGAAGGAAATTGCACGCATGACCACCCGTATTCAAGTACAAGCGGATATCAAGAAACGTTTACCGGTATATGTATGCTCTGGCTATGCGGTACTTGCTGACAGCCACAACACACTGCAGGATGCACACAATGCATATGTGCAGTATAAAGCCCCATCAGAATAAATGGGAAAAAAAATATTAACCACATTAACACCTCACAATAATATAATCATTATTTGAAATACATTTAACTCTTTTTTTCTTGAAATACATAAATCAGAATGTTCTTAATGTCTACTGTACATAAATTGCAGTTGCTCTTATTTGCATAAATATCCATCATCACTATCACTTGACAAACACACCTGCCCTGTAGCAGGTGATAAGGCTGAAAACCACTTACCTGAGATATACCCAGAGCTGGAATCTGATGCATGTGCATGTGCTCAACCTTGGCACACCCTTACTTTACATTGTCTACATGTATACACCCCTTCCCTCCCCCGTTCAAATCGTAGGCTTTCGGAAGTGCAATTTGCGTTTGGACTTGAATTTTATGCATTTGCGTCCACTGGCGTAAAGTCTGTTTCTGAGCATGCACAGAGCATTTTCATGCAAAATACAGCACGCAATGGGACTTATATATGAAGATTAATCAGGACCTTTGTGTTTAGCAGTTATAAAACACTGTTATTGGAAAAATCTTTTGATCTGAAGAATGCCCATTACCTACAATATTTCTTCATAACTGAGCAATCTGGGAATTAAAGTTGTTTAATCTAATGAGAACCATGAATGGATGCATTGATAACCTGCTGTTCAGTAAAACAGTGCACAATTTTTCCCCCCTAAGATTCATATTCTTAACACTGTTGAATGGGGAAGCCATTAAGCCGAAGGCACTTAAAAGTAAGGGTGTGCACCGGGCATTTTTTGTGTTTTGGGTTTTGGGTTCTGATTAGCTTGAGGTTTTGGGTTCTGATTTGTTTTGCCAAAACACCTGACGAAAGGTTTTGGTTCTGATTTAAGGTTTTGGGTTCTGATTTATTTTTAAAAAAAGCATAAAAAGTGATAAAATCTAGTTTTTTGTTGGTTTTTCACTCCTACGCTATTATTAACCTCAATAACATTCAATAACAATCATTTCCAGTGTATTTGGAACACCTCACACTTCACAATATTGTTTTTAGTCCAAATCGTTGGACCGAGGTAGCTTTCTGGACTGCGTAGTGGAGTGTCCCCGGTACCCAATTTGGTACCGGGCCACAATAAAAAATTAAAAACTGGTCTCAATTCCACTGCACAGCTATTTGGACTGCATAGTGTAGTGGCCCCGGTACCCAATTTGGTACCGGGCCACAATAAAAAAACCTTAACTGGTCAGATTTTCACTCTACAGATGGCTGATCCTACATCCTCTGCAGCATATACAGGGTGTAGTTCTAACGCGTCAAAACCTCTTGTTTTTGACAATGACAGGTCATTTTAATTAATTTTGGATTTGGCCCCAACATTGAATGTAGTTTAATATCTGATACGCATCTATCTGGACTGCGTAGTGGAGTGGCCCCGGTACCCAATTTGGTACCGGGGCCACAATATGAAACCCTCAACTGGCCTGAATACCACTGCACAGATGGCGGACACCGGATGAACGTCTAACACCAACATAACAGTTAAGGCCGCAGTTATTTTTTTTGGGAGCTCCAAAAAAAAGCAAACGTAGCAATAGAAATGGCAGTTCCTCTTTTTTGGAAATACAGAAAGAAAGAAAGTAGTAATAGAAATGGCAGTTCCTCTTTTTTTTGAAATACAGAAAGAAAGAAAGTAGTAATAAAAATGGTAGTTCCTCTTTTTGGGAACTACATATATAATTAAAGTATTAAATAGAAGTGGCAGTTCCTCTTTTTGGGAACTACATATACAATTAAAGTATTAAATAGAAGTGGCAGTTCCTCTTTTTGGGAACTACATATACAATTAAAGTATTAAATAAAAGTGGCAGTTCCTCTTTTTGGGAACTACATATACAATTAAAGTATTAAAAACTGTGGCTGAAGTGATTGGTTTGTTTGGGCCCCCCCACAAACAAAGCTATTCATCTCTCCCTGTACAAACTAAACTGGCTCTACTGAGGCAAGATGTCGTCCTCATCCTCATCCTCTGATTCCTGGCCCCCTTCAGTTTGTACTTCCTCATCCTCACACATTATCAATTCGTCCCCGCTGGACTCCACAACCACAGGTCCCTCTGTATTATCTTGAGGGCAGTGCTGTGCTTGATTGAGGACATGATAATTCATTTTTATGAACATCATTTTTTCAACGTTCTGAGGAAGCAAAGCAACTTAATTCTCTGGCGCTAAATTCTATAGCTAGTATTACTCTATAAGAATATCGGTATCAAATGCAGCAATTTCAAAAAGAGACAGTGTCAAGTCTCTATATATAAACCAAAACAAAAACATTAGAAATGCGCAGAATAACCGTTGATATAATTTTATTAATTCTAGCTAATGCACATAAGTATGTACAAAAAATGAGGACTGATTAATATCACTTGAATAAAAGTCGATTGATACAAACATACAAAAAATTCTTGGCTAAGAATGAATATCTATAACACAATAAAAAAATCAGATGTATTCAATACATATCACAGTGGTCCATATATAATGTAAAACAATAATAACATCTTTATACAAAAATGTATATAATAAATTGTTATAACTCTGGATGAGTGTTCTGAGGAAGCAACCTCCTTCGCCGCTCCCTGACCAGGTTCCCCGCTGCACTAAAAACTATTTCCGAGTACACACTGGAGGGGGGACAACTCAGGTAAAATAGAGCCAGTTTGTACAGGGGCTTCCAAACTGCCTTTTTTTCCTGCCAGTAACAATATGGACTGTCTGACATGTAAATTTTGATGGTGTCAGCAAAGTAATCCTCCACCATTTTTTCAATTGTGACAGCATCAAATGCAGCGAGAGTAGACCTGTCTGCAATGGTAGGCAGGTCCTTCAGTCCGGACCAGATGTTATCAGCATCCCCGCCAACGGGTCTTTGAGGAAAACTGAGCTGTTTCCTCGCAGCCACAGGTGTGGAAGAAACTGATGGAGGAACTGGTGGCATGTCACGGTCCTCTTCAGAGGACAATTTCCTGACCAGCAGGTCTTTGCACCGCTGTAGACTTGTGTCCGCAGGAAACAGAGACACAACATACGCTTTAAACCGAGGATCCAGCACGGTGGCCATAATGTATTCCTCTGACTTTAAAAGAGTGACCACCCTCGGATCCTGGCAAAGCGTACGAAGGGCTTCATCAACAAGAGCTACATGCTTTGTTGAATCGCAATGGTTTACCAGCTCCTCCCTCACTTTCTCCAGCTGCTTCTGCAACAGCCTGATCAGGGGAATCACCAGACTCAAGCTGGCAGTGATGGAACTAACTTCTCGTGTGGCAAGTTCAAACGGCTGCAGAACCTTGCACAACACGGAAATCAGTCTCCACTGCGCTTGACTCAGGCGCATCCCCACTCCTTTTCCTATGTCGTAGGTGGCTGTTTAGGCTTGAATGGCCTTTTGCTGCTCCTCCATCCTCTGCAGCATATAGAGGGTGGAGTTCCAGCGCGTCACAACCTCTTGTTTGAGGTGATGGCAGGGCAGGTTCAGACTTTTTTGATGTGCCTCAAGCCTGCGGTGGGCACTGGCAGAATGCCTAAAGTGTCCAGCAATTTTGCGGGCCACCGCAAGCATCTCCTGCACACCCCTTTCACTCTTCAGGTAATGCTGCACCACCAAATTAACGGTGTGGGCAAAACATGGGACGTGCTGGAAATTGCCCATATGTAATGCCCGCACAATGTTACTGGCGTTGTCTGACACCACAAATCCCCAGGAGAGTCTAAGTGGGGTAAGCCACTGTGAGATGATTTCCCTCAGTTTCTCTAAGAGGTTGTCAGCGTTGTGCCTCTTACTAAAACCTGTGATACACAATGTTGCCTGCCTTGGCACGAGCAGCCGTTGTGGAGATGCTGCTACTGATGCAGCTGCTGCTGTTGCTGCGGAAGGCGATGCATCTACCCAGTGGGCTGTCACAGTCATATAGTCCTTCGTTTGCCCTGAACCACTTGTCCACATGTCCGTGGTTAAGTGAACAGTGGGTACAACCGCATTTTTAAGAACACTGAGGACACTTGTTCGTACTTCTCTGTACATCTTTGGTATCGCCTGCCTAGTGAAGTGGAATCTCGACGGGATTTGGTACCGGGGACACAATACCTCCATCAACCGTCTAAATCCCACTCCACTGATGGTGGACACCGGACGCACGTCTAAAACCAACATTGCAGTTATTGACGCAGTTATCCGCTTTGCCATAGGATGACTAGTGTCGTACTTGGTGCTCATGGCAAACGATTGTTGGACGGTCAACTGTTTGGTGAAAGACGTAGCGTTCTTGCGACTTCCCCTCTGGGAAGATGACCGATTACCAGCAGCAACAGCAGCAGCGGCAGTAGTAGACGTACCGCTGCAGGATTCCTCAAATGAATCCCGTATTGAAGAGGACTCAGTCTGGCTGGTGACTTGGCCTGCAGGACTAAATCTGATGGAGATCGTGGAGGAAGTTGACGAGGAGGGTGTTGGTGGTTTGTATCCAACAGGACCAAGGGATTTAGGTGTCCCTGGACTGATGACGGTCCTAGCCCCAGTTCCTGAACTAACCACTGAACTATGAAGGTTATTCAGGTGACGTATAAGGGAGGATGTCCCTAGGTGGCCAAGATCCTTACCCCTGCTAATTTGAGCTTTACATAAGCTACATATGGCCAGACATTTGTTATCCGGATTGGGGTAAAAATAACTCCAGACAGAAGAGGTGCTTTTCTTGGTCTTCTGAAAAGGCAGGACGATGGGCTTTTTCATCCCATGGACATCCACTTTTTTCCCCCCCTGGTGCCTCATTTAAAATAACCACATCAGCATCCTCCTCATCAAGTTCCTCCACAACGTCAGCTACATTAATAGCCTCCTTGACACCTTAAATATCCAAATCTAGAGCGACACTGTGGGTCATCCTTCCAGCATATGCAGAGGGTGTGCTGCAAATGGTGGATGGAGTCATCTCTTCCCGTACAGTGATGGGAAGGTCAGACTTCGCAACCACCAACACCCTTGGACTCGCCTTGGGGATTTGTGATGTCATCTGTTTAGAAGGCAGAGTTGTTTGCTGTGTTGTTGCTGACAGCACAACTCTTTTAAATTTTTTGGAGGGGGGGGAGGAGGAGGGCTTAGATCCTTGGGTGAAGCTGAACCACTAGTGCTGAACACGAGGCAGGGCCTAAGCCGTTCCTTGCCACTCAGTGTCGTAAAGGGCATATTGCCAAGTTTACGTTTCTCCTCAGATGTTTTCAATTTTCTTTTTTAACTAATTGTAGTGAACTTTTGCTTTTTGGATTTTACATGCCCTCTACTAGGAGATTGGGCATCGGCCTTGGCAGACGACGTTGATGGCATTTCATCGTCTATGTCATGACTAGTGCCAGCAGCTTCAGCATTAGGAGGAAGTGGGTCTTGGTCTTTCCCTACTTTATCCCCCAAATTTTGGTACTCCATTATATGCAGCACACGTTGTATTACAGTACTATTTTTTAAATACTGCAAGAACAGTGAACAATTTAAATAGATTGCAGTATTAATGTTAATGGCCTGCAATAATTTTTTTTAGACTTTTTTGAATATTTTTTTAATATTTTTTTAAAAAGGATTTTTGTCGAATTATAATTTTTTTGGAAGATTTTTGAATACTTTTAAAATAAAGATGCAGTTAGCAAAACAAAGCACAGGACAAAAGCACCGCTGGACTCCGCAAGGACACAGCACTGGACTGATGCACCACTGGACTCAGCAAGGATTTTTTTTTTTTTATATGTATTAATTTAATAGGATTTTTGTAAAATTTTTCTTTTTTTTTTTTTTCTTTTTATGGAATTTTTTTTAATACTTTTTAAATAAATATAAACTTAGCAGAACAAAGCACAGGACAAAATGCACCGCTGGACTCAGCAAGGACAGAGCACTGGACTGATGCACCACTGGACTCAGCAAGGACAGAGCACTGGACTGATGCACCACTGGACTCAGCAGGACAGAGCACAGCACAGCACAGCACGAGAAATAGCAGGACAGAGGACCACCTAACACACCCTCCCTGTTCCCTGATCAATGCCCGAGTGAAGATGGCGGCGGCAAGTGGGGAATTTAAAGGTTCCGAGTATTGCGAGATCCGACAGCGGGATTATGACTCAGAGCCTCGTTTTAAGTTTCGGAATCGGCGGGAATACCCGGACAGTGCTCAGATCTGACTCGGATCCGCAATGTTCGGGGGGGCTCGGATTCCAGGAATCCGAGTGCACTCATCCTTACTTAAAAGCATTGGTTTATGATCTCAGGCACTTACCCATTCGGGGTTAACGATATCCAGCCAATAGGATCCATGGGGAGTGGCTTAGTCTCTTCATAATTCTTCCCATGGAATGCTGGGTCTTTTCTTCCCGCACTTTCTCGGATGCCTTCCCTCCCGCCCAGCTTGAGGTGGTATTGTTCTTGTTTAACAATCTTTTATTACAGAGGAGGCGCAGTGGGTGGGAGAGTGGTGCAGTCAGCGACTAATCACAACGGTGCTTACGCTATATGGCCGCACGCCACTGCCCTTTCGAAGTAACATCACTCTTGATCCTTCTGCGTGGAGGATCCCTTGACCTGCTTTGCATGGCCGTCCATGTCGAGTCCAGAAGGGAGCAGTCACGCTGATGCCTGATTTAGCACCGGCCAATGTTAAGGGATTATTCCTTGATTTAGTTTAAATGCCATCTTGGCATTGCACTATTTGGTTAAATGATTGGTTGTTAGCTGACTGCGTTTGCTCTCGCCACCACCATTCTTAATTTTCAACTAATTTGGTATTGATAAAACTGCAACCTTTTGCCAAAAGTTTATACGTGTCTGTGTTTATTTGGTTTTATTAAGGTTACACTTATAGCATATGAATGTTAGTAAGGTGCATGAAGGGAAGAGATTAACCATATGCATTTTATAATTTCCAAATCACTCAACTTAGAGAGAAAAGTGGCCACCGACTCGTAACTACACATTAAAAGATTTTGACAGACAATACAATATGTTCATATTTACAGTGGGCCTCATTTAAAAAGGACAAAATGTTGTGCGTCTCCATTTCACAAGTATGCTTAGATTATCTCATAAAAAGCGCAGGTTTTTGGAATAAGATAGCGGTGTTAGCGGAGGAGGAGGAGAATTTTGCAGTAGTCAAGTAGAGAATTTGGGATGAGTGAGGTCGTTCTCTGTAAATTAGGGATTAGGTGCACCAGTGTGTCTAGCTATTCAAAGCAGTGCATAAATAGTATTTAATTTGTGGAAGCGTGGGAAAACGTTGCCATGACAGCCTGGGAAATACCCCTAGCTTATAAATAGACCTTGTGTATGTTAATGTTGTTCTGCAGCGGTTGATCTTCCATAGAAGATCATAGTTTAGTGTTGTCTGGTTTATTAGTTTCTTTTTTTCCCAAGCAGAATCCTGATTTTTTTTGGGCTACAAGAAAGAAGAAAAAGATTCTTTTCAACAGACTTTTTAATATTTTGGGGCTTTTTTTATGGACAACTCCAGGACCTGGAAATGTTACTGTTTTGGTTATGGTTTCAAGCAATCTGGATTAAAAGTTTACAAGATTGGATCACTTATACATGAAGACATCAGATGGTCAGTAAATGGGGGGGTTATTATTTTTAATAAAAATATGTGGCTACAAAGAGGTGTGTGATTTATTGACATGTTAGTTTTTAAAAAAATGTATTAGACAAAGTAAAATTTAAATAAATTACACCCCTCTTTGTCACCACATTAGTTTAACTATATGGCTCAGCAGGCCCTGGGTGTCAGGGCATGCTGGCAGTTGTGGTTCTTAGGTGGATCTAATGCCGCCTGATCCACGACTCTGCAGGTACTGCCAGGTATGTATGTACCTGCAGCATCCTGTATAGTAGAGAAATGTAGCCCTGCACCCGAATTCAACAGGGCACGGATCTTGAGATCCGTGGCTTGATGTATTCTGGAGCACACAAACCCTAGATTAAGTGCGCATAATACTGAGCGCAGGTTGTGCTCAGAATCGGTGGTAGTAACTTCACCGACTATATATACCCTGACTGCAATTTGTCCTACATCAGAAGACCGATGGAGGGCATATTGATAGTGTGCTCCCCTGACAGCTTGTAAAAGAGACTTGACTGAAATGCGGTGCATGACCAGGCCGTCTGGCCAAAATGATATCACTATAGAGAGCGACACTCTCATTCCAGGTATTAAGGTGGTCATTTAAGGAAGCGCCGGGTGTACCAGCAGTACAATGTTTTTTTTTACAAAGCATTCTATATTGTACCGCAGGTACACCCGGCGTGTCCTTAAATTACCACCTTTATATAATGAGAGTATTGCTGTCTAAAGTGACTTAATTTTGACCGGACGGCCTGTTCATGCGCCGCATTTCTGTCAAGTCTCTTTTAAAAGCTGGGGGGGGGGGGGAAACACTATCGGTAAGCCCTCCATTGGTCTTCTCATGTAGGGCAAATTGCAGTCAGGGTATATGTAGTCGATATTTAGTACCCAACCCCTCAGAATGCCTTGATGAATCAGTCTCCACGTGTGCAGAGGCCACATTTCCCCAATTACTGTAACCAGCCTCATTCCTTTCTCCTGCGGAAATCATTGGGATGTACGGGAGAGTGAAAATCCCATCCATTGGGCAGAGCATGCTCAATATGCTCCTCAGAAGCTTTCTGTGACATCATCAAACTACAGGAAGCCTGCCAGCTTTCAGCACATTGGCTGTGAATAGTCACATGACATTAGTGTCAGATGATCCTCAGCCCACACCAGCATCTAATTCAAATAGTGCTTAAGAGCTGTTAGCAAAAGGTACTAGAAAGAGAGGGAAGTTTTATAATTTCCTTTCTCATGAATGGTATTAATAAGTGCGTTTTTTGCTCAGGCTGTAGTATTAATATTACATTATTCATAACAGCATGACAGGTACACACAGACAAGGAAAGCTAGTGCCAAACCCGAAAAGTAATGTAAGGTTATACGGATTTAATTTGTGCATTTGTACATAATTGCCAAGTTTTTCTTTCCTTTCTTTGGATACCATTTAAAATAAAATGAAAGCCAGGCAAGAGTTATTGTATCCAGAAATGTTGTCTATTGTCCAAGCTGCCAGTAGAATAGTAATAGGGAAAGGATAACAGTACGGGGAAAAAAATTAAAAATAATAAAAAAAATATATGGAAAAATCTAATTATGAACCTATTAAAATATATAACCAAAAGCTTAGTCAGATTGCAAGCTCTTTTGGTATAAGGCCCCGCTTCATCACGTGTTGTTGCACAGTTTAATTATTAAAGAAGGATAAACATGTGGATATAGTATATTTTATCAATATTTAACATGTCTAGAGAGGCAATGAATATGATACATAAGAAGTATATAGAAAAAGAAGACACTTTCTCAGTTCATGGACACTTGAATCATATAGTCTGGTTTCACGATGTGACTGCAAATGTCAAGGTGAGTTTTATTCTTTCAAAACAGTGTAAATGATGTGTGAAGGCCCAAATGCATTTATAGTAGGGTAGTGCTTTATGTATTATACTCCATAGCAGGTCGGGCTGGGGGTCAGGGGGGCATCTGCCCCTCACGCCAGTCAGATAGAGGGTTACATTGGGATGGGTCACTGGGCCACCTGCATTTTTTTCCTTTTAAAATGTTCCTAATAAGCTGCTGAGTCGAGTCTTGCTAAAATTTGCTATCCCTTCCCTGGTTATACTTGACCAAAATTGGAAAGGATCTGTTAGTTGAATACATACAGTAATGGCAGACACAATAGCATACTTTCTTCAGCTCTCTTCCGGGAGCCAGCCAGTGGAGGGGGGCGTGAGGGGGCGGGGCGGCCAAAATCGCATCATTTCGGCCCCGCCCCCTGTGACATCATTTGACAGCGAGGGGCGGGGCTAAACGCCGCGATTCATCGGGAATCGCTGCGTTTGGGATCTAATTCTGCCCACTTCACTAGGAAGTGGGCACTTCCTAGTGAAGTGGGCAGAATTCGGGAGGTTGCCACACTCGCCCGGGAGTCCGGGAGACTCTCTCAAAATGCGGGAGTCTCCCGGACATTCCAGGAGAGTTGGCAAGTATGCACAATAGTTGTGTCCTGTCGTAAACAAGAAACATATAAAAAGAAATGTTTACATTACATTTTCAGAATTATTAATTATTATAATCATTTTCATATATTGATTTAATTCCTTCTGTTTTATAATCCAATTTTAAAGTGAAGGATGTTCAAACCAATGTCATGTTACTTCAAAATATAGGGGCAGACAGGGGAGTCTGCCCCTCTATACTAAACTTTTTAGAAACTTTTATAAAGTATAAATAAAAAGATAATGGCTATAGTTATATAGCATGGCTTAGCTGATACCATGCCAACACCTACAGATTGTGCTATTTAGGTCTAATTTACAGAAACCTTATACCTAATCTTGATTAATACTGAAAATAGACAGGAGTTTGAAGTTACAGTTTTACTCTTGGCATCATAAGCTTTTCCATCTGTCCCCTCCCCCCAGTCCCACTACTGGTAGCACAATTGGTTTGCACAGCACCTCTTACCTCGCCAATCGCTCCTTCTCTGTATCTACTTCTGGTTCAACCTTACCCCCCCCTCCTCGCTCTCTGTAGGATTGCCTCAGGGCTCTATTCTCGGCCTTTTACTTTTTTCATTGTACATTACCTTCCTGGGTGCTTCTCATCACTTCCTTCGGTCTCCAGTATCACCTTTACACCGATGACATTGAACTCTACATCTCTTCTCCTGATCCCCCCACCCCTTGTGTATCTGACTGTCTTTCCGCCATCTCCTCTTGGATGTCCTCAGGCTTTCTCAAAATTAACATACCAAAACCGAACTCATTGTCTTTCCTCCTTCTAGATGTTCATCGCATCTTGATCTCTTTATCACACCACTATCTCATCTGTTCCCCAACTCAGCTGCATGGGCGTCACTCTCGACTCCTCCCTCTCTTTGGCACCCTACATTCAATCTCTTGTCCGATCCTGTCGCCTCCAACTTCTTAACATTGCCTGCATCAGGCACTTCCTATCTCAGGATGCCATCAAAACCATTATACTTGGATTCATCATTTCCCATCTTTGCTCTTTATCTCAAAACTTATCTTCCTTTCATGCCACTCTTCTTCCTCCCCTCTCTGCCTCGCCTTACACTAGCTCCCCTTCCCCTACAGAATTCTTTTCAAACTCTTCACCTTCACATACAAGGCCCTTTCCCACTCTACTGCCCCATACATCACCATCCTCTTCTCCATTCACACTCCCTCCTGTTCCCTGCGATCTGCCAATGACCGTCGCCTCTCCTCCACTCTGATCAGCTCTTTCCATTCCAAAATCCAAGATTTCCTCCGGGCCGCCCCCTCCACTGAAATGACCTCCCACGCTCTATCTGTCTGTCCCCTAATCTGTGCACCTTCAAACGGGAGCTTAAAACTCATCTGTTCCTCAAAGCCTACCGGTCATCCACCTAACCTTCTCTCTGCTTCATCTCCTCACCTTTCTTTTCCCTGCCCATTACTCCCTGCTCGTACACAAGATCCCTTCTTCTGACTCTCCATTGTGCCTGCTGCCTGTTTCTCTCCCTTTAGGATGTAAGCTCTTACGAGCAGGGCCCTCTTCTATCCTGCCTCTATACCTATTCGTCTGCTCCAACTTCCCTGTACCAGCTATGCCTGGAGTTTTTGGAGCCCTGGTATTATTCATGTATTGTTCTGTACTGTCTTACGCTGTATGGTCTATTGTTTGTATTATGTACAGTGCTGCGGCAATCTTGTTGGGCCCTATAAATAAATGATAATAATAATAATAATGCACTAGGCAGACAAACAGACGCTTTTGCGCAAAAATAATTGCACTGCGCCTACCCATATTCCAAATGAGACTGACTGTCCAAATGAATGACACATAAAAATCTCTATCATCTGTCTACAATCAATAATGCATACTTAAAGCATGACACAAAATAACAGTAGGTTAATCATTTATTTACATATTGATATCTACTGAGAAACTAACATATGTCGGGATGAATGATATGTATTCCTATACTTGCCCTTATAAAACAGTCTTTGCTTTAAGTACAAGTAGCTAGAAGAATTAATTAAGTCCTTTGTGTGGGGTTTTTTTTGGTTCTGCCAAACACTGGACATCTGATGTGTTCAATCCTTTAAGTTTTAACATTTTGCTAATTTAAGACCATTATATGGTGTCCTTATTACTTTCACTAAAATCAATTTGAGCTTACATGAAAATATTCCATGAACAAATTCCATGTTAAAATCCCTAATTCCTGCTTTTGAAATGGCTGAATTTGTTGTCCGCACCTAACCAAGATGCTTGATGATAACCTGATTGAAATGGGTGGGGTACGGAATAATGATGCTGATAGTTCCGACAAGACTTACCCCGACGTCTTCACACCGAAGGGCTCCTTCCCGACGAGGCTCCAGGGCGACTGAGGTTCCAAGCTACTGGAAGCAATCGCGATGAATGAAGAAGCCGCCGCGACTTGATGGCGTCGCTGCCAACCGCAACGCTAGTACCGGTGCTGTTGAGGGGGGTAATGTAAGTATGCGTCCATGGACAATGTGCTTTACAAAGCATTGTACATTGTCCATTGTCCAGATGGTAGATGTATTTTCATGTGCCTCTGATTTATCAATTGGATTGTTCAGTATTTACAATGCTGATGGCTATTCAGGGAAAGTTGATACTTTGAAGATTGCGGCAGCCACTGGTAGATCCTGGAGGAAGGAAATTTATAACTGACTTACAGACTTTAAAAATGGCCACACGCAGGCTGATCCTGTAGCTCATCACACACAGAACATTCTGAAAACACAACTCATCCATGGGGTGACCTGCCCCAACTGTTCACCTTCACCTATAGTCCATTTAGGGCAGATGGGACCAGACATCCAGGGTGGCTGCCCCATCCCCCACCATTATAATCCGCCACTGCCGGCCTCAAGACTGTCCTAGATGGAGATATAGTAGTTACCCGCCCCCCTCCTCTCAATGCTTTTGGCAGATGTGGACAAATTGGACAGATCTAGCAGTTTGATGCTTGGTCCTTACATGCAGATCATGGCAAGAGAGAAGAACACACAGACAGGCTCTATAGCTTGCATCCTGCGCACTTAATCAATAAACACATCCGATAAGGAGCTGATCAAATCTGAGCATATCATTTTCTAACTCACGCTCATGTTGGAGGCACACACAATACTAAGTGCATGTGCGCCAGTGAAAATAATGTAGTACACAGATATGTAGGTATTATTATTATTATTATTATTATTATTAATAATAATTTTTATTTATAAGGCGCCACAAGGTGTCCGTAGCGCCGTACAGGGACAAACAAATTACAATACAATGGGAGACAGCACAGTACAGTAAACAGTAAGCACAGTAACTCAATAAGCTCAACGCACAGCTAGAGAGGGTGGGGAAGGGGGAGGGAGGATCCGCAAATGACGGGGCCCAAGAAGGAGGGCGCGGAAGACAGGGAGACCCCCTGGGGGAAGGAGGGAGCCAGAGTGGACGTGGGGTGGAGGACCCTCGAGGAGGAGGGCTAAGTAGCTGGAGAGCAGAGTTAGAAGTGGTGAAAATAGGAGGAGAGATGGCCCTGCTCAGAGGAGCGTACAATCTAAGGGAGTATCTGCTCTATCTACATCATAGGCCATTTCGGTGCTAAGAGTTACTCTTGCAAGTTGGTTTTGCATTCAACATCCATCCACAGGACGACCAATGGCTATAGAGTAAATATACTGTCTAGGAAAAAAAAAGAAACATTAAAAAGATATTGGGGTAAATTTATCAAGCTGCCGGTTTGAAAAAGTAGAGATGTTGCCGAAAGCAAGCAATCAGATTCTGGCTGTCATCTTGTAGAATGTACTAAATAAATGATAACTAGAATCTAATTGGTTGCCATAGGCAACATCTCCACTTTTTTAAACCTGCAGCTTGATTCATTCACTCCATAGTATGTATTTTCAAACCTTTCTTTGCCTTCTTAGAATATATGTTGGTTGTTGGACCTTTTTTTTAAATAATTCATTGACTTCTTACACAGAAAGGGCATCCAAAAACTGTGATGTTTACTTTGGCCTTTTAGCGGGTAGCGGAGCTGAACTAAATGTTAGTAATAACATTCAGATGACATCATCTGTGTCTGCTGTTTGCGTTGGACCAGGAGCTCTCTATGTTACAAGTGAGGATTTGTTGTAGTGTCTTTCACACTCAATCCAGAGCCTCTCACGTCGTCTTTTTCATCGCCTCCACTACTACTTCCACATAAACACTGACCTCAATCCCATCAGCTGCATATAAGCGGGCCATCAAGTCTTCTTTATAACACCATCTGTCTTGGCACTGGCCTATGGTGGGATGTGAAAGTCATACAGCTAATGAAACTGGCAATGTATTGTAGATTTGATACATTTATGGACTATAGTCTGTTAATAACAGCGTGGTTTTTCTCTCTTCCTTTTCTTTACTTCCCGGTACCTCCCAAAATTCAATACCAAGCGCCAAAAATGGGGACTACACTGACCGTCCAAACCACTCCCTGATTTGCCAAAGCCACACATATGCGTAATGTTGCCTCTCTCCCAAATCATTAAGCCTTGCTCTCATCAAGAAAATCAGGACTGTTACGGCTACGCCTTTCGTTCTTTATCCCGCCCCCCCCCCCACCCATATCTTTGATTTAGAAAATAAACACTTTAATGTACCAATGTAACTATTTTTTCCGTAAAAATTGGATTTTTATTTTTGTGGCATGTTGACCTAAATATCATTTTTATTATTTGAATGTTACAAACAAAATTACGTTTGAAGCAATTAGGTCCACTGCACTTTTGCACAGGAACCCGGGCCAGCCTCCATATATGTAACGGGGCTTTAATGAACACCCCGTTATGCTAAGGCACAGCGCATGTCAACGCACTTTAAGCCCTTTTGCGCAAAAGATTTAAAAGTATTATGTCAAAAAGGTTTCTAATTGTTTCAATTTAAATTGTTTTGATTGCTACGTGTTTGGAATCTTAACAAACCATTTCAGATCATATCATAATTCTCAACGACAGTAATTCACAGATATGTTTAATATTTTAACTAATGTTTATGCAGCCACATTAAGGCTACAAAATGTATGGGTTAGGTCACTGAAGCACTTAAATAAAAAAAAAAACTTGCGTGATTTACATATCATATTAAACATGACATTTCCTTTTGAAAACGTTTTAATTGAGAAACATCTGTTGAAGATTGAGATGATTGGACGTATCCAGTTATGAAAACATACCAGCCCTGGACTGTAATAGTCTACAATACTTTTCAAGGTTTATAAGTTCACCAATCTGATAACACAAAATAGCCTGCGATATGTCACGTCAACCAAAATCATTTTTAGAGGGGCCTAGCGCTAATAAAAACTATTTGGGTTTCAACTCAGATGATGTCATTTCATTTTAGTTATTTTTGGAATATTTGAAGAATGTTTTTGCACGCTGAATTCTAGAGTCGTCCACTTAGATATTGTAATGTCTGACATAACCTTTAAGAGCATTAATCATCTTCCTGCACAAAACATGTCTCCAATTTTTACGTCGAGGACGCCTGGACAATTTGGATTTGGGTTAAAAAATGATTCATTAGCTGAACTTTTAAACCTTACTCAGATACAAACCAGTAAATGTAAATTTGTATCTACTGTATTCTAAGGTTCTTTCGTAATTGTCCAAGTTTTTAGTCCACCAAGAGATGGGTCTTCGGTGACACATAAGTTTCCGACTCCACAGTTCTTACTGATTATTGAACATTTGCAAAGGTTAAAAGTTAGCAGCGATTGTTAGTCATGTGCAAGATGGCCTTGAGATGGCCAGGCTTGGGCAGAACTGGTTGATAAGATATCTTGCTGAATGACCGGAGCGGTATCTAGGTTGGACAGGCATGAGCACGACATATTTTACAGAGCTCGATGTTTGGCATTGGTGGCAGACAGAATGTCCAGGTCACAAATTGCTGCCAGTGCTTCCAATTTCCTGGTCAGCCAATGGTCACACAGGCAGAGTTGACATTGTCAAATATTCGTCCATCATCATCATCATCATCATCATCATACAACAAACCTATGGTGTTCTGCAAAAATACAACTCCTAAAAGGCATTTCTGAAAGATACGTCCAAGTCAAAATTGGACGCATCTCAAAGAGACATGGTTGACTTGAATCACTGGAGTTGTCATGTGACCACAATTGTGAATGTTAACAATAGCCCCTTGAATTACGGCACATGGCTCTCATCTTACTTTCTGATGTTTGGCAGAGTTGCTCACCTCTCATCAGACTAGAATGAGTGTGAACAACACACCTTTCTCACACAGGCTGTGGATAGACCGATGAGAGATCTTAAACATGCTTATGAGCCGACTCAGACATTAGCTGGGCAGAAGCATCACTGGGACAGGTCTTGCTGGTGAGTCATTTTTTCAAGAATCTAGGGCCACAAGGGACACATAAAATAGCTGATCATTAGGGCACATTATTTGCATATCCCACATACTACTCTACAGATTCGGTTGGTGGGAATGATAGGCCCATTAAACATGGCACCATAATAAGAGAATAGAAAATCTGTGAGTGGGACTATCGTATGTCCCAGGCTTAGTTTAAGCAGGTTTTGCACTGGTCAAGACATCTACAGAGGTGACAAACTCCTTCCCATGAACCTTAACTTGAATGTCCCTGAGATTGTTCCTGGTACTGCTTAAAAGCCAAGTGTGAGTTAAAGACTACAGAGTCACTCTTCCATGTCCCTGGATTATAGTTGAAATCAATATTACTGATTAGGAGAGTGACTGTAGACTTCATTCACACAGCACAAAATCTTCTTTCTTGAGTCTGTGCACCTTGATCTGCAGAGGTTTGCACTGCTGAAAGGAGACGTATAATATGACTGGAGCTACATTCACAAAGACTGCCAATCATCACTCTGAAAGTGGTCACATGTCTCCCAAAGTGCATGAGGGGGGGTTGGGAGATTGTGCCAGAAAGTGGTGCACACTGGAAGAAGGGCATGAAATGATGATCCTCAATCATGGAAAAAAGGCTGGTAGATTGGACAGCTCCATGACTAGAGGCATAAGATGTGATTCGAGAATCTGCCAAACATTGCTACAGAAACACGAGAGAAAGATCCATCCATACAGCACGGAGAATAGTTAGTGACCAGTGGGATAACTGCAAACCCATCATTACTGTCATCAGCAGTCAGTGTGATAGCATCTACTTATTTTGGTTTATGAGGAAACATGCAGTGTAATTATTTTCCACAAGTGTCCAAATTGTGAAGGCCTCTGGGCTAGCTCAGTCTCTCTACATGCCCGGGCTCTGTTGGTTAGTATATGGAAGGGGCCCCTGGCACATGAAAGTTCAACAACCAGGTTACATAGAACGACATGGGTCTGATTCCTTAAGGAAAGTAATTGCCAATACGTGACGTATTTTGCATAAAATCGCTCTGCGTCTGAACAGAAACAAATTATACGCCAGAGAACACTGCAACATTTAATTCATCTTCGAGTGCAAAGCACACTTCCTAGAGCCTACGCGACTGGGCTTATGCATGTAGTCAGTGTACAGTAAAGGCATGCCAAACTCAAGCACAGAAAGCAGCGTCCGATTAAAGCTTTGGGCATCTCAACAGTACTTATTTATCAGTCGAATCACTTGCACCAGATACAGGTCGGGTTGTGTATACAGCTAGAACATGTGTTTGCAATCAGGAGCATCTGGAAAAATGCATTTTATGTGCAGTAGACATTAATAACATCCTAATAAATGTATTTTATGGGAAAAAAATAAAAATAGAAAACTTTTTAAAACATTTTTAATGTTTTGTCATTAATGACTGTATTATTAACAGGTGACAATCATTGAAAACATTTTTTTTGTCTGTGTGTTCTTTTGTGACTTTATATTCTACATACACTATATGGAGTACATTATGTGTACGTTACATTACATTATATTCTACATACAGTATTTGCCCACACCTGTTAATTATTGAATTGAGGTGTGTACAATCAAGCACCTAGCCATGCAGGCTCTATTTGCAAACATTTGTGATACAAAATGGGTCAATGCCAAGTGGCGGATGGAATGGTGTAAAACACACCGACACTGGACTGTGGAGCATTGGACACGTGTTCTGTGGAGTGACGAATCACTCTTCTCTGTTTGGCAGTCAGATGGGCGAGTCTGGATTTGACGGATGCCGGGAGAACGTTACCTGCCTGACTTTATTATGCCAACTGTTAATTTTGGTGGAGGAGGGATAATTGTATGGGGCTGTTTTTCAGGGTTTGGGCTAGGCCCCTTATCTCCAGTGAAGGGCAATCCTAATACTTCAGCATACCAAGTCATATTGGACAATACTATGCTTCCAACTTTGTGGCAACAGTTTGGGGAAGGACCTTTTCTATCCCAACATGACTGTGCCTCAGTGCACAAAGCAAGGACTACAAAGACATGGTTTAATGAGTTCGGTGTAGAAGAACTTGACTGGCCAGCACACCTTTGAGATGAACTGTAACAGAGATTGCGAGCCAGGCCTTCTCGTCCAATATCAGTGCCTGACCTCATAAATGCTCTACAGAATGAGTGGGCGCAAACTCCCACAGAAACACTCCAACATCTTGTGGAAAGCCATCCAAGAAGAGTGGAAGCTGTTATCGCTGCAAAAGAGGCACCAACTCCATATTAAAGTACATGTATTTGAATACAATGTAATTGCAGTCCCTCTTGGTGTAATGGTCAAGCATCCGAATACTATTGTCCATATAGTGTATGTATTGGGCGTATCCTGCAGTATATTGTCTGTAAGAGCAGAGCTTGCCTAGATCTGTACTCATACAGAGATGTATCTTTAAATCCATTCCTTACTGAATATGGACAAACATATGCTCAAAATATGTGCATTTTAAAAAAAACGCACAATACGTTCATTTTGCGTGCCTTAATGAATCAGGCCTTATATGTGCATTAATACAGTTGGTAGTTATGGGAGTCCGACCATCTCTTAATAAAAATCCATTCTTTTATTAAACACATCCAGCACAAGCTAATCATCTGCAATAATTGTGATATTGTTAAATGATGTTACACGAGAGCTGATACTCTACTCTCTCTCGTCTGTCCTCTGTATCAGCGCCCCTGATTCCCTGGTATCAGGTTATTTACCAATTACTACAATGTCTGTAGACCCTGCCACTCTCTAGACACACAACAGCTTCCCAGGCTCTGTGCATTGGGTTCCCTGCCATCACTGCTCTACTCGCAGCATGGGTTGACATAGCGCCAGTGACTTGGTGCACTATCAGTCCCAGCATGCCTGGAAATGCAGTCAATGTCTCTGTAGCACCGCATGGCTTTTACTAATCTCCCGTACCTTCGATCGAGTAAGATTAACAGAATACAGCTTAGTTTAAGTGGTTAACTGCTCAAATCTCTAAACCGCCTCTCCTTCCATCAACTAGACTGCTTTCTAAATCCTCAGTGATTGGACACGAACCTCTTTACTCACTATTATCAAGGACGCCTCTTTCAGACAGGTTCATTCTCTCCCTCCTGAGATAGGATGGGGCAGTTCCATCACTCGTTAATAGTTCCTTACCCCCGGGGTAGGACTCAGCAGTCACTTCCCTGTATGGCAGTCATGCAGTGCTTCATCTTGCAGGGTTCAGCCTAAGAGGTGTTACATAAATCTAGTCTGCACTCCGAATGAGACAGCTCACACTGTCAGTAGTAGTGCAGTACCGCATTGCTGCAGTTGCTCAAGCCTCTCGCTAGACACCAGTTTATGCAGAAGCAGCGAGAATATAAACATCAATGTATCAGCCGTAACCTGCTGTTGATTTCTACTGATTCTTAGTATTATAACTATAACTTTAATTTTGGACAAAGTAGAAAATATTAAGTTATAATACATAGCTTTAGGAAAAGTGGCAAAAAAAAAAATCTGATTGTAAGTTCTGCAATGTTGTCGGCTTCTCTGTTCAAAGACAAGTAGTGAGCTGACCAGCAGCTGGCTGGGCGGGGGGGACAGGGGGACATCGTCAGCCTGGTCCGGGCCCATAGTGGGCTACCTTGGGCTGGGTCAAAGGGCTACCTGCAATTTTTACCTTTACAATGTTCCTAATAGGATGCTGAGCCAAGTCTTGACACCCCCCCCCCCACACCCCCGCCCTCTGGGCTAAAATATGCCAGCCCACCCCTGGAGCTCACCAATACAAGAACTGTGTTATCAAATGGTTCCAAATAGAACCTACAGGATTAATGTGAGACATCATCAGGACTGGAGCTACTATAAGGCGAATTAAGGAGGTCGCCTACAGTTCCAGCATGTAGGGGGAGCCGGGCGTCCTCTTCCTCCCTGGCTGACTTCTATAATGCAACAGCGCAGTACCATGCTCACCAGCCTGTCACTTACACAGAGCAGAAGCAGCAGCAGCTGGCAGCGCCATAGACAGTACTGCCTCTGACATTCCCTGTGCCTGCCACAGGTGGCGTCGGGCCTGGGCCGGTGCCATCCTGAGGGAGGATATACCAGTATTGGTGCATTGGGCTTTCAGAACCTATCATCCGGCCCAGGATACAATTGTGTAATTACATATATTTTAATTAGCCATTTACATTATATTTGCATTTGATTTGGTTGGCATTAGGCCTTTACCCAGCCTTGTCTTATGCAATAACCCTGGGCTGTTGTGATATTGTAGCTGTGTTACTGGAGAGTGTGGGGTGTCACCGCAGGTAGGCCGAAGCCAACCCTTGTATCTACAAGTCTCACCCGGGTGTACAACATCTAGTAGATAGTTTTCTATCATTATTTATGTTTTTATAATGGGTGACGGCTTCTATAAACTTATCTTGGATTTGCTGGCCAAGAAACTTCCTGTTTCTCCTTTAATATAGTACAAGGCATTGAAAGACAGCTTTATTGGTCCCTGAAATTAATGATTGTAGTCCGGATACTATAAGTGTATGATAAAGTGTCAGGAAGATATTAGAGCTAAAGATATCTAATAGATGGCATATTTTCTATTCATTGCAATTCCTTTATCTAAGTCTATTAAAGAACACTGCAGGGACAAAGTGTCTGAGACAGAGAACGATATCATGTACTCAGCTACATAGCAATGATACAAGTAGGGTTGTGGTATTAAAAATATTATATAAATATTTAGAATGGTAAAATATTTCATATATATTTATGGTAACTATCCTCAGTAATGCTGTATCTTGATGAAGAGGTCTCGTCCACTAGTAATAGGCAGTTTTCTGTTCGTTTTTTGTCTAGTTGGGGGTGACAATTCAGCGTGTTCGATCTCATTGTGCACAATTAAATCTTTTTGTGCTTGATGGAAATCAAGTTGGTGATCTGTTGACCGTATGAGCATGTGTGTCCAATTATCACATACTTACCAACTTTTCCTCATTGGAGATCCGGGGGAGGTGGGCGTGCGGGGGCGGGGCTTGATGAATCACATCATTTTGGCCTAAGATGACGCAATATTTGCGTCATTAAGCCCCCCACATCACTTATCTATTGCTGGGGTGAGAACTGGGAGGTTGCCCTGCTCTCCCGGGAGCCCAGGAGGTCTCCTAGAAATGCGGGAGTCTCCCGGACATTCTGGGAGAGTAGGCAACTACGCCTTAAAGAAAAGCATCTAATGAATCTCTAGAGACTGAAGTGTCTTTTACATGTCTGTCTCCATTACTGAAGTCATGTTGTCTTACCTGTCAGTCTTTGATTAAATCTTGGTCTCCATGAAAATGGCCACCTCCATAGGCATCAATACATGGACATAGGACACAATTTCTGAACTGTGTCATCATGCCACAGATGGCGAAGCCAACCACGTCTTGTACTGGCTCAGCATCAGGGAGAATGCCAGACTCTTCAGGGAGTGAGGGAGATCACCCCAATTTCAGGGAGTCTCCCTGACATTCAGGGAGAGTTGGCAAGTATGAATTATCAGTTCCCCAACATTGCAATTCGGTACTCGGCCTGGCTCTTGAGTGAATGGATCCGTGCCATTTGACCCACGACATGTGTAGCCAAATCGGGCTGAATGACGGAATTGGGCGACCAACGTAACCCTACAGACTCATGTTGGTTTGCCCGTCAAATAAATGACACTTCAGGACTAATAAGAACACTGAACCTCATATTTTCATCATTAAATGATTTGAAAATGTTTTGCAAAGTTAGTTTTGTTTGCAAGACGCGTAACTGTCCAACAATGGCGTCTTTGTAGCCCGGATTCTACATTTGGATATAAAGCACGTATTATTAACCAGATTTGCACATTTTAGATCAGTTTCGTCAAAACACACATTTTCACAATTACGTCAAACATCTGTTTCGTTTTTCTCCTAATGTCCTTGATGTTCAAATTTTGTGGTATTTCAGAATTCATTTTAAAAGGTATAACTAATCAATAGAAATAAAGGAAAACATTGCAGTGACTGTATAATGTGTTTTTAAATGTGGTCTCAAAGTGTCCAAGTTACATGGTACAGAATACACAATTATACTGTCGAATGTGTCATAAACCAAAAATGTGAGACTAAGGTGCACGTTATTACTCTAGCGCCACCTGGTGGCTATACTGTAGAAGTTACATCATCTGAAGTGTTCTGCAAGTAAAAGAATAGATTGTTCATTATCAGACTGCCATGATACCCTGTTTCTTTTTGATTCATAGAATCCTATGAAAAGACTACAGAATCCTGCTTTGTAAACAGCAGTTCGGATTTGCCAGCAGCGTGTCCATTACACATTTGGTCCTCGGTCTCTTCTGAGACAAGCAAACCAAACTCTCTTGATATATAAAAAGTTCTTGCGCAGCCCAAGCAAAATAATCACATTTTTCCGACAGCTATTCCAATATCTTATGGGAAGGTTCGCAAGATACACAATACCTTACTTTTTCAAATCTATATAATTTGCGGTATCCATCTGACAAGCTTGTCTAACGCAAATCTTTTATCTAGATTACTTTAGCACACTGTCACTTCACAATGTCCAGCACTAAGTTTCAATGTGCTTCTTACTTAACCTTTACATATGGAATTAATAAGGGTTTTTTTTTTTGGCTCTCGCCCATTAATATGTAATGTCAGGAAAAGTAGCAGCCTTCTGAATTGTATATTCCTCAAATAAATGATTTAATTCCGGGATCGTTTACATTTATTCAATGGAATCCTTTTAAAACTTCCCTAAAAAGTATATATTTCTTTTTGTGTGTTAAGGTATTAGTAATATATGTGTTTTCTTGGCCCTTTAATGGAATGATATTAGTAGTTAAGCTCAGTGGTGTTAGGATATGCCTCTGTTAGGCGATTCCTACAGAAATTACAGCTAAAATGTAATACTTGGTCATTTGTCATGGTACGGTGATATAAATAAAACACTAGAATTAACTCATTGTTGACTGTCCTGCAGGAGACTATCCGCAATTTCTGTTCACATTAGCAGATTTTGCTGTTTTATAGCTAGGGATCTATTAAAGTGGGTTTGTCTATATGACCTCATTTTTAAAATGTATTAGACTTAATACTGTATGTATTATGTTAACATTTGTTATACAAGTTATTACTTTTTCAAATACAGTATTTTCCTGTATATTCAGCAAACCACATATTTTGCCCCTCCAAATTATAGCTAAATAATTTCTTGCTAACTATTTTATTTTACAGTGATTGCTTCTTTTGCCCTTTTTGCTGTTGCATGGTGACTAGCACTTCTGTCTCACAGCACTGGGGTCATGAGTTTGATTCCCAACCATGGCCTTATCTGTGTGGAGTTTGTATGTTCTCCCCGTGTTTGCTTGAAGTTGCTCCAGTTTCTACACACACTCCTAAAACATACTAGTAGGCTAGTTAATTAGCTCCTATTAAATTGTCCTTAGTATCTCTTGGTCTGTGTGTGTGTGTGTGTGTGTGTGTGTGTGTGTGTGTGTGTGTGTTTTAGTGAATTTAGATTGTAAGCTCCAATGGGGCAGGGACTGATGTGAGTGAGTTCTCTGTACAGTGCTGTGGAATTAGTGGTGCTATATAAATAGCTGTTGATAATGAGGGAGAGAGGGCTTTCTATCGTCACCAGTGGGACTACATGAGAAAAACATTCTAAATTCCGCACTAGCTTTAAACTCTAAGCCATCAGCCAAAGTTTTTAATGCTGGGCTATCCTTCAAAACTTTATCAATAGCCAATGTTGACAAGATAGGTGTGCTTCATGTCACCTTTGCTTTGCTTTAGCCATAAAGCCATTAACAGAATCTGTAAGATCATCTTCAGAGATAACGGGCCCCACACAAAATCTGTTTGCTGACAATATTTCACCAGCCCTTCATAACCTGACCTCTTCGCTTACAGCTTTATATAACCCGCTAAAGGAGTAGAGATGAGCGCACTCGGATTTTGTGAATCCGAGCCCACCCAAATCTTTCCGATCCGAGTCGGATCCGAGACAGATCCGGGTATTGGCGCCAAATGAAAACTTGAAACCGAGGCTCTGAGTCATAATCCCGCTGTCGGATCTCGCGATACTCGGATCCTATAAATTCCCCGCTAGTCGCCGCCATCTTCACTCGGGCATTGAACAGCGTAGAGGGAGGGTGTGTTAGGTGGTCCTCTGTCCTGGTAGATCTCGTGCTGTGCTGTTTAGTTCTGTGCTGTGCTGTTTAGTTCTGTGCTGTGCTGTGCTGTGCTGTGCTGTGTTCTGCAGTATCAGTCCAGTGGTGCTGTGTGCTGTGCTCTGTCAATTTTGAGTTCAGTGGTGCTGCTGGGTCCTGTGCTGTGTCCTGTTCAGTCCAGTGGTGCTGTGTCCTGTGCTCTGTGCTTCTAAGGGCATAGTTATTTCCCCATTATTCCCAAGTGTTTTAAAAAATAAAAAAAAGTTATAAAAAAAAATACAAAAAAATAATTTAAAAAAAAATTAATTACAACACAATTTGCAAAACCAATCCTGCAGTATAAGCCCATTGGTACTGCAATATTATATTACCAAGTTCACTGATTCAGCAGTATAAGTCCAGTGGTACTGCTATTACAAAGTTCACTGATTCAGCAGTATAAGTCCAGTGGTACTGATATTACAAAGTTCACTGATTCAGCAGTATAAGTCCAGTGGTACTGATATATTACAAAGTTCACTGATTCAGCAGTATAAGTCCAGTGGTACTGCTATTACAAAGTTCACTGATTCAGCAGTATAAGTCCAGTGGTACTGCTATTACAAAGTTCACTGATTCAGCGGTGTATAAGTCCAGTGGTACTGCTATTACAAAGTTCACTGATTCAGCAGTATAAGTCCAGTGGTACTGCTATTACAAAGTTCACTGATTCAGCAGTATAAGTCCAGTGGTACTTTCCGGTGCCGCATATAATTTTTAAAGGCTTTGCCGAGTGTGTGTGGCTTAGGGTTACGCTCTCTTGTGCTACATATAATGGAAAACCAAAATTTGGAGGATAAAGTAGGGAAAGATCAAGACCCACTTCCTCCTAATGCTGAAGCTGCTGCTACTAGTCATGACATAGACGATGAAATGCCATCAACGTCGTCTGGCAAGCCCGATGCCCAATCTCCTAGTACAGGGCATGTAAAATCCAAAAAGCCCAAGTTCTCAAAAAATAGCAAAAAGAGAAACTTAAAATCATCTGAGGAGAAACGTAAAGTTGGCAATATGCCATTTACGACACGTAGTGGCAAGGAACGGCTTAGGCCCTGGCCTGTGTTCATGACTAGTGGTCCAGCTTCACCCAAGGATCTAAGCCCTCCTCCTCCCCCCCCTAAAAAAATTTTAAGAGAGTTATGCTGTCAGCAACAACAACAAAACAGCAAAGAACTCTGCCTTCTAAACAGATGACATCACAAATCCCTAAGGCGAGTCCAAGGGTGTTGTTGGTTGTGAACCCTGACCTTCCCATCACTGTACGGGAAGAGGTGACTCCATCCAGCATTTGCAGCACGCCCTCTGCATATGCTGGAAGGATCACCCACAGTCCAGTTACAGATTTGGCTAATGAAGGTGTGAATATTGTACACCGGGAGGAGGATATTGATGTAGCTGGCGCTGAAGAGGATGTTGATGATTATGATGCAGACAGATACATAATTGCCTTTCTTAATTTCTATTTATATTCTAGATTATATAACGGCTGAATAGTTTTCTGTTTTACTCCTAGTGGAGAGGGGATCTGATGCAGACAGATACCAAACTGCCTTTGTCCATTTCTTTGTATATTTGAATTTCTAGTTCTACAGTCTATGCAGGCTGCTTTATTTATATTCAATTACAAGTGTAGGGCGGGGGGGGGGGGCATAGATAGCCACCAAAGTAACGTGGTCCATTTAATTACACTTTCTAGCTCCACAGTCTGTGCAGCCTGCTTTTTTTATCTTCAAAGTAATTATATTTACAAGCCTTGCAATCTAAATTAACTAGAGGTAGTGACGTGGTAGAACTCCAAAAGGCAGTTTGGAAGCCCCTGTACAACCTGGCTCTATTTTTTAACTGAGTTGTCCCCCCTCCAGTGTGTACTCGGAAAGAGTTTTTAGTGCAGCGGGGAACCTGGTCAGTGAGCGGCGAAGGAGGTTGCTTCCTCACAACGTTGAAAAAATGATTTTTATAAAAATTAATAATCAATTCCTCAATGAAGTACAGCACTGCCCTCCAGACAGTACAGAGGGACCTGTGGTTGTGGAGTCCAGCGGGGACGAATTGATAATGTGTGAGGAGGAGGAAGTACACACTGTAGGGGGAGAGGAATCAGAGGTTGAGGATGAGGACGACATCTTTCCTCAGTAGAGCCTGTTTAGTTTGTACAGGGAGAGATGAATTGTTTTATTGGTGTGTTGGCCCAAACAAACCAATCATTTCAGCCAAAGTTGTTTTGTAGGCCCTGTTGCTGAAATGATTGGTTTGTTAAAGTGTGCATGTCCTATTTCAACAACATAAGGGTGGGTGGGAGGGCCCAAGGACAATTTCATCTTGCAACTATTTTTTTGGCATTATGTGACCATTCAACAGTCATTTGCCATGTTCAAAAAGTAAAAGAAAATGCCAACAAATATAATAAATTAAATCAAAAGTTAAATGCCCTGTCATTATTTAAAACAAGAGGTTTTGACGTGCTAGAATTAGTGTAGTGTTAAGATGTTATAAACACTACACTTGGAACTTGGAGGAGGTATTGTGGCCCCGGTATCAAATTGGGTACTGGGGCCACCCCACTACGCAGTCCAGATACTTGTTTGGTGGAATTCTGACCAGTTGAGGGTGTATTTATTTTATTGTGGCCCCGGTATCAAATTGGGCACCGGGGCCACCCCACTACGCAGTCCAGATACTTGTTTGGTGGAATTCTGACCAGTTGAGGGTGTATTTATTTTATTGTGGCCCCGGTATCAAATTGGGTACCGGGGCCACCCCACTACGCAGTCCAGATACTTGTTTGGTGGAATTCTGACCAGTTGAGGGTGTATTTATTTTATTGTGGCCCCGGTATCAAATTGGGTACCGGGGCCACCCCACTACGCAGTCCAGATACTTGTTTGGTGGAATTCTGACCAGTTGAGGGTGTATTCATTTTATTGTGGCCCCGGTATCAAATTGGGTACTGGGGCCACCCCACTACGCAGTCCAGATACTTGTTTGGTGGAATTCTGACCAGTTGAGGGTGTATTTATATTATTGTGGCCCCGGTATCAAATTGGGTACCGGGGCCACCCCACTACGCAGTCCAGATACTTGTTTGGTGGAATTCTGACCAGTTGAAGGTGTATTTATTTTATTGTGGCCCGGTATCAAATTGGGTACCGGGGCCACCCCAATGCGCAGTCCAGATACTTGTTTGGTGGAATTCTGACCAGTTGAGTGTTTTATTATTATATTGTGGGGACCACTCTATACCACACTACCACTCTATACCACTCTATTTAATACTTTAATTCTATTTAATACTTTAATTCTATTACTAATTCCCATAAAGAGGAACTGCCGCTTCTATTTAATACTTTAATTCTATTAGTAGTTACCATAAAGAGGAACAAATTAAACAAATTTTACCAAAAGTATAATATGACTTACAAACACTACACTTGAAAGATGGTGCCTTTAATTGAAAAAGTCAGTCTTCATTGCACGACTATGTGCAACAGGGACAGTTTTTTGGTTTACAAAGTCAACCAATAACACTTCGACCCTGTCTGTCTTTAACATACTTGATGGGATCTCAATGATGAATGGTCTGTACCATGGTTGGAGGAGGTATTGTGGCCCCGGTACCAAATTGGGTACTGGGGCCACTCCACTATGAGGTACTGGCTTCCTTTATCTCTAATTTGGCTTGAAAAAATGGGTTCAAGATGGCATCACTAATGTGGGTAACCAATATCTTTCTTCCACTATATGATCCTTTCCAGACCTAAGCCTCATTTATAGTCTGCGAGGATAAGACTGACATTTCCTCAATGGCTACTGTCCTAAAGGATCCCCATCACAGTGCCGTAAAAAATAGAAATCACTTTTCTTATCTAATAACTAGAAGGGATCACTTTCTTTTTTGTATAAGTCTCTTCTAGACGGACTTTACTAAACCTGGAGTGGCAGGTGTTCCAGAATGTGCCAAACACATTGCTCCTGCATTGGAAGCTTCAGCACGGTGGCTAAGTGGTTAGCAATTCTGCCTTACAGCACTGGGGTCATGAGTTAAATTCCTGACCATGGCCTTATCTGTGTGGAGTTTGTATGTTCTCCCCGTGTTTGCGTGGGTTTCCTCCGGGTGCTCCGGTTTCCTCCCACACTCCAAAAACATACTGGTAGTGTAATTGGCTACTAGCAAATTAAACCTAGTCTGTGTATCTGTCTATGTGTGTGTGTTAGGAAATTTAGACTGTAAGTCCCAATGGGGCAGGGACTGATGTAAGTGAGTTCTCTGTACAGTGCTGCGGAATTAGTGGCGCTATATAAATAAATGATGATGATGATGATGAAGTGTGTTCTTGCTTTTATCAAAATGTATTCTAATGTCCCCACTACAATTGCTACACTACACTGGCTTAAAGGCTAAGAGTATGTAGTAGGCCATATACTGAAGACAACTAGATTACTTTAAGCACAAATCTGGAAAACCTACAAAAGTCTTTCCTTAGTCTCTTAAGATTATTTGGTGGAGGCACATGGAAAACTTTATACAGACTCCTTTAGCTCTCCATACCTGTCACCTATTCTTTTTCCGCTGTATCTACTATCAATTAATCTATCTCAAATACTCCTTCTTGTGAGGACAATGCCCAATTTCATGGTTACAGATGTATTATATTCATTATCTAAACTATGCCAAGAGAAGTAATAGGCTGAACGTGGCTAAACTAATGGAATGTGTCTGACAGGGACTTAACATTAAGGGTTGTATGCTTAGGTAGTCCAGCCAATGGGTGCCACAGGGAGGGTCCACAGCTCTTACATTATATATCTTTTCCTGTGGGTGGGCTGGTCTCCTGCTTCCTGGATCATTTTTCCCCCTCCCACCAGGCTTATTGGAGTGGCTCACTCAACCAATTCTCGTCCCCCCTTTATAAAGGAAGGATAGGAGTAGGAGAGTGGGCAGTCAGCAGTTTAGTAAGCACATGGGGGTATATTTACTAAACTGCGGGTTTGAAAAAGTGGAGATGTTGCCTATAGCAACCAATCAGATTCTAGCTTTTATTTATTTATTGCATTCTACAAAATGACAGCTAGAATCTGATTGGTTGCTATAGGCAACATCTCCACTTTTTCAAACCCGCCGTTTAGTAAATCTAGCCCATGGTGTTACCGGTATGGCTGGGGTCACAGAACTATGCAGTTTATGCATTCTAGCAAGTAATTAGTATATATGTATCTGACCAATGCTTTATGGTTATCCAACTGTACTTTATCCTTTTCTTGTTTTTCTTCCTTTTTTTGTATGTATGTCTTATTTTTTATTTTTTTTAATAGAAGCCAACTTCCCTTTTGTACCCTGTTTATAGCAAAAACAATTTTATCTGACACTTTTTGGTAATTTAAAGTTGCAGTGAAACTAAAATAATGTTGAGACGCCTTAATTCAATGTTTATTTACAAAGTCTTTGCAACCGCAGACATTAAAATAAAAAAGCCTTTGGTATGTGCTGTCTCTTTTTGAAATACTATGTGAGTTGGCACAAAAAGAAATCAAACAAATAATCCAAATATTTTTCTTCAGCTACCTTTGGTCTGTATTTGACAATTTGCATCACACCTAGTTTTGAAGTGGGTATTAGTACAGTTGTAGGAAGGTGTGTCTCTGTTCATGAATGTTCTCACAGGGGTCATTTCATTTACCCTTGTTGTGTTTGGATTTCAAAATTCTTTTTTAAACCAGTTAACATCTGTAAGAAAGTAGTTTATGTGAATACTTTTGGCTTCTTGGCTAAGGCAGAATCCTGGTATGAGCGATATGGTTCATTAGTTTGTAAGGTGCATTTGACTGGTGTCCTTTTTGTAATCGTTTTTCATCTCCTGTTGGTCCATGTGAAAACTATTTTGAAGTGGTAGAACAACCCGCAGCCAATCAGATCATCAGAATGTTCTCAGCAGTAGAAGATGAAGGAGCTGATCAGTTTGAGTCAGTGACCTTGTTCTGACAGGAGTTTCTACTAGAGATGCTCAGGCTCGGTTCCTGGAGAACCGAACACACCCGAACTTAGGGGATCCGAGTACCGAGCCGAGCTGGCTCGGTACTGTCGCGCGTCCTTGGAATCGAAAACGAGGCAAAATTGTGACGTCGTCGGATCTCGCCAGTTTTGGATTCCTTTTTAATATCCAACATAACGGTGGGTGGACCCCCATTTTTCTTTTCTGCCACTGCTGTGTGCCAATGTGTCCTAGATGTGCTAGGAACTGCCGTGTGTTTGTGTCATTGCTCTGTCGCTTACCATCCAGCCAGGTCGCTGCAGTATTTGTCCGAAAGTGTATGAAAATAATATTGTGACCTGTGAGGTGGTCAAAATTGACTGCAAATAACTTGAAATTAGTGTTATTGATGTTAATAACAATAATGGAACAAAAAAAAAGAGCAAAATTATGTGATTTTAGCATATTTTAGGTTCTTTTCTAAAAAATCCAAAACCAAATCCAAAACACATGAGAGTGGTTTTGCCAAAACCAAAACAAGAAACCAAAACACGAAGCTAATCCAAATCCAAAACCAAAATCAAAACCAGTTCACGGGGGTCAGTGAGCATCTCTACTTTCTACACGTCATTAATTTAAAGGAGCATACCCTGGTTTTCTAATTTGTTTTTGGGGAATCAGACCCCTCCCCTCATAGTTTGCTGCATACTTTGAAAATGGAGACTCAGGAAGATTTTAAATGTGACACCCTGAGATATACTTGTGCTAAACTTCCTAGAGACTCACCTACAGAAGATGACTTAACATTGGCAGGTGAACTTACCCCAATATATCTATATTGTGCACAAAATTCTCCTACTTGTGTATATGCTGACACATAGTGACACACATTGTTTGTTTCGAAGCGCCGGCCTTTTTTTTTCTTTTCTTTTCACATACAGTCGTCCTAATTGTCCTGGCTGCACTCTGTCAATTTTTTTTTTTTTTACGCATTTCAATAATTTAAAGCAGCGCACCTTGGTTTCAATGATTCTAACCTATTCAATCTGTTAGAGACCTATGCATTAACATAATGCGGAACCAGTAAATATGCATTGCAGCAAATCACAGTGATTAATATTTAAGCATTGCTGAAATGCACCATGCGGGGCTGCTCTGGGAGCCCCGACGAAGTGACCCTTCTGGTGCGATCTGTTTTTCCTATTTTCTGGGGCGTCTAGCGCTGTCTATGAAAGGAGGACGAGCTATATGCATGTGCACAGCTCTTCCAGGGGCGCACGCAGGGAAGGGGGTTTCTGGGTCTCCTGAAACCACTCCCCTCTGCTAAAAAAGTGCCCTACATATTGGCACTGTACTCTAGCAGGCGAGCAGGGCCTTCTCACCTCTTTGTCTGTTTTACCCAGTTTGTTTATTAGTTTACTGTGTTTGTCCCCAATTGTAAAGCGCTACGCAATATGTTGGCGCTATATAAATAAATAATGATGATGATGAAGCGAGTAGGAGAGGCAAGGGTGGCGACAGATGCAGGCGTGACAGCCCCCTCCCCCTCCCCCTGAGTAGTGCTCGGGGTGTAGGGGAGGGAGCTGCATATTAACCTGGTGCAGAAGGCAAGGGGGCAATACAGAGCACTACGGGACACTATGGTGTATTAGCCTAAGGCAGCCTGAATCCTGTCTCAGGCTCTGTCCCTCTGCATTGGTGGTGACCAGCGCAGGCTATAGCACTTGTGCTGGTAATTATTTTAAGAGGGGTTGTACCACATTCGCATCTTACTCTAACCCAATAGCTATTTTGGAAACATAATGGAAAAATGTGTTCGTTTCCAGCCACACGGGTTTTACATAACTTACAAACAGTTGTGATGGACAGAGGATAAGTCTTTAGTTCTAAACGTATTATTACTATTTGCCATGATTCTGAAAACATTAATTCGACAACCATTACTCTGTATCTCCGGTTTTTGGTTTGGTCTTTGCAATCTGGTTTGTATGAAAGGTAACAGATATCAAACCTTGTTCAAAAGATAAGTGCATTAGTCAGGGAAACACTTCTAGAAAAATACAGCTTCGGTCAAGGCACCACTGTTGTTTTGTAAGGAAATCTTCGGCAGTTTGAATGAGGGAGGAAGTTCAGATTTAGTTTTATGACTGTTCAACCTTCAGAGATTGATTGGTTAGACACCTGTGCTTTGCTGTCCATAAGATAAACACATATCGTGAATAGAGACAGATGTAGGCTATACATCAAATATATCTAGCTTGCAATCCCGCTTTGTTGAATAAAAACCACCTTCTGGAGAATTGGGCAACGGAGTAGTGGCCAGATGTTCTGCCATAGCAGCAACAGCGGGGCAAGAATCCTGTACCCTTATACCTCAGGGTCGCCCTGGCTTAAAGTAAATAAATAAGCACTTGTCTCCACCACAACAGAGAGCGATGGGTCCACCAGTCATAATTATAACAAATCCCATGCTGGTTTATAATGAGCAGGTGACTAGGGGAGTTGCAGCGTTCCCTATCTTATTTATTACCACAGCCCTTACAGACCAATGGGGGTTTTTTTTTTTGTTTTTATTTATTTTTTTATTGAGGTTTTTTTTTAGCACACAACTAACACAAACGGAAAACATGGAATGCGAGCGGCTGCCCATGACCTTCAAATAGCTAATGCAAGCCGCAAATTTCAAACCCACAGTTCGAATCGAGGTCTATGGACAATTTTACCACAAATGTGTTCTGGGCCTTCAAACTTCTGAAAACTTTCATTTCAAAGCGGTTTACAATGTTCTAGTCATAAAGCAGAGAATAAGACTGAGCTGGATCATGCTTCCTGCTTGCTCAATTAAAGAAATCTAATGAAGCACTTTTAACAGAGCTATAACTAGACATGGGGGCGAGAAAGAACATGGGTTTGGTGGGGGCAATACCAAACCAGGGACAGGGACACATCTCACCTCCCTAGTTATTTGCCCACAGCCTGTGTTTATGTGTAGCCCAAATACAAATATTAATACGGCGCAATGTACGGTGATGCCCTAGTCAAAGGTTTCAAAGAGTCCCCCTTTAGTCTCTGTCTCTCTGCTTTGTGTTATTCTGTTTACATTAGACAGCGACCACAGGTGCGTCACCCGCACCAATGCATCTTGAAACTGAAATGCAAAATGCAGGTTTATTACAGCTCATTGATCCCTGTAGCAGCAAGCTTACATGTTCTTAGCAAGTCTGTTGTGCTGGAAACATATCATGAATTTAGATGTGCTGGACCGTAATGTGCACTAAGCCGTGAGCGGGTTTTAGGAACATAGAGAACTTACAGTTATAAGGGATAACCCATCACATAATTGTGAGGAATAAGGCCTAAATCATAACTGCAGTGGTATATCAAATGAATCCGTTGATAAATTGAGCAACAAAAGTGTAAAATGTGAAGGTTTACCTTGATTGGGGTGTTGGTAAGGGCCTAAGAGAAGTAGAGGTATCGGACAATGTCTCCACTGACTGATGTTGTGGACTCAGCTGAGAGTACCAATATTTTTTCCTAGGTACCAGGAGGTGACAAGGTAAAGGTCTGTTCAGCTGCCCCTGAAATGTGTAAACCAGGATGTGACAGGGAAAAGGTTTGTTCTATTGTACCTGAAATGTGTAATGATTTTAATGCCACCCATGTTATAGTGTTAGAATCTACTGAGAGTAACCACATTTGTTCCCAGGTACCAGGATGTGACAGGGAAAGGGTATCTTCTATTGTACCTGAAGTGAGTAATGATGATAATGCCAAAAATATTATTGCATTAGAATCTACACATGTTCTACCACTGACATCTTGTCATGAGGTAGGGACAGATGACAATGTTACTGCAAATATTGTCATTGCTTCTGGTGTAGATAAGATGTTTGCTAGAATTGGGACAGATGACAATGTGATTAATTCTGTTGGGTTAGAGGAAAGCAATGCTTCTACCTAGGTAATATGCTCAGAAGACAGGGTACAGGGTAAATGGGAGGAAGGGCAGAGTGATACTGTGTGTTCAGGGCCTGAACCAGCTGTACCCAGAGGTGTTGAAAATGTGGGGAGACACACAGACATGACCAACGGGAAGTAGCGAGTGACAGCAATCATTACATTGCTTCTGTGACCTGTAGTTCGAATCTCAATCTGAGTTCTGAACATTCACCTGAGTTTTCCATAAAGACAGGGGGGTCAGTTGCTAGCTCATCCTCTCATAGTCAGCCCTCAATTTGCTTAGCAGAGGTAGATCAAGGGCCCGCACTCCCTGTTACACTACACCCTCATATAGTTGGGTCCAAGGGGGAGGGCAGTATCCTGTCCAGTAGCCCCCCCGGAAAAGAATTACTTAGTGTGTCCCACTGACAGGGAATTTTGTAACTGGGAAGCAGGGCAGAGTGGTAGTAGGTATTTTGCTGCGACAGAATTAAGGGGTTCCCACTTACATGAGTGTTTATGAGAAGGAGGTGGCAGGACCCACAAAGAGACTCAGTCAGTGAGAGGTACAGAAAGTGTAGCTAAAAATGCAGAGGTTAGCCCACAGCTATTGAAGGACCAGAAGTTCCAGCCGAATGAGGAATTTAACCCCTTCTTAACCCTTCTCAACAGAGACCTTAGTGAGACCCAGGTAACAGCTATCCCAGTAGAACCAGGGGGAAACTGTGGGAGTTGGCCTGGGCAATGACCTGTCAGTCAGTCCCCATGTCATCTCTTAAAAAGGTGGGGTGTTGTGAACATAGAGAACTTACAGTTATAAGGGTTAACCAATCACATAATTGTGGGGAATAAGACCTAAATCATAACTGAAGTGGAAATATGGTATATCAAATGAAACCGTTGATAAATTGAGCTACTAAAGTGTTATATGTGAAGTCAGAGAGTCTGTTGTGTGTGTGTATTCGGTGGCTCTGCACATCCCAGTGTTAGAAGACAGCAGTGTCACCTGTGGCAGCTTCAAAGACCCCTGCGGTGAGCTATATCCTGGGCTAGGATGGAGTTTTGACACCTGAATAGACTTTTAGGAATCACTCAGCATGGTGTCTGGCTCAAGGAGACCATGTGCTAACTTGGCTATATTTTATATAGACAAAAATAATTCAGTTTTAAATATGCCACTTAAAATCAATAAAAGTAGTGATCAACCACATATTCCTCAATAGCATGGTGAAGGGCAGCTCATATGTCAAATTAAGAATTCTGCTACACAGAGATGTTGAGGAAATGAGTATAAGCTCAACTGATACCCTGTTTGGCATCAATAGATGGGTAAATTCATAGAGGATCTATTAATAATAAAATTGGGTCAGTGTGACACTTTACAGGAAAGTTAGGTCACATAGTAGAATTGAGTAGTAAATCAGGCAACATGCAAATGGTGATTGTAAAAAGTGTCACAGACCACAATACCCCTGGAGGTGGGGAAAGGTGTAAAGGTTAGAGACCAGTTACAGCAAATTGTCAGTTTCTTAGGAATCAATCTAATTGAAGGACTGTCAATCTTTTCTGCCTTTTCTGTACTTTCTGCCTTTTCTGTACTTTCATCCCATTTGTTTTTATAACTGTTTGCAATTTTTTATTTGTTTGTCAAATCTTTATCTAATATTTTTTATTATCAGTAAGCATTGTACCTTTTGTATATTAAATCTAACAATTTAATAGTTCTGTTTTTATTGCTCTAAACGAATCCATTGCCTGTTTAGAAGAGAGAGATTGCTTGGCTGGGTTAACTCTTTTGAAACCAGAGTGTGAAGGGTTAACTGTTTAGCTACTAGAGCACAGAGTGTGCAAAATTGGATAATTGAGTCATAGGTTTTCTATGGGCCTTATACGTAGCTGGTGGCAGTTTGCAGAGAGAGGTGTGGAAGCGGGTGTCTGTGTTGCGAAAGGGACTGGTACATCTGTAGCCTTAGAGAAAGATTAGAGTGTGAGGTTTGGGCTGGAATCCTGTGTGTTCCCTTACAGTAAACTTCCAAGTCACGAGTGCGCAGAGGGCGGTTTGTGACAGATAAAGGGGTTCAGGAGCGGTTTCCTGACAAAATAAAGGTGATATATTGTGTGACTGTTGAAATATATGATAAGATATTAAATCAGGGAGTAGCCAGAGGGACTATCCCTGACAGCAGGCAATTGTTATCATAAATTTTAATAATCCCTAATACACCAGCATTTTAAAAGCGATTAAGCACTGCCTTGGATGCATGTAATATTTTGATCTTAATGAATGGCATTGTTACAGCATTATTAAAATATTGTTGTACACACACTGCACATTCTAAATTCCATAGGTCATTATAATCTACAAAACTGATTTTACCATTTGAGATCATATTCACAGACTTTTTTTTTTTTTTTTACATCTCAACTACTGTAGTACATAGAATAAAACCAATACTAATAGTTATACACAGAACAAAATTGCTTCAGACCAACCGGTGTCTACTCTAGCGGTGGTCCCTACCCAAAATAATACCAGTACAGAAAATAAAATTAAAATTGTCAAAAAAAACAAATGCACCAGGGAGCTTACAGTCGGTGATTGCTGCTAATCCCTGAAATTAAGGACTCTCACCTCCACTCCTAGGAGAGAGTTCTGCAACCGCATGTAGTTGTATGTGTGCAAAAGTGCATTAGGCTAATCTGGAGTGAAATCATAATCTGTGTGGAGCATTGTGGTCCATTATTTGGCCTTTGCACTGGCCATCAATATACCTTAGTCTGTTGTTGGTAAATATACCTCTCATGTTTTCATATTTAGTAGTTATAATGTAATGTCGCATTTTATCTGAAAGCCAACAAGAAAACAATTTTTGGGGGATTGTTAACGTTATTTTTTTCCTCTTATGCTTAGACTCACTGCTACCTTACTTTAGTAACATTTTAGACATTTTATTAATGGAAAAAGAAGATTATTCCATAACATTAAACAGATCATACTTACAAGGCTGTTTCTAAAAATGTAAGTGCGAGACTTTAATACAGTAATCCATCTAAAACTAGTTTTGGCAGCACGATGGTATATCAAGTGTCTTTTAAAGATACTTAGATACGATTAAATATTCTTGTAATACACAAGATAAGTATCCTTAGATAGACCAATTACACATGCAATAAAATACACACTCTATTTGCTGAACTCAGAGATGTCATGATGATTTGTTAATTCATTTCAGGTAGGTGGTTTATTTTAAACTATAGTACAATGAGTCACTGGGGACATTGAGCGAGTCAACCAGACTTTTTGACCCAGCTTTGTCATATTCAACTACTGACCTTTTCTATTGGAATAACCACTTACCATATACTGAGTCTGGAAAATAAAATGGGTCATCACCAAAACATTACTTTTGAAAGCTATGAATGAGTTAAGCAAATAAGTTATATATTCAAGAGAATCAATGCATATGACTGGCGAGAAAAACAGAGTTTTATTTTTAAATCTCTGTGTTGGCCATTGCAGTCAGAGCCTAGCGTTTCAAAGTACCCTTTAGGTCAAGGTCAAGGGACAAATGCACTGGGGTCATGAGTTCAATTCCCGACCATGGCCTTATCTGTGCGGAGTTTGTATGTTCTCCCCATGTTTGCGTAGGTTTCCTCCAGGTGCTCCGGTTTCCTCCCACACTCCAAAAATATACTAGTAAGTTAATTGGCTTCTATTATATTGACCTTAGTCTCTCTTGGTCTGTGTCTGTGTGTATGTTAGGGAATGTAAATTGGAAGCTCCAATGGGGCAGGGACTGATGTGAGTTATCTGTACAGCTTCACATAAATAGCTGCTGATGATGATGATCTTTTAGATTCTTTCAAGACATTTGTTCTGCTCCTCTTGCATTTATTTTTCCATCTACCTGGATTGAATTGAATCAGGTTAGCATAATCTGAGATGACTTCCCCTGTGAATAATTGAAGAGGCTTCAATATTTCACCCACATGAGCAATATTTTTTCATGAAGATAAAGTGAAGACAATCCGTCTGTCAATCCGTCTGTCTTCTTCTTCCTTTGTCATCCAATTGTGATATATTGAGTGTCTGTCAATTGCTGAGAAAACTCAGTTCCTGTTGGCTACAACCTTTTCATCTTGCTGGATGAGATGTATGGTTTTCTGCAGGCCATCGCTTTGTTGTATAACTAAGTCTGAATAAATGGTCTGACCACATAGGATTAAAAAGAATGAAACACAGAGAGATTCCAGGGAGACACGCAGTCAGAAATGTTTCAATGCATTACCCCGGATTCCCTCAAGCAAACACACTGTTTAAATGTTATTGAAGAGAAACAGAAAGCTGCCCAGGAGGCAAATAACATCAGGTTTTCATATCACCTACTTGATCCACTGATTGGAAGACATGAGGATGATGGTGGTCTAGAAACATAAGAGTTTACTGAGCTTATATTTCAACTCAGTATTCTTGGCTGTTTTGAGATACAGGCCGTATATACATTCACCAAATGCATGATTCACAGTTTTACAGTTTGTATAGGTATTCACACAGTTTATGATGTAAGTAATTTGGATTGAATAGTACAGAAATCTTTCAATGTTTGCCAACCAAACAATCAAATTCAATGAAATCTGTACAATAAAATTGTATGGCAAAGTCAGAAAACGGTTATGTTAGATTCAATCTAATAGTTGTGTATGTGCTATTGTTGTGTGTGTGTGTGTGGAAGGGGGGGTGCAATAATTTTTGATTTACATGTAATCCAGTTAATATCTATCAGATTATTATTAAGGATGAGCAGGCTCGGATGTCTGGAATCCGAGCCCACCCGAACAGTGTGATTCCGAGTCAGATCCGAGCGATGTCCGGGTATTCCTGCCGATTCCAAAACTTAAAACGAGGCTCTGACTCATAATCCCGCTGTCGGATCTCGCGATACCCGGATCCTTTAAATTCCCCGCTTGCCGCCGCCATCTTCACTCGGGCATTGATCAGGGAAGAGGGAGGGTGTGTTAGGTGGTCCTCTGTCCTGTGATTTCTCATGCTGTGCTGTGCTGTGCTGTGTTCTGCTCAGTCCAGTCCAGTGGTGCTGTGTCCTATGCTCTGTCCTGCTGAGTCCAGTGGTGCTTTGTGCAGTGCTGTGTCCTGCTGATTCCAGTGGTGCTGTGTCCTGTGCTCTGTTCTGATAAGGGCATTGTTATTTCTAAATTATTCCAAAGTTATAAAAAATTTATTAAAAAGTTATAAAAAAATAAATATAAAAAAAAAAAAAGTATAAAAAAATTATACGAAAAAAAAAAATTAGGTTGAAAAAAATAGGTAGTACTATTTCAATTCAAAGTCACATTACGTTCACTCTTCCAGCTGTCACAAAAATTAGGTAGTACTATTTCAATTCAAATTCACACTACGTTCACTCTTGCAGCTGTCACTAAAAATAGGTACTGCTGTATAACTACAGTCCAGTGGTACTCTCCTGTGCCGCAGATAATTTGTAAAGGCTTTGCCCAGTGTGTGTGGTTTAGGGGTACGGTCTCTTGTGCTGCATATAATGGAGTACCAAAATTTGGAGGATAAAGTAGGGAAAGATCAAGAACCACTTCCTCCTAATGCTGAAGCTGCTGCCACTAGTCATGACATAGACGATGAAATACCATCAACGTCGTCTGCCAAGGCCGATGCCCAATCTCCTAGTACAGGGCATGTAAAATCCAAAAACCCAAAGTTGACTAAAATTTCCAAAAAAAGAAAATTAAAAACATCTGAGGAGAAACGAAAACTTGCCAATATGCCATTTACGACACGGAGTGGCAAAGAACGGCTTAGGCCCTGGCCCGTGTTCAGGACTAGTGGTTCAGCTTCACCCAAGGATCTAAGCCCTCCTCCTCCCCCCCTCTCAAAAAAATTGAAGAGAGTTATGCTGTCAGCAACAACAACAAAACAGCAAACAACTCTGTCTTCTAAACAGATGACATCACAAATCCCCAAGGCGAGTCCAAGGGTGTTGGTGGTTGCGAAGCCTGACCTTCCCATCACTGTACGGGAAGAGGTGACTCGATCCACCATTTGCAGCACACCCTCTGCATATGCTGGAAGGATGACCCACAGTGTAGATTCAGATTTGGATAATCAAGGTGTCAAGGAGGCTATTGATGTAGCTGGCGTTGTGGAGGAACTTGACGAGGAGGATGCTGATGTGGTTATCATAAATGAGCCACCAGGGGGGGAAACAGTTGTTGTCCATGGGATGAAAAAGCCCATCATCATGCCTGGTCAGAAGACCCAAAAATCCACCTCTTCTGTCTGGAGTTATTTTTATCCGAATCCGGACAACAAATGTATGGCCATATGTAGCTTATGTAAAGCTCAAATAAGCAGGGGTAAGGATCCTGGCCACCTAGGGACATCCTATCATTTCAGCCACAGTAGTTTGGTAGGCCCTGTCGCTGAAATGATTGGTTTGTTAAAGTGTGCATGTCCTATTTCAACAACATCAGGGTGGGTGGGAGGGCCCAAGGACAATACCATCTTGCAACTCTTTTTTTGGCATTATGTGCTCTTTGGGGCCTAGTTCTATCTCCATCAGAGATATTCCTGCAGGCCATATCACCGGCACAGCTATGTTGGTTTTAGACGTGCGCTGCATACTCTGTCTGATTTAGCAGAAGCTAGCCATTGGCCTTGATAATCAAATAGGCTTTCCGTGATATTACATTGTCAGGGATTAGGCTAAACAGAGTGTCATGGTATTTGAGATCCTTACCTTACCTACACACAGCGTATACAGCGCTGCTATTTGTTCTATCATATTAATGTTTAGATAGGGTCTCTACATATTAACACACTCTGCTTGCTCACATCACCCAGTGAAGCAAGCGCTATATAAGTGCCAACTTTTATACACGTTAGGCAGCGTCTTTAACGAGAATACAGTATCTATATAATTGTGAGTGCTTTAAGATCTTACATGACCTTTAATCAGGCCACTTTAATCGCTGCTCTATTAATATCTCTGTCCAGTGATCATCATGCATATTTTTGCAGAACCAATTTAAATATATAAACAGGGTCTCCTAGAATACGTACTATTTTATTTAAAGGCGTTTTAAGGGGCATTACACTCTAATAGAGAGACTCATCATTTCTGAATAAAAAAAATGCTCTAATTCTTGTTAAGTTCCCAAAAAGAGGAACTGCCATTTCTATTACTACATTCATTGTTTGTGTAGTTCAAAAAACGAGGAACTGCCATTTCTATTAATATTTTCATTCTATATGTAGTTCCCAAAAAGAGGAACTGCCATTTCTATTTATATTTTCATTCTATATGTAGTTCCCAAAAAGAGAAACTGCCATTTCTATTTATATTTTCATTCTATATGTAGTTCCCAAAAAGAGGAACTGCCATTTCTATTGATATTTTCATTCTATATGTAGTTCCCAAAAAGAGGAACTGCCATTTCTATTTATATTTTCATTCTATATGTAGTTCCCAAAAAGAGGAACAGCCATTTCTATTTATATTTTCATTCTATATGTAGTTCCCAAAAAGAGGAACTGCCATTTCTATTACTACTTTCTTTCTTTCTTTCTGTATTTCCAAAAAAGACGAACTGCCATTTCTATTGCTACGTTTTTTTTTTGTAGTTCCAAAAAAAAATAACTGCGGCCTTAACTGCTATGTTGGTGTTAGACGTGCATCCGGTGTCCGCCATCTGTGCAGTGGTATTCAGACCAGTTGAGGGTTTTATATTGTGGCCCCGGTACCAAATTGGGTACCGGGGCCACTCCACTACGCAGTCCACATAGCTGTGCAGTGTAATTGAGACCAGTTATGGTTTTTTTATTGTGGTCCCGGTACCAAATTGGGTACCGGGGCCACTACACTACGCAGTCCAGATAGCTGTGCAGTGGAATTGAGACCAGTTAAGGTTTTTTTTATTGTGGCCCCGGTACCAAATTGGGTACCGGGGCCACTCCACTACGCAGTCCAGATAGATGCGTATCAGATATTAAACTATATTCAATGTTGGGGCCAAATCCAAAATTAATGAAAATGACCTGTCATCGTCAAAAACAAGAGGTATTGACGCATTAGAACTACACCCTGTATATGCTGCAGAGGATGTAGGAGCAGGCAGCTGTGCAGTGGAATTCAGACCAGTTGAGGGTGATATATTGTGGCCCCGGTACCAAATTGGGTACCGGGCCCACTCCACTACGCAGTCCAGAAAGCTACCTCGGTCCAATGTTTTGGACTAAAAACAATATTGTGAGGTGTGAGGTGTTCCAAATACACTGGAAATTAGTGGAAATGATTGTTATTGAATGTTATTGAGGTTAATAATAGCGTAGGAGTGAAAAACAAACAAAAAACTAGATTTTAGCACTTTTTATGCTTTTTAAAAATAAATCAGAACCCAAAACCCTAAATCAGAACCAAAACCTTTCGTCAGGTGTTTTGGCAAAACAAATCAGAACCCAAAACCTCAAGCTAATCAGAACCCAAAACACTAAAAGTGCCCGGTGCACACCCTTAATTATTATCTAATAAGGGTGCATACAAATTAAGTGCATATGTGTTTAGGATCAGTGTCTGCCATCTGTTCAGCTGTCCACTGAGCTCAATTGTGATTGCTGTTGCTGCCTCTGTTTGGCTGCTGGACCCTCTGCCCCAAACTCTCAGCATCCTGGATCTCATCTTGTCAGAGCTGCAGGAACTGCCTACTCTGTTACCCCCAGCTAGGGGGTGGTGATGTATCCTTCACCTCTTCCATTGCCCTAAACAGTTTGAATCAATTTTTCATTCCCACTAATTCATTATCTATCCTAGCTAATACACATTGATCCACATCTCTCACATCTCTCCATCATGCACCTATTCAATATACACTCTCTCTTTCTCCTGTTCACTTTCACCACACTTCTCTCCAAACTCCTCTTATCTCTCCATCCTCCTATTTCTCCCTCCCCTATTATAATTTCCACTTCACTCCTCGCTAGTCTGCACACATTACTGTTTTGTCTCCTGCACCCACCAAACTCACCAGCCTATAAAACAGAAAAAACCTCCAACCAAAAATCATCCTGGCATGTCCTCTTTATCACCCTGCTCCTTCTTATGGCTGCTAATGATATCTCACCTAACCTACAAACAGACAAGGTGGTGGAGTAGGCATTCTACTTTCTCCAAGCTGCACCTTCCAAGTCATACCCTCTGAACCTCCCTGACATTCTCATCTTTTGAAGTCTACACAAGCCATCTATATTGTCCTCTCCACCTTTTGCTTTGTTGTCATATATCCGTTTCCCAATCTCTTGACAACTTTGCCGCCTGGCTCACTTATCATCATCATCATCATCACCATTTATTTATATAGCGCCACTGATTCCGCAGTGCTGTACAGAGAACTCATTCACATCAGTCCCTGCCCCATTGGGGCTTACAGTCTAAATTCCCTAACACACACAGACACACACACACACACACACACACACACACAGACAGGCATAGAGAGAGAGACTAGGGTAAATTTTTTGATAGCAGCCAATTAACCTACCAGTATGTTTTTGGAGTGTGGGAGGAAACCAGAGCACCCGGAGGAAACCCACGCAAACATGGGGAGAACATACAAACTCCACACAGATAAGGCCATGGTCGGGAATTGAACTCATGACCCCAGTGCTGTGAGGCAGAAGTGCTAACTACTAAGCCACCATGATCACTTATTTCCTATCCTTTGATCTGCCTACTCTCATACTAGGCAATTTCAACATTCCCATTGATAATCTCACTGTCTCTTCTGCCACTACACTTCTTTCACCTCTTTCCTCCTTTGGGGGCATATTTAACGACTACCGATGGCAAAGTATTGTGCACTTACCGTTAAAAACACGTCCCTCTGTGTGTCCCGCATATTTAAGAAGGGTACATCGCAAGGGTGTATTGCATTCTTTTTCGTTTTTGGGAGCAGTCACCATTCTACAGTATGGTGACTGCTCCCAACCGTAATCTTACAAGTTATGAAAAAAGTGTTTTTTCGGTAACTTGTCATGTAATGTACGTCAGCTGAAGCTGGCGTACATTATCATAATTGAAAGATTTTAGTGCTGTCAGCTCTGATCCGAAGAGCAGAGCTGGACAGCGCATGTGTGGAGGGATCACATGATCCCTCCCTGTCACTCACCGCTCGCTCTCTGCAACTATAGTTGCAGAGACAGATCGGAGATGTTTGTGCGCATGTCCAGTTCTTCAAACTGCACATGAGCAATTCCAGTGTAAAATTAAGAGGACAAGGAGAAGATCCGGAGACAGCGCGTTCCGAAGAGGGGGGTAAGTGTGATTTTTTTTATCACAGAAACAGCAGTTTATCGAAACTGCTGTTTCTCTGTTGCATTTTTCATAAATTTGAGAAATAGTTCAATCCTTATCCATGCGATAAGGATTGATAACTATTTTTCATTTTATGAGAAGATTGATAAATGTGCCCCCTGGTCTCTCCCAATGGACCTCATCTCCCACCCACTGTGCTGGACACTTCCTTGACCTTGTCTTCTCTCGCTACTGCTTCATCTCTAGTTCTCCAACTTAGCCTTCCCACTCTCCAACTACAACCTACTTTCCTTCAGCCTCACCTTAACTCTTGCCCTTCTCCCTGCACCCAAATCCACACCAACACAGCGATACCTAAGTACTCTTAACCCAATTCACTTCTCATTTTCACTAAAAAAAAATTATCCTATGACTGCATTGTCTTGTTAATCAGGCTGCCTCCTTCTACATTAAAACATTTATTTCAACACTAAACAATGTAGCTCTAACTACCACATACAGTCTCCGACGATCCAACCCCTGTTAAAGTTAAGTTATACCACTTTCATACTGCCGCCCCGCCAATATCCCGGGTTTTTGAAGCCGGGTTTTTGCCGGGGCTCGGAGCGTCCCAGCTCAGAAACACCATTCATACTGCACCTTGGACCCGGGAATGTCCTGGGTTGACCCCATTCATACTGCACAAGTCTGTGCCCTGGCAATTTGTTGGAGTCATCACCAGAGCAGTTTTCATTGGCTGAAAAATGGTGATGTCATTGAAAGGTGACTCCTTCTCGAATCTTCCACGGGCTCCCACCGATGACATCATCCTCCAGAGACAGGCAGACAGCCAATCAGCTTGTTTTCTGTGCAACCCGGGTTGAAAAACCCGGGTTGCACCATTACTATATATAAAACTAGCTTTCCCACTTCACCCAAAGCTACCTGGTGCCCAACACCTATTTCACAAGTCACCCCCCATCTACGATTCCTCTCTGGTACATCTTTGTGTGTAGCAAATTCCAAAGTCATGAGGTTCTATGTCTTCTTAACACCACCTCATCTGAGTTAACATTTCTACCTGGACAACTGTTCTACCACTGTTTGTCTATGTAATTCTCTATTTACTTTACCTCCTCCCTAAAGCAGTTTTTTTTTAAATGATATAAATATATATATATATATATATATATATATATATATATATATATATATATTACACATACACCACATTTACTTGACAATTAAATATTTGTATATTACTATTTTTAACACACCCTAAACCTTATATAATGTGTTATTAAATAAGGATGGAAAAAAAAATCACAAAAGGTGCCCTACACCTTCACAGACTACCACCTGGAACCACATCACCTCTGAATACTGCCACCTCACATGATGCCACTGTACCTGTGCAGAACCACCTCACCTTGTGTCACATCTGTGTCCACAGTCCCCTCAGCTGGAAGGTCTCCTAATCTTCTGTCACCCAGTGCCCTATAATTATGGTAACCTGACTGCTCCAGGTGTCATCCACCCCTATCTGGGGATAGAGGTAGAAAGACAGACGGGAAAGACAACCCCCTGTCACTACTGCTGTATTATCCTAACACAGACGGTCACATCAGAGCAGCCTACGTAGGAGTCATTACCTGGCCGACTGTTCAGCTTGCTGGTCTCGGTCATTCACCGCAGTCGTGTAGATTTGCCAGTAGCGCTCAGCCAGGGCCTTGCCGGATAGCAGCAGCTGGTAGCGGCTCTTGCAGTCAGACTGCGGCCCCGAGGTAATGTCCTGCCCCCCCGGCATGTTCAGTCGTGCTATGCAGGACGAGGAAGACGAGGGCAGGGGAAAGAATCCGTTACCCCCCAATCCGGAGGAAGGAGCCGGGGGAGGAGGGAGTGCGGTTGCTGCGCACATCATCTTCCTAGGTGCTGTGTGGGGAGACGGTGTGTGCGTGTCACTGCAGCCAGACCATGGAAGAGAGCTGTCCTGTGTCACTGCGTCCACACTGGACAATTGCGTGGATCCGTCTCGCCGACAACCTTGTGCAAACCCGGAACAGACAGAATCACCGCAATCCCCAAGCAAACCCACGCCCCGACCCTCTCACCATCCTCTCTGCACAGCTGCAGGGGAAGGGTCTGTCCGCACCTCTCTGACTTCCTGTGCTCAGCTGTTGCCCCGCTGTATGCAGCTCCAATGACAGCAAGCTCCGTGTATACCGCTCATCCGCCAGCCAGGTTCACCCACCTTAATAGCTGCTATAGTAGTGCAGGCAACCCGGGTCCGACCCGGGAATTACCCCTCGAAAAATCCCGGGTTGAAGACCCGGGTTTTTAGACCCGGGATTTTTGAGTTGTACCATTCATACTGCACCAAGACCCGGGTCGTTTGAGCTCGCCCCGGCAAAAACCCGGGATTTTGGTGCAGTATGAATGGGGTATTATTAAACCTGCATGAAAGATCAGTCTGAATCAATGTATATTTATGATTATGATGTGTACAATGTGACCACAATTAAACGTACACATTTGCAGTTAGTTACTATCACACTGTTGCGATCACATCAGAAGGTTTATTAATATTATTGTTTCATAGTGTATAAAATCAGACATTATATAACATTATATTATGTATGCTTATGAAACTCTTTAATGGCGGGAGCCTGAGGGGAAACACTTGTGTAACCAGTATCTGGTGGGTGGCTGGGGGATGAGCAGCTAGTCACATGTACAGTTACCAGAGAGAAAGACCCAAGCCTCAAAAACAAAGGACTGAAGAACTGACCTATAGTAAATCATGTTATTGGACTATCCCTGACGTGTGACCTATAGAAAATGACCAGTGTAACAGTGACTGAAACTCCTGTTATAAGATTGACTCCCCTGCATCCTCTTGTGCATAAATAACTCAGCTCTGCCCTTAGGACAGCAGAGCATTCATTACTGAAGCTTGGTGTTGGTACTAGCAGAGCATACGCTTTAACCTCAGGCTTTTGATGGTATTTTTGAATGCTATTTCTGTACTTGATCTCTGAATGCAACTCTATTTTTTAATAAATCACTTTTTGTGCTCTGGAACCACAACCTGATTGGACGTCTACTTATCTACCTTTAATACCCCCAACCATGTGTGTGTATATATGTATGTATATATATATATATATATATATATATATATATATATATATAAATCCAGCCAATATTCGACTCATTTCCTATGTAGTTATATATAAATATGTAATGAACACTCCTTCACACACTGAAAAGGTTGTTAAGCAGATATTGCTTGTATGTGCTTCTCTCACTCACAGCTCTCCAAATGCGGTGCCTCCACCAGCTGGATTAAGGTTCTGGGGGTGGGGGCACTTAACACAGGGGGGTTCTATGGTGTTATATGGTTATCATTTTAGACAAGTACACAGGAAATACTGTGTGCACTACTGGTAGGTGCACACAGCTCTGCCTTCATGAGCAGTACATACCTCCCGACTGTCCTTGTAGTCCGATCAAATATTGACTAAGCAAGATAGTCATCCAAATTCGGGACTGTCCCACCAGGTTAAGGACAGTTGTCAGACTGTCCTGCTCTCTCCTATCTGTTCACACAGCTTTCATTACCTGCGACTGCTGGTGTCTTAAGCTGAGTTGCTGCTTGTCTGGATCCTAGAATGTTGGAGCCCTGTTTGGAAAACAGACAATACAATAACATTCAGAAAGCCCCAACCAGCCCTGCTGTTAAATCAATAGCACCCACATTTAATCATTAGGCCACCCCTCCCTGCAACCAGCCCCGACTATTAAATTTAATTAAATAAAATTTATAATATTATATAATATTCACATTTAATAAATAGACCTATCTCCCTCTAACCAGCCATGACGTTAAATTAATAGCATATGTGGTTCTGGGTCGGGATCCCCTCTTCATATTTGGTCATCTTGCCCTGTAATAGCGCTGTAATAGCAAAACAGAATGCTAATTTGCACCCCTTGCATTGTAACATGGTTTCTGTCCAGGAGACTGAAATAAGAAGTTTCTTAAGTTAAGATCCCTAATGAATCAGCCCCTACGTTATTAATGCATACAATATTCTTTAAAGACCAAGGTATGTAAGTCAGTTTATGTGTCGGAGCAAAGCTAGTATATGGAAGGCAGATGCTATTTATCTGTCCTAAAGTAAAATATAGAGACACACGCTTTTTCAGTGTGTTTGGGCTTGCTGGTAGTCACACACAGCTATCCCAGAATCCCGAGATCTCCCTTAATAATCCTGATCAGCTTATTTAATAAAATCCCACACTTGCAGTCTCTCAAAAGGTGCTTCTATACAATCAGTAGGGGTTATAGCGCCCCCACTTTCCCAATATTGTCTCTGACATTCTCTGATGTGTAACTACATTCTCTGCACCCTGTTCAAACTCTCTGGGGTAAATGTGTCAACCTGAGAGTTTTCGGGCAGGTTTGAAAAACCAATCAGATTCTAATTATCATTTATTTAGTACATTCTACAAAATGATAGCTAGAATCTGATTGGTTGCTATAGGCAACATCTGCACTTTTCAAACCCGCCGGAAAACTCTCAGCTTGATACATTTACGCTTCTGTCTAAAATTCTCTCTTAACCACCTCAAGCCTCTGTGCTCAGGTAATCTCCTTCTCTCCTCAACATACATAATACAGAAATAGAAGTAGCTCAATCAGTTTATAGGCTCACAGCAGGTGCTTGAAAGCGTAGGGTTATCCAGAAAGAAAACACACAGAGAACAATCTCCCAGCAATACTGCTTTGAGCCAGTAAAAGAGGTACCCCATTGTTTCTTCTTGATTGTTCCCTCCAGCTCTTTTTCTCCAGTTCCAAAACTACTGTGCATACACGGAAGTGAAAATGTGTATTACACGCAGTAACAGCAATTTGCCTCCAGCTCAACATGGTCTCTAACGAGATCTACACAACAGTCCCCGGACTAGAGGCTAACAGCGAACAAATTGTAGGCTTTTTTTAATTTGGAAGTTGCTTGGACAGTTTCAGCATCTCCAGTTCGCAGTGTTACTTTTCATACAGATGTTTTGGCTTTAGCAAATGTAATAGTAATCCTGGGAATCCTTGCTTTGTTGTGAATAATTGGTCAAGAAGTGGCTTAGGGATGTCACTTGCTCTTAGTCACTGCTAGGCTGCGTTCTCATGAAAATTAATTAAGTCCACAAAAGTGGACCCAGCCACTGTGGTGTGCAGATGAAAATGTACTGTAATAGGTAGGGACAGCTCTACAACATATGTCTATATATTTAGTATAAACTGTATCTCGCTAGATCTGTTTTTTTTGCCTTTTATATACTCTATGGAATATGCCTATCTGAGAGAGAATTCTGATTACCCATATGGGAGGTCCTTAAAGAAATTTGAACCCAGGCCTGTTGTTTCCCTCCATCTTGTAAGTGTACTCACATAAGAGATTGGGTGAAGACACCATATGATATCTATTTTAATTAAAGCACATTTATATCTTTTATCTGGTGAGTGGATCCACATAAGAAGAAAGGATTAAAGTCTTTCCACACATTCACTACACAACCTCAGCTTTTGTGACTGTATTACACTACGTTGTGTTTTTGTATTTTTTATATTATGCCATCATATACTGGAGGAAAATTCTGAATGAAAAGATCTTCACATCTTCAAATTTAAGTATACTTTTTTATTCACTTATGAATATTTGTACCATTTATATTGCTGGAGGGAATGTCATTTTCTCCTATGTGATCACTACCACAGCGCTGTAACATTCCTATTTTGATTTATTTTTGTTATATATTGGGAAAGTTGTGTGATTCCCCTAGGTGTGTTTAGCAGCAGTGGGATAATAGTGCTATCCATCTGTTCTTGAACTATATATTTGCTAATATGTCTATATATGAAGACAGTGTAACAACCCGTTTACACATGAGGACAGTCGTGGCCAAAAGTTTTGAGAATGACACAAATATTAATTTTCACAAAGTCTGCTGCCTCTGTTTTTATGATGACAATTTGCATATACTCCAGAATGTCACGAAGAGTGATTAGATGAATTGCAATTAATTTCAAAGTCCCTCTTTGCCATGACAATGAACTTTATCCCAAAAACAACATTTCCACTGCATTCCAGCTCTGCCACAAAATGACCAGCTGTCATCAGGTCAGTGATTCTCTCGTTAATACAGGTGAGAGTTTTGATGAGGACAAGGCTGGAGATCACTCTGTCATGCGGATTGAGTGAACATTACAGACTAGAAGCTTTAAAAGGAGGGTGATGCTTGAAATCATTGCACTTCCTCTGTTAACCATGGTTAGCTGCAATGAAACACGTGCAGTCATCATTGCTTTGCACAAAAAGGGCTTCACAGGCAATGATATTGCTTCAAGTAAAATTGCAACTAAATCAACCATTTATCATCAAGAACTTTAAGGAGAGAGGTTCAATAGTTGTGAAGAAGGCTTCAGGGCGCCCAAGAACATCCAGCAAGCGCCAGAACATCTCCTAAAGTTGATTCAGCTGCGTGATCGGGCCAGAACCAGTGCAGAGATTGCTCAGGAATGGCAGTAGGCAGGTGTGAGTGCATCTGCACACACAGTGAGGAGAAGACTTTTGGTGGATAGTCTGATGTCAAGAAGGCCAGTAAGGAAGCCACTTCTCTCCAGGAAAAGCATCAGGGACAGTCTGATATTCTGCAAAAGGTACAGGGATTGGACTGCTGAGGACTGGGGTAAAGTCATTTTCTCTGATGAAACCCCTTTCAGATTGCTTTGGGCATCTGGAAAAATACTTGTCCGGAGAAGGAAAGGTGAGCGCTACCATCAGTCCTATGTCATGCCAAGAGTAAAGCATCCTTAGACCATTCATGTGTGGGGTTGCTTCTCAGCCAAGGGAGTGGGCTCATTCATAATTTTGCCTAAGAGCACAGCAATGACTAAAGAATGGTACCAAAACATTCTTCAAGAGCAACTTCTCCCAACCATCCAAGAACAGTTAGGTGATGAACAATGCTTTTTTCAGCATGATGGAGCGCCTTGCCATAAGGCAAAAGTAATAACTAAGTGGCTCGGGAATCAAAACATTGAAATTTTGGGTCTATGGCCAGGAAACTCCCCAGACCTTAATCCCATTGAGAACTTGTGGTCAATCCTCAAGAGACAAGTGGACAAAAAAAACCCCAGAAATTCTGACAAACTCCAAGAATTGATTGGGCAAGAATGGGCGGCCATTAGTCAGTATGTGGCCCAGAAGTTGACTGACAGCATGCCAGGGCGAATGTCAGAGGTCTTCAAAGTGAAGGGTCAACATTGCAAATATTGACTCTTTGTATAAACTTAATGTAATTGTCAATAAAAACCTTTGACACTTATGAAATGCTTGTAATTTGACTTCAGTATATCATAGCAACATCTGACAAAAAGGTCTAAAAACACTGAAGCAGCAAACTTTGTGAAAACCAATACTTGTGTCATTCTCAAATATTTTGGCCATGACTGTATGTAAAACAATATGACTGGTCATTTTTTTTTAAACCCGTAAAAACTTACCAGCCTGAGGAAGTGGCTATTAACTTCTTTGCGCTCCGTCTTGATATTTTAATGGGGAACAAAATACTGATCGAACATGTGCAAAAAATTATTAGAAATATTTAAAATTTCAGGTTTTTTAGGGAAAGTTCACCTCATTTCACATCAAACCTTTAAATAACATATACAACAACTTTTATAAACACAATGGAATTCCTACAGTAGGCTTAACACATGTCTCAGGCAAACTTTGACACTGCAGCAGTCTGTCAAGCGCTAATGTGGTTTAAACATCAAGAAACAAGTTCATTTGACCATTAATATCTTATAACAAGAACATTTTATATACACATCCTGTCATTTAATCTGTAAACACAACCAAAAACGTCTGGCTTGAGGGGCACTGTTTACAGTGCAGCCTGCTACTTTCATAGACCAGGAGTATGTTATCTTGAGTGTTAAACGGAAAGGCCAGTCGGACACTAATCTGTGAGATGAATTTGAACCCCCTATTATTCTCCTGCTGACATGTAAATCCTTTTATAGACATACACTTTTGTACTGATTCCATCAAACCAGTCTGCTATCTTAAAAGATAAAGTGAAAGGTTTTCTCTGTAACAAGACATGAATAGTTCATTTATTCAGCCACTGATATTGTAGTTCTACAGTACCTCTGGGTCTTAAAAGACGTGACTTAGACGTCTATTTTAAACATGTGAAAACTGATGTGCTTTGATATTGCATTATTGTTTTCACACCGGGCAGAATGTTTTCTTGCGAACTGCGTTAATTCATCTACACTACTTAACCCCTAATCCAGCTAGACTAAACAAGAAATCAGCTGCACGCATTTACATACAGAACATACCTAAGCATATTTCAACGTTTGTCAGCAAGCTATTTTTTCCCCCCATTTTCAACGTTTCCTATGTCAGACAACGGAGGGTGTGATATGCCAAGACCACAATCAGGGAGTGATCCCAAAAGAGATGCTTATGAGGTTATGGAACAATCTAAAATAAGCCCAATATGGTAAAAATTTACAGGCATACATATAAATGTGTTTCAGCTATTAAACGGTTAAGTCTAAATAGATGTGGACTGGAGCTGGTGATACTACTGCAAGCAATGTAAAATAGCATAAAGTGAAAGACTATCATCATCAGCTATTTATATAGCGCCACAAATTCCGCAGCATTGTACAGAAACTCTCTCACATCAGTCCCTGTCCTATTGGAGCTTACAGTCTAAATTCCCTAATATACACACACAGACAGACAGAGACTGACGAGGGTCAATTTGATAGCAGCCAATTAACCTACTAGTATGTTTTTTTGGATTGTGGGAGGAAAGCAGAGAACTCGGAGGAAAGCCACGCAAACACAGGGAGAACATGCAAACTCCTCACAGATAAGGCCATGGTCAGGAATCAAACTCATGACCCCAGTGTTGTGAGGCAGAAGTGCTAACCACTAAGCCACCGTGCTGCCCAACTATGTTCTCAATAGACCCAAGGCCGGACCGTAGAACTGAGCTCAGTGACTTATTTTATGCTCACATCAAAGTTTTATACCTCTCAAAAAAAATGACCCATCAGGCCATTACCCTAATCCACAAACGCTACACCGATCCCCCACATTACCCAGTTGGCGTTATCTGCAAATCGTTAAGATCAATTATTTTGTCTCTGCAAAAATAAGAAATGTTCCCCCCAAAATTGAACATTTTGGTGAAAACAGGAAGGGGATCAAATCTCCTATACTGTCTAGGGCACCATTAGGTCTAAATTTGTGTTTTTGGAGCACAGGTATCCTGTTGGCCATATTGGGTAATATGTATTGGCACAGACTGTGCCAATACATATGAGGAATTAAAACAAGTGGAGCCCTAAAAATAAATGTCTATAGAGGGTCCAAGGCAGACTCTCGACCCTGGTGAGAATAATAGATTCATTTGAAGATAAGAACAGGTGACCCACAATACAGCAGTTTTGGAGTTAACTGTATTTATAAACTCATTGAGTCATATTTTATTTGGCATAAAGAGTGATATTGGAATCTTCTCAATTTATTTGACACATGTTTGGACATTAGAGTTCTTGGCTAAGCAAGTCTAAGTTCTACAGTACTTTCCCAAGCAACCATCATCACACCCTTGAGCTACTGATTAGAATGGGAGCAGTCAAGTGACCGGTTTCTATTCTGAGAACTAATATGTGAGGTTCCCAGGGTGTTCATCTAGACCATTACATATAGAATAATTTGGGAGCATAAACTAAACATCTCCTGAAAAACATTTCTCTTTTCGACGGCGCTCAAATTGGTTACCAAGAAGCAGTTGGCAAGCTGCAGGAATCTGCAAACTCCATGTCATGTCATCCCAAACACAGACTGCAAATTGACATTTATTAAATCTTTAAAACACAGAAAGAGCAAACATCTGCTAAATGTCACACATATCTGTTGCCAGATAATCACTTGACATCTAGGAATTAAAGACAACACAATATGTAACAGTTTTGCAACTTAAACATAATTGTATTGCTCTTAACACCACCCATGGGGTAGATTTCTCAAACCTTCAACAATAGGAAAAGTGGAGGTGTTGCCTATAGCAACCAATCAGATTCTAGATATGATTTTCTAGATAAATGATAGCTGGAATCCGATTGGTTGCTCCACTTTTCCTTTTTAGACAGTTTGATGAATCTAAACCCTTCATCAACATCACCATTTATTTATATAGCACCACTGATTCCGCAGTACTGTACAGAGAACTCACTCACATCAGTCCCTGCCCCATTGAAGCTTACAGTCTAAATTCCCTAACATACACACAGACAGAGACTAGGGTCTATTCTGATAGCAGCCAATTAACGTACCAACCGGAGCAACTGGAGGAAACCCACGCAAACACGGGGAGAACATACAAGCTCTACACAGATAAGGTCATGGTCGGGATTTGAACTCATGACCCCAGTGCTGTGAGGCAGTAGTGCTAACCACTTAGCCACTGTGCTGCCCATAACCCTTAAGAGAAGTCTCATGACTAGTATTGTTATAATTCCCTTTGGTCTCCTGTGAGATGCAGAGGCCTGAGAGGGTGAACAAGTCCCTTTAGACGACAGACTGAACTCAACAACTTTATTGAGCTTAATTGCTGGGTCAACGCCACATTATCCTTATATTAGACCTCAGGCATAGGTCCACGTCCTTATATCTTGTCACACGGCATTTAAGGCATCTAAATCTAAATGACCTTAAACTCATATGTTTGTTCACGAGCAGTCACCTATTAAGCGATTTTTTTTCTCCAGCCAATAGTGTACCTGGGGGAGGTGCTGGCTCTGGCACATATATTCTTCTCACAGTGGCTGCTGGGTCTCTTTTGCTGCACACATTCCCTTCCGTTTCCATTTATTTATTCCCACTTCCAGAGGAAGCACAGTTTGGCAGGAGTGGTGTAACAGATGCTGGATTACTATTACTAATCTTGATTAGCGCTGGCTTACCTGAGGTGCGGAGTCTAACGATCTCCCCGGTGTTCAACAAGAACTGCCGCAAGGCAGGGTGGGCTTTGCTGCCAGGAGTCGTAGGTCGCGGTCCTCAGTTTCGCCCCAAGATGTAGTGCAGCTGAGTGGAGCGGAAGATGCGGAGTCAATCAAGCCGGGTCGGTACACAGGAATGGAGGCAGGCAGAATCAGGAGGCAACTCAGAGTCCATCAAGCCGGGGTCGGTACACGGGTCACAAGAGTAGAGGGATAGTCAGCGAGCCGGGTCGGTACACAGGTGTTGGAGAGCCAGAATAGTTTAACAAGCAGAGATCAGAACACAGGAAGACACAGGAGACTGGAAGACTCAGCAATCCACGAAGCACAGGAGCCAGGAACAGGTAAGTGGTAACTTGTTGCTCTGACAAGGCTGCAGTGTCCAGGTGAGCTTAATATAGTCTGTGGATAGCAAAAGCCGCCTCCCAGCCACGATCATGTGACCACCCAAACCAGGAAGTGCTGCTGTACACAGAGACAGGAAAATCAGCAGCATGAAAGCAAGTAAGTTTGTGACAAGTGGTTTTGCAGTCAGCAACTAATTCATACGGAGCTATCACTTACTGGCCACATGCCACTGTCCTCTGGCTCTTGGTGCCTTTGTGTGGGGGACCCTTTGACCTGCTTTGTGAGGGCACGTCATTGTGAGCCCAGAGGGGGAGTACATTTAGCACCGGCCAATCGTAAGGGACTAAGTCCTTCTACCAATGCCTGTGCCCGTACACAGTTTGGTTTTGCTATCAGTTGTTAGCTGACTCGCAACTTGCTTTCGCTTCCATCGTTTTATATAATCGATTCAATAAACTGTTACCTATTTTGGCAAACTCAGAAGTTGTCAGTGTCTTTATTTCACCAAAGGTATTAGAGTTTAAGAATAAACAGTAAGGGTAAGTAATTCATTAAGGAGAGCAAAGCAAAAATAAGGAGTAATTTTGCACCTTGGCAAAACCAGGTTGCATTGGAGGGGGAAGTAAATTTAAAATGTGGGGATGGATTTAGAGTTGGGGTAGAACATGTCTTATATCAATTTTATATTTCAGTGCAAACATAAAGCTATCAAGTAATTGCGTGCTACATGAACAAACAGCTAGTATTTTCCTTATGTGCAAAATAATAAACTAATTTGCACCCCTTGCATTGTAACATGGTTTTGTCCAGGAGCAAATATACTCCTTTTCTTGCTTTGCTCTCCTTAATGAATTAGGCCCTAAGAGAGGTTTTGTGCAGTAGGAAGTGAATCAACAGAATTCAGTTTAAATGCACTTATCATATATTACTAGAGAAACCCGGCAGTAACCACCTTAAATTATATTGAAATGTTATGACTAAAATTTATTAGCAGAATTCAATAATTTTTTTATACACTATATTACATGTAGAAATTTTAACAACAGAGTATAATGAATAAATAACTATATTATTTATCCTTATATTAAAGGAACTAAAGAATTTCTTTATACACTGTAATATATTTATAAGTTCTTTCATTGAAGCTACATTGCTGGGCATGGTCCCCGCAAGACATGCAGATATATGTGGCTGCAAATAACTGTCACAGTTTCCAGACCACCCAGCAGGTCACATGTTCCAGGTCACCCAGCAGGTGCACAGGGAGAGTTCACTAACTGTCCCAGTTTCCAGAGAAACCAGCAGGTGCACAGATGTATTGCCCACCTTTTCAGAGGACAATGGTAATGCATTGGTGGGCGGACGTTTTGTGACATAACTCCAAAATGATTAATATATAGATTATAGCTCCAGGATGTAAGATGCACTGTGGCTGGTAGCAATGTATAGATAAGGTACAGGAGAGGATGCTGGGAGGAAAGTCTGGGGAGCAAGAGTGGGGACAGTGTTTATCATTGGGGATGTCTGTTATAAAGAGTGAGATAAGGCTGATATAATTAGAAGGTATTATCAAAGGGGGCATAGTGATGATATAATAAATGGGAGACATTTTGGTATCATCTCTACTGTTGTAATCAGTGGTGGCAGTGTTGATATATTTAATCAGATACACATAAGGTAAAGTGTTATAAATGAATCCTTATCTGTGGAAATACTCATTCTGAATGTGTTGTGAAGACACTATTTCAGTTCCGTAATTGAGAAACCAAACTGAGAACAAATCAGGTGGCATCGTCTGTAGGATATCCATATAGAATATCCATCCATAGGATAGTCATAGGCAGGATCCCTCCCACATATTACTATGGGACCTGGTGATGAAATGTTATGCCCCTGGTCTGGGGGCACTTATTAAGGCACATATCTTACCCTGTATATTGTTTTGAAGCAGATAAAGTGACTTAGACAATTCTACCCAGCTCTCCTGCCAAGCACATACTTTGATGGTCATAAATCGTGCACCAGGCTAGCACATTCACTTTCATATTGATGTATATTTTATCTAACTGTTCTGGAATTGCAGCTGGCTTGGGCGTCCACCCGGGTAGACTGCTTGTATATACATACGTGACAGCAATATTGTCTATATTATAAGGGCAAATCCACACCTGACGGATACTCCCATTTGTTTGTAAAGGTGTTTCTATGTGAAAACATACAAAGGAAGTTTATAAATCAATCTGTTTGTGAGATCGGTTGACTGGTATATAATTTTCTGTCTGGATTGAATTGGGATGAGAGCTCCATACAATATGGTGACAGACATTGTGCATGAACAGGCAGGAATTCCACTTACGGAGAACTTACATTCCATTATCACACTTCCTTTAACGTGGGAGACACATCAGTGTCTGAGACACCTGTACTGTGGGGTGGGAGTAGAGTGGCTGTCTAATTAAATGGAAAATAATGGCAGCAGTTACGAGCTGACAGTCACTTCGGCTCTGCATTTTGTTTTCTAACGTTTTGTTATTTATATAGTAACAAAACAACATTGGGTTTTGAAGAAAGTTGGGCAAGAAGAGACAGATAAGTAGTCATAACACTGCATATAACATGCACCTGTTCAGGCTGAGTTCTATTATATAAAGTAAGTATCTGACAGGAAATATGTTGTGATCTATCTATCTATCTATCTATCTATCTATCTATCTATCTATCTATCTATCTATCTATCTATCTATCTATTTATCTATCTATCTATTTATCTATCTGTATATCTATCTATCTATCTATCTATCTATCTATCTATCTATCTATCTATCTATCTATCTATCTATCTGTCTATTTATCTATCTGTATATCTATCTATCTATCTATCTATCTATCTATCTATCTATCTATCTATCTATCTATCTGTTTATCTATCTATCTATCTATCTATCTATCTATCTATCTGTCTGTCTGTCTGTCTGTCTATCTATCTATCTATCTATCTATCTATCTATCTGTCTATTTATCTATCTGTATATCTATCTATCTATCTATCTATCTATCTATCTATCTATCTATCTATCTATCTATCTGTCTGTCTGTCTGTCTATCTATCTATCTATCTATCTATCTATCTATCTATCTATCTATCTATCTATTTATCTATCTGTCTATCTATCTATCTATCTATCTATCTATCTATCTATCTATCTATCTATCTATCTATCTATCTATCTATCTGTTTATTTATCTATCTATCTATCTATCTATCTATCTATCTATCTATCTATCTATTTATCTATCTGTATATCTATCTATCTATCTATCTATCTATCTATCTATCTATCTATCTATCTATCTATCTATCTATCTATATCTATTTGTCTGTCTGTCTATCTATCTATCTATTTATCTATCTATCTGTCTCCTATATATCTCTCATCACCCTCTCCCTTATATCTATCTATCCAGGTTCGGCGCTCCCATTAGGCAAGGTTAGGCACTTGCCTAGGGCGCCGGGCTCTGGAGGGTGCCTGGAGGGCCCCCTCCAGAATGAAAATTACTTTAAAACTGTGCGGCGACCGCTGACCATACCTGTCACGGCTGCCGCACAGCATTCAGATGCACGGGGGAGGGGGGAAGAGGCTATTGCTCACCACCGCCGCCTCTCTGCCCTGTCTCCTCCCCTCCACTCAGTAGTGTCAGTGAGTGGAGGGGAGGAGACGGAGCAGAGAGGCGACGGTGGTGAGGTAAGGAAAGATTGGGGGGGGGGAGGAGGGAGGAGGGCGCCGATTGTTGCGGGGGGGGTGGGGCTGGGGCGCCGATTTTGTAAAAATGCCTAGGGCGCCATGGAGGCTAGCACCGGCCCTGTATCTATCTATCTATCTATCTATCTATTCATCTATCTCATGTGACAGCATGGTGGCACCGTGGTTAGCATTACTATGTCATGGATTCAATGCTGACCAGGGCACTATTTGTGTTGATGTTGTATGTTTGCTTGTTTACGTGTGTTTCCTCCAGGTGCTCCGGTTTACACCCACACTCCAAAAACAAACTGGTAGGTTAATTGGCTTTTGAAGACATGGGTGCTAATTGGACCCAGGTTAGGTTGATATTTGTTGGGTGACATGGAAACTAATTTTATTTTAAATTACTGCAGGTTTGCCAAATAGACACAATTTGAAGTATGTCAATGATATTTGTTTTCTGGAGATGTACAGAGTCGGACTTGGTTTCTATGGCAACAGAACTCAATCAAACGCATCTTACTATTAAGGTCACACTAGACCATTCAGATAATAAGTAAACTAATTTCTGGATGTGAATGTAAGCACCTGGTAGATTGTCGACGGATTTATATTATAAGGTGACTGACAGAAGAACTTGGCTACACAATAGTGGCCTTCATTTGCCATGTCATAAAAAAAAGATTGCAGAAAAATCAAATGCTTCTAGTCAGAAGGATAACATCACCTAACACTTCATTCTATCGGCAGTGTGAGAATAGGATACAGAGATTTTGCCAGAGAGGGTATCATGAGGAAGAATTGAATAAGATAGTGTCTGGGGTGTATGGATTTGACAACATTGATGCACAGGCCTGGTGTGTCATCTTGTATAAATAATAGAATCCTATTTGTATGTAAATACTGTACAAAATCTAATCAGATTCCAAATATTAGTCAACATTTCTTCCAGTTTTATAAACATAGATAACATGTGGAAAACTCTTTAGGGATCTGCTTTACTTGATATAAGGAAGCTATGAAAAATATTGTCGACATTCTGTTATTACTTTAAGAACGGTTTCAAAGCACAATTTTCATGGCCACGGTGAATAAGACATAATAACTCTGCTACAGCTGCCAGCATTGCAATAGTATAATTAAGGGTAATGTTGTCCCCATCATGACAATAAAATTCCTGATTCAAAAGTATTTTCATGTGAATCTGCAGGATCTGTCTATATGACTAGCAGACCAGCCATGCTCAGGCTAAATGACCACAGATCAAATATTAATGTCTATGATTTGTCTCCTTTAGAGATGATGAGTAAGAAAATTGTGTAAAAATAAAAAAAGAGAAAGACTAAGCTAGCAAAAGTCTCCTCTTTGCGACATAGGGGAATAATTAACCAGGTTGGAGCATATGGAAGCGATAGAAAATAATCGACCACCCAATTTAACGAATGCTGTAACTGGAATGCTAGAACCAGAATGGAACCGGAATGCTGGAACCGGAATGGAATTGGAAGGCTGGAACCATAATGCTGGAACTAGAATGTAACCATATTGTAACTGGAATGTTGAAACCGGAATGCTGTGACTGGAATGATAGAACTGGAATGGAACCAGAATGGAACCGGAATACTGGAACCAGAATGCTGGCCCCGGAACGGAACTGGAATGGAACCTGAATGCTGGAGATTGGATGCAGACTGCACTATCTGATCTGGAGCAATAGGAAAGACTGCAGACTGCTGGGAACCAGGTTGGCGTTTGGAAATACAATGTTGCACTGGCAACAGGTAAGGGCTCCAGGAAGTCCTTTTATAGTAGTTCCTGATTGGAGACTGCGGTCAGCTGGGCAGAAGCAGCAATCTGAGTTGCTGAGACGGATCAGGTGACTATATCCAAGATGCCAACTAGTTTTGGAGGGAAACCTGGAGGGGAGGCTGCTATCACCTGATTGGCTGAGAAGAATCGTGTGACTGAATCCAAGATGGCAGCACCCATACCGTGATTCTTGAGGGATCTCTGCAGTGGAAACAGACTGGGCAGCATCTTAAAGAGAGGACTGAAACCAGCAGACCCTGATGACCGCAGGGACAGCTTGGAAAGGCAGTGGAGAGTTAAGTGATAAAACCCGAGAGCCTGGTGTGCGACAAGCAAATATTTTCAGAGTTGCAGTCACCAATGCCATGGAGCACCAGTCTTACGTGTGCTGGATCAGAGGCCTGGTAAATAGAATCCACTTCTTCTCTTCACCTTCTCTTCTTTGTTCCTCTTCTTGGCCCTCTTCATGGGCACTAATCCAGGGGGAGATATTTCTACATGTCAAGTGTTGAATAGGTCTGTTTCTACAACCTGGTGTTAAAGTGAGGAAGTAATGCTGTTTGTATTATCCTAATGTTCTTATAGTCTAAATAGATCCCACTATTGGGATCATCTGTACTACTTTATTATTCAATAGGTACACATAAACAACACATAACCAACACATAAACAACACATAAACAACACATAAACAATACATAAACAATACAAAGTATATATAGTTGTATTCTGTACTTTTGATTGCCTGAAATGTGGAAATTAAGAGTTTTAAATTTGCTTTAGGTCTGAATAATTATGTTGTATCTTAATGTGTGTATGGTGACTTGCGCTGCTAAGTAGGGGATGGATATTTAGGGTCAATGAGTTTTTTCATGTGGTACATGTGATGTAAGGATCACCTGTGTAGATATACCCTGAAACGTTCAACTGCCTACAGTTATTTAATATAAAATTGTACAATATGTACTTGTTGGTACAATGCAGATGTTTATGTATACACATAACTCGCAAGTGTCTTGATTTTGACAGGACAGTCCTGATTCGTTGACCTCAACAGGGGGCGGAGCTTACATTAAAGTGACTGGAGCTAGGTGAAAAATAGGGAATTTTGCGAAATTCAGGGGCAGGGTATGGGTGGAACAGGGCAAGGCTTATTTTGTCCTGATTTCGTGTAAATGTTGGAGGTATACATACAACTTTTCAAAATGTGTATCATACCAGGCTCCGCTCTTACTGATTAATTCATGCAAGCTAGCAGTATTGTACAAAACCAACAATTGACTTCACTAACACATTACATTTTCAAAATGTCTCTTAAAATGCCCTGACCTAAGTGTAACCCTTTCCCCGTGTATTGTGATCTAATAAAAAGTGATCACATGTCAGCTTGCAGAAAATTAAATAAATAACTGTGGTTTAATGACTAATCTGCTGCATATTTAACCATGTGGTCAAATTATCTTCTACAGTGAAATATTTTACCACCATCCACCATATGTATCTGAAGATGCCCCTTTGAAGAATTGTTGCCAGGACAATTACTGTGATAACATGTCCTCTCTGGAAACCTTCATTCTTCTCTTGGTTTAAATTTGAATTTGCTGTTGATTAAAAATTTGAAGCATTTTATATATTCATTTTTAGTTCTTCCTGACTTTAAAATAGTCATTGACCATGAGATATCAATATGTCTTTTGAAGTCTATTTTCTGTACTAAAAGAAGCTAATTTAAAAAGAGACTTTCCTGAACGCTGCTATGTTTCAAACTGCAAATTTTGAAATAGTTGACGAATAGCTATGTTATTAATATCTCAATAATCTCCTTTCCCGTATTCTTGTCTCCAAATAAAATGTTATTGTACTAAAGTGTGCTTCAGTGACATGTGAATGCCGCATCTGAGATAAATAATGCATTTGCTCTCTCAAAACTAAATACAAAATTGTAGATTCAGAAGGAGAAGTAGATTGTTTTGGCCATCAGTCTGTATGAATCATTAGTTTGATGTTATTTTAGACATAGGGTCATGCTCAGGAACTTGGACATTTATAGCCCTCAGCGACTAGCATGCAGTTTGCTGGTATATGGAGAAGTTTGTAGATTCACACAAAAGGCACCATGTGGCTAAAAGTCACTGTTAGCAATAACAGGCATGTTGGGCTTTGCTATTTGAGCTTTTCGATTGATAGCAGTGTGAAGAGGTACCTAGTGGAAGAACGTTGTGTTCCTCCAGTCCTGGACCAAGTAAATATATGAAGATTCACTTTGGTCCAATCTGAGGCGGCCGTGGCGAGCAAACTGGAGCTAACCATGGTCAGTTTGAATTTATATTTAGCCGTTGTGAGTGGAAAGTCGAGTTCAATGGTGTAGAGACACCAGAGAAGAGCTCTGGTCAGAAGACGGCAAGTCAAGAGAGAAGATCTGTGGCTGAACAATGGTGATGGCAGCAGGCAGAAGACACCAACTAAGAAGATGCCGTGATCAACAAAGAAGATGGCACTGAACCCAAGAAGACAGCAGAGGAAGACAAGAAGCTAATAATCATGGCTACCCCTTAACACCCAAAGCTGCTAGAAACAGTTAAGGCTTTGTGCATAATTGCATAGGACTGCACCTGCTCTTTACTTATTTGGCACAAGGCCCATGGGCACATGGTCGGGCATTAGGAGCTTGGTACAGATAGTCAGGCACAAGGCTTGGGGCTCTTTAGGGGTACATTATACCATATTCATTTTGGCACCATTAGTGTCAGGCTTAGAGTCTGTGGCACTGTTAATTTCAGGCTTACAGCCGGGGGGCTTTGTGTTGCACATGCTACTGGCTTGCCCTCGCACCCGTGGGAATAAGGTGTCCATTCTGGAAAGGTTTCCGTGGCAGACACCTGTAGTCCTCTGTGCCCAGGCTAGCATAACCAGGACAGTAGCAACGGTGTGTAGAAAAGGTGCCTTACCACAGCTGTACATCCCGAACACATTCAGACAGCACATCCAGAGTTTCACCTGTTCTCTCTTTCAAAGTGTGGAGACCCTACTTGTGGGACCTCTGGTGACAGGTTGGTGGTTCTCCACAAGTCACTGTGTCGAGTGAAGTAGGAGCCTTTACATCAGTAGTCTTTTAATCAGTAGTCAGTAGTCTTTTAGTCTGAGCATACTAGCTCGGAGATATATTATTGCTGTTTATAGAGGATGTCAGAATGAAATACTCAATCAAACTTTTTGTATGTTTAACACCACAGTATTCCCACATCAGTTTGACAGGAGACTTACATTACTAGTCTCTGCTGTTGGAAGTCTCTGTGTTCCCGCTATTTACCTCTCAGTCACTGGCTTCCATCTTATCTCACATCCTCCCTGCCAATGGCAAAATTACAGGGCATGTAGAAAGTCCAACTGCTGCAGGGCGTGGAGTTAAGGGGAGCTGGCAAAACCGGGCTACCTGCCCCCCACCTGAGGCCTCTGTTTTCCCCCTGTGCTCTGACGCCCGTGCCCAGAAGATGCCCCCACTCCTACATAAGCAGTGCGGGGGGCTCGAGTGGCTAGGGTAGCATCGTTGGACCCCTACCTAAATTTTGATATGAGGCTCGGCAATACACAGTTCCGTCTCTGCTCACTGCCCTCACAAGCGTAACCACATGAGTGGACAGGTCACAAGACTTCTCATAAAATTCAGCACACTAATCTTCTGAAATAGTCTGTAATGCTGTGAGCATTCTGATCGCATCTCATTGGCTGAAAATTGCTATGTTTTCAAAACTGTGGAAACACGGATATGCAAACCAAGATAGTGACCTTTGCTGACACACAAAGGATAGCTCCAGCTGATGAGAGAAGCAGGGTTTTCTTTATACAACCTTATCTGGTCACAATTGTGCAGTAGGCACATGGACTAGTAGTGAAAATTAAACTCAAAGGCATTTCTAACATTCCGCTGCATGTAGGCAACAAGTGCTCTTTAAAAAGCAAAAAGCAAATTAAACAGCACCTGTCACACATTTAGAAGAGGCAGCTTTTTTATGACTCAATATTTGTGAGAATGCATTATATCAATTTGTTGGGAACACTGCATGAAAACTGACCTTGTCTCCTAACTGTTGTTCCTCTGTGATGTTACTAAATTCTAGCGACTTGATAGTTTGATATCTCATCACTATTGGTCCAGCCCATAAATTTGTTGCCGTTGCTCTATGTATGTGACAGTTGGCCTTTAAAAGGGGTTTTACACCTTTGGGAGAGAGTTGGATGTACACAACCCCCGTTCCCAGACCACAACCCAAAGCCCACCCAAGAAACCCTTGGCATGCTTAGGGGTTTTCCGGTTGCCCAAATATCCCCCTTACCTTTCCTTCCCTTACTGCTCAAATTATATTTAATGTTAGCTGGATGAGCATGTCCCTGAACACAGGAAAGATGGCGCAGGGTTTATAATGAACATCAGTGGAGGGCTAAGCATCTAATAATGGACATGTTAAGGGCATGATAGTAGCTCTGCATTTTATAATACATATAAGAGGTTACCGATGGATTATATAATCTATATCAGAAGGGGCTCTAAATAATCAATGGGGAACACTTTATTATGTGATATACATCAGTGCAATTGTCAGATGCAATGGAACAAGAAGAAATGTGTCACTGTCTTGAAGAATATGGTGCGAGTGATAGACCAAACAGGGATTATAACTATTACTATGAAGAAAATGAAAGTAGCAGTCCCAACAATGTTAATGGAAACAAATATAGAAGCTGTGTAGAAGATGAGGGGTGGAGTAGCCACAGCAGTCTGAAGTAGTTCAAGGGCAGACCTCTAGCTCAGGTGGGCCGTTGTACTGGTGCTCAACCCCATATATGGTGTGGTGCTGTATATAGTGGTTTGGTCACACTTTCCATGGACATTGACCAGCTCTAGAGATCTGTTGGGCATTCGAAGTAGTGATCAAAGAACAGCATGGTCTCCAATGGCCTAAACATAGAAGTAATATCAACTGCACATGGAAAAACTGGAACAAATCAGGACCTCCTTCAAACACTGGACTGGTTCCAGATTCCCTCTGGACCTCTGGACTGTATCTCAACTACCTATAAGCCTCTAGGCTACCTCTGGATTGGTCCTGCATCTTTTCTAATCACTTTGGTAGCTTTCTCTTTTAGACTGGCAGCTTTCTCTGTTAGGTTGGCAGCTCTTTCTAAGATATTGGAAGACCCCCTCATCACATTCAGGCTATCTGTAATGCCTCTTTGAATTTTGCAGTTCCACTCTCCACAGTACTCACTGTACCAGCAGTTTCTGTACTCACCGGCAGGCTTACTGGTCTTAGCTGTTCTGTTTCAACTTCTCCATTGGCCCCTCTCAGTCAGGCTATGGCCCGGGCAATGTCCGCACCTCCATCCACTGTGGCGGCACTCCTGCGCTGCTCCCTCTCTGGTACAAAAAGGTATCCAAGTGGCAGGCTCTGACATCACTTTTCACCTATGTGCTTGGGCATTCTGGGATGTGTAGTTTCCAGTGCCCAAGGAAGCATTGGACTCCCCCCAGCTAGCAGACCCTAGATGATATCTCTACACTGCCGGGAATCTGGAGGTTACATTCAAAGATCAGCATTGTTTAAAATGTTGGGGTACTGTAAAGTTCTGTTTTTTGGGGGAGTTTGTGCCTTTATAGCAGACACTGTCTTATCTCTCTCTATAAATTTGGAGAGGGAATGGATGATGAAAATCTGCAATTTGACATGGTGTCTTCATTCTGGCAGACAGCGTCACCTGAGGACTTTTCAACGTCATAGGGGGGACATTAAACTACAAACACGCAATACAATAATAAAAGGCGTATTGGAATAACTGATAGTACAGCTGTGTTTTATGTTGTTTACTCCCTGTAGTATGACTACTATGACCAAGCGATGACAGACGAACAAGGATGATTACTTCAAAAGCAGGAAATACGAAACTGGTTGATTTGCGCTTACATATTTCTCTAATGATTGTCTAGTTTACATTTAGCAATGTGCTGTGAAGAAATACTTTCCTCTCACTTATTTCTTAAATTAATATTAACAGCAATAAGTAAAATCAAATGTTCTAATTTTTTTGCTATAAAAATGAAACTTAACTCTTCATTATAATGAGAACTATGCGCCTGATTCATTAAGGATCTTAACTTGAGAAACTTCTTATTTCAGTCTCCTGGACAAAACCATGTTACAATGCAAGGGGTGCAAATTAGTATTCTGTTTTGCACATAAGTAAATTACTGACTGTTTTTTCATGGATGTGTGTGTATGCTAGTGTGTATGCAGTCCATGGACCGAGCGATCGGAACATCGATCGCATGTAAAATCGCTCGGCATAAAAAGTTGGTCGAAATTTCTGTAGTGTGTACCCAGCTTAAGTGCTTTCGTCTTCAGGGACTCTCTTGTCATTTTTGTCTTCCAGAAATTCTAGGTCACTGAGATAAATATCCAGTCTATAGGTTGAGGATGTCTAAAGATCTCTTGGATACAAGCCATAAACCCTTTATATCTGTTTATTAAATTGAACTTGGCTCTGAGACTCATATAGTGTTTTTTTAGAAGACAGTCAATAGGACGCACGATCAATTTCTTCCATGAACAGAAACATTTACACATGTCTGAGTCACTATTGATGGAACGTGAAGGAGAAGCTGGATGGTTCAGGGTTATATGTGCAGGTCTACTTGCTGCTCAGATCCAGAATTAAATGAAAAGCTATGTAACTAAGATCTGTTAAGAATTTCTTGTATCAGGACTTGCATAAAAAATGCCCTCAAATAAACCCTTCCCTCGTGTTTAATTTATACTGATGACTTAAAACATGAAATTAATTTTGCTTGACTATGAAGTTTGAAGGGTGTTCATGACTTCATGTAATGGTTTTTGCAGTTGGTATTTTTTGAGACATGCTGTACAGTAGCTGTACTAACCTCCCAATGGTTATTCTGTACAAGGTAAAACATTAATTGCCTAAGAAACTTTACTCTAACCCTGACTTTTGTTCCTACATCTATTTGTTTAAAAATAGCAAAAGGAATAAATGTAAGCCAAAAATGACACATGTAATATTACACTCACATCTGTCTTCACCAAAGTGCAGGAATAACACAACACTCTATCCAAGACTTTTCCCTACTTTCAATGTAAAATAAGTCATGACACTACATTCCGATCTGATTAAACCCATCTCTAACATAGTAAAAACAATAGCAACATATAAGCATATAAAAAGATGATTGTTCAAATGAATTGCTAATTCACAGGGGGGCATCTCGTATGAATTTCTACATCACAATGTTGAGCTCATGATACCTTTCCTCTGTTTAAGCTGCTGAAGGGAAAGGTCGGGTAAGGGAGACATAGGAGTTTGAAGGTGTTTTGCAATAAACAGGAAATGTTTGCTGGAAACGGCATGCTGATAAATTCAGTAACGAGATATATATTTTCCTTAGTAGTAGACATGGAAATCATATGTTGGGGTGCAAAAGTTTAAAGAGACTCTTTATTAAGAAGAGAATGCTAGAAATAAACCATGGGATGGTTGACAGAATCTTGATTTCAAGGCAGAATTTTGTGACAGGTCCATTTGAAAGGCATTGTGGGTCTAAGTCTTCTCTTATGTATGATTGAAGAGTTGGAAGAACCATTAGGGGGTAAATGTATTAAGCTGAGAGTTTTCCGGTGGGTTTGAAAAACCAATCAGATTCTAGCTATGATTTATTTAGTACATTCTACAAAATGATAGCTAGAATTTGATTGGTTGCTACAGGCAACCTCCACTTTTCAAAGCCGCCGGAAAACTTTGATTGCTTTTTTTTAGAGAAAAAATGTGAACAATGGGCGTGATTCAGAGTGGAAGTTAAGCGTAAGTTGCGATTGAAAAGTCGAAAACGTGAAGTAATACTGTTTGTGCGCCGCATTCAGAGTTAAAGATGCGTACAGGTCTGAGTGAGTAGTAGACACCCCTCGGACGCTAAAATCCAACAAATGTACCAGCCTTTACAATCTCTACAGGCTGAAACAAAAATGTACCTTTATTTAAGGAGATGTTAAGCTTTTAGATGTTTTACACATTATAACCTGACATTTCTACCCATAAATAAGTACACGGTCATCATTTATGTGGGGCTTTAATTGAATGAATATGAATGAAGATATTTAGGGGAGCTTACAATTGAATTTACTTACACAAATATTCCCACGCCAATATCAATATAGGCAGACGCCAGTTAACTTACCACTGTATCTTTTGGATCACGGAAGGAAATGGGAGCATCAGGAAAAAACACGCGCAGAATCGAACCCAAAGGGCTAGATTTACTAAGCTGCAGGTTTGAAAAAGTGGGGATGTTGCCTATAGCAACCAATCAGACTCTAGCTGTCATTTTGCAGAAAGTACTAAATAAATGAAAGCTAGAATCTGATTGGTTGCTATAGGGAACATCCCCACTTTTTCAAACCCGCAGCTTAGTAAATCTAGCCCAAAGACCCAGCACCGCAACGCGGAGGCATCTTCAGGGATTGTGCTTATTACCGTGCAGCATTTGCAATAAAGAGTTAAAGGACATAATAAAGTTAACTACGACCCACACACTGACATGCGCACACTTCCAGTTAGTTTATATAACTATCCCGTATGCTATTGAGCCTTTATCGATTAAGATGATTTAAGAGTCAAAAGTGTGGGTGCTCCAGGTCGTGATGCTACAAGCACCAGGGATGGATCAGCCATGGCTGGGTTAATAAATATAAGAAGAAAGTCAAAACCGATCTGCCCTTTCTAAACGTGCGGTAGCCTCCAGCCCTGTGCTTATAAGCACAATGACTCTTTCTGACCACACAGAGTGACCAGGCTATAGGTAAAACCAATCTCAGGGTCTTTCCCAGCAGCCCTCAGTTTATAATAGTAAAGGCAACACATGCGACAATTTATACCACCACTCAGGGTCCCTGTATAATAGACAATTGGTCTAAAAGATCAGTGTCCACCATAATAGAGTAAGTACTTTGAATTAAATAAATGAACATCTACGTTCCAAATGCTCATATTTCTGGTCAATTAGCAGTTCCCAGCAGTCAGATACGCTAGAGAAACCCTTAAATTAAGGTGAAATATAATGACTAAATTACTTTATTAACAGAATTCAAAATCTTTTTTATACACTACATTATATGTAGAAAGTTTAGCCATCATCATCATCATCAATTTATATAGTGCCACTAAAGCGCTGTACAGAAATCACGTTCACATCAGTCCATGCCCCATTGGAGCTTACAGTCTAAATTTCCTAATATACACACACAGACAGACAAAGAGAGAGAGACTAGGGTCAATTTTATAGCAGCCAATTAATCTACTTGTATTTTTTTGGAATGTGGGAGGAAACCGGAGCACCCGGAGGAAACCCACATGAACACGGGGAGAACATACAAACTCCACACAGCTAAGGCCATGGTCAAGAATCAAACTCATGACCCCAGTGCTGTGAGGCAGAAGTGTTAGCTGCTAAGCCACCATGCTGCCCCAATGGAGTATATTGAATAAATAGCTATATTATAAATCACTATATTAAAGGAACTAAAGAATTTCTTTATACACTACAATATATGTATATGTTTTTCCATCAAAGTTACATTGCTGGGTGTGGTCCCCGCAAGACGCGCTGATATACAGTATCTTGCTGCAAATAACTGTCACAATTTCCAGACCACCCAGCAGGTCACATGTTCCAGGTCACCCAGTAGCTGCTCAAAGAGAGTTCACTAACTGTCACAGTTTCCAGAGCAACCAGCAGTTGCACAGGTGTATTGCCAACTGTCACTTTTTCCAGGGGAAAATGGTAATGCATCGGCAGGCAGACGTTTTGTGAAATAATTCCCAAATTATGCAATCGATTACAACGCCAGTATCTTTCTGCAAATCTACAGACCAAGACCTTTAATTTGGTATATGCCTTGCTCAGACAATGGCATCATAGAAATAAGTCATTCATAAAAGTCGTATGCTATTAATATAGAGGTGGAAAATGTTTGGAACTCATTTGACATATTTCCAATGTATCTCATTTACTAGCTACTGAAACCAATCAGTCTAAGAGACTCCAATTTAATTAGTTTGGATCATGCTAGGGAAAGGGGGGTGTCTTTATTCAACACTTTTCTGAAAACTACATTGTGCCAACACGAGAAAGTGAGAACTGAAGGCTACGTTTTTGGGAGGCAGAAAAAGAGCAGCCTGTGCTCAGGCTTAGCAACATGAGGATCTAAGCTTATTTTTTACTGACTTTTGAGAGTAAAGGTTAATGTATTTTAATCCATTAAAGGTGAAAACCATGTGTGGTTATTGTCTCTGCTTTATCTTACACATGTATTATGGACAGGTAGTTGTAGATCCCTTGTAAATTGTACACAGTTTATGTTATGGTTTTAAGTAGTTCCCTTTTAATTTTCCTTCTCACGTACATTTAATGTATCTGGACCTCTGTGACTGAGGGAACAGGTTTGTTCGGACACTCATATCTGCCAGCATAAACAGCACATGAACATTATGTGATAATTGGTAGAAAACAGCTATTTGTATTATATAAATCCTATAAATATAAGAGAGAGACTCCTCTCTCTCTTTTGCCCCCCACATTCAATCCCTTGCCCAAGCCTGTCGCTTCCAACTTCGCAACATTGCCCGCATCCAACCCTTCCTCTCTCAGGATGCCACCAAATCTATCATCCACACACTCATTATCTCCCGCCTCGATTACTGCAACCTCCTCATTACCGGCCTCCCACTCTCCCACCTTGCCCCCCTCCGCTCTATTCTCAATGCGGTGGCAAGACTCATCTTCCTCTCTTGCCGCTCCTCCTCCACATATCCTCTCTGCCTTGCCCTTCACTGGCTTCCCATCCCCTACAGAACCCTTTTCAAACTCCTGACCACCACGTACAAGGCTCTCTCCCAGTCTACTGCCCCCTATATCTCTAACCTCCTCTCCATTCACACTCCTGCCCGCTCCCTGTGCTCTGCAAATGACCGTCGCCTCTCCACCACTCTGGTCACCTCTTCCCACTCCAGAATCCAGGACTTCTCCTGTCCTTCACTCGCTCCATCCGTCTCTCTCCCAATCTAAGCTCCTTCAAATGGGCACTCAAAACCCACCTGTTCCTTAAAGCCTACCAATCTTCCACCTAACCCGTCCTCCCGGCCCCTTTTCTCTCCCATATACGTCAACTGGCTCCCTTTGTGCCTGAGTTTTGTTCACCCTCCCTTAGGATGTAAGCTCATTGAGCAGGGCCCTCTTCCCTCCATACCTGTTCTTCTGCACCGTCTTTACTGCATTAGCCTGAAGTTTTGGTATTTATTGTTTATTGTTCAGTAATGTCTTACCCTGTATAGTCTACTGTTTGTGCAGTGTACGGCGCTGCGGAACTCTTGTGGCACCTAACAAATAAAGGATAATAATAATAATAATAATAATAATAATATAAATGGGACATAGTAGTGGTTAGGGATTTTAAAGTTTATGGTAAATCACCTGGGTTTCCCAATGCTTATAGCAGTTCCACTCCGCTATACACTCCACTCTTCCTGCTCAAAATATTATTGGTTATAGGTTGTTTTTAAGGGCTGCTAAAGGCAAAATACAAGTCACTTTATATTAAAGAGCTTATATTAAAGAGCTACTAATAGTGCTTACAAATATATATCAAACTAACTGAAGTCCCCGGCATTTTGCCCAGGTTTAAATCTTCAAGTTATTAAGTTGTCAATGAGTTGGATGTAACTTTCAACCTTTTAAAAATAATTAGCAGCTTAGCAGGTCTTCCAATACACCCATGAGGTGGCTGCTCAGTGTCGTTTTTGTTTTTATAATAAATGTCATCCAAATCCATCCATTGTAAGTCCCAGAACAGGCTCCCTGGGTCAAAGTTCTGACCAGCGTACACCAATGGGAGGTCCGACTGGGACTTCTACCCCCTAGAATGTTTTCTGGGATCCAATGTTACCAGTTTGTGAAGTTTTCATCCAAATCCATCCAGTGCAAGGTCCAAAACAGGGTCTCCGGGTCAAAGTTCTTCCCAATGGGAGGTCCGACCGGGACCCTAATCCCCCTAAATCCTGGCTAGGATCCAACTGGAACACTTCGCGACGGTTCATCCCAACTGGTGCAGGGTGTCCAAATGCAGGATCAGAACAGGCTCCCCAGGTCAAAGTTCTGTCCTGTGTACACAACGAGAGGTCCAACCAGGATCCTAACTCCCCTAAAACTGTCCAGGATCCAACTGGACTTCTTCACATTGGTTTCATCTCAATCGGTGCAGTGGTGTCCGAATGCATAACCGGACAGACAGTCAAACAGACCAGTGATTTTTATATATAAGATGTTTCTGGGTCTTATCGGAACTGCAGATTATTGAGATAGAGTTGTGATAGTGGAGGGAGATATTTTTGCAAACACATTCATTTCAATAAGTTTGTACCACTAATTTAGATTTGTATCTAAAATCTCGTTTTGCATTGCTCCGAACCTACTTCATGCTACACTCGGAACACATTCACCTGGCTCAACTACACCCCACTGTGTAATTAATGCTCCACCACAAATAAAGCTATCTTGCTGCGTCAACCTACGGTCTATAGCAGAAATCCATGCGTTCAAATTATACAGTGGGTCCAAAGGTACTTTTGCGCTGTGCAGCGACCTTTTTGTGCTTTGTAAATTACCACCGATACCCATTAAAACATTTGTTTTTATTCATTTATGTTTAAGGGGTTAGGGATTTTATTGCTATGACAATCAGTCCAAGCTGATGACCACAGAAATTTTTATATTTTGCGAGAGTGTCATTTGTTTTAAATAATAACTCCAATGGTTCTGCTATTGATAATCCTAGATATGTTTTAGGTTTTAATTTAAAATGTATGTAAACTCTTCCTCACAGAATTATGATTATATGATTCATGTTTCACGCACACTCTTATATTTTGATGCTAGACCACAGTTTCCATGACGTTCATCATTGTTTATTTTTATGATAACACAAAGTCTGCAACCACATACAGCAACTTTAGCGTAAATGCAGGTAGGGAAATAACAATATAAGAGTAATACATAAACACAGATAAAGCACAAGCACGGTTAAGCATAATAACAAGTATGAGAATGTGAGCTGCTAACATGAGATAAACAGATTTCAATAAACAAAATATCCATATGTGGTACAGCCAGAAAGCATAAAACACCACTATTAACACAACTATAAAACAAACCATATAAAAGGGATATAACAAGGACATGCAAGGTAGACTGACAGACAAGAAGCATATTGTGGAGAGGACCCAACTCATGAGAGCTTACATGCTAAAGGGCAGTGTTGGCAAACCTGTGGCACTCCAGGTGTTGTGAAACTACAAGCCCCAGCATGCTTTGCCAATATATAGCAGCTTATTGCTGGAAGGGTATGCTGGGACTTGTAGTTTCACAACACCTGGGGTGACACTGGTTAGCCAACACTGCTTTTGCGAGAGACCAGTGACTGTAGGAACAGATGCGGCAGGTATGATCATGGAGGGTAGGTCAACAAAAAAGAGGTGTAGTTTAAGAGAGTGTTTGAAGGATTTAAGATTAGTGACAGTCTGGTAGGGCAAGGTAAAGAGTTCCAGAGGTGTAGGGGAGTTCAGGAGAAATGTTGGAGAAGAGAATGAGAGGAAGTGACGTCCCTAGTTTTAGAAGTAGAAATTAGTTACATTTTCAAACCTATTTTGCACATTCCATGCTTAAGACTATTAATGACCATGATATTTGACAAGGGCCGAACAGTGCATCACTGGCCCCTTCGTAAAATTTGAGTAGCAGCTCCGCGATGCCGTTCTCGCCTCCGGACTCTTTTGTGCATGCACTGTTCAAAAAGTGGTCTCATGGCTTGAAGGAGCGTCATAGTCTGGACATGTTGGCACTTCTAAAACCAGCAATATCTAGAACTTGTGGAACTACAAGCAAGTCCTTACAGCCAAGGCACGCTGGAACAGTTCCACAATAGTAATAGTACCCATTTGTCCATATTGCATAAGCCTTCCCTTTGTTTTGGGAAGCAAGCCATTGTGGACAATTTCTAATCAATCATTTGCAAGATTGCTGTCCAAGATGCATGTGTACAAAGATTAATAATCCCACAGCACACCAAATGAGGCAAAGCTTTATTCAGTCGATGATTAGACCTCTGAAGCACAATTTCATTAGGGAAAAATAATAATGCAATAACACTGAATATATACAGTATATAATACACACTTTAATGATTATAGCCTAATCAGGATAATTAGAAAAATAATATATTAATGTGGTCATGATCAGTCCTAAAATCTGATATTGGTTTAGATAACATTCATTCCAGCAGATCCCTGTGTGTAAGCAAATAAGGGGTTACTGTATCTTGATATATGCTTCTGAGGTCTACATTATGTCACGTGCCTTTGACTATTCACTCCAAGAAGCCTTATATCATAGACAGGCAACCCCATTTATGTATTGCCCAGTCCACATATCTTAAAAGCTTGAAATTCTTTTGGCTAATGATGACCATATTTGGGGTCAATCCAAGCTCGCTATATATTCCTTATAGGAAACATAATAGATCAAAGCAATAATTCTTATAATTAGTTTTTCTGAAGACCTCTGTATACATTCATAACGGCTGTAAATAACAATATAACGTGTGTTAGACCTTGTGCTAGTATGCTCTCTGACTTACTGCTGAGGTTCAACTATCATATGTACTGACAACCTATTTGTTAACACAGGGGTCACTGTTTAGTAGGTCATGCCTCTTTTCTGACATGGCTTATCTGCTCCACTGCCAAAGGCACAGGGTTTTTCATGCCACTTCACACCACTGATGCCCAGTTGGAATCTGGTGATCCGACACTCAAACTGTTAGCTCTGTCGCCTTTCATCATGACTTCATCTGAGTAGGCCTGCATCAGGGAATAGCCTAATGACCAGTTGCTACTAATGAGATGCAAGAACCTGAGGCTTGTTGCTACACTTTCAGGCAGACTTCTTGTGGTTGACCCCTGGCTTTCAGGCAACTACCTCTCCTGATCTTGATCCCTGGTTCTCGGGTGGCTACCTGTCTGGCCCCTGACCAATGGTTCTCTGAAGACATCCTAAAAGTGTCAGCGCTATATATACTTGATATACTTGATATATACTTTGGTGGATTTTAGTAATTTTTTAAACAGACCGGATGGTTTTATTTTAATTAGCCCTTTCACATACCCATGTCACACATCCCCAGGTGGGTCTTGTTGTGACCTAAAAAATGACTAATGAACTAATCAGCAGCCAGATGAGATGAAGCTGACCACCCTAGGACCACATACAAATTTCCATTGGAGGAGTCTGCTCTGCAATTTTATTACACAGCACAGCATGTATATGGATTTTTTTAATATTTCATTCCTACAACAAATATTTAATAATTTAATTCATGTCTTAAATAAGTCACTTGTAGAATTATAGCTCTCAATTTGAATTCCTGCATAAAATGCACCATGATGGTGCTCAAGGCATCACCTAGGCTGACATCCAATTACCTGCACCTCTGAGGATGTGTTAAAATCAGGTTTTAGACACCAGACAAACCAAGAACAACCTCTAAAATAAGGAGTCTCCACCCCAGGAGCTGATATATCTTGTCCTGCAGCACTATACATGTTTTCACTTGTGGATGTAAATAAAAGGCACATTCTTACATATAGCTGGGTCATCCTGATATGCCCTCCCATTAGAAGAAGCATACTTGTGTACGATCTACGCTGCCACATTGACATGCTTTCCTTAAAAGGATTACGTAAAATTTTATGAATGATGATCACAAGAAGTTGCGCTACTGGACCTTTCCCACCCACCCCCAGTATACGGACTAAAGATGTGCCCATACCCCGTGATTTGGTTTTGGTTCTAATACTATGTTCATCTTTTAGATTGATTTTGGAATTGACTTTTATTAAAAATTGTAAAAAACAGGTAAAATCGTGGAATTTTTAGCTGTTTTTTTCCTATATTTGTATTTGTATCATTAACATTCATTTAACGTCATTCATAGTCTATTTTCTAATGACCATTTCACAACTGTCATTATTTCCACCAATAGTGGCCAAAGGCTGCAGCAAGCTGGCTGGCTAAAAATAGTGAAGCGGCACAAATACAAGGTATCTTTAATAGAAGATACAGTCCTTTTGAAGCATAGTGGCATAGCACTGGCTAATAGGATGGCCATTTTAAAAAAGAAGATAGATCAAGGTGAGCCTCACCCAGAAGTAAAATGGAGAGAGAAACACTGCAAATACACTATTTTCAATGTTACACAGCATGTGTGATGCTTTGTAGAAAGGCAGGAATAAAAGCTCATTAGACAGATAGTGGCGGCAGCAATAGACATTTTAGACATGACAACAGACCAAGGAGGCTTGCACCCAGAAGGGAAATGGTGAAAGAAAGACCACAGACACAATATTTTCAACAATAGACATCATGTGTGACACATAGTAGAGACAGTTACAAAAGGTCAGTAGACAGATTTCAGCTGCATCATAGACATTTTAGACAAGAAGATAGACTAAGGTAAGCAAAGGCCATAAATTACAATAGAGCAAGATATAATTGTCGTTAAGCCGTCCCACTCACCCATATGCTAAAAGGATATCATAGTTTAACAAACCAAGCACTTCAGTGACAGGGAATGCCACATTATGGCAAATGTGCTTGATTTGTTTGGAACAAACGAGAACATTTTGGTTGTTGCCTGTTGAACTGTAAAATAGGTGAGGGGGTTTTCACAATTTAGTAATGGGCATGGTTATCATCCTCACTGTCGGCAATGTCATCACCCATAACATCATCCTCTTCACTGATGTTAATATCATCCTCATGCAATATTAGTACATCCCCACTGGAATCCTGCATTACAAATTCTGTTTGCAATTTGCGCACCAACCATATTCCTCATACAATTTGTAGTTCATTGATGAACACCAGTTTTTCACATATCTGACAGCTTGTTCACAAGAAGCTATTTGCATCTATGAAGATTTGTGTCAGTAGAAAAAAAAATATTATATATGACTTACAGCTAGGATTAAGCATGGTTACCAACTTTAAATTATATCATTTCAAGATGCTGCAAACCTTTGGGTCCTGGCAATGCGACTAAAGAACTTGACCTACAAAGACAGAGAACTTATCAGAATCGCTAACTTTCATCTCCTCCTTCAGCTTCTCTAGCTGTCTTTCAAGTGGTTTGATTAGGGGTATGACTTGAACCATGCTGGCAGTGTCTGAACTCACTTCATTTGTTACAATTTCCAATGATTTGAGTAGCTTGCATAAAACAGAAAGGATTTTCCAGTGTGGTGGAGAAAGGTAACATGTCCCCCCTCTCCCTATCTCATGGCTTGAATTGTAGGTCTTGATGGCTTGTTGCTGTTCCTCTAGCCACTGAGGCATATAAAGTGTGGAATTCCACCTTCATTTGGGGGCATATGTGGTTAATGAATGCTGAAATGGCGAAAAAAATGCTCTGAAGTTTTATGGGCCACGAACAGCATCTCCTGCATTGACCTCTCATTTTTTAAAGAAATTCTGAAGCACCAAGTTTCTTGTACGTGCAGCATGGTATGTGTTGAAATTCACCCAGTCGTAATGCACTCACAATATCCACTCCGTTATTGGCAATGAGGAATCCTGAAGACACTCCTCCTTCACAGACAATTGATGTTTAAAACTATGCTTACACTTCTTGGTAAATGCTGGGCTGTGTACATACTTTCTATGTCTGAATCATCATCATTACTACTCATTTTCACATTTTCAGATGGTTGAGAAACTTTGGAAGGGAGCTGCACTATAATTGCAAGGTCAGAATCTGATGTCAGACTCACATATAGAACTCATGGACACGCTTAGACTCGCCTCCGGATTCCATCGTTTCAATTTGTTGTTCAGCCTCAGTGTTCTGCTTAGTGCAATGTGGCTGCTTGGGAGGTGACAGACCTACACCTAGAGCGAGAAGGCGGTACATGGGAAGTTACAGAAGATGCATGACGTGCTGGGCAGTGGCTTTTGCAACGGGCATTCTAGTACATTTAACAGCAGTAGCAGGACCATTAGTAGCAACAAGCGGGCATGGTGTGAGCCTTTACTTGCCACAGTGAGTGGTGTATGATACGTTAGGTATTTTAATGTTTTAGACAAATCAGAGTCAGTGATACTGTCCCTCACACAATTACCTTCAGATCCAATTGAAACACTTGGATTTTTAAAGCAAGAAATATATAACTAATATATATATATATATATATATATATATATATATATATATATATATATACATATACCATTCTTGGGGCGTCCACCTCAGAGTCAAAGAGCACCCTGTTTTTTGCCTGCTTAGAGTACAGATGTCAGTGATACTGCCCCTACAGTATTGCGTTTAGATTGAATTTGATTTTAAAAGCAAGAAGTCCACTCCTAATTAGTCACTAATTGTCTACTCTTCAATGTCTCACACTTAATTTGTCAGCACACAATTCCAGCAGATTGATATGTAAATAAACTGTAAATAAAGATTTGTACAGTAAAATCACGGCTATTTCAATATACATTGCCTCTTTCACATGGTCCAATCTTCTACAACCAACTTTATGGGCTCGATCCCAAACTCGTGAGATCGACTTTTTCCCAGAATTTACGTTTTGCCTCGTTTTCAGACACGAATTTGGTGTAAGAAACCAAGCCATTACTTGGTTCGACTCAGTACCCAAAACTTCGGTTCTGATGGATTTTCTTTGAATCCGAACCATTCCTCTCTTATATAGACATCACCTTTTGAAACATTTTCCCCCTGAGGATTTTGATGTAGTAAATTTTCCTATGCAACGTGTAAACTTTTGTGTGTTTCTCTCCTGCATATAATATTAGAAAAGAAATTTAAACGTGCTATGATTACTTTATTATTATACCAGGGCCATCTCTTCCATTGGGCACAATGGGCAGGTGCTCAGGGGCCCGTCAGAGGCAGCGCTAAAAAAAAAATCCTGCAAAAAAAAGAAGAAAATACTTACCTTGCGGTCAGCTGGCGATCCGGCTCCCTCCCTGGTCTCCTCCTCCGTGTGGCATTCGCAGTGCATGTCGGGCGTGATCACGCCCGCCTGGCATCCATTGCGGAGCGCAGCACGGAGGAGTCCCCTGCTGCCTGCTGATTAAAGTTGTTTTTTCGCGCTGCAGTGACTTGGAAGAAGAGTGAAGAGGATCGCATCGGAGAATAAGGTAAGTTAAGGGGTTTTTTTTAAAATTATTTCAAGGGACGCTGACTGCTGACCAGTATGTGTGTCTGTAAAAAAAAGTGATTTTATATATATATATATATATATATATATATATCACTTTTTTTTACGTGTGTATATATATATATATATATATATATATAGGGGCCCCGGTGCACTGTTTTGCCCGGGGGCCCATAATGTTCTTAAGAGGGCCCTGTATTATGCTCCACCAAACCATTTCACTAGTAATGCACTGTATAAATTATTCCACAATGAAAATTAAAATAACAGTGTTAAGGGTTAAATTTAGGGATGAGCGCACTCGGATTTTTGAAATCCGAGCCCACCCGAACGTTGCGGATCCGAGTCGGATCCGAGACAGATCCGGGTATTGGCGCCAAATTCAAAAGTGAAACTGAGGCTCTGACTCATAATCCCGTTGTCGGATCTCGCGATACTCGGATCCTATAAATTCCCCGCTAGTCGCCGCCATCTTCACTCGGGCATTGATCAGGGTAGAGGGAGGGTGTGTTAGGTGGTCCTCTGTGCTGTTTAGTTCTGTGCTGTTTAGTTCTGTGCTGTTTAGTTCTGTGCTGTTTAGTGCTGTGCTGTGCTGTGCTGTTTAGTGCTGTGCTGTGCTGTGCTGTGCTGTGTTCTGCAGTATCAGTCCAGTGGTGCTGTGTGCTGTGCTCTGTCCTTCTGAGGTCAGTGGTGCTGCTGGGTCCTGTGCTGTGTCCTGTTCAGTCCAGTGGTGCTGTGTCCTGTGCTCTGTGCTTCTAAGGGCATAGTTATTTCCCCAATATTCCCCTGTGTTTAAAAAAATAAAAAAAAGTTTTTTTAAAAAATACCAAAAACTACTTTAATATTTTTTAATTACCACAAAATTTTCACAACCAATCCTGCAGTATAAGCCCATTGGTACTGCAATATTACCAAGTTCACACATTCAGCAGTAAAAGTCCAGTGGTACTGCAATATTACAAAGTTTACACATTCTGCAGTATCAGTCCAGTGGTGCTGTGTCCTGTGCTCTGTCCTGCTGAGTTCCGTAGTGCTGCTGGATCCTGTGCCGTGTCCTGTTCAGTCCAGTGGTGCTGTGTCCTGTGCTCTGTGCTTCTAAGGGCATAGTTTTTTCCCCATTATTCCCAAGTTTTTAAAAAATAAAAAAAAAGTAAAAAATAATAAAAAATTTAAAAAAAAAAAAATATATAATAATTATAACCAAATTTGCAAAACCAATCCAGCATTATAAGTCCATTGGTACTGCAATATTACCAAGTTCACACATTCTGCAGTATCAGTCCAGTGGTGCTGTGTCCTGTGCTCTGTCCTGCTGAGTTCCGTAGTGCTGCTGGGTCCTGTGCCGTGTCCTGTTCAGTCCAGTGGTGCTGTGTCCTGTGCTCTGTGCTTCTAAGGGCATAGTTATTTCCCCACTATTCCCAAGTTTTTTAAAAATAAAAAAAAAGTAAAAAAAAATAAAAAATTAAAAAAAATAAATAAATATAATAATTATAACCAAATTTGCAAAACCAATCCAGCATTATAAGTCCATTGGTACTGCAATATTACCAAGTTCACACATTCTGCAGTATCAGTCCAGTGGTGCTGTGTCCTGTGCTCTGTCCTGCTGAGTTCCGTAGTGCTGCTGGGTCCTGTGCCGTGTCCTGTTCAGTCCAGTGGTGCTGTGTCCTGTGCTCTGTGCTTCTAAGGGCATAGTTATTTCCCCACTATTCCCAAGTTTTTTAAAAATAAGAAAAAAGTAAAAAAAAATAAAAAATTTAAAAAAAAAAATATATATAATAATTATAACCAAATTTGCAAAACCAATCCAGCAGTATAAGTCCATTGGTACTGCAATATTACCAAGTTCACACATTCTGCAGTATCTTGTGCTACATATAATGGAGACCAAAAATTTGGAGGATAAAGTAGGGAAAGATCAAGACCCACTTCCTCCTAATGCTGAAGCTGCTGCCACTAGTCATGACATAGACGATGAAATGGCATCAACGTCGTCTTCCAAGCCCGATGCCCAATCTCGTAGTACCGGGCATGTAAAATCCAAAAAGCCCAAGTTAAGAAAAAGTAGCAAAAAGAGAAACTTAAAATCATCTGAGGAGAAACGTAAAGTTGCCAATATGCCATTTACGACACGGAGTGGCAAGGAACGGCTTAGGCCCTGGCCCGTGTTCATGACTAGTGGTTCAGCTTCACCCACGGATCTTAGCCCTCCTCCTCCTCCCCCCCCCTACAAAAAATTGAAGAGAGTTATGCTGTCAGCAACAAAACAGCAAACAACTCTGCCTTCTAAAGAGAAATTATCACAAATCCCCAAGGCGAGTCCAAGCGTGTTGGTGGTTGTCAAGCCTGACCTTCCCATCACTGTACGGGAAGAGGTGGCTCGGGAGGAGGCTATTGATGATGTAGCTGGCGCTGTGGAGGAACTTGATGATGAGGATGGTGATGTGGTTATTGTAAATGAGGCACCAGGGGGGGAAACAGCTGATGTCCATGGGATGAAAAAGCCCATCGTCATGCCTGGTCAGAAGACCAAAAAATGCACCTCTTCGGTCTGGTGTTATTATTATCCAAATCCAGACAACCAATGTATGGCAATATGTAGCTTATGTAAAGCTCAAATAAGCAGGGGTAAGGATCTTGCCCACCTAGGAACATCCTCCCTTATACGTCACCTGAATAACCTTCATAGTTCAGTGGTTAGTTCAGGAACTGGGGCTAGGACCCTCATCGGTACAGGGACACCTAAATCCCGTGGTCCAGTTGGATACACACCAGCAACACCCTCCTCGTCAACTTCCTCCACAATCTCCATCAGATTCAGTCCTGCAGCCCAAGTCAGCAGCCAGACTGAGTCCTCCTCAATACGGGATTCATCCGAGGAATCCTGCAGCGGTACGCCTACTACTGCCACTGCTGCTGTTGCTGCTGTTAGTCGGTCATCTTCCCAGAGGGGAAGTCGTAAGACCGCTAAGTCTTTCACCAAACAATTGACCGTCCAACAGTCGTTTGCCATGACCACCAAATACGATAGTAGTCACCCTATTGCAAAGCGTATAACTGCGGCTGTAACTGCAATGTTGGTGTTAGACGTGCGCCCGGTGTCCGCCATCAGTGGAGTGGGATTTAGAGGGTTGATGGAGGTATTGTGTCCCCGGTACCAAATCCCCTCGAGATTCCACTTCACTAGGCAGGCGATACCAAAAATGTACAGAGAAGTACGATCAAGTGTCCTCAGTGCTCTTAAAAATGCGGTTGTACCCACTGTCCACTTAACCACGGACATGTGGACAAGTGGTTCTGGGCAAACGAAGGACTATATGACTGTGACAGCCCACTGGGTAGATGCATCCCCTTCCGCAGCAACAGCAACAGCTGCATCAGTAGCAGCATCTACAAAATGGCTGCTCATGCAAAGGCAGGCAACATTGTGCATTACAGGCTTTAATAAGAGGCACAACGCTGACAACATATTAGAGAAAATGAGGGAAATTATCTCCCAGTGGCTTACCCCACTTAGACTCTCATGGGGATTTGTGGTGTCAGACAATGCCAGTAACATTGTGCGGGCATTAAATATGGGCAATTTCCAGCACGTCCCATGTTTTGCCCACACCATTAATTTGGTGGTGCAGCATTACCTCAAGAGTGACAGGGGTGTGCAGGAGATGCTTGCGGTGGCCCGCAAAATTGCTGGACACTTTCGGCATTCAGCCAGTGCCTACCGCAGACTAGAGGCACATCAAAAAAGCTTGAACCTGCCCTGCCATCACCTCAAACAAGAGGTTGTGACGCGCTGGAACTCCACCCTCTATATGCTGCAGAGGATGGAGGAGCAGCAAAAGGCCATTCAGGCCTACACAGCCACCTACGACATAGGCAAAGGAGTGGGGATGCGCCTGAGTCAAGCGCAGTGGAGACTGATTTCCGTGTTGTGCAAGGTTCTGCAGCCATTTGAACTTGCCACACGAGAAGTCAGTTCCGACACTGCCAGCTTGAGTCAGGTCATTCCCCTGATCAGGCTGTTGCAGAAGCAGCTGGAGAAAGTGAGGGAGGAGCTGGTAAGCCATTGCGATTACAGCAAGCATGTAGCTCTTGTGGATGTAGCCCTTCGTACGCTTTGCCAGGATCCGAGGGTGGTCACTCTTTTAAAGTCAGAGGAATACATTCTGGCCACCGTGCTCGATCCTCGGTTTAAAGCGTATGTTGTGTCTCTGTTTCCGGCGGACACAAGTCTACAGCGGTGCAAAGACCTGCTGGTCAGGAGATTGTCCTCTGAAGAGGACCGTGACATGCCAACAGCTCCACCCTCATTTTCTTCCACATCTATGGCTGCGAGGAAAAAGCTCAGTTTTCCCAAAAGAGGCACTGGCGGGGATGCTGATAACATCTGGTCCGGACTGAAGGACCTGCCAACCATTGCAGACATGTCTACTCTCGCTGCATTGGATGCTGTGACAATAGAAAAAATTGTGGATGATTACTTTGCTGACACCATCCAAGTAGACATGTCAGACAGTCCATATTGTTACTGGCAGGAAAAAAAGGCAGTTTGGAAGCCCCTGTACAAACTGGCTCTATTTTACCTGAGTTGTCCCCCCTCCAGTGTGTACTCGGAAAGAGTTTTTAGTGCAGCGGGGAACCTGGTCAGTGAGCGGCGAAGGAGGTTGCTTCCTCACAACGTTGAAAAAATGATGTTTATAAAAATGAATAATCAATTCCTCAATGAAGTACAGCACTGCCCTCCAGATACTACAGAGGGACCTGTGGTTGTGGAGTCCAGCGGGGACGAATTGATAATGTGTGATGAGGATGAAGTACACACTGTAGGGGGAGAGGAATCAGAGGTTGAGGATGAGGACGACATCTTGCCTCAGTAGAGCCTGTTTAGTCTGTACAGGGAGAGATGAATAGCTTTTTTGGTGTGGGGGCCCAAACAAACCAATCATTTCAGTCAAAGTTGTTTGGTAGGCCCTGTCGCTGAAATGATTTGTGTGTTAAAGTGTGCATGTCCTATTTCAACAGCAGACCTCTCAACTGCAGCTCATCCCTCCTCTGCGGGGATAATGTCTCCTGTGCTCTGACACGTCACTCTGTGTACTCTCAGCCTCAGGATCTGACACTACAGCTACCATGCCTCTTGTAGCAGCCCTCACTCCAGGGCCTCTTCCATGTGCAGTGTCCCCCTCTCTCTTGGGTTCACTATAGTGGCATGGAGTTCTCCCCCTCATCCAGGGCACACATTCCTTGCCCTGGCTCAGTCACCACGCTCAGACTTCCAGGCAATGCTGGGGGAGCCTGGGAGCTTCCACCCCAGGTCCCCAGCTACAACTCTCCTCTCCTGTGTCTTCTCTCTCTTTCTGACACTTTAAAGATCGTGCCTTTAAATGAAAAAGTCAGTCTTCATTGCACGACTATGTGCAAGTGCAACAGGGACATTTTTTTGGGTTTACAAAGTCAAACAATAACACTACGACCCTGTCTGTCTGGGGTCTGTCAATGACGAATTGTCTGGAGCATGTTTGGAGGAGGTATTGTGGCCCCGGTATCAAATTGGGTACCGGGGCCACCCCGCTATGCAGTCCAGATACTTGTTTGGTGGAATTCCGACACGTGGAGGGTTTTTAAATTATATTGTGGCCTCGGTACCAAATTGTGTACCGGGGCCACCACACTACGCAGTCCAGATACTTGTTTGGTGGAATTCAGACCAGTTGAGGGTTTTATTATTATATTGTGTGGACCACTCTATCTATACCACACTACAACTCTATACCACTCTATTTCCTACTTTAATTCTATTTAATTCTATTTCCTACTTTAATTCTATTACTAATTAATTACCATAAAGAGGAACAAAAAAAAACCAATTTTACCAAAAGTATAATATGACTTAGACTTACAAACACTACACTTGAAAGATCGTGCCTTTAAATGAAAAAGTCAGTCTTCATTGCACGACTATGTGCAACAGGGACAGTTTTTTTGTTTACAAAGTCAACTAATAACACTTGGACCCTGTCTGTCTTTAACATACTTGATGGGATCTCAATGACGAATTGTCTGTAGCATGTTTGGAGGAGGTATTGTGGCCCCGGTATCAAATTGGGTACCGGGGCCACCCCACTACGCAGTCCAGATACTTGTTTGGTGGAATTCTGACACGTGGAGGGTGTATTTATTTTATTGTGGCCCCGGTATCAAATTGGGTACCGGGGCCACCCCACTACGCAGTCCAGATACTTGTTTGGTGGAATTCTGACACGTGGAGGGTGTATTTATTTTATTGTGGCCCCGGTATCAAATTGGGTACCGGGGCCACCCCACTACGCAGTCCAGATACTTGTTTGGTGGAATTCTGACACGTGGAGGGTGTATTTATTTTATTGTGGCCCCGGTATCAAATTGGGTACCGGGGCCACCCCACTACGCAGTCCAGATACTTGTTTGGTGGAATTCTGACACGTGGAGGGTGTATTTATTTTATTGTGGCCCCGGTATCAAATTGTGTACCGGGGCCACCACACTACGCAGTCAAGATAGATAGATGCGTATCATAGATAAAGTACATTCAGTGGTGTGGGGCAAATTGAAAAATATTCCAAATGCACTGACATTATCAAAAACAAGAGGTTGTCACACGCTAAAACTCCAACATGTATATGATGGAGAGGATGGAGGAGCAGCCGTATGTGTAGTGTAATGCAGACCTGTTGAAGGTTTTTTATATATTTTATTGTGGTGCCCAGTGCCCACTCCTCTACGCAGTCCAGGTACATTTATTGGTGCGAATCATAAAAGTTCAGGGTTTTTAATATATCTTGTGGTGACCCACTCCTCTACGCAGTCCAGGTACATTTATTGGTGCGATTCATAAAAGTTCAGGGTTTTTAATATATCTTGTGGTGACCCACTCCTCTACGCAGTCCAGGTACATTTATTGGTGCGATTCATAAAAGTTCAGGGTTTTTAATATATTGTGGTGACCCACTCCTCTACGCAGTCCAGGTACATTTATTGGTGCGAATCATAAAAGTTCAGGGTTTTTAATATATCTTGTGGTGACCCACTCCTCTACGCAGTCCAGGTACATTTATTGGTGCGATTCATAAAAGTTCAGGGTTTTTAATATATTGTGGTGACCCACTCCTCTACGCAGTCCAGGTACATTTATTGGTGCGAATCAAACAAGTTGATGGTTTTCTTATTATATATATTGTGGTGACCCACTCCTCTACGCAGTCCAGGTACATTTATTGGTGCGATTCATAAAAGTTCAGGGTTTTTAATATATTGTGGTGACCCACTCCTCTACGCAGTCCAGGTACATTTATTGGTGCGAATCATAAAAGTTCAGGGTTTTTAATATATCTTGTGGTGACCCACTCCTCTACGCAGTCCAGGTACAATTATTGGTGCGAATCATAAAAGTTCAGGGTTTTTAAGATATTGTGGTGACCCACTCCTCTACGCAGTCCAGGTACAATTATTGGTGCGAATCATAAAAGTTCAGGGTTTTTAATATATATTGTGGTGACCCACTCCTCTACGCAGTCCAGAAAGATACCTTGTTGCAACGTTTTGGACTAATAACTATATTGTGAGGTGTTCAGAATACACTGTAAATTAGTGGAAATGCTTGTTATTGAATGTTATTGAGGTTAATAATAGCCTAGGAGTGAAAATAAGCACAAAAACTTGATTTTTAAACTTTTTATGTTTTTTTCAAAAAAAATCCGAATCCAATACCTTAAATCCGAACCGAGACCTTTCGTCAAGTGTTTTGCGAGACAAATCCGAACCTCAAAAATAACGAAAATCCGGATCCAAAACACAAAACACGAGACCTCAAAAGTCGCCGGTGCACATCCCTAGTTAAATTATCGCTTCGCTTAACCAGTCTGTGAGGATAGGCGCAGGTGGGGTTGAACAGAAGGCCAAGATTTGGGTTTGATATTTCAACTAATGTGAAAATGACTAAAAACCTTGTGCATTAAAAAAAAATGCATAAAAAAAATCCTTTAGCAAAACCTGTCTTACCGATGGCAGGGGTAGAGGATGGGGAGGACTATTGCCTGCCATGCTAGTGTTATCACCATCCTTTTATGTATAGCTCCCCCATTTGCCAGCAATAGGGCTTTTCACCCTGAGGATTCCGAATGGAACACAAGCGTAAGCGTAACTTGTGTTTGAAAAGTTGCACGTAAGTGAATGTGTACATACGCTGTATTGAGAGTTGAAGAAGCGTCCAGGTCTGAATGAGGAGCAGATGCATTCTCTTGACAGCAGAAACACCTCTCAGACACATACGTTTAGCTTGTAAACATGTACAAAAATGTCTTATTTTATGTTGCGAACGCAATTGCTATGAAGCATCATTTAAATTTTAAACTTATAATTTTTTTAATTTTTTTTTAATACACTATTTTTCTACAAGGTGCTTGGCAAATCCTAATCTATGAGCGATTATTATTAAATCCTCATTAAGCAGCTGCGAATCATTTGCAAGCCTCTAATTGCAAGCAGTGTGCTAGTTCGGGTGTTCAGAATCATGCTCATCCGTTACTTACACCTGACCACCCACAGCCATATCTGCGATTACGTTTCAGTCTGAATCTGAAGCAATTGCTTGAATACGTCCTAGGTGTACATTGCCGACGTTCGGACACCCCTTCCCTCCCCCTTCACTCCTCTTCAGGCGTAAGTGCCAAAAAGTCACCGGTCAGAATAGCCACAGTTGCGCACGTTCAATTTCTGAGGATGCGCCGTGTAAATAAATGCAACGTTACACTACGCAAACTCACTCTGAACCAGGCCCATTAAGTTCTTAGGATCTTTCCCAGAGAAGCTCACTGGAAAGAAGCTGCAAAGCAGCAGAGAAATTACAAGACTGGGTGAGAAAAGCAGTAGACGCATTATTGATGTGTCTCGCTGTGATGTTAGAACAGACAGGCCTTCTAGAGGAACCACACTGAGAAACAAGTTCAATACAGAACATGAAAATGTCCTTACATTCATCTTCCTTGTTTTGCTAGCACCACATTCCCCAAATCCCATGCCAGTAAGAATTTGGATCAGTCCACAAATTCTTTGGGATTCTTTGGGGGGTAGATGTCAGAACTGGCCAAGAATATAAGTGAAAACTGATGACAGAATGAGACATTAATCAGCTCTGCAGTGTGTTCTACCCAGCAGGTTTGTGCAAATAAATCAAAGGGCTGCAAATCTAAACGGGGATTTAACCATTAGAGCAAAATTATTCACTGTGGTCCTGAGCTTTTTTCCCCGGTGATAAATGTAACATTTAATTCATTTTAACAAGTTTTTAATTCAATGTGCATAAATAAACTCACACATATTATGTATGCAGTAACATTTTCTGTATCCATTTATTTATGCGGGTAGGGGCTGGCTGCGTAATTATTTGTTCATGGATGAAGATGAATTTGTGTGGCCTACTTGTCATCCTCATTTTAGAAGAAGCTAACTTTGATATAAATATAGGTTTCGTAGAGTTGATCTTCCTGAGTAAACAAGGGTACTCTAGTGTTCAGAATATTTTTGGGATGCTTTAGAGTTGAAGAGTTGAGCGTACATCAATTTTTTTTGTGCTGTACCTATAGGCACTTTCATACTGCGCATGTGTACCAAAATACGCCCATATCTAGACTTGCATGTGACTTGTGGCCCATTAATTCTTGGCAAAGTTGATCATTGGTGGGCAATCATAAGTTGAGTACAGTTCGGGTGTGTCAAGTCACATCTGTCTATTCGCAATACTTGCTTGTCATTTCTATTTGGGCTACTGCAGTTAAAAAAATTACTCATTGGATGTTTAAAAGGACAAACAATGGATGTGGGGGGTGTTTCTATTTTATAAGATTTTAGATGTAAAATGAGACTTTTGCATTTATTAACAACATTGTTCTCTCTTGTGTACATTGCACTTCATTGCATAATTATATTGTCTACAAATAGGGTAATGTGACTTATATGTTCTGTGACAGGATGCACCACCTATGCCACCCTGTCTGTTGTTACTGGGAATCGGCTGGGTTTACATTGCCACCATTCATGTGCCCTCTAACCGTAGTAGGAGGGGCTTAAGCTGCTGCCACCACTGGACTTCTTCTCGTCATCCAGAACCGCATTCCTTCTGGGTAACTGTAACTGCTAGTGTATCCCCTTGCTGGGGCTGGCACCCCTGTCCTCTTCCTATGGATAAGGGTTGCTGTGGATGGATCCCCCCTGGCCTATCACATTGGCCAGAGCTGCTGGGTAGCGGGCAGAGAGGTGGAACCGGAAAGCTGGGTCCAAACCTCAGAGCAGAAATGGATTAGAGTTGGGTCTAATCTGTAGGAAATTGCAGCAAGGAAGAAGTTGTCGAGCAGGTCTTGAAGCAAGTGATGTTTATTTAGCTCAAGTGTCCTGACAAGGACAGCTCACATTGGTTGAAAGTACCAGTGATCAGAAAGTTAGATGGAACAATAATGATGCATTTCAGTACAAACCAGTGTTGTTTTATACAGTTTTGGACACAGCTTAGCAGGGGATAAGCCAGCTGCCTGAACTCTTTGCTGGCCCCAAGAAGTCTGAGTTATATTTAGTACCAGGATGCAATATGTTTCCCCAAACATGGATTTAATGCAATTTACACTGTGATATCCTATATCACGTGCTGTTTACAATGTTCAGGCAGGTTCTAACATCAACAGTAACAACCTCCTGTGGTGCATTTAGACTAAAAAGGACATGTTGGTTACTTACATGAATAGACTTAATTAGCCTTCATGAGGACTTCCTCTCAAAGTTACACAACAGACTCCTCAAACAAATGCTTATTGCATATACCTCAGAATGGAATGCATTTCCTATACAAAGTGCCACACGATACAACAAAACCAGTACATCTTCAATTATATAAATAAGTGCCCTGCTCTATTTCCTTTAAATAAATTCATACAATAAATTATTTATAAGTGATCCAGCCACAACTAAAGACACTGTCAATCAATATTTTCACATAATGATTAGGTATAAGTAAGTATACACATTTGTATGGCTTACGTATCTTGAGATATGCGCTACTCAATATACCCATGGAGATACAGTTTTTATACAAAATAATCTTTATGCATATGGTTGGAGCACAAAAGGTTCAAGCTGTTACTGATTCTTTCTGTGTTATCTTATTGAAGACATTACATTTAGAGCTTTAGAGCTTTTTACTAAGAACAATAAAATCAATATAATACTCTCACTTTGGCAAGAGATTTCACTTTAGATCTTTTATAGGTTGATGTGAGAGAGATACCGTTCCTTTGATTTTTTTCCTTCTGTTTTATAAATGTGAGGACCCATACCACATCTGAGACATGTATTTAATTAAGAGGACAAGTCGTACCTAAGCATATAAACATTTAGACTGTGATCGGACGCAGGTCCATGATTTCAATTGGACCTCTCTTTAATCCTCCTTAACTTTTGCGTATGAGGTTTTGTACCTAGAATTGTTTTATGGTCATTTTAGTCTGATTGACTTTATGTGTACTGACCGGCCTTGTCTTGACCGCAAATCTTTGGTTCCATCATGAAAGTCTGCACTTCCAGCCACAGGTTGTGGAAGTTAATCATTCTCTGATCGAACCATATGTTCAAGACTATGACTCTTTCCTTGCCGCATTACTTAACTTAGAGAAAACTGAATGTAAGGGGGAATTCTGACATAGGGTGAGGAACAGGGAAACACTTTATGGGGCTGATTCATCAAGACATGTATCTGCAGACTTTGAGCGCATCGTACGCAAAATCACTCTGTGCATGCCCAGAACTGGGAGATACAGCCATGAGCGCAGCCTTGTTCGCTGCGCCAGAGGACGCAAAGGATACTTACTACAGTCTACGATTTCAGGGAGTGAACTGGGCGGGGAAGGGGCATTTGACTTAGTGAATGTATAGTAGGGACGTGTCAAACTCAAGCGCATGCACCACATTCGAACACCGACGAATCCAACTCTTTGTGCCTGGAAGCTACTTGTTTTTCTGCAGTGTATATTGCTCCAGTGACAGGGCTAGTCTAAGTCTTGTGTGCATGCTGTAACATGTGTTTGCAATCACGAGCAACTGTAATAATGTATTTTATGCTCAGTATAAAATGTATTTCATGGGGAGAAATAAAACTTTTATTACTTTTTTTACTGTTTTTATGTTAATGCCTTTATTATTATCAGGTAACAATAATGCAAGATTTTTATTTTATTTTCCTGTGCGTTCTTTTGCGAAGTTATAATCCACATAGGTATTGGGCACATCCTGCTGCTTCCGGAGTAGTAGAGCACAGCAGACCTGCCTCCGATTTCAAAAGCACACGCATCTTGAGATCTGTGCCTTGCTGAATTTGGGCGGGCGCAAAGCCTAAATACGTTGTATAGTACGGAACACGTGTTACCCTCAAAATACGTGGCTTGAAGAATCAGGTCCTTTATATGTTACTATATTTTTCCAACTAAATCTGATTATTCTGTTTACCGGATCATGTCTATGCATAAAGAAGGAAGTGAACTTTTCATGAGATAATTATATTTCCACCAATGTCCCAGATCTCCCATATTTAGATAACGTGAAATAGTCCCACAACTAACTGACCACATTCTCTCTAACCAGCTACATAGTAGAAAATTGTAAGTGAAACTAATAAAAGAAAAAATGTTTTTTTATTACAGCAATGCAGTAATAACGTAACTGGTAAAGGGAAGCAAAGAGCTGCTTTGAATTAAAAAAAATGTAAAAAAAATGACCCAGGACGTTTTTTTTAAGAATGGACCCCAAGTGCAAACACCCTTTAAAATAAAAATGTCAATAGGGTGTCATTTTTTGGCAGGGCCTGATCAACCATTAGGCTGATCAGGCTACAGCCTGGGGCGCTGGGTCCCTAGGGGGCACAATTAGCAAGCTTTAAAAAAAATTCCTACATAAACTGTCCGGTACTGCCTCCTCCGTGATCGGCTGACCCTGGTCTCAAGGGAGCGGTCCCGGCTGTCAGTGTATTCAATGACACTGATACAGGCAGCTAACAGCAAATCTGATGCTGTTAGATGCCCTGTCAGTGCAGCTGCGGGGCTAAGCTTAGTGTGGTCATGTGAGATGATCACATGACTACACTTGCTGCACTGATAGAGCAGCTAACAGTATGGGATGTGCTGTTAGCTGCCTGTCAAGAAGACAGAAGTGCTGGAGAGAAGAGGGGCAGAAGCCTTCAAGGTAAGGTCTATATGTTAAATATAAGAGGTGAGGAGGAGGGAGTTGAATAGGGAAGAGTGTTATGGAAGTAGCTAGTTGCGGTTAATGAAGTGACTGGGGGGTGGTTAATGAAGTGACTGGGGGGAGGTAATGAAGTGATTGGGAGAGCTAATGATTTGACTTGGGGGGGAATAATGAAGTGACTGGGAGGGGTACATAAAGTGACTGGGAGGAGGGTTAATGAAGTGACTGGGAGGGGTTAATGAAGTGACTGGGGGTGGTTAATGAAGTGACTGAGACGGGATAGTGAAGTGACTGGGAGGGGTTAATGAAGTGACTGGGGGTGGTTAATGATTTGACTGGGGGGTTTAATGATGTGACTGAGGGGGGTAACAATGTGACTGAGGGGGGTTAATGATGTGACTGAGGGGGGTTAATGAGGTGACTGAGGGGGGTAATGAAGTGACTGGAGGGGTTAATGATTTGGCTGGGGGGTTAATAAATTGACTATGGGGGTGATGAAATGGCTGGGGGGATGTAGTGGCTGGCGGGGGGAGCGGATGAAATAGCTTGTGGGGGGCATGATCTCTGTATTGTGTGGCAGTGACTAGAATGCTAAACAGTAGACAGTCAGGGCTGGTAGATGTTAGTATATGATTGTAAATAATTTTCATTTATTTTTTTGTCTATATCTGTACTAGGGGGTTGTTTTATATGGTCATAATGGAATGATGTGTTTGAATCATTCAGGGTTTCTTAAAATGTTGCAATAGAATACAATTTTTGCACATTTTAAGTATAGGACTCCAAGTTTCCAGAAGCCAACTGACAGCGCTCCAAGAACAAGCAAAAGAGAACATCAGGTAGTCTACAATGCAAGATTAGGTAAGAGATGAAGTATCATCATCATCATCATCATCATCATTTATTTATATAGCGCCAACATATTCCGTAGCGCTTTACAATTGGGGACAAACGTAATAAACTAATAAACAAACTGGGTAAAACAGACAAAGAGGTGAGAAGGCCCTGCTCGCAAGCTTACAATCTATGGGACAATGGGAGATTGACACATGAGGTTAAGTATACATTTTGCATCTTGGCCCAGCCAGACTGCAAAGGTAGGGTGACTCATAAGCTAAATGATCCTGTCACACAACAATGTTATTCCGGGGGTAGTTGTCTTGTGTGAAATTGTGTAACAGGCTAAAGGTAGTGAGGTTAAGATGGTGGTTGAGGAATATTATAAGCTTGTCTGAATAGGTAGGTTTTCAGAGAACGCTTGAAAGTTTGTAGAACAGAGGAGAGTCTTATTGTGCGAGGGAGAGAGTTCCATAGAGTGGGTGCAGCCCGAAAAAAGTCCTGTAACCGGGAATGGGAGGATGTAATGAGGGTGGATGAGAGACGCAGATCTTTTGCAGAACGGAGTTGCCGAGTTGGGAGATATTTTGAGACAAGAGAGGAGATGTATGTTGGTGCAGCTTTGTTGATGGCCTTGTAGGTTAGTAAAAGTATTTTATATTGGATTCGGTAGAAGACAGGCAGCCAGTGTAGAGACATACAGAGTGATTCAACAGAAGAATAGCTATTTGCAAGGAAAATCAGTCTTGCCGAAGCATGTAAAATAGATTTTAGGGGTTTGAGTCTGTTTTTGGGAAGACCAGTAAGGAGGGAATTGCAATAGTCAATGCGGGAGATGATTAGTGCATGAATTAAGGTTTTAGCAGTGTCTTGTGTGAGATATGTGCGGATTCTGGAAATGTTCTTTAGATGTATGTAACATGATTTAGATATAGAGTCAATGTGGGGAACAAAGGATAGGCGTGAATCAAGGATTACACCTAGGCAGCGAGCTTGTGGGGTGGGATTTATGGTCATGTTATCAACAGAGATAGAAATGTCAGGTATGCTCTTGTTGGCGGGTGGGAATATTATTAACTCTGTTTTAGAAAGATTAAGTTTGAGTTGACGAGAGGCCATCCAAGATGAAATGGCAGAAAGACAGTCAGTTACACGGGACAACACAGATGTCGAGATATCAGGAGAGGATAGATAGATTTGGGTATCATCCGCATAGAGATGATACTGAAAGCCAAAGGAACTTATTAGATTTCCAAGAGAAGCGGTATAGATAGAGAACAGCAGAGGACCTAGCACCGAGCCTTGTGGTACTCCAACTGATAGGGGAAGCGGAGCAGAGGTGGCTCCAGAGAAATTAACAGTGAAAGAGCGATTAGAGAGGTAAGATGAGAACCAGGATAGAACTGTGTCTTGAAGACCTAGGGATTGCAGTGTTTGTATGAGAAGAGAGTGGTCAACGGTGTCAAATGCAGCCGAGAGATCAAGGAGAATTAGGAGAGAGTAATGGCGTTCAGTCTTAGCAGTGATCAGATCATTAACAACCTTGGTCAGCGCAGTCTCTGTGGAGTGTTGAGAACGAAAGCCAGACTGAAGAGGATCCAACAGGTTGTTTGCGGAAAGAAAGCGTGTGAGGCGAGTGTAGGCAAGTCTCTCTAGAAGCTTGGAGGGGCAAGGGAGCTGAGAGATGGGACGGTAATTTGAGAGAGAGTTTGGGTCGGAGTTTTGTTTTTTTAGAATAGGAGTAATCACTGCATGCTTGTATAGTGATGGAAAGATGCCAGTAGAGAGTGAGAGATTACAGATTTGAGTTAGAGGTGAAATGAGCACAGAAGACAGGGATCTACCAATTTGCGAGGGAATAGGATCAAGAGGACAGGAGGTACAGAATGAAGTGTGTTTTATGTATTAATTAATATTTTACAAACTTATATATATATATATATTTATTTATTACCACACAGTGATGGGGGGGCGACAACTGGAGTAGTAGCCTAGGGCAGCTGTGAACCTTAATCAGGCCCTGTTTTTGGTATTGATATTCTCTATAATCGAACTTATCGCTGAGTCTGCCAAATCAGCAAATTCTTAAGATTAATTGGGGGGAAGAGAAGTAGTGTTGCTGAAGTAAGTTTGTTTATTATGGAATATTGTACTAACAGGGGACTATTTGAGGTAATTAATTATTTTAGGTTTAGATCACATAAAACGTTAGGAATGAGCAACATATTTTTCATATTAATTGTGACTGAATTAGCTGAAAGGTAGCAGCCTTCCTGCAGTGCTACGTTGCAGAAGAGGGACCCACCCGGTAAGCCAGGAATTTTGGAACATAAGTGAACTTTATTGATCAGCAGCTTTGCAGCAAAATAACACTCAGAGAACAACCTCACTTTATGGCCCCTCTCTAAGTGGAGGTGTTATGTGAGCATATGTGTTAGGTACAGAACCAATTAAAATAATGGACTTTTTTAAAAAAAAAAAAAAAAATATCCTATTGTTTTACACAGTGACAGTTGCATTAAAAGCTTTAAATATTTCCTAAAAATAGAACTCCTTTCAAAACTTAAAATTTAGACTTTCTGGGAGTTCACTTTGTTAACATTCCTTATGTTTATGTCTGATGTTCCATTCATCCAATTATTATTATTATTGTTATTATCATTATTATTATCTTTCATTTATAAGGGATCACAAATGGTCCTTGGACCATTTGTGATCCCTTACACAGCTAACTTGGTAATGCAGATCAAGTTACTTACAGTGAGTAAGAACGATGATAATGTCCAACATGAAGTAGGCCTTGGCTCAAAGACACAAGGCTAGAGAAGTTGGCCTAGAGGTACAGAGGGCGAAGCAATAGTAGAAGGAGAACATGAAGAAAGAGGGCCCTGCTCATGAAAGCTTACATCCTAAAGGGAACGGGAAGAGACAAATAGGGTGGCACCAAGAGGCGGTGTGGAGGTCATAGCAGAGGCAAAGGCGTTAGGAGGAGGACTGATAAGCTTGAATAAAGAAACAAGTGCTAAGGTCACCCTTGAAGCCTTGTAGAGTAGAGGCTAATCTGATGTGGGAGATCATTCCACAGCTGGAGAGCAGCCCAGGTGAAGTCCTAGAGGTGGGAGTGGGAAGAGGTGATCAGTGTGGTAGTAAGGTGGCGGTTGTTTGCAGAGCTGAAGGGGTGGAAAAGAATGTGGGTAGAGGTGAGGTTGGAGATGTAGCCTCCAACAGTCTTATGCTAAGGGTTGGGGGGATTCCAGTAGTAGGAAGTCTATTAAGCTCTTGCGTCAATGTTGCAGAAATAAACTATCTGTGCAGACAGGGATAGATTCCAGGTAGATAATTTGTGGATCAGAAGGAAAGGTCAGGAATGCAACCAGGTGTCAAGAGCCAGGAGTGTAGTCAAAGGAATCCAATGTCAAACACGAATAATCAAATAGAATAGTCAGTAGCACTGATTTAATTAACAAGAGCTCAATAAACTGGCAACTTGATGGTAGCCTGCCACCATCATTTATGGGTCTGAAAACATTGCATTTACAGATATATGAAAATACAGATTTTTGTATAGATGAACGAAATCTTTACATGCAAAAACTTCTCCCATGCGCAAACACGCACAAATCTTTGCGCCACTGGCAGCGTTTTGGAAAATGGTTGTGATCCAAGGAAGCAGCCAAAACATGTACCGCAAATCCCACAACACATAGGAGTCTCTTGGAAGTGATGTGGCAGCAGGTAAACCCCATAGGACACACAAGCCAGGTGTTATGAAAACAAGGATCTTGCCACAATTTGTGTTGATGGTACTCCCCTGATTACCTCCTTGTGCATATAAATGGTACTTGCACTAGGGGGCAGTATTGACAACACTGCTTCATGGCTGAATCAGGGGAGCAGGCCTAATGTATAGGAGACTGGTGTAAGACCATTGTAGGGACCCAGCGGATTGAGTGAATAGCTCATCAGAGATAGGGATTACTGTTAACATGGTGAACTCCATGAAATGCTACAATTTATGTTTTGAGTGGCCTCTTAAAGTTTTAGGAATATTTGTAATAATTGCAATTTTGCAAATAACAAGACTATTAGGAATAAACAAAGACTTAACCCAGCGTCTAACAATTTCATGTTCTTGCTCTAGAACGTGCGGTTTGGTTAAACACACTAACTCCCGTGATGCTGTCATATTAAAATTATTAAATTAAATAGCAAAGCAGATCGCTGTGCCAAGGCTACCTATGTGAATTATCACAGCGTGACATGAACTCAAATATTGTTCCTGAAACTCTCCCAATGATAATAATACACTTTCTTTGGCCTCAGGTTTCATTTCTTCACACAAACCCGATTTTTACCAGTATTGAAATATTATTTATGTCACCGTTTCTCTATATTGATTTCTTTATGGGGATTAAAAGTCGAAGTTCATGTGTTTTCAGGGCTGTCTGTGCAACGTGAACTGATGTTAATCTCTTGTGTCACATCGAGTGCACATAGCTGTGATTGTGGAGCATTTCAAGGATAGCGAGAAAAAGTATTTAAAAAGCATTATTTTTATTTCTAGTCATGAAAAATAATAGCTCAAACTTGTGCTGAAAAGCTTGCAATTAAATACAATATAAAGAGAATCATCGCCAAGGTCAAATATGAAAAAAGATCTGCAATATGCAAATAAGAAAAGTTGAATTGGGCACAATTTAGAAGTCTAATATAATTGTAGCTTACAATTAGAGATGTTAGAAAATTTCTAACTGGTTCGAAAAGCGACAGAATTTAATTGGTTTGATGGTCTCAGATATGTTTGCTGTAGAATCTTCAATATACAACAATCCATTTATAAGAACCTAGGGCCTGATTCATTAAGGATCTTAACTTAATAAACTTCTTATTTAAGTCTCCTGGACAAAACCATGTTACAATGCAAGGGGTGCAAATTAGTATTCTGTTTTGCACATAAGTTAAATACTGACTGTTTTTTCATGTAGCACACAAATATCAACTTTACATTTCAGTGTACAAATAAGCTATCAAGTATTTGTGTGCTACATGAAAAAACAGGCAGTATGTAACTTATGTGCAAAACAGAAAACTAATTTGCACCCCTTGCATTGTAACATGTTTTTTTCCAGGAGACTTAAATAAGAAGTTTCTTAAGTTAAGATCCTTAATGAATCAGGCCCCTAAATTTTCAGCTTGTTCTTGAAGTTCACAGTAAACGTTTGAGGTTCCCCGTTCTTTAAACTGCATACTGTTGATTTCACTCTTCACTGCACCAACCTCTTTAACCGTTAACTGAAGACCCTAAAGCCTTATTTATAAATTAAACACACTGATAACTTAATATTGGCAAAAAACAGGTCTCACTTTATTAATTACAAAAATATGGTGGCGAAGAGAGCGATCCAATCAGCTAACAACTAATAGCAAAACCAAACAGTGTATGGTCACAGGCACTAACCACTGGTCCCAGGACATCAACCTTTACGATTGGCCGTTGCTAAGCCTGGCGTCATCGTGACTATCCCCCTCCGGGCTCATAAGGATGTACCCCCACGGAGTAGTTCGAGGGGTCCCTCCCACAAAGGTACCAAGAGCCAAGGTGCTTAGAAGGGTGTAGTGACTAGCAGCCAATCAGCGATAGCACTGTGTGAATTAGGCTCTCCCGCCTAACTGTGCCTCCTCTGTCATAGGAAAAAGAAAATATGGTTAACACATTACAATACTCGGGAGGGTGGGAAGGGATTCATGAACTAAAGAGGAAAAACCCACATTATAGGTAGAATATATAAACTCAACCGAGTCCCTCTCCCTAAATCCATAGGCTGCAGAATGTCACCAGACTTAACCCATTAAGGTAAGTGTCTGATTTGTGACAAACAGATGCGTTTCCGTGCATTCAGCTTAAGGCCTCACTTGTCAGGTTCACCATGTTTGTTTGCCCTTTTCAATTTAAATGGATACATTTTATAGTATTCTATCACTTTCTAAACATGAACAGTGAAGATTGCTGTTTTTGGAATTTTCAAGGTTCGCATTAAAATGTTTTTTGTCACCTACACACATCTGCACATTAAACAGATATCTGAAGAGACAGCGCACATCTAAACATATGTTACATTTACTATGTGTTAAAGCTTTGTATTTTATTCTATAGTCACCTATTAACATGCCAGCATGAAGTCAGCCATCTCCTGGACCGCTATAAATATTCATAAATATAAAGTGTGAATGTCCCACACTGAGCTCCTGAGAATCAGCTTGTACAGAGGAGTCTTCAGTCATTGTTCAGATAAAGTTCATTTTTAAAATACTGGTTTGTGTGTCTGTGTGTGTGTGTGTGTGTGTGTTTGTGTGTTTGTGTGTGTGTATTAGGGACGGGGGGAGGGCAGTGCGCCCAAGGAGCGCAGGTTTTTTTTTTAAACTATGCTTTTAAAAGCACTGTTCTTAGGGTTTGGGTTTGATATCCATAATATACCTGATTTCGATCTGCTTTTGGCAGTTTAAATTATCATCTACTGAAGGCTTTTTTTAGATTCTGTTTGACATATCTTTCAACCTTTTCTAAGTAAAAGAAGAGCAAACATTATTTATCTAAAGAAGTTTTAAGCTTTGTAAATGAATCCCAAAGACATACTTGGCTAATGTGAGTGATCTCCCAGCATTTTTTTTGCAGGGGCGTGGCTAAAATGACGCATTTCGCCATGAACCGCGTCATTGAGGCCCGTCGGGGACAGGATGCGGGAGACTTGCCTGGGAGTCTGGGACACATACCCGGAATTCGGGAGTCTCACGGACATTCCGGTAGAGTAGGCAAGTGTCCCCAAAGATCACTTATACTAATGCAAAACCACAGTACAAATACTCATATGTGGTGCCACTAGCAAGTGCTCCACCCCATATTCAGTGCACAAATTTGCGAACAAAGATGGTAGCACTTTTGGTGGATCATCGTGTTCCCTGCCAGGTGCGAATTAGGCCCAAAAGTATGCATAGCTTTAGACTTAAGTAAAAATTAGATTTCATTTTGCGGGATGGGGTTATTTATATCAGCTGGTGTGGGTGGCGATAGTTGCACAAAAGGACTTGCATTCGCCAGCTGGTCAGAGGTGCCAGAAACACAACCTATGCTTATGACAGGACACATTTTGCACCTTCAAGTTACAGTTTTGAGGGAAGAAAATTTCTTGGCCTAATTTCACCCGTGTTATAAAACATTTAAGCACACATAAATGCACATATAATAAAACTAGCCTCAGAGTAGATTTCTCAAACCTTCTAAACAGGAAAAGTAGAGTTTTTGCCCACAGCAACCAGAATGTACTCGATAAATGATAGCTGGAATCTGATTGGTTGTTATGGGCAACACCTCCATTTTTCCTTTTCAGAATGTTTGATAAATCTACACCTTGATGTCACCTCACTGATTAATCTAAGACATGGATAAAATAAGTAATATTTTAAGAGAAAAACTTAAGATTGTTGAGGAGGGTTATCCCAAAGTGGAAGTAGGCCGGACTTGATGTGACGTTTTTACTGTTTTCCATAGTAGGCATTCTCTGGAAAAATAGATCCACAAATATAGATTTATTTTAAAGCAGTATTTTCAAATACTGGGTAGTTGGCATGTACCTTAAAATTTGCTTAATGAACAAATAGGCACCATGGCACAAACGAAAAACCAGTTTGGGCTGGCATATTTTACGCTTCAAAAATAAATGAGCATTACTCCATAGAAAGCATGTTATTTTTTTTTCTTCACACTCTGCTATCTGTCTGAAGTATATGTTTTTAATCACTTAGACAACTATTAAATATTGTGGAAATAACTGGAATTCATTTAAAATGTGAACATGTTTATTTTTTTATGTCCATTTAACTTTAATACTATGCCAGCAGTTAACTTGAAGATGCCAAAGGAGGGGGAAAAAAATAACATTAGATAGCTTGAATAGACATTATTGAACATCAAAGAGGGAAAAAGCAAATTCAGGGGAGAATTTCCAGACGAAAATCAGGCTGCTCGAATCTGACAAGTTAAATACTGTTTGAATCTGAGGTAAACAAAATGTGCCCGACATATTTGCTTGTAGGCTGGAGGAGAGGAGATGAAAAGAATTGTAGAGCACACAACTAGGATACACAAAAGCTTTGGCTTTGTTATAGCAGATTAAGGAACACACAGAGGAGAAAAGGCCAATGATTGATAGATTAAACGCATGAAAAGGCAGTTTAAAGATGACAGAAACAAAACATATCAGGTGTAAAATATATGAGTCAAAATATGACATATGTCATCTTCTGATAGTGCTACAATTCTAGGCATGTTAAGCTAGGTGGTTTTATCAGTTTAATATTACTTGCTCAGTCATAGACGGCTGATTGACAGAAGCACAGGAAAAGGGAACTATTTTTTTAATGGTAGACCACCGGCTCTCTGACATCTGGTTCACAGGCCAGAATGTGGCGCACACAGAGTGGCAGACATCTCCCTGATCTGTACAGACTCAATTTTTTCTTTTGCTGGCAAAGAAAAATTAGAGAAATGGGAAAATCAATTGATGGGAGTTTATCTGAACAGGAGATAGGGCAGCTGTGACAGGATGGACCTACTATGCCACCCTGTCTGTTGCGTTGCTGGGGACTGGCTGGGCTTGCCTTGCCAACGTCCCCTCCTCGCTCAGGTGGAGGAGCCTGTTTAGCAGCTCATTAGCGGTAAGTAGAACTGCGTCCTTCTCGGTGACTAATCTGCAGGTCACAGGAATTACAGCAGAGTAAGTAGTAATCAAAGCAGGATCTTGAAGCAGTGATGTTTTATTAGCTCTATGCAGCCTCTAATCAACAACCGCTATAATATGTGACAGGACCGGTGATGCTATGAAATGTTCTGTGTAAATGCGGTCTGGCTAGTGGAAAGGTTGGAGCTTAGGGTGGCAAGGGTTATGTGCCTACCGTCTACAGTGGTGTAGATCTAGCTTTTATGGCTTATGTATGGCTTCTTACTCTGGTTCACATACAAAAACACACTCTTGTTACCCTTGGTGTACCCCTGGTTCTTCCATCTGCCCTCTTGTTCCGCCCAGAACATAATACTTACCTTGCCCCTTCTCATTGTTTTTACACTTGCGCCAATCTATTTTAGTATTATGAGATTGCTATCCCTAAGAACCCTCCTGTTGTGTGATGCCAACATGCCTCTGAAACTCTACCTCATAGTCCACCAGCGATCACCAACCACTCCGTCCTGCCTCTGTCTGATACCCACATGGTTACATTCACAGTGATTGCCATGCCAAGTGCTACATGAGTTCCACCCTTTACTCCCTTTACTCAGCGACAATTGCTGTAAGGAAGATAAAGGAGTGGTAAAGTCAAGAAGAATAATTACTGACTTAACTTACTTCTTAACCCAATTGCACATTTATTGACCAACTATCACTGAGATCTCACTCATGCATAAGTAGCTATTTCCATACGGTCATCAAACCCTAGAATGGGCCTCTCTTTGACCCGATCAAGCAGCTCTTTCCTAGGACTTTCTCCTTTTTTCACACTACTGATCACCCAAAATAAATAAAATATGTGTTGTCATAAGTGTGCTACCTCATTTGGCACATGGAAGCAAGTATGGTGTGGATTTATGGCCTGAGCAAACTTTAGTTGCTTGCTTGCTTTGGTTTTTGGTTCCAAAATGATGGGCGTCCTTTCCACCTGGGGCCAACAATCTCTCCACGGCAGATTAAGCACACATGCTGGTCTCTGCACTCTCAGGCCAATCCAGGGCAAAACCCTCTTGCTGTATGAAGTCATAAAGGGTTCTATATACTGTATACCTTCAAAACCTATTCCAGGTCAAGTGGGGCTACACAGTATTATATATTGACCAACTAAGAAAATGTATAGTCATTATTTAGACCACATTACACTATGATGTCAATGCCTTTTGCTTTTCAATAAATGAATAAAGTTGATGATGATCCTGCTCTTTGAACTGCATCAGGGCCATCATATCTCAATGAATGGTGTCCTGGTCAGCTCAGGAAAAGAGCATCAAAAGCATCAATTTTTACACCAAAAACATATTTCATGCATTTCTGTGGCTGAATTAAATATATTCCTTTGAATACTGGCCTCCACTTTTCTACTTTAGAATTTCATTGCATCTTGAGGCGCGAGTTTGACACAACCTCTGAAAGAAACCAATGTCATACAACCAACTTGTTTAATTATCACTTTTTAATTTTTTAAAACATACAGTTAGATATAAACTAGTTACTAGCTAATGCTTAGAAGTGATAATACTAATGTTTAAACAAGTTTTCTACAGTCAAACGTATATAAATGAATACCCTACAGCAGTACCGTAACTAGACATTTTAGTGCCCTGGGCGAGACAGGGCACCGGCGCCCCCCATTTAAATGGGAGTGACATTTTCCAAGTGGGTGTGGCCAACCTAATGTGGGGGTGTGGCTAACACTTAACTGAAATAATTCTGTTACATGTCTGCGGACCCCAAGGGAGCCCAGGGTTTACCACAAGTATTGTGACATCTGTGAAGAAGACAGCGTAGAGTTCTGTGTCAGTATATGAAAGATTTTACGCTCTAGGGGCATCCTTGAGCTCAAGTAAGGGCAACGTCTGAAAGTTTTGTCTGTTTTATTTTTTATCCCCAAAAGCCAATAACAAGACTGCAGATGGAAACTCAGACATATTAAGAGGATGCTGCAGAATAAACAAATAACATTCTCCTACCAGAGGGTACATGTGGGGTGTGTGTTATGGTCAGAAATCTTCATGCCTTTGTTAAATGAGGGAGAGAGAGGGAGGGAGGTAGAGAGAGAGAGGTCTTTTATACATAGTCTGCTAGAGGTAAGTACTTCTCAAAGTCAAACCAGTAATTTCCCAGTTCTATAAAGATACCCTCTAATGTCAAATTAGTTTTCAGGTTATCTCTGGAGGAAATACCATTATCTCCTTTAATGGGGGCTCTAATAATAATATTTATTTTATTTATGTATTCAAATAGAAATCACTGGGGAGGATTTTTCACAATAAACCTTTGCTTATTTAACTAATCAGCAATATTTGTGGGCACTGTTTGTTGAATACAGAGGGTGTAATGAAGGCAATTATGTTTCAGAGTTTAAATGATCAGCAGCGGCACCAAGCCAGTCAGGAAACGCGCGCAGAGACTGAGTTCTCCCAAGTATGAGACCCGGGAGGGGGCGCAATGCATTGCGTACATGGAAGCAACTTGTGTGTCAATAAATCTGTTTACTTGTCTCCGGTTATTTGCTGAAATGAGCTGTAGAGTTTGTGCCGGACCCCCCAGCGTTGCCATGGAAACGACAGCATCCACAGGACTATTAGGAGAAAATTCCCTGGTCCGCTCTCGGGACAAAGAAAAGAGAGAGAGAGAGACTACCTTTTGCTTCCGCAGTGGAACGCATGTGCGTTCCACCAACAGGACGTTCGGCATTTGGAACGCAAGTTTGCATTCCAAATGCTGAACTTCCTGTCAGTGGAACTATGCGTTCCACTTCGGAAGAGGCTGTAGATGCAGAGCCAGGTAGCGGGCGGCTGCTGCGCCCCCTTGAGCTTGCGCCCTGGGCGACGGCACCGCCCGCACCACCCTAGTTACGGCTCTGCCCTACATCAGTGTTCCCTCTAAGCTGAGCAATCTGGAAATGATAGAGTTAAACCTGTATCTTACTAGGAAACATCCTGCAGATTGTGAATGCAAACCTTTCGGGTGGAGCACTCATTAGAGCAGGTCTGTCCAACCTGCGGCCCTCCAGATGTTCTGAAACTACAAGTCCCAGCATGCTCTTCCAGCTATCAACTGGTTGTATACTGGCAAAGCAGATTGGGACTTGTAGTTTCACAACACCTGGAGGGCCGCAGGTTGGACAGGCCTGCATTAGAGTGACCTTTTAACTCTTTCCTTTCCAGATTGCTCAGCTTAGAGCAGCGTTGGCTAACCTGTGACACTCCAGGTGTTGTGAAACTACAAGTCCCAGCATGCCCTTCCAGCTATCAACTGGTTGTATACTGGCAAAGCAGACTGGGACTTGTAGTTTCACAACAACTGGAGGGCCGCAGGTTGGACAGGCCTGCATTAGAGTGACCTTTTAACTCTTTCCTTTCCAGATTGCTCAGCTTAGAGCAGCGTTGGCTAACCTGTGACACTCCAGGTGTTGTGAAACTACAAGTCCCAGCACACCCTTCCAGCAATAAGCTGCTATATATTGGCAAAGTATGCTGGGACTTGTAGTTTCACAACATCTGGAGTGTCACAGGTTAGCCAACACTGGCTTAGAGGGAACACAGCTCTACATATGTTTATAGCTACAAACTACTTACAAAAATAAAGTATTACTATATTAATTGATTCCTACTAACAGAATTCATGAATAACACAAAAACAATTTAATGTCAGAATAGATTGATGCCAAATGTATTATATTGTAAGATGTTGTAATAAATAATCCAGGGGCCTGGATAGCATCACGTTTTATCTCTATGGTTAACATATTAAATACATTGATTACTCCTTTTTATAGGATTAATGTTTCCTAATTATACATAATTACAATTAATTTAGCAGAAATATATTTTCTTGTGGCCGCACAAATTTATGTACTAATTATATTTTGTTTTAATGGGGGAAAGTAGCTGTTCTGCTAGCTACGGCTAAAGGAATTCCAGTTATATTATATTGGCATCACTATGTTTCCCCCAGTCCTACCTGCATCCCTGCTATGCCCACTCACTAGACCCTTGGCATGTCACTGGTGGCCCAAGCCTATCAGTTGTAAGTACATTTAAGCATCATGACAAACCTCCATTAATCTATGTTGAGTCACATTTGCAACTTTGCCAACCGAGATACAAGGTGGGAAGTCAGGAATGAGTTAAAGATGTCTAGGAGTTTTACCCGGATCATTTTAATGTATATGCATCAGTTTGAATTCTATAAAATATTTATCCAGAGTTATTTTAGACCAGGCCTGTCCAACCTGTGGCCCTCCAGTTGTTGTGAAACTACAAGTCCCAATCTGCTTTGCCAGTATACAATCAGTTGATAGCTGGAAGAGCATGCTGGGACTTGTAGTTTCACAACATCTGGAGGGCCGCAGGTTGGACAGGCCTGTTCTAGACAATGAATGGAGCCATTTGTCGACTGAGCGGCTCAGATTGCAGCCTATCCGCTCACGAAGATCTGGTGACATCATTGAGACATGGAACACTGTGTTTATTATGCCTTAATAATGTCACTAATAACTAGTTAATTGAAGGGGTTTTCCTCCCACATATAATAAACAGGGTGTGTGTCCCCGAGAGCCTTTCCTAGTTCCGAAGACATCATGGCCAACAGCGCTCGTGGTCTCCCCCCCCCCCCCCCTCATAACCACAGCTTTACAGAAGAGCTTTGGACAGCTTGTAGTATTCATGACATAAATGTAATAATTGAGATCCAAAAAATGGCAGCCTCCACTATGCATAGGCGAAAGGTAATATTTTTAAAACCTACAAAAACTGGAAACATGGAAGCCCTATATCCACGCTTTTGTTTTTGGCTTTAGCACTAGAACATACCTACAGCGAAATATTTTAATCTGCTCTTAATATTCCTGGGAGAAAAGAGTCGCAACAGCAAATAAAAGAACATAAAACACCATATTAGGTTGTAGTAAGGAAGAGACTGTCACATAATAACTCAAGATGAGCACAGCACGGCTCCTCGCTGCTTCTCACATACAGTAAGCTGCCGAAACCAGATGGGGTAACAGTTCATCTGCTGGGAACACAACACTACAATACAAATCTTCCTAATAGCTGGATCACTTTATGAAATACAAATGAACAAAAGACATAAATTATTGGCAGGATCTTTTTATGGCACAAAATAATAACAATGAAGCCATAAATGAAATCTGAGAGATGTTATTATTATGACAGGCATATTCTCCACTGATTTTTAAGCAATTCACACAGCGGTAATTGTTAAAATATGCTGTTTGTTTCTGTGTATTGTTACCCATTTTCAACCCCCAGCCATGAAAATAATGCATTACTTCACTGCCGTTTAGCTGTAATTTTGTTCATCTCGAATCTCTCGGCAGAAAAAATATTGAAACAATTACACAGTCTTAATGATACATGGAAAACAAGAGTAATGCTTACACGTAAGAGACAATGCTTTCTAAATTCACTCAAATATGTCTAATATGATATCAATTTTAGGATGTTACGCTTTTCTTAATACGCGAAAAACAAATGGTATTGACTAAAAAGGATGACTGTAGATACTTACACATTGTACCCAGCGTTGACCCTACAAAGTAAACCCAGCAGTAACATATTATGTCAAAAGTGATCTCCTCTCGTGATGCCGAAACAGTGGCTAACCCTGTAAAGAGTTCATTCAAGTGACAAGTACACAATAAAGGTCCACCCAGTGGTGGTCAGTGTACAGCACAGAGCACATTCTGTTTAACTTAGTGTTCAAAGTCATCTGTGTTGTCAGCAGCCATAAGGCAATGCGCACTGTAATGAACACTAGCCACCAAAGAATGTGTTATGGACCATACACTAGCCACCAGAAAGGTTACCGGCAAGAAGTTACATATTGTACCCAGCAGTGACCCTACCATATATACCCAGCAGTAACATGTTACATGGCATAGAACCCATTCGCTGCTACCCAGTGTCCATTACAGTGCCCATTTCCTGGTTGTGCTGCACAATACAGGCACCTTCTCTGGTGACTAGTGTATGCTACAGAACGTATTCTCTGTTGCCTAGTGTCCATTAGAGTGCCTGTTGCCTGGTTATGCTGTACAATACAGACACTTTTCTATGGTGGCTAGTGTATGCTACAGAAACCCATTCTCTGTTACATAGTGTCCTTTACAGTGCCTGCTGCCTGGTTATGCTGTACAATACAGACACCTTTCTCTGGTGGCTAGTGTATGCTACAGAACCCATTCTCTGTTACATAGTGTCATTTACAGTGCCTGTTGCCTGGTTATGCTGTACAATACAGACACCTTTCTCTGGTGACTAGTGTATGCTACAGAACCCATTCTCTGTTACCTAGTGTCCATTACAGTGCCCGTTGCCTGGTTATGCTGTATAATACAGACACCTTTATCTGGTGGCTAGTGTATGCTACAGAACCCATTCTCTGTTACCTAGTGTCCATTACAGTGCCTGTTGCCTGGTTATGCTGTACAATACAGACACCTTTCTCTGGTGGCTAGTGTATGCTACAGAACGTATTCTCTGTTACCTAGTGTCCTTTAGCAATTGTACATTTCCAAGTCTAGTACCTGCTGGAATATAACACAGAACCCACTTAGACAGCTGCTTCACCTGATTTGACCCTACCTAGGAGCTGTTATCTGGGGACATAGAACTTGTCTACTCAAAACATAATGGTCTATGGATTAATCAACAACAATATATTGTACTTAATACATCAGAGGCTATTCACACTTAGGTAAAAATCTCCCCAACAATTCTCACTTGCATAACAAACCGGTTTGCTATTTATTGTTCTTAGAATGACTTACCCCCTGTTCCATGCTTAGTGTGTCATTGCTGGCAGCTTGATGTGCAATTGACCGAAATCTCAACTTCATCCATCTCCCTTTGCAATGTTTCTTCTGCTGCTGCTGACCAATCATCTCTACATTAGGTTTATTGTGCTGACCAGCCAGCTCTAGATTTATTTATGAATCAGAAATAAACATGCCCATATGGGGCTGAGGGACGTAAGTCCAGCTACAGGCTGCAAAAATCTGCTTTCCTACACTGTGCATGTTCAATAATATTCAGTAGGATTTTCAGTTTTAAGTAACTTGCACCCCTTATGCCAGGAGGCAGATCAGGGGAGGACATCACAAGTAGAGTAGACTTGGCTATATCTCCAGGTATGCCTCTTAGGAAGAATATTTATTGCGTTCCCTAAGCATTGGTGTAAAGTAGAGATGTTCACTGACCTCCGTCTTTTTGGTTTTGGATCTGTATTTTTCTTAAACATTGCTAAAATATGCTAAAATCACATCGTTTTGCTATTTTTTGTCCCTACATTTTTATTAACCTCAATAACACTAATTTCCAGTAATTTCCAGGTAATTTTGAACACCTCACAGGTCACAATCATTTTTGGCCAAAGACTACAGCGAGCTGGCTGGTTATTAATTGCCAGAGCAACGCCACAAACACACAGCAGATCATAGCACATGTAGGAAACATTGCCACACAGCAGTGGCACAAAAGAAAAGTGGTGCAAGATGGAACTGTCCTTGTTGGACATGCACACTTTAACAAACCAAGCACTTCAGCAACAAGGAGTGTCAGTTTTGTGGCTGAAGTGCTTAGTTTGTTTGGGCCCCCACAAAACAAGCTAACAATGGGCTTAAGGCAGCTAAGCTAACAATGCTGTGAATGAGCTCTACAGTGACAAGATGTTGCTGTCATCATCCTCAGCTTCATCCTCATCAGTGTGTACATCATCTTTACACAATATTAATTCATCCCAGGTAGTGCAAAGTGAGTGTGTACATGAGTCTCCAAACATGTTCCTCTCTGTATATAAAGGGACTGTCTGAAGTGTCTATTTCAATGCTGTTGTTAAAATAATCCTAAACCATCTTTTGTATGTTAATGATAGGATCAGCTGGAGTTATGGCATAGTTGTCATGTTTTTTGGGCAATTCTTTTAGACCAGACCAGACGTCAAAATGTTGTGGAGAGTCATCTGCATCATCCCTAATTAAAAAAATGAATAAGCTGTTGCCTGAGAAACTGAAGGAGGAGATGCTGTCGTGCCACGTATCACTTGAGATGTCAACTTGCTCACCAGGAGCTCCTTGCCTCTATTGAGAGCTAGGTCAGTTGGAAGCAAAGAGAAGACATAGTTCTTAAACCTAGGATCAAACACAGTCACCAAAATGTAGTGATCCAATTTCAAGATTTTAATAACTCTTGGATCTTGGCAAAGTGAATAAAGTACTTAATCTACGAGTCCGACATACATTGCGTAATTGCTTTGTTTCATCTCCTCCATCAGTTTATCATGCTGTTTTTTTCACAAGTCTAATTAAAGGAATCACTTGGCTCAAGCTAGCAGTGTCTGTACTCACTTCATAGGTGAATACTTCGAATGATTTCAGCACCTTGCACAACACGTAAAGTGTTCTCCACTGCGCTGGACTAAAATGCATTCTTCCTCCTTTCCCAATGTTATGGCTTGTGGAGAAAGTGTGGATGGCTTTTCGCTGTTCTTCCATCCTCAGAACCATATAAAGGGTGGAATTCCACCTTGTTACCACCTCTTGCTTCAGTTGGTGGCAGGGCAAATCACATTGTTTCTGTAGCTGCTGCAATCTCCTACAGAGTGTTGCAGAGTGCCAGAAATGTCCCGAAACCTTCTGATAGAGGTGAGGAATAACTTTTCTAGTAAAATAGTGTTGTTATGGAATTTAGAAACGGGGACCTCAAATAACTGTCTAAAACCAGCTGCATTAATAGTGGATATTGGATGCAGATCTAATTCTAGCATAGATGCCATTCTCATGGCATCTGTGATCCGCTTTGCGGCTGGAAGACAGATTTTATACTTGCTTTCTCTTGCAAAGGATTGTTTAACAGTTAATTTTTGTAAACTACTAGTAGTCTTCTTCTTTTAACGCTTCTGGGATGAAGATCCACCCCCTGCAGCAGCAGCAACGGGACTAACGCTGCTGAACTCTTCTGAGGAATCCTGTATAGTGGAAGAGTCATCGAGCCTTAGCAACTTGGATGCAGGATTAACTCCGATCGTTACTGAGGATATTGATAAGGACAGAGTTGTGGGTGTAGATTGCAGGTGTCAGGATCTAGCTGAGAGAAGGGACCTAGCTTGCTGTTATTATTTTAGCATAAGTTTCTGGTTTTCCCAAAAGCTTCCCATAAACTTTCTTCAAATCGCGTAACATGGATGAGGTTCCTACCTCTACTGACTGTGGCTTTACAAATACTACAAATGACTAGACAACTGTTGTCAGGATTTTGGTAAAAATAATTTCACAATTAAGAGGTGGATTTTTTGGATTTATGCCCAGGCATGACAATGGCCTTCGTCTTATCACGTGCAAGAACTGCTTCCACCGGTGCAGGACTTACACAAACAACATCATCATCATCAATATCCTCATAAGAACTGTTGTCGTCTACACAAATACCCCCCCTCATCCTGTTGCAATTCCAAAGTGGCATCCTCAATTTGTGTATCACCGGCTACACTTGGGCTGTTCCTCCACACATCTGCAGAAATGCTAAAATGAGGCTTCTTTATGAGTACAGTATCTGAAAGGTTAGGATTACACATAGCACTTGTGGATAGACTCTCCTCAGGGGTTTGTGTCATTTCTGAATCTGAACATATATATTTGGGCACCACTTCTTGTGTCAGAATGACAACGTCTTGCATCGTCATGACTGACCTTAATAGAAGATACCTCAACAACAGTTGCAGAACTAGCACTCATACAGAAAGGCGTAGGCCTGATTCTTTCCTTGCCATTGCGTGTGTAGAATGGCATGCTGGCAATTTTTTTTTTTCTGCAGTTAACCTTGACTTGAGACTTGATTACAGGTGTTTTTTTCTTTAGCAAGGTAAAAGCTGTTTTTTTACATTTTTGTTTCCCTGACTTAAAACCACTATGCACTTTGACATAGGCGTTAGCAGATGACATAGAGGGATTACTAATGGTGCCAGCAGCTGATTATTGCTCCTGGTCTTCTGTGGATCCTACGACTCGACAATTACATTTTACCTCGTTTTCCGTTCCGAGAGCGGGCAAAAGTACCAAGTCGAGGTGGCTCTCTGATGTTCGGGTGGGCATCTCTAGTGTAAAGATCTGATGCAGATGGCAGTATCTGCATGATTCTTTGCTTTTTATTAAAAGTTTGATTAAATAAAGAAATTAATAAAATGAGGTCGTCCCCCCCCAAACAAAAAAAAACACATAACCAGCACAAGTGCTATAGCCTGAGCTGGTTACCCCTAATACATGGGGACACTGAGCGGTGAGTTTTTTGCAAAAGTGGAAACAAGGCCGGTTTGGCTGCATGGGGTCCCCGTTTCATGTTGTGAAATCAAAACAAGCACAGATCTGAATTCCCTAGTGAAATTGGGCCTGCAGAAAAAAGAGCATTCCCTCAGGGCATAACAGCCCTGTTCTGGGGCTCTTCATGCACCCCTGGTGCAGTGGGTGCCAAGGTAATAGTAGCTTGTCAAAATAAATTAAATACACTTGTGGAAGTACATGTCCCAGCAAGACCTGGCAGCCAGCATACCCGTGACTGACAGTAGGTGTCAGAGCATGATGGATCTAGTGGAACTATAAGCTACAGTGTGTTCTAGCAGCCAGTGTTGACCGGAACATTTACTTCCGGAACAGACAAAACATAATTTAATTAAAAATAAAAACTGCAATCTCAAAAGTATATCAAAACTCTTTCAATTTGAAATTGCAACCAAGGAAAATAATTTGGGATCTTCATAACTTCTTCTTATGATACTTTGTAATAAGAGCATTTTCCCCATGCTGACCTGGCTTGTTCTGACAATTCTTCAGTTTCCTGATTTGGCATTCTGCAGTCCGTTTATGTACCAGTCTCGGCTACGTTGACCAGTCTCTTTGTACTTAATACCAGCTCATCTAGCCTGGAGGCAGGCCGGGCTCTGGAGGGCGCCTGGAGGGTGCCACAGAATGAAAATTACTTTAAAACTGTGCGGCGACCGCGGACCATACCTTTCACGGCCGCCGAACAGCTTCAGATAAATCCACAGGGAGGGGCTATTAATCACCATCGCCGCCTCTCTGCTCCGTCTCCTCCCCTCCACTCACTGATTGTTGGGCGTGACATCATCACAGATCAGCGCCGATTTTGAAAATGTGCCGGGGTGGGGGGCGCCGATTTTTAAAGTGTGCCTAGGGTGCCAAGGACCCTAGCACCGGCCCTGCCTGGAGGCAGCACAACCTGCAAACTTACTTGCAGCAAAACACAAACCTCCTTGCGGTGGTTCATTAACCTCTGGTGCTGCCAGCGCTAATCCAGGTTTTCAAAAGTCAATCCAGTATATCTGCTAGAATTATAACAATGCTTTTCGCACACCTACCTTATTCGAGAAACTTTGTCTACAAGCATCTCTTACTGGCGGTATGAATTGGATTTAGTCCTACCACCCGAAGAAGATGCGTGGAAATCAAAGATAGTACTTTCCGTGCACCAATATTCACATTGATCAACAAAACTACATATAAAAGTGTATTACATTTGGTATTACACACCTGATAAATTATATATTGGAAACATCAGGAATAATTTTCCATAATCAGGTGGGAACATAATAGACTGGAGGTCCGAAAATTGGGGAAATATTGACGTACATGTTATATCGCTGCGGCATCTGACACCACCTGCAAGCCACAGGGAACAAAAGGAGGAATCAAGGCCCGGGGTAAAGGTTGGGCTTCCGAAGATGGGAATACGTGGAGAGGGATCTGAAGCCAGTGTGTAGACCCTGTTGGCACAATCCCAAACAGATAAGGGAAGCGCCACTACTGGGTGAGACTTTGCCAAGCTGGAGCAGTGGGAAGGGGGTAGCCATAACAGGGAGGAAAATGTAGAGATATTAATAGAGTATGCTTCTAATGTGACCTATATTTTTTTTGGGAAGGCCAAGAATTTTTTTTTAATGTTTTGTCTTTGATGCCTAAATTATTACCAGGTGACATAATTCAATCACTATTTTTCTATTCGTTCTTTTGTGACTGTATATTCCACGTAGGTATTGGACGTATCCTGCAGTGTCCTGTGTAGTAGTGCAGAGTAGATCTACAACCATATTCAGCAGCACATGTACTTTCCAATCCATTCCTTGTTGAATTCAGGCTTGCACAGATCCGGATTATATGCTTTCTGAAACAAGCGCACATTGCGGTCAGTATGCTTGCCTTGATGAATCAGGCCCATAGTCATTACACACTCATCTATCAGCTCCATCTGAGTATGTTATATAAAGATTCATAGTAATTGCTAAATTCCAAAACAATTTCCAATGAGTTATTGTAGCCCCCATTTGATCTCCCCAATCAGTCTGTGGTCTCTTTTTTGTCATAACTTGGGCCAGCATTGTGTCGGCTTTATCTTGGTTGCTACTTGCCTGCGGGACATGTAGGAGATGCTAATTAGCTTGCCACATATTTTCACCTTGTGGTCTTCCGAAGATGCCAGGCGAAACGTCAGGAGAGGAGTTTATGTCAAAATATACATAATTAGGATTTTTGACATCTTATAATATCAGCTAAGAGGAGGATGTCATTGAGGCACCAAGCTCTGTGGCATGGGATTTGGGTCATTAAATTTTAGGACAGGGGTGTGCCCACATGATCAGACCATGAAAAAGCAGATATGGTTACATTTGAAACAAGTTGCGTCACAGAGGAAGAGACAAAGAGCATATCTATGAGAAAGTAGGTTCGGTGAGGGGGGGGGATAATGGCTGTAGTCTCTAATCAAGGGAAGTTTCAGACAACATATGTCCTATAGATTATATAAACAAAGGTATAAGACCAATGTCTGGGCATCCCTAGCAAAGGAGTAGGAGGAACGAGAAGAGTCTGCATTGATTGTAGGATCAAGTACCAGATCTAAATCACCACCAATAATAAGATGTCCGTCGACCACATGTCCAAAGTGTCCAAAAGTTACCAACAAAAAAGGATTTTTGGCAGAAACAGGAGGCTTAAAGGGAGACTACTGTGAATGTTTTGGATTGTTCCATTAGTCGTTAGGGGGCTTCCAGCTTCAAATGGGAACTGAGAAGCATTAAAGGGTCCTTATTGTGGATAAGGATGGCTAATACTCATTTTTTACAGTTGATAGACGATGCAAAACTGTGAGAAAATTGTTTACCTTGCAGAAGTGTATGATTACCTGTGAGCAGAGTTTCTTGCAAGAAGACAATGTCTGCTCTGTCTCGTCTGCAGGCTCCCAGCACAAGGCTTATCAGGTGAGTTCAATCTGTTTACAAGAAGATGCCCATTGCTTTTAACAAGTGTATAATACATAAACAATGACTCAAATCATCACAAAAAACTGTCTGTTGTCGGCTCATTGTGTCAAGTTTTTCTTTGGAAAACTAACTCTTGTACACCTCCCCTCTAGACATCCTGTGTTTGCCCCTGGACAGCAGTAGAGTCTGGACAGGTTCACATCAAACATCATTGTGTATGGACTGCTGGAGGAGGTAAGGCTTAGCTATTTTATTTAATTTATTTTTTTACAAAAGTCAAGTGTGTGAGTTTTTGGGAAGTGGGTATTTGGTGTGTGTGTGAGTGTGTGTAGAGGGGTGGGTAGTTTGAAACTTTGCCTAGGGAGCAGAGAAACCTTGCACCAGCTCTGAGAGGAGGGCAGGGCGGTAACGGAGAAACAAAAAGATCCTTAGTTCATGACGAAACACAAAATACCATTTGAGAGTAGCATAGATCATTAAAAAAGGGAGTTATGCAAATAAACAACAATAATAAACATAATGCAGAATAATTCAAACATAGGAAAATGCAAAAGAAGAGGACTATTGTTAGTCACTATCCAAGTAAACATTTCCTACCAAAGAGGGGACTCTTTCCCAGCACCATAAAATGATAAAACAATGAAAGAAGGCCATCATAATGAAACCAGGATTAAGCAAAGCTTAATAAGAAACCCTAATAAGCTATTAGTGATCAAAATGCTAATCTGAAAAGTCCTTATAAGTGTATATGATCATAATTCAATTCTACACTCTCTACAGCTATGTAAAATAGGAAAGAAAACACCTACCTAACAGTACATGATTACTAGACGAGTTAGTGTTTCCAGTTTAAGCTAAATTGACCATTGGTGTCCCCGATCTATTCATGGGCTACAAATTCTATGAAATGAAAATGAACAAAAGTGGAACTTGAAGATTGCGCGGCTGGAACTTCTCTTACAAACTAAACTCGATCCAGGTGACATTTTTGCATTTTGCTGTGCTTACATGGCTTACTTTTAGGGGTTATCCACTGTTAGGAAACTACCCTAAACAGGGGCAAATGCAGGATTTGTAGAGGGGGGTTTCCACACCACGCCACCAGTGGGCGTGACCAGCATGCATGGGGGCGTAGCTATAATTTTAGACAGTGCTTGGCTGCTCTCCAACTCTTCCTATCCCCCTAATATACATGGGGAATGCTGCGTGCACTACTGTTAGATGCACGCAGTTCTCCCTTATCAAGCACAACTGTGCGAAGCAGAAGCAGGGTCCAACCACCTCAATTATACAGTGCCCCAGGCTTGGAGGGGGGTTTCCAGGCACTAGGAAACCCCCTCGGTTTACCTATGCTAAATATCCCCCCCACTGCATGTAACAAATTGCGCAATATCACCTGTTGCATGAATCTGGGAGCTGCACTGTGTGTCAGATCTGCTCATATGCTCAGCAACGGACCTGGGGCTGGAGGTAAGGGCTGTCAAACAGGGGACAACCCCTTTAATTGTTTAGTAATAAATGTTCTTTGCTATTTGTAAGATTCACCTTCATTGAAAAGCATCAACATAGAATTTAAAATCAGGCTGGACCAATAAATCTCCATTTCAGTTCTGCTTTTTGTTTAACTTTTAACTTGTTAAGTTGCTTCTAAATATAATTTTTGGATTATCATAATCTTGTATGTAAGTTAGGTATGTAGTAGCAAGAGGAGGAAGGACAGCTGCCTGTTACGCTGCCTTCCTCACTCACCGTTTTACCCTGCGTCTTCTGTATTACACGGGAGTTCCGGGGTAAGAAGCAGGACAAGCCATGCTGGCGAACAGGAAGAAGATGTCAAACTCAATGAGAACTTACACATTAGACAATGATGCCCTAACACACTGGACCCAGCAGTGACATCACATTATGCCATACGTGACTTTTAAAATGTTACTAAAACAGTGATCCCACATAATACACCAATATAGTAACTCTGTAAACCTAGAGCCTATTCTGGGTACAAATATAAAATATAGTCCTCCTACCTTTGAGCCTAATGCCTAGTGGCTAGTACACACATCCTGTGACTAGAGCATAATACGAAGCCCACTCCTTTATGGCCAGCATTGGAGAAAGGAAAAATTAGCACCATTTTGAACAATTTAGCCCTCAAATTCAGGTAAAGCGAAGAGTTTCAAAAGACCCCTCCCCCTGCTATCTGCTTTACATAGAAAGTATATTCAATTATATAAAGTTCCAGCAAGAGAGCTCAGACTATGCATTACCTCTAGGTCTTAAGCGCTGTAGGGAGGATTGCAGCTTTCTGTCCGTCCATAACTGCCGGCATGTAGCCCAGACACCAGTAAACCATTGCTGTTAGCACCAATACCAGATAAGAGGATGCCATTCTCAAATCTGGGCATGAGTTGCTCACTTTTCTGTACCACTCAAGACCTGAGACACTCACACACATACAGTATTTTATTTTGTTATTGAAAACTAAGTAACAATAGGGAAGAAGATAGGAAATAATCCTAAAACCTAGGTTTGACCTGAACTCATGTCAGCTGCACGGAAGCTTTTTTTCAGTTGTAAGCCGCTGACAAATACCAATGGCATCCATGCTGCTGTGGTTAGCTCCACATGTCACTAGACTGCAAGAAATGGTGATAAATAGTGGGAAATGTAACGTTCAGGACTTAAACTCATATCCCAGCCACATATGTTAAAAGCCGAGGGACCAGCGCCGAGACTGTGCTATAACAACTAATGGTCAGATGTTCCGGTTCAGTAGTATGAAAATAAATAATGCCTATGAGGAAGGATTCCATCACTGTCAGCTGACGGAACGGTGATAAAATGAAATAACCTGTAAACACACTTCCTGTTTGCTGGGTTTCCATTTCATATTGGCAAAATTCTTCTATTATTCAAAACTTTATGCTTCCATAAATAAGCCTGGCACCTTTTATCTGTTCCTCCATCTGAACAATAGAGAGTACTGGGTAATTTAGTGCTCTGCTGGGAAACTAAGAGGAGAAAAACTACGACTTACAGAGAACGCAACATGCAAGTTGGATATAATACAAGACATATAAAAAAAATTCAAACTTTCCCAGGTTTTCAATGAGCTTGCCACAGGATGTTGATGTCATTTATTTCTCTAAACGTAAATGTATGATATAGCACATACAGTGTAAGTTTATGATTCCGCATACTGTCATCAATGTATAGAAAAACAGACACTTTCAATGAGCAAGAAATGTATAAATGCTGTGCTAAACTGGATTTGTAGTAGATTACTTTTTTTCTGGCACATTTAGTAAGTCTGATACATCTAGGGCTATGTTTACTAAGCTGTGGGTTTGAAAAAGTGGGGATGTTGCCTATAGCAACCAATCAGATTCTAGCTATCATTTTGTAGAAGGTACTAAATAAATGAAATCTAGAATCTGATTGGTTGCTATAGGCAACATCCCCACTTTTTCAAACCCGCAGCTTAGTAAATCTAGCCCCTAGTGTTATAGTTTTACATACAGTTTACATTTGTTTGCATTTACAGATTGAGCAATCTTTGTTGTAACATATAAATCAGCATGTCAAATAATCAGCCTTTTCTAAAGATACGCTTGGTGAGAAAAGGCTGATTACTTGATATGCTGATTTACCCCTATGTTGACGTTAGTGCCAATATGTCATCAAACACATGAACTTATAGTCAACAGTATCGCACTATTCAATATTTTTCCAATATTTGAGGACATGAACCTATCCAAACTAGCACTACGTAGTGTAAGTAGCAGTTTGTTTTGCTTTGATCTGCTTACCAAGCTTTCACGGCATGATTTTTTGAAACACTGGGGTGTTATCACTATTCTTTCAGCTATTACTAAATAAGGCTGGGTACACAGTACAGAAAATGTCTCACGACGCAATATCTCAAACGATTAAAAAAAAAAAAGTCCCGATCAGCATGCCGATTAATGCGTACACACTATACACGTATACAAGACGTACCATCAGATCTGTGCTCTTCATCTGTCATGACCATCGGTTGCAAAGATCCTGACTCTACACACTCCATAGAGATCTATGGACACTGACGGTCATGAGTGCATACACACTGCAGAATTTCCATCGTTCCATTGCTGAATGAGATTTTTAGTTCAGTTTAAAAATCAAATGAAACAATGCAATGTGCTTTGGAAAGATAATCGCTCATCGTTACAGTGTACACATTAATGCAGTATCGGGCCGAACGGTCGTTTATCATGTGATTGGCACGATAAAAGGCTGAAAACCCTGTACTCAGCCTTACACTGGTTTTTGTTCATTTCAGGTTTTTCACATGTTATTATATAATTCATATGATTCACACTTTTTTTCATTTTGTTTGAGATATATTTCCACCAACAGCAACACATTTTTAGGGAAAGTCATCAAATGAAGTTTTACGAGCTACAACAGTTATTGGAACAGGAAAGAGGCTTTGAGATTGGTTTCTGAAATGGACTCTTTTATTTAGTTTGTAAATTTTGTAAGAACTTCAGCGCCATCACTCCTTCACTTTTTTTTATTGCATCTTTGCATTTGAGCTTTGTGGGATTATATTTGCTAAATTGCAGCTTTGAAAAAGTGGAGATGTTGCCTAAAACAACCAATCAGATTCTAGCTGTCATTTTGTATAATGTACTAAATAAATGATAACTAGGGGCCTGATTCATTAAGGATCTTAACTTAAGAAACTTCTTATTTCAGTATCCTGGACAAAACCATGTTACAATGCAAGGGGTGCAAATTAGTATTCTGTTTTGCACATAAGTTAAATACTAACTGTTTTTTCATGTAGCACACAAATACTTGATAGCTTATTTGTACACTGAAATTTAAAGTTGATATTTGTGTGCTACATGAAAAAACAGTCAGTATTTAAGTTATGTGCAAAACAGAATACTAATTTGCACCCCTTGCATTGAAACATGGTTTTGTCCAGGAGACTGAAATAAGAAGTTTCTTAAGTTAAGATCCTTAATGAATCAGGCCCTAGAATCTGATTGGTTGCTATAGGCAACATCTCCACTTTTTCAAACCCGCAGTTTAGCAAATATACCCCTTGGGGGTGGAGCGGTCTGCTTCTGTCTTTTGGGGCGCAAATTTGTTTTTGCAAATCGACTGTTTTTTGTGTTATTATTCTTTCAAACACATGCAGCATCACAAAGGCAATCAGCATTTCATGCTGGGAAAATGTGCCTATATAGTTCCCTCACACATATATAGGTGCAATGCCTACATTGTGTGTTTTGGAAGTGCCTCTGATAAAGGACTCTGCTCCTATGTTTTTGTGGAACTGCACAGGGTGGAAAGCATCACTTCAATCTGCACTTTGATATATTTCCTACAGGTAATCTGTCTGTTTCAGTACTAGGGAGAAACAATAATGCACAAACATGCAACACGTCTATATACATTTTACAATTTTACCACAAAATTGTTTCAAAACTCATGGTAGAGCTACGTAACATGTGGTTGTTATCACCTTCCAGAAAATGTCCTCCTTTATGGACATAAATTCAACATTTCAGCCAAAGAGCAGACTGTAATATGTCAGAACAAATGGTCCATGAGTCCAACACTCTGTCTCGACAAGTGAGCTCTACTGAGGACTCTACCTCTGGGGGAATGTAATTGCCATGTATCTGTCTGGAACTAAATAAAACACATATATCTTCTCCATCTGCCACTGTGTGTGTGCATCAGTGTTCCCTGGTGTAACGTGAGTTTCCGGAACACTGCTCAGTAAATCACCTTTTATTTAAAAATCTGCAAAACTTTACATGATTTACATTTAATGTTTTCAGTGGATTGCAGATATTTTTCTCATTTTTTATGTGTATATGCATCATCCTACTTATATGGCATATTATATTCAGCTTAAATACCAGGGGTACGGTTCCTACAAGTCCCAATTTTCATAGGACAGTCCTGACTTTTGCTCCTGGAAATCTATAAATGTTAGTTAACTGAATTCAAACTCATGTAAAATCTCCATTAAATGGGCTTTATAACTTCAGGAAACTTTAATTTATGTATTATTATTATTATTATTATTATTATTATTATTATTATTATTACTATTATTAATTTAGTTATTTATTTTTAATAATACATTTTATTGAGTTTTTGCAAAGTACGAGGGTTACAGAAAAGATAAGAGGGGAGTAGAAATAGGACAACCTCTTACAGTGAGTAAACACTTTAAATTTAAATTGCAGACAGAGTAGATTTATCAAACCTTCTAAAAAGAAAATGTGGAGGTGTTGCCCATAGCAACCAATCAGATTCTAGCTATCATTTATCTAGTACATTCTAAGAAATGAGAGCTAGAATCTAATTTGTTGCAATGAGCAACACCTCCAGTTTTCCTTTTTTGAAACGGAAAACCTGATAGTTGTAAAGCCATATAAGGATCAGTAGAATTCCTTTGGGAAGAAACTGTGTATAGCAACAGAGAGCAATATATTCAGTGCAGGTAAAGTGAGGGGAACATTAGTGTAGATGTACGCTATGTGTGTTTGGCGGAAGTGACATCACTGCCATCCACTTGCCATTCAGGAAGTGCTGGCTGACAGGAAATACTTAGCAGCATAGTTGCCAATTCCGCTTATAACAAGCGGAATTGGGCTTCTTTTTTACCCGAGTTGCGGGTTTTTTTAGGCTGCCGCTTGTCGCTTATTTTTGGGCTTGGAAACATATGCGTGTGTGGCATGCTGCTGTCACATTCATACAGCGCTGGAGCTTGCTGTAAGATAAATTACCATTGGTAGTTCATAGGCAGGTTCCTCATTGGCTATGGGCGGTGAGTGGGCGGGGCCGCCTAGAAACATTGGGCTCACGACTCGTTTTGGAACAGTGGGGTCAGTATCCCACGTGACAGCCGCATCACAGCGAGGCTTGACACTGACACGCACAGAGGGGGCGGGGACAGTCATTGAGGTGGATAGATCCCGCACCTCCCTGTCGGGAGGTCATGTGATGTGTGCGATCTGTGTGCTGATTGTAATTAGCTGTTTTGGATGTGCATAGCTTGGCTGTGACACATCTAACATACACTGGAGGGAGATGTGTCACTGAACTGAACACTGAACAGGACAGACGTGTCCTGCCCGCTCTCCGTTGGAGCCCAGCTGTATCCTCCTCTGGGCCCCGCATTTTCCACCCAGAGATGCCCTTCTGATGCCTGCTGCCTCTCGCTGCTGTGGCTTGGGGGCCCTACATTCCTCTTTCAGCCCCCTGAACCAGCCTTCCACCTGGGTACACCTCTACAGCATTTCTGCTGTCTCTTACCCTGATCGTCTGTGATGACTCCGTTCCCAGCTCCGCTGATCCTGACGCCGTCCGCTGCTACTTTCTCCGCCTGAAGTTCTTCCTGTGTTCTCCGCTGTTCTGCTCTGAGGACCCTGATGCCGACTGCCCCGGCCTGGACGCCTGCTGCTCCAGTTCCAGCCCCTGATCATGCTCCTCCAGTCCCTGATGCTGTCTCCAGCTGCCCTTGTAGCTGCCCTCCACGCGGCACTGCTCCGGTCCTGATGCTCTCTCCTGCTGCCGAACTGAAGCCTCTCAATGCTGACTTACTCTCCACAACCATCTCAGTGTCCCCCCGGGCCTGTGACTCTGCCTCACCGCCTCAGCATGGCTCTTGTCCTCACCGTGACTCTCCTGATTCTCTGGTCTCCCTGGACTTTCCTGCCTTGGAACCTGTACCTCCCTGGACTCCCGGTCTCCCTAGACTTTCCTGCCCTGGACCCGGTACCGGCTCTCTGCAGCCCTACATCATTTTTGCCACCTTGTTTTCATTTCTAACTTACCTTAAGCTTATTTTATCCTTAGTTTAACCTTATTTTACTGCTATTTAATTTTTGTGTTTTCATTTCTATGTAATTAATTTTTTGAGTTTTCATTTCTAACTTACCGTTAGCTCATTTTAACCTTAGTTTAACCTTATTTTACTGCAATTTATTTTATTGTATTGTACTGTATTTTATATTAATTATTCTATCTTAATTATTGTACTTTATCTTAATTATTGTATTTTATTTGCATTTTTAACTTTCTCCATTTTATTTTAATTCTTTACGGCACTTTATATTGCTTCTGTGACCGCCTTTTGTTCTTGCTCCATTCCTTTGTCTCTTACAGTCTTATCTTTGTCTTTGTCTTACTTTGTTCTGTCAATCCCTAATCTAATTTAGCTTAATCTAACTAGTTTAATTTTACTAAGTCTTTGTTTTACTTTACTCCGTCTATCCGTAATCTAACTAAGCCTCTTATCTGCTCTGGTCCATTTCTGTCTCCCTTTGCTGCCCTCACCTCTGTGTTAATTAGCCTTGCCCCTTCTATTATTCCCTGTCCATCCCTGTCCCTCACCATGCCACCCCGCTCCTTTCCTATACCCATCCTCTCCCCCAGCCCCCTTCTCTCGCCCATCTCTCGCTGCCCCACCCCTCACCCTCCCCCTATCTCTATCAACCCTGACAATCTCATCCGCATCTCCCCTCTTCCCTCCCTCCCCTTCTCATGTGCCCTCTGGAACTCCAGGTCCATCCGTAACAAACTGGCCTCCATCCATGACCTCTTCATCTCCAACTCTCTAAATCTTCTTGCCATCACTGAAACCTGGCTTACTTCTTCTGACACTGCCTCACCTGCCGCCCTCTCCTATGGGGGCCTCTCCTTCACCCACTCCACCAGACCGGATGAGCGTCCAGGAGGTGGAGTGGGTCTCCTCCTTTCCCCCAACTGCACTTTTCGGGTCATTCCCACTTTACCTTCCCTCTCCTTCTCTTCCTTTGAAGTACACTCCATCCGGCTCTTCTCCCCCATCCACCTCCGTGTCTTCGTCATCTACCGTCCCCCAGGCCCCTCCTCCCTTTTCCTTGACAACTTCGCTTCATGGCTCCCCCACTACCTTTCCTCTGACCTTCCCTCCATCATACTTGGTGACTTTAATATTCCTATTGACAACTGTTCTGACCATCAAACTTCTCGCCCTCTCCTCCTCCCTAGGCCTCACTCAGTGGACCTCTTCCCCCACCCACTGTCTTGGTCACTCCCTTGACCTTGTCTTCTCTCACCTCTGTGATCTCTCTGATTTCTCCAACTCTCCCTTCCCACTCTCTGATTACCATCTCCTCTCCTTCACTCTGTCCTCCTCCCCTGCTCCTGCCTCGCCCAAAGCCACCCACACCAGGCGCAACCTTGACGCTATTGACTATACCTCCTTGTCCTCCTCTCTTGAAACTCTCCTATCACCCCTTCCCTCCCTGGTCTGTCCTGACCAGGCGTCCTCCCTCTACAATCTCTCCCTCTCTACTGCCCTGGACGCTGTCGCCCCGGCCTCTACTGTCAGCAGACGCCGCATTATTCCCCAGCCCTGGCACTCAAAACTCACCCGCTTCCTCCAAAAGTGCTCTCGCACTGCTGAACGCCTCTGGAGGAAATCTCGTTCCCTGGCCGACTTCCTTCACTTTAAATTCAACCTCTCTTCTTTCTGCTCCGCCCTCTCCCTCGCCAAACAATCCTTTTTTAAGTCCCTCATTTCTTCTCAGTCCTCCAATCCCCACCGCCTCTTTGCCACCTTCAACTCCCTACTCTCCCCCCACCCCCTTCTGTCCCGTCTTCCCTGTCTGCTTCTGACTTTGCCACCTTTTTCTCTTCCAAAATTGAGGCCATCAGACTGAACATCTCCTCCTCCCCTTCTCCTGCCTCCCTCTTTGCTTCACCTCCCACCAACACCCAACTCCGGTGCTCCTTCGGCCCTACAACAGGTGAAGAAGTTCGCTCTCTCATTCTTTCCTCTCCACCCTCTACCTGCCCTCTCGATCCCATCCCCTCTCACCTCCTTCGCTCTCTTTCTCCCACTGCCTGCTCTTACCTCGCACACCTTTTCAACCTATCACTCTCCTCTGGTGTAGTACCCCTCTCATTTAAACATGCTCTCATCTCTCCTATCCTCAAGAAACCCAATCTCGACCCCACATCTCTTGCCAACTATCGCCCTATCATACACGCACTCATCATCTCCCGCCTGGATTACTGCAACCTCCTCACCGGCCTCCCCCACTCCCGTCTCTCCCCCCTCCGCTCTATACTCAATGCGGCCGCAAGACTCATCTACCTCTCACGCCGCTCCTCCTCTGCCTCCCTTCTCAGCCTTGCCCTACACTGGCTCTCCTTCCCCTACAGAATTCTTTTCAAACTCCTCACCACCACTTACAAGGCTCTCTCCCACTCTACTGCCCCTTATATCTCTAACCTCCTCTCCATTCACACTCCCACCCGCTCCCTGCGCTCGGCCAATGACCGCCGCCTCTCCTCCACTCTGATGACCTCTTCCCATTCAGGACTTTTCCCGTGCAGCCCCCCTTCACTGGAATGACCTCCCTCGCTCCATCCGCCTCTCTCCTACTCTGTGCTCCTTTTAAACGTGCACTCAAAACTCACCTCTTTCTCAAAGCCTACCAACCATCCACCTACCATCTCCTCCACTCATTCTCCCCTCTCTCCCATTCCCTCAACTGGCTCCTCTTGTGCCTGGTCTGTTTAACCCTCCCTTAGGATGTAAGCTCGCTTGAGCAGGGCCCTCTTCCCTCCTGTCTCCTTACCCGTTCTTCTGCTTCGTGTCTATTGCATCTGTCTGCCTGGAGTTTCTGAAGTATTGGTACTTTTGTTTATTGTTCTGTACTGTTATACCCTGTATAGTCTACTGTTTGTACTATGTGCGGCGCTGCGGAAATCTTGTGGCGCCTAACAAATAAATGATAATAATAATAATAATGTGCAGCGTGCATATAGTACCCATGTCACCTGACCTAATGCTGTAACTCTGTGTGTGAGACTGGTAGCTTGGAAATGCTGTTTACCTGGAGAATTGCTAAAATGCCCTGCTGAATGCAATACCATAGCCTTTGTAGCAATTACAATAACCACATAGGTTGTGCTGCTGTTTTAATAATGCATAGCCCTATGCAAGAACAATTATAGCTGTGTAGGTGTATGTGTAAAATATATGGAAGTGTGTAGATGTAGTAGTATATGTATATCAGGTAGCCAACTTAAATATGATTGAGGGTGCTTTCGTTTCCCCCAAGCCCCTCCCCGCTCCCTATATAATGAAAAATGCCATACATACAGGTGTTTAGCAGCAGCACAAATATTGTGGTGCTAAAGCACCACAATACAGCGCTTACTACGTTTATCAGCCATATGTCCCACTTTGTTCTGCTGGAATATCTAGTGTCTGATTTGTAAGCATTACTTTGTGTCCGACTGGGTTATAATGGGCATAGTAATAGTATTTCCTTCACTACAGTGATAATCTCCATGTAGAAGACATTTTAGGCACACACCTGCTGGTATTTTTTAAATGTATTTATAAAATGTATTTATTAACAGTTATACATATATCACTTACATATTCCACAGCGCTTTACAGTGAGTAATCCTTCACATTAGTCCCTGGTCCAGCGGAGCTTACAATCTATATTTCCTACCCCTTAGAGACACACATACACTAGGGTTAACGTCACCCCTGTAAGTTGGTCCTTTTTTGGGGGGGGTAGGATTTTTTGGGGCTTGTTAGGATTGGTTTGGGCTTGTTTTGGGCTTGCTTATTTTTTTGGTAACCCTGCTTGGCAGCCATCTTCAGTTCTCAGTCTATATCACACAGTTAAGACATGTTCTCACAGCTCTCCATCCTCTCCTTTTGATTTGAACTCAGACAGTTCTACATGGTGTCAGAAGGTTGGCCCTGATGGCACAAGGTGTCCGATGCATGGATCCACTTGTTTTTGATGACGCTATCACGGACGCATGGCTCAAATTCAAGACGAATGGCGTGTATACTGCTGTGCTGGACTCTCAGACGTATCTAAAAGGTACAGGCATACACCCTGCTCAATTTAGCTGGTGCTGAAGCTGTAGATAGAGCTGACACATTTGTCTTTTCAGAGGAGGAGGATCAGGAGGATCCAGACACCCTAATAAAAAAATTTGATGAGATATGTTTACCAGGGGAAAATGTCACAATGGACAGACATGCATTTAACACTGCAGTGCAGAGTCCCTCTGAAAGCATCCAGTCATATGCTGCCAGATTGAAACTATTAGCAAAGAAATGTGAATACGATGACCTATCAAATGAGCTTATCAGGGACAGAATTGCTGTGTGAATTGCGGCTTTCGCCATTCCTATAAACGTCACAAATGTCCTGCTTTCAATAAACGCTGCAATGCCTGTGGTAAGCAAAATCACTTTGCTCGCTGGTGCAGGTCCAAGCCCAGAGCTGATGACAGACAGCACTATAGTGCACGTTTCAGCAGCCCACCGCACCGAGTCTATACGGTAGATACACCGCCAGAAAACAATCCTGACACCAGTCTTCACTGTGAGAGTGTTGATCTCAGGGCTGAAAAGGGTGAAATATTTACTACCATAGTTGATAAGGAGACAAATAACGCCATCAAAATTAAAATTGACACTGGCACCAAATGCAATGTCATGTCACGTGAACTCCTCCAGTGTACAAACCCTAAGACACCTATTGCCTGTTCTCACACAGTGAATCTAATTGCTTACGGTGGCCAGATAATCAAGAGTGTGGGTATGGCCACGTTTCAGTCCACAGGTGTCCGGCTGCAGTATCATATTGTGAATAGTAATGTCAAACCTTTGCTAGGTCTGCCGGACAGTATAAAACTGGGGTTAATAACGTTAGGTGCTGACGTGCACGTTCTGCAATAGGATCAGTGTCGGACTGGGGCATGAAGGGCCCACCAGGGGACAGCAACGCTAGGGGCCCACCAGAGGGTGTGTGGCCAACCATCAAAGAGGCGAGACCAGACACTAGAGGGGGAGTGGTCAGCCCACAAAGGACAGCTAGCACAATAGTGTAGTATATAAAGAATGCAGTGTGTATAAAGAGTACAGTCTTGATCTGCACTTTAGATTGGGCAGAACAGTCACCAAAAATCGGGATTATCCCACTAGACCAGGCTTGACTAACCTGTGGCACTCCAGGTGTTGTGAAACTACAAGCCTCAGCATGCTTTACCAATATATAGCAGCCTATTGCTGGAAGAGTATGCTGGGACTTGTAGTTTCACAAAACCTGTAGTGCCACAGGTTAGCCAAGCCTGCACTAGACTCAGAACATTTGACAGACTGTCCTACCTGTTCTTGTCACCACCTGTGGCTGCTGGTTTCTTTAGCTGCGGCTTGTCTGGATCCTGGAATGTTGAGGGGTCCTATTTGGAAAAAATAATGGGTACATTTAGAAAATTCCAACCAGCCCCGGCGTTAAATCAATAGGACCCACATTTAATACTTAGGACTTCCTCCAGCCCCAACATAAAAGTAATAGTATTCCCATTTAATAAACCTATTTCCCTCCCAACAGACAGCCCCTGCAATAAATTAATCACATTTACATATAATAAATATACCTATTTCCTGCAACCGTCACTGCCATTAAATAATTCATATTCACATTTAATAAATATACCTCATGCTCCTCAAACTCAGCCCCACATTCAATTAATAGCGCCCAAACCACCCCATCTTAAATTAATAGTCCCCACTATAAAATTAAATTGCCCCATCTTCACCCTACAAAGAAAATAGCACCCATTATTTAGCCACCACCTACCACACACACATTACATTGCCACAAGCCCGTTGCGCCATCAAACACACATTACTGCGTCCCTTCATCACCATGATGTGCCTCCTTATAATCACACTGCACCCTCCATGCTGCTTTTGCTCCCCCCTTCTCCTGGCTCCCCTTCACACACTGCCATACTGTCTGTGCTCCCCCTTCACTCTGTTCCATGCTCCCCCTTCTCTGTTCCATGTTCCCCCTTCTCTGTTCCATGCTCCTATTTCTGTTCCATGCTCCCCCTTCTCTGTTCCATGCTCCCCCTTCTCTGTTCCATGCTCCCCCTTCTCTGTTCCATGCTCCCCCTTTTCTGTTCCATGTTCCCCCTTCTCTGTTCCATGCTCCTATTTCTGTTCCATGCTCCCCCTTCTCTGTTCCATGCTCCCCCTTCTCTGTTCCATGCTCCCCCTTCTCTGTTCCATGCTCCCCCTTCTCTGCTCCATACTTCTATTTCTGTTCCATGCTCCCCCTTCTCTGTTCCATACTCCTATTTCTGTTCCATACTCCCCTATCACTTACCTTTTCTATCTGCTTCTTCCTTTTCTTCTCCTCTGTCTTGTCGGCGCTCCTCACTGAACTTCGGGCGTGATGACGTCACGCCCGGCATTCAGTGCGAACGGAGCCAGCGCTGCGGTCACGTGAGGTTTTTTTTTTTTTTTTTTTCTTCTATTAAAGTTTCTAGCTCCCCCCACCAACGAAGAGGGGAGCGATTCAGGGTCGGGGCCTACCGGTGGATAGTCCGGTCCACCGGCGGGCCAGTCCGACCCTGAATAGGATATTTCAGAATTAAGAGACTTTGCTGATCTGTTCGTTGCGAGACCATTGGAAAACTCCCTGTCACATATCACATGTGTCTTGATGAGACTGTTCCACCTACAGTGTGTGCTTCCAGAAGGGTGATTTTGGCCATGTAAGATAAGGTGATAGTGGAAATAATTCATATGACAGCATTAAATGTCATTGCTCCAGTGGTAGAAGCCACCCCGTAAGTGTCAGCCGTGGTTGCTGCAGTTAAAAAGGATGGTTCAGTACGCATCTGCATTGACCCTGTGCATCTGAATAAAGCTCTGATGAGACCGCATCACCCTCTCGGGACCATGGAGCAAGTCATTGCCGACATGCCAAAGGCAAAGATATTCATCACTCTGGATACCAAGTACGGGTTCTCTTAGATCACATTGGACAAGGAGTCATCCTTACTCACTACATTTATGACACCTCTGGGCAAACATACATCCTCTGTTTTTTAGAACAAGGGATGAGCTCCCTTCTTCTTCTCAACACCTTCTGTCCAGGTGCACTGGAACTCTCATTCCTACCACCTAAGCCAAGCTTAGACCAACTATTGAGACCAATGTGCAAAGTGGTCTGGAGAAGTCCATGTTATGGCTCAAAGCCAATCACAACAAAAGCTCTAATCAACTGAGGCCATTGTCCCTGGGGCAGACCGTCCGCATCCAGACCCCAGTTGGGGTTTGACAGAGTCGGGACTGTGCGGAGATCCTCCAACAGGCCCAACAGTTACATGGTGTGATCCGACGGTGCTTTGTATGAGCGTAAGAGGATCACCTCTTAGGGGTGTGTGAGCCAGCACCCCCACCCTACGGAATACCGCCTGAGGGTGTCAGAACACCTATCAATGTGGATAATGGGTCCTCTGAAGAAGCATCTATTGTAGTGCAGGACAGTCCTATACCCCTGCCCAACAGTGAGCCCTGTTTAATACAGGACACATGACTACCCCCTTTCTTCATCAGAAGGTCTGGTAGAATCTCCAACCCAAATACTAAATTCCAGGACTTTGTTATGTAACTTTTGTTATTACCAGTTCATGTGTATTTTCACTTACACACTGTTCTCACAACACCTGTCACACTGTCTTGCACCCACACACCTGTTTATTGTTAAAAAAAAACGGAGGATGTAGATGTATACTATGTGTGTTTGGCGGAAGTGACATCACTGCCATCCACTTGCCATTAAGGAAGTGCTGGCTGACAGGAAAAACCTGGCAGCCATCTTCAGTTCTCAGTATATACCACACAGTAAAGACATGTTCTCACAGCTCTCCAGCCTCTTCCCCTTGATTTGAACTCAGATAGTTCTACAGTTAGCAGGGGAAAGCAGGGAGGATAATGAGGAGATCAAGGCCAAAACATATTGAGTCAAAACAAAGAATACCAATGGGTGTTTCAAAATGCCACTTTTTAATTATAGAAGGTTTTGTCTCTTAGTAAGGTAACCAACCTGACCAAGTAAAGTTTAAATTATTAGGTCAGTCATGAAAGACCAATGTTATGTATTTCAAGTGGTGTATCAACCAAGCACTATTAATCACATGTACTAGTGTTGGGGGACCTTTTGTGCTTAAGACATGCATGAGGGAAAGCTCCCTTGATGAAATGAAAAAGATTGTGGACTTGACACCAGCATCTGTTCAATATGGGACAGGATCCCCCTGGTGCCGTACTCTCTTCAGCAACGGTCAGTAGAGGATGGGTAAATTGCATGAAACCAGTTAGGGCGAAGGTACCGTCTATAGAGGAGTTTGCAAAAGTTATATTTTATTTTAACTACATAGGGATGTGTACAGACCCCTTTCTTTTGGTTTTGGATCTAAAAAAAACTCTTCGGACTAGATTTACTAAGCTGCGGGTTTGAGTAAGTGGGGATGTTGCCTATGGCAACCAATCGGATTCTAGCTGTCATTTTTGTAGAAGGTACTAAATAAATGAAAGCTAGAATCTGATTGGTTGCTATAGGCAACATCCCCACTTTTTCAAACCCGCAGCTTAGTCAATCTAGCCCTTCATGTTTTGGTTTTGGTTCTGGTTTGCACAAAAATCCTCATGTGTTTTGGATTTTATTAAACATTGTGAAAAATAGGAAAAATTATGTGATTTTGAACTGCTTTTGTTCCAATATTACTATTTAAAGCATTAACATTAATTTACAGTCATTTACAGTCTATTTTCTAATGATCTTTGTCCAAACTTTCACCAATTGTGGCCAAAGGCTGCAGCAAGCTATCTGGGTGAACAAATACAAGGCAGTTTAATGAATGATACAATCCCTAGACTATGGGGCCCGAACAGACGGCGACCCTGGGCACAAGACCCCCGGTGTACATAGGGAGAGCCTGGTGTGCCTCCTCGTGTATCTTAGTATAAACGTCAAGAAACAGTTTGAATTGATGGACACAGTGATATAATAGTCGTGGAGGAAGACACCAGCAGCTTCTGTGTCTGACATGTTCAAAGAGCTGTGGATCAATATCCAGCCCGTAAGCTCAGTATAGTGAAGACTGTTTAGATATATCCTGTGACACTCATCTTACTTGATCGTTAAGAGCCAGTGTGATGAATGTAGCAGACTTTTATTAGCTTGATTGTGTCATAGATGTTTTCACAGAAACACGATAACATGGACGATCAAAGTCACCCTTTGGAGTGAATCATGAAAATTAAACCTGTTATCTATAAAGTTTAGAGAAAAACTTTTTATTTAAAAGAGAACAGAGATGAAAGAACTTAGAAGACATGGAAGAGAGCTAGAGGAAAAGTTGTGCTTTCTGGTGGTACCAAACCAAGTTGAAACAGATATTTTTAATTGTGGTTTAACTGCGGGAATAAAGGCAACAAATGTTAGGCAATCCAGAAATGCGAGTTTATTTGTTCCAAAATATTAATGTTGCACTGAGTTTTGCTCTGCGGAGAAATAGGGCTTCAAACATAGTGGTCATAATTAAAGTGCTGTGTGGCAAAGTTAAGGAAAAGTAACACAGGTTCTGGAATGAAACTTTCCTTGGATCCAACCCCAAATTTTGACAATCATGTATCAAAACAGGCACCATTATGGAATGACCCGTTTGATGAGCAGGTTACAAATTCCTTGATATATGTGTATGAATATGATAGGAACTTTAAGCTTGTGGAAACAACAAGACAATGTCTTCTGATTGCTTCTGTATATGCAACGTTTGTAGTCCGAAAAGGTATAAATTGCTGAAATCTCCTGGGAAAGAGACTTCCCAGAACAATGGCTCAGAATAAGATACACAGGCTATTCCTTTTACAGATACAGATCAACGTTTTGATATCCAAGTGACATCAACTATGTTTCAGAACCAAGTCACAGTTCCCCAAATAAGTACATCCCACCAAAGAGCCGCGACTCTTAAAAAGTAGTGAACAGGAAACTTAAATACCAGTTGACTAGTATCAAGCTGGTTATAAGAAACAAAACAGTCTTCTCTGTGAAAATATGGTGTCTAGTAACAAAGACAAGAACCCCAGTGGAGAGAATTTTGTGAGCTGTGAAAGTAGTACCAATAGAACATCCCTGTACTAAAGTTTTGAGGTTTGAGTTTCTGATGACATTGTCTTATTTAAAGAACAGTGAATCAAGAAATTAAAGAAATATTCATCATTCTTTTCATTAAAATAAAAAGCAACCAATCCGATTCTAGCTATCATTAAGTTAGTGCATTCTACAAAATGACAGCTAGAATCTGATTGGTTGCTATAGGCAACATCTCCACTTTTTCAAACCCGCCGTTTAGTAAATATATCCCTTTATCTCCTGATAAAAGTCCACCTGTGTCTCTTAGTCCATCAGGATGTACTACTAAGGGCAATGAAAATGGTCACCTTCAAAACAAATGCCAGTTTACTTCTTCATGGACTGATAAGTGGACTAGATTGAGGTAGTAGGTAAATGTCCCAAGAAACAAACCAAAAAATCAAAGCTCCTGCAAGGGCAAAGAATAGTTTAAGAGAAAATTACAATGATGAGCCGTCATCTCAACAGTTCTGTGGATAAAAGTACTGTAGTCACTAGCAAAGACTCATCTACCTCTCACGCCGCTCCTCCTTTGCCTCCCCTCTCTGCCTTGCCCTACACTGGCTCCCCTTCCCCTACAGAATTCTTTTCAAACTCCTCACCACCACTTACAAGGCTCTCTCCCACTCTACTGCCCCCTACATCTCTAACCTCCTCTCTATTCACACTCCTGCCCGCTCCCTGCACTCAGCCAATGATCAACGCCTCTCCTCCACTCTTATCACCTATTTACCACTCCAGAATCCAAGACTTTTCCCATGCAGCCCCCCTTCACTGGAATGACCTCCCTCGTTCTATCCGCCTCTCTCCTACTCTGTGCTCCTTCAAACGTGCGCTGAAAACCCACCTCTTCCTTAAAGCCTACCAACCATCCACATAACCCCTTCATCTCCTCCACTGGCTCTCCACTCGCTCTCCCTCCTTGCCTCATATGGCTCCCCTTGTGCCTGTTCTGTTTTCCCTCCCTTAGGATGTAAGCTCACATGAGCAGGGCCCTCTTCCCTCCTGTCTCCCTACTTGTTCTTCTGCTCCGGGTAAATTGTCAGAAAGCTGAAGAGAAATGCATATTGAAGAAATCACATGAAAAGAAAATACAAAACATGAGTCTGCACAACGGAGATACAAGGAAAGCTAAGGATTTTAAAAGAACCTTACTACTTCAACTAAACAAATAATGGAAGATAAACGTGATGATATCACAAGTTCAAGAAAAGGTTTGGATACAAAACTTAGAAATCAAACCAACTTTGTTCTGCATTCATCTTATAAAGTGGTCAATGACACCAGCATTAAAGAAATATGCAATACAGACAGTTCAGATAGGCCAATAGTTGACCTTCCCACGCAAGTAAGTATGTATAATATTCACATTGATGCAGATTTGGTTTCCAAAAACATCTGTCTTGACAAGGCAATTTAAACTCCATTTTCTGAGAAATTAAGAGTACAGAATTTGGCAATGGCAAAGAATACATGCATAGATGAGATATGGCTGATGAGTTACGCTAAGTAATGGAGTTAGAAAACCATATAGACTGGTTAAGTATTTTTGGAATTGAATTGGATAAAGCAAATGCAACAATGGCAAAATTACAAAATCCTTCATTAAGACGAGAGAGAGAGCCCAGTGACATGAAGATCTTTCCCGATATTTAAATTATAAACTCTCATTATGTGTGTAGACATTTGTGTCAGCAATTTAGTTGCCAAAATGCTTCTATCCATGAGTCAAAGATGACCTAAATCAAAGTCATCAAAGAACAGATCATGGCTCAGAAATACTGATTGCACCAGCTAATTTACAGGTTTGCAAAACATCCACTGAATATAACCCTAAACCGCTTTCAACTTGTATCTTAGAAAAGGGAAGTTTTTTTCTGACACTACCATTTTTAGGAGAATCTGAAGCAGGGAACGTGTCATGTGCAACTTGAGCAGACAGCTTGCTCACAAGGAGCTGTTTGCATCTGTGAAAATTTGTGTCCGTTGGAAAGAAAGACATTACATTTGACTCAATCCTAGGATCCACCATCACTGCCAAAATGCAGTGACCTAATTTCAAGATGATTCAAACCCTTGGATCCTGGCAAAGTGGATAAAGAACTTGATATTACAAGGCTGAATGGATATGTTTCATCTCCTCCTTCAGCTTCTCCAGCTGCTTTCCCAGGAGTTTGATTAGCAGTATGACTTGACTCAGGCTGGCAGTGTTTGAGCTCACTTCATTTCAAATGGTTTCAGTAGCTTGCACAAAACGTTAAAGATTTTCCATGTTCCCCTCTTCCTATCTTATGGTTTGATGTGTAGGTCTTGATGGCTTGTTGCTGATCCTCTAGTCGGAATATAAAGTGTGGAATTCCACCTTGTTACTACCACTTGCTTCAGTTGGTGGCATGGGAGATGACATTTTTTTTTGCAGCTGCTGCAATGTTCTACATGTGGTTAAAGAGTGCACATTTGCAAGTTCCAAAGTAGCACTCTCAATTTCTATGTGTAAATCATCATCATTAGTATTACTACTGCTCATACTTACATTTCAAAATGGTTGAGAGATTTTGGAAGAAGGATGCTCTATAGCTACCGTGTCAGAATCTGAAACATCAGACTCACATATAACACATATGGATACCCTTAGACTCTCTTCAGGCATCTGTGAGTGCCCAAGTTGTTCTTCAACCACTGATGTGGCTGTTTTGGAGGTGACAGGCCTACACTCTGAGTGAGAAGGTGGTGCATGGGAATTTAAAGAAGATGTATGATTGGCTTGGGCACCTTTTTTTGCAATGGGCTTTCCATTACATGTACCAGCAGTAGCAGGACACCTACTAGCAAAAAAAAGACATGATCTGAGCCTTCTCTTGCCACTGTGGGTGGTGTATGGAATGATAGTTATTCTCCTTTTTTGGACAAATCACCTCATTCATCAGAAACGTTTCTCTTAATCCTCCTTACATCAAGAGCTGAATAAATAGTGTGTGGATTATGCAGAGGTTTTCTTACACTTTTTTCCTTCGTGACCTTTTTTACTAGTAGAGGTCAAGCACTACTACTGCCTGTACTGGTACTGGGATGCTCCTAATCTGGACAGTGAACCCATGGTTGCCAAAAGGAGTAATGCTGCTTGATCAAGTTGGAGTTACTTGTAGCTGCCTGCCACCACACCAGGGGAACACTTAATAAGATAGGGAAAGGAGGGAGTGCTATCTTACAATTTTTCTGACACTGCTCCACCATATAATTAAAATTCAGACAATTATAACAAAAAAATTGTTGTTGTTTTTTTGGTGTTGGGGGTGAGCGCCCGGTTTTTCTACACTAAATAGAAGTACTATTTTAGAATGATGTCCCACTAAATAGAAATACTAGTTTAGAATAATGTCCCATTAAAGAGAAATAATAGTTCGGAATGATGTCCCACTAAATAAAAACACTAGTTCTGAATGATGTCTATAGTACTGTATAATATATACTATAAACAGTAGCCACTACGCTAAACTAACTGACAGACTGATACCCAAATGATCAGCAAACTATTGTAGCAGACTGATCTCTATATAAATAAATTGCATTAAAATATTCACAGCTATTGTTTTCTATGTAAAATCCCTCTTTTGCCCTGTCTAACGTTCTAGTCACTCTCTACATACGATTTACAAAGCACTGTCTGCCAACTACCTTCCTCCCAACACACTGTCTGTTTCAAAACGACAAATAAGAAGAGGTGGGAGGGCTATATAAAAGATATCGATCTCAAAACTAGCGATATCTGACATTTTCCTGGAAGTGACGTTTTGCTTCGTTTTCGGATCTGATTTTGGCACGAGAAACCGTGTCATGTTTACGTTCTACTCATAACACCAAAACTTGGATCTGTTGGATTTCTCCAAATCCGAACCGCTTATCCCTAATTTTAGCACATATTGAACTTTTGGTTATTGCTCTTCTGATTCGAACCCAGACCTCAGAATCCAAGATCACCCCTATGTCCACTTCCCATTTTAGTTTGTGGGTATCTTTATTTGGTTGACCATGGACTATCAATAATAAGTAAATAGTAGATTTAAAGCCTTTGACATTTGATCTGCGGTAGCAAAAGGACTCCAACAGTGATGAACGGTGAGAAGAGCGCGGAACTGCTGTTGAATTATACAGATGCCTTTATTGAAGAGATTGATATAGGCTGCAAGAGGTTATGTCGCTCTTGAATCTCAACAAAGACAGCGAAAATACGCGGAGGAGCTATATCTGAGATTAATGTAATATTTTGCTCAGTCGTCACTTTTGAAATGTTCTATGATCTAAGCAGGATGGGAAAGCTGGATTATTCCACAAGGGAGTCATTTTTTCTAGATTCTCTATGAGTTTATATAACCACATGCTATGATTCCTTTAGGGAAGGATTCTAAATAGCATATATAGGGAGTGAATGTAAAGTAAGACTGCAATGATCTCAACTCCAACTCTGCTGCAGCTATTGACATAAGAGGAGTCCGCTTGGGTTAGATGTGCTGCAAAATAACATTTCTGGATGCAGGAGAGACCAAGTCCACCCTCTTTAGGATGTTTGTATAGAGCAGTGGTTCCCAAACTGTGCGCCTAGGCTCCCTGAGATGCCTTGGAGATCTCACAGGGGTGCCTCGGCCAGGGCCAGTGGTAAGCAAGGCGGGGGACTACTTGGTAATTATTTTGGCTTAGGGGTGCTTCGAAATATTTTTGGAGACCGTAAGGGTGCCTTGAACTGAAAAAGTTTGGAATCCACTGGTATAGAGTCTGCATCTGTACTCTTGACTCTTTACTTGACTAGATGAATTTGGGGATATGTTTCCATGGAGCTTACAGGGTAGTGGGATGAGGGGACTTGCATCATAAAAGTCTGAAATATTTATAATATCCTTGGCAAAATGTTCATCTTTATTGCTGCTTTTTTCCAACCCAGGATATATACAGTTTACCCCAAACTACAAGATTTTTTCCTTGCGTTGTTTAAGAAATTAAGGTAATTGGCTGAGTGAGTCATAAGAACGGTTAAGGTAAATGCCCAGCAACCAAGGGAAGGTCTAAGCTTTCCTCACTCCCCTCCCACTCCTGGGGAGTTGGGTACTGAACAGCGAACATGACTACCACCGCTCCTGAGAGTGCTGGTGTGGAGAAGTCGGTCAGAAATGGAGAGACAAATATCTGCCTAGGTAAGCAATTACTATTCTGGGCTCTACTTATGAGGACTTGTCACCTGATCTTGCGACGACATTTAAATGTATATCTAATGCTTATCTATCTATATGTCTATCTCAAATCTTCCTATCTCATATTAATAATAATAATTATTATAATAATAATAATAATAATAATAATAATAATAATAATAAAAAGAAAATGTTTCCGTACTAGCGTTTTTAGTCTGGCCTAACAGCAAAATCTAGGTGACAAACAATGCGGAGTTGCCCTGAAAAAAAGCAGCTACCAGCACTAAGCTATGACAGGCTGGCTTGGCGACAATATACCAGGGAAACCCCCAGCATGAGTTCCCACTGTCATAATGTCACTCAGTCCTAGCCTTTTCAGCACTGAAAACATTAGGGATCTTCTCAAACACCTTTGGGGTGGTGGGTGTTGAGTTTTATAGTTTAAATTAGAGATGGGCGGGTCCGGTTCCCCGAGAATCGAACCCACCCGAACTTTGGGTATCCGAGTACCGAGCTGAGTAACTCGGTACTCTCCCGCCCGCTCCGAATCCAAACCGAGGCCGAACGTCATTGTGACATCGTCGGATCTCGGGGCTCGGTTCTCACGTTACTTCAAGATTGTAAATACACGCCTCCACAGCATTCCATCGCCATTTGACAGAGGGAGAGATCAGGGTGTAGTCACAGGCTGATTAGAGCAGGGACAGAGAATCCAATATTCTTATTCCAATTGTTGTAACAAAAATCGCTAGAGAAGAGAGGATAGAGGTTTTTTTTCTTTTCAATATTTGGCACTCCCCAGTGCTTTTGGGGTGTCCCCCCTAATTGTGCATAAATATTTCTGGCTGTCAAAATTACTATCTGTCAGCAGTATCCACCAACTAATTTTTAGCACTCCCCCATTGCTTTTGGGGTGTCCCCCATATTTGTGCATAAATATTTCTGGCTGTCAAAATTACTATCTGTCAGCAGTATCTACCAAATAATTTTTAGCACTACAAGTGCTTTGGGCTGAGAATAGATTCAAAGCAGTCCACATATAAGCAGAATGAGCAACCAGGTTCTGTCACCAGTGCTGATGTAAGTGTTCCCAGTGTTCCCGGTTCTGTCACCAGTCCTGATGTAAGTGTTCCCAGTACGTCATCTGGGCAAGGCGATGTCAAACTACACAGTGTTTTTCGAAATCAGTCCAAAAAACAAAAACAATTTTTTTTTTACTATGTTGAAGCGAAAAAGAAGTGTTACTGAGCAAAAGTTAAGTGCCAATAAAAAAAAAATTGCCAACATGCCATTCTACACACACAGTGGCAAAGAGAGAATGAGGCCTTCACCTTTGGCTAGTAGTGGCAGATCCCAAAAGGTTACCGAGCCTACAATTGGTGCACAACTACTGATACGCGTCAAAGCCGAGCTGCAAGATAACAGTAAGGCATTAGAGGATAATGTTTGCTCTGATTCACAAATGACACCAATCCCCGTGGAGAGTCCATCCAACAGTGGTATGTCTAATCGTGAGCATTCTGTTAGTGTACCCATAAAGAAGGGCCCTTTCAGCAGTTCTGCTGATGTGTACCTGAACAGCCCAAGTGTAGCCGGTGATACACAAATTGAGGATGCCATTTTGGAAATAGAAGAGGATGAGGGGGAGATTTGTGGAGGTGACGAGGGTGCTAATGAGGATGTTGATGATTATGATGCAGACAGATACCAAATTGCCTTTCTCAATTTCTATTTATATTCTAGATTATATAACGGCTGAATAGTTTTCTATTTTACTCCTAGTGGAGAGGGGATCTGATGCAGACAGATACCAAACTGCCTTTGTCCATTTCTTTGTATATTCGAATTTCTAGTTCTACAGTCTATGCAGGCTGCTTTTTTTTCTATTTTACTACAAGTGGATTGGGGGGGGTGGTCTGATGCAGACAGATACCAAACTGCCTTTGTCCATTTTTTGTATATTAGAATTCCTAGTTCTACAGTCTATGCAGGCTGCTTTTTTTTCTATTTTACTACAAGTGGATTGGGGGGGGGGGTCTGAGGCAGACAGATACCAAATTGCCTTTGTCCATTTCTTTGTATATTAGAATTCCTAGTTCTACAGTCTATGCAGGCTGCTTTTTTTTCTATTTTACTACAGTAGATTGGGGGGGGGGTCTGATGCAGACAGATACCAAACTGCCTTTGTCCATTTCTTTGTATATTCGAAGTTCTAGTTCCACAGTCTGTGTAGGCTGTTTTTTTTATATTCAACTACAAGTGGAGGGAGGGGGGGGGGGCATAGATAGCCACCAAACTGCCTTTGTCCATTTCTTTGTATACTCGAGTTTCTAGTTCCACAGTCTGTGTAGGCTGCTTTTTTTATATTCAACTACAAGTGGAGGGCGGGGTGCATAGATAGCCACCAAACTACCGTGGTCCATTTAATTTTACTTTCTAGTTCCACAGCCTGTGCAGGCTGCTTTTTTTATATTCAACTACAAGTGGAGGGTATAATATACACCCAAAGACGTTGGCTACATTGCCAATAATCAAAGATGAAGGAGGTAGACAACCAGGTTTGTCTGTATAATTTGCAGACAAGTGTTCGAATTAAGGACGGCCTACCAGGGATTAAACTGTTTTTTTCATAATTTATTAGCTTTAGAATCACCTCACTTATCTAAGAAACTGGTGGAGCACTAAATTAGGTTATTTTAGACCAAAAAAATTGTATTTTTTTCAAAAATAGCAAAACAAAACCAAACATAACCAAAACATGCAATGGCGGTTTTGCAAAACCAAAACAAAAACACGACGGTAATCCAGATCCAAAACCGAATACAAAACCAAAACACGGGGGTCAGTGACCATCTCTAGTTCAAATTGATAGATAAGCATTATTTTACTTGTGGACCACTGATACCAGCAAGCCCTGGCATGCCTAAAGTGTTTAGGTATGCTGGCGCTTTGGGAACTACAAGTGCCATCATACCCATGGCTGCCCTAGGATCCAGTGACCGCTGGGAGTCATAGTGCACCTGTAAACAAATAATGTAAAATAAACACATAAACCATGAGATAAAAACTAAAAACTCACCCATACATGCTCATTGACCAATTTATTACTCACCTAAATCCTCTTCTTGCTTGCAATCCATTGGGACAAAATACAAAAAACTGTGGAGCGACGAGTGAACAGAAAAACAACTGCCAGGCCAGATGGCCTTTCAGCTTCTCATCAATACAGAGTAGCCCATCGCCCCAGCCCGAGCCCCATATATATATATATATATATATATATATATATATATATATACGGGGGCCATGTCTTGGGCAAATGAGTCTGGGCAATTCAGAAAACCTGGAGGGGGTTTGTATAATTTCACAGTTGGGTAAGTCGCACTTCTACTCAAATGCAGTGCCTCCACCTGAGCCATGTCATCTCTTCAGGGTTGTAGCTCTTGGCAAGGTCTGCCCGACAATTAATGACTGGTGATGACTCACAAGCACCAGGTAAAAAAGAAAGTCACTTTAGTGCCAGAATATCAGTAGAAAACCAATAAAGAAAGCACGGTGGCTAAGTGGTTAGCACTACTGCCTCACAGCACTGGGGTCATGAGTTCAATTCCCGACCATGGCCTTATCTGTGTGGAGTTTGTATGTTCTCTCTGTGTTTGCGTGGGTTTCCTCCAGGTGCTCCTGTTTCCTCCCACACTCCAAAAACATACTGGTAGATTAATTGGCTGCTAACAAAATTGACCCTAGTGTCTGTGTGTGTGTGTGTGTTAGGGAATTTAGACTGTAAGCTCCAATGGGGCAGGGACTGATGTGAGTTCTCTGTACAGCGCTGCGGAATCAGTGGCGCTATATAAGTAAATGATGATGATGATCTTGTTCTCATGTAAGGTAAAGTGGCTTAAGTGACTGTAACCATGAAATGCAAGTTGCATACAAAAGACAATGGTACACACACATGCTTCTCTCTCTGCCAACAATCTCACTAGTAACAGGCTCCCATGTCACTTCCCATATATCTGTTCCCCGGGCATGCTGGGATATGTAGTTTTTGACTTCCGAGGAAACTCTGAACAGCCCCCAGCCGTTATCTCTTCCTTCTGTCACTATAATCCTGGGATTCAGCCTCTTTGAACAAGTGGGTGCTGCATCTGGAGGTTACAAGGTGGGGGTGTCCTTACAGAGGAAAGGATATGTCAAGGACAACAGGTGGTTCTTGTCCACAACAAGAGATGCAAAGAGAGCAAATACCAGAAAAGGAGCATTACTTTAGGATAAAATACATTACAAGAAGATAAGAGGTAGCCTATTGCTGAGGAGATTATTTTTTTGGATGCTCCTCAATGAAGAGGAGATACTTGATTGATTACAGGAAAAGAGAAAATGGCAAATGATAGACAGTAATAGCACACTATACACATAGGAATTTTGAAACATAGTCATGTTTTCCATCTATTGCTTACAAGAATAATATCTATGACACTGATAACAGAAACCTTAGTTTGCCTTATTTTGAAACTTTATTTTTTTTAATTTTACCTCCAAATTGGAAATTATCCCACAGACATTTTATCTTTGTGGATAAGCCTGAGAACGCTACTTGCCAGTTCATATTTTGCAGATTATGGTCATCAATAATTAATGTTTCTCCCACTAATTACCATTGCAGCAGAAAGAAGAGCTTCAAAGTTATTTGGCGATGGGTAATGCCAAAAAACACTAGCAGTTAGTTACAAATATTATATCTAACTCCCAAGCAAGTAAAACTATTTCACAATAGTAACGTGTACATCATATTATACAGGCCAAACATGTGATGTGGTTTAGGGCCCAAAAGACTGTCTGTGACCAGAAATTTATTGCAAAATTTAAAGGGAACCTCTCCCCTCGGTTGAAAAGTACTTTCTACGTGGTGGCCAATGCATTCCCTGTATAAAACAAAATGCAATACCTCTAAGTCCTATTCACCTGGGAGAGAATAACATATTAGCTTGTCTTGTATGCAAAATATATGGCTTGGCTTCTTAGTTAAGTCACATACTATGTTACGCTCATTCCTGGGTATCTGGCTTACGAGGAGAGCTGTGATGTGGGGAAGAAGCTACCTAGGAGTGAGCATTATTTTCAAGGGCGGAGAAATGCATTGGGGCCACCTCCACCTTAATAGAGTAGAGCAGGGGCCTCTTCTGAGCATGTACAACACAGGATTAATCAATCCAAAAGAGGCTGCTGTTGTATTGAGAAGGGAAGGAGAACACAAGGAAAGAGGGCCCTACTCGTGAGAGCTTACATCCTAAAGGGAAGATGCAGACACATGTATGATGGTATCGGATGGGGGGAAGGGGCGTGGAACCCCGGAACAAGGAAGGTAGGAGGAAGGCTGATAGGCTTGAATAAAGAAATGAGTCTTATGGGCACGCTTGAAGCCTTTGAGAGTAGATTGAAGGGTAAGGAGTAAAGATTGGCTGAGACCGTTAGGAGGGGCCAGGGAGCAAGAACCTTCTTTTCCTGCAGGTAATATGTGCCCAGGTGTGAAGTGGGATGGGACAGACAACAAGATCACCAGAATGGGCCCAGCAGCAAGAGGTGAGGGAGCTAAACTTCGGAGAGGCAGTGAGCTGTCCACACGTATTATTGTGTGGACGGGGCTACGTGTGGCAGGGGTAGTCAGGGGCAAACACAGGATTTTTAGAGCGGGGTTCCCAATGCTTTCACTACCACAGCCACAAAAAGCATATAAAAGACAAATACATATAGACAACAATGCTTTGAGAGGAATAGAGATTGATTATTCAAGAAGTTTAGAGCGTGAAAGTATCCAAGTGCAGTGCTAGTTTCTCAGGTGACTAGTTTCCATATGTTTCAGCTTTTAAATCTTCTACATATTTTCCAGTCTGGATGTCTATACCTCGTTGGACAGAATGCTATGACCATCCATTCAGAAGGCTCTTTTTTATGACCAATGGCTGGGCAGGAGTAGCTACAGACTCAAGTTTTGGGAGAATTTGAACATTGATATAAATTATGCTGAACTGCTCTTTTGATTTGCCTCCTTTCCCTCTGGCAGCACCCTCGTGCTTCGATCTGGAGTCAAACTCCTCACTAGTGGCGGGTTCTGACGTCGCTTCCTGTCTCTCTATTCCTCAGGCATACTGGGATATGTAGTTGTCAGCATCCAATGAAGCATTGGTCTGCCCTAGCTATCAGCTGTTCCTCCCTAGTCTCTTCAAGCTCCTTGTACAGGTGAGCGCTGTATCCAGGTAATGAAAACATTTATAGCTCCTGTACTATACAACATATCACATTAAGTTTCACTTTTATTTTGTCTTAACATTTGACAATTTCCAAACGGACTCATGTCATGTTGCAGGTAGACAAGGGACTGTTTTTGAGTATGTACAGACAGACAGACGGATCTGGCAAGGGCAACAGGTGGTTCTTGTCTCTAACAAGAGAAGTAAAAAAAAACAAATAGCAAAAAAGATCAAATAAAGAATTTTTTTTTTGGCCTCCTTAATGAAAGTATCCAGTCTGTGCATGAAACAGTTACAGGGTCGGTGCAAGGTTGCTCGGCACCCTAGGCAAAGCCTAAGCTTAGCCGCCAAATACACCCATTCCCCCCGCCCCCCAGTATTTTTTTTTTATTTCCCAGCCCCTAACACACTATTTCTAAAATAAAAAAATTAATTCCCACCTCCTCTGCTCTCTCCCCTCTGTCTGTAGCCTCCGTTCTCTCCCCTCTGTCTGCAGCCTCCGCTCTCTCCCCTCTGTCTGTAGCCTCCGCTTTCTCCCCTCTGTCTGTAGCCTCCATTCTCTCCCCTCTGTCTGTAGCCTCCGCTCTCTCCCCTCTGTCTGCATTCCGCTCTCTCCCCTCTGTCTGCAGCCTCCGCTCTCTCCCCTCTGTCTGCAGCCTCCGCTCTCTCCCCTCTGTCTGCAACCTCCACTCTCTCCCCTCTGTCTGCAGCCTCCGCTCTCTCCCCTCTGTCTGTCTGCAGCCTCCGCTCTCTCCCCTCTGTCTGCAGCCTCCGCTCATTCCCCTCTGTCTGTCTGCAGCCTCCGCTCTCTCCCCTCTGTCTGTCTGCAGCCTCCGCTCTCTCCCCTCTGTCTGCAGCCTCCGCTCATTCCCCTCTGTCTGTCTGCAGCCTCCGCTCTCTCCCCTCTGTCTGCAGCCTCCGTTCTCTCCCCTCTGTCTGTAGCCTCATCTCTCTCCCCTCTGTCTGTAGCCTCCATTCTCTCCCCTCTGTCTGTAGCCTCCGCTCTCTCCCCTCTGTCTGCAGCCTCCGCTCTCTCCCCTCTGTCTGTAGCCTCCATTCTCTCCCCTCTGTCTGTCTGCAGCTTCCGCTCTCTCCCCTCTGTCTGCAGCCTCCGCTCTCTCCCCTCTGTCTGCAGCCTCCGCTCTCTCCCCTCTGTCTGCAGCCTCCGCTCTCTCCCCTCTGTCTGCAGCCTCCGCTCTCTCCCCTCTGTCTGTCTGCAGTCTCCGCTCTCTCCCCTCTGTCTGTCTGCAGCCTCCGCTCTCTCCCCTCTGTCTGCAGCCTCCGCTCTCTCCCCTCTGTTTGCAGACTCCTCTTTCCTGTACTCACCTTAGCTTCCTCACTTTTCTTCCTTTCTCTTCTTGCGCGCCTTTCGTTTCTTCTTTCTTCTGTCTCCTATCGGCTCATGTACACTGGCAGCGTCATGACGTCACGACGCTGCCAGAAGCCAGGCGCCGGGTGTATTTTAAAAGGCACTGCATAATTGAGGGCGGGCGGCCCTAGGCGAACGCACCGCCAGCGTTTATTTTTAAATTATTACTGGGACCCCGCTTCAGTGCCGCCCTCCAGAGCCCGGCACCCTAGGCAACTGCCTACCCTTGCCTAATGGGAGCGCCGGGCCTGCACAGTTACATTCTAAGGGCTAGATTTACTAAACGGCGGGTTTAAAAAAGTGAAGTTGTTGCCTTTAGCAACCAATCAGATTCTTGCTGTCATTTTGTAGAATGCACTAAATAAATTAAAGCTAGAATCTGATTGGTTGCTATAGGCAACATCTGCACTTTTTCGAACCCGCCGCTATACCCCTAAGTCCTGTAAATGTGACAGCCTCACGTGTTCTTCTTCTATGTTCTAACAGGCTGCAGATCCTGTATACTATGCTATGTGTGGAGGTGCTATCATTTTCTAGAATGTACTAGATTAATGATAGCTAGAATTCGATTGGTTGCTATGGGCAACACTTATACTTTTCCTGTTTTAAGCTTTAGTAAATCAACCACTAAGTACAGTAGCTGTAAATACCAGGGGGCAATACCTAGCCCCCATGGAAAAATTCTAACGATCACCCAGAGGCATATTGCTACTAGACCTATTTTTTAAAGATCAAAAATGTACTGAGCACAGTTGTGAGTTTTAGATGTAACTTGATTCTGCGTGATGCAGCCAGCAGTTTCAAGCAGGTTTTTGATGGATTAAAATCTTTACACTTTTTCCCACTGTGCTTGAGAAACCATGGTGTCAGCTCAGTTGATATCACATGCATTTACCTAATCTACGCATTTTGGAGGACAGCGCTTGTGTTATTTTTTTGGGAGTATAAATGACAGCCAGTCCCTTTGCTGAGCTCGGAAAGGATTTAATATGTCAGCAGCAGGAAAAGGAGCCTGAAGATGTAATTTGAGCAACACCTGAGGGTGTGATTTGTGATTTTAGCATTCCAGTTACTGGTTGACACTGGCCAGCAGCGATTTGCCTTAGTCGTATCGTAGTACCAGTAAAACAAGAAAAAAAGTCTGGATCATAAACTGATATAATTTTACTGACATGGTGTCATCTGTTCTTTGGAAAATGATACATTGATAAATTGCTGCTGAATTGCTGGGGGTAGGGGTCCCAATAAGAAGCATGTGTGATTATGGGTCAGTGGTCTCCCGCTGTGGTATAAGCTGGCCTCCTACACTCATCTTGGATTGTCATTTTATTCTTTAAAGAGATGCAGACAATAACACATATTGAAAGGAATGTCTACACTTTTGTGATTCATACCTGTATTCTGCTTAATAGAAGTGTTTCCAGTTACTCTAGTAAACAGAAAAACAACTTTAACGGTACCATAAAGGTTCTATGATTAGCAAAAAAAAAAAATACAAAACCGGAGATTCTGCTAATGAGGTTGAGTGCCTACCTTAACAACCACTCCAACAGTCATATTATTATGATATTGTTCATAATATCACAACATATAACATCATACACATCATCCACTATGACATAAACCCCCGAAAATGAACTACAAAAGAAAGAAAAGTTAAATCTTTTACACTACAGCACAACAATGCTGTAATAACAAAACCATACGGTAGGTACATAGCAACTTAGGATGAGCCTTATTGCACCAAGGTTATGGAATTGAAGAACAATGTGTAAGATTATAGTGGAGGATGACAGATTACTGTTGTTAAATAATTACATTTAAATTAGAGATGTTCACTGACCCCCGTGTTCTGGTTTTGGTTTTGGATATGGATTAACCTTGTGTTTTTTGGTTTGGTTTTGGATCCCTATTTTTTTCTAAAATCCAAATTTTGATTTTTTTTTTGCCCCCTACATTATTATTAACTTCAATAACACTAATTTCAAGTCATTTGCAGTCAATTTTGACCACCTCACAGGTCACAATATTATTTTCATACAATTTCAAACAAAGACTGCAGCAGTTCTTGCCAGTGATAAGAAGAAGGCTATTGTCATGCCTGGGCATAAGACCAACAAATCCACCTCTTAAGTGTGGAATTATTTTTACCCAAATCCTGACAACAGTTGTCTAGCCATTTGTAGCATTGTAAAGCCACAGTCAGTAGAGATAGGGACCTTAACCATCTAGGAACCTCATCCATGTTACGCCATGGAAAGCTTTTGTGAAAATCAGAAACTTATGCTAAAAAATAACAACAAGCAGTCCAGCATCAGCTATCTCCCTTCTCTCAGCTAGATCCGAGCACCTGCAATCTACACCCTCAACACCTTCATCATCAATATCCTCACAAGTGCTCAGAGTTAGTCCTGCATCCAAGTTTCTAAGGTGAGATGACTCCTCCCCTATCCAGGACTCCTCAGAAGAATCCTTGAGTGTTAGGCCCACTGCTGCTGCTCCTGCTGCTGCTCCTGCTGCTGGGGTGGATCTTCAACCCAGAAGCAGACCAAGACTACTAGTAGTTTACAACAATTGACTATTAAACAATCCTTTGCAAGAGGAAGCAAGTATGAACGCTGTCACAGACACCATGGCGACTATGCTAGTATTAGATCTGCATCCAATATCCACTGTTAATGCAGCTGGTTTTAGACAGTTAGTTGAGGTCTTCTGTTCCCGTTACCAAATTCCATCGCAAAAATGTAATTATTGGGCTACAAAATGCCATTCTACCCACTGTACACTTAACCACAGATGTGTGGACAAGTGGAACTGGGCAAACTAAAGATTATATGATTGTGATAGCACAGTGGGTTGGTGATTCACCTTCACCAGCAAGGACAACAGCAGCATGTACCCAAGTACGTCACATTTTTCAGAGGCAGACTACTCTGTGTATCATCTGCTTCACTAAGAGGCATATTATTATTATTATTATTATTATTATCCTAGATTTGTAAGGCACCACAGTGCTCCACAGCGCCGTACAGTAGGGAAGACAAGGACATACATAAAACAAGACATAGATAAAACAAGAACAGACAAGGCAGACAAAATGAATGGAGACATGAAAACAAAGGGCATGGAGGACCCTGCTCATTAGAGAGCTTACATTCTAAAGGGAAGAGGGCACAGCTGAAACAAGAGGAGCGAGTGTGGCTCAGGGTGGAGATTGTGAGGGTGCATTAATGTGAATGGTTTTATCGAGAATAAGGTCACCTCTAAAAAAGAAATGGGTTTTCAGAGAGCATCTACAGATTTGAAAAGCTGTGGGAAATTCTGATTGAGTGTGGTAGGGAATTCCATAAGTGGGGAGCAGCACGGGAGAATTCTTAAAGGCGGGAGTGAGAGGTGGTTATCAAAGACGAGTCAAGGCGCAGGTCAGAGGTAATACCGCTGACAACCTGTTTGAAAAACTAAGGGATGTCATTGCAACATGGCTCATGCTGCTTGGACTCTCCTGTGGATATGTGATTTCTTATAACGCCGCGCACCAATATTGTTAGAGCATTACAGCGGAAGGAAATCCATCACATTCCCTGTTTTGCTCACACAATCAACGTGGTGGTACAGAACTTTTTAAAAAATTAACAATGACATGCAGGAGATGCTGTCTGTGTCCCAAAATATATAGTGTCATTTTCGGGATTCTGCAAAAGCATGTAGGAGAATGCAGCAGCTGCAAGAAGAATAGAATTTTAGGGGAATGTACTTTAGTCCAGTGCAGTGGAGAATACTTTCCATGTTGTGCAAGGTGTTGAAACCACTCGAAGTAGTCAACTGTGAAGAGAGTGCAGACACTGTTAGCTTCAGTCAAGTGATTCCCCTAATTAGACATTTTGAAAAGCAACAAGAGGAAATGAAGAGTTATCAACATCTTGAAATCGGATGATTACATTTTGGCAGATCTCAAGAGATGCAATGAGCTCCTGGTCAGCAAGCGGACAGCTCAAGTGGTACATGACATAATAACGTCTCCTCCTTCAGTTTTTCTGGAAATTGCTGCTAGGAAAAAAATTAGATTTCCCAAGACACCCAGTGGTGATGCAGATGAGTCTGCACAACATTTTGACATTTGGTCTGGTCTAAATGAATTGCCCAAAAATCGTGACCGCTTTTCCCTAAAATGAACTACAAATTCCATGAGGAAGGCCATTACCGGCAATTGCATCAAAGTACACAGACTTCTGTGATTGTGGATTCCAGCGGGGATGAATTAGTATTGTTTGAGAATGATGTACACACTGATGAGGCTGAATATGATGACAGTGTAGATTGCAGGTGCTGAGATCTTGCTGAGATCTTGCTGAGAGAAAGGAGCTAGCTGATGCTGGTATCCTTGGTAATATTTTGGGTAGAATGACATGTTGGCAATTTTTTTTTTCTACAGTAAACTTTCACCTTTATTAGAGAGGTGTTTTTTTTCTTTAAAAAGGTACAAGCTTTTTATTTACATTTTTGTTTCCCAGACTTAAAACCACTATGTACTTGAACATAGGCTTTAGCACATGAGGTAGAGGGATTATTATCATCATGACTGAGACTGGAGAGTGACAAGAACAATGCCACCCCTTCTGTTTCTGTATGAGCTATGGCACAGTAGAATATCACTGGAGACTTTTAAGCCCTATTATTACAATTTCTGTTTCAGCACTGAACCCTGTCACCTCTCCTGCTTCTGAGTGAGCTATGGTACTGTAAAATGTAATTGCAGATTCAGACCAAGACTACCAGCCCTATTATTACTATATCAGCAATGACATTTAGCAATGGAGCTCTCTTCTTTGTGTGTTACCTATATAACACAGTACAATGTGACTGTAGATTTAGAAAACCAAGTCTGCCAGTCCCATTATTTCTATTTCAGCAATGACAATTAGCAATGGAGCAATGGAGCCCTCCTCTTTGTGTGTTACCTATATATCATAGTACAATGGTGCTCTCTTGAATGTCACTGGAGACTTTGAAGTAGGGATGAGCGGGCTCGGATATCTGAAATCCGAGCCAACCCGAACCTTGCCGATCCGAGCCGGATCCGAGACAGATCCTGGTATTCCCGCCAATTGCAAAACTGAAAGCGAGGCTCCGAGTCATAATCCCGTTGTCGGATCTCGCGATACTCGGATTCTATAAATTCCCCGCTGGCCGCCGCCATCTTCACTCAGGCATTGATCAGGGTAGAGGGAGGTTGTGTTAGGTGGTCCTCTGCCCTGCTATATTCTGTGCTGTGCTGTGCTGTGCTGTGCTCAGTCCAGTGGTGCTGTGTCCTGTGCTCTGTCCTTCTGAGTTCAGTGGTGCTGCTGGGTCCTGTGCTGTGTCCTGTTCAGTCCAGTGGTGCTCTGTCCTTCTAAGGGCATTGTTATTTCCCCATTATTCCCAAGTTATAAAAATTTTTAAAAAAAGTTATAAAAAAAAAAAAATAATTATAAAAAAAAGAAATAAAAAAAAAATATCCAAAAACAATCCTGCAGTATAAGTCCATTGGTACTGCAATATTACAAAGTTCACTGATTCTGCAGTATAAGTCCACCAGTGGTACTGCAATATTACAAAGTTCACTGATTCTGCAGTATAAGTCCAGTGGTACTGCAATATTACAAAGTTCACTGATTCTGCAGTATAAGTCCAGTGGTACTCTCCTGTGCCGCATATAATTTTTAAAGGCTTTGCCGAGTGTGTGTGGCTTAGGGGTACGCTCTCTTGTGCTACATATAATGGAAAACAAAAATTTGGAGGATAAAGCTGCGAGGAAAAAGCTCAGTTTTCCTAAAAGACCTGCTGGCGGGGATGCTGATAACATCTGGTCCAGACTGAAGGACCTGCCAATCATTGCAGACATGTCTACTGTTGCTGCATTGGATGCTGTCACAATAGAAAAAATGGTGGAGGATTATTTTGCTCACACCATCCAAATAGACATGTCAGACAGTCCATATTGTTACTGGCAGGAAAAAAAAGGCAGTTTGGAAGCCCCTGTAAAAACTGGCTCTATTTTACCTGTGTTGTCCCCCCTCCAGTGTGTACTCGGAAAGAGTTTTTAGTGCAGCGGGGAACCTGGTCAGTGAGCGGCGAAGGAGGTTGCTTCCTCAGAACGTTGAAAAAATGATGTTCATAAAAATGAATTATCAATTCCTCAATCAAGTACAGCACTGCCCTCCAGATAGTACAGAGGGACCTGTGGTTGTGGAGTCCAGCGGGGACGAATCGATAATGTGTGAGGAGGAGGAAGTACACACTGTAGGGGGAGAGGAATCAGAGGTTGAGGATGAGGACGACATCTTGCCTCAGTAGAGCCTGTTTATTTTGTACAGGGAGAGATGAATAGCTTTTTTGGTGTGGGGGCCCAAACAAACCAATCATTTCAGGCACAGTTTGGTAGGCCCTGTCGCTGAAATGATTGGTTTGTTAAAGTGTGCATGTCCTATTTCAACAACATAAGGGTGGGTGGGAGGGCCCAAGGACAATTCCATCTTGCAACTCTTTTATTGCCATTATGTGACCATTCAACAGTCGTTTGCCATGAGCACAAAGTAAAACAAAATTAAAACAAATTCAACAAATTAAACCAAAAGTAAAATGCCCTGTCATAATCAAAAACAAGAGGTATTGACGTGCTTGAACTACTGTAGTGTTTATAAGTTAGAAACACTACACTTGAAAGCTTGAGCCTTTAATAGAAAAAGTCACTCTTCATTGCACGAATATTTGCAACAGCGACAATTTTTGGGTTAACAAAGTCAACAAATAACACTTTGACCCTGTCTGTCTTTCACATACTTGATGGGATCTCAATGATGAATGCTCTGTACCATGGTCGTCTAAAACAAGAGGTATTGACGTGCTATAACTACTGTAGTTTTTATAAATTATAAACACTACACTTGAAAGTTGGAGGAGGTATTGTGGCCCCGGTACCAAATTGGGTACCGGGGCCACTCCACTATTCAGTCCAGATAGAGGCTTATCAGATATTAAACAACGTTGACTGTTGCTGCCAAATCATAAATTAATGAAAATGACCTGTCATCGTCAAAAACAAGAGGTATTGACACGCTCAAACTACACCCTGTATATGCTGCAGAGGATGTAGGAGCAGGCAGCTGTGCAGTGGAATTCAGACCATTTGAAGGCGGAGGTATTGTGGCCCCGGTACCAAATTATGTAACGGGACCACTGCACTATGCAGTCCAGAAAGCTACCTCGGTGAAACATTTTGGACTAAAAACAATATTGTGAGGTGTTCAGAATAGACTGGGAATTAGTGGAAATGATTGTTATTGAATGTTATTGAGGTTAATAATAGCGTAGGAGTGAAAATAAACAAAAAAAAAACTTGTTTTTAACACTTTTTATGTTTTTTTCAAAAAAAATCAGAATCCAAAACCTTAAATCCGAACCAAAACCTTTCGTTGAGTGTTTTGCGAAACAAATCCGAACCCAAAACCTCAAGCAAATCCGAATCCAAAACACAAAACACAAGACACCAAAAGTGGCCAGTGCACATCCCTACTTTGAAGAACACTGCTACCCCTCCTCTTTCTTTTCTACCTATGACGCTGCCCAACTGCTCTACAGACTGCCAAGAACTGTGCTACCCCTTCTGTGTCCCTCTGTGAAATGGCGCTGGATCACCGTGGAGGGCGGTACTTATAGAATCCAAAACTCGTGAGATCTGACAATGTAGTGATGACGTTTTGCCTCGTTTTCAATTCCGAGGGCGTGAGAAAGTACCGAGCCTGCTTGGCTCGGTAATCGGATCCAGGGCTGCCAAGAGGAATTCAGGGCCCCGGTACAACAAATTCATGGGGCCCCCCCTTATAGTTGAGTAAGCAAAAAAAAAAATCATGTGTGTGGTCGCACAATTGGGGGCATGGCAATGCGCCGTTGGGGCGTGGCTAGCACAATAAAATCAATAGGTCCTGAATTCCGCGGAGCGTGACATTTGTCCAAGCATTCCTGACTTTCAGGACATCTAGCACCCTTGTGTAGTATAGGAAGAATGCAGTGTGCACACAAAGAGTTCAGTCTTGGCCTGCGCCCACTGGACTCACCAAACATTGACATTGTCCCTACTAGAATCACAACAATTCACACACTATGCTGCTCTGTCCTACCTGTTCTTCTCACTTTTACCACATGTGGCTGCAGATTTCTTTAGTTGCGGCTTGTCTGGATCCTGGAATGTTGGAGGACCTATTTGGAAAAAAAATGGCTACATTTAGAAAATTACACCAGCCCCACCGTTAAATCAATAACATCCATTATTAATAATTAGGCCTTCCTCCAGCCCCAACATTAAAATAGTATTCCCATTACCCCACAAACAAAATAGCAGCCATTAATTAGCCACCATCTACCTCACACACACTACATTGCCAAAAGCTCCGTGCCATCACACACACATTACTGTGCCCCATTATCATCACCACGCTATGCCCCCTTATGATCACACTGCGCCCTCCATGCTGCCTTTGCCCCTTTCTTTAACCCCCTGTGCCATGCTGCTTGTCCCTCTTTTCTTTAACCCCCTGTGTCATGCTGCTTTTGTCCCTCTTTTTTTAACCACTCTGTGTCATGCTGCTATTGTCCCTCCTTTCTTTAACCCCTCTGTGTCATACTGCTATTGTCCCTCCTTTCTTTAACCCCCTGTGCCATGCTGCTTGTCCCTCTTTTCTTTAACCCCCTTTGTCATGCTGCTTTTGTCTCTCTTTTTTTAACCACTCTGTGTCATGCTGCAATTGTCCCTCTTTTTTTTAACCCCTGTGTATTACTGCTATTGTCCCTCTTTTCTTTAACCCCTTTGTGTCATGGTGCTATTGTCCATCTTTTTTTAACCCCTCTGTGTCATACTGCTATTGTCCCTCCTTTCTTTAACCCCTTTGTGTCATGCTGCTATTGTCCCTCTTTTTTTAACCCCTCTGTGTCATACTGCTATTGTCCCTCCTTTCTTTAACCCCTTTGTGTCATGCTGCTCCCCCCCCCCCCCGTTTTCCTCCCTTCACTTACCTTTACTTCTCTCTTCCTCCCTGTCTTCTCTGCTGCTCTGTGTTCCATTGCTCCAGACTGACTGAATGCTGGGCGTGACATGATGATGTCACACCCGGCATTTAGTCAGCCTGGAGCAATAGAGCACAGAGCAGCATAGAGGAGGGACGCCGGCGCCGCAATGGTTTTGATTTTTTTACTACCCTGCTCCCCCCACCAACGACCGAGCCCCCCCCCTTCCCCCGCCGAAAAAAAGAAAAAAAAAAGAAGAAAGATTAGTTTTGAAAAAAAAAAAATAATAAAAAAAAAAACGTCGGCGCGAGGGCCCGGGCCCCCTGACATGCACGGGCCCGGGTAATTAGTACCCACTCCCCCCCCTCTCGGCGGCCCTGATCGGATCTGCTAAGTTCGGGTGTCTTCAGTTCTCGCGGAACCGAGCCTGAGCATCTCTAATTTAAATAAAGCCTTGATTTGGCAAATGGCAAAAGACATAAAAAGTGTATTTTTTTAAATGTCATTTTAACAGACATACAGGAAGAGCCCCATTATCTGTCCCTTGTTTTACACGGCACAATTCTAAGGGCAGCACAGACAAAGTTCTCCCCTATTGAATACCTCCCTAAGAGCTAGATTTATCAAACTTTCTATAAAGGAATAGTGGAAGTGTTGCCCATAGCAACCAATCAGCTTCTAGCTATAATTTTCTAGAATGTACTACACAAATGATAGCTAGAATCTGATCGGTTACTATGGGCAACACCTCCACTTTTCCTATTTAGAAGGTTTGATAAATCTATTACTGCTTCCATATATTTGATTGTGAACACAACACCCAAAAAATATATATAAATACAACAGCAACTCTAGAACCTCCAGTGTTACCTGATGTCTTGCCTAAATATTCATTAGCCTCCAGTCACGCTGCACTGGCTTGGCTCTCGACTTATTTTCATTATATGCTTCTCCTTATGAGGTCTCCAACCCAGTCTGTTTTCTTAGAGGTTTCCCGCATATCCCGATGAGAGGGAGAAAGAGGAAAAAATAAAATAAATCTTATGACCTGCGGCAAATAATATTTTACTGTTTAAAATATTCTTGGATATGTCCTGATTACAATATTTCTGTTCCTCCTTGCCATTCTAGTCCGTTGAATGTTCTCCATTTCCCTTGATATGTCTCCTGATTATTGTGGTCTGATTAACTTACAGCAATAAAATGAGCTAATACATTAAGTTTGATTATCATCATAGGATACCCGCCAACATTCCAAATAGGAAACAAAGGGATTTCACACTGTACACAAAAACACAAACAAATATATAGTATACATGCAATTAGTAGTACAATACAAATAAAAAAAATATGTTTGTGTGTGTGTGTAGTCTTCAAAACAAGTACCAGTGTTCCAGCAGTAGACGTTCTGGATACTTCACATTAGTAGTAGAATATAAGACAGCCTACTCGGGCAAGATATCAGTGACAATCAAGAACTGCACATAACAGTCCAAAGAAAAAGTGTTTAGCACAGGAACAGCAAAGTATCATGACGTGCATCACTTTAGCAGCAATATTCATATTGCAATGAACTGTGCCTCCATATATTACACCAAAAATGGATGTGCATGCATTGAGTTGCGCTGCTCCAAATCATCATCAGCTATTTATATAGCGCCACTAATTCCGCAGCGCTGTACAGAGAACTTACTCACATTAGTCCCTGCCCCATTGGAGCTTACAGTCTAAATTCCCTAACACATACCATGAGAGAGAGACTAGAACAGTGGTCAAGAATCAAACTCATGACCCCAGTGCTGTGAGGCAGAAGTGCTAACCACTAACCCACCATACTGCCCTAAACACATAACAATGCCAGACCAAGGATGTGTGGTGGGAAGACATGTCATAATATATTATTGTCAGTTTAGTGTATATTTAAATACAATTGAAATGCGATCCATTTAAATAGAAATAAATTGTCTTGATTATATTATTTTGTCAGGACCTTGCTTAGTAGGGACTTCCTATGGACTGCTGTCGTTGCTTTACAAGCAGATATAAATAAAAGCTTTTTCAACACTACAATATCAGGAGGGACATCTAGAGACTGAAAAGAAGTACAACACATAGGTCTAGATTTTGTATGTTACTTTTTATATGTATGTATTTATTATTTATATTATTCTCTCTTTTGGTCACCAACATATTGTTTTGGTGTTTTGATTGGGCTAATGCAAGATAAATTAATAAAAGCAAACATCTGATGCTGTTGCTCCGGAAGACATGGCAGACCACCAAACATTCCAATACACAAAAAGGATCAATGTCCCTTTACTGCTTAGGTTAAGAAGGATAGAGGTTCAGAAACTTGATAACATCATCTCCCTGTTCAAAATTTTCTACATTTGCTGCTCCTATCCAAAGAGTCTCAGAATCAACTAATGTCTTTTATTTGTGCCCACTAGGTTTGGCCAAACAATATTATCTGACACTGTGGGTAAGACTCTAACTGTCTTATTGGCAAAGTCTTTCTCGGCCTCATCCACGCCCTCTACTAGATCCTGCTCTTTAAATGAGCATTGCAACAGATGCGTCTCTAGTAGGACGGGGAGGTTTCTCTCAACTAAAAGCAGTAAGCTGGGAAATGAGCCCTACGAATACATTTGTACAAGCTAGGGGTGTCAAAATGGGCACTGGAGACCTTAATTCCCAAACAGGTTGTCTAGATTAAGATGTTCATGGCCAAACCTGAACAACGCTTTCAGATGTCAAGAGGACTGATTTGAGAAGGGGCTGATCGTTCCGTATCTCTGTACAGGGAAGCACTGGAGGTCTGATGTTAGATGGTTCAGCAAAATTCTTTTATAATCTGGTTCAAGATACAGTACAGACTAGTCTGTGTGCGGTGTCTTGCTTGTTAGTCTATCATAGTCTCACAGCTCCTCTAAAACGTTACATTTCCCAGATATATTTCACCTGGTGGAACCCTTCCAGCCAGCATAATCTTCCGAAATTAGGTGGTGGATTGTTGCGACTATGAAGAAGGCTGGTATGGATACTAACCAATCAGGGTTGACACACTGCAGGGTGCATCTACTACTAAGTTAGTGGCTAGAGGCATACCTTTACAAGCAATTTTATATGCTGCTCGCTGGTCTTGGTTTAGATGTTTGTAAAATATTACTGGGCACCATTGATTTGCTAAAGATGGACATTCACAGAGCAACCACCAGGCATGTGGTAGTCTGCACACCAGCTGGTGCTAGGTGGCGAGCCTTCTGATGGATAGAAACAATCCATGACCTGCAAACTTGCTTTGTTTTATTTCATGCTTACACGTTGATCTTAGTTGCTGTCCGACATCATACCACCATCCACAATATACTCAGGGCTAGTCCTACTAAGTACATTTACTATCCCCTTCATCTGTTCTATACCTGGCCCAGCCCCACAGACATAAACTGTCAGTCAGCCATCTCAACCCAAGATCTTCTTTGTCAGATTATCATTTTTATTTAAAACAAAATGTATTTTCCTTTCATGTTGCACAAACAATGTACTCACTTCCAGTTGAAGATAATCTCTGGCTTGGTTATCATTTTGTCTGAATTTAATGTATTGTTCAATTACCAAATGAGCGTTTTCAGTAACACTTCTACACCCAATCAATTGAATAATGTCCCTTGTTTTGCAATTGTGTGATTTTAATTTTAAACAGTCAAGATCTTCATTTTATATACAGGTGTGTTTGATACCACAATCTTCCCGCTCTAGTTTAATAGAAGACTAACAAACTTGCCCTGTGCTGTTTGGAGGACCCTGCTACTTCTACTGTGTAACTTAGTCTATGGCTTCCTACATGCTTCATCTCATGATCACATATCTGAACACATAAGTAGATAGGTCACTGATTCCATCAAGATCAGATCATCTCCCCATATAATCTATGCTGCTGTAAACATGCTAAACATGTCTTTGACAACGGCAGGTGTCAAACACTCCATAAGAAAATTATTTCATTTTTGTGCACTTAAAGACCTTTAAAACAATACTTGATCCCGGAGAGGATGTGAAGGGCAAGTTTAGAGGTAACAAGGCGCCGTGAATGGCAACATTTATTTCACCGTGGGGGTGGGAAACCCATCTTCTGGACATTCTGGGAGAGTGGACAAGTGTTCTGGGAGAGTGTACAGGTGTACAGGTGTGACTGACACCTGTACACTGCAAGAAAGTAGAACATTTTGAGGAAGTAGATGAACAAGCATGTAATATGTATGTTTTCCTAAATAAACAAACAGCAATATTATATTTACTGTTGCATACATATTGGCGTCTGCATTTTGATGACAAATTTCCTTTGTTTTTTAAGTACATGGTGCAGAGTGCAAAGATGTACTGTGACCAATCTCAGATATCAGCCTCTATCAGTCTAGACAGATAAATGAAAGCAAAGGTCTGATTGGCTGTTAGCATATGTGTTGTACTTAAAATAAACCATTATATTCCACAAAACATTGTATTACTGTAGTTTCCACTGTGCTGTCATGAAGATTTCTAATGCTCTTTTTCCAATAGAAAAACATCACAGGGCTTCCTTTGATCCATTATAAACTCAAACGGGACCTATTTACAAATCTGAATTTATATCTGTGCACATTGCATGAAGATTTATTCCACCATAAAGAGCTAGAGCCATTTACATAGAGCCTAATAACACAAAGGAGGAATAGACTGGATAGGAGAGTAACCCTAAAGCCCAATGCAAAGTAAAAACATATTAATTGTGAGCGAAATTTACTGCCTCTTATATTTAAAAGTAAAATGTGGCTCTTTCTAATATGAACCTCAAAGAGACTCTTGCATTTAGGTGGGAGAGATCCCGTTTAAGGCTTGTGTCGTTCTACTGTAATTAAAATGGCGTAATTTATAGCAGATGAAAGAATCCGTCCAAGGACCCAGATTCATGTATGGTAATTCCCTGCGTTATATTTTCTCAAACATTCTTTTGAATTATCAGACTGTTAAACTATTTGATGTCAAAGTATTCCTGGATCGGCAATTATAGAATGTCATGCTTCTTGCTTGACTTTAGTCTGCTGTTTTTTGTTAATACATAAATACATCAGTCTATATTAAAAACAGATACGCAGCTACACAAGGGATACTGAGAATAACTGTCCCCATAGTCTCTATATACCGTAAAGAAAGAAAAAAAAAAACGACTATTGATTTATTTAAGTTGATGCTGTAAGCTTCTGTTTTAGATGTGCTAACTTCCAAGTCTTTTTTCCTGGCTTGGATTATTACATTTTTTTTTACGTTTCTGATTTATAATGTTTAGCATTTTATGTGGCTGCATAAATCTTTTATGTAATGAGAAGTGCTGAGGTCAACATTTTTTCCTAGCAACAAGTGGTGATTGAAACTTTCAGAATTTAAAAGGCTGATGTGAATTCAAGATCATGGTCAAAAGCGAGAGACCGACCCAGTGATAATGTACTCAGATCATCATGTTCATCTGCGCGAGCTATTTTTGCTTGAATACAATGTGGATATGGGCAAAACGGTTTGGATCCTGCCACAGTAATATTCCCAAAGACTCCACTCAAATTTAAGCTGTCGCATTCACACAGCTGCAAATTAAATAGATATCTGAACAGGCAACATACAAATAGCTAAATAGTATATTTACTGAGTGTTACAGCTATATTGCTTCTTCTACATTCATATTTTTACATGTCTGCATGAAGTCAGACACCTCCTGGGCAGCTGTGAATATTCATGAGTATTAATGAGATTGTTGATGGCCCACTACTGGCAGGAGCATGCTTGATGTGTTCCTGAGGAACTGTAATGGATTTGATAGGATCTGGTGCTAATCAAGATTGGCGCTGACCGACCAGAGCTGAGGAGTCTAACGAGCTCCCCGGTGTTCACCAAGAAACGTCTGAAGGCGGGATGGACTCAGCTGCTGGGAGCTCACAGGTCGCGGTCCCCTGGCCTGCCTCTGGATGTAGCACTTGGCAGAAGTGATGTTCAAGTAGTAGAAGAAGGTAGAGAGTAAGGCCCTCGTAGTCAGACAACTGAATCTGGTACACAATGGGATGGCACAGTACAGAATCGGGAGGTGGTCTCGGCATTAAAGGATTCCGGATTTGGCACACAGTCAGACAGCAGAAGCAAAATCCGCAGGCAGGATACAAGGTCAGACAAACCGGGTCGGGAGTACAAGATAACAGCGGAGGATGGTCACCAGGCCTGGTCGGTACACAAACGCAGGGGAATCAGAATAGTCAGACAGGCAGCACTGGTACACGGGAATCAGATCAGAGATCAAAACAGCTCAAGGATCCACAAGGAATCTGGAGCCAGGAAGCATACAAGTTGCTCTGATACTTAGAGTGTCAGAGTGTGAGTGTCAGAGTGCCCAGCGAGTTTGAAATCCCCGCCCAGAGTTGCGGTCATGTGATCTTCCGACAGCAAAGAGCGAGCAGCACTGGAGTGTGGAAAGTTAAGTTTATGACAGAAACATGCTGTGACATCATCGAGCTGCCAGCTTTCTGTACATTGGCTCTTAATGATCACATGAGCCTAGTGTCACAAGAACTTTTTCCCACACCAACAGCAAATGTAATCCATACTTGCCTACTCTCCCAGAATTTCGGGGGTTCCTCACAGACATAGGCATCCTCCCTGGTCGTGGTGAAGGCGGGGCTTAATGCTGCACTTTCCCATCATCAAGCCCCCCGTCCCCACACCTCCCATGCAATGCTGTCAATTTTGGCATTTCATAGCAATAGCAGGGGACAGGTCCATGGTGATGGAATGGCATCACTACATCCCCCACATACACTTGTCACATGACCTCCCCTAAAAGTGGTCAAGTAGACCAGGGATAGTTTGTGTCTTAGCCCTAATGAGTGGGATATTTTTTAGCTTTATGATCAGACACATTTTAGCTGTGTGCCAGATAACCTACAATAACTTGTTTATGTATCACAGTAAATGTTATGTTGTTGTTTCTTGTGATAGATAACTCTTTCTTTTTTTACCATTTTAAACAGTCCTTTATCTTTTTCAGGATATTAACAGCTAAATGAGAAGGGAAATAATGAAACAATATAAACCAATAGGAAGCCTCATACTCTGTGTGGGTTGGGTGATTCTACTGGCAGAGGCTACAGCCTCAGTTTGCCTAACTATAAGTTCACCACTTATGGGTATATTTGGTTATTTAAAATCATGATACTTCGGAAAATGAACTCCCAACTTTTCCACATGCAAAAGAACACAATTAGTCCAGCCCAATACATCAAAACCATGCACTGATCCGCCCAAAACGCTCACTTCCGTCTAAGCTCTGCTCCTTTCAAGTCTACAAATCGTGACTGTCCTGCCCAAATTGGCACAGTTGGGTGATACGCCTGAAGTGTGTGCTAATATGTAGCCTCATCCCCGGCTCCCCATTTAGTTCTGCTCCTGCTTCCATCCGTATAGTCCACTAATTGCTGTGAAGGATCCGAAAGAAGCTACCAATGAACTACCAATAAAGCTTCTTAACCTGATAACAATCCGGTGTAGATGGACCCAAAAAAGATAATATATAAAAGGCCTGATTTATCTTCCTGCAATGCAACCTGCAAGCAAGTTGGTTTTTTAAAACGAGCACGGAACTTGAGTGTACGTCCACCTGTATTTAAATCCAAATGGATCTCAAAATACGTCTTCATATGAATCTGGGTACACTCTGCCTAAACAGTACTTGTTATGTTAACAGACAGAATAGACTGCAGGATGCGCACATGAATATGTCCAATATAAAAAAAAAAGTTCTAAAAGAAATTAGTAATTTATAATACTATAATCATTAATAAAAATATGTGTTTTAAAAAAATATTTTATTTTTCTTTTTTTTTTACATTAAATAAATGAATCAGGATGTCCTTAATGCATACTGTACATACAATGCGTTTATATAGTCAATCTTCCTTGCGGTACAATCATCACTATCAGTCGGCATTTACATCTGCCCTGTAGCTGGTGCTAATGACACAGCTTAATAACATGTTGTTAAGAGAAACCCAGATCCTGAATTACGCGCGTCTGTGTTGACACGACCTTACTGTACATTGTCTACATACATCCGTCCCTTCAATCCCACGTTCCGGCCTTCAAGAGTCACTAGTGTCGTTTGCATTCACACATGAATTGCATGCAATTGCGTTATGTGGTGTAACATCGGTCTTGGGGCATGCGCAGAGCTATTTCATGCAAGATACGGTATGCAAAGGGGCTTATGTCCAAAGATAAATTGGGCCGATAGTGTGCACCATCCAAATACATATCAGTATATGAATAATCATCATCATCATCACCACCATTTATTTATATAGCGCCACTGATTCCGCAGCTCTGTACAAAGAACTCACTCAAATCAGTCCCTGCCCCATTGGAGCTCACAGTCTAAATTCCATAATACACACACACACAGACAGAGAGAGAGAGACTAGGGTCAATTTCGATAGCAGCCAATTAACCTACCAGTATGTTTTTGGATTGAGGGAGGAAACCGGAGCACCTGGAGGAAACCCACGCAAACACAGGGAGTACATACAAACTCCACACAGATAAGGTCATGGACGGGAATTGAACTCATGACCCCAGCGCTGTGAGGCAGAAGTGCTAACCACTAAGCCATAAAAATATATTATGCTTACCTAATAGGTGTAAACATTATCTTTTGGAGATTTCTTCTGTGCAAATTAGCCTTTGGGAAAATCTTGTTTGCAAATTCCTTACAGTTGTGAACAATTTGCATAGGTACTGAAATAAAAATAAACAATAGTGCTCTCTGTACAATATTTGAAATAATATGTGAAAGCCACTCCTGAATGCATCCACTCACCTATTTAATGTGTGACAACATTTATGTCAGGATACCAGGGTGTTAGGACAGGAGTCCAATTGTGTAACCTTGGTAACTATGGGTTCTAGATCAGATCACACAAGGAAAGAGAGAGACTTGATATAATAGCATCATTTTTACAGTAGACAAGCACATTATACCCAATAGCAAAAGTAGGAGAAGTACTTAAATAAAACAACACCCAGAATATCACCAAATTTCAATAACAATGCCACAGTCAGTTTAAAAGCAACCAATATAGTTTTAAATGGGCATAAGATCTGGCCAAGTCAAATGGTAGACAATAGTTCTCAGTCCAGGTTGCAATGTTCAAGTGTTCCCAAGGCAATTACATTGAAAACAGAGCACTCTTTCCACCCTGTATTTTAATCCCATATGCTTCAATATATATCCAATCAAATCGCACTATAATTCCTGCCAACTTGCTGATCCAGGTCACTTGGCCAAAGCTCTCTACTGAGATGGTAGGGATCTGCACATCCAGCCACTCTACTCCAGTAGGCAGACCAGATGGACAGACCCATGAGCAGCTCCCAATGGAGCAGAGTTTCTTCCAGGTAACAGGTTTGCCATCTGGTCCTGCTTTAGATCTGGTTGGAGACAGGACTCCAAACCCAGACTCAGAAAAATCATCAACAACCATGGGGTGCACTTGCAGGACCTTCTTAAACGGTCCATCTTTCCTACGGTTGAAAGCCCACCACAAAAGGTTAATCCAAACTCATTTTTGAAGTTATTGGCTCAGACATCTTTAGGGGTTGGAGATGGGAGTGGAAAGATGTCATCCCCACATAAGTTTTCCCCCTTCTGGTCTGGCGCCTAGGAGTCTGACACTGTTCTAGAGAGAACAATAGATGCTCAAACCAGTTACTGATTGACCTAATCCTGGTTAAATAAGAGAGTCTCCTTGTTTAAACCCTGTCCATGCTTGTGTGATGGGGAAGGAGATTTAGATGGTCCATACTTCCTGTTTGAAAGAAGGAAGTGGTTCCATGGTCAGGAAAGACTACATCCACCATATCGTAATCCGATAAGATGTTCAGATGAATATATGTAACCCACCTAGTTTTAGTTAAGGGTAACGTGGGTCAACTCAAGTGCAACCTGATAGATTTTTATCCACAGTCAGATGGTGTAACAAATGAGGTTAATTATAAGCAACTAAACATCACACAAGCACATTTTCATCCTAAGTGTTTAAAATGACAGGGGTGGAAAATTATGCCTGTCAGACCCACCTTGTTGCATTTTATATAAAACAACAACTTGTGGGGTCCCCTAGCCAATCCCAGAATAGTAAAGGAATTAAGACAGGATATTCAAGATTCTCACAAAGTGAATCTTCCCACAATCATGAAGAGAAACTCCAAAAAAGAAAATCATATCCTTATATCATGTATGTCAGAGGCGGAATTATTGGTGGTGCGGCACGGCACCTGGGTCTGTTCCGATAATAATGCCTGCATCCTACTCCCTGCTCACTCATCCCTGTTCCCTTCTCACTGACTGTCAGGAGTGACATCATCATGTCTGGCATTTTTACTGAGCAGCGGCACAGAGAGGAGCCACAAGCTTGAAGACAGAAGAGAAAGAGATAAAAGAAGAAATAAGGCCAAGTAAAAGATATGTAAAAGAAAAGAGGCAGTGGACATTGTGTCATAAAAGGGAAACTGGTGAAGGAGAAACTATGATAAAGAGCACAGTGTGATGCAGAAGGGGGCCAGGGGCTCAGTGTGATACAGAATGGGGCCAGGGGCTTAGTGTGATACAGAAGATGGTCAGGGTCACAGTGTGATACAGAAGGGTGCCAAGGGCACAGTGTGATACAGAAGGGGGCCAGGGTAACAGTGTGATACAGAAGGGGGCCAAGGGCACAGTGTGATACAGAAAGGGGCCAAGGGCTCAGTGTGATACAGAAGGGGGCCAGGGGCTCAGTGTGATACAGAATGGGGCCAGGGGCTCAGTGTGATACAGAAGAGGGTCAGGGTCACAGTGTGATACAGAAGGGGGCCAAGGGCACAGTGTGATACAGAAAGGGGCCAAGGGCACAGTGTGATACAGAAGAGGGCCAGGGGCTCAGTGTGATACAGAAGGGGGCCAGGGTAACAGTGTGATACAGAAGGGGGCCAGGGTCACAGTGTGATACAGAAGGGGGCCAAGGGCACAGTGTGATACAGAAAGGGGCCAAGGGCACAGTGTGATACAGAAGGGGTCCAGTGTGATGGAAGGTTCACAGTGTGTTCCAGAAGTGGGCCACGGGAATAGTGTGATACAAAAGGGGGCTAGAGGCACAGTATGATACAGAAGCGGGTCCAGGGGCACAGTGTGATACAGAAGGGGCCAGGGGCTCAGTATGATACAGGGCGACAGTGTGATTGTAAAGGGGCACATTGTGATACAGAAGGGGTCCAGGGGCACAGTGTGATGGTAAAGGGGCACAGTGTGATACAAAGTTGCATAGTGTGATACAGAAGGGGCACAGTTTGATACAGAAGGGGCACATGTTATAGATTTATATTTATTCTACTTGATTAGTAAGTTAACAAAACAGACACATACTACATGTTTTTTGTTTTTGTGTGCGTGTGTGTGTGTGTGGGGGGGCAAAGCAAATTTTCCCACCTGGGCCCACAACTTGCTAGTTCTGCCTCTGATGTATGTGCTTCACTATACAGTATAAGCGAATAGTACAAAATTCACTTACCTTTGTATGTGCAACTATTAATCCTGAGTTGGAATTTAAGGACCACCGGTGTTGCGAGAGATGTTCTGTGATAATGTGTTGAAAATGTGGATTACCTTGAGGTGCACCCCCAAAGCCGGCATCTGTTGACCTTGCTCCGATGTTCTTGTCACCTGACTTTGTGGCGCCACACCCCACAGCAGAGGCACAGACGCCGCCAGACAACAGATAAACAATATCATTCCACAAGAATGCCAGTTTTATTCAATAAATAATTTTTAAACCGTTTTATTTATTTATTTTATTTAATAAACTTTTAATTTACCATGCTTAGCAATACTACTGTTGCTATAAATTATCCTCCTTGCGCTATTCTCAATAAATTAATGGTGATACATTTCTATCATTTAAACACCCCTATTTACCCAAGTAATTACCTAAAAGTTCATTAAAACCTTATCTTATATCAGAAAAGATTTTGTTCCTCCGCTCTCTGTTCCTCGTACATATCAATTTGGATTTTAACAATACAACTCTTATATTTATAAAACTGTTCTTTACTATAACATTAATATGAATTAGAATAAACTAATTACCACATTTCTAATGCTTTAAAGTCATTAAAATACTCCACTCAAAGATCAAGCGATGACTCCTGTACATGTCTCTCTTCCACGCACCCAATATATACATTTATTAATTAAACTATTATCAATTAGTTGGTGTATTTGATGTACGTAGCAGGCCTGAATCATTCTGTTCACAATGAATTATAATTATGGATCTTGGAAGTGGGACACTTTTTTTCAGTATTTCCTGATAACTCTTTCAGTATTTACATGTGATTAATATCTCACAAATCTTGAATGATGGCTTTGTGCTTTGTGTAAATAAGGATTTTGTGTAACTATAGTATTTTCCTGATGGTTACCATAAATTAGCTCTCTTAGGTGATAATTCTCTTGGATTTATTCCATATAGCACAAAGTTACTCAACAAGGTGAGCACAGTACTATACAGGTGTAAAGGTGACATACGAGTCTGAGGTGTAATTCTTGCAGAATTTATTTATCGGTCTGTCCTTTCTGTAAATCTCTCCTGGAAACACCCTGTTTCTCTCTATCACTAGATAATCTGGTTTTCACTTTAGCTTCAGCTCTGTTTCTGTCACGCTTGACACTAAGTAAAGTTGAAGACTCGGTCCAATTATAATTCTTCGTTTCCACTCATCTTTCTTCTGTTCTTGTGGTGGTTCTTTATTATATAACTCTTGCTGCTGCTCTGACAAGCTTTATAATCTTTTTTAATACCTCAATACTCTTATCTTTACCCTTTATTCATGCTCTGCTCACTGACACCTCCTTCCAGTACTTCACTCTCCAACCAAATTTACCAACTCCCTCCTATGAACTGCCAACTGAGTTCTGTTAACTTAAAAAAAACCTAATTTCTATTCTGAACTCGCGCTCCTCTTTAATAATTCCTGGCCAGGGAAAGAGAGGTTTTTTTCTACCCTTAGGTGCTCTGTAGTTATGAAGCCATGAGCCGGGTCTAACAACGCTCTTCTATGCTTTAGGAACTATCAACCATTCCAAAATATCTTCTCCTTTTTTGTACATGTGACTTACTGTCATGTAAGGGTGTGAAAACCTACTATCTATTGGGTTTGCATTAACCACTTTAACAAACTCTTTACCCTATATCAGAGTAGGGTCTTTAACTTTTCGGAGGCAAAAATATATTTGCTTACGTCAAGAACGGGCGCACAGTCAACAGGTTCAACAACATTTCCTAATTCAGTAGGAGGTACACTATCCTGCACTCAAAATGCTGTCCTCATAATTTTCTGACTCTCCAATCACGTTTGAAAAAGGGAACCCTTCAGACTCGGGGAACACTCCCACTTCCGCTGTATCAATAACATTATCAAGCCAGTCCTGGTTATTTTCTTTTGCAATCAATTGGGTTTCCCACAGCTTCCAGAAGTGGGAAAAACCTCTCCCAAAAATTGCATCAAACCTCATATCAGGATCTAATCCCACAGTGATTAACACGTGACTACACTATGTTTCAATGTTCATTTCAGCGGTAATGCCAAGGATACCCATGTATACAGGTTACCCTAACAGTTTTCTCTTGATGCTTTAAGGGGCTCACCAACTCTGATTTTACAAGAGAAACCATACTACCGGAATCTAGCAGAGCCTTTACCCACTTGCCTTCTACAGTAATGTTACACATTTGTTTGTCTGGCTCAATCTGACAGTCTGCAGCACAGGCTAACTGGATAAATAAAGATACTCTGTGATTTACATAAGCGTTATCACACTACATAGTTTCAAAGGTACCGGGATAATTAGCAGCAATATTGCCTAAGTCATCACATCTAAAACATCTGATCACATATTTATCACAGCTCATACGAGGCAGGAACCCTCTTGGCAGAAACTGGCCAATCTATAGGCTCTGAGCCTACAGTCTCTAGACATTTTAGCTCATTTCACTGTCCAGCACCATATTCTCCTGCAACATTCTTACCAGGATCTACTGTTGCCGAACTAGGGGCTGATGGGCTCTACTCATTGGTTCCTCTGCTGCCATATACTTGACATGCATCACTTTCAGCGGAACAATAGACAAGGACAGGAACTCAGCTTCCTGATGCAGCTGAGTTTTCGGCCCCTTCAACTGCTGCAGAGGCAGGTTAGAAATGTTCACGGTCTGCACCACTGTTTGGAGAACATTATTAACTCCCTGGATTCTTGTGACTTGGACCTCTGGTAAAATATTGGATAGTTCTAAATTACTTACCTCCTTTTCTTTTTCTTAAATCCAAATGGAGTGTGAGTCAAAGTCATGGTCAAACCTCTCCAAATTATCCTTAACGATTTGTATTTTGCTGATGTTTTTGACAGGACCGCTCTATCCAGCTTCACATTGACATGAATAGATTTAGAAATATCCTGAAGGTTTTATGAACTTTGGACAATTCTGACTACATTTCTGAGGTTTGTTCCTGTTGAGATTTAACTTCATTTTCTTTTTCATTTACAGACTTTTGTTGGCTTTCCAGTGCTGATATCTTTGCTTCAGCCAGGGCACCAGAATCTCTTAAACCTTGTACTTCTTTATGAGAAGCTTGTTCTTCTAACTGTGCTTCCTGGGCTGAGAAGGTCTCAGCTCCCAGCGTATCATGCTGAATCTTTAGCACTTCATACTGAGTCTTGTTTCGCCTTCCAATATATTTAATCTGGATTATGGTCTTAATTTTCTCTTGTATATCTGCGACTTTGGCATCAAGTTCTCTTTGGAGATTTTCTTTTTCATTCTTCTGTTTTTCAGCTTCTACTTTTGCACTCTATCTGTTACTTTGACTTGTATTCTGGGCTGCATTTACTCTTGCGATACAAGTTTTCAATTTTCCAGTCTCTGCAGTGAGCCTCTGTGTTTGGGCCCTCCAAAGCCCAAATTTGGGCCCTTCAAAGCAAAATAGATTTGCTTCAAGTTTCTGTATCTTAGCTTGAAGTTGCTGCAGGTCACGATCCAGTTTCTTTTTATGTTGGGCCATTGTTTTTGTGGTTACCTGAACTTTTTCACGCTCTGTATTCAAACGTAGCTCATTTATTTCTCTCCCCATATGATGCTGGTATCTTAAATGTTCCCCCTGTGTAACTTCAAATCTTGTTTCGGCAACTTCTTTTTCTCCCCTCACAAATCTGAGACGCTCTATGACTTGTCCTGAGACTTTCCTTCCTCACTGAAAGAGACATTGAGTGCTTCCATTTTATTGACGGCTGCATTGTCTTGCTGCTGTTGCCTCCGGGCCTCCTCAATATCCAACTGCTGTTGCCTTTGGGGCTACTCAATAGCTAATTGCTGCACCCTGGTGGCAGCTAATTGAGCCGCAGTAGCCTGTAGCAATGACTTGACTATATCTTCTATGTTAGGGCACTGTCACACAGTCTTTTTTTCCAAATCCAAATGAATGAGTATCTGGGTCTCTCTAAGTGTAACACCCCCCTAGTGGTGTTCTAGTAAAATCCTGCACTTCAGTGAATACAGGAGGGGTCACCTAGAGGGTAAGCTAGAAGTTTATAGAAAGTTACATAAACTGGTTACCATGGTAATAACCCAGCCCAGCCTGTGAGACTGAGTGAGAGGAAGGAGGGGCTGTCATTAAGGGGGGATAGGAATAGAGAGGGACAGAGAGGAGGAGAGACAGAGGAGAGGAGGAGAGACAGAGGAGAGGAGAGATGTAGCTGGGGACCTGGGGTGGAAGCTCCCAGGCTCCCCCAGCATTCCCTGGCTGTCTGAGCGTGGTGACTGAGCCAGGGCAAGGAATGTGTGCCCTGGATGAGGGGGAGAACTCCATGCCACTATAGATAACCCACGAGAGAGGGGGACACTTCGCATGGAAAAGACCCTGGAGTGAGGGCTGCTACAAGAGGCAAGGTAGCTGTAGTGTCAGATCCTGAGGCTGAGAGTACACAGAGTGACGTGTCAGAGCACAGGAGACATTATCCCCGCAGAGGAGGAATGAGCTGCAGTTGAGAGGTACACAGAGTGTGTCAGAGCTGCATGGAGGAGAAGCTGCCTGCCGGTTAGCATCCATGTGAGTGCCCCTGCAGAAAGGGTGATCTACAGTGATGTATGGAGTGCAAGAGACATGTAAATTATGTTATTTAACATCTGGATAACATTAAGAACTGTGCTGGAGAGAGTGAGGAGATGTATATATTTTTCTTTATTGCTGCAACCATTATGATTATAGTGCTGGAGGAAGAGGAGTGTAAATAAAAGTCCAGTTTATCATAGAGATGGTCTGGCGCCCAAATTATTGTGACTTTTACACTGCATTACAAAGTGACATCCCCTGTGTCCCACTAACTACAAAGAAATACCTGCATGCGCAGGGACCCCCTGATCATTTACACCCATGCCCATCAGCTAGCCAGGGCTTGAGAAGGAGGTGCACTGTGTACCCATGGCACCCCACATTACACACAGTGACAGGGGGTTACATAATGGCGCCCAACGTGGGGCTCAAGCACAACAGATGGAGCAAGTGCTTGCAGGACACAGGGACTGAGTGCAGTGTGCCCAGCCGGAGTAACACCCTTGGGACACCATGTCTGACCGTCTCTAGGTGCCAACAGAGACCAAGGGTAATAAGAAGAAAAGGTTCAACGTGTGATGTGTAATTACAATGCAGTATGTATATTGCCTTTCCTGAGGATTTGGGGGAGCAAAGAGAGGCAGGCTGTGCAAGTGACGTCTGTATATTGCCCTTCCGGAGGATAAGGGGGAGCAAAGAAAGGCAGATCGTCCACGTTGGAGAGAAAGGGGGGAAGGCAACCCCGCCGGTCAAATGCCACCCCTGCATATATTGCTGAGAAGTATTTGTTGGGAGGGGCCCACGAGAGCCACCTGTCTCTTTTTGACCCAGGAGGGGGGAGACATGGGCAGGCACGGGCAGGTGCTACATTGCTTTGGCATTAACCCACATTTAAAGGTACATTGGGAAAAAAACAGGACACCTGTGACTCACATGTTTACATCCATTGGGGGTGTTGTGGGGTATGCAATGTGAAATGTGTTTATATTCATACTGCCATTGTATTGCCATGCTGTGTTCACTTTACTTTGTGATTTTGCATGCAATAGTGATGTAGAAAAGTTTACATGTGTGTGTGCATATGTGAGTTAGGTGTGAGTGAGATTAGCTAGGAAGCCCCACTAGGTGTAGTTTAGGGTGCCCAGCTAATCGGGGGAGAATGTAACACCCCCCTAGTGGTGTTCTAGTAAAATCCTGCACTTCAGCGAATACAGGAGGGGTCACCTAGAGGGTAAGCTAGAAGTTTATAAAAAGTTACATAAACTGGTTACCATAGTGATAACCCAGCGCAGCCTGTGAGACTGAGTGAGAGGAAGGAGGGGCTGTCATTAAGGGGAATAGGAATAGAGAGGGACAGAGAGGAGGAGAGACAGAGGAGAGGAGGAGAGACAGAGGAGAGGAGAGATGTAGCTGGGGACCTGGGGTGGAAGCTCCCAGGCTCCCCCTGCATTGCCTGGCTGTCTGAGCATGGTGACTGCACCAGGGCAAGGAATGTGTGCCCTGGATGAGGGGGAGAACTCCATGCCACTATAGATAACCCACGAGAGAGGGGGACACTTTGCATGGAAGAGGCCCTGGAGTGAGGGCTGCTACAAGAGGCATGGTAGCTGTAGTGTCAGATCCTGAGGCTGAGAGTACACAGAGTGACGTGTCAGAGCACAGGAGACATCATCCCCGCAGAGGAGGGATGAGCTGCAGTTGAGAGGTACATAGAGTGTGTCAGAGCTGCATGGAGGAGAAGCTGCCTGCCTATTAGCATCCATGTGAGTGCCCCTGCAGAGGAGGGTGATCTTCAGTGAGTATGGAGTGCAATAGACATGTGATTTATGTTATTTAACATCTGGATAACATTAAGAACTGTGCTGGAGAGAGTGAGGAGATGTAAATATATTTTTCTTTATTGCTGCAACCATTATGATTATCGTGCTGGAGGAAGAGGAGTGTAAATAAAAGTCCAGTTTATCATAGAGATGGTCTAGCGCCCAAATTATTGTGACTTTTACACTGCATTACAAAGTGACATTACCTGTGTCCCACTAACTACAAAGAAACACCTGCATGTGCAGGGACCCCCTGATCATTTACACCCATGCCCATCAGCTAGCCAGGGCTTGAGAAGGAGGTGCACTGTGTACCCATGGCACCCCACATTACACACAGTGACAGGGGGTTACATAAGAAACATCATCTTTCAACTCAGCGTATTCTAAAGGTCATACACCATCACAGCACAGACGTGCTTCAAGTCATGGTTTTTGTCTCTCTCGGTATTGATACTTTGAAACACCTGTATGCAATCTTTATGGTTTGAACACATTCATCTTCAGTTCTTCTTGCCCAATGTAACTTGAAAAGCAGCCAATTTTATCTTCATATAGATGAAGCACTTTCTTTATAGAAAAACCATTTCACTTGCCTTAGGAGGTGGGCACTACAATACCCAGCATGTGTCACAGTAAGCTTTTCTTTTTAATTCACCTTGCTCTTTAACTTTGCACAGGTACAGCCGATTCCCAACTAGTGTGTTGCAAATTCACAGACTTTCTTCAGCAAATACATATTTGGGTTTTCTTTCTTAATCCCTTCATTTCCAGTCTTATTGAACAGATCTGCTTTACAGTAATTAACATAGCTCAGTCTATGAAAGCAATTATTTCTTTGCAGAGCAGAACATTTTTTAGTTGCTACTGAATGATTTTGCAAACACAATTATTCTCTTCTGTAATTCCAACACAGAAATATCCATATAACACAGACAAGCCCAACTCCTCTTACATCTCCATACATGCAGCAAGCACTCTCTTTAAACATTACGTCATAGCAGGATTTGTAACTCACATCCACGTTGTTCTCCGCTTCTCACTACTGCTGTGCAGAAACAATCCAGTTTTTAGTTGCTGTTATCCACATAACATACACAGACCTTTAAATGCAAGACTTTCTCCACTGTGTCTGTCACTTTAAATTTTTTATGGGCGCAATATGAAGTGCAGTTACTCGCATTTTCCACCAAATATTATAAGATCGCATTGGGGTTACCGTCTTTTGGGGTAGACAGCTGCACTTCAGACAGATCAGCTAAGGATATCACACCAGTCAATTGTTTTGGTTTTAGACACAGCTAGTTGTATTCACCATTTTAAAAACAAACAAAACATTAACAAAAGTTCCTAGCCTGTCTGGCTTCTTACTAACACACAGGAACACCCTCTCACAAGTGAGGGACCTTGTCTCCCATACACATACAAAATACAGGACTTACTGGTCACCGTTGGCAGTGTCTCTCAGGAGGCATCCAACCTCCTTCCCAGGTCTGAGAGAGAGCGAGGAAACTGCCTGGTAGTTTTTTATTAGCAACTTGCAGGTGCAACATCCGATTACTAGCAGCTGATTGAAAAAGCTGTAATGGGCCTTATAAATGGAGACCACCCTTTTCTCTCCATTTATACCACAGGGATCCTTACCAGTTTTTCCTAAAGCTGAACACACTCTCTGGGAAGGTTTTCACAAACACCAACAATCTTCCTGTGCTTTTAAAGCATATAAGACAGAAAGCATGGGACATACTTTATAATGTCTGTCATTTGCCACTTTCCCAGTGAAATACACTAATATTTTTGATTATTACTCAAATCATTTTTTTTTAATTTTTTTACACATTGTGGTTCAGCTACAAAAGTTAGAGACTGGTAAAATCCTCTCTCTAGTAAGAGTGCACCAAGTTTTTTGTAAATATATAATGGGCAATACATCTAATATATAAATGCTTAGTGGCTTCTGTGTGTGGAAAAAAAAAACAAGTTGCAGCGCCACCTGCTGGGCAGAGTTATACACTGCCCTACTTAATTCTTAGTGTGTGTGGGAAAAAAAATTCAAAAAGGGCTGAAATTTGGTAGGGCTCAAACTCATTTTCGTGAGGTAATTTTACCTCATGAACACACATGTGTAGAGGCGTGCGTTAGTGTGTGTGTGTGTGTAAAAAACTATTTTCTCAGAAAGGGCTCATCCAATTGACCTGAAATTTGGTATACTGACATTATTTGACAAGAAAAATAGAATAGTCAAGTCAGTTAACTTCCATCATCCCCCCTTCCCCCCGTGGGAGGGGTAGTAAAGGCTAAATTTACGAGTTGAGGGGTCAAACTCATTTTCGTGAGGTAATTTTACCTCATGAACACACATTAAAAAGGCCGCTTGCGTCGGGAAGTAACGCTCTTCCCCTGAGGAGGCCTGGGCTAGGTCCAAATGCATGACAAGAACCTTTTTAAGACCTTAAGTAGCTTGATTTGACTAGAATGCATGAGTATCATGCACGGGTTAACTTGTATACTCATATGTACGCAAATTCTCAATCATTGATGCCACTGCACGTATATACATACTTCCGTGTATAATATGAACATTTATTAACTACTGAATATGTGGATGCACTGATCACTTTGTTTTGCTGAAATGTGCCAATAATCTGCCTGTGTTTTGCATAATCAAGGCTGTAATGGGAACGTGGATATGGAAAAAGTAAATCCCTACTAATGCTTTCTTAACCAAGATTCTACATAATCTGCTATGCATTCTCTTATTATCACCCCCCTGGACTACTGTATTCCCCTCACCCATCTATCCCAGCTTCAATCCATCATAAATGCTGCAACAAGAATGATCTTCCTCTCTATCTTGTCCACATCTGTCATACCACTCTGCAGATCACTACACTGGGTCAGGGTGTCCTCCAAAATACAATTCAAATTATTTACCTACAAAGTAGGGGTGTGCACCGGGCACTTTTAGTGTTTTGGGTTTTGGGTTCTGATTAGCTTGAGGTTTTGGGTTCTGATTTGTTTTGCCAAAACACCTGACGAAAGGTTTTGGTTCTGATTTAGGGTTTTGGGTTCTGATTTATTTTTTAAAAAGCATAAAAAGCACTAAAATCCAGTTTTTTGGTGGTTTTTTTACACTCCTACGCTATTATTAATAGAGATGGTCACTGACCCCCGTGTTTTGGTTTTGGATTCGGTTTTGGATCTGGATTACCGTCGTGTTTTGGTTTTGGTTTTGGTTTTGCAAAACCTCCATTGCGTGTTTTGGTTTTGGTTTTGGTTTTGTTTGGTTTTGTTTTGCTATTTTTTGGGAAAATCCATGTTTTTGGGCCTAAATTAACCCAATTTAGTGCTCCAACTGTTTTAGAGACAAGTAATCTAATTGTTGAGGTAATAAATCATCCCAAAAAACAGTTTAATTCTTCGTTGGTAGGCCTATTCTACACACAAAACAGATTGTCTTCCTCTCCATCTATGCATATTGGCAATGCAGCCATCGTCTTTGAATGTATATTACACCCTACACTTATAGTTAAATATGTAAAGAAATGGAAAAAGCCAGTTTGGTTTCTGTCTCTCAAGGCCCCCCTCCACTTGTATAAAATACCAAAAAATTCAGCCATTATAGACTGTACAATATTAATTGACATGGAGAAAGCCAGTTTGGTTTCTGTCTCTCAAGGCCCCCCTCCACTTGTATAAAATACCCAAAAATTCAGCCATTATAGACTGTACAATATTAATTGACATGGAGAAAGCCAGTTTGGTTTCTGTCTCTCTAGGCCCCCCTCCACTTGTATAAAATACTAAAAAATTCAGCCATTATAGACTGTACAATATTAATTGACATGGAGAAAGCCAGTTTGGTTTCTGTCTCTCTAGGCCCCCCTCCACTTGTATAAAATACTAAAAAATTCAGCCATTATAGACTGTACAATATTAATTGACATGGAGAAAGCCAGTTTGGTTTCTGTCTCTCTAGGCCCCCCTCCACTTGTATAAAATACTAAAAAATTCAGCCATTATAGACTGTACAATATTAATTGACATGGAGAAAGACAGTTTGGTTTCTGTCTCTCTAGGCCCCCCTCCACTTGTATAAAATACTAAAAAATTCAGCCATTATAGACTGTACAATATTAATTGACATGGAGAAAGCCAGTTTGGTTTCTGTCTCTCTAGGCCCCCCTCCACTTGTATAAAATACTAAAAAATTCAGCCATTATAGACTGTACAATATTAATTGACATGGAGAAAGACAGTTTGGTTTCTGTCTCTCTAGGCCCCCCTCCACTTGTATAAAATACTAAAAAATTCAGCCATTATAGACTGTACAATATTAATTGACATGGAGAAAGCCAGTTTGGTTTCTGTCTCTCTAGGCCCCCCTCCACTTGTATAAAATACTAAAAAATTCAGCCATTATAGACTGTACAATATTATGAAAAATGGACAAAGCCAGTTTAGGGTCACTCTGTCTATGACACCCTACCCTTAAGGATAAATTGCCCTAACAGCAGCCTTTCAAGATGGTATGTGATATGGAAATGCCACAAGTCCCTTTCCTCTTTGGGGGTAGATTGCACCCTACACTTACATAGAAAGTTTTAAAAAGATGTTATCGGCATCATCTTCAGCTTCATCCTCACCCTCATCAGTGTTATCGTCATCATCACAGACTATCAATTCATCGCCGCTTGAATCCGCCATTAGAGAACAGTCAGTGCTTGCATGTCTTGGATGGTGAAGGCCTTCCTCGTGGAAGATGTAGTTCATTTTTATAAACATCATTTTCTCCACATTTTTGGGAAGTAACCTTCTACGGCGATCACTGACTAAGTTCCCTGCTGTGCTGAACACTCGTTCAGAGTACACACTGGAGGGTGGGCAGCTTAGGTATTGCAAAGCAAGTTTGTACATGGGTTTCCAAATAGCTTGCTTTTCTTCCCAGTAAGGAAAGGGACTGTCTGACATTTCCATATCAACTACCTCTTGAAAGTAATCCTCCACCATCCTTTGCATGTTTATACTCATATTGGATGGACTTATGGGCAAAGTGACACTTTTTTTTGAAAAATCCTTCAAACCAGCCCAGATGTTAAATTGTTCTCGTCTGCCCCCTGTGTCTTCCCTGCTTCTTTTTTGGAAATTTAATTTTTTACGAGCAACAGCTTGAGAAAGTGAAGGAGGACACGTCGTCAAGCCGAGGCCCAGTTCAGCGGCCAACTTGCTGAGCAATAGCTCCTTGCAAAAGTTCACATCTCGCTCATTTACAAGTAAAGACTCAATGTAGGTTTTAAACCTTGGATCAAGCACAGTGGCCAAAACGTACTGATCCGAGTTCAAGATCTTAATAACTCGAGGATCATTGTGAAGCGAATTAAGTACTTGATCGACAAGGCCAACATACTTTGCTGAATTGCTTGCTTTCAGCTCCTCCTTCATTTTCTCAAGCTGCTTTTCCAATAGTCTAATTAAAGGAATGACTTGGCTCAAACTAGCAGAGTCTGCACTGACCTCACATGTCACAACTTCAAATGGTTTCAGCACCTTGCACAGCACTGAAAGGATTCCCCACTGTGCAAGAGTGAAATACATCCCCCCTCCTTTCCCAATGTCATGACTTGTGCAATATGCTTGGATGGCTTTGCGCTGTTCCTCCATCCTCTGAAGCATGTACAGGGTGGAATTCCACCGAGTTACCACCTCTTGCTTAAGTTGGTGGCAGGGCAAGTTAAACTGCTCTTGGAGCTGCTGTAATCTCCTACATGCTGTGGCTGAATGCCTGAAATGGCCTGAAATTTTACGGGCCACCGAAAGCATCTCCTGCACCTCACGGTTGTTTCGTAGGAAGCTCTGCACCACCAAGTTGATGGTGTGAGCAAAACAGGGAATATGTTGGAAATCACCCAGCTGTAATGCTCGCACTATATTGTTGGCGTTATCTGAAATGACATACCCTGGGGAGAGTCCGAGTGGTATAAGCCATGCATCAATCACATCTCTCAGTTTGCGTAACAAATTGTCAGCCGTATGCCTGTTAGTGAAGCCGGTGATACAAAGAGTGGCCTGCCTGTGACAAATGTTACGTAGTGGTGTACATGCTGCTGCTGTTCCTGCTGGTGAAGGTGAATGACCAACCCAGTGGGCTGTCACAGTCATATAGTCTTTGGTTTGGCCACTTCCACTTGTCCACATATCTGTGGTTAAGTGAACAGTGGGCAGAATGGCATTTTTCAGCGCAATCTCTACATTTTTACACACTTTTTGGTATAGTTGTGGAATAGCTTTACGGGAGAAATGGTGTCGCGATGGAATTCTGTAACGCGGACACAAAACCTCAATTAACTGTGAAAAACCAGCTGCGTTTATGGTGGAGATTGGACGCAGATCTAACACTAACATTGCAGCCATGGCGTCTGTGATTCGCTTGGCGACTGGGTGACTGCTGTCATATTTGCTTCCCTCGCAAAGGATTGTTTCACAGTTAATTGCTGAAATGTAGGACTGCTCATTTTATTCACCTGCCTCTGGGATGACGATTCACCCCCAGCAGCAGCAACAGCAGCAGCAGGACTAACGCTTTCTTCAGAGGAATCAATAATAGTGCCGGAGTCATCCAGCCTTAAGTGGGATGCCGGGCTAACTCCGAGCGCTACTGAGGATATTGATGAGGATGGTGTGGTGGGTGTATTTTGTGGCCGTCGGTATGTCGGTGAGCGGAGGGTCTTAGCTGATGAGGGAGTGCTTGTATTCTTTTGGGAAGAACTTTCAGCTTTTCCCAACACTTTGCCATGAACTCTCGTTAAATGGCGTAACATAGACGAGGTTCCAAGATGGTTAAGGTCCCTCCCTCGACTGACTGTGGCTTCACATACACTACAAATGGCTATACAATTGTTGTCTGGATTTGGGTAGAAATAATTCCACACATAAGAAGTGGATTTTTTTGTTTTATGCCCAGGCATGACAATGGCCTTTTTCTTGTCACGTGCCAGAACTGCTGCCACTGGTGCAGGACTTACACAAACAACCTCATCCTCATCAACATCCTCATTAGCGCCCTCGTCGCCTACACAAATCTCCCCCTCATCCTCTTCTAATTCCAAAGTGGCATCCTCAATTTGGGTATCACCGGCTACACTCGGGCTATTAAGGCACACATCAGCAGAATGCTCACGATTAGACATCCCACTGTTGGATGGACTCTCCACAGGGATTGTTGTCATTTGTGAATCAGAGCAAATATTCTCCTGTAATGCCTCACTGGTATCTTGCAGCTCAGCTTTGACGCGTAACAGTAGTTGTGCACCAATTGTAGGCTGGGTAACTTTTTGGGATCTGCCACTAATAGCCAAAGGTGAAGGCCTCATTCTCTCTTTGCCACTGCGTGTGTAGAATGGCATGCTTGCAATTTTTTTTTTATCGTCACTTAACTTTTGCTCAGTTACACTTCGTTTTCGCTTCAATACAGTAAATTTTTTTTTGGTTTTTGTTTTTTGCACTAATTTGAAAACACTCTGTTGTTTGACATCGCCTTGGCCAGATGACGTACTGGGAACACTAACATCAGGACTGGTGACAGAACCTGGTTGCTCATTTAGATCATATGTGGACTGCTTTGAATCCATTGCGTAGATACTGCTGACAGATATGACTTTTGACAGCCAGAAATATTAATGCACAATTAGAGAGGACACCCCAAAAACACTGAGGAGTGCTAACATTTATTGAGTAGATACTGCTGACAGATATGACTTTTGACAGCCAGAAATATTAATGCACAATTAGGGAGGACACCCCAAAAACACAGAGGAGTGCTAAAATTTATTGAGTAGATACTGCTGACAGATATGACTTTTGACAGCCAGAAATATTAATGCACAATTAGAGAGGACACCCCAAAAACACTGAGGAGTGCTTAAAATTATTGAGTAGATACTGCTGACAGATATGACTTTTGACAGCCAGAAATATTAATGCACAATTAGGGAGGACACCCCAAAAACACAGAGGAGTGCTAAAATTTATTGAGTAGATACTGCTGACAGATATGACTTTTGACAGCCAGAAATATTAATGCACAATTAGAGAGGACACCCCAAAAACACTGAGGAGTGCTTAAAATTATTGAGTAGATACTGCTGACAGATATGACTTTTGACAGCCAGAAATATTAATGCACAATTAGGGAGGACACCCCAAAAACACAGAGGAGTGCTAAAATTTATTGAGTAGATACTGCTGACAGATATGACTTTTGACAGCCAGAAATATTAATGCACAATTAGAGAGGACACCCCAAAAACACTGAGGAGTGCTTAAAATTATTGAGTAGATACTGCTGACAGATATGACTTTTGACAGCCAGAAATATTAATGCACAATTAGGGAGGACACCCCAAAAACACAGAGGAGTGCTAAAATTTATTGAGTAGATACTGCTGACAGATATGACTTTTGACAGCCAGAAATATTAATGCACAATTAGAGAGGACACCCCAAAAACACTGAGGAGTGCTTAAAATTATTGAGTAGATACTGCTGACAGATATGACTTTTGACAGCCAGAAATATTAATGCACAATTAGGGAGGACACCCCAAAAACACAGAGGAGTGCTAAAATTTATTGAGTAGATACTGCTGACAGATATGACTTTTGACAGCCAGAAATATTAATGCACAATTAGAGAGGACACCCCAAAAACACTGAGGAGTGCTTAAAATTATTGAGTAGATACTGCTGACAGATATGACTTTTGACAGCCAGAAATATTAATGCACAATTAGAGAGGACACCCCAAAAACACTGAGGAGTGCTTAAAATTATTGAGTAGATACTGCTGACAGATATGACTTTTGACAGCCAGAAATATTAATGCACAATTAGGGAGGACACCCCAAAAACACAGAGGAGTGCTAAAATTTATTGAGTAGATACTGCTGACAGATATGACTTTTGACAGCCAGAAATATTAATGCACAATTAGAGAGGACACCCCAAAAACACTGAGGAGTGCTTAAAATTATTGAGTAGATACTGCTGACAGATATGACTTTTGACAGCCAGAAATATTAATGCACAATTAGAGAGGACACCCCAAAAACACTGAGGAGTGCTTAAAATTATTGAGTAGATACTGCTGACAGATATGACTTTTGACAGCCAGAAATATTAATGCACAATTAGAGAGGACACCCCAAAAACACTGAGGAGTGCTAACATTTATTGAGTAGATACTGCTGACAGATATGACTTTTGACAGCCAGAAATATTAATGCACAATTATGGGGGACAACCCAAAAGCGCTGGGGAGTGCCAAATATGAAGAAAAAATAATAAACCTCTATCCTCCTCTCTGCACTAGCGATTTTGGTTAGAGCAATTGCAAGAACAATATTGTATTCTTTCTCTGTCCCTGCTCTAATTAGCCTATGACTACACCCTGCTCTCTCCCTCTGTCAAATGGCGATGGATTGCTGTGGAGGCGTGTATTTATAAAGTTGAAGTATCGCGAGAACCGAGTCCCGAGATCCGACGACGTCACAATGACGTTCGGCCTCGATTTGGATTCGGAATTGGCGGGAGAGTACCGAGCTGCTCAGCTCGGTACTCGGATACCCAAAGTTCGGGTGGGTTCGGTTCTCGGAGAACCGGACCCGCCCATCTCTAATTATTAACCTCAATAACATTCAATAACAATCATTTCCACTAATTTCCAGTCTATTCTGAACACCTCACACCTCACAATATTGTTTTTAGTCCAAAACGTTGCACCGAGGTAGCTTTCTGGACTGCGTAGTGGAGTGGCCCCGGTACCCAATTTGGTACCGGGGCCACAATACCTCCTCCAACTGGTCTCAATTCCACTGCACATATGGCTGCTCTTCCATCCTCTGCAGCATATAGAGGGTGGAGTTCTAGCACGTCAATACCTCTTGTTTTCGATCATGACAGTGCATTTTAATTATTTTTGGATTTAACCCCAACACTGAATGTAGTTTAATATCTGATACGCAGCTATCTGGACTGCGTAGTGGAGTGGCCCCGGTACCCAATTTGGTACCGGGGCCACAATACCTCCTCCAAATGGTCTCAATTCCACTGCACATAGGGCTGCTCCTCCATCCTCTGCAGCATATAGAGGGTGGAGTTCTAGCGCGTCAATACCTCTTGTTTTCGATCATGACAGTGCATTTTAATTATTTTTGGATTTGTCCCCAACACTGAATGTAGTTTAATATCTGATACGCAGCTATCTGGACTGCGTAGTGGAGGGGCCCCGGTACCCAATTTGGTACCAGGGCCACAATACCTCCTCCAACTGGTCTCAATTCCACTGCACATATGGCTCCTCCTACCTCCTCCAACTGGTCTGAATTCCACTGCACAGATGGCGGACACCGGATGCACGTCTAACACCAACATAGCTGTTAAGGCCGCAGTTATCCGCTTTGCCATAGGATGACTACTGTCGTACTTTGTGCTCATGGCAAACGACTGTTGGACGGTCACATAATGCCAAAAAAAGAGGTGCAAGATGGAATTGTCCTTGGGCCCTCCCACCCACCCTTATGTTGTTGAAATAGGACATGCACACTTTAACAAACCAATCATTTCAGCGAAAGGGCCTACCAAACAACTGTGGCTGAAATGATTGGTTTGTTTGGGCCCCCACACCAAAAAAGCTATTCATCTCTCCCTGTACAAACTAAACAGGCTCTACTGAGGCAAGATGTCGTCCTCATCCTCTGATTCCTCTCCCCCTTCAGTGTGTACTTCCTCGTCCTCACACATTATCAATTCGTCCCCGCTGGACTCCACAACCACAGGTCCCTCTGTAGTATCTGGAGGCCAGTGCTGTACTTGATTGAGGAATTGATAATTCAGTTTTATGAACATCATTTTTTCAATGTTCTGCGTAAGCAACCTCCTTCGCCGCTCAGTGACCAGGTTACCCGCTGCACTAAAAACTCTTTCGGAGTAAACACTGGAGTGGGGACAACTCAGGTAACTTGGGACTGCACAAACAATGAACGTAGTAATAGAAATGGCAGTTCCTGTTTTTTGGGACTGCACGAACAATGAACGTAGTAATGGAAATGGCAGTTCCTCTTTTTTGGGACTGCACAAACAATGAACGTAGTATTAGAAATGGCAGTTCCTCTATTTTGGAACTACAGAAACAATGAATGTAGTAATAGAAATGGCAGTTCCTCTTTTTTGGAATTACAGAAACAATGAACATAGTAATAGAAATGGCAGTTCCTCTTTTTTGGGACTGCACAAACAATGAACGTAGTAATAGAAATGACAGTTCCTCTTTTTTGGAACTACAGAAACAATGAACGTAGTAATAGAAATGGCAGTTCCTCTTTTTTGGGACTGCACAAACAATGAACGTAGTAATAGAAATGGCAGTTCCTCTTTTTTGGAACTACAGAAACAATGAACGTTGTAATAGAAATGGCAGTTCCTCTTTTTTGGAACTACAGAAACAATATACGTAGTAATAGAAATGACAGTTCCTCTTTTTTGGAACTACAGAAACAATGAATGTAGTAATAGAAATGGCGTTCCTCTTTTTTGGAACTACAGAAACAATGAACGTAGTAATAGAAATGGCAGTTCCTCTTTTTTGGAACTACAGAAACAATGAACGTTGTAATAGAAATGGCAGTTCCTCTTTTTTGGAACTACAGAAACAATGAACGTAGTAATAGAAATGGTAGTTCCTCTTTTTTGGGACTGCAAGAATATATTGCTCTATAATATTTTTTATACTTTTTCAATTATTTTTTTATATTTTTTTTTTATAAAAATTGGGGGTTTTTTTGGTATTTTTTAAAAAAATTTAAATAATTTTTGGCTAATTAACAAATTGCTATGGACTTATCAGAAACAAATACAGGACAAAAAAGCACCACTGGACTCAGCAGCACAGACACTGGCCAAAGCACCACTGGACTCAGCAGGACAAAGCACCACTTGACTAAAGTAATCAGCAGGACAGAGCACATCAACCTCCCTCTTCAGTAACCACAGGGAGAATGAAGATGGCGGCCGCCAGCGGGGCATTTATGAGATCCGAGTCTCGCGAGATCCGACACAAGACTTGGATGTCATAGCCTCGTTTTGCATTCCTTGGGCGGCCGGAAGTACCCGAACAGTGCTCGGATCCCGTCGGATCCGCACTGTTCGGGTGGGCTCGGATTAGCGAAATCCGAGCCCGCTCATCTCTACTACAAAGCCCTCAACAACACCACCCATTCATACATCTCAAATCTCATATCAAAACACTCTTCCTCCCGCCCTCTTAAATCTACCTCTGACCTGCACCTCACCTCTGGTATCTACCTCTCACTCCTGCCTACAAGACTTCTCCTGCTTTGCTCCACACTTATGGAATTCCCTAACACTTCTGATCAGACTCTCGCACAGCTTTACAATGTTTAAACGCTCTCTGACAACCTATCTCTTTATTAGAGCTTACCCTACTTCCATCTATACTACCCACACTAACACACCTTCATAACGGTACCAATCTTCTCTCTGAGCCACTCATTCCTCTTGTCTCAGGTGTGTCCTCTTTCAATAGGATTGTATGTTCCCTCCCGAGCAGGGTCCTCCATATTCTTTGTTTTCAAGTCTGCATTTATTTGGTCTAAATTGTATGTCCCTGTTTTATGACTGTCCTGTTTTCCCCACTGTCTGTCGGGGGGGACATCTGAACAGTCTTTAGTTCAAGTGTCAGCTAGTACAGCACAGTGGCTTAGTGGCTAGCACTTCTGCCTTACAGCACTGGGGTCATGAGTTCAATTCCCGACCATGGCCTTATCTGTGTGGAGTTTGTATGTTCTTCACATGTTTGCGTAGGTTTCCTCCGGGTGCTCCGGTTTCCTCCCACACTCCAAAAACATACTGGAAGGTTAATTGACTGCTAACAAATTGATCATAGTCTGTGTGTCTATGTGTATGTTAGGGAATTTAGACTGTAAGCCCCAATGGGACAGGGACTGATGTGAGTGAGTTCTCTGTACAGTGCTTGCGAGCCAGTGGCGCTATATAAATAAATGATGATGATGATGAAGTGTCAAAGTGTGTACTTTTTAATGTTTCGATTTATGCACATAAAAGGTTTATCCTGCATTTCATACACCAGAAAGGTGAAACTACACTTTCCACCCCCAAAATCATTTTAATATTTCGCTTCACAACACAAAATCACATTTAAGAAGTGAATGTAAGTGCCCAGAATACATTAAACTAGGAACGGCCCCATCCACCCACCTACTCAGATGGTTGAATCGTTTCCAACTTCCCCAGTTTGGCCACCTTGGCACACTAATCTACTGGCAGAAGTGGATCCTCAGATATTCAGTTTTGTTAACGAGTCTTTATCTACTATGAGAGAAATTGTTTTAACTTCTGTAGGATATAGGATGAATCAGTTCTTAGGCATCATTAGCCTGGCATGTGTTGTGACTGCACAAACTGGTAAAGCCAAAGATGAAAACAAGAGCGAACGAGCAACCTTGGAGGACCTCCGTTCCTATGCCATGATCACAGAGCTTGGTCCTAGAGCAAATCCGTTGATTAACTTTTACTGACTGTTCTGGTTGGGGTAAAGCTATTTCCTCATAATTAGCAGGGTAGGACTGAGACCATATAAAACAGAGCAGCCCACACATGTGTATGAGCCAAAGATTTTCTTACATTTTCCTTGCAATTGCGTCTATTGGCTCCATAACCCTCTCTGTCCGGTGCATGCCAAGGTTGCAGGCGGACCGCCCTATTAGAAGCTGGCCTGGGAGGCTGAGTGAAGTTGAGCAACCTATTCTAACATAAATTTGAAAGCCAAAACCAGCCAACAATTGCTATCAGTCACATTGAGTAACACGTTGAGCCACGAGCACAAATTAAGCAGTAAATGCACATATATCATACAATTAAATGCAACCTTTATCTGTGTGAGATGTATTATGTTAAACTCAAGATAAAACAAGGAGTGAAATATTCATAATATGGTCAAAGAATGATCACAATTAGAGATGCTCACTGACCCCCGTCAACCGGTTTTGGTTTTGGTTTTGGTTTTGGATCTGGAATAGCTTCATGTTTTGGTTTTGGTTCTGGCCAAACCCCCCTCGTGTGTTTTGGTTTTGGTTTTTTTTTAGAAAAAATCCTAAAATATGCTAAAATCACATAACTTTGCTCTTTTTTTTGTCCCTACATTATTATTAACCTCAATAACAATAATTTCAAGTCATTTGCAGTCATTTTAGACCACCTCACAGGTCACAATATTATTTTCATACACTTTCGGACAAATACTGCAGCGACCTGGCTGGATGGTAAGCGACAGAGCAATGACACAAACACACGGCAGTTCCTAGCACATCTAGGACACATTGGCACACAGCAGTGGCAGAAAAGAAAAATGGGGGTCCGACCTCCCTCCCACCGCTATGTTCGATCTTAAAAAAGAATTCAAAACTCGCAAGATCCAAGATCCGACGACGTCATGATGACGTTTTGCCTCGTTTTCGATTCCGACAGTACCAAGCCAGCTCGACTCGGTACTCAGATTCCCTAAGTTCGGGTGTGTTCGGTTTCCGAGGAACCGAGCCTGAGCATCTCTAATCACAATACAGTGTGGTTCCACTTTTACTGTAATAATACGCTATTGTAAAACAGTGATGAGCAAATGGGGAGATGTGGTACCTGTCACCTATACAAAGTGTAGGAAATTAGGACTTAGTTATATGATTGATGCATGTCTCAGCTATCACACTGATTTGTAGTGAATTATGTAGGTTGTTTTCTCATGCATACTGGGTTCAGGCCACAAAATAACTCTCTGCAGGTGCAATGTACACTGTAAGAAGATATTATAATTTGTTTCCCTGGTACTCAGTGACTCAAAACATAAACACTATTCAAAAAGTTCACATTATTCCAGCACCTGCTTTTAGTTCACCCTAAAACAGTTTCAGTGCTGGGTTGAAGTATTCTAGATCAATAGCGCCATCTTCTGGCTTCTGAAGCAATATAGCTATATCTATCTATATCTATTTATATATATTGCATATATATAGAATGTATATTTTTATACATTGTATAAAAACAGTTCAATGTGTTAATCACCAATCAGAGTGGCTTCCTCATGCTCTGCCCAATCAAACCAAAGTTGCTCTGATTGGTTATCACGGACAACCTAGGTGGCCTGTCACTTACATTGAGTCATTTTTTGTTTAAACCTTTGGGATTGAAAGCTGCAAGACTGATTTAGGTGACTAACAACTGGGTAAAAAGAGGGTCTGTGGGGAATGTATATTTTAATACATGTTTGTTTCTCCAGTGTGTCTCTCTTTTTTTTTTTTTACAATAGTTTTTGGCTGGAGCTCTGTAAATCCTACTTCTACAAGTGCCAGCACGCTTTGGCCACCATGGGTATGCTGGCACTTGTTCTACAATCACCGGCTAACCCAAGACATTTAGAGCTACCAGGACTTGCTGGGATCGGTAGTGCACCAGCAAAAAATGTTGACATTTTTCTTTAAATATTTTATAATACCAACAGCCGCTGGCAAGGGATGTTGAGAGGAGCCCTAGTGCATTCAGCACAGGTCTGATTTTTTGTGGAAGGGCCACATTACTTTGTGTGGCCGATTCCCCTAGGGCTGCAAGAATATTAATAGGGTGACCCTGTACTTCGGGTTTCCCTGTTACAGTGTCATCTGTCATAGCATAGAGTTGGTAGCAGCAATTTCGGAGTAATATTCACGCTGCTCATCCCCCTGATATGGCCACTACCAGCTTAGGCTTTGAGCCCTTGGGGTAAATTTATCAAGCTGAGAGTTTTTCGGCGGGTTTGAAAAAGTGGAGATGTTGCCTATAGCAACCAATCAGATTCTAGCTGTCATTTATTTAGTACATTCTACAAAATGACAGCTAGACTCTGATTGGTTGCTATAGGCAACATCTCCATTTTTACAAACCTGCAGTTTAGTAAATATACCCCAAAATGTCTGCCTGAACCCTACATCTCTCACCTGACAACCTAACCTGTAAGGTATAACAAAATATGTGAGCAATGTCATGTATCATCACTAATCAATATTTATGAGAGAGTTTGCTAATCGCCTTCAGCTAATCGTATAAAATAAAAATGATAATGGAGACGTCGCAAAACATAAATCCACCCATGTTAAATTATTTTACCAGCATTATTGGGCAACTGCTTTTTTTATTTTTATTTATATTTTGGTCAAATTAACTTTCGCTATAACATTTCTCCATCACCTCACAAGATCCCCAGCCTGATAATAGAGGGCCTGATTCATTAAGGATCTTAAATGAAGAGGTATCTTATTTCAGTCTCCTGGACAAAACCATGTTACAATGCAAGGGGTGCAAACTCAGGGGCGCACAGAGGATTTTTCGGGGGGGTTCCCTCCGCCCCCGAAAAAAAATAAATCCTAGAAACCTGCCGTGCATGCGCGGCAGCTGCGTTTTGGCTGCACTGTAGTATACAGCAGCCGCGGCGCTGTCAAAGAAGCGTCCGCGGCGGTGCTGTATACAATACAGCAACGCCGCGGACGCTTCTTAGACAGCGCCGCGGCTGCTGTATACTACAGTGCCGATATGTAGGGCACTTTTTAGCGGAGGGGGGGGGTTTCTGGAGACCCAGAAACCCCCCCCCCCCTTGCTTGCGCCACTGAAACTAGTATTCTGTTTTGCATGTAAGTTAAATACTGACTTTTTTCATGTAGCACACAAATATCAGCTTTAAATTTCAGTGTACAAATAGGCTATCAAGTATTTGTGTGTTACATGACAAAACAGTCAGTATTTAACTTATGTGCAAAACTGAAAACTAGTTTGCACCCCTTGCATTGTAACATGGTTTTGTCCAGGAGACTGAAATAAGATACCGCTTCATTTAAGATCCTTAATGAATCAGGCCCAGAGTTTGGAAATTATTGCACAATAGGCAAAACTGTTTCCAAAATCTACCAGGAGATGGCGACAGACACTATTTTTTTTTCACACTGTACAATTGGTACACTCAAAGTAAAAGGCTGTGGAGTATGTTGGTGCTATATAAATAAATGGTAATAAATAATCTGATAATGTGAAGTGTATTCAGTTCTGGCTTGTAAAAGTCAGTATTAATCATGCTTTCAGATAGGACTAGATGATCGTCTTATAGAATTCTATGGAATAGACAAAGGTGTTCTGGGCAGATATTGTAATTTGATCAATACAGCAAAAGTATTTACTTCAAGTTCTACAGTTAAAGATAAAGAAACTCAACACGCTGGATAGTTGTTTTTTGCAGTGGCAGCTGGGTATCGCTGTCACAGGAATAAAGTAATGTTAAACAACATAGGCATGCACTTATGGGACTTTCCATTTCTATGTGGCCATGGATGATCATCCTTATCCATTCCTCCTTACCTCCTTACCTTTTACCCTGTGTTTGTGCCTGGCCCTCTCTCCCACCAATGACAAAACACCAAAAAATGGGAGCCCACAAGTCGACATGTGCACCCTCCTACATGTACAGACAACAAGAGAGGCAGACAGAAGCGTCTGCCTATGAAATGTACAGCACTGGAGAGTGACAATACTGGCCAACATTCTCTTAATCCCCTCCGGGAAATCCCGGATGGGAGGTTAAGTAGTAACTATGACGGGGGCGTTACTCAGTGATTTGCATCACTTTTGGCCTCGCACCCCACATCGCAAAGCCGCAATCGCACTATGCCATGGGAGGGGGGAATGCAGCATTCGCAGCAAATCGCGTAATTGAGGTCCCATGCCTCCCAATTCACTAGGAAGTGGGCAGAACTTGGGAGGGTGGCCTGTTCTCATGGGAGTTCTGGAGAACTACCTGAAATCCGTGGGTTTCCAAGACATTCGGGGAAAGTAGGCAAGGTAAGTGTTGGGGGGAAGGGGTGTTGTGGCTAGACTTTCCATATTTCATGTCCTATCCTTTTCCCAAACAGAGCCCCTATATTCCAGGATCCAAACAAGCAGCAACTGAGCTGAACACACAAATAGCAGTTGGTAGTGAAAGCTGCGAGAATAGGTAGGAAAGAGTAAGTCAGTTAACTAACTGGGTGGTCCTAATTTTGGGTTACTATCCCACATCGGCACTATTTCCACCTTCAATTTGCAAATTTAGGGAAAGGGCGCATTGGGTGGGTATAAAGATAAGGTAGTGAATCTTTAGTAGGTTATTTCTTTTCTCACCTAGCCATCTGTCAGAAGATAATAATATGTAACTAATAAATTTAAATGAATAATATGTTCACCAGTTTGAATAAATATGTTTGTGCACCAACTAGCTATTCAATTATTTGCACCAGTGTACTGATGTCTATATATCATCATCATCAACATATATTTATATAGCGCCAGCAAATTCCGTAGCGCTTTACAATTGGATGTTTTTTGAACAATACAATGTACACATGGTATTCCCAACAATCAACAATATTGCTCCAGAGTTCAAATTTGAAATTGCAAACGTCCAAATTGCAGGTTATATCTCAAAGTTCTTTCAGTCAAAAAAAGTATTTTCTTAGTATGACAAACCGTCACTCCATAGAATCAACAGTTTTCAGCCTGTCTGTGTAACTACACAAATACTACATATTGTTGATGGTTGGAAATACCATTTAACACCAATTTAAATTTCTATTTAACTATAATTGACTATAAATATACCTACTATAAATACTATACTATATAGTTATTTTGTTAAACTACCTTGATAGAAACATTGTGGAAACTTGTTTAGTACAGGTTTTACCTGTTTGCACAATATATACAGAGTAGTACAGCTTCCCTGCAAAATACATAATCATGGCAGCCCCCAGTCAGAAAGAGCTGAAAAGAGCTATTGATTCATACACAGTGGGCAGCATGGTGGCGTAGTGGTTAGCACTTCTGCCTCCCAGCACTGGGGTCATAAGTTCAATTCCCGACCATGGCCTTATCTGTGTGGAGTTTGTATGTTCTCCCTGTGTTTGCGTGGGTTTCCTCCAGGTGCTCCGGTTTCCTCCCACACTCCTAAAACATACTAGTAGGTTAATTGGCTGCTATCAAAAATTGACGCTAGTCTCTACCTGTCTGTCTCCCTCTCTGTCTGTCTGTCTGTCTGTATGAGTCTGTCTGTGAGTGTGTGTCTATATTAGGGAATTTAGACTGTAAGCGCCAATGGGGCAGGGACTGATGTGAATGAGTTCTCTGTACAGCGCTGCGGAATCAGTGGCGCTATATAAATAAATGGTGATGATGATGATGATGATACATGGAGTTTTGAAATCCTGTAAGTGTTTGACGTTTCGGGTAACTTTCATATTAAGGTATACTCAGTGGTGGAAGTGGGCAGGTCTACGGAGGTAGGCCATATCATAATTTCTCTCTACTGCCTTCATTGCAGCACTATCAAATTCCGTTCACTTACATTTTCCATACCGCCACTTCTACATTTCCACTTTGACCACTGGGTATACTTACAGTATATCATTCTTGTCCACTAGCCCCTACCCTCACCAAGAAGTTAATAGTCCCTTCCCCCCAACAGTTACTTTCAAACTTGCCTACTCACCCGGATGTCCGGGAGAGTCCTGAATTCTGGGTAAGTCTCCCGGACTCCTGGGAGAACAGGTCGAACTCTCTCCCGCATGCTGCCTACTTCCTAGTGATGTGGGCAGGATGAGGACCTCCATGACATAATTTGTGGTGAATCTCTTTATTTTGCCCCCCTCCCTGCGGCAAAATGATGCCACCACCCCTCCACAGTTGCGTAAAAGAAAAAGTTGACAAGTATGTGTTGTGGCTGGGCAGGAAATCAAATTGAAAAATAATGTATATTTCCAAATCCAACTTCATTCAGCATCAGGGAAAAAAATAGCACTTAGTCATATGCAATGAGTGTGCAGTAGGTCGAGTTCCTCCGCTACTGCAAAACTGTATATACTGTGGTTTCAGTAGTTTCCACATTGCATTATTGATGTGAGCCTGGCTTCGTACAGTAGCCTGATGGATAAATAGATTACTTTTAGCAGTACAGAGTGTAAGAGGTGGAAGTCTAACAATAAGGCATAGACAAGAGCTGCCCTGACTATTGTCAAGTAAACTAACTAGACCTTTGCTAAACTAAAGTATACCTTTAGCTGTACCCCAAAGAAGAAAAGGCAATAGCTGCCTCTTGAAGATAAACAACAGTAAACTGGGAGGTCTAATATGTTGGCTATAAATGAAACTGCGGCTGGAGAGGTCTGACCTCTGCACTTACATGGGTAATGAAAGTATCATATCTTAGTATACTACTTTATAAGGACATAGACAAACTAATTCAGCATAATATAGCCCTGAAGTTGGGACATTACGTCAGAGAGCTGTTGAATGGGAGAAATTGCCACTGTCACTCAATGAAAGATGAGATGTCCATAATGACCCCCTTCGGAATATCAAAATTAATCTTCATATTGTCTTGGCTAATGGGGTACGTAAGATTTCTGTAATAGTGGGTGGTCTCTCAGAGCATGGCAATCTCCCAGAACCCAGCAAGAGGAAACAATATGTCTGACCACAGCACAGGAAGCTGGGTGTTATGCATACTTGCCAACTCTCCCTGAGTGTCAGGAAGAATCCCTGAAATAATGGTGATCTCCCTCACTCCCTGAAGAGTCTTACATTATCCCTGATGCTGAGCCAGTACAAGACTGCGATGACAGTTCAGAAATTGTGTCCTATGTCCATGTATTGATGCCTATGGAGGTGGCCATTTTCATGGAGACCAAGATTTAATCAAAGACTGACAGGTAATGACTTCAGTAATGGAGACAGAAATGTAAAAAACACTTCAGTCTCTAGAGATTCATTAGCTGCTTTTCTTTAACGCATAGTTGCCTACTCTCCGGGAGACTCACGCTTTTCTGGGAGACCTCCTGGGCTCACAGGAGAGCAGGGCAACCTCCCAGTTCTTGCCCTGCAATAGATAAGTGGTGGTAGGGGCCTTAATGATGCAAATATCGCATCCTCTTAGCCCTGTCCCATGCTGTAATTGGGCAAATATTGTGCCAATCGTTTAGGGGTGGGGCCAAAATGATGCAATCCATCAAGCCCCATCCCCACACCTCCCCCAGGATCTCCCTGAAGCCAATGAGGAAAAGTTGGCAAGTATGGTGTTATGATGCAAGTCAAGTCATTACGGCTTTCACGCCCCAGATTTGAACTCTGCACCTGGAGGGGAGGTCTGAAAAGTTGGAAACTATGACTTACATGACTACATACAGTATTTTAATAACTTTATAGAAGATAGGTCTAGTGAGGCAACAGAAATATTATTTTAATTGTGCATTCATCTCCTAATATTTAAATTGAACAAATATGAATAGAAAGAACAAAGTGTGCATTTAATGAAGAATTCCATTTATTTTAAATAAAAAATACATCTCCCCGAATAGCATACCCTGGAGAGTTTAGGATGAATACAGCAAGCAGTGCAGGCACATGGAAAACAATGACTGGACAGAGGAACCCAACAGTTGTGTAAGTCGGATGGAGGGGGTCTGTGGAATTGAAAACAAAAAAGGCAAAAGTAAGTAAGCAAAAATTTTGATTTCACAGTCCTGAAGGTGGTATTCTACAACATGTTTGTTAACATCAACACTAATTGGAAATAAATCATTTTGGACCACTATTGATACGAGAGGGGCACTGAATTCCCTTTTGCAGAGGCAATCAGGCTGGTCTCCAACTTCGATACTGCAGCTGAATTATTCCATCAGTTTGATAGAATGATCATCAGCATCAGTAGAACAGTCTGATGCCTTTTAGTTACTGTACGTCTGGTCGTATCTGTTATTGCTTTATCTAATCTTCCAGGTTACATGTCATTATACACTGGCATAATGCAATAGCTACTGGCTTGAGCTTGAAATAAATTATGCTCACTGCATATTCAATTATATTTTGGGTAATTTAGTGTCAGTGCAAGCCCACAAATAGTTTCGAAACATTTATCTTAACCTGACTAATACATAAGGGCAAAGAATGTGAATAGCAAAAAATAATCTTATGCTTTTCATATATATTTTGTATATATATATATATATATATATATAGAGAGAGAGAGAGAGAGAGAGAGAGAGATAGATCGATAGATAGATAGATAGATAGATAGATAGATAGATAGATAGATAGATAGATAGATTGTGACAAAAGGAATGGTTTTCCACAAGTCTCTAAGAAAGGAGGAAAAGGAGAAGTTCGGTGTTCATCTGGCAGTCTGCAGGGGAAGGCTGCTTACACAGTTAAGGTAATGACAAAGGTCATGTGGGAGTGTCACCTGTCCATCAAGCTAAGGCTGTTGCAGGAGTCTCAACTATATAAACGTTAATTGTGCATTTGTACAGTGCAACTGATGCCAGACAGTGGCCAGTGTCCAGACAGAAGGATTGTGTCTAGTAAGAGTTAGGTTACCTGGTGTCATCCTGACAGAAAGTGTGCTGTTTTTCGGTGATTATGACATGAACATTAAAAGCACTGTTTATTCAGTAAGTAGTTGTTCATGTGTACATTACCTGTCCTTCTCTTCAAGGTTCCTTCCCAAATTATTTTAAAACTCCTCACCTTCTCCACAAACCTATCAACCAATCCAAACCTCTTACCTCTCCTACCTCATATCTACCCCCACTCCTGCTCACCCCCTCTGCTCAACCACTGCCTCACTACCACACTGATGACCTCTTACTACTCCCACCTCCAGGACTTCGCCTAGGCTGCTTCCCACTTGTGGATCGTTTTGCCATGCCCTGTCAGATTAGCTTCTAAATTTCAAAGCTTCAAGTGTGTCCTTACAACTCATTTCTTAATTCAAATTTATCATCCCTCCTCCAAACTCCTTTGCCTCTGCTATCACCTCCAGTTCTCCACTTGGAACCACCCTATTTGTGTCTTTCTCTTCTCTTTAGGATGTAAGCTCTCATGAACAGGGCCCCTTTTCCTCGTATTCTTCTTCTACTATTCCATCATCATCTGCAGCTCTAGGCCTGCTTCCCTAGACCTGTTTTCTTGAGCTCGGCCTTCTTCACATTGGGCATTACTGTGAAGATACGTGGTTCCCAAATCACTCAGACACGGTATTAGAGGAAAAATAGAAGGATGATTTATTCTGCAGAACAGGATTAAATATAGCACGGCCCCTTAGCGATAGCAGGTACAACAAATGAGGAAATCAGTTCAAATAAATCCAGTGGGATAGGTACAGCACTGCTCCCTTTAAAATAGCAGGTTCAACAAGTGAGGAAATCAGTTCAAATAAATCCAGTGAGATAGGTTCCACAGCACCTCTCTGGCAGAGCATCACCTCTTGGCCAAAGTCAGTCACATACGTGTCCAGCTCCCAGGGTAGCCTCCTTTATCACCTCATAATCCCACCTTGGGAGCTGCCTGCCCAGGGGAGTTGCAAAAGGTCTTGATTGGTGGGCTTCTCACAGTATCTAGCCCCCTCCCCTACCTCCCCAGGTGTGTTCCCTCAGGTGACCCCTGCTGGGTCCGGCTCCTGGCTGTCTGTAGAGCTCACTACTGGACAATAGGGAGCAAACAGAAATAACAATGGTAGCTTAATTCACTCAACTCCTGAGTGTTCCCTGTGGAGGTGGAATTTAACCTCTGAAGTACTTTTCCGAGGAGATGTTATAGTTCTATCACTGATACTTCCAGATAACATTGCTAAAAAGTGCAGTCCAGGTATGGATTAGATTAAGGTGTTGTAACACTGGTTCCATACACCATGCCCATTTCTTTACAATTACCATCACTCTTACTCACTGTCCCGTAAACACATTAAAGTGGAGTTGTGGATCTCTGTGCGTCTTATAAAGAAAAAATAATAGTAGCAATAATAATAATAATAATTGGGTGTTTGAACATTTAGAAATATGAGGTGAGGTGTATCAGGGTTGCCTTTAGTTCAATATTTTAAAACCAGGAATGGACGTAATCCCAATCAAATGCAATCCATAGACCTTTTATGGGTTTGTTCCCAGAGAAGCGGCGAGATCAGGATTGCTAACTCCTACAACAAGAAATCTGTGGATCTTGAAATTGGAAGCTGGTCCTTTAGGCGTCAGTCATCCCAATAATTTAAGCATATTTTAGCAAGTTCTACCCATGTGTTTATCACTGGGTTTCTGAATCACATGCATTGGATTATGAAGATCTGCTGATGTTTCTGCAAAGTTTTTTGGGGGTTTTCAGCCCTGGATTTTTTGCATTCATTCTAATAAAGGTCGAACAAGTTACTTCATGTACAGTAAGATATTATCTATTTTTTTCCTTGATTGGAGCTTTAGTATATTTGACAAAAACAATAGTGGGATTTACTGCTTCTTAAATAACTTTCTGTTCATTATACATTTCTTTATATACATAATTAAATAAATATGGTAATGACTTAGGTTTATTAAGTAGATACAAACTGAAGCCCAGATCAATTAATGGCTGGAATCATTTTACCCAAAACTTCGCTCAATAATTCATTTTATTTTATTTTTTTGTATATACCCATTAGAGAGTTTGCATTAATCTAAGCAGTTCAGGCACTAAGGAGAGGGGATATTGATTTTTAAAATGTTCAATTATTCATTGCAATCACTAAACACAGTTATCCTGCTTATCACTGAAATAGTGTATAACCCCCTCCGATAATCCCAAACTTATGTTGTTGTACGTTATGTCCCCTCTGCATATTTCATACTCTTTTGGATAAAAAGGTTGAAGAAAAAAGTTAATTTAAGGTAAAATATTAATCAGAATTTCTTCATTTTTATATATATATCGTGACACAGTCACCCATCTGCTGATACACACACAGACAACTTCTTGTTGAAAATAGTGCTTTTATTGTTCAATCACAATAAACACAGCATACCCTTCCTCAGGACGACACCAGGCAACCTATCACTGGATAGACATAAACCTCCTGCCTAGACACCGGTCACTGTTTAGCATTGGTCGCAATGCACAGGTGCACAGCACAGGTTTATATAGTTGAGACTCCTCCCACAGTCTTAGCTTGATGGACAGGCGACACTCCACCTTGCCTTTACAAAGGAGTTCCCTGCAGGTGATCTGTGACCACTGTTGATTGCAGACACACCCTGCTGTGGCTGTGGAAAAGACACTTTTAAAGCATGTAAGTTAAACCATATTTTATGCTTTTACTCTGTGACACATGTCTCACACCTGTATATCTTTGAGCCTAGGTGCACTGCTATACCTGTTTGTAACTCAGTCTGGAGCCTTTTACCTGCAGATTGCCAGCTGCATATATATATATATATATATATATATATATATATATATATATATATACATATATATATATTAAATAGTCATGATAAAATTATATAAAAATAGTTAGAGTGTTCTTATAATCCTAGTCATAGGGGGGAATTCAATTCCCTCTGAATTTCCGCGGCGTTAAAACTATTACAGTTATTACGGTAGTTTTAACTCGGCTCAGGGAGCTGCCAGCAAAAAGCCATCATTGAAACTACCATGATAAAGGAACTAAAGCGCATTATTACCGTAACAATGGTAATAATACACAGGCCGCGTTACTTTTACCCGTAACGCAGCCAATTGAATTTCCCCCATAGAGCTACACGCGGTTGCGCACATAAAGTGCCAATACGGTACCGCAGCATTTCGGATCTCCCTTCACAACCCTATGGGGTGCGAACATAAATCTGCAATGTTGCAGGAAGAGTACAGCCGCGGGTAACCACGATCTGACGTCTTAATTGAATATGCCCCTTACACTGCCGTCTGCTTATAGTTCAGATATCAATATAGTATACGTTTAGCACTGTCACACTTTATTGGATCAATTATGTCAATGAAATATATTGATTATATATTTGTTAAGTAATAGCTCAGTTACACGTTCTCAGAGTCCTAATGAATTTTAGACAGATGGTGCTATGTGCTTTGTGGTACAGTGTAATAGCCTATTACTTTGTATATTTTGTATCTTTAGGGTAATATGATACTAGCTGTCAGTTATGTCACACTAATTCTACTGAATTCCATATTGTAACACTATCTCAGATAAGGTAGTTTAATGCTCGGTACTAATCATGTGTGCATTGAGAGATCCCTCACTCCTGGCTTTCCATGAAAGATAAAGGCAGTTGAAAGACACATAAAAAGCTATTCTATTACTTGCAGCCAATAAGCCGTTTTCTAAGTCTATAATCTCTTAAAATGAATGGCAATAATGTGAAACCACTTATAGAAACTTATTATAATGTAGGACACAATAGTACACTCGGCGCATGCCCAGAAATGAACTACACGCCAGTGGCCATAAGAGCATCCAATTCATCTTTGATCGCAAAGGACACTTGCGACAGCCTGCGATTTCATGTCATTGTACAGTGAGGGCATGTCAGACTGGAGCGCAAGCAGCCACATGCATTTTATGTACAGCCGACATTAATAACATCCTGAGAAATGTATTTCATTGAAAAAAAATAAAAAAATAAAAAGTCTTTCATTAATGACTCAGGGCCTGATTCATTAAGGATCTTAACTTGAGAATCTTCTTATTTCAGTCTCCTGGACAAAACCATGTTACAATGCAAGGGGGGCAAATTAGTATTCTGTTTTGCACATAAGTTAAATACTGCCTGTCTTTTCATGTAGCACACAAATATCAACTTTAAATTTCAGTGTACAAATAAGCTATCAAGTATTTGTGTGTTACATGAAAAAACAGTCAGTATTTAACTTATGTGCTAAACAGAATACTAATTTGCACCCCTTGCATTGTAACGTGGTTTTGTCCAGGAGACTGAAATAAGAAGTTTCTCAAGTTAAGATCCTTAATGAATCAGGCCCCATATTATTAACAGGTGACAATAATTGAAATCTTTATTTTTTCTATGCATTCTCTAATCCATATACATATTGTACGTATCCTCAAGTGTATTGTGTCTGTCCCAATACGGCAAGTGCTTCTACCTGTATTCAACAAGAGGCATATCTTCAGATCCGCTTCTAGTTGAATATGAACGTACATATGTCCGATTTGCGTGCGTTTTTAAAAAACGCACAATACGTTAATTTTAGGTACCTTAATCAGCTCCTCAGTTAAACGCATTTCGCTGAAAATTGCTTTTCAAGGCCTTGTGCTGGTCATTGCTGGGTGTGTACTGTTGGATATATTGTGCTCTGCTGAGTATAATATACTGAGCATGGCTGGGTATAGTATGCAATGTTAATATGCAAAGGTGTGCAGTACATGGAGGAAACTTTTAAGTGGAACTCCATGTTAGAAGAACTATAATCACATCCTCAGAGATTTTTGAACCATGAGTACCTCAGGATTGGTGATAGCAAAGGAAAAAAAAAGCTTTATTAGTCAAATAAAGCAATTTTTCCTTTTTTTTTAGCAAAAAAAAAAGTAAATTTTTCATTTTTTACATTTTTTTTTTACATTTGCATTCTTGTGACGACGGACTCTGTACTCTCCTGGGGAGGACTAAGAGTCCTCTTACCGCTCCCAAAGAGTGTGGTTGGGGAACTGAATATCGCTCAGCTTTCCCAAGGAAATTTTATTGAAAAACTGAGGAGAGATGTTCTGCGATCGAAAAATCTTTGATATTGCTTCAATATGATATATCAGTTTTCCTTAGACCTGGCACTGCCTACATCTATTCCTTGTGCTATAATAGATAGCCATCCACAACTTTGTGCCCATTATATAATTAACTTATACCACTGTCACTATGTAGATTTACTTATACATACATCCAGAGGCGGAACTAGAGAGCTGGGAGCCCCGGTGCAGGGAGGCGTGGAGGAGGGACCGGGGGTCCCTAAACCTCTGCATCTGCCATGCATCGGGCCCCATTATCTCCATGGGCCCCTGGTGCACTCCACCTGCCGCATCAGTGATAGTTCCGCCACTGCGTACATCTTTGTTGCAGGCACAATATAACGGGCACATCGCCCAATCTACTTGGATACTCTGTGACCTGTGTCCTTTCAGTACCATAACAGCTATGAATTGATGAACCTACTTAGACTATAAACACTTATATTCTCATTTCATAAATGTTACTGTACTTCTCACATACCAGACCTGTTGGTGCCCCAAGACACCCAACCCGCCCCCAATTCATTGGAGATTCACGGCTGACTACCAAAGGGTGAACATAAACTCTAAACAAAGTGATAGTTTTTTTTTTTATTTCTCTTTCAAGTAATTGATTTGTTATTTCATTCACTTATGACTTGTTCATATACATATGCTGGGAAAATAGATGCAATTTATAAAATCATATGAAAAGTAGCCCATGCTTTAGCCGTGTTTTACTCGCGTGTTTTTAATGTGATTTCCGTGAATTAAACTTTTCATCGTTATGAAAAGAGCGACCAGAATTAGTGAATTGCTTAGACCAGTTTTGAATCTCTACAAATATGACACTGGTAAATTAGCTACGAAAACCCTTATTCACTCGCTTGTTATCTCTCGCCTTGACTACTGTAACCTCCTTCTCTCTGGCCTACCTGATTCTCGCCTTGACCCTCTTAAGTCTATCCTCAATGCTATTAATAATAATAGTTCCCAAAGTTCATCCTGAAAAAAGTTTGGGAATTCTGAAAATGAAAATCTTTTGAAAAGTCTTTAGAGACTATTTTTTTTTAACAAAATTTACTTTTTTTTTTTTGGATTATTTTTCAACAGATTTTGGAATTTAAAAACAAAATCATTTTGAACATGTTTGTGTAACAAATGGTACGCTGTATCCTTTAAACTGTTTTTATATAACGGTTTGTCGATAATAAAAGTTTCATGAATCAGCTGGAAATCAACACTTTAGCCCAATTTCCAAAATTGTCTTGCAAACTAAACTGTGAATTCTGTTAATTTCTAAAATAGGCATTCAGGTATTAAAATAAGTAATGAAATTTAGTGGGAAATCCATTACTACGGTTATTAAAATGTAATTTACGCAAAAGGTTTAGATAAATAGATATATCGTTGACCTGGTTTATTTATGTGAATACAGAAGTAGGCTAGTTACTAGTCCTCTTTAATCTGAACCGTTTCTCCTGGTCTGTGAATTAGCTGATTCCTTTGCAGTTTCAGCTAATCAATAAACAGGCGTCGTAATCATGGAATAACACACACATACTGATCAGCGTGCTTGGATTGTAATTTTTCTACACATGATTGAAATGCTTGGAATGCGGTGGAAGACTAAATATCTATCTAATTGCCATAGTTCTATCACAGGAGCATAGTGTCCAGTTCTCAACCTATTTTTCTTGGTTTGTAGCATAATTAGCTAAATGAGAAGAGATGGAACCTCGGTGGCCTCAATCTTACATCCATTACAGGTAATTGTCAGGTATAAAATAAAATTGCCTGCGCTGTGTTATTATAACGGAAATCAATCCATTTCAGCTGGAGACCGTCGGACAGCTTAGTGCATATTAAGTAGAGCTATTGGATTGTACAGCTCGTCCAAGTAAAGTGCATGCCAGGAAGAGTTACATCTATTGTTCAACTTTTGTTTTATAGCTTGTGTGCCCTTGTTGTTTATTCTGTGTGCATATATAGACATATAACATTACTTATAATGCTTTATTTTAAATGTAATATATGTTATTTAGTACTCTTCTATTGTCACATCAAATTATCTTTCACATTTAGTTAACCCTTTTCCCATATCATGACTCATGACAGAGATGTCACCGAGCCTGCCTTTATTTAGTGTTCTTTATACATTTGTATATTTGTATTACATTGGTTTATGAGCACAAATACATATGCTCCCTATAGAAATTGCAACAAGACTTAGCATAAGTCCTTCCATGACGTTCGTGGCCAGGGCTTGATTACTGCTGCCTCCAAGTTGGTTTAAAAATCTGTCTGGCGCTCTGCTCATCTCTGCTAAATTGGGTATGTTGTTCCATCCCTTATTGTGTGCTCATGAGAATATCCCATCAAGTTAATCAAACCTGACAACACAGAACAGGAATAGCTGGTTTTACCATTGTTAGTATGGTAGTCAATACCATAATTAGACTGAACCATGCTATGAATTAATGGCAAGAGTTGAGCCTCCCTACACCATCCCACCTGCTGTGACTTTTCTAACAAGGCATCCTCAGTAACGGGAAAAGATGTGTTAAAAGCGGTCTCTTTAACCAGTGATATTGGGAGTAGCACCCACTAGCAGATAGATACAGTACATTGGGTAAATATTGCCGTATATGGGATCAATGACAGCCACATTTACAATTGCACTTGCTGCCTAGAAATCTAAGCAACATATGCTCTGACAGGGGTGTAGCACTCAGGGCCTGATTCATTAAGGATCTTAAATGAAGAGGATCCTTATTTCAGTCTCCTGGACAAAACCATGTTACAATGCAAGGGGTGCAAATTAGTTTTCTGTTTTGCACATAAGTTAAATACTAACTGTTTTTTCATGTAGCACACAAATACTTGATAGCTTATTTGTACACTGAAATTTAAAGTTGATATTTGTGTGATACATGAAAAAACAGTCAGTATTTAACTTATGTACAAAACAGAAAACTAATTTGCACCCCTTGCATTGTAACATGGTTTTGTCCAGGAGACTGAAATAAGGATCCCATTCATTAAAGATCCTTAATGAATCAGGCCCTCAATCACTGAGCCCACTTTGCAAAAAATATTTTGGGTGGGACATGCGATCAGCTTCAGAGGCCCCCGATTTGGTCTTCTAAACGTGCATTACGACAAACCATCGTCCTCTTATGACTATCCACACTCATGTTCAGGCAGAGCCTATTTCAGGTATCAGTATGTACTGACAAAGCAATTCTTCATTTCAATAACAGCAACAAAATTATTTTGAAAAACAAATTTGCAACGAGAATAAGCACAAAACTGTATCCCCCCCCTGAAGTGGACAGCAAAGCAAATTATGTTTAACGGCAGATATATATGTGTTCAGTAATTTGCTCTCTATATTGCTGGTAAAAATAGATTGTGTAAGGAGCGCAGAGTCTTATTTCATTATTTTAGGTGCTTTGTTTTATGTGCATTTACTTACGCAGCATTCTGGGTTATGAAACGAAGGCAGCTGTACCATAAAACATTTTACAGTCTATTACTTTGTCTTGCGTGAAATTTATATTCCTCAGAAACAAAAGCCTGTTCCCTTTTACATAGCGCCGGGGATGAAAGATTGGTCTAATGAATACTAATAAATAAGATGTATAGAAAAACAAAAATTGACTCCAATATTTCAACAACACATCTGTTTAACTGCTCAAATGCTGCAGTATAGCTCTGATGTAGGTATACATGCCAAAGTGGAAGAGACTTCAGATAAACTACTAGACCGTAGCTGAATGCACAATGCTGTTCAAAGATTGGACGTGTTGGCAGTTCCTCAGCTTGTTAATTTCCCTGCCAGTGATAGCAAGAGAATTGTGAGTCTCAGGGATTTAGACACTTAACGGCTTGCATTGGGTAGATATCGCTAAGCAATCAGTGATCTCAATAATTTGCAAGTGGCTACGTGTAGGAATTCTGGTACCATCTGGGGCAGGTCTTTAATTATTATTTTATTATTATTATTATTATTATTATTATTATTATTATTATTATTATTATTATTATAGAGCCTTATAGTATGTAGGACAGTATGGATAAACAAGACAGGCAGCATGATGTAATCTTCATCATCATCATCACCATTTATTTATAAAGCGCCACTAATTCTGCAGCGCTGTACAGAGAACTCACTCACATCAGTCCCTGCCCCATTTGGGCTTACAGTCTGAATTCCCTAACACACACTCACACACAGAGAAACAGACTAGGGTTCATTTGTTAGCAGTCAATTAACCTACCAGTATGCTTTGGTGGCGTGTGGGAGGAAACCGGAGCACCCACGCAAACACGGGGGAGAACATACAAACTCTTCACAGATGCTGTGCTGTACGTCAGAAGTGCTAACCACTTAGCCACCGTGCTGCCCAAATAAATATATGTAATATAACATGATGCAATTGGCAAGACAATATATAATATGACAAGTACAAAATACAACAATACAGGGATAACAGAGAATAGGGAACATGATAGAGAGCAGATATGGGGGAGGTCAACGGAGGGAAATGACAGTAAGGTAAGAGAAAGAGATACCTGGCTAAGAGGATAGACAGAGAACAAGTATGAGGGATGAGACAAGATACTCTGCATAGGACTTGTCAGTACCAGCAGTCTTAGACATCACTGGCCCACGTCCAACACTCAGCAGTCCTCTGATTGCTGCCTTCCCAATTAGAATCCTTAACAGAACCCAGCTGGGCTCAGCCTTGGGTCAGAGGTGACATAACACCTCTCTCAGGTCTTATCACTAACCTCAAGTACTAATGACACATGCAGGGGATCACCAATCAACCAGCCACTATAAGAACCTGCTCACTACACTCCTCAGTGCCTGAGTATCATTTGTGTCCAACAACCATACTCCAGCTCCAGGACTATACTAGGAAGTATAGCAGCTATTTCTGTTTCTTCAACTCCTGTGTCGTCTCCTTGACAGCAGCACATCCGTACCCGCATTTTTATCTACTGTAGTCTGTTGGGGGTCTTAGAGTGCGTGCCAGTGTATTTGGTTGTGCCAATCCCACCTGCTATAGTCGTCTGTGTGTGTACACACTGCTATACTTGCTTCTAACTCTTTTCTACAGAGTCACTGCAATATACTCCGTTGTATACATTTTGTTTACTACCTTATCGCTACGTGCTGTTCAAACAGTTCCAAAACCTCTGTGTATCTCATCAAACATTAGGTGGACATCTCCATTCAATAAGCCCTTATGTATCCCTTTAGATTGTTCGCTCCTTTGAGCAGGGCTCTCCTACCTTCTGTTTCCATCACTTTTAACTGCGCTCTCCAGCTACTCAGCTCACCTCCTCTCAGTCCCTCTGCCCTCTGTCTCCTCTCGCTTCTCTCTCCGCTCCCCTCAGTGACTCTCAACCTGTCATCCGTGCCCACCCTCTTGGGCCATAGTTACCTGCCTATACTCACTTTTCCCCTCCCTCTCTTTCATGCTGTGCCTGAGCCCCCAGAGTTATAGTGCTTACTGTTACTTGTACTGTGCTGTTTCACCTTGTACTGTGCCATTGTTTGTCCTTGTACGGCGCTACGGATACTTTGTGGCGCCCTATATATAAAAATTAATAATAATAATAATAATAATAATAATAATAATAATTAGTGCTAGCAACACTCTTGGGTGGAATATTCTTGCAGAATTCCAGGTACCCGAAGCTACTATACCTGGGGTCTGGCGCTCAAGATCCAGATCCGTTTGCATCTTCACACTTCTGCGATGTCTCCTCCCTTCGCCAACCCGTTTTGTTTTGTTTTTTTACAAAGAAATCAGAGTAGAGGTAGGCACACACAAAGGAGGTAGGGAGACATCCTGAACAGAAGTAAGCTTAAGGGAACTGGGTTTTTGCAAGTTACAAAGACCAATTCCATCTGGTTTCATATCCATTATTTTGTTCTGCTTTAGTTAAAGAACAATAATGGGGTATAAATCATCTGCATTACAATGGCATACCTCACATTTTACTTATATTCTATATACTGAGAGCTTGTTCTTCCCAATCTATCTATGTCACTAACGCTTAGAAGCAGTTCCACATTTGATGCACTTAGCACTAAGCTTTAACCGTTTCCCAAGCTTTTTCTCCATATAATTGTGAATAATTAAAATGCATTATTTGCACTTTGAACGCGATATAGCAGTTAAACAAAAATGAATGCTTTCAACAAGCAAAGTCAAATGAACAAAAAAAATTGTAAATACCAATTAAAACGTAGGATTAGAAATTATTATTATTTTACTTTGAAGCAAACAACATTTGTTGTACTTTGAGTTTATTTGTATAAAGCCGTAGAATGTAACATGAAATACACATAGTACCATAAAAGATTATAATACCAAAGGAATAGACGTTTAAAATGAGACACTCATCAGGCAGTGTGATTTATCAAACAGTGGGATAGTTTGGACACAGACATTAATCAGTCTCAGAGAATAGAGCAGTATAAGTATCACTGTTGCTCTGTTTATGATGAAAGCACCAGAGTGTATATATTAAATCTACGGATTGTAGTGTGCAGATAATAACAGTGTACTGAGCAACAGAAGTCGCCTTTGTAAAGCTGAGCAGGGCAAGCAAGTTAGTGTAGGAAAGTCACCCCACATGCTCATTACTGTCACCTATAATAATACTAATATACACACAACATCTATATATCCAGTCTCCTTTCCAAATATACACCTACAATTAATTGTTTACCCACCATCTTCACTATCCCTAGTCAGCAAACATATCAATGATTCTAAGGGGCACATTTATCAATGTTCTCAAAAAGTGAAAAATAGTTTTCAATCCTTATCACATTGATAAGGATTGAACTATTTCTCACATTTCTGAAGAACGCAACACAGGTCTCCTGCTCCATCTTCTGATTCTCAAGAGCTAAGGGGGTCTATTTATTGTGCATTTTTTTTGTTTGAAATCCCCCCAAAATAGCAGTTTTGGGGGGATAACTACATTTTTAAAAATCCTATTAATTTTATACTGGAGGATCGCAGCAGATGTCTCCGATTGGTCCCACTGTTATCGTAAGTTTTTTTTCATGAATTAATAAGTTCCTAAAATCAAAGATTTTCAGTGCTTGTGCCCGATGGCTAATGCCATCTCTGTAGATTGGGGGGGAGGGGTTAAGGCAGGGGCGGATCTAGGCAACTGCTCTACCCGGGGCGATTTTAGGGGGGGTGATTTAGGCCCCGCCCCCTTTCTAATTTCTAAGGCTGCTGACGGCTGCACAGTATGTGCAGGTCCGTTCAGCATTGGCAGCATTAAAACACAATCAGAGCAGCCGGGCAGCACACTGTCAATGCTGAACGGACCTGCACAGTGTGCAGCTGTCAGCAGCAAGCCCCTGCTAGGGGGGGCGATCGCCCCGATCGCCCCCCCCTGGATCCGCCACTTGGTTAGGGGGGCTTGCTATATTACACATTACCTTCCTGGGCTGCTGATCTCCCTCTTTTGTCTTGGTTCGAGTTGGATAGGATATGTAGCACACACTTTCTCTTGGCTGTTCCTTTCTCCCTGGTGGTTTTTTATTTCCTGTTATTTTTAGGCTTCTTCCTTTCCTACTGTGCCTCTCTGCCTTTTTCTCATTATCCTTTTTCCTTCTACTTTTGGTTCCATTTTACCTTTTCCCTCTACCTCTTTTCATATCTGCCCCTGTCTCCTGCTATTTCACAGTTGGCTCTCTGCCTTCCTTTTCCTTCACCCCCCAGTTTCCCTGATTGTTTAGAACCCTCATCCTTCCCTCCCATTTCTGTCTATCCCCTCATGACCATGTTCTTCCCTGGCTCCACTCTGCCAGGAAGTGCCTCAGCTGGCAGTGAACTTGTCGGACAGCTTCCTGTCCATCGCATGCATCCACTTTGCTCCTTATGGCCCCAAAGTTGCAGGGGCGGCAGTTTATCGCACTCACCGCTCCCCAAACCCCCATCCCCTGCTGGGCTTCCAGCTCTTACTGATACCCCAGCCCTATCCCCTGCATACTGTGGTGCTTGCCTCCCATCAGTACCCTAGGGCTCCTGGGCTACACAGGTTCCTGGCCATTGCCTGGGCATGCCCAGCAGGTGCCTTCATGCCCTTTGTGGGGCCATTTTTTCAGTCTTTCCTGTGGTCCCCCAATTGCCATGCTCCTCCTTTACCTGCTGTGCCTTTATCACAGTTTTTCTCGCTTGCACCCCCTAGCATTTCCTCTCTTACGGTTGGGTCTGTTTTTTCCTTCTTCACCCTATCCCTAGTTCTCATCAGGGTTTTAGGCTCTCTCTCATTGCCTTGACTCATTGATTCCAGCCATGGCCCCTCCCCTTTCCACAGCTGGTACAGGTGGCGCTAACCATTCTCTATCAGCAGGTGCAATAGATGTCGGAGGCTTAGTGTCTACAGGACCATGAGAGCTAAGCCAGGCTGGCAGTGGTGGACTAGGTTCTAGTTAGCATATTTGGTTCAGATGAGGGTCCCGGTGTGCTGGGTGAGAATGATCTTTTTTGCGATGATGTTGTTTTGCCTAAATATTCTGACTGTTCCAGGTCTAGTGGTGATTCCTCGTGATCTCAGGTCTGCCCGAATAAGCTGCTTAAGGTGTTGAGAAAGCATTTTGTAGATAAAGTCACTCCGGGGCGGAAAGCGCGGTGGGGTTCCTGGCTAGGTATTGGGGATTACAGGCAATAAGATAGTGAGTTGCGCCATTATGGTCTTTTTTAGTGGAGTATGTCTAACTGTATGTGACAGGATCAGGAAGGGTCGGTATGGGGGCATGTTCGCTATCATGAAGTAGGCAAAGGCAATGGTGGCTCAGGCCATTGTGAAGGGTGGGGGTGGTGTCAACAGTTATAAAACCTATCACAATTTTTTGAGCAGTGTTTTTGCTGACTGTTCCCTGGACACTCAGCCCCATGAGTTCCAGGACGTGTTTAAATACATGCATATGATTAACCAAACATTTAGTTACAATGTTTATCAGTATTTATATGTTTATATGGTTATAAATATATCCAATAGCTCCAATACCAGAGCTAATAGCTAGATCCCAGTTATCGTGGGCTGGGATTGAAGTCAGTCGCTATGTAATTGTGGACGGATAATAATCCTTGAATGTAATCGCTTACCACATCTTGCTTGCAGTTAGTATATCGTATGCAGAAAGTTTTTTATGTGCACGGAGGTGTACTTTTTACTCACCAGAAATCTTGAGTCCCTTCTACAGTAATATCTCATAGGGCAAACAATTACCTCTTGTGTGGGGCATCCTAAAAGGAAGTGGTGCCCATAATGTGGCTTAAGCAGGACTGAAGTGGTGGCAGGCTTTTGTTGTACATCAATTGGCTACCTCCATTCTTTCCCTCTGCTGGCAAGGTATATTTCTTCTGTTTCCCGGTCAGCGTCTTCAACGTCTTATTCGCAGAAGTGACTTTTCGGACCAGCAGTTGCCTCTTGTATGGGTAGCTCCTTGGATGCTGTGGATTAGGTAAGGCTGGAGCGTTAAACAGACTCGTTGCAGTTGATCTGTCTCATTGTGACATATATGTAGTGGGGTTGTTTATTGTGTGGTCATGGTTGGTTGGATTCTTTAAGCCACGTGTTATGAATAATAGGGAGTCTGCATTTGTTTTGTCTGCCTTGTATGTCCCTGTTTTATGTATGTACTGTTTTCCCTACTGCATGGCACTGTGGAGCATTGTGGCAATTTACAAATCTACGATAATAATTAATAATAATGATGCCAAATAACTGAACCTGTCAGTTAAGATTAATATTCTGATTTTAATAATTTTTTGCTGAGTGACTGAATACATAATGGGGAAATTCAATTAGCGCAAAGTGTCTCCGGAAGGTCCACGAGAAACTTTGCAGCAGAGATTTAACGGAAATCTCCGCTCCAGGCATGTTTTGCCTTGAAAGCTGTTGCCATTTTTAATTCCCTCTGCAAAGTTGCCGAATATCGGTGATTTGCAGAATCCGCTACTTAATACATTTACCCCCATTAGTCTTCCAGCTGCCTGTCCAGTTTCTTTACCATTATTACAGGTTCCACTGGTATTGCTGTTGCTCCCTCAATGTTGCTATATGGTGAGGAGAATCAGTACAGTATAAAAAAGTATAAAAAAGAAAACATAAGAAGTTCCAGCAGGTATAGTTTCTTCACAACCAATGTTAGCCTTTCTCTTATAGACATTATGCAGTCCCTTTCCCAGGCAGAGCAACAAGAATGTTTAGCCTGACTGCTTTTTAACACCCTTCTACAAATGCTAATCAGCATATCCTTAGGCTGGAGGCCCAAAACCCTGAAATAGGCGTAATGGATGGAGCCCGCCCTCACTCTCCATCCACAACCCCAGGAACCCTTGCCCTTAGCAAGTCATTTACACCCAAACATTTTTCTGGTGTTTTTAAAACATGTAGGTCAGAAACCTGCGAAGAACATACATGTCCTGAAACATTCTTCCAGTGTTTATGTCATACTACATTGTTCATCTTAGTTTGATAAAGGTTGTGGGTAACTATTATTACATTTCATTCGTACCATTGTCACTGTGTTATTGCCTGTGCATGTTTGTTGTTATTGCATTATTATCCTATCGTCCATGTCCAGGGTACAAGGGAGAGTTCCCTGCGTAAACAATCTGTGGACCCTGTAAGGATGCACAAGCTGGACAGATAAACTGACTCAGGTGAAGGCACTGTGTCAAGAAGAAAACTCGGTAAAACTCAGTAAAGGTGTGACAAGTTTAATTGTGATTTTAATACCCCTCCAGGTGCTGAGTGATGTTCGGAGCCGTAAGGGCAAAATGTATGGATTGAATTTGCACCATGATACCAGTTTGGTATTGGTGGTGGGTCTATAGATTGTAAGCTTGCGAGCAGTGTTCTCTTACCTCTCTGTCTGTATGTACTACCCAGTCTTGTCTTATCAATGTTTGTTCCCAATTGTAAAGCGCTACAGAATTTGCTGGCGCTATATAAATAAATGTTTATGATGATGATGGGTCATTCATTTTTAGAAATACTCTTTTTTTACAGAGTTAAATTGTCGTTTTATCTCGTGAAAGAAGAGGTATCTCGTGAAAGAACAGGTAAGATTAAAGTTTCATGAGAGTTCTTCTCCAAGGTCATAAATCCCATTCAATGACATGCTCATGCATTTGAAAAGCTAGCATATTATACATCTTGGAGAATTATTGCCAAATATTCTTTTGAGCACTACGACCTATGCCCCAGATCCTGCAAAGTTAAAACTCAGCAGCATGGATGAACTATTTGTACCCTCTCCATTATTGAAATGTCTTGCCAAACAAATGAGCAAAACCCAACAACAATAGTAAACACCATTGTACCATTATATTTTCCTATCTTTTCAGCCTCCAGTCAAAGAATTTTGAAGTTAATGATGCACTGAATTGTTCTAAATAAGTTGTAGAATGTCAGCCATCTCTGAAGTCAATACAGCTTTACGTGACGGGGCAGAATAGCCAATACAATTGATGAAGTATTTTATTTTGGCAGAGAAATCACTTTTACTTATACTTTGCTTAGAATTTAATGAGATACTAAATGCATTTCTACAGTTCTAAAGTTGTGCTCTATATATTAAATCCTGAGCCTGCATTGTGCACTATTTCCAAATGTAAATGGATAAAGTAAGCTAAGAAGAAAATCTGGCACCCTTTTATCATCTTTATTAGATAGATGAAGAACAGTTACTTTGAATGGAGCTGTGTTATATGAACAAAATGTGCAACTAATTTCCTTATCTCATATGTGGTTAAACCAGTGATGTTCAATCTTTTTAAAGGTATCGAATAACTTATTGAAAGCCGATCTATTGTGTGTTTGTTACCGCCAAAGTCATCAGTATAAATGCAGTTTACATATTTTAACTTTATTTAGGTAAACTGAATGCCGATCGATTGTGTGTTTGTTAAAGGCATCAATATGAATGCGGTTTCCGTATTTTAACTTTTTAAACAATCTATTGCATGTTTAGTTTCAATTAGTGTGCTTTTTGGGCAGAGTTTGTGAAAGGTCTGCGGCAGACTTCAGATGTTGCTTATTGGCCGGCAGCCGGCACATTTTAGATTAATTAAAGAGTATTTAAACCTGTGTTATCCTCTTTCCCCTAAATCACCTTGAAAAAGACTTATAATAGTTGAAACGCGTTGGTTGACAGCAGGGAAGCAATGTAAGACTGTATGTACTGTTGCGTGGAGCTCGTAGGCTCTGCAGACAGGGTAGTGAGCGATATTCCAGGTGTTGCTCTCCACATATTGTTACAGCTTTGGACAATTTAACATCTGAGGGTATATTTACTAAACTGCGGGTTTGAAAAAGTGGAGATGTTGCCTATAGCAACCAATCAGATTCTACCTGTCATTTTGTAGAATGTATTAAATAAATAATAACTAGAATCTGATTGGTTGCTATAGGCAACATCTCCACTTTTTAAAACCCGCAGTTTAGTAAATATACCCCCTGGTATGAGATTTCTACTACACAGTTTTTAATGTGTAGGTGCGTTTTTCAATTTTTATCTCAATAAAAAACAATATCACGTTAGATTTGTTTTTATCCTTCTTATTTCATGGATATAAAACGGAGGCACGGCTTTATTTGGTGACCAAGAGATCTATTGCATCATTGTTCCGGATATCTGAGGACGGAGTTCGAGCTTCAGTGGGAGTCATTTGAGAGAGCTTGTTCCTGTTTGAAAGACATCATTTGCTGGATCATTACAGATATCTGAGTTGACATCTACAAATTTCCTACCATGCTCTTGTGATTACAAATGCATAGGAAAGGGGGTAGGAAGAAATCACGGTAATTCTGAATGGACATCTTATTAATTATACTTTTCAGTGTTACAAACACTTTTTATGAATTGTTGTGATGTTTGCACTAAGTATATTTGTTATCTTGGTTTTGTTTTAAGAGGACTGTTTTTACCTTTTTTTCCTACTATACTGCAAAATATTTGGAAGCGCCGGATCCACCCTTTGTTTTTGTAAGTGTGTTAATTACAGTTTGGTGTTACTGTTGAGGGTGTGTTCATTCTGCATGTGTGCTTGTAAAATCTGTAAATACTGTTTCTATCAATATTATTAAAGTTAGGACCCAAAATGTCAGTGTACCATTGTTGAGTCTCGTATGAGCATCTCAAGAGCAACGTGCTAAGGACTTGAACCAGTGACGCACCATTGGTGCACTAGGGCCCGTGGAGAAAATGGGGCCCTCTGCGCGGGGAACAAGCGAGCTGTGGGCCCTGTTTCCCTCCTCCTGGCTTCCCTGCATCGGGGCCCAAAGCTCGCTAGTTCCGCCTCTGGCTTGAACTATGTACAACATTATCCACAGACAAAATATCCTGTTGACATGTTGTGGAATAGATCTGTACAGGTGAGTTAAAGGTGAGGAGGTTCTGCAATAGTACGTAGGTACGTAGGTAAGAAGATAAGAAAGTGAATAGGGCCAACGATAAAGCTAAATAAGGGAAACTTGGAGAATAAGGAATTACAATTAATTAAAATGATCATAAAATATGCAAACTAAACACCAGCACGGTGGCTAAGTGGTTAGCACTTCTGCCTCACAGCGCTGGGGTCATGAGTTCAATTCCCGACCATGGCCTTATCTGTGAGGAGTTTGTATGTTCTTGCCGTGTTTGCGTAGGTTTCCTCTGGGTGCTCCGGTTTCCTCCCACACTCCAAAAACATACTGGTAGGTTAATTGACTGCTATCAAAATTGACCCTAGTCTCTCTCTCTGTCTGTCTGTATGTTAGGGAATTTAGACTGTAAGCTCCAATGGGGCAGGGACTGATGTGAGTGAGTTCTCTGTACAGCGCTGCTGAATTAGTGGCGCTATATAAATAAATGGTGATGATGATGATGATACTCACAATTTTTAATTAGCATAATAAAACAGAAGACACCATGAATTCCTGAGCCTGATTTAGTAGTGATTACTTGCTTTCCTGTTCATTTGCTGACAGTGCCTACCTGTTGTGTGTATCTCACTAATCAAATCATAATAAGTTCACAATAAGCTCCTTGTATTTTAATTGTCTAATATGTGTTCTGAGTCGTCCAAGTCTGGATTTAGCGCAGGGTGCTCCTGTAGTATATAACCTCCACAAAGGACATTGTGGCTGGCTCAGAACTTCACCTCTCCTCAGCAGGTGTTTAGAGCATTATTCATACTGACGGGAGCTACCGTGTAGTGCCCTTGGCAAACTCTGCAAGTTCATTTCTCTCTCTTGAAAGGTGCCATTGTAATCATAATTTATCTAAAATATGCCAGCCAACTTTTTTTTTTTAAGAATTCAGAAAATATAAAGTAATATTAAATATGCTCTTTAAAGCATTGCTCCTTGTCTGGGGTTTTTTGTTAACACAACTTCTTACTGCCGTTGCTGTTCCCTAAGTTAGAAGAAAAGGAAAAGTTAAAATTGTTCTACCTGCAAAAATGTTCTTTGCTGACTCAAGGGATGTATACTCTATTATTTATTATTATTATTATTATTATTATTATTATTATTATTATTAATAATAATAAATAATAATAATATCATTAATTTATGTAGCACCTACATATTATGCAGTGCTTTAGGGAGAATATATCAATCACTCGCATCTCTCCCTATCCCAATGGAGCTTACAATCTATATTCCCTACCACACGGACACACACTAGCGTTTTATCAGCAGACAATTAATCTACCAGTATGTGTTTATGGGAGGAAACCAGAGCACTTGGAGAAAACACATGCAAACATTGGTAGAACATACATACTCCACACAGATAGGACCCTGGTTGGAATCAAACTCATGCCCACAGCACTGAGAGGCAGCAATGCTAACCACTCCCCCACCATCCGACACTACACATAGGTGTCTATTTATGACCCATTGTATTTTACTCACGTAAGTTAACATTTCTTATCTTATTGTAAAGAAATTATATAATGTGCCTATTTATTAATATTGTTCAGCCCGGACAGTAGCTCCAATTGGAGCCTGTATAGTTTATAGTAAAGTGAACGTAATTGCTTTACTTACAGGTTGTTAAGGGCAGAGTAGCCACAACTGCTAGAAGCGCTTTGCGAGATGTTCATCCTTAGCAGCCCCTTTTCCGAGGAACTTGTTACGCTCCACAGTACTCGGTTGCCCCCAGGACATAGGCTCGAGTAGTAGGAGTTGTTGATCTAGCACCTGCCCAGTGGAGAGAACAGAACACAGTAGGAGGTAATGAGCAATTAGGATATATTAGCAAAACTCTGAGCCGGACAGGCAAGGCATAATGCAGAGTAGTCTGGCACTTGTCTGATGGAGTTGACAGCACACAGTAACAGATAGTGAGCAAGCAGAATGTATTTGGCAGAACTCAGAGTCAGAAAGGCAGGGATCAGGAGTAGAGAAGACAGCAGAATCCTTTAAACAAGACAGGGGTCAGGGCAGGTAGAGATATGAGAGCAACTCCGTTTAACTAAGCCAAGAGTCAGGAGTGGAGAAGACATCAATTTTTATAAGCAATCCAGGTCAAACAGTGATAGCAGAACAGGTCAGAATATGAGGCACACTAGGTCAAGCAGGAACTATCACCAACATTGGTATGCTGCCAGGAAGAGGTTTATAAAGACAGCAGCACCGATCAGAACTGTAGGATGATTAGCTGCATGAGTGTGGAAGGTGATTGTACACCTGAGGCTGTCAGACTGAGAGCTGAATTAAGCTTTTAAGTTTATTTGCCTAGCACCAGCTGAATCAGTGAACTGCAGGAATGATCCTACACATAGTAAATAGCAGTAATTACACAGGTGATAGATCAAACAAACAGGAAAGCTCCTATTTCTTAACACAGCTTCCTATGGCCAGGCAGAATTTGCGATGGGGAGAGCACAAAGTCTACCAGGGAGGGATCCGAAGATGCTCTCCCCATAGGATAGAATGCCTAACGCCATTGTTGACTGTCAAATTTCGGAGCTTGATAAATAGTTCACGATTGTAGTCTCCATAGATTTGTGAGTGATGACGCTGGGAAGATATTTCCGATATATGCTGCGATCCTATAATAATAAATAGCCACATGAAAATCAAAACATATTAGGCAAAACCACACCAATCTGTCCAATACATAGCAATTTTTAGAAACTGAGACTGGGACATACTTAAATTGTGACTGTTGCTGGCGATGTGTGAGAAGTATTACATTCCTGAGTCTCATGGACTTTTCTGCCTGCCTGTCTCTGCCGACACGGACCTGCACATAGTGTGCGCATAGAAATGAAAAAAAAAAAATCTAGGTCCACCCTTGGTCCTGATCCAGAAATCCTCTACATCACAAAATCATTTTTATTACTGACAGAAGAGGACCATGGTCAACAACGGAATGGAGCTGTCAGAGTGTTGACAGTGCACTGCCACCTGTTGTTTCTAGCAGGCATTGCGACAGTTCCACAGGGTAAGAGTTGGCTAGGAGTCTATGGAAGACAATGGTCTCCTACTACAATACAGAAACTTCAGGAGCTTTTGCCATTAACCTGACCAATGTGAAAATGATAATGCTTAAAACTAAAATCAAAGAGATCTATTGGTACAGAGTTTCACTGAATAGCAATGAAACACTTTAGGCTGATGCTCTATTAAGATTAAGCTATCACCCATCTAAGAGGAAGTGTGTGCTTGTGCATACGTGTGTGTCAGTGACCACTGATGTAAACTTTGAAGGGATGCTTTGCTGTTTGACCTTTTTGACACATTTCAAAGCCATGTCCTCATTGGCCTTAGGTTATGGGATAGATTAACAATGTTTTATCCAAACAGGAGTTACAGTACAGATCAGTATTTTCACATTCAGGATAGCAATTTTCCATTTATTCAAATAACAACTTTGTAACTGCTAAAATTAGATTAAGAATTAACAGTGCTATGAAACTAAAACTTGACAATTCATTATATTGGATTTATATATATTAAATGAAGCTATCTATGTTGAACCTGTTTTAGGAATGATATGTACATCTGCAGTGTTGAATGATTAATGTGCTACAAGACATTTTTATTAGCACATTATCTCGCATACATGGGTATCTACTGAACAGATCGGAGCGATCAGCAAAACTGTCACACACTCCTTCCATTAATTATTCATTTGCGTCCCACGAATGTGATTTTCTTCCTTTAAAAGATATTTATTAGCTGGCGAGGCACTGATGGATAAGCTCTGGATTTGTACTGGTTATTTGCATTGCAGACTGACCTATTGCCCTTCACACTGATATTATTGTGTTAAAGTTCTTGGAATTGACACCTTGCCTGTTCTGTGAATCTCCTGTCCTCAGTCACAATAGAGTTATCAGAATATTGGACTATCCAGGAAAATTTCTTATTGATGGATCTAAAAATGAATGACTCAATGAATCCAATCCCTGACAAGCATCAAGGTTCCAGGACTCACTAATGTTTATTGCTGAGTTTCTGGAACAAGCATGAGAAGGAAGCGATATCAACATTTTATGTAATTCCCCCATGCTTTTATTCAGGTGTCACTATTTTTAGCTTGGAAGCTGGTTTGGGTGAGGGACAAGGGATAACCAATGGCTTCATGGGCGGAACGGGGAGGGGACTGGGCTCGATGCACATAGTCAATGTTCAGTAAGAGCGTGCCAAGCTCGAGCACATGCAGTAATGGCGGCTGCCCATGTATGGTAAAACATGTGTTTACAATCAGGAGCAACTGTAAAAATACATTCTATGTACAGTAGACATTAATAACATTCTAATAAATGTAATTTAGGGGGCATGAAAAATGTTCTTTTTATATTTTTAATGTTGTGTTATTAGGGACTAAATTGATAATAGTTGACATTAACTGAAAATAATTTTTTTTCTGTACATTCTTTTGGGACTTTATATTCCACATATGTATTGGACAGAAATTATGGTCCATGAGTAGAGCCGGGACGACAATGGTCAATTCATGCTGCTGGGTGGTGGTGTTGTTGGGGTAGGGCCCAATTCCACAACAAAACATTTAAATTGCAGAATGAGGCATTTACAAAAACAATTCTATGGTGTCCTGCAGAGCACAAGTGAACAGAATACCTCCCAACTTTTCCACCAAATGGGACAAAGCTGTCGCAACCAGGATGGTGGCACAGAGCGGGAGAGGTGAAGGGACACAGGGGAAAACTGATAGACACAGGGTGGATAGAATTGCATTGTTTAATATGTTTTATAGTATATGTGCTAGAAAACTGTAATCTAGTATCAAATTAATTGCGCACTAAAATATCCCTAAAGCGTCTGGGGCCAAGTCGGTTCCATACCAGCATTTCAAAATTAGCTGCCACTGGTAATAGAGATACAAAACCAGTACTAATAAGAATATAAAATTAGGACTAAAATTAATTAAAATCTTCTGCCATTCTATCCCCTTGACTCTGACATGGGTGAAAACACAGATAAAAGCAAGAAAGAGATATCATTGTGTAAAACCTGAATGAGGATATGTACAAGCCAATAAATTCATGTTGTCTGAAGGTGAAAAAGCCAGTTTTAATAAATCAATGTATTATACCATGGAAAGAGGGGGAAAGCTGGGCCAGGGGGGCAGGTGGGCATCTGACCTTCAGGCTGGGCAATTATTTCGGGCCTCCTGGTGGTCCAGTGGGAACGCAGTCCTGGCAGTCCATACATAGATTCCGCATTGCATACTTCTCGATGTGGCCGCATCATCTATTATTAGACTATCATACTACAAGCTGTAGTACAGTATTCTAATAATGGGTGATGTAGCCGCATCGAGAAGTATGCAATGCGGAATCTATGCAAGGACTGCTTTAGCTGCCTCTATGACATCTTTCCAATAACAGTACTATTGGGCCCCTCCCCTGGACTACAGGAACCAAAGTACTGTGTGTGAGTGATACAGTCATTTGAAGAAGAAGGAAGACCATAAGAGGGTAAGTAGAATGGTGTGATGAGGGGCACAGGGTGATGAAGGGGCACAGCACGATGACGGGGGAACAGTGTGATGAAGAAGGCACGGTGTGATGAGGGGCACAGTGTGATGAAGAGGCACAGCATGATGATGGGGGCACAGTGTGATGAGGGGCACAGCGTGACGAAGGAGGAACAGTGTGATGAGGGGCACAGTGTGATGAAGGAGGAACAGCGTGATGAGGGGCACAGTGTGATGAAGGGGCACAGTGTGATAAAGGAGGCACAGTGTGATGAAGGGGCACAGTGTGATGAGGGGGGCAGCAGCGTGATGAAGGGGGCACAGTGTGATGGTGGGACAGACATATCTGTTATCTGTTGCTCTTATGTTGTGATTTTTATATATATATATATATATATATATATATATATATATATATATATATATATGAGAGAGAGAGAGAGAGAGAGAGAGAGGCTGTAATATATTCCCCATTATAATCTGCCAGGTATGCAAAACAAGGGTGCTACAGAGGGAAGATATCAAAATTAAAATCATCATCATGCAATATAAATTGAGCTTTGTTTTTTGTTGCATTGTTTATTTTCATTATTTAAGATTTATCTTTACTAATAAAGTATTGCTGGGTTGCTCAACACTAAAATAGCCTCTTTTTTATATTGATAAATATATATTGTAGCGAAGAGCGCCATTTAAGGATGGGCCGCTACTTATGGGCCAGTGCTGTGTGCTTGTCCCCCAGGCTAAAGTCTACCAGCCAGCCCCTTCAAGGAGGTCAACCAGAGAAGCAGTTATAGTCTAAGAAAAATTACAGATAATAATTCTCTATAATACTGCCATCAATTCAGTGTTATTGATTTAGGGAATCATGTATTCAGCTTCTTTTTTATATATGAGATGAGAGGTTGTCAAAACAAAATATATCAACAACCATTAAATGCACTAATCTATCAGCCACATTTCAGGACACTAGCTGTATTGATGTGACATTTGATTTGTGGCAATATACACAACAGTAGAGAGACTCAAATTGTGTTTATACAGTAGCCCAGCAGTTTAATGCTTAGACTTACATTACATTAGATTCACAATGAAGTTTCCAGACCATGTACATATAAACTAGGGATGTGCACCGGCGACTTTTGGTGTCTCGTGTTTTGTGTTTTGGATTCGGATTTGCTTGAGGTTTTGGGTTTGGATATGTTTCGCAAAACACCTGCCGAAAGGTTTTAGTTCGGATTTAAGGTTTTGGATTCGGATTTTTTTGAAAAAAGCATAAAAAATAAAAAAATCAAGTTTTTGGGCTTATTTTCACTCCTACGCTATTAGTAACCTCAATAACATTCAATAACAATCATTTCCACTAATTTACAGTGTATTCTGAACACCTCACAATATTGTTATTAGTCCAAAACGTTGCAACGAGGTATCCTTCTGTACTGCGTAGTGGAGTGGTCCCCACAATATAATAAGAAAACCGGCATCAACTGGTCTTAATTACACCAAAAATTGTATCTGGACTGCGTAGAGGAGTGGTCCCTACAATATAATAACAAAACCATCAACTGCTCTTAATTACACCAAAAATTGTATCTGGACTGCGTAGAGGAGTGGTCCCTACAATATAATAAGAAAACCATCAAATGGTCTGAATCCCACCAAAAATTGTACCTGGACTGCGTAGAGTAGTGGTACCCACAATATAATAAGAAAACCAGCATCAACTGGTCTAAATTACACCAAAAATTGTACCTGGACTGCGTAGAGGAGTGGTCACCACAATGGGGAATAATGGGGAAATAACTATGCCCTTAGAAGGACAGAGCACAGGACACAGCACCACTGGACTGAACAGGACACAGCACAGGACCCAGCAGCACCACTGAACTCAAAATTGACAGAGCACAGCACACAGCACCACTGGACTGATACTGCAGAACACAGCACAGCACAGCACAGCACAGAACTAAACAGCACAGCACGAGATCTACCACGAGCCTCGGTTTCAGGTTTTCATTTGGCGCCAATACCCGGATCTGTCTCGGATCCGGCTCGGATCGGAAACGTTCGGGTGGGCTCTGATTCACGAAATCCGAGTGCACTCATCTCTAATATAAACTACCTTCTAGTCCTGTAGTCTTAGGATTAATTTTAAAAGAACATCTTGGGCAAAATGTATTAAGGTGTGATTCTGGATGCGATTTTAAATCAGACAAAATCAGAAGCAGTTTAAATGAAAACAAATCACAAAATGTATTAAGATTTGTTTAAAATGTCTGATTTGAAAACACAGAACCGCATGTGTTTTTGAGCAAAACGCAGTATATAAAGGGACTGATGTGAGTGAGTTCTCTATACAGCGCTACGGAACTTGTGGCGCTATATAAATAGAAGATATGTTCACTGACCCTCGTGTTTTGGTTTTGGCTTTGATTTTGGATCTGTATTTTTAAGAAAAATTGCTAAAATCACATCATTTTGCTCTATTTTGTTACTACATTATTAACCACAATAACACTAATTTCCAGTCATTTCCAGTCAATTTAGACCACCATACAGGTTACAATATTATTTTCATCCACTTTCGGACAAAGACTGCAGCGAGCTGGCTGGATGGTAAGCGACAGAGCAACGAGACGAACACACAGCAGTTCATAGCACATCTAGGAAACATTGCCACACAGCAGTGGCAGAAAAGAAAAGTGGTGCAAGATGGAATTGTCCTTGGGCCCTACCACCTACCGGGCCCTCCCACCAAATATATTGAAAAGGACATGTACACTTTAACAAACCAAGCACTCTAGCGACAAGCAGCGCTGCTTTTATGGCTGAAACAATTGGTTTGTTTGGGCCCCCACAAAACAAGCTAACAATAGCTTAGCTGCCTTAAGCCCAATAGTGCTTTCAATTAGCTCTACATTATTAAACCATGTCTGCTTGTGCTGCATCTTTAATCTCCTTCTTCACTCTGGATACCTCCCTCTCATCCCTGAAGAACTGCCAAACTTATCGAGACACAGGAATGGATATTACAACTGGAGTGGCATTACATCTGCTTCAGACAGACTGTGACATGGAACATGTGGACAGCATGGAATCCGTCATGTTGGAATATGCTGCATTGAACAGAGATTTAAACCAATATATAGATGCAGTTGAGGAGACCGTACTTAAGTTAAAACGTGACCAACCGGATGAGATCCTGGATTTAAGAGAGCTTGTACACAAGAGATACACTGCGCTTCAGAAGAATAATACAGAGGAGGCCCTGAGGCAGGACGATAAATGTGTCCAGTTTTAAAAAAACAGCTGAGAGACCTGAGAAAACAAAGGGGTGTGTGACCGGTCCCTGCAGACTAAGCTTTGGAAGATGAAGACGAGGAGATCGCCGACACAGGGCTGTCTTTCTCATAGGGCACAATGGACAGGTGCCCGGGAGCCCTGCAGCCCAGGGGGGCCCGTCGAAGGAAGCCAAAAAAAAAACAACCTGGAAAAAGAAAAGAAGAAAATACTTACCGTGCTGTCAGCTGGCGATCCGGCTCCATCCCTGGTCTCCTCCTCCGTCGCGCTTGCAGTGCATGTCGAGCGTGACGCCAAAAGAGTCAAACAGTGGGGGAGATTCAATTTCCTGCCATGGGGTGTGCGAACATCGTGCCGTGCACATCGCCAGCATTTGCAGTAGAAATCTCCGCTCATTTTCCCTCACACCTCTAAGGGTGCGAGGAAAAAGGAGCGAAGGTTTTTGTCAAATCTCTTGTGTTGGTTTCCACTAAAGCAGGGTAACCCCATACTCGATGCGGGAAATTCAATTAGCTGCAAAGTGTCTCTGGAACGTCCGTGAGACACTTTGCGGCTAATTGAATTTCCCACATTGAGTATGGGGTTACCCTGCTTTAGTGGAAACCAACACAAGATATATAGTGCTGGGGCTGGGTAAGGATTTATTTTGGGCAAGCATTTATTTGTTATTTATTTAATAACATTCATAGGAATTCCATTCAAACAACTTGGCCTATGGAAGGCAATCTTTTTGGACAGAATTGGTAAAAGATTGTTTTTTGCTATTGAATACCAGTTCTGTCATTTGGGAACTACAGGTCCATTATTCTGTAACATGTCGTTCCATAAATGCTGGAGAGACAAAGTTTGCCTACAACAGAAAGCAACCTGTGACATTCCAGATTTCGGATACACCACTTCTTTCAAATTTCCTGCAAAGTGCAATGAATAAATGAAAGGGACCACACTAATTTATTCACTGTACTGTGAGCATAACGAGCGCTATGTGTCCGATGCTCTCTTCACAGAATTGTGTTCTGCCGTGGGAATGCACATATAAGCAAATTGTCTTCTAACTTTGGGTGATTTATTTAATCTTCTACGTGTTGTCGCTATAACACATCACATCTAATTAATGAGTCTATTTGCCATTATTAGGCAAAATAAAAAAATAACTATTGCTGCTTATCGCAAATCTTCTCATCTCAATTTACCAGTAAAAATTCACCGCTGGCAACCAAGTGATTTTCAGCTCCCTGAAGATACTGGCTGGCAGCGGTTAACAGAGTTTTTTGAGTACTGCCATCCTGGGATGTCGATAACGATAGGAGAACCGTGGTGTTACTCGTACCGCCACTGTCCTTGTTAGATGGGCTTCCACATGCGGAAACATTTGTCAGAATGGCCCCGCGGAAGTAATTGGCGGTGATAATCTTCACAGGCCCAGGGACCTTGGTAAATAGGGTAAAGTCGGAGAATATAGATACACTATACGTTAAATTTTGAATTGAGGTGTTTTATTCAGACTCGTTGCCAGAAGTGTATAAAATCAAGCACCTAACCATTCAGCCTCCATTTGCAAACATTGGCGATAAAAAATGGGTCGTTCTGAAGAGCTCAGTGACTTCAAGCGTGGTACTATGATAGGATTTCACATTTACAATAAGATGGTTGGTGAAATTTCATCCTTGCTGGATACTCCTCAGCCAACTCAAAGTTATATTATTAGAAAGTGGAAGCGTTTAGGAACAACAGCAACTCAAACATAAAGCGGAAGGCCACGTAATATCACAGAGCAGGGTCACTGACTGCTAAAGCACATGGTGCGTAATAATCGCCAACGCTCTGCTGATTCTATAGTTGAAGAGTTCCCAACTTCTACTGACATTAATGTAAGCACAAAAACTATGCGGCGGGAGCTTAATGGAATGAATTTCCATGGCCGAACAGCTGTATGCAAGCCTCACATCACCAAGACCAATGCCAAGTGTCCGATGGAGTGGAGCAAAGCACACCGACACTGGACTGTGCAGCAGTGGAAATGTGTTCTGTGGAGGGACGAATCACGCTTCAGTTGGCAGTCACATGGGTGAATCTGGGTTTGGCGGATGCTGGGAGAACGTTACCTGCCTGACTGCATTATGCCAACTGTGAAGTTTGGTGGAGGAGGGATAATGGTATGGGGCTGTTTTTCAGGGTTTGGGATAGGCCCCTTATCTCCAGTGAAGGGCGATCTTAATGCTTCAGCATACCAAGTCATTTTGGACAATGCTATGCTTTCAACTTTGTGGCAATAGTTTGGGTAAGACCCTTTTCTATTCCAACATGACTTTGCCCCGCAGCACAAAGCAAGGACTACAAAGAACTTGACTGGCCCGCACAGAGCTCTGACCTCAACCTCATCAAACACCTTCGGGATGAACTGGAATGGGGATTTTGAGCCAGGACTTCTCATCCAACATCAGTGCCTGACCTCATTAATGCTCTACAGAATGAATGGGCACAAATTCCCACAGAAACACTCCAACATCTTGTGGAAAGCCTTCCAAGAAGAGTGGAAGTTGATATCGCTGCAAAAGTGGGACCAACTCCATATTAAAGTACATGTAGTTGAATACAATGTCATTACAGTCCCTGTTGGTGTAATGGTCAAGCATCCAAATATGTTTGTCCATATAGTGTATATATAATATAAAAATTCCCTGAAAAAAAGAATTGTTTAGTATAGGGCTGAATATCTTGCAACATTCAGATAATTTTATAAAATACTACTACATGTGTGACCAGCATATATGACAGTACTACTTTCTATCTTGTCTCACACAGGGCACTTAAACAATGGTTCATTCTCCAGCCATAGCAATCCAAGCCCCGCTGACAGTGTATGGGCGGAGTCTGATTGGATCATTGCTGACATCCTGGTACTTAAGTGAGGGTGGTTGATTGCTAGTGTAGGATATTAAGTATGAGTGCAGACAGTTCAGATTCATTTTTACTAGTATTCACTCAAAATGTCTATTACTGGATCATGTAGCACAAACCAAGCAATTACTTGGATGACTGCAGTGCAGATCTCTTTCCTCTCTGACACTGGAATGATGAAATACGTGCATTATGCATTTATGAAAATCAAAGAATCCGCGTTTTAAATTCTGCTAATCCTGCTTATCCCACGGCTGAGCCTATCTGTCAGTAATCCCTTGTGTTTCATTTTTAATACTCCGTTGCTCGGTGCTAATTGAAGTCTTGGCACATTATGCATACTGAGCATTGTGACCTCATAACTTCCAGGCAATACTAACAGGAGCAGCATAGAGAATCATAATCTGCTGCCAACATATTACAATTTGTATCATTTTTTAATGAAACAACGACTTTCACTGCAATGCAAAGAAACAATGAGACAAAATATAAACCATACTACAGCGTGGATGTTTTATTCAATTCATGAAAATCTACACGCAAAACGTAAACTCTATAATTGGGTGGAGTTAATTGGGTTAACAGTCAATCCTGAGTTTTACTTACGTCCGATGAAGCAGCTTCTGAGCGCCAATGGTCCCGTGCTGCTCACCTGCATACTAGACTCAACGCACCTGGCTCACTCTGTGGTGTTACTGATGCTCCTCATACAGTGTGAGGGTCATTTGCATACACTGGGAAGTGCACAGGGGAGGTGCGCCGGGTGACCAGGTCTGATATATAGGAGGCTTTACGTCATTCCCCCCTCATATGCCCAAGAGGGGGGAATGAGGTGGCATAACTCATGTGCAGGGGCAGGCTGGGCTTGGGGGCAGGGGGGCATCTGCCCCCTGGGCCGTACAATAGTGGGCTACCTGAGCTGGGCCACTGGGCCACTTGCATTTTATTCCATTGAAATAGACTACTAAGTTGAGCCTTGCCACCTGGGCTAAAATTTGCCAGCTCTCCCCTTCTCACGTGCCATGAATTTTACATGGCATAGTTGTGACAGTTGAATGGTTTTGCGTGATTGTGTAATAGGTGATGTGTAGTGTTTGGGGCAGTACAGATATAAGTTTATATTAGAGCTAAGCAGTTACATTTCATTCAGGTTTGAGCTGGAACAGGCTGTTTCCCAGACATGCTGCTTTCAGTCAGTTCCACTTTTTCTTCACTTTAATACACTGTATTTGCAAATTTCTATTTTAGAGACACACAAGAGGGTGTAGCAACTTCAGGCCCTCTTCAAAAGCATTAGGGCTCCCTTATCCCCGACCCCTGAGAACAAAAGGTCCTTTAGGGGGCAAGCTTCTTTGTAGCCCCCCCTTCTCTGCAAGGCAAGGGGGATCCCTTTACCCCGGGTTTCACCGAAGCTTCACCTAGGGTCCATAAGCTGGCCAGCCCCTGGAAGGGGTGCATCAAAGGTTTCAGGATGTGCTGTCTGTGTATTGTATATATTACTGTAAATGTTATGAACGGCGCTGCAGAACTTTTGTGACCCTTATAAATAAAAGATAATAATAATAATAATAGCTGCAAATTTTTTCAAAATACCCCGGGACAGACTGAAATGTTACAGAATTGTTCTTGGCTATGCTTGTTATTGTCCTTTTTTCAGTACTGACCTCCTGCACAATATAATTTCAGTCTTTGTATTTTAGATGTAATTCTTACAATATGTCCTTATTTCGCTGGCTTTGTAAATGAACAGTTATTAAGAGGGAGGAAAAAAAATACATTGAACTCAAATTGAGTAAACATGACAAGTGGTTAGCCCTTCTGCCTCACAGCACTGGGGTCATGAGTTCGATTCCCGACCATGGCCTAATCTGTGTGGAGTTTGTATGTTCTCCCTGTGTTTGCATGGGTTTCCTCCAGGTGCTCCGGTTTCCTCCTGGTGCTCCGGTTTCCTCCCACACTCCAAAAACATACTGGTAGGTTAACTGGCTACTATCAAAAATTGACCCTAATCTCTGTCTCCCTCTCTGTCTGTGTCTGTGTGTTAGGAAATTTAGACTGTAAGCTCCAATGGGGCAGGGATTGATGTGAATGAGTTCTCTGTACAGCGCTGCGGAATTAGTGGCGCTATATAAGTAAATGATGATGATGATGCAGGGATCATTGAGATAGAATTGCTCAAGACTAGGCCACTTATTAGCAATCTCTCCCTTAAAACGATTTTAAATTGTTACCAGCTATGTTAATGGTTTTTTATGCTTTTAGTTCATCCTCTCAAATTATTGTCCAGATTTAATATATTTATGCCCAGAAAGACAGCTGTAGGTATGAAGGCTCAGAGAAGTGTAAAGATACTGGAGGTAGATTGTTAAGGGAGCTGGAAGAAACACAGTGGTCTTATTAATCAAGAACCGTCCCTTATCGCAGCGATAGAAAATGTTCTTTCGTCCAAGTTATTATTAAAAGGTTGTCGGGGTAGCTGAGCGATGCTCCCTGGCGATACTGGCTGGCAGCAGTAAGTGGGCACCTACCGCGCACAAGGCCAATGTCAGGTCCCTCAGAGCATGCGTGAGTCGTCTTGTAGGCTCAAATATGTGCACTTGAACTGGAAGCCTGTACTTGAGCTCCAGATTCACTAAAAAAGAAAAATAAAGTAAAAAAAAAATAGAAAAAAAAGAACTTTATTTACTAAAAAACATAAAAAAAAATTATTAAATAAAACATTTAATTTTTTTATTTTAATTAAAAATCAAACAAAACCCGGCTATCACCATTCCTGAGATGGTTTCCACTGTCTTCCTTGATAAAGCCGTGGCTCTGCGAAACGCGTGTCGGTGTTTCCTGATGGTACTTCCTAATATGAATATGAATGAAATGCATGAGAAACCTTTTTAAGTAAGGCTTAGAATCTGCCATTACAAGACGGGGGAGCCAGAAAAAAGGAATAGATTATGCTGATGAACGAGAAAATTAGCATCTAAGTAACAGCTGTTACATTATATGAAAGCAAGTGCGCTGAAGTTTGCTGAAACCAATCAAATCTTTTATGGTTAAAGCATTACATATACTAAAAAACGTATTATCTTATAGACATGATGTCCATAAGATAAAATCTGATGGCATGTTCTGCTGTCGCCGTTTATAGCACTGCTGTCGGAAATATTGACTATCAGTTTTTAGGTAAGTCTGCATCTCCTACATGTCGGAATTATAGCGATCGGCATATTAGTGTCGCTATAACTCTTGTCGGAACATAAAGCAGCGCGTTTTACAGCAGGCTGCCCAACAGCACCGTAAGACAACCCAGTGGTGAAACATGGTATTGCAGGCAAAAACAGCAATGTGAATCTGGCAGAGCCAGATCACAATATCTAACAAGCGCTACAAGGCTTTCACTGAATGAGCGTGCTCTTCACTTGCTGTTCATAAACGGCATTGCAGCACTAATGGCTTGCGGATATTCCAATATTACAATACTGCCCGTTGTCATCACATTGATAAAATATTGTCATATAGGGGAGCACAGCTTGAATTGTGGGACCATTGAAATTTACAACATCCTCTGCATTTGGTACTTCTTCTGTATTGCACCTGCTCCCTTGACGCATCAATGGGCATATGTGAAACCCTTTAAAAATATACTGCAGTTCATCACTCACATATGGTGGTAAACAAACTACATACATACAGGTTCTCATTTAAATTCCATCTAGATGTAGATGAGGCTTGAACATACACATATATTCTGCATTGCTCTCTACAAGAGGCATAAACAATCCATATCCTTATCATAAATCATTTCCACCTCACTGTAGTGTTTGATAAGAAACATCTTTCATTGCAGGAAACAAATTGCTGTTGGACTCAATATGCGTTACAAATTGAAAAGCTACAAATAGGAGAGTTTAAATCTGTGTTGTTCTAGTACAGAAATTTCCATCCTTATTCTCTTGGGTCAGCTAGAATAAAGTTAATCTGTATAAGATGCATTAAGTACACTAAATTTCCAGTGCTGATGGAAGATAATGTTTTGGTATAAATCAAAAGAAGAATGCACACAACTTAACGCTTTAGATTGTTAATGAATAAAAAGGGTCATTAAAAAAATTACAGACCCCAATACTTCTTTATGTGCATAAGAGCACCTTCTCGTCCGCTTAATGAGTTTCAAAGTGCACGTCCACTTCACCATCTTTGGAATCACCCAGGTAAAATCAATCGGCACCTAGATTTTACAGGTTTGCTGATAAATCGCAAATGTTCATGGTGGAAACAGTAAAAAGTCCGGCCTTCTTCTACGCTAGGACCACAGGTTTTTAGTGAAATGGGAGGAATTACAGTTATAAGGATTAACCCATAACAAAACTGTGGTGAATAAAGCAAAATAATAAGAGACTGCATTGTAAATACTGTGTAGCAAGTGAATCCATTTATGATTTGTTTTCTATGTAAGCTACGGTGTTATGCAAATGACTTCAAAGCAAAGCCTGCTCTCACATGGTTAATGACCTAACTCAAGGCGAGGCCAGAAATACTGACCTGTGTTTATTCTGTGGCTCTGCAAACTCAAGAACTACAGGATAACATTGTCACCTTTAGGGGGAGCTGAACAGGTTCAAAGACCTCATGCGGTGAGCTATGTCCTGGTCAGTGGCGGATCCAGGGGGGGGGCGATCGGGGCATTCGCCCCCCCCCCCCCCCTAGCAGCAAAAAGCTAGGTCCCAGCCGCCGATTAAAACGGGAGGGGCGGGGCTAAGTGTGAGTGGGGGGCGGGGCTAAATGTGGGCCAGCCAATCAGAGTGGTACCAGCCGGCGACCACAACAGGAGGGGGCGGGGCCAATCGCGGGCGGAAGGCGGGGTTAACGCAGGCCAGCCAATCAGAGCAAAGGAGGGGCGTGATTATGCAAAATCGCGCCCCTCACCATAAAGTCTAGATCCGACCCTGGTCCTGGTACTGGAGTGTTTTTGGTGCCTAAAAAGACATTAAGGGGCCGACCTAGCAGCCGGTCTTATGCAAAGGGACATTGTCTCTGTGCCCATGGCTTGCTATATTTGATATAGGCAAATATAATTCCTTTTCCAAAATACACTTACAATCAATATAGTTAGTAATTAAACACAAATCCATAAATAGGATAAGGAAGGGCATACCATACATCGAATAAGGCTGTCTGCAGGGAATGAGAGGAAATGAGTATCAGCTCAACTAATACACTTGAAATCTCTGTTTGGTATCTATAGATTTGTAAATTTGTAATGGATTTATTAATGATAAAATTGGGTCTGTGTGACACTTCCAAGATAAGATATGTTATATTTTAACATTGGGGAATAAACAGGGAAGATGTAAACTGTGATTGCAAAACTGTGTCAAGGCCTCCCCTGGAGACCAAAACCTGTAGGAAGGGAAAGGTGGAAAAAGTGTCAATAAAAGAGGAGACCACTTACAAGATATTGTCAGACTTTTGGGAAATTAATCAACACTGATGAGCTGTCCATCTTCCAAGCCAATTTCTCTTGGCACAGATTACACAACAGGTATGTAAGTTTATACTGTGAAACCTTTTCTCTTTTATTTTACATGTCTTGCCTATGTTATGTCATCTTTTCTTAATAGTTTTTATAACCTATAAGCATTGTACTTTTTGTATAATAAATCTGCCCTGGACGCTGTTGCCCCGGCCTCTTCTATCCGCCGACGCCGCATTATTCCCCAACCCTGGCACTCAAAACTCACCCGCTTCCTCCAAAGATGCTCTCGCACTGCTGAACGCCTCTGGAGGTAATCTCGCTCCCTGGCTGACTTCCTCCACTTTAAATTCATACTCTCTTCTTTCTCCTCTGCCCTCTCCCTCGCTAAACAATCCTTCTTTAAGTCCCTCATTTCTTCTCAGTCCTCCAATCCCCGCCGCCTCTTTGCCACCTTCAGCTCCCTCCTCTCCCCCCCTCCCCCTCTGTCCCACCTTTCCTCTCCGCTTCTGACTTCGCCACTTTCTTCTCTTCCAAAATTGAGGCCATCAGACTGAACATCTCCTCCTCCCCTTCTCCCGACACCCTCATCGCTTCACCTCCCCCAATCAACCAACTCTGGTGCTCCTTCAGCCCTACAACCGGTGAAGAAGTTCGCTCCCTTATTCTTTCCTCTCCACCCTCTACCTGCCCTCTCGATCCCATCCCCTCCCACCTCCTTTGCTCTCTCTCTCCAACGGTCTGCTCTTACCTAGCACACCTTTTCAACCTATCACTCTCCTCTGGTGTAGTACCCTCCTCTTTTAAACACGCTCTTATCTCTACTATCCTCAGAAAACCCAATGTTGACCCCACCTCTCTTGCTAATTATCGCCCTATCTCTCTTCTCCTCTATGCCTCCAAATTACTTGAGCAGGTTGTCTGCAGCCGCCTAACCAGGCACCTCGCGGACAATTCCCTCCTTGACCCTCTCCAATCTGGCTACCGCCCCCTCCATTCTACCGAAACTGCCCTGGCCAAGGTTACTAATAATCTCCTATCAGCCAGATCCAAGGGTCACTTCTCCGTACTCATCCTCCTTGACCTCTCGGCAGCCCTTGACACCGTGGACCACCCCCTCCTGCTGCAAACTCTTCTCTTTCTCAGCCTCTCTGGTTCTGTCCATGCCTGGTTTGCCTCATACCTCGCTCATAGCTCCTTCTCTGTATCCACGCCTGGTTCTTCCTCCTCCCCCTACCCTCTCCCCGTAGGAGTCACGCAGGGCTCTGTTCTTGGCCCTCTACTCTTTTCGCTCTACACTTCCTTCCTTGGTGCTCTCATCTCCTCCTTCGGTCTTCAGTATCACCTTTATGCTGACGACATTCAACTCTATATCTCCTCTCCTGATCTTTCCTCCACCCTCCTCGCTCGGGTATCCGACTGCTCCGCCATCTCCTCCTGGATGTCTGAGCGCTTTCTCAAAATCAACATCTCTAAAACTGAACTCATTGTCTTTCCTCCGCCCAGACTCCCATCTCACCATGACCTTTTTATTGTCATCAACAACACCACCATCTCCTCTGTCACCCAACTTCGCTGCCTGGGTGTCACCCTCGACTCCTCTCTCTCTTTTGCCCCCCACATTCATTCCCTTGCCCAAGCCTGTCGCTTCCAACTACGCAACATCGCCCGCATCCGTCCTTTTCTCTCTCAGGATGCCACCAAAACTGTCATCCACGCACTCATCATCTCCCGCCTCGATTATTGTAACCTCCTCCTCACTGGCCTCCCCCACTCCAGTCTCTCCCCCCTCCGCTCTATACTCAATGCGGCCGCAAGACTCATCTTCCTCTCACGCCGCTCCTCCTCTGCCTCCCCTCTCTGCCTTGCCTTACACTGGCTCCCCTTCCCCTACCGAATCCTTTTCAAACTCCTCACCACCACTTACAAGGCTCTCTCCAACTCTACTGCCCCTTATATCTCTAACCTCCTCTCCATTCACACTCCTGCCCGCTCCCTGCGCTCGGCCAACGACCGCCGCCTCTCCTCCACTCTTATCACCTCTTCCCACTCCAGAATCCAAGATTTTTCCCGTGCAGCCCCCCTTCTCTGGAACGACCTCCCTCGTTCCATCCGTCTCTCTCCTACTCTGTGCTCCTTCAAACGTGCACTCAAAACTCACCTCTTCCTCAAAGCCTACCAACCATCTACTTAACCCACATCTCCCTTCTTTAGCTCGTCCTCCCTTCTCTCCTCTTGCCTCAACTGGCTCCTCTTGTGCCTGGTCTGTTTACCCTCCCTTAGAATGTAAGCTCGTATGAGCAGGGCCCCCTCCCCTCCTGTCTCCATACCTGTTCTTCCTCTCCGTCTTTACTGCATATGACTAGCCAGAGTTTCTGAAGTATTGGTACTTTTTGTTCATTGTTCTGTATGGTTTCACCCTGTATAGTCTACTGTTAGTACTGTGTGCGGCGCTGTGGATACCTTGTGGCGCCTAACAAATAAATGATAATAAATAAATAATAAATAAAATGTAATAAGTACTGTCCTTATTGCTCTAAACAAATTCACTGCCTGTTTAGACGAGGTTGATTGTTTGGCTTTGCTAACCCTTTAAATACCAGTGTGGGAAGTGTTAACTCTATTAGCTATCAGAGTGTAGAGTGTGCTCAATTGGGTAATTAAGTCATTAGCGTTTTACTGGCCTTATAAGTAGATGGTGGCAGAGGAGATGTGTGGAAGTGGGTGCCCTTGTTGGTAAAGGGACCAGTTAGATCTGTAACCTTACAGATTGGTAAATGCAAGATTGAATTGCTGGAATCCTGTGTGCCCCCTTACAGTACACTTCCACGTTACTAAAGCGCAGAGTGCGGTTTGTGACAGGTAAGGTTAGTCAGGAGTGGTTTCCTGATAAAATAGAGGTGATATATTGTTTGACTATTTGATTATTTGATAAGTTATCAGATCAGGGAGCCAGCAGAGGTGGGTCAACATGAAACTGTTCATTAATTTAACATTTTTAATTGTTCTCCTAAAATATTGCTCTGTAAGGCCTTGTTTCTGGCTTAAATTAATCATAAGAGTGAGGAGATAGGGAAGCTGCCTTATTGCAGGACTCACTTTTGTGTTTGAAGATTTTTATTACATTGGTGGATTTGTGCCTAGAATTGCCCCCAGTTTCCCTTTATAAGTATAAGGACAAGATTGATCTCTGACACTTCTGAGTCAGGGAGGTCTTTTGCAGGGAAACAAAGGCTTTTGTGTCCTTTCGTAAATCAGAAAATGCCTCTGTAAATACACCTCCTCTAATCTGCACGTAGCAAGTGACGACCCCCTACCCACTCAGCTTCTTCCATCACCAATTTTGGATTGCAAAATGATGCTTTTCCTGCACCATGCAGACACGCGACATCACAAATGAACATTTAAGCTCCTTTTTTTGCAGTTCGTAAATAGCCTGTAATGTGTAAAAACTTTTTTATATACCCCACCTATTTTTATGTCCTTCTTTCTTTTCATGTTCCCTTCTTAAGATATATTCACAAGTTTAACTATAACCATGGCAGCTCATGCACTGATATAGAGGCTGCTCAGAAAGCCATACCTAATATGACCCTCTGCATAGCAAACCGAGGGGGGTTTTCTAGTGCCTTGAAACCCCCTCCCAGTCCTGGGTACTGTTTGAGGTGGCTGGACCCTGCCCCGGAACCTGCCACTTTGCAGCTTGTGTGCAGATCGTTTCTGTCTGCACTGTTCACAGCCATCTCTCCCCAACAAATATTAAAAGCAGCAAGAACAGGTAGGAGAGAGCAGGACAGTCTGCTAACTGTTCTGACACACTCGTCAGGACTTTGTCCTGATTGTAGGGACAGTTGGGAGGTATGTCTCGCTTCGCACGGCTCTACTCGAAAAGGGAGAGCTGTGTGCCCCTAACAGTAGCGCATGCAGCATTGCCCATGTATACGATGGGGAAGAGTTGGAGAGCAGCCAAGCACTGCCTAAAATTATAGCCACGCCCTAAAGCATGCTGGCCACGCCCACTGGCGGTGTGACATGGAAACTAATCTCTACAAAACCTGTGTTTGCCCCTGCTTTATGGCCCCTGTAGACCGTCTGGGAATTGCTTTACTTAGTAGCTAGGGAATAAAATTGGATTTATATATATATATATATATATATATACTGTATATAGTTCAGCAATCGGTCATACTTAAGAAGATGTAATCAGGATGTAGTATTGTTATTGGCAGCAGTAAATGCAACCTCAGTACAGGAGCTGACCTATGTAGAGACTCACAGGTGCTGGCTTTTAAGTTTAAGTTTGGGTCCCATTGGTTTCTGGTAATTTCTCTAGATGTATAAATACAAAAAAGGATAATACCTACTTTTGTCCCTGTTCCTCCTGTGACACTGTGTAAATCGCTATGAATAAGCAGGTTATTAGTGTTATGGTAGCACTTGTTGCTGTGGAAAGAAAGCTTTGGCTTTTAATTTGTCTCTGACAAGATGTGCCCACGGGACGAGAAGATTTATTAGTCCATTAAAGTCACATCTGCATCTACTTGGATTACAAATACAGTAAAATTGCTATGGGAACCTATGTCACCAATGTTCTTTACCTACATGACTGCAGAAAAATAATTTCTTGTTCTAGAAGCCGAATCCTGAGGAATCCTAGAAACAAGGACAGATTGGGAACTTAAAGTGGCCCTGAAAAAACAATCTGAAAGTGGCCTCATGTAGGTGGGACCAAAACAATGGTAGGCAGGGCAAACACAAAGAAGGCGGGGTTAGCACACCATTAGCCCTAGATACAGTGGTGGCAAGCCAAGCCAATAGTTTAGATGGTGATAACAGAACACGTAGTCATGCTTGCCTACTTTTTATACCTCACTTCCTGAGAACCCGGAGGGGTAAGTGTGGGAGCGTGACTATTTATCTTGTCTCCCCCCACCCCCTCTTCACAATGCCGCAAGTCCAGGAGAACTCCCCGAAATTCGGGATATTCAGTATGCCCGCCCCCTGTCAAAAGGTATTACCAGCCCCAGGCTGGTCAGCATGTGGTAGAAATCCCAAGATGAATAAAGCCTGCAAGAAACATGTGCCCTCCAAGGCAACCAAGCCCAATGGATAGCACTCAGGGTCGGACTGGCAAAGGCAGCATGGCAGAGTGTGAAGAGGGGCCAAGACAGCATGACAGAATGTGAAGAGGGGCTAAATCAGTATTGCAGAGTGTGAAGGGGGGCAAAAGCAACATGGCAGAGTGTGAAGAGGGGCAAAAGCAGCATGGCAGAGTGTGAAGGGGGGAAGAAGCAGCATGGCACAGGTTGAAGAAGGACAAAAGCAGCATGGCACAGGGTGATGAAGGGGGGCCAGGAGAAGGGGGAGGAAAAGCAGCATGGAGGGTGTAGTGTGATCATAAGGAGGCACAGCATGGTGATGAAGGGGCACAGTAATGTGTGTGTGATAGCACAGGGGCTTGTGACAATGTAATGTGTGTGTGTGGCAGGTGGTGGCTAACTAATGGATGCTATTTTGTTTGTGGAGTGATGGTGGGGCAATTTAATTTTATTGTGGGGACTATTAATTTAAGATGGAGTGCTTTGGGGGCTATTACTTGAATGTGGGGCTGAGTTTGAGGAACATGAGGTCCATTTATTAAATGTGAATATGAATTATTTAATGGCAGTGATGGTAACGGGAAATAGGTATATATATATTATACGTAAATGCTATTCATTTATTGCTGGGGCTGTTTGGAGGGAGGGAAATAGGTTTATTTATTAAATGGGAATACTATTAATTTAATGTTGGGGCTGGAGGAAGGCTTAAGTATTAATCGTGGGTCCTATTGATTTGACGCCAGGGCTGGTTGTACACATTTTTATTTCCAAATAGGGCCCCCAACTTTCCAGGATCCAGACAAGTAGCAACTAAAGAAACTGCTACAGGTGGTGAAAGTGACAAGAACAGGTAGGAAAGATCAGGATAGTCTGTCAAATGTTCTGATTCTAGTGGGACAATCCTGATTTTTGGTGACTGTTCTGCCCAATCTAAGGTGCAGGTCAAGACTGTGTACTCTTTATATACACACAGCATTCTTTATATACTACACTATGGTGCTAGCTGTCCTTCGTAGGCTGACCACTTCCCATCTAGTGTCTGGCCTCACCTCTATGATGGCTTGCCACACCCCTTCTGGTGGGCTCCTAGCGTTGCACTCCCCCGGTGAGCCCTTCATGCCCTAGTCTGACACTGACAACACTGAATAGCACTGGAGCTCCTCCTGGCATTCCTGGGTTGTGTCTGCTAGGGCAATAGCTTAACATATTTAATTACATACAGGCTGCCCATGCATGGCTGCCAGATCATGCTGGAGCCAGGGCTCACTGCCACGTGTAGTTCCACAAGCATACCCAATAGTAAAATAACAAGAACCATGTTTAATATTTTAAATAAATACTCCAAATTCTTCCAATATAATTCCCTTAAATCCATATGGAATTTTCTTTCCTTCTGCCCTGAAGTAAGCCAATAGGAAAAAAATAAACAAACATTGAATACTTGCTTGAATACAACATGTAAATATTCAGTCGGAGAGACTTGTGTCTGATTGGCTGTAGCATGGGAAATCACCCCTGATTGGCTGTTTGCGTATTGGCTTCATAAGGTCAATTAAATTCATGATATTTTTTTTTCCAGATTACTTCATGACAGAAGAAAAACCCATATGGGTTTATAAGAATAATAAAGTGTTTGGGTCATTTATTTGAAGTAAACTATTACAACATGCTGTGTGTGTTTTTATTTTTTTAACTTTTATATTTTTTACTATTAGACATGTTTGCTGAATTACATGTTCCAGCATGCTCTGGCAGTCATGGGTTCTGGTTACTTATTTTAAGGGGGGATCACATTTGTATTGCATCCAACTCTAATCAGGCACACTATGCGTACTGTGTGGATTGGTGGATTCAGAGACAGGGACAGGTCCTGTGATGTCACAGCAGCTCAAGTGAAAGCAAATTCAGCTTTTTGACCTGCATCAGATGCCAATAAGAGCTTTAGCTGCCTGTAATGCAGTGGGGAGGAAATTATTTAATTTTAAACCTGTGAATTGCCAATTTAACACTGAACAATGCATTTTACTTTAGCAGTTCAGACATGAAAATTTGAATTTTGGAGTTTAAAGACAAACAGCGCTGAGCAGGTGGCAGCATAGCGACAAACTCCAGATGTGCTGGGGAACCGCTGCTTGTGGAAGAAACAACTCTTCATCTGAGGAGGCTGAGAACTGACTTTGTATTACATATGGACAGAGGTCACTAAAGGGTTTCGACGCTTCTAAAACACCTGCACATGGTCACTTTCCTTAGTGTAATATAATGTCATTGTGGAATAATGAAACATTTTAAATAACTAGTGTAGACTCATTTTCCCTATGATAGAAACATTTCCACATTTGGGCACATGTATAACTATTTGCTAGGAAAGGATTTGTGAACTATTCCACTCTTGACACGTTTTACTTGTTGGAAACTATTCCGTAATTCTTAAAAATAAGACATGTAGCAGTACCGCATGCCTATTTTTATCACGTGTTAGTAATTAACTATATAGGCTTTCTGTTTGGGATAGTTTAGGGGAATTTATAAATGCGTTTTTAGCTTCATTGACCATTAGTAAAATGGGATACAGTATTTTGGTATGGTAGTTCTCAGTGGACAATCTATGCCAACACTCATCACTTGCATATATTGAACCTGCACAAAAGATTGCTATTGTTAATAAAATGACCTTTGAAACATAGAAACATAACATTTGATGGTGGATAAGGACTGCTTGGCCCATCTAGTTTGCCTATTTGATACCCTCAAGCCATATTTGATCCTTTAATCTTTGTATCCTTATGTCTATCCCAAGCATGTTTAAATTGCTCTACTGTATTAGCCTCTACCACCTCTGATGGGAGGCTATTCCACTTATACACTACTCTTTCTGTGAAGTAGTTTTTCCTCACATTTCCTTTGAACCTATATCCCCCCAGTGTCAGTGCATGTCCTCATGTTCTAATACTTCTCATCCTTTGAAGAATGTTTCCCTCCTGTACCTTGTCATAACCCTTGATATATTTGAAAGTTTCTATCATGTCCCCCTTGTCCCTTCTCTGCTCCAAACTATACATATTAAGATCTTTTGGTCTTTCAGGGTAAGTTTTGTGCTGTAGGCCATGCACCATTTTAGTTGCCCTTCTTTGTACAGTCTCTAGTATATTTATATTCTTCTGGAGATATGGCCTCCAGAACTGAACACAGTATTCTAGATGACATAAGCATAATTTGAAACAAGCATTTTCTCTTTTGTTCACTACAAAAAACATATTCATGTAGGGACAGTGGAAGCGCTCTGATATTAATATTAATATTGAAAGATTAGTCCTCGCACCCTCTAAAATATCCTTCCTCTATCCATGGACACTCCTCCATTCTTGGTCACTCCTAAATTAGGTAGGCAACTAGACAGTCTAAGGAGCCAGTGGAAGAGATGCAGTAAAAGAAAAAACTATTTTATTTGGGGAACAAACTGCTAAGGGCAGCTCATTGGAATGGGAAACAGATGAATTACAAATACTGAATCTTAGTGGATCTTTCATCCCAAAGGACTCTAAGATTAACCTGTTTGAAGTTATACATTAAGTGAAACATATGAAAATTCTATATTAATGTAAATGATCATGTATCACGAAAGAAAGTCCAAAGGATGAGAAAATGCCTCCAAGGCATTGCGACAGCAATGGGTTCACCTACTGAACCACTTTCAGTTATTGGACCATAAACTATGCCTATTTCTTCAATTGTTTACATGTCATTTGCAGGTTGCTGCAGCAGTGTTAAAACGATTTTCCCTGATAAGTAATGTATTCATCTCACTGACAACTCTAGATTTAGTTTCAATTTGTAATAAGACAAAACACTTTAAACAGCTGTTATAGTTTATCTGGAATGTATTTTAACAATAGTATACATTTTCACAGTTCAGGATTACATATATATTTTTGTTTCAATGTTTAAAAATATATTTACCTCCCATGGAAAATGATCTACTATATAAATGCCTAGTGGCGTGTGTGAAAAAAAAAAACCAAGCTGCAGCGCCATCTTCTGGGCAGAGTTATACACTGACCTATATATTTCTTGAAGGAGAAGTGACAGTTGGGAGTGGTTGGTGGTTGCTGGGGGTGACAGTGGGGAGTTTTTAATGCTTTAAGTAGCTTGGTGAAGGATGTGGCGATGAAGATGAAGGATGAGGTGATGGAGAAAAATGATGAGGTGGTGACATGTGGACAAAACCACGTTAAAAAAGGGCGCTTGCGTCGAGAAGTATCGCTCTTCCCCTGAGGAGGCCTGGGCTAGGCCCAAATGCATGACAAGAACCTTTTTAACACCTTAAGTAGCTTTACTTGACTAGAATGCATGAGTATCATGCACGGGTTAACTTGTATGTATATGTATATATATATATATATATATATATATATATACTCTATTTGCATGACAATTGAGGGGATATTTACTTCCATTTATTAGCATGTGATTATTGTATATATATAGAATCTTAAAGGAATAAGGCCGCTAACTTTAATATGAGAAGAGGCAGGTTACATCCTAATATTAATCTAAATTATAGTCCCTATTGAGTAGCTTATGCACGTCCAGAGAAATAACTGACTTAAGAGAAGCTTTATAACCTACAGTAGTCAAGAGAACTCTGAAGGATTATTACACAGAGGATATACTTTAACGTGGAAAAGAGGTTCACAAATGCAGAATGATAAAAATAAGGAAGTAATTCATTTAATATTGAGCACACATCCCAGTTTGATGCAGTTCATGATGCTATTTTGAATAACTGGAACATACTTCAAAAGGATCCAACCTTTAAAGTGGTTGACCACTTTTGGACAAACATCTCTGCCCCCATATTGCAAATAGGGGGTTTCCCCATGAACACGACAAGAACATGTTTTAGTATGGATAATACTCACAAATGGACATCTACTTTAACAACATGATAACAAGAGTAGGCTAGAAGTAATAACCATCATTAACAGATTTGGTATCAAGATCTGAAATTAATTCTGATTCAGCATCACTTGATTACAAACAAATGGGAAAGTAGGAGTGGACATTGTCATCTTTGTAGAACGCGGTGTATTCTGGATAAAGTTTCATTAATTGTAGCACCCAGTGTGAGGTATCTGTTAGGAATATACTGGCAGGAAGAATGAGGTTGCGTTGCGATAATAGATGGTTTATTGAATCTCAGCAGCAGGCAGGGAATAACAAAAGAGTCACAGTACTGAACTGGCAAAATAATATGCATGATAATATTGATATACCCAGTGTAGCAGAAAATCTCTGGTAGTAGACAGTCACTGGTAATGCAGAAGTATCTCTGATGCAGACAGGCTGTTGGCAACATGGTCCAGAAATCACAAACATCTGAGCACTCAGAAAGATCAGCGGCAGTACTTAGACAAGCCCAGAGCCCTTCTGTCACAAACTTACCAGCTCCACGCTCCTGTGCTGCTGATTTCTCTGCTTATGTGTTGAAGTCAGTGCTTCCTGGTTCGGGCGGTCACATGATTGTAGTTGGGAGGTGGCATATAGAATCTGCAGAGTAAATAAAGCTCACCGTGACACTGCAGCCTTGTTAGAGCAACAAGTTACCACTTGGCGTCTGGCTACCTATAACGATACTTACTCTTCCTCGCTCCCCCGCCGCTCTGTCAGACCCGGAAGCCGCACTTCCGGGTTCGGCGGTCACATGACCGCAAGAACCAAGGGCGGGGAATTCAACCAGAGACTTCCTATATAAACAACGCTCTGACACCTTAGGAGTGTCAGAGCAACTTACCAGTTCCTGTCTCCTGATTCCTGTTCCTCCTTGTGCCTGCTCCCTGTGTATTGTGTACCGACCCGGCTTACTGACCTTTCTGGACTCCGTTTCTCCTGTGTACCGACCCGGCTTGCTGACCACCCTGATTGCCTGTGCTCCTGATTCGGATTGCCTCACACTTCTCTCTCTTCACGTTTATCTGACATTCCTGTGTACCGATCCAGCTATCTGACTTCGCTTCTGTTCTGGTGGCCCATGTACCGACCCGGTTTGATTGACTCCGAGATTGCCTCCTGATTCTGTCTGCATTGCCTTCCTGTGTACTGACCCGGCCTGTCCGACTATTCTCATCCTGCTCCTATTCCGCTGTACTACATCTTGGGGCAAACCTGAGGACCGCGACCTGCGACTCCTGGCAGCAAAGCCCATCCCGCCTTGCGGCAGTTCTTCGTGAATACCGGGGAGATCGTTAGACTCCGCACCTCAGGTAAGCCAGCTCTAATCAAGATTAGAAGTGTTATCCAGTATACTGTAACACTCCCCCTGTGTAGCCTTGTGCTGCATTCTGGTGTATCCCTGTGTATGACTTTTTGGCTTATTAGTCTTCTGCTTCCGGACATCCACTCTGCAGCCTGTTCTCCAGTGTACCTGACCCGACTATCCATACCAACCACTCTGCTATCTGTGCTCCAGTGTATCCAACCTGGCAAATCTCCTGTGTGTGGTATTTCTTCAATGTATCCGACTTAGTGTTACACTGATTACGGCTTAGGATTCTTCTGAGTGCGCTGTACTACACTATCGTTACAGAGTCTGCTCTACCTGGTCCTGCCTTGGTCTCTTACCAACCATCTGTCATCTATCAGGTCAGTGGGCTAACCTAAGGTCCGTGACCTGTGGGCCTCCAGCAGCAAAATCCATCCCACCTTGTGGCAGGTCTTGGCGGAGACTTGGGGATTCCTTAGACTACGCATCTTGGGAAGGCCAGTGCTAACACTGACTGGTAGAAAACTCCTCCATAATCAGAAGCCAGCATCAGAAACTAGTATCAAAGGCTTTGCAGAGCCAGGGATCCAGAGTCAGACTTCAACATAATGCAGAGCCAGGGGTGAGAAGCCAGAAGGCACTGTAATACAGAGCCAGGAGGTCAGAGTCAGAATTCATCGTAATGCAGAGCCAGGGATCAGAAGCCAGAAGGCACTGTAATACAGAGCCAGGAGGACGGAGTCAGAATTCATTGTAATGCAGAGCCAGGGATCAGGAGCCAGAAGTCATCGTAATGCAGAGCCAGGGATCAGGAGCCAGAAGTCATCATAATGCAGAGCCAGGGATCAGGAGCAAGAAGTCACCATAATGCAGAGCCAGGGGTCAGGAGTCAGATGTCACTGTAATGCAGAGCCAGAAGTCACCATAAAGCATGGGCAGAGATCAGGAACCAGAAGTCACCATAATGCATGGCCAGGGATCAGGAAACGGACAACACCATAATGCAGAGCCAGGGATCAGGAGACATCATAACACAGAGCCAGGGGTCAGGAACCAGAAATCACAGCAATGCTGAGCCAGGGACTAACTGGAGCAGAAGATACAGGACCAGGAAGCTAGCGTGTAAACTCTATCACCATCAATATGAAGCAGTATAGGTGAGGACTTACCTCAGATAGACCTCCAGTAGGATCAGGGCTGCCAAGAGGAATTCAGGGCCCCAGTACAACAAATTCATGGGGCCCCCCTTATAGTTGAGCAAGCAAAAAAAATTAATTTTTCAGGGGTGTGGTCACACGATTGGGGGCGTGGCAATGTGCCATGGGGGCATTGCTAGCACATCAAAATCACTAGGTCCTGAATTCACCGGAGCGTGACATTTGTCCAAGCACTCCTGACTTTCAGGACATCTAGCACCCTTGTGTAGTATAGGAAGAATGCAGTGTGTACAGAAAGAGTTTAGTCTTGGCCTGCACCCACTGGGCTCACCAAACACTCACCAAACATTGGCATTGTCCCTACTAGAATCACAACATTTCACACACTATGCTGCTCTGTCCTACCTGTTCTTCTCACTTTCTCCACCTGTGGCTGCTAGTTTCTTTAGTTGTGGCTTGTCTGGATCTTGGAATGTTGGAGGACCTATTTGGAAAAAATAATGGCTACATTTAGAAAATTATAGCCAGACCCAGCGTTAAATCACTAGCACCCACAATTAATAATTAGACCTTCCTCCAGCCCCAACATTAAAATAATAGTATTCACATTTAATAAATAAACCTATTTCCCTTCATGCAAACAGCAATACCTATTTCCCGCAACCATCACTGCCATTAAATAATTCATAGTCACATTTAATAAATAGACCTCATTCTCCCCAAACTCACCCCACATTCAATAGCCCCCAAACCACCCATTAAATTAATAATCCCCACTATTACATTGCCTCACCATCACCCTACAAACAAAATAGCACCCATTAATTAGCCACCACCTACCGCACACACACTACATTGCAACAAGCCCCTGTGCTATCACACACACATTACTGTGCCCCTTCATCACAACTACACTGCACCCTCCATGCTGCTTTCCCCCCTTTTTATTCACTCTGTGCCTCTCTGCCCCCTTTTTTTATTCTGTGCCTCTTTGCCCCTTTTTTTAACTATGTGCCTCTCTGCCCCTTTTTTTTCCTCTGTGCCTCTTTGCCCCTTTTTTCCTCTGTGCCTCTTTGCCCCATTTTTCCTCTGTGCCTCTTTGCCCCTTTTTCTCCTCTGTGCCTCTTTGCCCCTTTTTTTCCCTCTGTGTCTCTCTGCCCCTTTTTTTTTATTCTGTGCCTCTTTGCCCCTTTTTTTTAATTCTGTGCCTCTTTGCCCCTTTTTTTTCATCTGTGCCTCTCTTCCCCTTTTTTTCCTCTGTGCCTCTTTGCCCCTTTTTTTCCTCTGTGCCTCTTTGCCCCTTTCTCTCCTCTGTGCCTCTTTGACCCTTTCTTTCCCTCTGTGTCTCTCTGCCCCTTTTTTTTTATTCTGTGTCTCTCTGCCCCTTTTTTTTATTCTGTGTCTCTCTGCCCCTTTTTTTTATTCTGTGCCTCTTTGCCCCTTTTTTTTTTTATTCTGTGCCTCTTTGCACCTTTTTTTCCTCTCTGCAGCTTTTTTTATTATTTGCCCCTGTTTTCCTCTATGCCTCTGTGCCCTTTCTTTCTAGCACTGTCCCTTTCTGTTTTCCTCCCCTTGACTCTCCGTTTTTTTACTTACCTTTTGGTAGGTTCTTTTTTTTCTTTTCTCTTCTTCTCTTCATGCTTCTTTCCTCATGCTGCGGCGCTCCTCACTGACTGACTGACGGGCGTGACTTGATGACGTCACGCCCGACAGTCAGTGTGAATGGAGAAGACAGGAGAGGAGGGATGCGGCGCCGCGATCACGTGAGTATTTATTTATTTATTTTTTATTTCTCACTGCTCCCCACACCAACGGAACCCCGCCCCCCACTGGAAAAAAAATTAAATGATAAAAAACGCAAGAAATTTTTTTTTTTAAAAAAAAGAAAGAAAATGAAAAAAAAAAATTGCAGCGAGAGCCCGGCCCGGGCCCCCTGGCATGACCGGGCCCGGGTAAAATGTACCCACTCCTCCCCCCTCTCGGCAGCCCTGAGTAGGATTAAGGAGTGGGCCCACCTCCAGTAACTGATCTGCTGATTGATCCCAGATGTCAAGAATGCAACCAAGATGAATCAGAACACTCGCAACATGCATAGCAAACTGGGACAAGGATCGTTCACATGCAAATCCTAACAACAGGATCTAATAAGTTGTCCCTTTAATTCATGTCAGGAGAAACTAAAAGGTGCATGATGACAATAGGAGATAAACAGGGGCCAACAAAACGTTGATGAATCATTGAAGTCAGTGTTAACGTGTTTATTTTTGTTTTATATTATCTATTTAGTAGCAATGTATTCAATGGATGTGTGCAATATATATGTTTACATCATCATATCTCTCTAAATAATATGTTGTGTGTCAGTGAACAAGAAATTTATGAAATGTACAGATGAGCAAAGTTGTCAAAACTGTGCTGTGAAAAATTCATCTCATTCTGCACCAACCGCGCAGTAGAATGAAACGAGAGTCATCGTCCCAGATCTATTCATAGGCTATAGATTCAGCAAAATTAATATTTTACAAATATAGTGCAGAATGGTACTGTCCAAAATGGTGACTCAACTCAACTTAAATATTCTATAGCTGAAACTATAGCATCTCAGCCAAACAGTGTCTGTAAATCTACCGATAAGGTGGACAGTTCTAGACCAAGTGGAGCCCAGGCAAAAAGGACCTTTGCCCCCACCCAACCCCCAAAATAAATATGCAAGTTATATAGGACAGTGTTTTCAGAATTCCAGTAATTATGTATTGTAGTCCTTAATCCACACAATTACATTAAAATATCCTACTCAAGTTAAAGGGTATCCCATCCATCAGCAATACTAACTGCAGTTGTATCAGTGCTTGCGGGGTGGGGTGGGGGAGGGGAAAGTTAATCTGTTTTTGGAAAGCCCTTGCGTTTCCTGGGATCCCGCCTATGGCCCTGATACCAGCGCAATTGTCAGTTATGATGAAACAATAAACAGAATCGCTGTTCCTATGGTAATCGTGGGTTAGGATGGTGAGATTACAAGGACCTTAACACAAAGGGGAACTAGCCATTATCGTACCAGTGACTGACACAGTAGGGAAGGCCAGGAACATGACGGAACACAAGCCAGCATCTGAAATAAGTGGCTGGTTGGCAAACAACCTTTTATACCCTAAAATATATTGTATTTTCAATTGTTTTGTTTGAACCAATGCAATGTGTATGTGACAGTGTGGCATGAAAGTTTATATTTAATGTATACGTGTACTATATATATAAGAAGAGGCCAATTCCTGTATCTTTAGAATACTCATGTGCTCTGTACCTGATTCTTCTATTGCTATGTTACAATAAATTTTGTTGCCCCCATACTACAGCTCTCCGTATTACAGGGAGATTTGTCGGAGATTAAGAGAGAACCAAGGGCCTGATTCATTAAGGATCTTAAATGAAGAGGATCCCTATTTCAGTCTCCTGGACAAAACTATGTTACAATGCAAGGAGTGCAAATTAGTATTCTGTTTTGCACATAAGTTAAATACTGACTGTTTTTTCATGTAACACACAAATACTTGATAGCTTATTTGTACACTGAAATTTAAAGTTGATATTTGTGTGCTACATGAAAAAACAGTCAGTATTTAACTTATGTGCAAAACAGAACACACATTTGCACCCCTTGCATTGTAACATGGTTTTGTCCAGGAGACTGAAATAAGGATCCTCTTCATTTAAGATCCTTAATGAATCAGGGCCCTAGTCTACAAAGATATATTCAGCCCTCACATCTGTGGTATGGTCACTTGGCAGAGAGGATAATAAATTTCACAATGCGAGGGGTTCTGGGAAAGTCACCTTGTCATCACTTCTATCTTACTCATTGCAGTAAAGATTGTGCAGAATGTTTGTATATTTATGTATCTCCTACTACACAGAATTAAAAACTTATAAAAAGTCGTGACACCAAGCAACAGTACCAATGTGCACGGAGGATTGAGACGGATCCAGTAGCCCATCATGTAACCTCCACCTCTATCACTGATACACATACCTCCCAACATTTGGGAATCCGGCATTGGGACAGGGGGCATGGCTACGTCACGATGAGGGCATGGCACATCCGGGGAATGCCTAGCGTTCTTCAAGTGCCCAGTACTCTCCTCCCCTTCTCTCCCCTTCAATCACTAGTGTGTGCAGCAGCCATTCACCACTGCTCTGCCATGCAGAGCTGCAGTGAATGAGACAAATTTTCTACCAGCGGGAAAATATCGTCCTGATCAGGATGGCTGAACAGAGCCCTTAAATCTGGACTGTTGGGAGGTATGGATACATGAGAAACAATGACAAGAAAATTCTACACCTCACCATCAAAATCATTCAGCTGTTGACTGGAGCTTTAAAGGAACATTATACTGGAATAATGAGGGTCATGACATCTGACATTGATCAAATTGTAACTAGTATTCTAGTTAATAACAGACCTAGTTTGCCTTGGACTTATTAGAAATGAAAAGAAGGGAGACCTGTTGCAGTCTCTTACTACTAAAAAATCTCTACTGATTAAAAAATAAAAAATGTGAACAAAAGTAAAAAAAAATAAAAGTAAAAAAAAAAATCAAGCTAAACTAGTTTCTGTTCTTAAGACTTAGAATTACACACACATATATATATATATATATATATATATATATATATATATATATATATATATATATATATCCTTGTACTCAGGATATAGACAAATATTTTTTTTTCCCCTAGGTAATGGACAAAAAATAAAAAAGCTGCCTATTTTAATATGTTACCACTATGTCCCGAAAAAACTATGAACATAGGCCACAGAAGTGTAAACCCGCATCAGCTTTCAATGAGTTAAAAGTGACCCAAGTTACACCTGGATCTAGGTTGTTGGCTCTGTAGCCACCAAATGCACCAATAGGGCAGGAAGAACCTGTAAAATACACGCACCTATGTTGCATTTGAAGAACATTTTCAAGGAATTAGTCTAGTTCTGCCAATCAATACAGTTTGTAGGGGTGAAAGTCTGGTAAGGAGAAGAGAAGGTCAAAGGAAATTGAAATAGTTAATGTGGGAGATAATGAGTTCATGAATGAAGACTTTGCAGTATCTTGTGGGAGATTTGTGCATATTCTGGAAATGTTTCTTATATGCATGTAACAGGATTTCGATACAGATTGGATATGGGGGAACAATGACAGGAAAAGATGACAACAGGGCAGGGGGATTGAAGGGTAGAGTTTATGGTGGCCATGTCCTCACCAGAAATTGCAATATCAGATAGGTGGCTTCTGTTGGCTGGTGGGAATATTGTTAGCTCTTTTTTTCCGTCACTTAGTCCACAGTTGTCATGTCTGATTTGTAATTTACCAAGTGATTGCAGATGGGCAGGGTTGCCAGCTTCGGTGTTACTATCTCTACTGACAACCTGTCAAAAAATTCCTTGACACAGTGTTTCATTTAAAAGATATTTTCTTTTCTTTTACTTAATTTTCAACTAGAATTGTTTTTTGATAGTTCTACATTATAAACATTGTATTTAGTTGTTTATTAACATTTGTTTATATAGTTCAGCATACTACACAGTGTTTGCAGTGTTTTACAGTTGGGAACAGACAAAGTAGGAAATGCGTGACATTTTGCAATCATGGGGAAAATTCTCTTGTAGTGAGGAACTGAGTGGGGAGATTTTAAGAGATCTGAAGAGATGTATGTCAATACGGTTCTATTAAAGATCCAAAATATTCGATTCTTTATTGTGAGCCAAAGTCAAAGAGAGGCGCAGACCACAGGTATTCACCAGGAAGCACCACAAGGCCATTTGGACTTCCGTGTTGGGTCATCCACATGTCACGGCCCTTTGATCAGATGTAGATGGTCATTGCATCGATCGTAGCTCCGTAACAGCTGGAATGCTGCAGGTTGTCTACCTCTGTTCTAAAGGATGCCAATTTTATATGTTCTTATATGTTCTCACTTTCCATATTTGGGAAGGGACTATGTGCAAGTGCTGTGTATGACAGCTTTGTGGGTTTTGGGCCCAGATGGGTAGGTATAGTTTACTTATAAAATACTGCTCCTTAGAGCTTCATTCATGTCATACATGAGTTATTGGAATAAAGGGACATCCAGTCTTCTGTCAATTGTATTTTTCAAACTTTTTATTGTATTGGTAGGACTATATTTCCAAATGCACTTTCCGACATAAAAATCACCAAGACCGCAAAAAAGCACCTCCATTGAAATTATCAGCTGATGCCAATTCTGAATACATGTATTAAGCAGGTTATTGTGTACGGGATGAGCGGCTCTGCAGTTATTTGCTTAACCCGAGAGCATCCACACAAAATGTGCAATCCACATGCCCTGAAGCTCATTTATATATCTTGTCCTGCTACATATAAGAGAAGTGTGTCCATTAGACTAAAGGCAGTTAAAATCATGCGGGTGAGTGACTTGCCAAAGAACCTATGATCTGTGGATTCCTGGATTTTCAGCCAATGGGAGCAGGAAGGGGTTGGGACTTATACACAGTTATAAGTCAGTGCAGACAGGATATAGTTCTTCCTGCTTTCGGATTCGTGAGAGTCAGGCTGAGTAGTGAACTTTGCATTGAGTGGTATATTGCTGTGTATAGTGAACTTTTCTGGTGGTGTATTTAATTTCCTGCATTTTATTTCTCCTGTCTTGTCTTTTTCCTTAGCCTTCCTCCGCTCTCCCTCCTCTATTTCCTCCTTCCCTCCCTTTGGCGCGGGGCTCCGTGTCTCTACCCCCCCCCCCTCCCCCTCCTCCTCTGTCTTTTGTTTTCCATTTTGTGTTTCTCATACCTTATCTGATATGTCGCATCCTAGCCGGGTAAGGAACCCCCCAACTAGGTTTCTGGATTCAGTCCCGCCAGCCCGGTCCCTCTCCACCTCCGCTGTGGCACACATGGAGGTAGCGCTGTCCCCTCTCAGGAGCGGTGTGGCCGCTAGGGGTACTCGTAGCGATTCTCCGTGCAGGCGTCTCCGGGGCAAGTCCAATTCCGTCGGGCGGCGGGCAGGAAGCTCCGCCGGCAATGATCAGGGTCAGCTTCGAGCGGGGGGGCGTGAATGTAGCCCCTACATCGGTTAGTGGCGGAGGGGGCTGCGGGTGATGTCCGCGGGAGTGCGCAGGGGTCCCTGGTCGGGCAACAGGTGGCTCTGCCGCCTGCCAACGGTTTGGCGGGCACAAGTATTTTTCGGAGCTGGGAGGCTGTAGGGGGTTCTGCGGAAGTCAGGGCAGAGGCAGCAGTTAGGGGGCAGGCAGTTTCTTCGCCTTATAGGGGGTTAGGGTCTGTTATTTGGGACCCTCTGGTCCCAGGCTCGGGGCTGGATTTGTCCCTGGATAAAAGGGGTCTTTGTAGTGGGGGGTTGACCTTAAAGGATGGAGCAGCCTTTTTCACAGTCTCGGGCAGGCGCAGTTGGGGGGAGGAGCTCAGGTGGGTTTCGCCTCAATCAAGGGGTCTCCACGGGTACTATGGGGGAAAGAGGGTTTGCTTCAGGCAGCTCAAGTTTCTCTTCTCAACTATTTCTTGGTCCGGTCCCGGGGGCTCTTCCCCTTTATCAATTTGGGGGTGGTTTGCACCTAGAGTTCCCTCCTATCCCGGCAGTCCCTGGGTGTAGTTTTTTGGGTCAGGATTATGTACATCCCAGTAGCAGCATACAGAGGGGTAGGGGGGGTTGGAGTCTGCCCTATCCTCCGGCCGGGGGAATGTCAGCCTCAGGTAGCACGATCAGTTCGGCTCCTCCTTATCCCATCCCATCTGGATCTTACGCCCATCATTATCCAGTTCCGGTCTCTCAAGTAAGGGCTAGTGGTACAGGTCTTCAGGATTCACCGTTATATAGACCCCCTCAGGAAGGATTTGTCGGGGCAGGTCACGGTCAGGCTGGGGGTGGTTCAAGAGGTGCATGGTGTGGAATCCCTACCGGTATACATCAGGTTGTTTCCGATTTTAACATGCCTGTATTTGCAGATTCACAAGCGCCAGTGGAGGTATCATCGGTGCAGCCATTGAATTTGGTCAGGAGCACGGTCAGAGTCACAGACCGGGCAGAGGTCACATCGGAGAGTCAAGGGTTGATTGCAGCAGTGCCGCCAGGAGTTTCGACGGGACCTGCCTCACAACAGTCGGGCGTTATGGAGGCTTCAGCGGTAGCAGGACCTTCCGGGGCAGCAGAAGCCGGGCAGCAAGCATTGGCGAGCACAGGCAGTGAGTTATTGGATGTCAGTCTGCCACACGTTATGACACATAGCCCTCCAATGTCGTCCACTGACGAGGACTCCCCCTCTTCATCGGGGGAGGGTCCTCGGAAGTTGATTAAGATCCTTAATACTCACTTCAGTAGGTCAGGATCTAAAGGGGATAGACGAGGAACAGTAGCGAAAGCGTCATCAAGTAAAACCCCCATGGTTCAATGTGAGAACACCGCCCTCTTAGCAGGCATTCGCCCCTGCATTAGGGATAGGATTAAGAAAGGTTGGTTTGTAGACATGTTCGAGATCACTTAGTCAAGTAAGAAAGAGTTAGAAGCGGCCTGCGGAAAAGGGGGTATAGGGGAAGACGCCTATAAAACCTTCCCTAACTGGCTGTCGGGTTATTGCTCCTTTGCGGTGTGCTATATTGAGACGAGACCGCAGGCCACCGAAGAGGTCTGGTAATATTTACATATGATAAGCGAGATGTTTCTTAACGACCGCCCAGGGACGTGGCGAAAGTACGACGAATTGTTCCGGGAAAGAGTAGACGGTTGGGTGGATATGCCTTTAGGTGTTAAAGACGTTGAAATCTGGATGCAGCTGAACCGGGCTAGCCTAGTCTTCGGTTCAGGGGCACAGTGGACTAGGTTTCCGCAAGGGGGAGACGTGGAGCTCCCCAATTTGCAAAAAACAGGTGTTTCGCTTTCAACAACGGGGCGTGCGGTAGAGGAGAGTCTTGCAGATACAAACATATCTGCTCCTATTGCCGCGGCGCGCATTCAGCCAGAGAGTGTCCAAGGAGTGCCCCCGGCCTCTCCAGAAACCGCGGCAACGATAACAGCGTTCCTTAAAGCCCAGTCCCCCATATGTAATGAGGTCTTGGAAAAATGGCTTAGACTCTATCCGAATGCGGACCAGGCTTCCTTCCTAGGCAAAGGTTTTCGTCATGGGTTTAGGCTCCCTATTATCACATCTGTTAGCGCCAGGGCCTCTAGAAACCTAAAATCTGCATATGTATTTCCCGAGATCCTTGATGAAAAAATTTGTAGTGAGGTAAGCTTGGGCCGCATGATCGGCCCGTTTGATTCCCCTCCCCTGGCGGATTTAGTCATATCACCGGTAGGCACAATCCCTAAAAAAGTGCCAGGTAAATTCCGACTAATACAGCACATGTCACATCCCGCAGGCAATTCGGTCAATGATGCCATAGACAAGGATATAAGTTCTGTCGTGTACCAGTCATTCGAAGAGGCTTTGAGGCTCATTCGGAGGTTTGGGGCGGGAGCACTTATGGCTAAATTAGATATCGAATCGGCCTTCAAGTTACTTCCCCTTCAACCGGAATCTTTCCGTTACATGGGATTTAAGATCAAGGGCCAGTATTATATTGACAGATGCCTTCCCATGGGGTGCTCCCTATCATGTGCCTACTTTGAATCTTTTAGTTCTTTTCTGCATTGGGCGATTCAGGCGGGTACAGCACACGAGGGCATCGCACATTATCTGGATGATTTTCTGTTCGTAGGGCCGGCTAGCTCTTCAGAATGCTCGGATATGCTGTATTCAGCTCAGGCTCTTTTCTTGGTTATGGGGGTACCGGTAGCCAAGGATAAGACAGAAGGCCCAATATCTTGCTTGTCGTTCCTAGGGATGTGTCGTTCCGTGGCAGGCTGTTGTCGCTTGCCAGCTGATAAAATAGCTAAAATGGAGAGTTTGATATCCAGCACTCTGGCCTCTCCTTTTCGTATACTTAGACAGGTTCAAGCTTTGCTAGGATCCTTTAATTTTGCGTGTAGGGTCATACCCATGGGTAGGATTTTCTGCAGGAAATTGCAGCTGGCCACCGCATTAATTAAAGTGAGTGACGAGATAAGGGAGGATTTGGCAATATGGGTAACATTCCTTCAGAAATTTAACGGTTCCAGGATCTGGCCTTCACCTCCCATTTCCACGATAGAGTTAGATCTGTTCACCGACGCCGCAGGCGCTAAAGGATTCGGTGCTTTCTTCCAAGGTCGGTGGTGCGCTGCAGCATGGCCGCAATCTTGGATAGAGGGTGGGCTTACTAAGAATTTATTGGTACTGGAGATGTTTCCCATAATTGTAGCGCTGGAGTTGTGGGCCCCTCAGCTGTCAGGGCATAATGTTTCCTTTTGGTGTGACAATTTAGGCGTGGTGCAGGCAATTAACCGTCAGAGCGCTTCCTCTAAGCCGACAGTAAATTTGCTGCGCGTTCTGGTGCTTCGTTGCTTCGACTGCGACATAAATTTTCGGCCCAAACCTATTCCTGGTATAGACAACTGTATTGCTGACTCCCTTTCCCATTTTGAATGGGAGCGCTTTAGATCCTTGGCCCCCCATGCTGACCCCGTGGGTACAGCTTGTCCATCTTATGTTTGGCAGATGGTCGGTCCGGTTTAAGATTCTTGGCAGAGGCTTCGCTAGCCCCATCTACGTGGAAGGCTTATCGGGCAGCCTGGAAACGATGGGAGAGCTTTCTGTCGTCCGGTCCCTCTCGTGCCCCAGGGGATCCTAACGGTATGGTAGACTTCATGTGGGGGTGTTACCAGGAGGGGGTTAGTAAAACATCTATGTCAGCTATTCTAGCGGGTATATCGCTCATAGCTAGTTTGCAGGGTGTGCAAGATCCCACTAAATCGTTCCTCATTAACAAAGCTTTAAAAGGCTGGTCAAGGCTTCACCCTGCCCCCAAGGATAGGAGAAAGCCCATAGATCCAGTATTATTGTCCCGTATGATTTTGATTTTGCCTGAAGTGACATCAGACCATTTCGAAGCTTGCAGCAGCGTTCTCCTTGGCTTTTCACGGCGCTATGCGAGTCAGTGAGATAGTTGCACAATCCAAAAACAGGATGGAAGCTGCTTTACTATTTAAACATGTGGTGTTGTCGGACGACAACATTCAAGTAAAAATTAGGCGCTCTAAAAGGGATCAGGTAGGCGTAGGGCATTGGTTTACCCTTAGTAAACATCAGGATCAAGTTAGATGTCGGTTAAACTTTGTCAATATTTTGCCAGCCTTAGACCACATGGAGCAGAGAATTGGCTGGTTCATGAGGATTGCTCCCCCCTTACTAAATTCCAATTTCATTCAGTTATGTGCAGCGCACTTAATGCCCTAGGTTTATCAACATCAGAATTCGGGACACATTCGTTTCGGATTGGAGCGGCCACGGCGGCTGCAGCAAGTGGGGCTTCTGTAGCTTCTATACAAATGCAAGGAAGATGGAAGTCTGACTGTTATAAATCCTATATTCGTCCTTATGTTTAACATGTTGTTTTTCCCTTTACACAGCTCTTCTCTACCTCTTTTCTCCTCTAAGCAAGTTAACCCAGAGCGCTAGCCTGCTCGCCCCTATTTGCGGGGGCGTTGAAGGGATTTTTCCTCCCAGGTTTTCACCTTCACCTGGGTTGCTGCTTTTCCTTTCGTTCGGTTAGGTTTAAGGTTGGAATTAATGTTTTATCCCCAGTATTCCCCTCATTCCCCCCTCCTGCTAATTATAAAAAGGGGTCTTTTTGTTATTGTGGATAATATCTCTATTTCATTGGTCCTTGAGTCATTACGATATAGGTTATAGTGTGTTTCTTTGGTTTCTTTTGTTTGTCTTACGCGGTTCCTTGCTTATTTCCCCTCTTTATTATCTCGTTATAGGATTGAATTCTTCAAAGATCCCAGTTTCGGTGTTGGGCCACTCTTACATTTACTGGGTTAACAGACACTCTTTATCTCGTATTTGTCCCTGGTTACCGGATAACATTGCCATTAGATGGATGGGGAAGAGAGGTTTGAAATGGGCATATTTTCTCCTTTTCCTGTCAGAAGAAATTGTCTTGCATGGGGTTCCCGATGTGTTGGTCGTTCACGCTGGTGGTAATGATGTAGGTCAAATTAAAACCCTGGAGCTCATCATTAGAATTCGGGAGGACATGTCTGTGATTTCTAGTAGATGGCGTAATCTTAAATTCTGTTGGTCTTATATTGTCCCTAGACGTCATTGGAGATCATCTATGTTTGCTGTTAACATCGTGGCGGCTGTCCGCAAAATAAATCAGGTGGTTAGCAAAATCTTTCATGATTTGGGTGGTTCTGTTATAAAGCACCCTTTGTTGAAAGCAGAGTTTGCTTTCTTATACAGATTGGACGGTGTTCACTTGTCGGATGTAGGGGTTCGTTATTTTATTGACCAGTTGTGTTGGAGATTAAGAGGAGTTGTTAGGTCTGTAGTTGGCGGGCCTCATGTATAAGTTCATGCGGCATGGTAGGAGAGCAGTGAAGTCGGTAACTGTGCATATGGTGCTCGGGTGATCTTGTCATAGGTCACTACCCCTCTGTGGTTATGTTGTCATACCATGGTTGGTCCGTATGTTAGGAGGACCATTGGGCCAGTTTTGTATGGTTTATACTGGCGGAGTTAATAGGGGGCGTAGTCTTGTCGTTGGACTTGATCTTAGCACCGGCCAATAGATAAGGTATGATCCTGGGTTGGTGGTACTATGGTCTGACCTTTCCACCTTTATTGGCTTTGCGTTCCTGACTGCCCTGCTCTCATCCGCCTCACAGCCCTATTAGTTTAAATATTAATAAATACCGTCAATCATTCCAACTTTAATTTGGTGTCCGTGTCTTTATTTGGTTTGGTAAAGGTGATGTCACAGTGTGTGTTATTTGGGGAAAACTTCCCCGCTATGCATTTTATCCTGTTAGTTTGCATGTGATTACAATACAAGAATCATTCCTTGGCAAGTGGTGCCTTTATCCATTCAGCTACTAGCATTAGAAGGAGCAAACGTTTGGGAGAAATTTCTCAAAAACAAGCTATGACATTACGAAATGCTATTTGGAGTGCAAGCCATCAATTTTGCAGCATTGTAACATACACTTAAAAAGTTAATTTCCAGCATAAGAAAAAAATTCCAGTGGATTTAATCATTGGAACAAGGTTTTGACACATTAAGACAAACACTGAACACGTTTTCAATGTTCAGAGCGGATTATTTTATTGTTGGCAAATTCTTAGCAGCTACAGCCCAGACTTGTAACACAATCCTACTTTCTGCATTAATGTTTCATGTAGCCGTACCAGGAACGCAGCGAAAAATCAATCAATACGACAACATTTGTTTGTACAGCCAAGGCACCTAGACAGGCGCATTCTTAGTGTAATGATGTTTTATGGTAATCTTCTAGATTAGCTTCAAAAATGATCCCAATACTATGGATAGCATTGTTGACATGAAGGGTAGTATAAATCTGTCTGTCCAAGGTGTTAGAATAATTTATAATGCTAAACTGCAAGTTTACCTGTTTTAGTTACTTACCATGGTTATTTGAGATAAATGGAGCAACACAACACATGTTGGCATGGAGAAAAGATATGTGTCATGTAGTATTAGCCTCACACACTCAAAATACATGAATGTGGTGCACCTATGTGGGCTTCATATATTGTGTGCGCTGTATTTTGTATGCGCATCTAGATTTCTGCTTATCGTAAACTTGCATTTATTGTTTATGGGCATGTATTAACAGGACCACTGTGACTGTAGAGCCCCATAGCCACCACATGAGCTCAGGGGCGGATCTAGAAAACTACTGTACCCGGGGCGATTTAGGGGGGGGGGGGGATTTAGGCCCCGCCCCTTTCTAACACCTTAGTCTGCCGACGGCTGCACAGTATGTGCAGGTCCGTCCAGCCGTGACAGGCAGGGACAGTGTGCTGCCCAGCTGCTCTGATTGTGTTTTAACAATCAGCCGTCGGCAGCAAGTGTCTGCTAGGGGGGGGGGGGGGGGGGGGGGGGGGGGCGATCGCCCCGATCGCCCCCCCCCCCCCTGGATCCGCCACCACATGAGCTGCTCCAGTGGTAATGATGCCCCTGATACCCTCACATACCATAAGGCAAAAGTTCCTGGGGTTACTAACACCTTATGAGACGTGATCAAAATTCTAGAGTTTCTGGAATTCCTTTGGATTTCAAAGTATCATAAGTGAAACAGTCTAATTTTTATTCCGAACTAATCAAGATAGGTGAACAATTTAGAATTGGAAGCCCTCGGCACCTAAACTGATCAATTTGACAACTTTATTAAGGGATATTGGGGTCTATGCATCATAAGATGTGGTGCTGCTAAACATGCATCGCTGCACATCACAGTGATGCGTATTTATGCACCGCTAAGATGCACTATGCCAGGGCTATTTTGGGAGCCCCAGCGAAGTGATCCCTCTCCTACGATCCTGTCGCTTAGCGCTGCTGGTGACAGGAGGAAGTGCTGTGCGCATGTGCAAAGCACTTTCACTATATTGGATTCTGCAAAGCCAGAGAGGCTTCAGCAGAATCCCATAGGAAATGACAAATAATGAAATCCTGAGATAGAGTTACCTGTCTGCGCAATGCAAAGCTTATCAAAACTTGATGCATTGAGAACATCGCAGTCCCCATAGTAATCTACAGACGTTTCCACATCTTTTAAGTGGAATATAAACTTGATGCATAGACCCCTAAGGGTGAACTGGGACAAATCAGCCCCAGTTGCTCTAAATGACAATGCTATTGCTAACATATTCCCCCCAATACAGATTACACGTGATGTGAGGATATCACGATTATGTTTAGCTCTTTTGCCCACTCAGCACTAGTTGGTCAACCCAATGGCAGTTTTATGTGCTGGTTGATTGTTTGAGGTAACTCTATAAGTTCAGAATCACTCAGGCAAACAACTGGAAAAGGACAAATGTACTTTATGTATAAATGGGAGAACAAAAGATACACTGCATGAATAGCCTACTAAACACCATACTCTAAAGGGGCTACATTCACTGTCTCCTTGGAGCGATGATCCACCAAGGAGCCACACATTCACTCCTCTACCAGCAGGGTAGGGACTGAGACTGATGTCTTCCTACTTTTTGCAAGTGCAAAATGTGAAGACTTTTAGGGTCCCTGTTTTCAACAAGATCCCAGACCAGCCGTGTCTCCTAGTATGAACTGTCCCAGAGATAGCACCCACAATACAGCACCCCTGTCATAAATTCAAATAAGCCTTGAAGCAAAGCACAAATTCTAGTAGATGTTTGAGTAGGAGGCCAATCTAGGGGAGGGGTAGACTGCACTGAGCCAATTAATCAGGGCTAAGGCTGACTGGGCCAATGGACAAGATCTATTGGAGCATGTGCAGTTCATCTCTTCTCTAGCATTGCAAGGGGGAGACATCTTTTTCTTTACAAATAATGCATCACAGCTTCAACACAGAGCTTACTATATATTCATTTTTAGCGTCAGAGGAAAGCTCTATTTACAGGGAGCATTGTGTTGTCTAAAATCAGTTTTCAAACAATACATGGCAATACAATATAACTTTTATACAGTTATCTGCAATTTAACAACAAATTGCATAGTTGGAACATTTATACAGTATTTTTTTTTAACACAGACACACAGAAACTTCTAGCCTGAAATGTGATGGTCAATATAACATCTTCCTGCCTAAAAAAGACAAGAGGCTAAATTATATATGATTTTCTGTTAGGAACCCCTCCAGCCGGCACAACACAAACAGGAATCTACTCTGCCAATCAGGTGTTCACTGGAGCCCCTGATGGAGGCGACAGACTGGGCCGCAGACTGACAGAGGGTCGTGAAGTGTGTACCGGCTGGAGAGAACCCAGGCAAGCGGAGTGCGGTCCATGCAGAGGTCAAGGGCCGGCAGCAGGCAACAGTACCAGTAAACAAGCCGAGGTCAGGGGTCACAAGCGGATAGCAAAAACGGTAAACAGGACAGAGATCAGGGTCACAGGATACACAAGCGAAGTCCAATTCAAAGCCAAGGGTCATACACGGGAAATCAGTAGAGGTTCAGTTGACAGGAACGGGAACAAGCAGGTCAGCAGACTGGAGAGCAGAAGCTATAACCGGCAATGAGGCAGCAGACCTTATTGCCCTAAATACCAGTGGCCACCAATCAGAGACTAGCTCTGAATTAGACACAGCCCCCAGCATAATTGATAAATTGCATTAATTAGCCCGCAGGCTACAGGATACGGTGAGCGCTGCGCCCGGCTTCCTGTCATTGCCGGGACGCAGAGCTGAAGCGTCTAATCGTTGCCCCGGAAACGGCCGGGCCAGGGCCGGAAGTGACGTCCCGGTCACCATAGCGACGGCCGGGACGCAGGTGAGTGAGTTGCGGCGGCTGGGCACCGCCGCGGCTCGTAACATTTTCTGTGTACAGGCTCTCTAAAAATATCAAAAATACAGTTATTGCATTTACAATAATATACCAGGCACACAGTACCAATAATATGAATAAGTGTATTCCTTTAGAACCCACTTGGCATCAGGTGGATTCTAAAGGGGCTTTATAACATTATGTTTATAACATAAAGCACAGATAGCGTAATACAGTTTATTAACATATGCTATTTAACAGTGGTTGGTGAGAGGGGAAGCCAACATGGTCAACCTCTATCTTAACGGATGTGCCTGGCACCCTGCTTTTACCACAGGGAGTCCACTACCTTCAATCTAGGAGTTGTGATTCATAAAGATGTTTCTAAATTCTCTTAATTAAACAAATTAAACCAAGAAAATGAAACTATAACCACAACCCTGTTTTCTGCCAAAGTGACTTTATCTGTACTGAAATTCTACAAGCCCTTTACCTAAAACCCACTACACTAGCCTTGAGTATCTTGCCCCCTCGTTTCTACCACAGAGCTACATTTAGGGCTTCAGGTGAAAGTAGCGTCCTGGGTCTGCCACACATATTATTTTCACAACCCAGCACTCACCTGAGGCTGCGTGATGTGTGTGTGACAAAGGTTTAATAAAAAACAACAACATGGTATGTTTAAGAAATGATTACAACCTTCTTGTCTTTCCCACACACTAACTTTGCCTTACCATTTATGTTACCACCAGGCAAGGTTAGGCAGTTGCCTAGGGCGCCGGGCTCTGGAGGGCGCCTCAAAAATAAAATTACTTTAAAACTGTGTGGCGACCACTGACCATACCTTCCACGGCCGCTGCACAGCGTTCAGATAAATCCACGGGGATCAACACCGCCGCCTCTCTGCTCCGTCTCCTCCCTTCCACTCACTGACTGTTGGGCGTGACATCATCATCACGGCCCGCCAGTGTCAGTGAGTGGAGGGGAGGAGACGGAGCAGAGAGGAGCAGCTTGGGGAGGAGGGCGCCTATTTTGACAGTGTTCCGGGTGCCGATTTTTAAAGTGTGCCTGCGGTGGGGGGCGGGGGGGGGCGGTTTTTAAAGTGTGCCTGCGGGGGGCGGCATTTTTTAAAGTGTGCCTGCGGTGGGGGGAAGCGCCAATTTTAAAAAAGGGTGCCTGCGGCGGGGAGGGGGCGCTGATTTTTAAAATGTGCCTGCGGGCGGGGCGCCAATTTTGACAGTGTGCCTTGGGCGCCAAGGACCCTACCATCGGCCCTGGTTACCACGAAAGTTTTTTGTGAAACGCTAACACTCTTACTCAGGAAGCCTTCAGCTCTCCCTTTACACTAGAGTTGCTCAGGCTCGGTTTTCTGAAAACCGAGCCCACCCGAACTTAGGGGATTCCAGTAGGCTTGCAAGCCAGCTCGTTACTTTTGCGCGTCCTCGGATCTGAATCGAGCAAACCGTCATTGTTGCGTTGTCGGATCTCACAGGTTTTGGATTCCATAAGTACCTTCCTCCCCAAGTGATCCAGCGCCATTGCTCACACAGAAACAAGGGTTAGCAGTGTTCTTGCCACTCTCTAGTATCCAGTGACATTGCTCAGTGCCATTGCTCATACAGAAACAGGAGGGTCACTTGACAAAAATTGACTTGAAATGATTGGAAATTATTGTTATTGAGGTTAATAATAATTTAGGGATAAAAAAAGAGCCAACTTATGTGATTTTACCCAAAAAAAAAATAGGTATTTTGGAAAAAAAAACGGGATTCAAAACCAAAACACGCAAGGGCAGTTTTGCAAAAAACCAAAACCAAAACGCAAAGTTAATCCAGATCCAAAACAAAAACAAAAATCAAAATACGGGGGTGAGTGAACATCTCTACTTTATACTAATCTCTCACAACTTACTTTAATCAGAGTTGTCATAAAACAAATGAACTGCCCTGATCCAGAGTTGTCATAAACCAAATGATCTTCTCTGTTTAACTATGTAGGGTTCTCATACCAAGCTAAGTATAACATGTGAATTTGGAAGTACACAGAGACATGAACTTATTAAGTGTAATTTAGTATGGAAAATAAATTCACAATGATTTAGATGAAAAAAATAAATAACAAAATGACATGCAAAGATATAATAATAATAGTTTCTTGTAAAATAAAACTAATTCAACAAAGAAAATTGTACACTCATGAAAGATCAGATTTTATAGGAGTGCATGAATTCAATGGAACACTTCTCAATAAGAAATTGACTCCCAAAAATGAACAAATCTATTAGATTTAAAGGACATTTTAAACATGCTTTAGATGCCCACAGGTCCCTTCTATTTGGATGCTAGAGCCAGAAAGTCTGTGAAAATGAGTTTTATGACTGTCTTTTCACAACAACCTTCAAGTCAAAGTTTCAATACACTGGCCTTACTTGTCACCAGAATGTCCTACAAAGATAATATTACCACAGCATAACAGGTCATAAGTTTCACTTCCTTTACATACCAGATTTGACTCTGGTAAGTATGACATTCTTATTTCCCTTTATTCAAACATATCCCAGCTGCTCAACCTCCTGTCACCCCTTTGAGATGCCCTGAGATATCATAGAACCACGAACAATGTGAGGGGTCTATTTTAGATATTATTCAGAGGTTCCAGAAGGATTTAGCTTTTAAGACCTGAGCCATAAATTGGTATTTGGCACTCATCTGTAGCTACCCCTCTGGATATCTCTATCCATAAATACATCGTGGGTAGAGCAGAAGAATTTAGAGACAATCAAAAAACAAAAATGTAATTTAGTTTTAACCCATGATTGGAAACAGGGTTCCTGTAAAACACACCAAGCAAATACAATGAATGAAACCACAAACACCTATTTGCAAATTTATATGAATTGTAAGTAACATCACCCCCCATACTAATTGGATCAGAAATTTATGGCTGAGGTAAATAGTTAAATTCTTCAGCTTACAATCCTCTTGAATCCATTGTGACACAGTGGAAATGATCAGTTTTCTCTTTGGACATTTTTACCCTTGAACATATGCCATACAGGGCCCTGGGCCCACTGGTCTGCCATAGGACTGCTAAGTAGGGTAGGTCACTCTGTGTTATCCATTACCAGTACGCTAGACTGTCCTGTGCATTGCAAGCTCCCTGTAAGGGCAGCTTGTATTCCCTATACCAATGAAAGCACCTAATTTCCTTGTGAGACTCAGGAATCAACTCTACTGTAGATCCTCAAAGGGTCTTATACCAAAGGACAGTACACTGTGCAGTCTCCACTGCAAAACCTTCACCTCTGGTCCAGTGCCTGAGGACAACTATCTATGGTTGGGGTCAGCCTGTACAGGATGGTGAATTGGGGTATGTTTCCTATCTAGCCCTATATCATTGGCCCCTGTAATTTAGTTTCTCCTTCTGAATCCCACTGTGGAAGAAAACTTTACCAGATGGTAGCTAAATGCTTAGGTCAGTTATACAATGATGGCACATTCCCATCATTTCTGGATATGAATGAGGCTTATTTAAGTCTCAGTTACAGTGCTGCTCCTCATAGAGAGGATAACACTTTGGAATTAGATGATGACATGTGTGAAAAGGTGTCCTCTAATCTTTCAACAGTAATGCTTTAGACTTAAATGCATAGTGATCCTAAGAGACTGCTGTGGTACATGCCATATGTAGATCATTTCCTTTTTTCATGCTGTGTCAGAGTGCCCAGTAATTCATGGCAAATAATGCCCTACCTACTTATAAATTGATATATGCTGTGAGAGATTGTTTCAATACATTCCTCAAAATTTAGAGTTGGTCAGAGGACTTTCTGAACAACTGCATATTGAATAGGAATGTGTTTTTCTCCATGAAAACTGACTTCATAATTCCTCTGCCACCTCTGAAGCTCTTGACATAGAATCTCATCTTTAGAATTATAATGGAACGCCCTTGCACCTTCCAGGTGCACTTGGGAAAGCATAGTTATAGGCGTACTTCAACCTATGTAATAAAAAGCCTCAAATACATATGTTAAAGGCAGCTCTAATGTTCCCTCACTCATGATTAATTTAAAGCTTAAATAATAAGGATAGGCTGACAGAATTTTGGGAGAGAAATTTAAAGATGTAAATAAATAAAGTGGGTGTTCGTAAAGTGATAGTGAGATGACTGACAGACAAATGATGAACATGTTGGTATATATAAGCACATAAAGAAACGTTGAGGGCCGTTGATTGATTGTTCGGGGCTCCACTGCCTGGAGTCAGGGCATGCTCTGTGAAGCCCTGTCTGACACTTCACTACATATACGTGGAAAAGAATTCACTGTGCATGCGCCGGTCCGCCCATGTGCTTGCTATTATGCCCCGACTCTGCAGACTCTGAAGGTGGGACGCCGGAAGCGGAAATTTTTTTTTTTACTGAGTTTACAGTGTTCCACCAGCACTGACCCTTAGTGAATTTCTGCTGAGCAAGTCTACCAAGCTGACATTCACACTATGTCTGTTCAGTTAAAGTGATATACGGTATTTGATATATTTTAATGTCAATCAGCAAATTACTATATTGGAAAAAATAGGTCTAGATCACATTTTTGTTTACTAGTTTTCTTCCACTGTAGTAATTTGCAAATGTCACAATGCAAATACCTAGATCTTCTGTAGCTTGTTGGGACATTTTCCTAGTTGTATATCCCTAATTTCCATCTATACTCCCAGGTTTTAAAGATTTGTCACTTGAAATATTTTATGTTTATCAATTTCCCATTTTCATATTAAGTAACTGCATAGCACAACTACTTCTGATCTGTAGGCTATGTTCAATTGTCAGTATTGGTTCTTGTTTTGTCTGCTTTATAACTTATATATGTATAGTGACGCTATGTATGTTCACTTAGATTTGTTTTGCATCAGCCCAGCAGCAACAAGGTATCGTTCAAAATTGTTGTCAAATGTTGCTAATTATGCCAGAGTACAGTTTGAATGTAAGTGTGTAACATATGGTTATACATGTATATAGTGGGTCTCGTGTCCTTTGCACAAATTCTACCAGTAGGGGGAACAGTTACTAAAATATTGATGTGGAGAATTGAAACTAGAGAAGAGAGATTGTATTAACATGTCCATGGAAATAGAGTTTTGTGGCAGAACAGACCATTCTGCAGAGGTGTGAGGTTCCGTGCATACACAATTCCACAGAACGCCATTTCTCACTGTATATGTGAATTCGCATTTTGATGAATTTGTAGTCTATGAACAGACCTGGGACATTATGTCAGCATATCATGCAAATATGTTTGTGTAATTGCGCAACGTGGCAAATTTTTAGCAGAGGAGTTTTGTGAATTTCACTCATCTGTAAGTTGAAACTCATCATCTCTGTATAAATAATAATTACTGGATAAATAAAAAAGCCCATTATCTTCTCTCCTCGAGTCAGAAGTCATTACTGTGCAGTGATGAAGGGTTAGAATATGAAGTAACTGCAGAATATTAATGGGCATTTTGCAATTGATGCTAATCTTCGAAACATAGAATTTGATGGCAAAAAATAACCCAGCTATTACTGACAGTGCAACACGGATTTAGGTGTGAAAAACAACAATCCCCCCCCCCCCCCCTCACCCCTGAGCTGTGCGGAATCAAGAAGAGACAAGGAGAGGAACCCACTTCCTGCAGGATGTTTGGGAGGCCTAAAGCCAGCCAGAGGAGCAGAGAGCCTGCCCAGCAGTTGGTCACAGGAGGTGCTGGGGAAGACAGAGAGCACAGACTATGTGAGTACTGTAAAATATTTTCTATTGTCGCTTATCACAGCTGCCCGGTGATACTGGCTGGCAGCAGTAAATAACTTTTACCACTTCACCTGGTCGGTGAAGAATCCATCCGCACATGTGTGCGTCAGCTCGACAGACTGCACCTGTGTACTGGAACTGTAAGTCTAGACAGTTTTCCAGTTCCAGATGCGCTAAAAAAATAAATAGTAAAATGTTTGAAAAATAAACAAATATTTGAATCAGACCATTCATATTCAAATAAATATCCCATTTACCTTTGTGTTTTCCTCCAAGTCTTTTTTAGGGAATCAGAAGGGGGTTTCATGAGTCAATACTTGGTGTACCCTACAGGGACCCACGACCCAAAGAGAGAAACGGACTTGAGTTGAGGCACTATGACAAGAGGATAACCTGGAAAAGGTGAGACAAATTTTAATGTTCGGCTCCTCTACCCTCCAAGTGCCTGGTGGTGCCCTGAGGTGCTGGGGCTACAGCTACATAACCTATAAATTCCAATTGAAAAATGTGGCATTTATAAGTACAGTACAGACAGCTAATCCACAGAATGGCGAAGGGAGCACAAACAGAAAGACCTTAGAGCTGGAATTTCCTGTCAAGAAATGCTGCTCCCCAGTAAAATTCAATTCACACGAAATTCCTCTGCAACGTCACTCATTTCTAATTTTAGTTGTGGGCAAAGGACTGGATCAAGACTCCATGGGGCTCTAGACAACTAGATAGCATTGTCTGAATAATCAATCTTGGTTATACAATAGAGTCCAGCAGTCGTTGACGTACTTATATGATTCTGTTTTCTATTAAGTACTTTTTGCAAGAGATAAATATGGTTATACTCTTCATGTTTCTTGGAATGTGCATAATGCAAGGGCATACTGTCTTGTACTAATACTTGGAAATATTGATAAGAGAATTAGTGTCACCAAACCTCAGAGATAGCGCCTCATTTTAACATGTTGAGGTCCGGGAGGCACATTCGTTGAGTAGAGGTGCATGTAATTAATTGTTATCCAAACAATGTCAATGCCAAGTTAAACTCCCCTCTGCATAAGGGTTCCAGGATTATTTCCTATAAAACATACGTGCAACTATTTTATCGTCCTTCTGATCTGATTAGACTCGCTGGTCCATGTACACGAGAGTTAATAAACTTGACTCTATTCTACATCAAATTATCTGAGATTCCCTTCTTTAAAAAACAGCTATGTCACAGCACACTGGTTTGGGCTACCCTTGTAGTCAATATTTGTGAAAAAAACTCTGAAAAATTAGGATAATCTGGGACCCTCAGTGCTGAAGGTGTGAGCCAAAGCTACCTAATGTATGATCCATCTATGGCAAGGACCTAACAGTTATTAACATTCACAAATATATTTGTCATAGTTTCATAAACTGCGGATTTTCAGATACAGCTGTGATACTTCCTCTCTGCATAGCTGACTTCATGTATGGGCAGCACGGTGGCTCAGTGGTTAGCACTTCTGTCTCACAGCGCTGGGGTCATGAGTTCAATTCCCAACCATGGCTTTATCTGTGTGGAGTTTGTATGTTCTCGCCGTGTTTGGGTGGGTTTCCTCCAGGTGCTCCAGTTTCCTCCCATACTCCAAAAAACATACTAGTAGGTTAATTGGCTGCAATCAAAATTGACCCTAGTCTCTCTCTCTCTGTGTCTGTGTGTGTATGTTAGGGAATTTAGACTGTGAGCTCCAATGGGGCAGGGACTGATGTAAGTGAGTTCTCTGTACAGCGCTGCGGAATCAGTGGCGCTATATAAATAGATGATGATGATGATGATTGATGTTTTAACATTGTTGAGGTGTTCATCTTTTTTCACTCACCTTAAGTACTATTACGATATTAGAACTTAAAAGGATGCTTATGTTGCATTACGTCTTAATTTTGGATACATTGTAGCATAGCCCATGTTTTTCCTAGAGCAGTTCTGATTTTTCCCTGCAAACATAGGAGAAGCCTGAACATTTGTGGGCAGGACCACACCGTATTGTGGGCGTGGTTAGACAACGCACAAATATTCCCGCTACCAGTGGTAGTGACGAAGCCACGGAGGGAGGCGCTAAGCGAGAAGGAAACTTATTATTGGTTCTGATATAACTTTATTTTTTGTAAATAACAAGTAGAGGAGTGATTCTACTCTCCTCTATGTCCTCCTCACCTTAGGTAGAGAGAACCTTGGTTTTACTTGAAGCCCTGAGCTGGATCCCACAATTTACCTGAATGCAACTGTTGTAGTTCACAGCGCAGGAGATTTTAATACATCCTTTTTGATTCAGAAATAGCAGGCTTGTCATCTGCTCTATTGAATTGGACTGGGGGGGAGTTGAGACTTCCTGTGCTGGTAACTGCAGCTGCCTATTCTGACGTCCGGTTTGAGGTAACTGTGGAGCTCCTTGGAGAGGAGCCCCACCATCTGCTATATGAGGGGGGACCGCAAATCTAATTGCTTGTGTGCAACAGGTGTTTATCTCCCTGCCTACAGAAATGGCCATGGGTTTTACCAAGGGGCCTAGTTGCTCTGCACCTAGATGTTCTTCTTATCACAGTGATAGAAAATCTTGTTTCCCCAATATAACAAATAAATGTTGCCAGGGCAGCGGAGTGATACTCAGCTCCACGGCGATACTGACTACTGATTCTTACTGCTTCGTCGGCCAATCATAAGTCCCAGTGGAACTGGGAGCTTGGACTTCCATCTCTACTTTCCATAAAAAGGAAAAAAGGAAAAAGAAGTTAAAAACAGTAAAGAAAACATATTTTAATATCGAAAATTAAAACAATTCTTAATATGTAGGCATCAAATGTTGTACTCCCTGGAAGTTTAGATACTAATTTTTTAACTATTACTACTATATTAATTCCTGTACATATTCTATTAAAATGAATTATTTCTCTAATCTGCTGAATGTCTTTTCCTACTTTCCTATTTTCCTTTTTCTTTGCTATTTATCAGATTGCTTATTTTCAGCATCAATAGCATATATAAAGGCCAAGTTCTAACAATCAATAGACAGTGGAGATCATGTTATTTATATATCCCTGCAGATTGGATATTCTAGAGTCCATGGGGCATATTTACTAAACTGCGGGTTTGAAATAGTGGAGATGTTGCCTATAGCAACCAATCAGATTCTTGCTGTCATTTTGTAGAATGTAGTAAATAAATGAAAGATAGAATCTGATTGGTTGCTATAGGCAACATCTCCACTATATCTTAAACCCACAGTTTAGTAAATATACCCTTATGTCACTTTTGGAATGAGCTGCATTCCCGGCACATTGAACACGGTTTAACCAGCGCTGCAATTCCTTGAACCATGTAAAGTGCTGAGCGCACAGACAAGCATTCAGAGTAAGTGTGTGATGGATGCAGCATGTTCTGTTGTCGTGAGTCCATGGTCCGCCCAGAGTCCACTATCACTACTCGTTCTTCATAGGGTTCACTGGCGATCACCGACATATTTAATTTTAATCAACTCTATGTGCAGTGCAAGCAAAGTTGCATTGATGGAGAGGTGAGTGAATGTACCAGTGATGCCAGAGGCGGAAATAGCGAGCTGTGGGCCCTGGTGCAGGGGATCGGGGTGGGCACCGGGGCCCACAGCTCGCTAGTTCCCCATGCAGCGGGCCCCATTATCTCCATGGGCCCCAATGCACCGTACCTGCTGCACCAATGGTAGTTCCGCCCCTGACTGACGCAGTGACCGTTCCTGTGCGCCAAGCACTTTTAGATATAATTCATAGTTACATTCCTTGAGTGCATAGGACGTTTTCTTTTCTTTTAATATTGTGAGGTTAGAGTTATACATCAGGTAGTATGTTAGGGTTAAAGTTTAGGTATGTGGGATTTTTAGGTTTTGAAGGAGGGTTAGAGTCAGGAAGGATGACTAGGGTCAAGCTGCAGGCAGGAGCTCGCTGGGCTGGGGGGTAGGGGGGCATCTGCCCCCCTGGCTGGTCTCATAGTGCGTTACCTTGGGCAGGATCACTGGGCTACTTGCATTTATTTCCCTTTAAAAGTTTCCTAACAGGCCGCTGAGCTGAGTGTCTTTCCCCAGGACAAAAATTTGCCAGCCCTCCCCTGGCTGCAGGGGATTTTAGGCGTAGGATCATGCTCATCAGGGAGCTTCAAATTAGATTGATTAGATGCAGATTTCTTTTTGTAATTTTCTCCACGGTTAAGTGAATAACAAGATCAGCTAAATGATGCTCAGCCAGGACAGAGCTTTGTGAAGAGCGAATACAGTTCTTCAATTTGACCAGTAGATATCAAAACAAGCACTGTAATGGTTTGGGTTGGAAAAAAGCTACTCTCTTCATCAGATATACCTAGGAGGTAGTTAATGTTATAGCCCTAAAAATGGCTACAGAAAGACCTGTGGCAACTTGTATTTTAGGTTTTAGTGACCCTAACCCACCACTGTCCTGTAAATAAGGACAATTGGAAAGTGCTGCTTATTTTGTGTGGCTTTGGAATAAATTGGAAATTTGTTGCGTTTGCAGAATTTCTAGAGTGATTTAAGGATCTGCCTCCTATTTTACTGTCTATTTACATGAGATCATTGTTTGCATATGGAGGAGACCTGCATACTGATTTAAACCATATTCCAAGAAATCCAATTGATCCAATACCCAGAATTAATAGGTAATCAGGTTCTATTACGCTGTACTGATTTACAGAGCTGGCAGGCCTTTGCTCCAGAGACAGTTATACCTGGATCTCTGCTAACACTCATTTCATTAGTTTGCGTAATGTAGTTTTAAATTAGTGTCAAGTTTATAGATGTGAGATTAACGTCAATGTTTGCAGAGTCCTCTGCTATGTTTCAGTATAACACAATAAAGACTTTTCCAGGCTTCTGATAAGCAGACCAATTGTTCAGGTAATTTCCTTAATTAATATATAACCATTCATCATTGTTCAGTAAAGGAAATGCATTATTAACCTACTTGAAAAATCAGGTTACATTAACAACTGTGCACATGCTTGTGGCACATTTACGATGGCAAGGTCCGGCTTTAGATCTAATGCCCCCACCGTAAGCCCCTTTTTCTGTGCCACTCCTTCTGCAGTAACTCCCCGTCTTTTCAAAACCTCCCATCTGTATAAAATAATTATATAAAAATGCTTCAGAGCTTATTAAAACAATGCTTACATGTTTATAATGTTTAAATGACAAAGTATTCATGCACAGTGTCTCCCTGCAACTCTGCCACCTTAGGGCTAGGCCTTTCCACAAATCCAGTCCTGGTTTACAGGCAACATTTTCACAATGTCAAACTTTCATGGCCCTTACTGCATGCTAACGAATAAAGCATATAACAATTACATAAAATATGTTTTGGGTATTATAGAGAAGTACAAGAAAGGACTAAGGGACATATGTATCATAGAGCGAAAAGCCATATGGCTGGCGAAAATGGGTATTTTCACCAGAAATAGAGTTTCACCAGTGAGAGCGTATTTGATGCATATCGATGATACTTCTTATCTCAGGATGGTTGTCGTGAACATAGAGAACTTTCAGTTATTTATAAGGGATAAATCATAACTGTGGTGTAAATATGTTATATCAAATTAATCCATTGATATGTTCAGCTACTAAAGTGTAAAATGTGAAGACAGAAAGTCTGTTGTACGCATATTTGCACATTACAGTGTGAGAAGATAGGAGTGTCACCTATGGCAGCTTCAAAGGACTCTTGCTGTGAGATGTATCGTGACACAAATTAGTTTTTGGACTTCTGAATAGACTTTGTGGGGCTGTTCTCAGCTGGACATCCTTGCATCCCAAGGCAGCATTATGTAGGCCTATACAGGTAAATAGAAATATGAGCTTCAAAGGAACATGACTTCATAGTTCATATTTTGGGGGATCCGGGTGGGACTCCATACGGAGGAGCAGAAATCACAACAGGGTTGGAAATGACAGGTACGGGTGGTATCCGGAAACAGCCAAAATCACATATCTTTGGAAAAGGTATGTCACATTGTCAAAATTTATCATGTTTGGTATCAAAAGATGGACAAAGTCATAAGGGATTTATTAATAATAAAATTAGGTCTGTGTGATGCTCCACAGTCAAGTTAGGTCACATAGTAGGATTGAGTAGTAAATCAGACAACATGCAAATGATGATTGAAAAAAGTATTACAGACACAACCCCTGGGGGGTGGGGACAGGTGTGGAAGTGTCTTTAAAAAACTGAGACCAGTTACAACAAATTGTCAGACTTTGGGAAATCAACTCACATTGATAAGCTGTCCATCTTCCAAGCCAATTTCCCTTGGCCAGAATATAAGAGTTTGTTGTAAATTGTACTCTGAATCTAATCCCTTTTATTTTAATCTGTTTTGCTTGTGTATGTCAATCAATTGTTTATTCATTATTTTTCTTTATATCTGAATGCCCTGTACTTTTGTATATTAAATCTATAATTTAATATGTGGCTTCCTTGATACTCTAACAAATCCATTAGTCTGTTAAGAAGAAATATAGCCTGACCAAGTTAACCCTTTGAATACCAGTGTGTGATTTGTTGATACATTTGATTAACAAGCTGTGTGTGCTTGCATTTACATTTGTATAACAGTCTGGAGGTGTGAAGAGTTAACCCTTCAATTGCTGGTGTGGGTCTTGCTAATCTGTGGATAGCTAGAAGCCAAAAGAGATATGGTTATGAGATATATCCGGAGTACCATGAGGGGAAACTGGAGAGGGGGGAAAGGGAGAGGAAATAGTGGAAGTGGAACATAGAGGGGAGACAGTTTGGGGGGGGGGAGGAGGGAATGTTAGTAAGAGGAAGAGCAAAGAAGAAGGAGGAAGGGGAAGAAGAACCTAGCAAGACTCAGCGCCGACAATTACTAAGGTAACGTTGTTTGCATTCTTTAAGAAGGGGAAGGTGTAGCAGAGAAGTAATCTTGCCACCTGTGCCATGTGGAGAGAAATTTGTAAGGGCGATCATTAACTACGCTAGTCATGTGCTCTAGGTTGTGTATTTGCCAAACACTTTGAATTAGTTCCTAAACAGAAGGGCTCTCTGATTGTTTCCATTTCTTGGCTATTAAGCATCTGGCTGCGGTCAGGATATGGCCCGGGAGTAACCACATAATTTTGTGGGTGTCAGGGGGTAGTCGAGGGAGGAGAAAGTAAGATAGATGAAATGGAGATCTTAGATTAGACACTTTATAAATAAGGTCAGCTACCTCCTTCCAGAAGGGGATGATTTTCGAGCGGCTCCACCAGATGTGGGACAGGGAGCCACGTTGGCCACAGTTGCGCCAGCAGAGGTCCGAAGATGCTGGATAGATTGTTTTCAGTCTGGATGGGACTAAATACCACCGGAACAAAAGTTTGTAGGAGTTTACTTTTATATTTGTACAGATGGAGGATTTGGCGACTGCCTCGCGTATCTCAGTCCATTCCTCAGGATCCAGAGACTCGGCCATCTCCTCCTCCCAGCGGAGCTCATGAGTCTCCTTGTCAGGCAGATTATGATTCAATAGTAGAGAATAGAAAGTAGATATCAAGCCTTTAGAAGACGTTTTGTTTTTACAGAAGGTTTCTAGGGGGGAACGATTGTGAGGAGCACGAGGGTCTATTAAGGAGGAGAAAATGTGACGAATTTGAAGATATTGGTAAAACACGGAGGACGTGAGATGGAAACGCTTACGAAGATCAGCAAAGGTCAGAAAAAAACCCATTGGGACAATATCGGAAAGAAACAAAATATTCTGTTTTGTCCATTGGGAGAAAGATTTCGGGTTGACCCCTGGAGGGAAAGAGGGGTTATGCCATAGAGGGAACATCCGCTTGGGATTAGACAAGAGTTTAAAAGTGCGGGTGCTATATCTCCATATTTCAATAGAGAAACGAACTGTAGGGGGGACGGAGAGCATGGGAGGAAGGTCCTTAGGGTCTAGCCAGAACAAAATACTGGGAGATAGCATCTGGAGGAGGTCAGCCTCTGTGTCGACCCAAAGCCTAGTTTGGGGGGGAGAATGAGAAAGAACGGCTTGGGTGAGGTGTGACGCCAGGTAGTATTTATGGAGGTACGGTAGCCCCAAACCACCATTCCGGGCGTGACAAAAGAGAACTTTGAGACGAACTCTAGGACGACGGCCGGACCATAAAAATTGTGAGATGCTTGCCTGGAGATCTTTCAGAAAGAGTGATGGGACACGTACAGGGAGAGTCTGCAAAAGGTAAAGAATCCTTTGTAGAATATTCATCTTAACTGAAGCCACTCTACCAATCCAAGAAATATACCTTGGGGACCAGGACTTGAGATCGCGCTTCAGGGCGGATACTAGTGGGGGAAAGTTGGCCGAAAATAGACGATCATATGTTTTGGTGAGATTGACACCTAAGTATTTAATGTGATGGGGTTGCCAGTGAAATTTGAAGGTGTCTTGCAAGTGAGTTTGGGTGTTCGGATGGAGATTAAGGGCTAGAGCTTTAGTCTTATCGGAGTTGATTTTAAAGTTTGAAAGGAGACCGTACTCGTTAATCTCAGCAAAAACAGACGGGACAGAGACATGAGGGTTTGTAAGGGTTAGAAGGACGTCGTCTGCATACAGGGCTAGTTTCGCCGATCTTAAACCTGTGGAAATACCATATATATTAGGGTTGAGGCGAATCCTGGAGGCCAGAGGTTCCATCATTAGGGCAAAGAGGAGGGGAGAGAGGGGGCATCCCTGTCTGGTACAAGCAAAAATGCTTTATTATTTCCAATAATATGTATTTTTAATTATTTTAATTTGATATTTTCTTGCCAAGTGGAAGTGAAAGTCCAGATGCCACTGCACATGTGTGATCCAGAGAGCTGGGTGTAATAGAAAAATTATGGTACAAATATATGTTGGATAAAACAATATTGATGTGTATAAAATCTGTTGGTCAAATGATTTCTTTCTGTATTCTGTGAAATGGTTAAATTGTTTTTCTATGTTATACTCTACAATAGGGCATCTATTCATAGGATGTTAAAATGGTCAGCAGCTGTCATGCTATATAGAGAGAAGAGTGTAAGAGGTCACATATGCCCTTTGACCTGCTTAGGCATAGAAATCTGTGTACTATGAAGAGATTATATATAACTAACTTTGTCCTTTTGAGGTATATTCTTTAGTATGTGATGTGGTTAGTGACGTATGTAAGAGGGGTGGTGTTACTTCTATATAACTTGTGTCTTACATGGAGGATATTGTCGTGTTTCATGATGAATACAGACCATTGCATATGCAATTTGCAAGAATAAAGATAACTTTTGCTTTTTCAAATACTTATATTTTTTTTTGACTCATTTATGCGTTAACATTTTGGAGGTGCCCACCGAAATATCTATAATTATCGATCAGCCAACACTTCTGGAAGAGGGGAGAGGAAAATATATACTCAATAGGTGGTCACAAAGGTAATACATTTTTATCTTATGATTGTATATTTCTGTCTCCCACTCTCTGGGTTTGCTGAAAAGGTATTTATAGTTATCTCTGTAAGTGTGAAATTGCAAACGTATCTTTAATTGTTTGTCTATATGCTTTATATTTTTGAATAGAAGTATAGGCATAGATTTGGTACCAATTAGAATTTCTATTTTCTGTTTATTACTCAGAGACTGTTATACCTTGTTAGCCATGGAATGAATTATTGAATATATGTGAGTGTGATTGGGCTTTCTTTACGAGGCCAGAATCCAGGTCAGTTGCCAAATTCAAATATCACTCAGGTTAACGTTTGAAGGAGGCAAAGCATAGTCCCAAGTCACTTACGGTGAAACATAAAAATACACTATAAGGCCTTAGATAGCAGCGTGTGTAACGCAAGTGTGTGATAAGTCCAGGAGTTATCTGACGAGATAAGGTGTGGATTCCCTAATAACGGTTGGAGCCAGTAAACGGGAAGGTGCATATTAATAGTGAGTGATTGTAAAGCGATGCGGAGTTTGCTGGCGCTATGTGGATAAATGTTGATGATGATTGTAGCCCTATTACCATGGCGGCTGACTGGAGTATAAAAAAGATAAGCTGCACCATGGAAGCATATGCAACCACACTGGAAAAGCCTAATGGTAGGTTAAAGAAATTTCCCCCTGGTTCTCCAGTAGCTATTATGTTCCATAAATATGGATTAAGGTCTGTTCAATATGTGCATAAATGGTTAACAAGGTGTCCTGAATTTACAGAAAAAGGAAATTTTGATATAAATGTCCTAGGAGAAATAGGAAAGGGTGTTTTTAAAAGTAAAGAAACGCAAGCTTTGCAATTTTGGTTAAATGAGTCTAATTGTCAAACCCTTAACAATAGTGCAAGAGTTGAAATTTATGTACAGTGGAATTTTGCTATGGCTAAATTTTTAGATTGTTCTAAAGTTTTTTTGATTAAACAGGGTACAATTGAAAGGGTTAGAGAATATAATGCTAGATTCAGAAGAGAAGTTGTAAATCATTTGGGTGTTTCTGATGTGTTTGCAAAAGCGGATTTTAAAAGTATTTTGACTAGTGCTTTTGTGGAGGGGTTGAAAAATAATTTAAAAGTCAGAGTGCAAATTCATGACCATCTTTGGGTTATGAAGGATATTGATGCCTTAGCCGCAATTGCTGCACATCATGAGGATAATATGGTAATTAAAAAGGTTGAAACTAATGCAAGGGTTAAAAATCCTGACAGAAGTAACAGATCACAAGTGATATGTTATAACTGCCAGGAGAGGGGGCATTTTGCCAAGCATTGCAGAAAGACTAAAAAACAAAGAGACAATCGGGTAAGACCAGATCAAATTGACGGTCTCCAGCAACTTTTGTACACATGTGTCCAGTATTAAAAAAAAAAACAAAAAAAAAAAACAATGTATAGGACCCCATTGTGAATATGACAGTTAATGGTAATAAGCATGAATTTCTGATTGATACGGGAGCTGCAGGATCAGTACTGAGAAAAAAAAAAAAAAATTACATTTTATTACCAATTACTGATAGAATTGTAAATGCTCATAGGAGTCGCTGATCATGTAATTTCTTTAAAAGAAATAGTCAGTAAAAGTCACTTTGGGCCCTATCACAGATAAACATTCTTTTTTATTGGCAGCAAACGCCCCTTCTAATTTATTAGGTAGAGACTTGTTGCGTAAATTAGGATGTTCAATATATTGTACTCCGGATGGAGTGTTTTTAGACATACCTGAGAGAAATAGACATGCAGATAGCTCTTGATATAGATGCTAATATGTCTTATCACAACACATATGGAATTCAGCTTGTATGGTGTTAACAACCAGGGCTAAATAAAATGGTAGATGACATGCTAGAAAATGTACCTAGTCAGTTGTGGACTATAGATTTAAATGAGACTGGGAAAATGAAGATTAGCCCGATCTCTGTTAAATTGAAACCAAATGTACCAAATTATGAGTTATCATTTACTCTGTTTTGTCATGAATATTCAGGTCATACAGCTGGTGTTTTGACATAGCCCCATGGGAATATCCCCAGACCTGTTGCATACTACTGTAAGAAACTTGATCCCGTGGCTAGAGGGCTTCCAAATAGTATTAAAACTGTTGCAGTCACAGCTATATTGGTAGACAAATATGCTAATAGTTTTGGGAAATCCACTTACTGTTCAAGTGTCACATGTTGTACTAACGCTTTTAAAATGTCATATGATTAGATATGTTACAAATGCCAGACTAACAAAATGGGAATTGATTCTTCTAATGGCTGCAAATATTACACTTGTCAGATGTAACGTTTTAAATATTCTGCTACAATTGTTTATTACTTCTGATATTGAATCTGATAAGATTAAAAAGGGAGGGGAAGGTATATTTGAATACACCTGATAATAATTTGGCATTAAGTGAATCAGATGAGGAGAATGCAAACAAAAGTGAACGTCAGAATTTTGAATATTTTGTTCATGAACCACATGATTGTGTTGTATACATGCAGCAAACTACTGCATCACGATCAGATTTAAAAAGAAATACTATTGCAAAATCCTGATTTGATGTTATATGTAGATGGTAGTTGTCATAGGAGAAATGATACAGGAGCATTGCAGTCAGGATTTGCAATAGTGGATGAAAATGTGACTGTATATTCTGAAAGCTTATCGGTTCCACATTTTGCTCAGACGCTGAATTAAAAGTATTAATTAAAGCTTGTCAATTGGCAGAGAATAAAACAGTAAATATTTACACTGATAGTAAATATGGGTTTGGTATGGTTCACGATTATGCTAAAATTTGGCGACAAAGAAACGTCATTACAGCTGATGGTACAATAGTCGCTCATCATAAAATTGTAAATGAATTATTGAATGCTATTCAATTACCAAAACAGGTAGCAGTTATTAAATGCCAAGCGCATATGACAGGACGTGATGAAGTAACAAAAGGAAATCATAGAGCTAACTTAACTGCTAAGAGAGCAGCAGAAAAGGACATTGCACAGATTGTTGAAAATACTAAAATTCTAAATGTTGTAATACCTGATTAAACTGAACTAATTGAGATGAAAAAAGTTGTGTTTCACAGGAAAAGGCCCGATGGGAAATGGCAGGATGTCAAATTGGTAAAGATGGACTGTGGCATGGAAAGGGAGGTAAGCCTGTAATTCTCAGAGCACTCTTACCAGCATTGGCACAAATGAGTCATGGATTAACCCATGCAGGTAAGGCTGCTATGAAGAATATAGTCCATATGTATTGGTATGCACCTGGATTTTCAGCCATAGCTGCCAGGTACTGTGCTTGATGTATTATCTACCTACAGAGTAATGCAGGGAAGGCAGTAAAAACAATACCTAATCACCTGCCACCAACTGACGGCCCATTTCAAATAATTCAAATTGATTTTATCCAACTTCCTAAGTGTAGGATGTTAGAATATGTATTAGTGTGTGTTGATCAATTTTCTGGTTGGGTTGAAGGTTACGCAGTTGCAAGAGCCACCGCTAATGTTACAGCTAAAAAGATTGTACAAGAATTTGTATGTAGATATGGCATACCACAGGTACTTTCTTCTGATCGAGGTCATCATTTTATTGGATCTGTTTTTAAGCAAATGTGTGAATTGTTAGTTATAAAACAGCTTCATGTACCGCACCATCCGCAAAGTAGTGGGAAAGTTGAAAGATACGAGATTATTAAAAATAAACTGTCTAAAGTATTCAAGGAAACGAGGATGCTATGATCTGATGTATTGTCAATAGTTTTACATGCCATCAGATTAACCCTTTGAGGTCCTCTCAATTTATCACCGTATGAGATTCTGTTTGGAAGAATTCCCAATTTAACTCTGAATTGCAATACCAGTCAAAGCCAAGTTAATGATGTGGCTTAACTACATTCTATCGTTTACTAAACAGTTGAGACAGATTCAAGCTGCTGTGATAGGCACACAACCGATTCCGATTGACGGAGCCTGTCATAATTTGAATTCGAGAAATTGGATGATGATAAGAAGTTTTTTAAGATCCGGATCGTTGACTGATCGGTGGTGAGGTCCATATCTCGTGCTATTAATGACGCCAACAGCATTAAAGGTCAAAGAAAAAGCACTTGGATACACGCTTCCCATTGAAAGAAAGCAGTCGATCCTGAACAAGTGAGAAGATAATTATCACCTTTATTCTACAAGTAAGGGATATTTCTGAGACCATAATAATGTCTCGGCCCTTACAAAGGCAAGATGCTCTCCTCTTGATGAAGTCAGGGGATGAAAATCTTGTGAAGAGGAAAAGACAAGAGGCGGAAAGAAACTGGTATTCAGAGTTAATTGGTCCACAGCCAAATTTGAAATTATGGACATTGCTATTTGTTTTAACATTAATCATGTTTGCAATTTGTATTTTTCTTGATCTATATGATTACAGCCCTGTATATGGACAACAGAACAATAATGTAACGGTTTTGGAAAGGAGAGTTAAATGAGATGCATCACAGAACCATTGTGGAGATTTATCTCCAACAAAAACATGTATTTGTAAATATTGTGAGCATCATATGGAAAAACTATGCGTTCAATGGTGCTTAGATGATCCAATTTTTTTAGTGATCGACATCCAATAATGTATTTCATTAGTTAATAGGAAAAAATTTAATACTAGTGAGTGTTGGGTTTATATATAAGTACCTCATAGACATTATAATGTTGGTCTTATACCATTTCCTATAAATGAAAAAGTAAAATTAGGTGAAAAGAAATGTAGTAATAAAACGAAAGAAGAGTATAGTACTACAATGCCATCACATATAAAATTGATAAAGTATTATAATGTGATACATGAAAATATAACATGTTATAATAAAACTACAAAACCTACGATTCAACAGAAAGGTGTGAATTATAAAGTATCGAAAATATGTTTAGGAATAATAAAGGAACGTTTGAGGATTGTATAGTTTAATTCTTTAACAATAATTGAAAAATTGATTAATATAACATTGGAGTGGGAATATAATTAGGTGGATGATACATTCTGCTAATCGGACCACTGGTGAATTGGGCTATGAGGCAGCTCATAGTTTAATATCTGATATACTATATACACTTCCTGAGAATTTGTATTTCATATGTGGAAGGCGAGCATATAAATGGCTACCTCCAAATTCTGAAGGTATATGTTATATTGGAGAATTAATTCCTAGCACAATTATAATATGACATTAAGATCTGGTTGACATGGTCACTCAGGACTTAAAACGCAGAACGAGGAGATCTGTAAAAACTGTAAGTACTAAATATAAACATCTTTTTAAAACAGAACATTCAGTCAAAGTAGGGGTAGGTTTTGAAAATGTTTTCACTCATGGACATGTGGGATATTTAAATAATATTAAAGCAATTGAATAATTAGCTGATTTGTTGGATAACATTACAGAAATTTATGATGACACTTTTAGATATGTTTCCAAAGAGTTTCGAGCGTATAAAACTAAAATTAATCCAACATAAGATTAATATTAGATTATTTAACTGCACAAAGTAGTGGATACTGTCAAACTTTGGAAACTGTTTATGGTGTACACTGCTGCACGTACATTTCCAATAATACTTCAAATCCAGAAGAAGAAATAGATAAATATATGTTACATATTTCAAAATTAAAAAATGAATTCAGAATAAGTCATAATAACATTGATACAGAAGATGATAATTGGTGAGAGAATCTGATAGTGGATTCCTTCTACTTGATTTACAGGTATATTCTCAGGAATATTAGGGTAGTGGAAAGGACTATTTTGGACATTAGAAAAGTATGCTATTATTTTTTTAATAATATGTGCATTAATTTATCTTCTTTTAAAATGTAGTCTCTGATTCTCTAAGGAATGTTTCTATTGCATTGAAGAATATCAAGGAGGATAGAATATTTGTACCACAACTTAAATAAACATTTCTCTTTGATAGTTAGTTTTATAAAAAATATTAATATCTCTTTTTATATTTTTTTTGTAGTTGATATGTTTTTTTTAGTTAAAGGTTATAGTGTGTGAATAGTTTTCACAAAGAGGGGAAATGTAATAGAAAAATTATGGTACAAATATATGTTGGATAAAACAATATTGATGTGTATAAAATCTGTTGGTCAAATGATTTCTTTCTGTATTCTGTGAAATGGTTAAATTGTTTTTCTATGTTATACTCTACAATAGGGCATCTATTCATAGGATGTTAAAATGGTCAGCAGCTGTCATGCTATATAGAGAGAAGAGTGTAAGAGGTCACATATGCCCTTTGACCTGCTTAGGCATAGAAATCTGTGTACTATGAAGAGATTATATATAACTAACTTTGTCCTTTTGAGGTATATTCTTTAGTATGTGATGTGGTTAGTGACGTATGTAAGAGGGGTGGTGTTACTTCTATATAACTTGTGTCTTACATGGAGGATATTGTCGTGTTTCATGATGAATACAGACCATTGCATATGCAATTTGCAAGAATAAAGATAACTTTTGCTTTTTCAAATACTTATATTTTTTTTTTACTCATTTATGCGTTAACACTGGGTCACGCATACACATGTATGCTCATACTGACCCGGCAAATTTAAGCCTTACCTTTCCAAGCCAGTATCTCACGGACACACTAGTACATAATGCAACATAACTAAGTCTCTCTCTCAGAACTTCCCCAGTTGTTACTCGTCAGCTTCATCAGCTTTTACTATCTCTCATCACAAAATACGTTCCCTAGCTGTTGGATACATGGGCTTAAGCACCACACCAAGAGTAAAACCTGAATGTAGGTGTTTAGACTGGAAGGTGAGGTGGGAAGTATACTCACTCTGAGACCAAGTTTTATTTGGAAACCAGAGGGGACATTTAAAGGATCCAATCCCACCAGTAGACACCGGGCGAGCTTTATGCATTGAAACTGCAGTATAATCTACCTTTACAACAAATTTAGTCTAAATCTCACCAAACAACTTTTCCTTAAAACAGTGAATCAGATAAATTGCAGCAAATGATGACAATGAACCATCTGTTTCCCATATATATATATATATGTATATAGAAAACATAGGCACAGTTTATTGATGAAACATTTAATTTATTGTTTTCCCTTTTACTGACCTTAACAAAATAAATAGTATAAACAAGAAAACATAATAATATTGTTAATATAAAAAAAACTATAAATAGAGGAACTATAAAACCACATTCAACTGGATGCTCTACCAGAAACCCAATGGAACACATTTTGTAAATGTGTTATATATATATATATATATATATATATATATATATATATATATATATATATATATCATCTTACTTTAACTTTAATGCTAATAATGAAAATCATATCTACTTTTCACAAGTAGCGTGATTAGCAAATTCCACATCTAAATTGAGAAAGTATATGCCATGGGACAGCTTTGAAATTCCCGCTCAGCTCCAGCCTTACTATGGAAGATTAGGATTAGCATGTTCAGGTGGCAGCATCTGCAATTGGTTTTCTCCTTGGGATGGAAAGAGCTAGGTGAATATATGTGTAATAAAGTTTTTTTTTATTCATCACCTTGTGTTTTAACCACATACAAAAATGGGGATACAAGACAAGGGGCCTGATTCCTTAAGGAAAGTTAAGTAAAAAAAAACCGAGTACGTTTTCTCCTGGACAAAACCATGTTAGAATGCAAGGGGTGCAAATGAGTTTATTATTTTGCACATAAGTTAAACACCGTCTGTTTATTCATGTAGCACACAAATACCTGTTAGCTTATTTGTTCACTGAAATTTAAAGTTGATATTTGTGTGCTACATGAAAAAAATAGACAGTATTGAACTTATGTGCAAAATAATAAACTCATTTGCACCCCTTGCATTGTAACATGGTTTTGTCCAGGAGACTACTCAATTTTTTACTTAACTTTCCTTAATGAATCAAGCCCAAGATAATTAAATATACTTCAGGGGGTGGAGACAACACATTTATGGAAACATTCTGGGCCTGATTCATTAAGGCACGCAAATTGCATATTTTATTAAAATGTACATAATATAGGCATGCATACGTCCGTATTCAATTGCAAGCAGACCTGAAGATTGAATACAGGTCTAGGTGCACTCTGCTTTGAGAGACACAATACACTGAAGGATACGTACAATATACATTTGGGATATGAAGTCCCAGCAGGACTCACAAAAGAAAAAATATTTGATACGACAAAAACACGTACCTTTAAGATGCCCAAAGATTTGATAAGGCGCTGCTGCAGGCACTCGAGCTTGGCACAACTTTACTGTACACTGATCACATACATGTGCCCATTCCCTTCCCTGTTCTGCCCATGAAATCTTAGGCCGTAGTAAGTGTCCTTTGCACTGGAAGATTAATTGGATGCTCTTACAATCACTGGCAAAGCAGTTCTGTTCTGGGCATGCGCACAGCAATTTTAAGCAAAATATGACATGTATTGGCATTTACGTTCCTTTATGATTCAGGCCCTTTATATTTTCGAGCAGAGTACAGATTTTCTTTTTTTACCCAATATCAAACATTGGCCTTTAATTTCAATAGGATGCCCTTTTCATAATCTATTAAACAAACAAAAATGACACATAATATAGACAGTCTCAATGTCCCATCACTCTCATGACGTAATTAAGGACTCTTACCAATTCTCCAGCCAGTCTTTGATCCATCTACGTATATGCACACTTGGATGTTCCATTCTAAATTCATTGAAAAAATTAAAACATTAATTTAAAACATAATAAAATGTTTAAACAATATATTACAAAAATTCATTCAATCAGACCATTTCGATTCAAAGAATGGTTTTATTTAAACAAACAAATAAATTGATAAATAAATAAAGCGTTTAAGTATAGCTCCTGCAATCACCATCTTGCACTGCCGCTGCCAATGGTAACTAGGCTTCCCCATGCTTTGCAAGGGTAAGCTTCATCGACCCATGCCAGCCCTGGGATTTTGGTAAATAGGGAGAAGCCTTAAATCCGGCGTTAATGGTAGTAGGGCTTTTGTCCATATAATAGACAGACTCCTTGGATTTCATATAACTCAGTGCATTGAAAACCAGTTTGTTATATTCTATCGTTCTGTCAGTAGAATTCCTCACTATTCCGACTGTAATACCACCCGGCCTGTTATCAGATATTCATTACAAGCACACCACCCAAATCATATCCACTGTCAATATTTACATACACATAAGGAAGCATTGGCTTCACATCATTTATATTCATTAAATGCAGCTTGCTAGCAAGACAAAATAAATTGAGGCCTCTTGGCCAGTCTGTGTTTTCTATAGTAACCAGTTTCTAGAAACTTGACCTGACCATAAATTTGTACAATAGAAAGACATGTAAAATGACTTCCAGTAACAAGACAGTTCATCGTATGGGAGTCCTACAATGAAGGCCGTTTGAGGTACCGCTCTGTTCTCCTAGTATTCCTGTCGTATGTCCCTTTTACCTAGGCCACAACCTCTTCACAGAGGGCACAAGTAAGTGAAAATGGGGGCATATAGGGCACAGGTTGGTGAGGTTGTGGTCATTGGGGGCACAAAAAGGTGAGGAGGGGGCATGTGGGGCATAAGAAAGTAAGAAGTGACATGTAGGGCAAAAGCAAGGGGATGACTGATGGAGAGGGGGCATATAGGGCAAAACTGGTGAGGAGCATGTGTGGCAGAGACTGGTCAGGTGGGACATGTAGGGTATATAATGTAGGAGACCAACTGATAAAAATACGGGCATGTGGGGCATAGACTGGTGAGGAGGGGGGCAAGTAAGGTAGAGAGGGCCATGTGAGATACAATCATGTGAGGGGAGGGCATATGGTAAACACAATGGTGTATAGAGTGTGGGGTGCAGGTTGGTGAGGAGGTGGGCCTGTGGAACAGAGACTGGTGATGAGAGGGGCATGGGGGGAACAGATTGTTGATGTGGGGTATATGGGGCAATGGATGATTGATGATTGGATGATTTGCAGGTTCTACAGTAATAACATGGAAATAAAGATATTTATTACAGAAATATTGGTGGGGTTTATATCAGTAAATATCTATAATGGCTGCTGGCTCATTATTGTAATTTATTTGTAATAATTGTAGAAATGAATTAAAAAATAAATATGATTGGACATGCAGGTTAATTTGCACTACACCATAGCAATCAAACACATGCTTTCATTGTCTCAATTATACTAGACAGATGAGGATTTATTACTGATTGGTTTCTGTGACTAAGCACAAATTTTGCACTGAACTGCAATGTTAATAAATAGTCCTTAGGGGTATATTTACTAAACTGCAGGTTTGAAAAAGTGGAGATGTTGCCTGTAGCAACCAATCAGATTATAGCTGTTATTTTGTAGAATGTACTAAATAAATGATGACTTGAATCTGATTGGTTGCTATAGGGAACATCTCTAATTTTTCAAACACGTAGTTTAGTAAATCTAGCCCTTAGACTCCTTATAGAATCATATATAAGCCACAAAGATTAGAATGCAGTCATTTGAGCTACTGTGACATTATTGTGACTTTTTTTTTTTCAAACACCAAATAGTGATTTCACTTTAAGATGGCTCTGCGCATAATGTAAATTTAACATGTAGTCAAGACTCGCGTGTGAGGTGGGGGCACATGGCGCACATACAGCGCAGGACCCCAGGTCATCTTAAACTGCTGCCGGCTAGATCACAAAAGTACAGCACATGGATATGTCAGATATCCAATTATGCTTTTATTACAATTTATTTACAAAGCATCAGTGCAGAACACTAAGATAAGATATCATTTTATATCTCCCACTGATATTTCATGAACAACGTTTTAATGGGCATTTTGATGTTATCTTAAATCACAAAGGGACAAAGTGGAGAACATATTTCATTTTGTACATGTATTGCATATTCTGGTCACATTTATGTATTATCTATGTATGGAAAGATATACCAAAGTATCTTTTCTACACATATGCTTCATTAACCACTGGAAAATTAAACGGTAAAAGTAATGTGACATTCTTATTAACACAAAAAATTATGGATGTCACAAATCATTGTGATTAGAGCCAAATAATGGCTGAGGCAAGCGGCTTTACATAAATCAAAAGCAAATAGGTGCGGCAGCGGGCAATAAATCTTCATATGTGATAGTAGAATTTAACTCCTTGATGACCAGAGGGATTTTACACCTCATTGATCTGTATTTGTGATGCATTGGGTTCATCTGAAATTACATTTATTTTTTACTCTAAGTTACTCTAAAATGTTTTTATTTATCTGCACTTTTTACCATGTACAATACTGTGCAAAAGTTTTAAGCAGGTATGGAAAAAATGCTGAAAAGTAAGAATGCTTTCAAAAATAGTTTAGTGTTAATAGTTTATTTTTACCAATTAACAAAATGTAAAATGAATGAACAGAAGAGAAATCTAAATCAAATCAATATTTGGTGTGACCACCCTCTACCTTCCAAACAGCATCAATTCTTCCAGGTACACTTGCACACAGTTTTTGTAGGAACTCGGCAGGGAGGTTGTTCCAAACATCTTGGAGAACTAACCACAGATCTTCTGTGGATGTAGGCTTGCTCAAATCCTTCTGTCTCTTCATGTAATCCCAGACCGACTCAACGTTAAGATCAGAGCTCTGTGGGGCAATGTCATCACTTCCAGGACTCCTTATTCTTCTTTAGGATGTGTTACGAGTCGCGGCCTCACCAGCCACGTCCCGGCGGCTGTTGAGGCTGGGACATCACTTGTGTTGACGTTGCGTTGACGTTGTCCAGACCGCTACAACTGGTGTAGTTGTAGTGCTGCGTCCCGGCATTTGACAGTGTTGGGCGTGTGCGCAGGTGGGACATATTCTTCATTAGCCTTTAGGGGCTTGTTCAATTAACTATTAAGGTGGCGGCTGCTTTTAGGATTCGTCCCTAGGTTGCCATTGGTCAATGCTTGTATTTATGGCAGGGGGGCTTAGCCTCATTGCTCTTTATAGCATTTTCTACCTGTGTGGTTGCTTACCTGCTCAATTGTCTCCTGACTTTTGATTGACCTCCTGTTGTGACCCTTGCCTGAACTTGGACTTTGCCTGTTTGCCTGTAGCCCTGCTCTCTGCCCAAATACTGGATTTTGCAGTTTCGCTCGTGACCATGACCCTTTGGCCTGACCCTGTCTACTCTGCTTGCTTCAGACCCCCTGATCCCGGCTTGCTTCTGACCACCTGCTCCATTATCTTGGTTACAGCCTCCTGTTCAACCTGCGCTGCGACCGCCATTGATAAACTTTTACTACACCAAGCTTAAGACCTGGGGCATCCAAGTACCTGTGAGCACATTCAGCTCTACGGGAAAGACGGCTGCTATAGGTGAAGATCTCGATACCTATTGTTCTAAAAGTTTATATTGGTAGCTGTTTGTGATAACATTATAAGCGGCAGCTTTAGCATCTTTTTCAGCTCTTGAGGAGGCCTTCACATCTGCGCCAGTCCTCAGACATCCTAACTGAACTCCTGTTTATCGTTGAAGTAGATGCTTCAGATGTGGGGGCTGCTGCTATTCTTTCCCAGAGGAATCCTCAGAACCAAAGGTTGCATCCTTGTGTATTTCTCTCTTAAATTCTCAGCCGCAGAGATCAATTATGATGTGGGAAACTGAGAATTATTAGCCATCAAATGGGCTCTGGAAGAGTGCCGACACTGGTTAGAAGGAGCTACCCATCAGATTACCATCTTTACGGATCATAAGAACTTTCAGTACATTCAGGCCGCCAAGACCTTGAACCCTAGGCAAACCCGTTGGGCCCACTTTTTTACTCTATGCAAATCCTTAATTTTACTTTTCGACGAGGCTCTAAGAACCTCAAGGCCGATGCTCTCTTTTGAAGCTTCATGTCCTGCCATGCTCTGCCTCCGGATCCTCAGCCCATCATTCAGTCCTCCTTGATTCATGCTGGTTTGATCCAAGACCTTGGAGTTACACTTCGTAATTTTCAGGGAATTACCCCTGCTGAAACCCCTATGGGCAGATTGTTTGTTCCTTTTCCATCTCAGGAAAACAGTACTCTCCGAATGTCATGAAAACAAACTTGCTGGACATCCAGGCATATCTAAGACCATTGAAATCCTTTTACGTTGGGTTTAGTGGTCCACCTTGTCTTCCAATGCTAGGAGTTATGTTCTTGCCTATGAAATAAATGCCAGATGCAAGTCCTCCAGAAGTCGCCCATCGGGTCAGTTGATACCCTTACCTACTCCAGTTAAACCATGGACACACCTCTCGATGGATGTCATTGTAGATTTACAACGGTCATCTGGCCACAATACCATCTGAGTGGTAGTGGATCTCTTCAGTAAGATGGCTCACGTTGTACCACTACCTAAGTTACCTAGTGCACAAACTCTGGCATCCTTGTTCATTCAACATATTTTTCTTTTACACGGTGTTCCTGAGGACATCGTTTAAGGTCCTTGTCCTGCTGCAGAATAAATTTGAAACAAATCAGACAGCTCCCTGATGGTATTGCATGATGGATAAGTATCTGCCTGTATTTCTCAGCATTGAGGACACCATTAATCCTGACCAAATCCCCAACTCCATTTGCAGAAATGCAGCCCCAAACTTGCAAGGAACCACCATCATGCTTCACTGTTGCATGTAGACACTCATTAATGTACTGCTCTCCAGCACTTCGGCGCACAAACTGCCTTCTGTTACAGCCAAATATTTCAGATTTTGACTCATCAGTCCAGGGCAACTGCTGCCATTTTTCTGCACCCCAGTTCTTATGTTTTTGTGCATAGTTGAGTTGCTTGGCCTGGATTTCCGGTCACAATTCTTCCATGAAGACCACTTCTGGTCAGACTTCTCTAAACAGTAGATGGATGTACCTGGGTCTCATTGCTTTTATTATGAGCTGAAGGGCTGGAGAGCAGTACAATAATGATTGTCTGCAGGTAACAGTGATGCATGGTGGAGGATCCTTGCAAGTTTGGGTCTGCATTTCAGCAAATGGTGTTCCAACAAGGATTAACTAACATCTCACTATTCAGGGATTCTCCTTGCCACAGTGCACCCCATCCATACCAGGGACCCCTTTACTTCAGCCCCACTGCTGCGTCTCACACTGTCACTTGAAAATGTCATCCCATTATCCAGTGACCTTTCACTACTAGGGAACACACTGCAGTCATTTCATGGACAGTTACTCAGGCAGACCCTACAATGCATCTCGATAGCCAGGGACACTGCCTCACATCATGTTACCACAAAACTCCATCTACACGTCACCGCGGGGACTCCTTTCTTCCAGAGCAGCCGACTGCCTAGTTGTAGTGACCCCCCCCTCCTCCCCTCACGTTATAGTTGTACTTTTCAACAGGGCTCTTCTACCCTAATTCAGCTCTTGCTAGCCAGCTACCTCTGCGGGGCCTCACTAGGGTAATGCTAGATGCATTAAAAGTACATGTGGGAGAACATTGACATTTGCAATGTTGTACTGGCACACCAGGGTACCAGGAAATCTCGGGTGTGCCACACAGCCTGAGGCAATCCCTAGGGGACATGGCTAAGATTGTGCACTAGGGGTGTCTGGGGTAGGGCTGTATATGCATTCCCAGGCTGGTCTGATAATGGACTGCCTGGCCAGGTCTGCAGGAAAAAGGAACACGCTGTAGGGATTGGTATAAATAAGTAAAGGTTAACATAATATGGGGACAGGTGTGTTTATATAAAGGATTAACATACTCTGCGGTTTGGTTTGTATGAAAGTAAAGGGTGGGGACAGGTGTGTTTGCTCCTGGCTTACAGGCAAGCCATCTGCTACTGTAATGGTCCGGAGACTGAACAGGAGTCCAGTGGCCGGGAGGAAGGCAAACTGGTGGATAGTTTATTGAAGAAGGGTCAATTGCAGCCAGATTCGGTACATAGTGAAGCAAGTAGGCAAAGGGTTCAAGCAGAGGCGTAGTAGAGGACAATCCGAGGTTGGTGCACAAATAGTGGATAATAGAATGCAGGATGCAGCATCAGGAACTAGATTACTGGCAGGAGCACAATAATTTGGCATGGAAGACAGGAACAGAGCTAGAGCATGTTGGAACATTAGGAGAACAGTTGAACTGAGCTAGAACACAGAGTAAAGGCAAGGAGCTGTCCAGCAGCCAGTCTCCAGAAGCTCTAGGTTCATATCCCGACAGCCACGCTCCCCCTTCCCTGCATCCAGGCCCCCCATCTGACACACTCCCCCATCCATTTCAAGGCACCCCATCTGGCCCCCTTCCTCTCACTGCTTTCTGACACTCCATCTGCCACACTCCATCTCCCTGTTTCCAGACACCCCATCTGAGCAGGCCATTATCCCACATCCTGCAGGAGAGGGGCCTTGATGCTGCGAAATGTGTAATTTTGACCCAGCTCCGCAACAAAATGATGCAATAGCATCATTTCGTCATGGGGGTGTGGCTAAAATGTCTCAATTTGTTGCAAAGCCCTCCACAACACCTGCAAATCACCAGAAATATGAAGTAGGCTAGTATGTTTTTATTATAGTACCAAAAATCAGTAATGAATACAGACAAGCTTGGGACAAGCTGTATAGACAAACAAACAGGTCTGCCCTTTAAATATGCAAAATATGTAACAGTTCTTTATCTATGGGTACGATCCTATGTTTCTGTGATTATCTATAGATCTAGAAACAGAACTCAAATCCAACCACTCCTATCTAATGATGATGCACCTGTGGCCACCCAGTGTTTTAGTGAGTGACTAAGAAATCATTTCTGAGTAATATTTCTTTATTATTATCCTTAAATAAAATAGGATCATTGCATATATAAATTATTTATCTATAAAACTCCTTCTATGTCACAACTATCCAGCGCTCAGGAAATAACTGAGAAAAAAATGTTCATCAAAACGCTTTCTGTGGCGCGCTGGGAACGTTTTATTTCAAATAAGTAAAAAGTGTTTTTACAGCTTGTAAAATTGCATATGGAAATCCAAACAATGAAAATTGAAATTTTATTAGACATCGGATTGCAGGCTAGATAAAAAAAGGAGTTCACAGAAAAATTTAGTATTTCGTACAGGGAAGTGTGATTTAAAGCGGAAAACCATTTTCTATTAACAGGTCACGCTACATATACCAGGGGTTATGCTAACCAATTAATCACTGGCACACACGGCTTATATATCCAGTATATTTAAAGCAGTGCAGGTCATGGTGTGTGTAAAACAATTGAATATAAAGCATATTTTCTTTATGCAGCTAATTTATTGTGGATCATGTTTATTTTTAATTTCTATAGTTATGGGACTAAGTAGTATGTCATACTTAGTACCTAATTAACTGTGCTAAAAACTCAACAGAGTAATTCTTTAACAGTTGTAGAATACGTTTTCAGTGTAAGGCTCTCATACTGTTGGCTAAGTGGTTAGCACTTCTGCCTTACAGCACTGGGGACATGAGTTCAATTCCCAATCATGGCCTTATCTGTGAGGAGTTTGTATGTTCTCCCCGTGTTTGCATGGGTTTCCTCAAGGTGCTCCGGTTTCCTCCCACACTCCAAAAACATACTGGTAGGTTAATTGGCTGCTAACAAAACTGATCCTAGTCTGTGTGTTAGGGAATTTAGACTGTAAGCCCCAATGGGGCAGGGACTGGTGTGAGTGAGTTCTCTGTACAGCGCTGCGGAATTAGTGGCGCAAAATAAATAAATGGTGATGATGATGATACCGTGTTTCCCCGATAATAAGACACTGTCTTATTTATTTTTTTTGGCCAAAAAAACTGCATAGGGCTTATTTTCAGTGTAGGGCTTATTTTAATTTACATTGACTGCTTTTTCCCACATCGTGCCCCTCAGTCCTGCTTCTTTCCCACATCGTGCCCCTCAGTCCTGCTTTTTCCCACATCGTGCCCCTCAGTCCTGCTTTTTCCCACATCGTGCCCCTCAGTCCTGCTTCTTTCCCACATAGTGCCCTCAGTTCTGCTTTACTTACTGTTTGTCTTCACTACTCTCCTCCACAGTGCTGCTGCAAATGAAGCTGGCACACACGCCAGCTTCATTCACAGGAAACTAGGGGATGGTGCGCGCTCACTGTGAGACAGTGAGCGCTGCAGCTGTGATTGGATGCCACTGTTAAACGTTTAACAGTGGCGTCCATTTCATCCGGGGGGGCGAAGCTGGGGGCATAGGATTGACGCGCAAGGACCGGACAAAATGGGGAATTAGGTAGGTCTTACTTTCGGGGTAAGGCTTAATTTAGAGCATATGGAGAAAGTAGGGGTAGGTCTTATTATCGGGGTAGGTCTAATTATCGGGGAAACACTGTACTAGCTGTGTTTTGCCTTTACTGATTCACACAGACCTATGTCACCCATGTGGCTGGAGCCTCTTTATGGAAGACATACAGCCAGCCAGTTGGATCAGGTAAGTAATTTGTACCTTTCCCAAAATCAACTCAAAAGTCTCATTAGATATAGTATTATAGCATCAGACTATACTTGTGGTCATGTCACTGGAGAAACTGCATGTCGGAGATGTCATTTAGCCGCTTATGCACCAGTTTTTCATATCACATGGTTTTTTTTGGCTGTAAAAGTGATAGAACGAATGTATGTATCAGGAAGATGCATGCATGTTGTAGTTGTGTAGACAAGTATTTATTACAAGTACAATTAGCTGCACACATAAAGTGACATGCATGTCTGTGCTGCAACAACCAGTTGGAAATGATACCTGGCACATACTTGCTGACTCTTCCTGAATGTCAGGGAGACTCCCTGAAATAGGGGTGATCTCCCTCACTCCCTGAAGAGTCTTACATTCTCCCTGATGCTGAGCCAGTACAATACGTGGTTGGCTTCGCCATCTGTGGCATGGTGACAAAGTTCAGAAATTGTGTCCTATGTCCATGTATTGATGCCTATGGAGGTGGCCATTTTCATGGAGACCAAGATTTAATCAAAGACCGACAGGTAAGACAACATGACTTCAGTAATGAAGACAGAAATGTAAAAGACATTTCAGTCTGTAGAGATTCATTAGCTGCTTTTCTTTAACGCATAGTTGCCTGCTCTCCCAGAATGTCCGGGAAACTCCCGCATTTCTGGGAGACCTCCCGGGAGAGCAGGGCAACCTCCCGCTTCTCGCCCCCCGCAATAGATAGGTAATAAGGCAGGGCTTAATGATGTAAATATCGTGTCATCTAAGCCCCACCCCTTGCTGTAATTGGCCAAAATTGTGACAATCGTATAGGGCGCAGGGCCAAAATGATGCGGTTTGTCAAGCCCGCCTCTGCACCTAGTGGATTATGATGAGGTGGCCATCAACAGAAAAGCTGCATGATGAAGCAGGGAATTTGCTTTCTATGTGTTTCTTTAAGCCATGTCTTTTTTAATCAAATTTGTTAAAAAGCAACAGTACGGAAAACCAGGCCCAAAAATAAAACATGATAATATATAACAACTTATCCTAGATAAAGTTAGATCACCAAATATACAATTCGTCAGTCTTTGGGAAGTATCATGAACTCATAGAATAGTTTCTGACACACCCTTAACAAAAGCCTATGGGTTCAATCCCACTGCCACCAAATATGGAGTACATCTCGCCTTCTGATGCAACCCCTGCATCAAGTATCAGAATATCTTATGAAATGAGCAGGGACTTGGTACCAGCAGAACAGAACTGTCGATTCTACTGCTAGGACGTTAATATAATTTGCCCTTTGAACCCATATAATATGCCAACGCTTACTCCTCTATTAAGCCTTCCAGGACAGTTTCCCATTCATATTTTGACTTTTTCGAGGTGGCTAATTGTTGAGCAAACTGTATACTGATTAATTGATACCATGGAGAAATATGCTTAAAGATGAACATGGGCTAAAATGAATTATGGTTTTTATTTATAGAGTAAAGTGTTTAATTTTAAATATGGATTTCCTGATTTTTTCCTCTAGCGATACATAAGGGAAGATTCATTTCTAATAAGTATACTCTTCTGAATTGAATATTCTGTGGGAATGTTTCATAAGAACATTAAGGGGTATATTCACTAAACTGCAGGTTTGAAAAAAAATGGAGATGTTGCCTATAGCAACCAATCAGATCCTAGCTGTCATTTATTTAGTACATTCTACAAAATGACAGCTAGAATCTGATTGGTTGTTATAGGCAACATTTCTACTTTTTCAAACCCGCAGTTTAGTAAATATACCCCTAAGTGGTCTATATATAAATCGGCTTCTTTCTCCAGTGATAAGGATGATTTTATCGCAACAATAAAAAGATCTCTTATCACTGCAATTTATTAAATAAGTATCGTCGGGGCAGCTAGTCTCTGTTGATATATTATGAGGTGTCCCGACCCCACCTCAACCCCAGAGATATTGCCTTTCTAATGAAGACAGTTGGGTAAGATATACAAACTTATGGAAAATGGACTCATCCTTATGTAAATAGGGTCTCACCCCTCTGCAAATAGGAAACTTGGCAGATACGAAACTGCGGTCCAGAAATCTACCTACTGAGTGGCTAAAACCCTTAGATTTCCAATGTCTAAGTATATAAAATAAATACCCCAAGAGATGGAGTAGACATGGTTGATTTTCACTGATATGTGGATCAAATTGGCAGCAGCTAAAATCTGTGCAAACATTTGCAATTGCCAAAGGTAGCAGTTAGATGGAACTGGGGATTCTTTGCCGATTAGGTGAAGAAATGCACCTAGTTTTACACCTCTAGTTCTTCCTTTTGTTTTGTGGGACTGGATTATTTAAATTAAATGATGGGGATTAAAGAATTTATGGAGGAACCCTCAGTTTTATGGTTGAGTGTAGAGGGTCTAAGCCTGCTCAGGGATGGCGTAAACAAGACCTTGTCCTATACTTTTAATGAGACACATTTTACAGCCTTCAGTTGCACTTTGGCAAAAAAAAAAAAAAGTGCATTTTGACCACTGTAATAAAAACATCCAATCACACAAAAGAGACACATATATAACGACAGTCTTGACGTCATCTCTTTCTCAAGATTAATTTAAGATATAAATGAGGCCAAATCAAGCAGTATTTTAGAAGACAAGTGTACAAGTTGAAATTAATGAAACGCATGGTTGAAAAGTGATAGGAGGTTGGACTCTAAGGGATGGTTGCGTTCTTTCCACCATGCTTATGTCAGGTGAATGTGCAAAAGTAGCAGATCTTTCTTTTATGTGGTATGGTTCTAGGGGGGAATTCAATTTCCGGCGATGTGGGACATAGACATCGCTGCGTGCGCATTGCTGCCAATTGCGGTAGGAATCTCTTCTCTTCTCCTCGCACCTCTAAGGGGTGCAAGGAAAGATGAGCGGCAATTGCTGTCAAATCTTCGCTGCAAAGTGTCTCATGAATGTTCTGGAGACAAAAATTTAATTCCCCCCTAGGAGTGGGTATTGGGCGTTCCCCGTGAAATGCGTTGGCCGTGCAATTAGACATACTTATAGAAGAAACATCTGCATTTTAGGTGCATCATAAATTAGCATTATTATCATTTGTTTGTTGCGAGAAATCCCAGTAGACCTTTGTGAGTTAATGCCCCTAGGTCAATTTTCAACATAGAGGAAAATATTTTTGATAATAATTAATTTAATCTATGTTAAAATTAGAAATGGAAATATATTTTTTCAATCAAAATATCAGTCTCATGATTTATGCAGGTCTAAATCGATGATGCTTGCACTGAGAATTAAACATGTTTGACAAAAAAGGGGCCAATTTTTTTTTTACCCTTTGTATGGTCTAAATTTATTAAAGCAACAAAAGAAAGTGGCAATGTATATTAAGACCCTGGTGTATAACATTAAGCACAGATCTATCATATCACCATTAAATATGTAAACAGCAAAAAGAAGGGTCAACAGTTCAGCAGCACGCTTTAAATGTGCTATGTGAGCGATACAGGGCGACTGTTAGCAGCAGAAGGGTTAAAAGGAGCGTGATTGTCCATTACAAGTGATAATAGCTGCAGCATACAAGAAGCATGCTGTTATCTGTACTCACACAACCATCCTGTGTTACTGCTTAATCACACAAGAGAACGGAATGTCTGGATTAACTGAATACCTTGAAACAGATTTCCACATTAAGGTAAGAAACTGATTAACAAGGAACCCCCAGAGTAGCAACACGGACAGCAAGGGACCTGAACGATAGCAAGGAAACGTCCAGCATTACTTTTAGAAATAACAGTATGGCAAATAGTAGTGAACTTGACTTTAAAGAACACTTCAAGGAGCAAGCAATATCACCCATCCAAAAAGAGTTGGTCCACGGTTTACTAATCCTAATCCATAGATTCACTTGTTTGAACCAATTGTAAGGAATGCCAGTTTAGAGAAGCAATCTCATTCACATATAAAATCTAGAGCTGAGCGCACTCGGATTTATGAAATCCGAGCCCACCCGAACGTTGCCGATCCGAGTCGGATCCGAGACAGATCCGGGTATTGGCACCAAATTCAAATGTGAAACTGAGGCTCTGACTCATAATCCCGTTGTCGGATCTCGCGATACTCGGATCCTATAAATTCCCCGCTAGTCGTCGCCATCTTCACTCGGGCATTGATCAGGGTAGAGGGAGGGTGTGTTAGGTGGTCCTCTGTCCTGCTATATCTCGTGCTGTTCAGTTAAATTCTGTGCTGTTCAGTTAAGTTCTGTGCTGTGCTGTGCTGTGGTCAGTCCAGTGGTGCTGTGTCCTGTGCTCTGTCCTTCTGAGGTCAGTAGTGCTGCTGGGTCCTGTGCTGTGTCCTGTTCAGTCCAGTGGTGCTGTGTCCTGTGCTCTGTGCTTCTAAGGGCATAGTTATTTCCCCAATATTCCAAAGTGTTTCAAAAAATAAAAAAAAGTTATTTAAAAAAAATACAAAAAACTAATTACATTTTTTTTTAATTACAACAAAATTTGCACAACCAATCCTGCAGTATAAGCCCATTGGTACTGCAATATTACCAAGTTCACACATTCAGCAGTAAAAGTCCAGTGGTTCTGCAATATTACAAAGTTCACACATTCTGCAGTATCAGTCCAGTGGTGCTGTGTCCTGTGCTCTGTCCTGCTGAGTTCAGTAGTGCTGCTGGGTCCTGCGCTGTGTCCTGTTCAGTCCAGTGGTGCTGTGTCCTGTGCTCTGTGCTTCTAAGGGCATAGTTATTTCCCCAATATTCCAAAGTGTTTCAAAAAATAAAAAAAAGTTATTTAAAAAAAATACCAAAAACTAATTACATTTTTTTTTAATTACAACAAAATTTGCACAACCAATCCTGCAGTATAAGCCCATTGGTACTGCAATATTACCAAGTTCACACATTCAGCAGTAAAAGTCCAGTGGTTCTGCAATATTACAAAGTTCACACATTCTGCAGTATCAGTCCAGTGGTGCTGTGTCCTGTGCTCTGTCCTGCTGAGTTCAGTAGTGCTGCTGGGTCCTGCGCTGTGTCCTGTTCAGTCCAGTGGTGCTGTGTCCTGTGCTCTGTACTTCTAAGGGCATAGTTATTTCCCCATTATTCCCAAGTTTTTTTTAAAAAAAATAAAAAAAGTTATAAAAAAAAGAAAAAAAAAAAAAAATTATAACCAAATTTGCAAAGCCAATCCAGCAGTATATAAGCCCATTGGTACTGCAATATTACCAAGTTCACACATTCAGCAGTAAAAGTCCAGTGGTACTGCTATTACAAAGTTCACTGAATCAGCAGTGTATAAGTTCAGTGGTACGGCTATTACAAAGTTCACTGATTCAGCAGTGTATAAGTCCAGTGGTACTGCTATTACACAGTTCCCTGATTCAGCAGTGTATAAGTCCAGTGGTACTGCTATTACAAAGTTCACTGATTCAGCAGTGTATAAGTTCAGTGGTACGGCTATTACAAAGTTCACTGATTCAGCAGTGTATAAGTCCAGTGGTACTGCTATTACACAGTTCCCTGATTCAGCAGTGTATAAGTCCAGTGGTACTGCTATTACAAAGTTCACTGATTCAGCAGTGTATAAGTCCAGTGGTACTGCTATTACAAAGTTCACTGATTAAGCAGTATAAGTCCAGTGCTACTCTCCTGTGCCGCATATAATTTTTAAAAGCTTTGCCGAGTGTGTGTGGCTTAGGGGTACGCTCTCTTGTGCTACATATAATGGAAAACCAAAATTTGGAGGATAAAGTAGGGAAAGATCAAGACCCACTTCCTCCTAATGCTGAAGCTGCTGCCACTAGTCATGACATAGATGATGAAATGCCATCAACGTCGTCTGGCAAGCCCGATGCCCAATCTCCTAGTACAGGGCATGTAAAATCCAAAAAGCCCAAGTTCTCCAAAAATAGCAAAAAGAGAAACTTAAAATCATCTGAGGAGAAACGTAAAGTTGGCAATATGCCATTTACGACACGTAGTGGCAAGGAACGGCTTAGGCCCTGGCCCGTGTTCATGACTAGTGGTCCAGCTTCACCCAAGGATCTAAGCCCTCCTCCCCCCCTACAAAAAATTTAAGAGAGTTATGCTGTCAGCAACAACAACAAAACAGCAAAGAACTCTGCCTTCTAAACAGATGACATCACAAATCCTCAAGGCGAGTCAAAGGGTGTTGTTGGTTGTGAACCCTGACCTTCCCATCACTGTACGGGAAGAGGTGACTCCATCCAGCATTTGCAGCACGCCCTCTGCATATGCTGGAAGGATCACCCACAGTCCAGTTACAGATTTGGCTAATGAAGGTGTGAATGTTGTACACTGGGAGGAGGATATTGATGTAGCTGGCGCTGAGGAGGATGTTGATGATTATGATGCAGACAGATACCAAATTGCCTTTCTCAATTTCTATTTATATTCTAGATTATATAACGGCTGAAAAGTTTTCTGTTTTACTCCTAGTGGAGAGGGGATCTGATGCAGACAGATACCAAACTGCCTTTGTCCATTTCTTTGTATATTTGAATTTCTAGTTCTACAGTCTATGCAGGCTGCTTTATTTATATTCAACTACAAGTGTAGGGCGGGGGGGGGGGCATAGATAGCCACCAAAGTAACGTGGTCCTTTTAATTTCACTTTCTAGCTCCACAGTCTGTGCAGCCTGCTTTTTGTATCTTCAAAGTATTTATATTTACAAGCCTTGCAATCTAAATTAACTAGAGGTAGTGACGTGCAAGAACTCCAAAAGGCAGTTTGGAAGCCCCTGTACAAGCTGGCTTTATTTTTTAGCTGAGTTGTCCCCCCTCCAGTGTGTACTCGGAAAGAGTTTTTAGTGCAGCGGGGAACCTGGTCAGTGAGCGGCGAAGGAGGTTGCTTCCTCATAACGTTGAAAAAATGATGTTTATAAAAATGAATAATCAATTACTCAATGAAGTACAGCACTGCCCTCCAGACAGTACAGAGGGACTGTGGTTGTGGAGTCCAGCGGGGACGAATTGATAATGTGTGAGGAGGAGGAAGTACACACTGTAGGGGGAGAGGAATCAGAGGTTGAGGATGAGGACGACATCTTTCCTCAGTAGAGCCTGTTTAGTTTGTACAGGGAGAGATGAATTGTTTTATTGGTGTGGGGGCCCAAACAAACCAATCATTTCAGCCACAGTTGTTTGGTAGGCCCTGTCGCTGAAATGATTGGTTTGTTAAAGTGTGCATGTCCTATTTCAACAACATAAGGGTGGGTGGGAGGGCCCAAGGACGATTCCATCTTGCAACTTTTTTTTTGGCATTATGTGACCATTCAACAGTCGTTTGCCATGTTCAAAAAGTAAAAGAAAATGCCAACAAATTCAATAAATTAAATCAAAAGTTAAATGCCCTGTCATTATTTAAAACAAGAGGTTTTGACGTGCTAGAATTAGTGTAGTGTTAAGATGTTATAAACACTACACTTGGAAATTGGAGGAGGTTGTCGAAGTCAGCAAATTGGATAAAGTCATTTAAATTAAAGTCTAGCAAACTTGGTTGTCTTTGTCTGAAAAGATGTGTACGGTACGCTACGACGTACAAGGGCACGCTACGGCGTGAAAGGGCGTACGCATCCACTACACGTGGCAACAACAGTAATTGGTCTTTTACCATACATTCGCACAAACACGCATACTTATAAAATAGTACACATTAATGATAGTTGCAACACATAGTCAGTTATGTCGAAATATAGTAGTATTTATATGTTATATCAGAGTTACATGCATATTAGTGAAATACACGGAATGGGTTAAAGGAATAACATCATGAGTGGTATCATAATGAACCTTATTACATATCCTACTGTTTGGTTCACTCTGCGAGGGAATTGCAGAGTGCATACGCAAGTTATGAATGATAGGGAATTATGAACTACTTAAGACTAAGAAATCCTGGCGGGAAGAGCAGAGATGACCCCCTCCTTTGGATTCCTTAGGATGAACCAGCCAATGATTGACGACCCCTTGGACATTCCTGAGATCCGGACCAATAGATGCAAGCTATACCATCTTCATTGTATTACTGTATTTGATTATGTATATAAGCAGCAGCTTGTGATCCAGAGTGCAGACATCTTGTCCCCAGCCTTCAGGATTGAATGACTGCACTGGATCCAGAGCGCCTGCGATAAGTAACGGCGGTATTTACTATTACTTCGCTTGAGCATATTATTCCACTTATTGCGAATAAATCTTTGTGCTTTAGAAACACAAATCGAGGTTCGACAATCGTTATTGGTTAGCGACAATACGCACATAACAAGGTATTGTGGCCCCGGTATCAAATTGGGTACCGGGGCCACCCCACTACGCAGTCCAGATACTTGTTTGGTGGAATTCAGACCAGTTGAGGGTGTATTTATTTTATTGTGACCCCGGTATCAAATTGGGTACCGGGGCCACCCCACTACGCAGTCCAGATACTTGTTTGGTGGAATTCAGACCAGTTGAGGGTTTTATTATTATATTGTGGGGACCACTCTATAACACACTACCACTCTATACCACTCTATTTAATACTTTAATTCAATTTAATACTTTAATTCTATTACTAATTCCCAGAAAGAGGAACTGCCGCTTCTATTTAATACTTTAATTCTATTAGTAGTTACCATAAAGAGAAACAAAATAAACCAATTTTACCAAAAGTATAATATGACTTACAAACACTACACTTGAAAGATGGTGCCTTTAAATGAAAAAGTCAGTCTTCATTGCACGACTATGTGCAACAGGGATAGTTTTTTGGTTTACAAAGTCAACCAATAACACTTCGACCCTGTCTGTCTTTAACATACTTGATTGGATCTCAATGACGAATGGTCTGTACCATGTTTGGAGGAGGTATTGTGGCCCCGGTACCAAATTGGGTACCGGGGCCACTCCACTATGCAGTCCAGATAGAGGTGTATCAGATATTAAACAACGTTGACTGTTGCTGCAAAAATTTAAATAATATTGTGGGGAAAACCACACTACGCAGTCCATAAACTTTTTGGGTGGAATTCAGACCTGTGTAGGGTTTTTAAATAATATTGTGGTGACCCACTCCTCTACGCAGTCCAGGAACATTATTCGGTGAGATTCATACCAGTTGATGGTTTTCTTATTATATATATTGTGGTGACCCACTCCTCTACGCAGTCCAGGTACATTATTGGTGCGAATCATACAAGTTCAGGGTTTTTAATTTATATTGTGGTGACCCACTCCTCTACGCAGTCCAGGTACATTATTCGGTGCAATTCATACCAGTTGATGGTTTTCTTATTATATATATTGTGGTGACCCACTCCTCTACGCAGTCCAGGTACATTATTGGTGCGAATCATACAAGTTCAGGGTTTTTAATTTATATTGTGGTGACCCACTCCTCTACGCAGTCCAGGTGCATTATTGGAGCGAATCATACAAGTTCAGGGTTTTTAATTTATATTGTGGTGACCCACTCCTCTACGCAGTCCAGGTACATTATTGGTGCGAATCATACAAGTTCAGGGTTTTTAATTTATATTGTGGTGACCCACTCCTCTACGCAGTCCAGGTACATTATTGGTGCGAATCATACAAGTTGATGGTTTTCTTATTATATATATTGTGGTGACCCACTCCTCTACGCAGTCCAGGTACATTATTGGTGCGAATCATACAAGTTGATGGTTTTCTTATTATATATATTGTGGTGACCCACTTCTCTACGCAGTCCAGGTACATTATTGGTGCGAATCATACAAGTTCAGGGTTTTTAATTTATATTGTGGTGACCCACTCCTCTACGCAGTCCAGGTACATTATTCGGTGCGATTCATACCAGTTGATGGTTTTCTTATTATATATATTGTGGTGACCCACTCCTCTACGCAGTCCAGGTACATTATTGGTGCGAATCATACAAGTTCAGGGTTTTTAATTTATATTGTGGTGTCCCACTCCTCTACGCAGTCCAGGTACATTATTGGAGCGAATCATACAAGTTCAGGGTTTTTAATTTATATTGTGGTGACCCACTCCTCTACGCAGTCCAGGTACATTATTGGTGCGAATCATACAAGTTCAGGGTTTTTAATTTATATTGTGGTGACTCACTCCTCTACGCAGTCCAGGTACATTATTGGTGCGAATCATACAAGTTGATGGTTTTCTTATTATATATATTGTGGTGACCCACTCCTCTACGCAGTCCAGGTACATTATTGGTGCGAATCATACAAGTTGATGGTTTTCTTATTATATATATTGTGGTGACCCACTCCTCTACGCAGTCCAGGTTCATTATTGGTGCGAATCATACAAGTTCAGGGTTTTTAATTTATATTGTGGTGACCCACTCCTCTACGCAGTCCAGGTACATTATTCGGTGCGATTCATACCAGTTGATGGTTTTCTTATTATATATATTGTGGTGACCCACTCCTCTACGCAGTCCAGGTACATTATTGGTGCGAATCATACAAGTTCAGGGTTTTTAATTTATATTGTGGTGACCCACTACTCTACGCAGTCCAGGTACATTATTCGGTGCGATTCATACCAGTTGATAGTTTTCTTTTTATATCTATTGTGGTGACCCACTCCTCTACGCAGTCCAGGTACATTATTGGTGCGAATCATACAAGTTCAGGGTTTTTAATTTATATTGTGGTGACCCACTCCTCTACGCAGTCCAGGTACATTATTGGAGTGAATCATACAAGTTCAGGGTTTTTAATTTATATTGTGGTGACCCACTCCTCAACGCAGTCCAGGTACATTATTGGTGCGAATCATACCAGTTGATGGTTTTCTTATTATATATATTGTGGTGACCCACTCCTCTACGCAGTCCAGGTACATTATTGGTGCGAATCATACAAGTTCAGGGTTTTTAATTTATATTGTGGTGACCCACTCCTCTACGCAGTCCAGGTACATTATTCGGTGCGATTCATACCAGTTGATGGTTTTCTTATTATATATATTGTGGTGACCCACTCCTCTACGCAGTCCAGGTACATTATTGGTGCGAATCATACAAGTTCAGGGTTTTTACGCAGTCCAGAAAGATAGCTCGTTGCAACGTTTTGGACTAAGAACTATATTGTGAGGTGTTCAGAATACATGGTAAATTAGTGGAAATGCTTGCTATTGAATATTATTGAGGTCAATAATAGCGTAGGAGTGAAAATAAGCCCAAAAAATTGATTTTTTTAACTTTTTATGCTTTTTCAAAAAAAATCCGAATCCAAAACCTTAAATCCGAACCATAACCTTTCGGCAGGTGTTTTGCGAAAAAAAATCCGAACCCAAAACATCGAGAAAATTTGGATCCAAAACACAAAAAACGAGACCTCAAAAGTCGCCCGTGCACATCCCTAATAAAATCATAAGGATTCTAAAGGTCTACTTAGCCCATAAATTGAGAGGACACAAAGAGGTAAATATCTGCTCAGTATGGAGTTTGACCTTAATGACATATATGAAAAAGACTCCAAGGGGTATATTTACTAAACTGCGGGTTTGAAAAAGTGGAGATGTTGCCTATAGCAACAAATCAGATTCTAGCTGTCATTTTGTAGAATGTACTAAATAAATGATAACTATAATCTGATTGATTGCTATTGGCAACATCTCCACTTTTTCAAACCCGCAGTTTAGTAAATATAGTCCCAAGAGAACATAGTAAGTTGATGATAGTTGATTCCCAATTATATAATGACTATACAGTAATAGGAAGCTTAACTCCATGAAATAGGATAGGACTCCATTGAAATAAAAAATGTGAAGCTTTTCAGAGCTTGGTAAATAGGTCCAGATCGCTGTACCTATTGAGAATAAGGAGGACTGCAGTATTCTGCAGTAGTCTGCCTAATGCAAGAGACATCTCTAATATCAATGCAGGGCATGTGGCAATGTAGTGTGTGTGTGTGTGTGTGTGTGTGTGTGTGATTGCACAGGGGGCTTGTGGCAATGTAGCGTGTGTGTGTGTGTGTGTGTGTGTGTGATGGCACACTGGGCTTGGGGCAATGTAGTGTGTGTGTGTGTGTGTGTGATGGCAAAGGTGGCTTGGGGCAATGTAGTGTGTGTGTGTGTGTGTGTGTGTGTGTGTGTGATGGCACAGGGGGCTTGTGGCAATGTAGTGTGTGCGAGTGCGATGGCACAGCGGGCTTGGGGCAATGTAGTGTGTGTGTGTGATGGCACAGGGGGCTTGGGGCAATGTAGTGTGTGTGTGTGTGTGATGGCACAGGGGGCTTGGGGCAATGTAGTGTGTGTGTGTGTGATGGCACAGGGGGCTTGTGGCAATGTAGTATGTGTGTGTGTGATGGCACAGCGGGCTTGGGGCAATGTAGTGTGTGTGTATGTGTGTGATGGCACAGGGGGCTTGTGGCAATGTAGTGTGTGTATGTGTGTTGGTGTGTGTGTGTGAGGTAGGTGGTGGCTAATTAATGGGTGCTATTTTGTTTGTGGGGTGATGGTGGGGCTATTTAATTTTATAGGGGGACTATAGTTTAAGATGGGGTGCTTTGGGTCTATTAATTGAATGTGGGGCTGAGTTTGGGGAGCATGAAGTCTATTTATTAAATGTGAATATGAATTATTTAATGGCAGTGACGGTTACAGGAAATGGTTATATTTAATATTTGTAAATGCTATTAACTTAATGCTGGGGCTGTTTGAAGGGAGGGGGATAGGTTTATTTATTAAATGGGAATATTATTACTTTAATGTTGGGGATGGTTGGAGTGATATTTTTAGATCTATTTATTAAATTTAAATACTATTATTTTAATGTTGGGGTTGGAGGAAGGCTTAAGTATTAATCATGGGTCCTAATGATTAACGTCGGGGCTGGTTGGAATTCTATAAATGTACCCATTTGTTTTCCAAATAGGGCCCCCAACATTCCAGGATCCAGACAAGCCGCAACTAAAGAATCCAGCAGTCACAGGTGGTGAAAGTGACAAGAACAGGTAAGAGAGAGCAAGATAGTCTGTCAAATGTTCTGATTCTAGTGGGACAATCCTGATTTTTGTTGACTGTTCTGTCCAATCTAAGGGACAGATCAAGACTGTGTACTCTTTATATACACACTGCATTCTTTATATACTACACTATGGTGCTAGCTGTCCTTCATGGGCTTACCACACTTCCTCTAGTGGTTTGGTTATGCCTCTCTATTGGCTGACCACATCCCTCTGGTGGGCCTCTACCATTGTATTCCCTCTGTTGGCCTTTCATGCCCCAGTCCGACACTAGCTGTTGCTGCAAGATTTTCATGGAAAATTGTGGCGATAAGTGCTTTTCTATTGCCGAGATAAACGGAAATAGAAAATCAGCCCTGTCAATGAATTTTAATAAATAGACCTCTGAGTCTTAGGACAGAAAAGGAGGGAAAAACAGAAATAGGTGTCACTGCATTAGTTGCTTGAAATATGCATCTTTTTACTGTAAATTTTCACTGATGCATAATAACTGGGCCTTTTTTGGCACTTTTTGGGCTGGTCAGTTTCCATCATCAATATCAGTCATTTGTTTATGCAGTACAAATTTACTTTTTGTTTTTTGCAGAAGATTTTGAATTTTCAGAAAAAAACATTAGTTTGCTTCTACCTCCTGACATGGCAAAGAAAATCTACCCAAAATGGCTACAAAAGTTATTTTGTTATTGCAAATGCAACAAAGTGAACTAAAAGCAAATGTGTGTATTTTTTTTTCTAAACACCACCAGGAAGCACTTTGTGGTTCTTAGCCTCTATCTGACTTTCTAATACAGCACAGAGCAGGATTCTACACATAGGTTTTTTAATATTGCATTTTTTTTAGCGAGTTTGCATTGTCTTTCATTAAATGCATAAGATGTATAGGAATGATATGGGTAGCCCATTTTTAAAAATAGACAACTTACCGCATCAAATGAGGGTACCCCTGAGTTTATTGAAGCCAAAATTAAGGATATTTAGGCATTATAAATACCATTCACTGAACTTCATGCTTTCTGTAGTGTAAGGTGTAATTGCCTGGTGATGACCAGACAATAACTACCAAGGGGGCACATCATGAAAGAAGAGGCTATACTCTTCAAATGAGGGGTCCCCATACTTTTTTTTTAAGCCAGGTTGGGGAGATCTAGACACCCCTCCCCCATCCCTGGGCTCCTAAATGTTTTATGTTATTGTCTGGTGTTACGGCAACCAGTGCGGCATAAACCTTTAGCAGCCACCTTTTCCGTAGAGACTGGTTATGCTCACAGGTACTCGGATGCCCCCAGGACTTATACTCAGAGTAGTATAAGTTTATGCTCACACGGCAGCGCACAGGTACAGCAGGTAGCACACAGAGCAGGGACAGGCCAGGGATCTGCAGACTGGAAAGAGCACTTGAGGAGATGTCAGGTACCAGCAGGGTCAGGGTCACAGGCAATGATTCATAACTCGGGGACAAGCAAAAGGTCAGGGTCACAGGCAATGGTTCAGAATCCGGGTACAGGCAAAAGGTAGGGTCACAGGCAATGGTTCAGGGTCCAGGGACAGTCAGAGATCATACACTGGTAAATCAATCCAAGGTTCAACACCAACCAAGAACAGGAGCAGGCAGCAGTACTTAAACAGAACGCTATAATCGACAGTGAGGCTCAGTCCTCACTGCCTTAAATAGTGCCAAGGACCAATCAGAGTAGAGCCCTGGAAAAGCTCCAGGTGTGTGCATAACAAATTCCACAAGCAGGACCCAGAGAGTCGCGGTGGTGCCCATGGCCGCCGCGACTGCTGACATCTGGTAATCACATATGATCACCAAACAATAACTAGGCGCTAAATCATTTGAAAGAGGGGACTCCCCTCTTTCAAATGAGGGGTACACCTGGACTCTCCTTTTTCAAATGAGGGTACCTGCCCTGAGTCTCCAGGAACTTTTAGTGCCCTGCCCCATCTCTTGGCTCTTCAAATATTTTTGCAGTGCAGGGGACTAAGTGCCGGCACGATCGGTGACATCATCACTCATTGGTGTGAGGACATCCCCTAGTGGGGATGGGTAAGTTTAATTTCCACTTGTTTGAACCTCACAACTTTTTTGGCTTTGGAATCGGGAAGCCGTACGCACTGTGACTCTTATATGGCCTCAAGGAGTCAGAGGCTGCTGACTGGTCATTTGCTTTCAAACTCACATTGATTACACATTTGATTACATAAGGTATCAATTATCTTGAGAGATATTAATTTGCTCTATTACAAGCTGGAGGCTAAGGACGGTCACAGCAGCATACTTTATCACAGCTACTCGGTGCCTGTAAACTGACAAGGCATGTGTCACGTTCTGTCCTGCTCTCTGCAGAAACAGCCAGTAATTGTGTACATTACTCAAAGTCTGGCTGGAAAAAGGAACCTTTATGGGGCAGCAAGCTATCCTATCTGACTGAATTGTTTCATGTCCCTTGATACCCATTGGAGATTTGTTATACCCATGTGTCTCTTAGCGATAGCGAATAAAGTTTTATTTCTCAGTGGGGCAGCACAATACGTTTAACAACTAAGGGTTTCTGAGAAGCCAGCAGTGCATAATGTAGACAGGGCAATGGTTTTGCTCTTTGAACACTCATGGCAGACAACTCTCCCTTATTTCCAGTGACAGTGCTAAGTTTTCAAGATTTGTCCCCTAAAATGTCCCTATTTTCTTAATACGTGCAAAATGTACAGCACAATTTCTACTAGTAACACGTTACGCTAATTATATTCTATATAAAAGGTGCTGTTATCACTAGTCATTCTTATCATTTAGCTTTAAAAGTCACTGCTTACTAAAGTATAGTATTTAAAATGCCATAATGTTACATAACAACCAAGTTCAACAAACATATCATGACTGCATAGCCCCAAGGCTTGCCTAGACTGTACACTGTGAGATACACCTATATGCAGCTGCCCTGCAGCCTAGAGTCCCTGGGAATTATATGCTGGCACTTATGGCACACAACAAACACATAAAAAATAGAAATGACTTCTAGTAATAAAACAACAAAGTAATGTATTGATATATATGCACAAGCTGTAACTCTACATGTATCTGGGGATTAGTTAGAGATGATCAGGCTCAGATTTCCAAAAAGCGAACCCCCCTGAACATCGCCAATCCGAGTACCGAGCCGGCTCGGTACTTTCCCGCTTCCTCAGATCTGAATCAAGGCAAAACGTCATTGTTGAGCCGTCGGATCTCGCAGGTTTTGGATTCTATAAGTACCTCCCTCCCCAGGAGATCCAGCGCTATTGCTCACACAGAAACAGGGGTAGCAATGTTCTTTTCACTCTCCATTCTCCAGTGACATTGCTCAGTGCCATTGCTCACACAGAAACAGGGGTAGCAGTGTTCTTTTCACTCTCCAGTCTCCAGTGACATTGCTCAGTGCCATTGCTCACACAGAAACAGGGGTAGCAGTGTTCTTGTCACTCTCCAGTCTCCAGTGACATTGCTTAGTGCCATTGCTCACACAGAAACAGGGGTAGCAGTGTTCTTTTCACTCTCCAGTCTCCAGTGACATTGCTCAGTGCCATTGCTCATACAGAAACAGGGGTAGCAGTGTTCTTGTCACTCTCCAGTCTCCAGTGACATTGCTCAGTGCCATTGCTCATACAGAAACAGGGGTGGTAGTGTTCTTGTCGCTCTCCACTCTCCGGGGCCATTGCTCAGTGCCATTGTTCATACAGAAACAGGGGTAGCAGTGGTTTTGTCACTCTCCATTCTCCAGTAACATTGCTCAGTGCCATTGCTCACACAGAAACAGGGGTAGCAGTGTTCTTGTCACTCTCCACTCTCCGGGGCCATTGCTCAGTGCCATTGCTCACACAGAAACAGGAGGGGTAGCATTGTTTTTGTCACTTGACAATAAATGACTGGAAATTAATGTTATTGAGGTTAATAATAATGTAGGAACAAAAAAAGAGCTAAATTATGTGATTTTAGCATTTAAAAAAAAAAATACAGAACCAAAACCAAAACCAAAACCCGTGAGGGCGGTTTTGCCAAAACTAAAACCAAAACACAAAGTTCATACAGATCCAAAATCAAAACCAAAACGAAAACACGGGGGTCAGTGAACATCCCTAGTATTAATATACAAATATCCTGTTTGTGCCCATAAGAAGTCAACGTAGAGTTAACAGTGATGTCCATAAAAACTTAAACATTTCATACATGCAAAAAAACTATAAAACATAAGCATCACCGAAGGGGGACTCTAAAGCAGCCATGACATGAAAAGCACGCAAACCCACAATGTGTACCTGGACAGCTCCTGCTAATAATGGAGGGGTGGCAGTGACTGTAAGTGAAGACTACAGTATCTTATTAAACCTACACTAACCAGGTAGGAAACATTTTTCTATAGGTGACCCCCCCGCCCCCTCCCCCACCGCTGTAGGATGTTTTGCCCAAGGTTCAGCCGGATTTGTAAGACAGAACTGGCAAATTCATTGTGTTATCCATCTTTAAGTGGCTGCTGACCGAGGGATGTGAAGACCAATCACAAGACACAATTCTCCTGCCTCTTGGTTTTCGGCCTGGACTATGATAGACATGAAGTAGACACAAGAAAGATGTTTACATGGAGCAGCCCCTCCAACCAGTGAAACAGGCTACCTGAGGAACAAAATGTTTACTAGTTGGTAGTGAAGCTTTAAAATCAGTACAGGGAGGCTCACACTGTAAATATGGTGGGAGAGTTCATCATCATCATCATCATCATTTCTTTATATAGCGCCAACATATTCCTTAGCGCTTTACAATTGGAGTTTTGTCAAACCTTCTAAAAAGGAAAAGTGGAGCAACCAGTTAGATTCTAGGTATCATTTATAGAATGTACTAGATAAATGATAGCTAGAAGCAATGGGCAACACCTCCACTTTTCCTTTTGAGAAAGTTTGATGAATCTATCCCCCATGTTAACAAAAGTTGGCACCATACCTCTACCCTTCAGCACCAGTCCTTGTGGCACGTGCCAGATTGCCAGTCCAGTCCTGAACATAGGTTACAAATAGTGAAAATAGAATAATGTTATTTTAATGCAGGATTTTATTATTTTCTTGCTTATTTTTAGTTCTACTGTTTTTCACTTTTAAATGGAATTGGCCTACATGTCCTGGCTGCTGAGAATGATTTGGGGGCATATGCAAAGTACTTGAACAAGAAACAAACACGTTTTCTTCAGGGCAAAATAATTTCCGTCTGCTCTTTGCATGGCAGGTGGTGTCATAGCATGATCACCATATGTGCACATTAAGGGCCTGAGTCATTAAAGGACACATACTGAGCGCATCGTGCAGTTGTTCTCAACGGATCGTAAATCGGCTCTACGTACTCCCGGAGTCAGCAAGGAACAGATCACAAGATACGTGTGGTGTTGATTATGGATGTAGGTTCACTCTGCTGTACTAGACCAGACACTGCAGGATGCATACAATACGTATGTGGAATATGAAATCTCAAAAAAACGCACAGAAAAAAATATATAAATCAATTAAGTTACCTATCAATAATATAGTTATTTATATATATATTTATATATATATATATATATATATATATATTTATATATATATATATATATATATATTTATTATATAGTTCCCAGTCCTCTAACCCCCGCCGCCTCTTCGCCACCTTCAGCACTCCTAATCTCGACCCCACTTCTCTCTCGAACTATCGCCCCATATCTCTTCTCCCCTTTGCCTCCAAAATTCTCGAGAGGCTTGTCTGCAGCCGTCTCACCTCCTACCTTTCTGAGCACTCCCTCCTTGATCCTCTCCAGTCTGGTTTCCGCCCCCTCCACTCCACTGAAACTGCCCTGGCTAAAGTCACCAATGACCTCCTCTCTGCTAAAGCCAGGGGCCATTTCTCCCTTCTCATCCTCCTTGACCTCTCTGCAGCCTTCGACACCGTTGACCACCCCCTCCTCCTTCACACCCTCCAGTCTTTCGGCCTCTCCAGCCAAGTCCTGTCCTGGTTCACCTCTTACCTTACTCACCAATCCTTCTCTGTCACCACCTCTGGGTCTCTCTCCCCCCTGTCCACCCTTCCAGTCTGGGTCCCTCAGGGCTCTGTTCTGGGACCCTTACTCTTCTCTCTATACACCTCCTCCCTGGGTGAACTCATCAGCTCGTTCGGCTTCAGCTACCACCTTTACGCTGACGACACTCAACTATACCTCGCCTCTCCTGACCTCTCTCCCTCCCTCCTCTCTAGGGTGTCCGCCTGTCTCTCTGCTATCTCCTCCTGGATGTCCTCTCGATTCCTCAAACTTAACCTTGCCAAAACTGAGCTCATAGTTTTTCCTCCCTCTCATACCTCATCCACTTCTGACCTCTCCATCACTGTCGACAACACCGCTATCTCCACTGTCCCCCAACTTCGCTGCCTTAGTGTCATCCTCGACTCCTCTCTCTCCTTTGGCCCCCACATCCTCTCTCTTGCTAAATCCTGCCGCTTCCAGCTGCGTAATATCGCTCGCATCCGGCCTTTCCTCTCCCAAGATGCCACCAAATGCCTTATCCACTCTCTGATCATCTCCCGCCTGGACAACTGCAACCTCCTCCTCACTGGCCTCCCCCACTCTCATCTCGCTCCCCTTCGATCTGTTCTTAACGCTGTTGCTAGGCTTATTTTCCTTTCTCGTCGCTCCTCTTCTGTCTCCCCCTTCTACCTAGCCCTTCACTGGCTCCCATTCCCCTTCAGAATCCTCTTTAAGCTCCTCACACTCACCTACAAGGCCCTCGCCAACTCCACTGCGCCCTACATCTCCACCCTCCTCTCTATTCATGCTCCATCCCGCCCTCTCCGTTCTGCCTCTGACCGTCGCCTCACTTCCCCCCTTATAACCTCCTCCAATGCGCGTATCCAAGACTTCGCCCGCGCTGCCCCCCTCCACAGGAACAAGCTCCCTCCCTCCATCAGAACTTCCCCTAATCTGTCCAGTTTCAAACGGGCCCTAAAAACTCACCTTTTTCTTAAAGCCTTTCTGTCTCCCACTTAACTTCCTACCTTATCTTCTGCCTCCGTCCCCTACTCTCCCTCTCTCCCCTGCGTCTCTCTGTCTGTCCACCCCTCCCCTTAGATTGTAGCAGGGCCATCTCTCCTCCTGTTTCCACCACTTCTAACTCTGCTCTCCAGCTACTTAGCCCTCCTCCTCGAGCGTCCTCCACCCCACGTCCACTCTCGCTCCCTCCTCCCCCCTGGGGGTCTCCCTGTCTCCTTCTTGGGCCCCGTCATTTGCGGATCCTCCCTCCCCCTTCCCCGCCCTCTCTAGCTGTGCATTGAGCTTATTGAGTTACTGTTTACTGTACTGTGCTGTCCCCCATTGTATTGTAATTTGTTTGTCCCTGTACGGCGCTACAGACACCTTGTGGCGCCTTATAAATAAAAATGAATAATAATAATTTATGATTAGAAATGGAAACTGTCCTTTGAAAAACATTTATTAGGTTATCCTTAATGTCTACTATACATAAAATAAATTTTTACAGTTGCTCCTGATTGCAGACACATGTTATATCATGTATACGCTACTGACCCAGGACTTAGACTAGCCCGTTAGCTGGTGCAAGAGATACGGCAGAAAACCAAGAAACTTTCACAGTGCAGAGATTCAATCCGACGTGGCTGCATTCGCTTGAGTTTGACACGCCCACATTGGGCATCCAGTACGGGCACACGCCCCTTCCCCGCCCCGTTCATGCCCCGAAATCGTAGCCCGTCGTAACTGTCATTTGCATTGGCATACGCAGCGGACTTGCTTTCCTTGACGGCCGAGTGCCCTCGTTCTGGGCATGCGCAGAAGGGAATTGCGTACGATACGCACAAAAAACAGAGATACGTCCCTTAATGACTCAGGCCCTAAGACGTTAACAGCAACACAACTCTTTGTTCTCCGTACACTGTTTCTGCAGGGCAAAGTGACCGCCTTTCTCCAATATTACAATAAACTTTGATTGAACAAAACACTCATTAAACCCTTGCTCACACCTTTGTTAAAAATAAAATTGTCTTTTTCTTGTTGAGTCTGGAAGTTTTTTCCCCCCATTTTTTCTATCTCATTTGGAATATAAGAGATTGAGAAAATGCAAAACCGAAGGACGATTTTATTTTATTACGATGGACCTGAAATGAAGAAAAGATGATTTTATATTTAGCAAAGTGGTGAAGGGACATTGGGGAATGTTTTGTTCAATGAAAGTTTATTTTAAAATTGGGTGTTTAAATTCAAATTTTTATTCCAGTTGGGTTGGAAGAAGCCTCTGTGCTTTTCAGCGCAGGGTTGGAAGGTGGGAGGTGATAGCTTATGGGAATCCTTGGGAAATGTTTCTTTATGTAAGATTATGCCATTGACAGGTTTCACGTTAAATATTTTCAGTATAGCAATGTTTTTACCCCCTCTCCAGAGGCAGGAGTTATTTTTCCCTGTAGCTGGAGGACCCCCTGCTTGTGGTCTGCCTGTTGTACTGGACACCAGAGCAGGTTGTCCGACACAAAGCATGGGTGAGGAATTGGGGGTCGCCACGCTGACCATTGTGTAGTTATCTTTGACGCTGTCCATTACACATGTACGGAATGCAGCCTCAGACTGGCCTGCCGGGCAGCCGGGCTATCCCTCGGTTGGCCCGGCCTCGTTGAAACTCCACCCCCTCCGTTGTTAGGGCAGAGCTTAAGGGATAGCTGACACTTGCGATAGCGGCGGAGGCGGCGACACTTCGGGTAACCAGACTGAAAAACAAACTACCGCTCAGGTGCAGAGAGCCGCGTGTGGCCTTTCTGCACTTGCGCGGTAGTTTGTTTTACATTTTGAGCAGGGGAATGAAGAGACGGTGACATCCAGCCATGGAGGAGGAGTTCCTGTTATCCAGCTGCCCAGAGGAGCAAGAGACAAGGACGCTGGAGCTTTGCACAGGTAAGTGCGCACCCAGCCAGCCTGAGGGATATGGGGAGAGGCATGAAGGGGCCAGGTCAGCAAGGCAGAGTGTGAATGAGGGCCAGGTCAGCATGGCAGAGTGTGAATGGGGGCCAGGTCAGCATGGCAGAGTGTGAAGGGGGGCCAGGTCAGCATGGCAGAGTGTGAAGGGGGGCCAGGTCAGCATGGCAGAGTGTGATGGGGGACCAGGTCAACATGGCCGAGTGCGAAGGGGGGCCAGGTCAACATGGCAGAGTGCGAAGGGGGGCCAGGTCAACATGGCAGAGTGTGAAGGGGGGCCAGGTCAGCATGGCAGAGTGTTAAGGGGGGCCAAGTCAGCATGGCAGAGTGCGAAGGGGGGCCAGGTCAGCATGACAGAGTGCGACTGGGGGCCAGGTCAACATGGCAGAGTGCGAAGGGGGGCCAGGTCAGCACAGCAGAGTGCGAAGGGGGGCCAGGTCAACAAGGCAGAGTGTGATGGGGGATCAGGTCAACATGGCAGAGTGTGAAGGGGGCCAGGTCAGCATGGCAGAGTGTGAAGGGGGGCCAGGTCAGCATGGCAGAGTGTGATGGGGGACCAGGTGAACATGGCCGAGTGTGAAGGGGGGCCAGCTCAGCATGGCAGAGTGTGATGGGGGCCAGGTCAGCATGGCAGAGTGTGATGGGGGCCAGGTCAGCATGGCAGAGTGTGAAGGGGGGCCAGGTCAGCATGGCAGAGTGCAAAGGGGGGCCAGGTCAACATGGCAGAGTGTGAAGGGGGGCCAGGTCAGCATGGCAGAGTGTGAAGGGGGGCCAGGTCAGCATGGCAGAGTGTGAAGGGGGGCCAGGTCAGCATGGCAGAGTGCAAAGGGGGGCCAGGTCAACATGGCAGAGTGCGGAGGGGGGCCAGGTCAGCACGGCAGAGTGCGAAGGGGGGCCAGGTCAGCATGGCAGAGTGCAAAGGGGGGCCAGGTCAACATGGCAGAGTGTGAAGGGGGGCCAGGTCAGCATGGCAGAGTGCGACAGGGGGCCAAGTCAGCATGGCAGAGTGTGAAGGGGGGCCAGGTCAGCATGGCAGAGTGCGACGGGGGGCCAGGGAGCAGCATGGAGGGGGCAGTATGATCATAAGGACGCACAGCATGGTGATGAAGGGGTACAGTAATGTGTGAGTGATGACACAGCGGACTTGTGGCAATGTAATGTGTGTGTGTGGTAGGTTGTGGCTAAATAATGGTTGCTATTTTGTTTGTAGGGTGAAGGTGGGGCAATTTAATTTTATAGTGGGGACTATTAATTTAAGATGGGGTGGTTTGGGGGCTATTAATTGAATGTGGGGCTGAGTTTGAGGAGCATGAGGTCTATTTATTAAATGTGAATATGAATTATTTAATGGCAGTGACGGTTGTTTGAAATAGGTATATTTATTATACGTAAATGCTATTAATTTATTGCTGGGGCTGTCTGGAGGGAGGGAAATAGGTTTATTAAATGGGAATACTATTACTTTAATGTTAGGGCTGGAGGAAGGCCTAAGTATTAATTTTGGGTCCTATTGATTTAACGCTGGGGCTGGTTGGAAATTTCTAAATGTACCCATTAATTTTTTCAAACAGGGCCCCCAACATTCCAAGATCCAAACAAGTTGCAACTAAAGAAACCAGCAGCCACAGGTGGTAAAAGTGACAAGAACAGGTAGGACAGGCTGTCAAATGTTCTGAGTCTAGTGCAGGCTTGACCAACCTGTGGCACTCCAGGTGTTGTGAAACTTCAAGCCCCAGCATACCTTTCCAGGGTATATATGGGGCAATGCATGCTGGGGCTTGTAGTTTCACAGCACCTGGAGTGCCACAGGTTAGCCAAGCCTGGTCTAGTGGGATAATCCCGATTTTTTTGTGACTGTTCTGCCCAATCTAAGGGGCAGGTCAAGATTGTGTATTCTTTTTACACACACTGCATTCTTTATATACTGCACAATGGTGCTAGCTGTCCTTCGTGGGCTGACCACTCCCCTCTAGTGTCTGGTCTCTCTTTTATGATGGCTGGTCACACCCCCTCTGGAGGTGGGCCCCTAGCGTTGCAGTTTCCCGGTGGGCCCTTCATGCCCCAGTCCAAAACTGACGGAATGTTTCACTATAGGTGGTGGGCAGGGCCATCTTAACAACATTATGGGCCCCTGGGCAAAGCAGTGCATCGGGGCCCCTAGATATAGATATAGATATATAGATGTATACAGATACAGATATAGATATATAGAGATAGATAGATGTACTTGCTCAGTGACCCTTGTAGGTTTTTTCTTTTGCAGGATTATTTATTCTCATTAAGAGCCGTGCCTATTGGGCCCCCTTGCCCATGGGGCCCCCGGGCAGCTGCCCATCGTGCCCAATGAAAAAGATGGCCCTGGTGGTGGGTGGATCTGCAGCTATTAAAAGTAAGCATTTTAATTTTTCTCTTCAGTTACACAGCACTGGCTCTGTGAAATCACTTTTTTAATTGTTAATTTCTGCAATTTTCCCCTTTCGAGCTCAAATTCATCTAAGTCAAGGCAAACAGGGCAACATTTAACTTTACTACTTTACTACAAGCAACTTGGAAATATATTGGAGCAGTGTGTACAATTGTTCTGTAAGGTTCTTAGTAACACTTTTTGCATTATGAGCTTCATTAATCACCGTTCCAAGAAACTAGCTTTCACTAATGTATGGTAATAGAGATAATTGTCTAACAGTATATATGTGGCAATTAGCAGGGAACCTTGATTTATCATGCAAACAATGTGTAATAATTTGTACTGCATTAAGCACCATTTCCTCTTCTAATGTGATAATTTATGTATGTGATGATTACACTGACATAAATCAGATGTTTGTATATTTAAATCCATTATGACATTTGTAAAGAAGCTGATTTATGTGCTGCAGAGAATTAAGATGACACAGACGGGAATTCCAATCATTCGCTAAAAAGGAGATGAGTCATCTGTGGCCAAAATGTTAACCTTACAAATTCGTTGCAAATTGAGACATGGTATGCATTGGACAACTTTATGGTTTATGCAAATGACTTCCATATACCCGTACCCATAGTCTATGCTGTTTTCATTATTATTATTTTGGTATAAGACCTCTACGATTTTATTTTGACCATTATTGAACATATCTTAATTCACTTACAATTTACAGTAGGGAGTGGAAAGTAGAGAAGAGTGATTAGGTTTTAATAACAGCTTATTTTAGTATATAAAAAACTACTGTGCTTTCAATAGTAAAAAAAACCCAAATAAAATCATGTTAGATTGCTACATACCTAGGTCCTGAATCATTAAAGAGAGTAAACTATGAAAAGGGAGTAACTTTGCACCTTGGCAAAACCATGTTGCATTGGAGGGGGAGGTAAATTTAAAATGTTGGGACAGATTTATAGATGGGGTAGGGCATGTCCTAGATCAACTTTAAATTTCAGTGTACAAATAAAGCTATCAAGTATTTGTATGCTAGATGAAAAAACAGCCAGTATTTAACTTATGTGCAAAATAATAAACTAATTTGCACCCCTTGGATTGTAACATGGTTTGTCCAGGAGCAAACTTGCATCTTTTTTTGCTTTGCTCTCCTTAATGACTCAGGCCCCTACTGTCTAACTGTTGTCTCAACACATTTCTACAGTTTGTATCCATTACTATTTCTTACTATTATAAATTGGACAGTTGCTACTACTGTCCATTGGGAGGTTTGGGACATTCTAGTTAGTTATACTGTCATGATAAGTAATCACTGTGACCAGCAGGATAACTAAGCATTCGACGGTGGAGTGGTGAGATCTACCCAAAGAGTCATATATGATGGGACCACGGATGTTCCATTTGAGGGACCATTCTACACAGACAAGAGGGAGAAGGAGGGATTAACCCATGGAGATTTAACCCACGTTAAAGGAGGAACTAGCTCCACCCAGGGCCGGATTTACCGCTAGGCAACCTAGGCACCTGCCTAGGGCCTAGCGGCTCTGGTTGGGCACAGCTGGGGGGGACAGGAGTAATTTTAAAAAAAATGAAAGAAAAAAAAAATTCGGCCCCTCCCCCGACTCGCGGAACCCCCCCCCCCCGCGCGCGACTTGTGCGGGGGGGGGGGGTTGCCGCGAATCGGAGGAGGGGGGGTCGGGTGCCGCGAATCGGGTCCCGGCAGCCTCTTCTCCTCTCAGTGATAGAGAGAGGAGGAGAGGCTGCCGGGACCCGACGAGCGATCACGTGACTCTTTCTCTTTTTTTTTTTTTTTTCTTTTTACATCTGGACTGACGGAGGAGGAGCAGCGCGCAATAGAAAGGTAAGTAAAACAAGGGACAGAAGTGGTGATGGTGAAGGGGCACAGAAGTGGTGATGGTGAAGGGGCACATAAGTGGTGATGGTGAAGGGGCACAGAAGTGGTGATGGTGATGGGCACAGAGGTGGTGAAGGGCACAGAGATGGTGATTGGCACAGAAGTGGTGATGGTGATTGGCACAGAAGTGGTGATGGTGAAGGGCACAGAGGTGGTGATGGTGAAGGGCACAGAGATGGTGATTGGCACAGAAGTGGTGATGGTGATTGGCACAGAAGTGGTGATGGGCACAGAGGTGGTGATGGTGATTGGCACAGAGGTGGTGATGGTGAAGGGCACAGAGGTGGTGATGGTGAAGAGGCACAGAGGTGGTGATGGTGATTGGCACAGAAGTGGTGATGGTGAAGGGCACAGAGGTGGTAATGGGCACAGAGGTGGTGATGGTGATTGGCACAGTGGTGGTGATGGTGATTGGCACAGAGGTGGTGATGGTGATGGGCACAGAGGTGATGGTGAAAGGGCACATGTGATATTGTGAAGGGGCAAAAGTGACAATGAAGGGGCACAGTGTGATGATAGAGGGACAAAAGTGACAAGAGCACATACTTGGATTTATGCGTATTATTTTTGCAAACAACTTAAGTATTTCTGCCCTGACTTCAATATTTATTATGTTGTTTTGACCCAACTACTTAAAAAAACGGGACTGCTTGGTAATTATTTAGGGGTGCCTTTTTCTGCAGCAGGGTGGCCTTGCTCTTTTCACATGTTAGGTACGCCCCCAAAGATGCAAGCCACGCCCTCACCTCCTTTGGCGCGCGGCGGCACATGCTTTCATACTTTCATATCTACTTAACTATAGGGGTATATGGTAGGCATGCGGCGGCACATGCTTTCACTTGTACGTAACTATAGGGGTATATGGTAGGCTGCAAAAATATAGTGCTATGGATTGTTGCAGGGAGGGGCCCCAAAAACAGTATCCTGCCTAGGGCCCTATGAGGTCTAAATCCGGCTCTGGCTCCACCTAAATTAGCTGCTGTTGGCTAGTCTCGTTCTTTTTTTCCAAATCAGCCCCCTCTACTGCCATTAAAGGCAGTTCAAGTTATACTGAGCTAAATGTGTTTGATTAATAGAAAGATGAACAGTGCCCAACGACAGCTAGGAATAGTGTCTGGACTTACTGCTAATGTGAAGGACAGCCAAGGCCTTGCCTATTGTGATTAAGAGACCCAAGATGAATCTGGCTTGAAATACTTCCCACATTGTCTGATACTCAGTGTCATCTGAGAGGTTTGTCAATACACCTGTCTTCTTTATTCATTCCTCTAAGTCTGCTCTCGGAAAGGCTTTTTATTACCGACTTGTTCAGAATCAACATTAACCTCAGTTCTCTGCCTATTTTCATCACAAAGAGCCGGAAACAGGTTTCAGGTTACTGAAAGAGTTACGATAACATTATAGACCCATCGATATACCATTATAAGTCCAAAACAATGCAATGTAATAATCATAGATAGAAATACAGCATTGTACAGTGTGGAACAGAGTCAGCAGGAATCAGCATAAATAACAAGACAAATGTAAATGCATTGTCCTATAATTGCTTTAGCTAAATTAAGTTAATAAAATTAATTAAGCATGGACAGCCATTCCTCGGTGAAACTAAATTAGGTAATTTAATAAAATTAATTATTGAATCTCTTCCAAGGTTTCCCAGCTGCAGCAATAAATTAAGTTCTCTATTTCTTCTGTGTAGTTTTCCAGATTTAACCTGATGGGGAAAATATTAACATAAGAGATGAATAACAGAAGCGATAACACAACAGAATAGGGTATGCCTTTATAAGGAATCAGTACACATACACTCTCACTTCGCCTTCTCCTTGGCTAGGGATAGTCACATGACCGCCCCCAGGAACTATTACACGTTTTATCAAATTCCACATCACTGTTTTCATGTAAGCAAAACATATGTACGCTATTAATACTCCAGACAATTTTGATTTTGCAGTGAAAGTCCTAAAAGCGGGACTGTCCTGCTGGAATTGGGATAGTTGGGAGGAATGCATTGGTTAAAGAACATGTTAAGGAGATAAATAGACATTTTCCATAATTTACAGAGTTTTATGGGACTCAGGGACGAATGCACATATCCAAATCCAAATTTAACCACCCGTATGTGTACTCAAATCAGCATTTGGGGCCAAGCAGCAAGATTAGCCTATGTATTTGACCAGTTTCAGCCAAACTGTTTTGGCATATGTGGCAAAATTATAGTAAATTTTTCCAGGCTTTGCTTCACTTCACAAAAAAGATAGGAAACAAGGGTGTTCATGGTACGATGTTGCCCACTCCAAAGAGGAACCCCTTTATTGTCCAAACCAGAAAGTGAAAGTCCCGCTTGCTAGATGTAAACCCCTATACCTGGGAGGTGAGTGCATCTGATTTTAACTGCATTATAATAATGTGTTTAAAGCATATAGGTCAGTGTAGGACCTGCATATAATGAGGTGCCCTTGGTACTGGGATGCAGTCTTAAATGTTTTGATCAAAATATGAACTAATACCTCATGTTTTCATTTTGCAAGACACACACAGATATGCAGTGTAAAGGATAAGGCGCTGACAACTGTCTTAAAGTCCCACAGGTGACACTCTGTCAGCAGTAAACTCTCCAACATAAAAAACATACCATAAATATGTGAGGACAACCACCCTATGCGTTTCGCTCTACGAACGTCATCAGGGGTATGATTTGTCCTCACATCCCACAGTTTTATACAGTTACAAAACTGAGGGATCCTATCCCAAGTCACCTCCTACCTTCCAATTGAATGCTGCTGTCTTCAAGCAGTGTTCGCTCATTCATTAATTAATCAGCTAGTGGGTGTGTGGATTCATAAATGAATGCAGCACCACAAAGCTATAAGCCCTTTGATACAATCCTCCACTCTATCTTACCCTCAAATACAATTTTCACAAAACACCATCTTCGTCAATGTTATTTCAATATGATATCAACACTTAATCCTTCAATACTCTGAATCATTACATGCTAATTACCAGAAGTGCAGACAATCATCTATTAAGTGAATGGCTTGAAAATGCCCTATTGTGGAAACCATTTCATCTGTCCTCTAACAAGATCTATCAGGATTTATCAAGATAACTGTTACCTAAAGAAAAAGACACAATTTCTAGCTACTCTCGCTGAAGATAACAAATTTTGTTTTGCTTCAACATAATAATGGAAAATACATTATACAAATCAAAACAATTAAATGCAAGGTTTATTTTAGAAGTGTAATTTCTCTTTAAATAAACTTTCTTCTTGACAAAGTTATTTTTTTTCTCCATTTAGCTGCCAGCATTTTGAAAAAACATCTCCAGAAGATCATCCCAGCCGTTGCAAGGTGACAAAACGGTTCTTGGCATTTTTATATGTTTCAGAGTTTTATCGTCCTTTTTCCTAGGCCTAAGTTATAAAGTGGTTTTAACACCTGCAAAGTGCTAGTATATTAGTTACGGTATCCATACTGGTGTCTATAAAAACCTTACATACTGTTCCGTTCCATTCCATAAGAGTAAAGAAATCTGCATGTACTGGTATAATTGAAAAACACTCCAAGGGGAGAATTCAATTGGCCGCGTTGTTTGTGATAATAACGCGGCCCGAGCACTATTACCGTTACTATGGTGAGCCGCGAACAAAAATCAGTGTTAAAATTAGCGCACTAACTGTAATAGTGCATTGACCGCGTTATTCTCACAAAAAACGAGGTCAATTGAATTCCCCTGCATGAGTCCTATTTAGGAGACCTATTTATCAAGCCTAGAACCATTCAGAAACGAATGTTCCCACATGGTTTAGGCAAATATTAGTATTGGCGCTATTCACCATTCAAAAATAGCGATGTCGGATGTGAAGACGTGATGATGTCACGGCCGATATTCATGCAGAGCAGGCAGGAGGGGCGCTGGCGGCGCGATCATGTGAGTATTTTTTATTTATTTTTCTTAAAGTACTCTGCTCCCCCCTCACCAACAAATCAAACCCATGGCCCCAGGAAGGCATATATCATCCCAAGTTATCATAGAGAAGTATGAAAAGCAATAAGTGAAGCAGAGGCGATAGAGGAATGATGCTCTATAAAATGAGAATTAAAAGGAAACTCAACCCAATGATGTGCATTCATAGTCTCCACTTCCTAATAAGATAAATAGCAAATTATTATTCATTTTTCTGATGCATTCATGTAAAGCATATATTGAAGTTGTTTGACACAAATCTTTGTGTTGTGTACTCCAAAAATTCAGCCAACATGATCCAAATGAAAAGATAGAATGAAATATAATTTTCCTTTTCAGTACAACAGATCTTGGGAAGCTGCCTCCAACATTGATATTTTTTTACTGTGTTGAAACAGTTTTGTAACACCCTGCAAATCTTGTAACTGCAAACAAGAGGATAATTTATTTTTTCATTTGGACATTAAACTACATTAATTAGTGTGTTTCTTATAGTGAAAGACAATGACTTGGAACCATTTTTGCAGAAGAAGATGCAGTTGTATCTGTCAAAGCAATCATCAGTGACGAGGTTAACTTAGATTATTGGGAGATAATTTGGAGACAATGGATGTGAGTATTTGGTTGTAATGTGAAATTGAAGTAAAAAATATCAAACAGATCGAAAGGTTGTAGAGAAGCAGGATGTAGGCGTCTATGAGACCCATTCGGCTATCAATCATAATGAATTCAGAGGGCAGTCATATTGCTACCATCTCTAAGGTGCTACAGATTGCCATAGTTATAGAATCCTGGGGATAGAGGTGTCTGCAAAAGAGAACATTGACAGCGTCCGACTTGCTGAGATATATACAGAAAAGTAAGCATTTAACCATGACATTAAAATTTTAAATTGTTTATTGTCTAAACACTAATTTAAATTTTTTTTATTGAAAAGTTCATTATTGGGAGTCTAAAATTAGAAATTTGCACATCAACAGTAATTGAAGACTATTCTAAGCCAGGATTCATATATACCATACAGCCTAAATCAAATACATGTTGTGGACTTTGGCAGAAAGTTTGGGTGGAAAGATACCCATGTAGTTCAATGTTCTCCCTGTGGTAGCTTCTATCTCACTGTACGTTTTTCAATTTTGGATTTTCACCCCATTCCAAATACTGCACTTGCCCTTTCTACTCAAATATAATTGATCCTGTCTGGGATCTTTGATGATATTGTGCCCCCCCATAATAAAAACCAGCAGGAATAGAGAACAGTGCACTAATTTACACATCCACTGAACAAGTAATCCTATAACAATTGTAGACCTAGTGTATCCTAAAATACACTGAACTCTTACATTTAATAAAAAAAAAAATACAGAACATAGTAATACCTCTGTCATGACCTTTACTAAAAATACCATGCAAACAACAATTATAGAACCCTATTTCTACAAAATGATGTTAATCTTGGAGTGACAGGAGTCTGGACTTTAGTAAAATAATCAGTTAAAGTTTTTCAGTAGAAATAAGGTTACCTCTGAACAGCAGAGTTCAGCAGACCCCTAACAATGTACTGCACGTTAACAGCTTTACCTGTAAAGATTGACGTTCATAGAAAACTAAACCTGAAAGACATGACCTGAAGATTCAAACATATTAAAACGTTTGCATCATATAATCAGACGAGGAAAGTGCAAAATTACAGCCCAGCAAATGCAAAACCACCTTTTTATTATTTTAAGTTTGTAATTGAGGCGTATGAGTCAGAGTCAGATTAAGACCCCACGGGACCTTAGGCAAGATACTGGTTTTTAGGATCCCATTCTCTGATTGGTCAATACCACTCAATTTTCTTACCCTATACACCCTGGTCACCATTCATATGTTACACTTTTATCACACACTTGACATACACTGATCTATATCCTATACACAGGTTACATTGATATCACACAACTGGTATACACACTGATGTCCCCCGCTGCCTACTAGCTTTTAAATCACATGCCACCCTGCCCACCAACTTTCTCTCCATGTCACTCTGTCTACCAACTTTTCCCACACAAACCCCCCTGCCCACCAGATTTTCTCCCACATGACCCCTGCCACCAACTTTTCCCACACATGTCCCCTGCCCTCTAACTTTTCTAACACATATTTCCATGCCCACCAATGTTTCTCACACATGCCCACCCTGCCCCCCAGATGTTCTCACACGTGTCCCATTGCCCACCAGCTTTTCTCGCACATGCCCACCCTGCCCCCCAGATGTTCTCACACATGTCCCACTGCTCACAAGCTTTTCTCACACATGCCCACGCTGTCCACCAGATGTTTACACACATGTTCCACTGCCCACCAGTTTTTCTCAAACATGTCCCACTGCCCAAAAACTTTTCTCACACATAACCACCCTGCCCACCAGCTTCTCTCACACATGGTTCCTGCCTACCAGATATTCTCACACATGCTACCATGCCAACCACATTTTCTCACACATGTCAACCAGCTTTTCTCACACATGCCCACCTGCCCACCAGCTTTTGTCAGTCACACATACCCACCCTGCCAACCAGCTTTTCTCACACATACCCACTGCCTACCATTTCTCACACATACCCACTGCCCACCGTTTCTCACACATACCACACTGCCCACCAACTCTTCTCGCACATACCAACCCTGCCAACCAGCTTTTCTCCCACATGCTCCATTGCCCACCAGCTTTTTTCACACATGCCCCACTGCCCACCAACTCTTCTCACACATACCCACCCTGCCAACCAGCTTTTCTCACACATACCCACTGCCCACCGTTTCTCACACATACCACACTGCCCACCAACTCTTCTCACACATACCAACCCTGCCAACCAGCTTTTCTCACACATGCCCCATTGCCCACCAGATTTTTTCACACATGTCCCACTGCCCACCAACTCTTCTCACACATACCCACCCTGCCAACCAGCTTTTCTTACACATGTTCCACTGCTCCCCAACTTTTCTCACACATACTCACCCTGCAGACCAGCTTTTCTCACGCTTGCCCCAGCACTGCTTCTTTTTTAATGATTTACATTGTTTTACTCAGGGCTGTTTTATCCCAGGTGGTAAGCGTGTCTGCAGATGCCCATCTCTGATAATGCCATCCCATTAAAGCGTAGGCCTTCCACTGGAGCTAAATTACAAAGTATACACAATGCGCACTACAACACCTTGGTTTCGCACCAGTACACCTCGATGACCTGTCCAGTGCAATTTAAGGTGCACGGCCCTCCAATTGGAAGCAGCCTCCGCAAAATGAAAGTGCGAATTGCAGAGGTGCAACCTGACATCAAAGTCCACAGTCAAACCTCCGACCTCTTTAGTACCAACCCTTTTAATTAAATGACGGTTTTCTTTTATTTCTCCTAAATTACAGCTTGGTGTAGACCAATTTATTACTGCAAAAAATCAGAAGGGATATCTGGGGGTATATTCACTAAACTGCAGGTTTGAAAAAGTGGATATGTTGCCTATAGCAACCAATCAGATTCTAGTTGTCATATTGTAGAATGTAGTAAATAAAAGATAACTAGAATCTGATTGGTTGCTATAGGCAACATTTCCACTTTTTCAAACCCGCAGATTAGTAAATATACCCCCTAGACTGTTTTTATCACATATGGCAATTTTTTTATGTACAGCTTTTTATTACATACCTCTTTTTATTACATAATTATCTATGGTGGGGCAACAAGTGGCAGCTTGCACTTGCGCACATGTGCATGCTGGTACTTGTAGTGCCACATGTGTGCAATATAAATGGCACACCCATCATGAATAAGTGTTGCCCCATCATAAATACATTCTTGCCCACATTAGCAATGAAATATTAATGTCCCTTTATATAATTATAAATTAATATTTCCTCTATAAACTAAAAAAAACTATAATATTGTCCCTTAAAATAATGCACATTAAAAATTGCCCCCTAAGTTAATTATAAATTAATTTTGTCTCCATAATCATTAAATAATGATTGCTACAATAATTCATAAGTCAATGGTACCTCCTCTTATGTTATGGATGGCAAGATAGCTCAAACAGCGTGTTTAAGCCAACTAACCTATCAAAAACACATGCCCCACTGCCCACCAACTCTTCTCACACATACCCACCCTGCCAACCAGCTTTTCTCACACATACCCACTGCCCACCGTTTCTCACACATACCACACTGCCCACCAACTCTTCTCACACATACCAACCCTGCCAACCAGCTTTTCTCACACATGCCCCATTGCCCACCAGATTTTTTCACACATGTCCCACTGCCCACCAACTCTTCTCACACATACCCACCCTGCCAACCAGCTTTTCTTACACATGTTCCACTGCTCCCCAACTTTTCTCACACATACTCACCCTGCAGACCAGCTTTTCTCACGCTTGCCCCAGCACTGCTTCTTTTTTAATGATTTACATTGTTTTACTCAGGGCTGTTTTATCCCAGGTGGTAAGCGTGTCTGCAGATGCCCATCTCTGATAATGCCATCCCATTAAAGCGTAGGCCTTCCACTGGAGCTAAATTACAAAGTATACACAATGCGCACTACAACACCTTGGTTTCACACCAGTACACCTCGATGACCTGTCCAGTGCAATTTAAGGTGCACGGCCCTCCAATTGGAAGCAGCCTCCGCAAAATGAAAGTGCGAATTGCAGAGGTGCAACCTGACATCAAAGTCCACAGTCAAACCTCCGACCTCTTTAGTACCAACCCTTTTAATTAAATGACGGTTTTCTTTTATTTCTCCTAAATTACAGCTTGGTGTAGACCAATTTATTACTGCAAAAAATCAGAAGGGATATCTGGGGGTATATTCACTAAACTGCAGGTTTGAAAAAGTGGATATGTTGCCTATAGCAACCAATCAGATTCTAGTTGTCATATTGTAGAATGTAGTAAATAAATGATAACTAGAATCTGATTGGTTGCTATAGGCAACATTTCCACTTTTTCAAACCCGCAGATTAGTAAATATACCCCCTAGACTGTTTTTATCACATATGGCAATTTTTTTATGTACAGCTTTTTATTACATACCTCTTTTTATTACATAATTATCTATGGTGGGGCAACAAGTGGCAGCTTGCACTTGCGCACATGTGCATGCTGGTACTTGTAGTGCCACATGTGTGCAATATAAATGGCACACCCATCATGAATAAGTGTTGCCCCATCATAAATACATTCTTGCCCACATTAGCAATGAAATATTAATGTCCCTTTATATAATTATAAATTAATATTTCCTCTATAAACTAAAAAAAACTATAATATTGTCCCTTAAAATAATGCACATTAAAAATTGCCCCCTAAGTTAATTATAAATTAATTTTGTCTCCATAATCATTAAATAATGATTGCTACAATAATTCATAAGTCAATGGTACCTCCTCTTATGTTATGGATGGCAAGATAGCTCAAACAGCGTGTTTAAGCCAACTAACCTATCAAAAACAGGCATTAAAATAAGCTGTCTTTTTTCTGGCGTTTTGGTAGCTGTTTTGACCATTATGCTGGCGGTTTACTGGATAAATGTATCAAGCTGAGAGTGTTCCGGCGAATTTGAAAAGTGGAGATGTTGCCTATACCAACCAATCAGATTCTAGCTGTCATTTTGTAGAATGCACTAAATAAATAATAGCTAGAATCTGATTGGTTTTTCAAACCCGCCGGAAAACTCTCAGCTTGATACATTTACCCCCTAGGTGTTTTTAAAACACTGCACATCACTGAGACCGCCCCTCACCAAATTTAACATTACTTTGACTAGAAAAGAGAAAACACTTTAAAATAAATAATTGTTTATTGCTGGATGCTGCTCACAGTATGACCCCGTTTTCTGCCTGCTTCATAAAGATGTCACTAATACTGACCCTCACATGATCGCTTGATTCACTATATAAACTCTTGGATTTTAAATGAAATAAATCTAATTGTTTTTTGATGTGCTGCTTAGAGTTATACAGCATCAGCATCCTGTTTTTTCTCACTATATAGAAATAGAAAGAAATACTAGTTCAGAATTATGTCCCAGTAAATAGAAACACCAGTTTACAATGATGTAAAAAAGATAAAGGTGTCTGCGCTTCCTGAGACAGCGTGTATAGCGGCAGCCGGAATTTGGGATGGGAGAAGGGGAGTTCCAACCCTCCTAGGTGAGACAGAATGCAAGAAATTCCCAAGGGGGGTCCTTAACGGTTTAATAAAACTGACAAAGTGTAAAACCTCATAAATCAGAATACCATATCTGCCAATAAACATATCACAACATGGTAGACAGTAGGTGTCTCGGGATGCTGGGTGTAAAGCACTACTCTCTGATTTAGATGTAATTAGTGCTGCTGTGACACACTGATAAGCTAAATGCTTCGCAGCTGTTCTGCTCTGAAAGACCTATCACAAATCAACAGGATCCCTATCTATATCTTTAAAAGGAGCTCTGCTACACACTCCCACCATCCCTAAGGAAGCCAGTTTAACTGGTGAAATGCATTGGATTGGACTCTTTACATTGTTTCTCTCATCATCATTGATTAATCAGATAAACCTTTCTAACATCGGAGGATTCTAGCCGGGGGCAGAGTCTATCCGCTATGGAACATCAAACGCATGCGCATGTGCAGCAAAAGGACTTTAGCTTAAAAGCCTTCAATCCACCAAATCTGTCCTTCTGCCTTTACTCACTTCACCTCCTCCACAAATCTAGAGGCTTTGCTTCACAAACATATGTTCCCCGGAATAAATTTGGCATTAAATGAGGCACACAGTTGGTCACAAGCTATATTTGCCTTGCAGAGAAGCTATTTTGCCCTTCATTAATGACCTCCTCTGTGTTTGTTACTATTTTATTTTGGTGAAGTACTCACGCAGTATTTCGGGATTAGAAATGGGTGTTTGAGCCTGAGTCCTTGGCATGGAATACACGTTTCAGATGTAGCCAAGTCTTTTTTATAACAAACTAAAAACAAAGAGGCAATCAAGAAGATAAAGGAGATCTTAGATAGAGGGTGAATTGGCAATCAAATTCATCAAAAACTACAATAACAGACATAATAAACTGGATGAGACATCTGCTGTTTTATTAGACTATTGAAGCAATTGAAGAGAACATTCAGGAAAGCTGAAACACAGCAAATGATTTTAAACCTGTCTCTATTGATCTGTTAGCCGAACCTTCTTTTCTGGACCACGGAGTGTAAGCAATGTCTACACTATCAATCAAAGGTAAATGTTCCTTATTTATCTGTTATAACAAGTCTGATATGTCAAGCTAGGTACACACTACAGAAATTTCCACCAACTTTTTATGCCGAGCAATTTTACATGCGATTGATGGTCCGATCGCTCGGTCCATGGACTGCATACACACTAGCCTTGTTTAGGACGATAAAGGGAAGAGCGGACGTCCCTTTAGCGACTTTTTACAGCCATGTTGTCGTGAGCAATGACTGTAATTTCGTACTCACTGTTGTGTATCGGTCGGAAGTTTATACACACTACACAGCGGAAACGAGATTGGAACGAAAATATTAAACGGTACGACCAACCAAATGAGGCGACAATCGTCCATTTGGGCAGACTTTCGACCATCGTGTCACTGCACACACTGACCCGACTTTTGAACGAGCGGTCGTATGTCGGCTGATTTAGCTGATTATTGGATGAAAACTGTGTAGTGTGTACCCAGCTTTAGTCAATAATCTCCACTCACCTTAGTTACCATCTTAATTCACCTGATCAAAAGTTCTCAATTATCAGCTTCAGGTTAATTTGCAGAATGAAAAGTATTTATCTGCACACTCGCAGGTGTTAATAATAGTGAGAGTTCCTAACTCTAGATTTCTATATCCCTGGTACTCGAGTCCAGACTTGGCTGCGAATATCTTTTGCATTGCGTGTGTCTGCATAATGTGTGTATTTGTAGAGATGTGCAAACTTCGCACTACCAGAAAACACACAATGGTGTCTATGTGGAGTTTGTGGGCCTGATTCATCAAGGCGTGATTACTGAATGCAACCTGCATTTGTTTTAAAAGGCATGTAAATCAGCTCTGCGCACTCCCGAATTCAACAAGGACTGGATCTGAAGATACGTGCGTTGATGAATTTGGGGACGGGTCTGTTCTGCTACACAAGACACTGCAAGATCCATTCCAAAACCTATGTGGATTATACATTTGCAAAAGCATGCACAGAGAAAAAATATTGGATTAATGTCACCTGTTAACAGTATAGGCATGATAAATGATAAAACAGTAAAAAAAGAAAAAAAAAAATGTATTATTTATTTTTTTTCCGCATGAAATAAATTTATTAGGATGATCGTAATGTCTACTGAACATAAAATACATTTGCACAGTTGCTTCTGCTTGCAGACACATGTTATATCATGCATATGAGCCTGTCATCACTAGTGATCAGGACTTGGACTAGCCCTGTATCTGGAGCAAGAGATATGGCAGAAAAACAAGTAACTTTGAGAAAGTCAGAGTTGGATTCAGACGTGGCTGCGTGAGCTTCAGTTTGGCACGACCTTACTGTAAAATGACTACGGCAAAACATCCCTTCCCTCGCCCTGTTCACTCCCGGAAATTGTAGGCTATAGTAAGTCAGATCGGCAGATAGGTGCCTTGATGAATTAGACCCTGTATGTTCTCCTTGTGTTTGTTTGTTTGGGATTTGGGATTCCTCTGGGTGCTAAGGATTCTACTGGTTGGTTGGTGTGTCTGTAGATTGTAAACTCCACTGAGGCAGGGACTGATGTGAAAGATTAACTACTGTACAGCGCTGCATAATATTGTGTGAAATAAGCTACTTAAAGCCATACAGCTCCAACCTTCAAGAGGGGGGAGAAGTCACGTGATATGAAGAAGGGCGTGGTGACATTTTCGCATCACCATAGCCCCAATATAAAAAGCCAAAATTTGCGGCATTGAAGGGAGGGGGCGGAACTTAATGATGTGATTAAGTCCCGCCCCCTGCATTCACGTTCAATGCCATGAATTTCGGCAAATGCGGGAGCTTTGTCTACTGTTCCGGGAGTCCGTGAGGATTCCCCGGAATTCGGTGGCCTCCCCGGAATTTTGGGAGAGTAAGTAAGTATGCTTAAAGCTACCTACCACTTAAATTTTCTAACCTTGATTCCCACAGCCAGTGTTGCCGGGGCTGCTTCGTTCAGCCGCTTTTCCCAGAGCTCAGTCACAAACAGGGATTTGTGATGCTGTGGAGGGGGTGTAAGAGGTCCAATCAGAAGCCGCACACACCCCTGCCTCCAACATTTTAGAGTGGCGAAAAAAGTAGATTTGCTGGTTCTGTGTAATGCCCTGGCTAGGGACATCAGCCATTTACTAAACATTTAGGTGACTGGTGTCAGTGCAACCTTAATAAAAAAAATATCCCCTCTACAACCAGGAGTACTGTAGGGATACCACAATACAGGAGATGCAATGGCTTCTTTTCCAAAGCTGACAACATGGAGCAGTTCTAAATTGCACTAATTGGGCAGAGCATTGCTGCTGAGCAGTCAGTGTCCCTGAGGAACTTACACATACAGATTAGCTAAAATGTGATGACATTTAGCACATATTAATTTTGTGATGAAACAGGCAAAGTTTTGTTGATATAATATTTGAGTTCCGCTTTTGCTCCACCATTGTAAATACCACTTTGAAAACTGTGTCAGTTCATTCTGCTCTACGATGTGGCTGCAATATAATAAAGCTGCAGAATGTGCAGAACAAAAATGATAGGGGCAATTACATGGGGAACACCTAATACCAGATTCCAGGGAAATGTGTGAAATCCTGAGGGCAGCACAAGCTAAGCAGCACCTCTCTAGGATTGCCCCCCCCCCCCCTCCTCTGGTATTGCACTCTCCCCCGACTGCCTCTTACCTTAGCTGGTGGAGGTGGGGGTGGCATCCTCTGCTCCTTTTTCCTTTATTATGTATAGGTATAAAACATACTTACCTACTTTCTTCAGCTCCCTTCCGGGAGCCAGCCAGTGGAGGGGGGCGTGAAGGGGCGGGGTGGCCGAAATCGTGTCATTTCGGCCCCGCCCCCTGTGACGTCATGACGCAAATTGCGTCATTTGACAGCGGGGGCGGGGCCAAACGCCGCGATTCACCGGGAATCGCGGCGTTTGGGATCTAATTCTGCCCACTTCACTAGGAAGTGGGGCACTTCCTAGTGAAGTGGGCAGAATTCGGGAGATTGCCACACTCGCCCGGGAGTCCGGGAGACTCTCACAAAATGCGGGAGTCTCCCGGACATTCCGGGAGAGTTGGCAAGTATGGTATAAAAAACAAAATCAATCATCATTTTAACTATTTTATTACTTTTATCCACATTCAGGGTCATCTGCTAACACTGCACAAAGCTGCAAACCAGCCCCTGAACATAAGAACCAATCATATATTTGCTTTCATCGTCTAACACTTATTCTAAACATAAGAGCTAACTGCCAATAGGCTGCTGTGGGTTAAAGCAAATGTGCATGATTGAACAATGTTAGTAAATAACTCACTAACAGTTCTAACAGTTCCAATGTCCTTTTGAGAAGTTCTGCTCCTATTTTTTGTGAATACATTGCATTAGCGTGTAAGGATGTTGCCGTCTGCAGTGATCACAAAGGTTTGAGTTATCTGATGAAAAGAACTTCCGCTGAAGCTGGGCAGATCGGGGTGTTGTGTAATGAATGTGGGCCAGGTGAACTACTGAGACTGTCATAAACTGCAGCAATCTTAGCACAAGATCCCGCTACAAGCAACCGTGCTAGGTTTGCCATTAAAGCTAGGTATTATGAATTATTGGCACTAGGCACCTGTCCCACACCTTCAAGGACTTAGCTTAAGGGCTGGGCGCTCTGTTTCCACTTGCTGGTACCAATCAGGCAGCAATAGCAGAATAAAAGATCTCCTGCACTGGATCATTACAGGTATTTACTTTCTTAAATCTACCTGAAACGAAAGGATCAGTTTTTGGGTGGATTTACCCTTTAATGCATACTTACCTACTTTCTTCAGCTCCCTTCCGGGAGCCAGCCAGTGGAGGGGGGCGTGAAGGGGCGGGGTGGCCGAAATCGCGTCATTTCGGCCCCGCCCCCTGTGACGTCATGACGCAAATTGCGTCATTTGACAGCGGGGGCGGGGCCAAACGCCGCGATTCACCGGGAATCGCGGCGTTTGGGATCTAATTCTGCCCACTTCACTAGGAAGTGGGGCACTTCCTAGTGAAGTGGGCAGAATTCGGGAGATTGCCACACTCGCCCGGGAGTCCGGGAGACTCTCACAAAATGCGGGAGTCTCCCGGACATTCCGGGAGAGTTGGCAAGTATGCTTTAATGTGACCATGGGGAATACGGTGTCATATATGGGGTTTGAAGCTGTGTGTTATACAGGGGAGGGGGAGGGATTGAGGTCATAGTCGGGGGGGGGGGGGGGGGGTGTTAAGCAGATCCAGATCTCTCTAACTATACTCAGTAGTGAAACTATGACCTTGACAAAAGTGAAGTATGCCCCAGGAAATGAACTCGCTTCATATTCCAAAAAACTTGGGAAAGCATTTTTAGTGTAGATAAATTAGACATTATTCCTAGAGGGAGTCACCCTGCTCCACGTCTACATTCTAAATTCTAAAATCATTTTGCATAGACAACTGTCTGGATACACATCACTATACCTTTATGTAAACCTTTCTTGGTACAAAAATGGTTCACTACACCCTTTATGGTCAGCATCATACCTATCTAAATCATATGGTAATATTCCTTGTTGTTAACATCCTATTGCATTCAGGATTGATACCTTATGTCTCACTTAAACTGAAGAAATTAAGAGGATGTCTAGTTATGGTTTTGCCAGAAATGCATGTAATGTCATTTATACCAGTTGTATTGACTTAGTGCACATTGACAAACACTTGCATTGATTGCTGAACTTTGATGTATGTCAAGATCTATATTAAATAATATGTCATTTTATTTGCTAAAACTCTGCCAAAGATTTCATATTTATTAAAGTTTTACCAGGTTCAGACAGCTATTCATCCCTCCATTATTGTCTCTCTTGTGGGTGGCTCTTAACAACATCACAAATGGTGCGCAGCCAATGGTAGAATTAATCTACTGCTGTTTTAAATTGTTTATTTTATGTGTAGAAATGTGTAGGTGTTTTATACTGCAGCCTCCCAATCACTCGACGACTCAGTTGCAGTTTAAAAAAAAAAAAAAAAAGTAGATAAAACATCATTGGTGGTAATGTAAAACTGCAACATAAGTCTCTAGGTTGTATTGCACTGGTTCCAACACCTAAATCAAAAGGCAGTGCATTCTCCAGTTGGTTAGTGAAGTGGAGGAGGAGCATGCTCTGTACAACCTTCCCCTAAGTAATAAAATGCTGTCAGGTAATACAAGGTTGTGTCAGTTTCAGCAGATAACAAGGGAACTGGTGAACAGAGGTCTCAGTGTGGTAAATTAGGCAATCCAGGTCAGAGGGTAGGAGAAAGAGACAAACTTGAGTAAGAAGGCTGGGTCAGATGCATGACCAGGTCAGTCGGGGACAAGATGCTGGCATATGAATATTCAGGCCACCAGCCTTGTCTAGTTGTAGGCTGCACCTCTTGCTGGAATCTTCTGCAAGTGTAATTCTTCTTGTCTGCAGCAGGGGGCAGTAGTTCTTTAACCTCCTGACATCAAACTGGGGTGGCCACTCAAAAACAACAGAGTTAACAAGTGCAGGTTTAGAAGGGTATCTGCAATGAAAAGATTTGTGAATCTAGAGATGCATGCTGCAAATCTGGAGATGCATGCTGTACATCTCCAACACTAAGATAGGAGTCTTCTTCTGGACCATGCAGACCACATACTGAATCCCAGTAATCATCTAGAATGAAGAATATGAGCTGTAACTTATCTGTCTTGACCATTAACCTCAACAGGGTGAGGAAGAAGGGGCAACTCGACTTTGGAAATGACTGGTGATAATTGGTTTCAGGACCACACCTTCAGAGAAGCTGAAGGATTAGCTTGGCAGCAAAATTAATCATTTTGAGAATGCAAACATTTTTCTGTAGGACGTCAAGTTGATAAATGTCTAGTAGAGAGCCAGATCAGGTCTCCAGCTGCAACGCGCAGACAATGAGACTGGAGATGGTCAAAAAATTCTTTATAAATGGACTTGGATGAAAAAAAGGAAGTGAAGTAGCTGTATCCCAAGGAGATTACAGAATGTTGCACACAAATATGACGTACATTGGAAAGCTTTGTCCAGGCATCAATGTAGATTAAACATGGAAGATAGAAAATTGGTAGCAGTTTGTAGAGAATTGCAGGAAGTTTTTTTAGTAAATAAATCCACAATGATTAGGATGATGGTGTGTCCTGCAGATGGAGACACTTTAACAATAAAGTCCATAGATTGGGTCCCCCATGGTCAAGAGGCAACTGGCAAATTTTGCAGCAAAGGTAAGGGTAAAGGCAAAGGATTCTTGAAAGGAGCAACGAAAGGAACATTTGTTGACTATCCTTCATCATTTTAGGCTACTGAGTTCTCTTGTTCACCAAAACTGTGGATTACACACAGGCTGTGGGTGATGATATTGTGAACATATAGGTTCTTTAGGTTAAACAAGCAATCATGTCTTTCAGCTCCATTGTACATACGCGATTCGACATGTTCATAGCAATGAAGACTGTTACCAAGCCCATTATTACTGATGAAGCTGAGTAACTCTCAGCCATCTCAGTGATGTGTTATTTCATAATTCTGGTGATAACTGATCACTGCTATGGGGAGAATATTCATAAATATATGTGTAAACAGTGTATTGTGAACTTTTAGTCGTCTGTTTATGCGCAGTTATATTAAAATAAGTTATGGTTATGTTTGCAGTCTACTGTTTTAAGCGCATTCCTATGCAGTGGGAGACTTGGTGTAGAGAGTTTTGGACACAACGCAATGTGTGCTGGTTTAGTGCTTATTGTACTGGTGTTTTAGGGGCCTATGCCTCTCTTTAGACTTTCAATCTGTGCACTATATTATTATTATACTCCTTTGCAGAATGGGTGTTGTCTGGTTAGGAAATGGAGGAAATGCACCCCCTGGGCTAATACAATTATATAATTCCCTGCATAGGTTTGCTAGGATTGTCTCCTGATTGGTTGTAGGTAATTTTTGATTGCATTCAGCAGTATTAGCCCTGCTACATTTCAGGTATGCTAATATAGATATAAGAGATTTGTTATATACAAGTAGTAATGGGATGGCCTTGCCACTCATACATTTCCAATAGTTTTTCCATGTTTAGGAAGATTGTCAATTCTCCCTTGAAGTACTTCACTATATTATTGCCTACAATTGGAGAAGTTGGAAAGAGCGTTTGATTTGGACCCACGGCTTCAAAAGCAAAGGAAAAGCACAGTATTGACGTATAAGGGGGGGCACGAGTAAGAGTCTTACAATATATTGTAATGAATAAATCACACATGAATAAATATATACATAGCCATTTTCTAACTTAAAATGAATAGATAATATGGGGAAAACTACTGGATCTTTGGGAGAACAATGGCAATTTCTATATGCTGAATCCTTACAAGCTCGATGAGGAACGCCAATTGTATATGGCTCACAGTCTATTGAATCATGGTGTGTCTAATAAGCATTTAAGGAGATAAATAAATCACTCTGCGCCTAGCAAACTACATTATACTGCACACGTGTTATATAGATAAGGATTTGTATTACTAATACCTGGTTTGTTTCTGAGCAAAAATAAAACAATTATTATTATTATTATTATTATTATTATTATCACTGACCTTTATTTATATAGTGTGTCACATGTGGTTCACAGCGCCATACAGAGATTACTACTACATTGTTTCCCAGGACTGGTTTAATAAAGGGGCAACAGGACAGAGTGATTGGCCACAATCCTTGTTCCTTCCCACAAATGGTCTTGAAATCTCCACCATCTTCACCGGTCCCGGAGATGGGATCCTGTCATTATATAGAACATACTTTGTGCCTTTTCTTTGCACTTCTGAGGGAAAGAGTATTTGTAGACTCCAAGCAATGTAACAGTATATCCAGTAACTTATGTAATACCTATGTAACAGATTTAAAAAGATGTACCAAAGTATACCAAAACAGTATATAATACAATGGTAAAAGTAAGGCATCATACCCACTGCTGCCATTTACCACCTGAGTAAAAACTTTATCAACAAATGCATGTGAAAGAGGTTTGCATTTGACATGCGGTTTCCTCTGGTGTTTGTATTTAGTTAACACAACATAAAAGCCGGTGGGTATAAGTGTATTAGAAGGTGTCAGTGACTTCTCATATCCAACCATTTCACACAATGCAGGGCTTTATCCCATGTATGTTTGATGGGTAGTGATATTAGAGGGTGACATAAGATATGTTTAACATATATTTATACAGATGTTGACAATACCGGGCCTCTCTTGAATAATTCTATAATACGTTCCGCCCCCTAGATCACTTTTTTTTACATGCAAATGTTGGCAGGTAAGAGGTGGAGAGGTGCCCTCTTCAATGTTGCACTGAGCAAAGCATTCTCTGCGTAATACACCTATGTTTGGCAATGCACTGCATGTCAGCTGCTCGTAACACCAGTCCATAGGCAAACCGAGGGGGTTTCCTAGTGCCTGGAAGCCCCCCCGAAGCTTGAGGCACTGTATAGTTGAGGTGGCTGGACCCTGCCCCCGCTTCACACGGCTCTGTTTGAAAAGGGAGAGCTGCTTGCACCTAACAGTAGTGCATGCAGCATTGCCCATGTATATTATAGGGATAGGAAGAGTTGGAGAGCAGCCAAGCACTGTCTAATATTATAGCCACGCCCCCATGCACGCTGGTCACACCCACTGGTGGCATGGTGTGGAAACCCCCCTCTACAAATCCTGCGCTTGCCCCTGCAGTCATATAACGGATTTCATCACAAGGTTACAGTATTCTGCAGGAAGAAAGAGCGGCTGCTTTATTATGAATTGCTACATTTCCATCTATTCCCAAATAAACCTGTTACTTTAAAAATAGGGATAACTGCACTGTGAGATATTCCCTTGTCACCCTCCCAATCACGATATAGACTTAAGTTACTCTGCAACAGATTCAATCTTCAGCCCATCTGTAACCTTTACTACATGTTAAGATTTATCTTTTTATCTTCCATCCAAGTTACCACTAAAGTCTCTTCCCTTCTGTCATCCAGTGTTGTTCATTTAAATTTCTCTTGGATATGACACAGATCAGCTGTGATGTATGCATTGGATACAATTGTATCCACAGAGCAGGTCTGTGTCATATCCAAGAGCAAGGAAAATAAACAGCTTTGAGATATACAGATGGGAGTGATAAAGATATTGCAAATATTTAGAAAGAGATGCAGGTAAAAAAAAAGTTGTCTGAAGGTGGACAATCTTTTATGGAATAGGCATCACAACAATCTCTAATTAAAGCCATATAAGTTCCAATTTCATCAATACCTGTAATACCTCCTTTGAAAAATGGAATAGTTGAAGTAGAAAGTGCTTACTTATTTAAGCTCGCAGGTCCAATACATGTCAAGCATTTATAATTGAGCAATGTGTGTCAATCATTTAAAAATGTAAACCAAATATTGTCTTTGAAACAGGAAGTTTATTAGATTCCTCAGTTTCATGTCAGACTTACATGCTTTCCTGCATTCACAATTGTTCCATAATGCAATACCGTACATGCCGGGGTTTTATCTGTAAATCATCTTTAAGTATTTTCCATTATGTTTAACAAACTCTTAAGAACATACAAGAGGTGGTCAACTCGCAGTCAATAACATATTGCCTAAGGTTCAGTAAATGCAAAAATTAAATTTATTGTATTTAACCAATCCATAAAAAATGGACAATGTATAGCAATTTTTTTTAGGGGTTGTAGAGCCCAATTGCTGCTTCGGACAGTGGTCATCCAGTTCTAATCCAGTCTCCTTTTCTCAATTCTCCCGGTTGACCATCAAAAGCAACAATCGATGTTTAAATCATATGGTCCTTGTAACTCTGTTACTAAATTAATGCTTTTTTTTCTCTATTTTTTTTTTCCCGGGAGGAGAGAAACATGGAAACCCCTTTGTAAGTGGTTTGGCATGACGATAAAATAAATACCTATTTTATGTGCGTTCAATAAAATATCTTTTAGATTCTTTTTTTTATACAAAAAATATATGTAAAAAAATAAAACATTAAAGAGGCAAATTATGAAACTTCTTAAAAAGAAAACAACAAAAAACATGAGCTACAATATTAATCCAGTAGCAATGCATGTTCTAAAATATGGCTACAAGTCATACCCTGAGAATTAAGTGCTTTAAGCAACGAAAGATGCTATGTTTTGCATAGGGAGGTAGCAAGAAGCGGTAGGGGTAAAAGAAATCATAAGATGAGATGGCAAAAGAAAGTGTCATTTGAACTTAGCATTGTAAGAATCCTCCATTTCTTGGATACTGGAGGCGTCAGTTGAATCGTTGCTTGCAAGAATTCCAACCGACGAAAGACTTGAAATAAAGGAATTCATCCTTCTTGCATATCTATCTCTTATGTTGAAATAAGGTAGATCATTAAATTTATCTTTTGGCTCATCTTCGTTACACCCGTCCACATCTATTGCTTTCTGCTTTTGGTAGTACTTAGAAAATTTATTAAAAATGATTGTTATTGGAAGAGCAACCACTAATATACCACAAATAATGCAAACACTGCCGACGAGCTTTCCGTATAACGTGACTGGGTGGGTGTCACCGTAGCCAACTGTAGTCATGCTAATCGTAGCCCACCACCAGCAGGTCGGGATGTTTTGAAGAGGTGATAATTCATCGTCTTTTTCCAGGTAATAAACAAGGACTGAAAATATTGAAATCCCGACAGCCAAAAATAAAAGTAAAAGACCAACTTCATGGTAGCTGTGTCTTAAAGTGGCCCCTAAAGATCTCAAGCCAACTGAATGCCTCGCAAGCTTTAGAATACGAAATATCCTCATTAATCGTAGTATCTGGACAACCTTTCCCATGTTCTCTATGCCTGCATTCTCATCATCCTTGGTGTCCACAACCAAGGTGGCAAAAAATGGTATGATAGAGACAAAATCTATAATGTTCATGGGGTTTTTCCAGAATTTCTTCTGAGAGGGAGCTACTGCAAGTCGTATAACGAGTTCCGTGGTAAAAAAAACAATGCATATTATCTCCACCACTGCGAGGACCGGGTCTTCCAGTTCTCGGTCATTGTCATCTAGTTTTTGGAACTCTGGCATGCTATGGATGCACATGGCTACAATTGAAGTTAAGACGACACTTAATGAAGAAATAGCGAAAAGCTTGGCCGATAAAGAGAATGCAGGATTTTCCAGTCTGATCCATATTTTCCTTCGAAAGTTCCCAAATTTTAACGAATCAAATAGCTCCAGTTCCTTCTCAAAAACAGATGACTCGTCAGAAGACGAACCCACGCTCATGACATCACTTTTCTGATCCCAGTCCTTCTCCAAGATTGTTTCCTTTTTTTCTTGATATTTGTTGCTACAACAAGAATCGATGAACAATTCATTAATACCCCAGTATTCTATTTCTTGGCAAAAAGAGAACACACACAGTTCTTCCATTACGTGGAGTTTTCCCGTGTAGTAAAAGTTTAAGATGTATCTAAAGAGAGAAGGATTCCGGTCAAAGTAATATTCCTTGTCTGCAACATTGTAGTCATCGCAAAGTTCAAGTATGGCTTCTTCTGAATGGCAATTGAGCAGTTTTCCAAGTCTGGTGTGAGGGAACCTTAATAGAGTCCTCTGGGCCACTGATTGTTTGAAACCCCCAACGTTTAGGTTCACCTCTTCCTCATCATTTCTAGTTCTATGAAAGAATTCTCCATAAACCATCTTGACTCCTTGTGTCTTGCTGGAAACTGGAGTGGTTACATTTCACCTATGTGTAAAAATAACACATTAAATTTTACAAATATATAACATTTACAGAACAAACAAACACATTTTAACACATACGTATATGAAAGCAAGTGTATTAGTGAGCTAGATCATGTACATGAAACATCTCATGCATAACTACATCTCTCCAGCATGCTCTCTGTTCTATCCTTCAGAGAAAGCAGACACAGCTTACAGATGGTGGTGCTTCTTTGTCTTGCAATCCTACAAAGACAGAGCTTGTGAGATTGGCTAGAATTTCTCCAATGCAACAGAAATGCTCCATGAAAGCTGTAGTTTGATTAATACACATTGTGAAGACTGTGACTATACAGCCAGATAAAGCTGCCCATACACGGTGTGTTCCGTTGGCCAGTTTGGTTGTTTTAGACCAAATTGAACTCAAATTGATCCCATTCCCCTACAGGATCCTTTTCAAACTCCTTACCACCACTTACAAAGCTCTCTCCCAGTCTACTGCCCCCAATATCTCTAACCTCCTCACCATTCACACTCCTGCCCGCTCCCTGCGCTCAGTCAATGACCGTCGCCTCTCCTCCACTCTGATCACCTCTTCCCACTCCAGAATCCAAGACTTCTCCCGTGCTGCCATCCTGTACTGGAATGACCTCCCTCGCTCCATCCGTCTCTCTCCTACTCTGTGCTCCTTCAAATGGGCACTTAAAACTCACCTGTTACTCAAAGCCTACCAGCCATCCACTGCGGACACCTTGTGGCGCCTAACAAATAAATTAAAATAATAATAATAATAATAATAATACATTACTGCATATTGGTTCCTTAATGACCACAGATCCCATTTTATCAGATGGTTATTGGAACTTGCAAAAAGTGCTGTCAGACAATGATTGCGATCTAACTTCATACAGTCATCTTCAGATCGCATTAATTGTCAGGACAGTTGTGTCTAAATTGGAACTAGATCCGGCCTCTCTATGAGCCTGAACCATCAAGGCAGGCATTCTGAGCGCAACTTGCGTTTAGTATTATAGTATTAAACGCACGTATTTAGCCTTTGAGTAATCCAAATTCATCACGGTACGTGTGCTGTTGAAATCGGGGGCAGGTCTGCGTGCTCTACTACATAAGATGGATGCAGAATATGTCCAATAACGATATGGATCATAAATTTGGCAGAATGTACAGAAAAATCAAAAATAATGAATAAGTTTCACCTGTTATTAATGTGAGCATTAACGATAGAACAGATAACAAATAAAAAGAGTGTAAATATATTTACTAGGATGTTATTAATGTCTACTGAGCATAAAACACATTCTTACAGTTGCTCATGATTGCAAACACATGTTATACCACTGACTGACTGACTGTCATCACTACTAATTCGGACGTGGCTACGTGCGCTTGAGTTTAGCAATCCCCTACTGTAAATTGACTACGAAAAATGCCCCTTCCCCGCCCCGTGAGGCTGTAGTAAGTGTCCATTGTGTTCGAAGACGCAGCAATCAGGGCTGCGTACATGGGCGTATCTCCCGGTTCTGGGAATGATTTTGCGTACAATATGCTCAAAATCGGCAGATACATGCCTTGATGAATCAGGCCCTATGTGTAAAGAAGTGAGATCCTACAGTCTATGAGCACCTTAACAGACATGTTTGCTTACTTATACTGGTCTTCCCCTAAACAGACTCAAACCTCTGCAATCTATTTTGCACGCAGCGGCCAGATTGATTTTCCTTGCAACTCGTTCTTCCTCTGCTGAGTCACTCTGTCAGTCTCTACATTGGTTGGCTGTTTTTTACAGATTCCAATGTAAAATTCTTCTACTAACATACAAGGCCATCAACAAAACTGCACCAACATACATCTCCTCACTTGTCTCAAAATATCTCCCAACTCCATTCTGTGCAAGATCTGCGTCTCTCATCCACCCTCATTACATGTTCCCATTCCCGGTTACAGGACTTTTTTCGAGCTGCACCCACTCTGTGGAATTACCTCCATTCCACAATATAAAATTCTTCTACTAACTTACAAGGCCATCAACAAAACTGCACCAACATACATCTCCTCACTTGTCTCAAAATATCTCCCAACTCCATTCTGTGCAAGATCTGCGTCTCTCATCCACCCTCATTACATGTTCCCATTCCCGGTTACAGGACTTTTTTCGAGCTGCACCCACTCTGTGGAATTACCTCCATTCCACAATAAGACTTTCTTCTGGTCTACAAACTTTCAAGCTTTCTCTGAAAACCCACCTCTTCAGACAAGCTTATAATATTCCTCAACCACCATCTTAACCTCACTAGGGTACCCTATTACCACCGTTTAAACAATTCTCACTGACGCCAGACCAACATTTCTGTGTGACTGGATCACATAGCATACAAATCACTTTTTACCTTTGCAATCTGGCTGAACCAAGATGTAGTATGTAAATTTAACCTCATGTATCAGACTCCCATTGACCTATAGATTGTAAGCTTGCGAGCAGGGTCCTTTTAGCTTTTTGTCTGTTTTACCCAGTATTGTTTATTACTGTGTTTGTCCCCAATTGTAAAGCGCTACGGAATTTGCTGGCGCTATATAAATAAATGATGATGATCAGACCTCACTGATGTCCAATATCAGCTCTCACTTATGTGCAGTTGTCTGTAATCAAGGGATAGAAATTGTTCAGTCCTACTTAACTTTAAAGAAAAGCTGCACAGGAAAGTATGGATAAGACTGAACAGGGTATTTTGGCTTCATATATAAAATATTTAATTGCTGCGTTTAGTTTTTCATTTCATTTTAAAATCTTATATTGATTTAAATATACTTTAAATATAATTTTAAAAGCATATTGTTTTAAAACTAAACTGATGCTTCCACTTTAAATAAGCAGAAGTTTATTTTTATGGAGTTCTGATCTATAAGCATGAAATAACCTATAACTCCTTGTGTAATTACTATAAAAATTCTCCATACTTCACTGGTTTCCAATTTTTCCTTGATTGACATTTACTTACACTTTTTCCAGACCTCTGCTATAGAACACTGCGTCTTTTCAATGCTTTCATTATTTTTTAAAGGGTATTTGCACAAAGCACAGAGCCTTTCTTAAACTGTTGTCATGTTTTTTAACCTTTAATACAATGCCATAGCAAGTGAGATTCATGGCTGTTAACCTTCCTTTCACCTTCATAATGATAATATGTATTTCCATAAAAATACAACCCTTCCCTCATTTATCAATACCTTCTTTCTGTCCATAATTCCTCTTCTTTTAGTCTTATGACCTGAGGACATAGCTTAATACACGGCACAGGACTTGTCATGGTATATAACCTTTATGTTTTCCTAAAACAAGCAACCCTATGCTGGTACAGCATTTAAAGCAATGATGGGTAAAAGTTGGTCCTAGGGCCATATTCGGCCCTTTGAGCCTCCAAGCCCTGGGATTTTAAACATTGACAATTTTGATCTTTCTTGGTAAATAACTCCCATTACAATGCAATAGAATCCAAGAAATGAAAGAGTTTAAATTGGCAGATGTAGAGGTGAGCGATATTTTCATAACTGTTTTAGTAAATATTTCACAGGTTCTGGACTTGATCATAAAATGTAGCACTTTATAACTGCAGTGCCTAATTAGATCTTTAAATTAGTACATGTTTAATTATGGCCAAAAAGCCAAGTACAAAAATACAGGACATTCAAGAAGCATGAGTGCAAGAGTAACAAAAAATGAAGCATAATAATAGACATAAGACATAATAGGTAAGGTATGCTCGCAGTGCATGTCGGGCGTGACGTCATCACACCCGCCCGACATCCATTGCGGAGCGTGACGGATCAGGAGACCATGGAGGGAGTAGGATCGCCAGCTGACTGCAAGGTAAGTATTGTCTTTTTTTTTTCCAGGTTTTTTTTTTTTTTTGCTGCCTCCAACGGGCCCCCCTGGGCTGCAGGGCCCACATATATAATAATTTTTATTTTTTTTATATATATATATATATATATATATGTATATAGGGGCCCCGGTGCACTGCTGTGCCCGGGGGCCCAAGAAGTTGTTAAGAGGATCCTGTTCAGCAGCTAGGTTTTTAAGGAGTGTTTAAAACTTTGGAGGCTGGGGAACATCACAGGAGATGTTGGAGGTGGGATGTGATTGTCAGTGGGGAACTGAGACACCAGTTGTTAGCAGAGCGGAGACGGCCCAGACAAGTGTGGAGTGAGGTGAGTTTGGAGAAGCTGGGAGTGGATAAGTAGATGAGGGCTTTTTAGGTAAGGGTGAGAAGTTTGAATTGGATTATGTAGGTCAATGGTGTCGAAAGCAGCAGAGAGTTCCAAGAAGAACATGAATGAGAAGTGACTCTTGCACTTAGCAGAGACAATTGTTGATGAGTTTTAAAAAGTGTGTTTGGAACGGACACATGTTTTTATGCAAAACAATGCTTCCTTTTCCTTGCTAGAAAACATGTCAAAGCACATGATCATGCTACAAGACTGCGACATCTACTAATACATTCAGGTTTTGGAACAATGTGAAATTTACGGTAAAATTATACCAGCTGTAATTGAGAAACCATTGGAAGAAGAGAGGATGCACATTGGCAAGAACACTGTTACGTATGAATCCAAGCATTAATCTATGAAATAACAAACTGGAATATGTAATTATTCCAAAAGAACATACCTGATGGGCTCATTAAGTATTTGTAATTGCCAATTAGTTTTGTAGTGTTAAAATAAAGTTATATCGTTTAACAAATTAAAAAAAAAGTGTATTTAAAGGTTGAGGGGGGAAATGCCAGTGGATAGAGACAAGTTGAAGAGGTGCAGGCAGAGATTGAGGGAGCAGAAAAGGTAATGGAGGAGTGAGTCAAGGGGGAAGGTAGAGGGGGGAATACGACAGAAGAACATAGACATTGTCTCCAAAGTCGTGGGAGAACAGTGGGCGGCCTGAAGAAAGAGGGAGGTCGTGAATAAAGCTGGTGTGGAGGTTTATTGATGGAGAAGGTACATTTTGGTGAAGTGGGTGCCAAAATTGAGGGCTGTATGGGAGGAGGGCAAAGGTGGGGGGGGAGAAGAAAGAGTCGAAGTTGGTATAGAGGAAATTAGGGTTAGATGACTGTGTGCAAATAAGACACTTTAAGTAGGTTTGTTTAGTGAGAGAAACAGCAAAGCTGTAAGATAAAAAAAGAAATGAAGTGGAAGAAATCAGCTTTAGAGTGAAGTATTCAGCAGTATGGGAGCTTCTACCACACATAGTAAAACAAAATAGAATGCTGAGTTCAACTTCAATTGCCCTTGCAGCCCCTCTGCCTTGAGAAAAGGAACGGGAGCGTGCAAATGGAACTAAAGTACAGTAAGGAAAATGTGGACAATGCTTCTTAGCAGAGCCTGATTAAGACCCCATGGGGCCATAGGCAAGTTACTGCTTTGGGGCCCATTCCCACCCCTTCTATTTGTCAAAAAAAATACATGTAAAAATAGGCTGCAGTAATTTGGAACCTTCTATACTCACTGGGCCCTAAACAGAAGCCTAGGTTGCCTAATGTAATGCATAAATCAGCTCTGCATAGTTGACCAGGTCTCCAGATATACCTGTTTTAAGGGGGCAGCTAAGAGTGTGGGTTTTCCCTTGCAAAAGCAGACACCAGGGCTGGTCTGGTCACTATAACAATGAAACCTGCATCATGGAGTCCACCTGTTAAACTGCTTGGGTATGCTGGCACTTGTAAAAATACTAGCCTATGGTTGCTAGAGCATATACTGACACTTGTAGAACTACAAGTGCCAGTATGGCCTGGCATCCAGGGCCCATATAGTAAAGTACTAAACTAAACATTTATTTTAAAAAACAATTCACCTAATCCCTGTCTCCTCCTTATTCTAACCCTTAGGGATTTTAGGAATCTTCTTCTTTCCCTCTTCTTTTCTTCTTCGGAAATTCAGTGGTTACAAACCCCTCATATACGACACATAACTATCTCCTAGTGTAGCCGCTCTTGTGGACAGTCCCCTCAGACATTCGGCTCTGCTAGAAGGAATGTTCTCTGAGGGTTCTCTTTATCGCCTGCTTTTTCCAAAGGGACCCACATTTTTGTGTGTCTGATACCCCCAGGGAATTCAGCCCCGTACTGAACCACACTACGGGTTTCCCTGCTAGTGTGACCAGCCCCGTCTGCCACAGCACAGTGCTGATTATTGCTTTTGCTGGGGGATCTGACAATGTTATTCACCACACATTATCAGTTTCCATCCCAGGCTATGAGCACTGGTGGTCGGTTTTTTTTTTTTTGGGGTGGGGGGGTATAGGGCGATTTGGGGTTATCTTTTGTTTGTTTTAGGCAACATCATCAAGTTGATGCGCACTGGGGGCGTGGCTATAATATTAGACAGTGCATGGCTGCTCTCCAAATATTCCTATCCTATCCACATAATATGCATGGGCAATGTTGCGTGCACTACTGTTAGGTGCACGCAGCTCTCCCTTTTCAAGCAGAGCTCTGTGAAGCGGAGGAAGGGTCCAGCCACCTCAATTATACAGTGACCCAGGCTTGGAGAGGGATTTCCAGGCACTAGGAAACCCCCTGACGGTTTGCCTATGTTGATGTGGCCACACTATATTGAGTTTCACACATCTTAAGTAAGAGCACAATTTTGCTGCCCGCATTTTACGTGTATGTTTGGACCAGAAACTGCGCTTGACTCTACATGAGCCCTGTGGGTTTAGGTCTACTTTAAACTATATGCAAAATCATCTCAATATATTTCTTTACATTTTTTTACTAGCAATATTCTCAGCCATCATTTTATTTTATACCTTCTTACTGCCACTTAATTTTTCCTTTCCCCAAATTTTCACATTCCTTTCAGTATCATTATGTCCACTATTTACCTATCATGTCAACATCAATTGCTGTTAGTCCTTTATCACGTTATATTACGCATTTATATTTACTATAATTTGAAGAAAGAAATCTTGGGTTTAGCCCAACAAGCAAGGTTTGGATTACTCACGTGCCGCATCAGCACAGAACAGTGTGAATGACCTATAAGGTTTTAATAACAGTGTGTAAATCTCTGCCTTTGAATTTTGTGTCATTTGATAATTATCAATTGATCACTCCATAGGCAATCTGAATTTGTAATGTAATTACTTGATCACACACTGCTGAAATGGTGATTTCAGTTTCCCCAGAGGATGGGATTTATAAGGAGATCGCACAGTTGTTTCTTTACTTAGACAAGATTTTACAAAAGTTAAACTAGAGTAATTTTATAGTGGGAGCCGTCCTTTTGTCTATACCAAAGCTGAGCAAGTTCTCTTTAACCAGTATTTATGATGAAAACTACTTTTCATATTTTCATGTTTTGACAACTGAAAATAAAAGAAATAGAGAATCACCTCATAAAAACATCTGGTTTCCATTCTTTGATCCTCTAGATAATGATTCTGATGTGACAGAGTGAGATCAGTGTTTTCACACAGCAGGTTAGTCTGTGATTGTACAGCGATGCCACAGAAGGAGCACAAGTTTATCTGTAATTGATGGTGATGTCACAGTGCACTCGCACAATATTATGCGGAAGGTTAGTATGTGATTGGATAGTGATGTCACAGTGCACTTACACAGTTTATGTAGAAGTTAAGTCTATGGTATGTGATTGGATACTGATGTCACAGTGCACTCACACAGTTTATGTAGAAGTTAAGTCTATGGTATGTGATTGGATAGTGATGTCACAGTGCACTCACACAGTTTATGTGGAAGGTTAGTCTATGGTATGTAATTGGATTGTGATACCACAGTGCACTCACACAGTAGTATGTAGAAGGTTAGTCTATGGTAATTAATTGGGTGCTGATGTCACAGTGCACTCACACAATAGTATTTTGGAGGTTAGTCTATGTTATGTGATTGGATAGTGATGTCACAGTGCACTCACATAGTTAATGTAGGAGGTTAGTCTATGTTATGTGATTGGATAGTGATGTCGCAGTGCACTCACACAGTTTATGTAGAAGGTTAGTCTATGGTATGTGATTGTATAGTGATGCCTAATTACCTCTCAGATTACCTGTTGACCTAGTTAATTAACATGGTCTGCCAGCTAGTTAACTCAGACATTGTTCTGATTACAAACCAAATCTAAGCTGCACCTCATATTTGAGACAAATAGTAATTACCTAACTAACACAAGCAAAATGACTTCTGCTGTCCTGCTATTTTCACACAGTATTGCAATATTCTTTATATTTCTACTACATACAATATTGCAGGTAATAGCAAGGGCAAAATTTACCTAATAACATGAAATAATAATACACATAATACACCGATGCTCTGGTGTATATACTTAGACTGTGCCAAGGATTAAAAAGTACATTAAACTGTGAGAAACGGGTGATAAATTCAAAGTTCTCAGTCGGGTAGCAACCTGTTTCTTCACATTCCTTCCCCACTTTTTAAACTTGAGCCCGAGTCTCCTGCAGACACTGCAGATTTTATGCGGTCTCCCGCAAGGTGAGCCAATTTCCTGCTGGGCTGTGCGGAGCCTCCAGCGTTCACTTGTTGCTCCTTGTTATATTCTTATAGCATCGAGCATCTGTCAATTCCCAGAGCTTCTGCGGGAAGACTCGGTCTCCTGCTCCAGTAGCTACTCTGAGCCCTACTGACTTCATTTCCCTGGTTGTCTGGGTTCCTGTCTGGCTACGCCTCCACCTTCCCCAGTTCCCTTCTGCCCTGGGATTACTCATTTCTCCAGCCTGCGTCCGCTTATGGACTGACTTGTTGCAGGAATCTTGCTGCACACTATCTCCTACATGGACTACTGAAAGTAACATCACGCAGTCATCAATGTCCTGCTTTCTATGCTGCCTTCTCCCTTCCTGTGTATGACTGTTACTGTTGCAGCCCTGTCCTAACATATTCTTGCAGTCTGCACAGTTGGCTATTTAGCGGTCTACATCCCTAGCTAAAACTAACCACATGAATTGCTGTCTGAGCCTGGCTCGTGTTTTCCTTTTTCCTCAGTGATTGGTACCCCATTCCCATTGGGCCTGAGCTATGAACCGATCCCGATATTCGGGTAGGACTACCAACCTGTACTTGTGATTTGGGCTGGACACCGTATACAGTAATCCGTCCAACCAAGCACATTTATCCACCACCCCAGTCTTATATGACATGTCTGCTAGTGCCCACATCCCTTCTAGATCTGGATCTAGTAACTGGGCTTCTTGCAGTCTAGATTTATCCTCCTCCCCCAGGACTATCCCCCCCTCATGGTGGTCTTGGCTACTCACCCTCAGAGACCCGGATGGAAAAGAGAGGTTGCTGATATTCGGCTTTTACTGGTGTGTAGGGGTGGTTGTTCTTTCTCTGCCTGGAGCTCGCTTTTCTATGGGCATCTTTTCCAACAAAATAATTACTGATGTCTTACCCCAAATCATTGCCCAAAATCACCTCATTAGACAATCCCACCATAACTCCAACTTCCACCAGGTTGTTACAATGGCCCCAATGCAACTGGACTTGGGCTGTTGGAATCTCTGCCCATTGTCCATCCTCCATCCTAACTTTAAAGTATTTGTTGGTGATAATTCTTCTGGAATCCACCAATTCGGGCCGTACCAGGGTGATGGCTACCCCACAGTCCCTAAATTCTTGGGCTTTTCTGCCATCCACCCATACAGGTTTCAAGTGCATGTAAAGGCGTCCTTTTGTTTGCCTCATGCCAGCCACAGCATTGCAAGTGGCACTTACCCCCCTCTCCTCTGGCACATAAGGGAGGTAGTGGTTGTTTTTGTGGGGGTGGCTCTAGACAACAACCCCCGTGGGTGGGAAATGGTCTAATTGACCTCCTTTCCTGGGACAATCCTCTCAAAGATGCCCCCGGTATCCACATCGATGGCACCGCTTCCAGACTTGTCCTGAGTGTGGTATCGCTGGTCCTCGGTTGCCGGGACGCCTTGGGCCTTCACTCTGCCCCTTTTCTGTTTTTTCCCAGGACCGTGGGTTACACTTTGCCACCGAATCTTGAAGGCTGGGAAATATCTCAGTCAGCCCTGCTTTTGCCAGCTCAAGTCCTTTTCCCTGGATCCACTGACCGAGGACATGCTGCAGCTCTTTACGAAGCTGTCCATAGTCATAGATTCCACTATGCACTGCTGACTGGCCTGGGGTGGGGGATGTCTGTATGGTAGCTGCAATCTCCTGAATCATTACTGACTTGAAAGAGTAGGGCAAGGTCTGAGGGGTCCAGTCGCGGCTGATCCTCGGGCAGTGAGGTAGTATAGTAGCTCACCCCAGTCTCCTTGGACCATTCCCCCGCCACATCTGGAAAGTTCTCCTAACTTTCCTTAATGAAGTCCAGACAGTTTAGCACATATGAAACCCCTATCACTCAGCACCAATATACGAGGTTGCTCCTGGTCCTCACCCAACTCCTTGGCTTCCAGGATTTCTACAACATAAGTCCCAATTTGCTTGCTTCCACTGCTGGGATCTCTGCTATTTCCATCCTGCCCGCATCATAGAGTAGGCACAGATCCCATTTGCGTAGTTTTTCCACTAGTTGTGGCCTAAAGTCATCCTGGGTAGTGGCAATTTCCCTTGCTCGGCATAATCCTCGGAGTTCATCCAGTTTTAGGGAGTCATAGTTGTTCATGGATCACGTTTCTTGCAACTCCCCTGATAGGCTTCCTCTGGGTGCTGTGCAGCCCGTGTTGTGCTGTACCCACAAGGCTCTTGGACCGCAACCGTCCTTTCCAGCCATCCTGGTTCTTGCGACACCAGGTTGAGTGATCCCACTGCTGCCACCAAATGTGAGAATATCACCCTTACTGGGATGGCAGTTATCCTCTGTGGGATTCAACTCACTCGGGTAGACCAGAATATATCCAAAATAAGACTTTATTATGACAGCACACAAGATGTTCACAAGTTACAGGGTAAATGGTAACATATATCCTCCAGCAGCCTCTTGCAGTCAGCACTTCAAAGTAATAATCTCAGTCTCTTTCAGAGTCTTATCCTCCAGCAATATTACCACTGCCGATTAGCAAAATAGTTACAATGTCACCCAGCCTGGGATACTGACTCACACAGACCCTGTCCACAATGCCTGACCCAGAGTCCTTTTTGCTGATCTCTTGTACACCAGGATCCTCCAAGCTAGACTCCCTCCCTTGGCATTCTCCTCTCCCTATATTCTTCGCTGTACCCACAGGAAGAAGGGTCTCAAACCTCCCCCTTACAGCAAGGGTCTCTCAGTGAACACTTTAGCTGCTAGGCATGCTATCCCTGTTACCTTGATTATACAATGAAATGACTTGACTCAATTAGCTATTTTGGCTGGATACACTAAACATGGGGTTACATCAGGTAATGACACTGCACTCTTACATGAAATAAGACTTTTGGCACATTGTATTAGCAGTGTTACGCCATCTGAGTCTGTGATACATTTTAATACAATAACATTTATATTGATACATATTGATACATTTCACAATACTATGTCAGCCAGTATATTACTGTGGAGGCACATTGCATATCATCTAGAAGTTCTAACCTAATTACCCCTCACATTACCTGTTGACCTAGCTAATTAACATGGGCTGCCAGCTATTTAACTCAGACATTGTTCTGATTACAAACCAAATCTAAGCAGCACCTCATACAATAGACATTTGAGACAAATAGTAATTACATTAGCTAACACAAGCAAAATGACTTCTGCTGTCCTGTTATTTTCACACAGTATGGCAATATTCTTTATATTTCTACTACATACAATATTGCAGGTAGTAGCAAGGGAAAAATGTAACTAATAATATGTAATAATAATACACATAATACACCGATGCTGTGGTGTATATACTTAGACTGGGCCAAGGATTAAAAAAAGTACATTAAACTGTGAGAAACGGGTGATTAATACAAAGTTCTCAGTTAAGTAGCACCCCGTTTCCTCCCAGTATGTGATTGGATAGTGATGTCACAGTGCACTCACACATTATTATGTGGAAGGTTAGTATGTAATTGGATACTAATGTCACAGTGCACTCACACAGTTTATGTAGGAGGTTAGTCAATGGTATGTGATCGGATAGTGATGTCACAGTGCACTCACACAGTAGTGTGTAGGAGCTTAGTCTATGGTATGAGATTGGATAGTGATGTCACAGTGCACTCACACAGTTTATGTAGGAGGTTAGTCTATGGTATGTGATCGGATAGTGATGTCACAGTGCACTCACACAGTTTATGTAGGAGGTTAGTCTATGGTATGTGATCGGATAGTGATGTCACAGTGCACTCACACAGTTTATGTAGGAGGTTAGTCTATGGTATGAGATTGGATAGTGATGTCACAGTGCACTCACACAGTTTATGTAGGAGGTTAGTCTATGGTATGTGATCGGATAGTGATGTCACAGTGCACTCACACAGTTTATTTAGAAGGTTAGTCTATGGTATGTGATCGGATAGTGATGTCACAGTGCACTCACACAGTTTATGTAGGAGGTTAGTCTATGGTATGTGATTGTACAGTGATGTCACAGTGCACTCACACAGTTTATGTAGGAGGTTAGTCAATGGTATGTGATCGGTTAGTGATGTCACAGTGCACTCACACAGTAGTGTGTAGGAGCTTAGTCTATGGTATGTGATCGGATAGTGATGTCACAGTGCACTTATATATTTTATGTAGGAGCTTAGTCTACTGTTTGGACTGTGTGAACACTTCATTCTGGTGCTCTGATTTCATGATATCATTTGATCCTTCTTTGTCAAATTAATGTGGAAACAGAAGGCAACTTGTTCGGCCATCCGAAAAATATGATGTTGCCCACGGCTGAAGACCCTACCAGTGATCAGATGAAACCAAAAATTTTTATGTAGAAAAAAGGCTCCGGTAACCTGTAACACATACCAGCAGTATGTGCTTTACATATGGATGCCTCTTACCACTGTATCATCTGGTAATGTCCACAGCTTTAAAATCTCCACGAAAATTCATTGGCCTAGCTGTGCGCATACTGCATGCAGAGGTTAAGTGAATGCTACGTACAGTAGTAGTTCTTCATTCAAAGGGGCTGTGTGTCTTTTTGGAGGAATAGGAACCTGGCACAATGATGATAAAAATCATACTCATTTCTGGTAGAGCCCTTTCACTTATATTGAGTTACACCACATGACACTTATGACAGCAAAATGCCAATTACAGAGAAAAGCTTATTTTTGTTGAATAATTACAGAATTATTAGTCTGTCAGTGGTAATAAATGTCTCTGTAACGTGCAACATTTCTGCAATATATGTGGAAAAAACTATTCAAATTAGAGAGTAGCTAAGAGCTGGATGAAGATTGATTAGCTCTTCACTGGAATGTGAAAACAAGGAGAAAAGTACAAGAACCAATAAGAGCTGCTTGACTTATTAATGCTTTTTCCTGAGTACTGCACTAAAAGCCCAGGCAAAAAAAAAAAAAGCCTAATCCTCTTTGCTTTATGCTCCTAATGCATCAGGTCTGGTAGCTTCCTCTACTACAGACATCTCCAGATTTATTACATTTTTCGGGGATATATTTGCTTTCAAAATTGCATTGCCAAACTGCAGAATATTCCCTTCCTCAGTAAGGAACTTAAAGTGAACCCGTCATCGTCATACAATGGGCCTTGCTTACAAAACAGAGGAAAATCCTCTTCGGTGACTTCACAAGCTTTGATTTGCGCCGGAGTGCTTAGATTAGTTTGTGGGGCTAGATGGCATGGCATGCATGGGAGCAGGAGATTGTACCGGCCAACGGGAGGAGATGGGCAGAGCGAGGGTGATGCTTGCTGTGTGCGGAGTAGGCGCACCGCTACACCTTGTTTTGTGGAGCAGAGCCAAAACGATATTTTAGTTTGCAGAACCAGAATATTAAAATTAAATAAAGAAGGTGCATTTTAAGGAGTGTCCCTTGTTCTGAAGAAAGGATGCAGACCCGTTTTCACATGTTCTGAGTTGGCGGAGATGGGTTCTTGTCCTACACTTTTAATGTGACGCATATTACACCTTCCAATGGCACTTCAGCGGAGAAGAACATTTCATGGCGCACTGTACTCAGTTTAAAAAAAGCTTCAGACACAGAAGAGTAACACAATTGATACAGTTAAGTGAAGCACCTTCCCACACATTTAGGGCAGTGTCCTTTGTCTGATACAGCTGAAAAAGAAAGCTGAGATTACAATTATGTGAATTGCGGTGACATCACTGGTCCAGTCCATGTGTATGAATCAACCAATCCACTCAAAAATATTTTGCTCAATATGCATGGCCTATGGGCATTTGAGACCAAAGTTATAAGACTCCTTTCCCACCTGTCAGGATCTGCCTGCAAGCCCCTTCAATTGCATACTGCTTTGCCTGGCAGCTCCTGCCTTTTGGACTTTATAATTTGTTATATATAAATATTGTGGCAGTATCTCTATTCACCAGAGGTGCTGCTATTGTGCCTTCTTTGTTGTACTAGGGGTTAACCTTCTGATTTATTATCCCTTGCACCTGGGTGTGTCCCTACTTATACCAGTCACTCCCAGCATACATTGCTGGTTATTGTTGTCCCATGTTCTTGTTGATTTTTCATGCTTCTGTGCTTCTGGATTACCTGCTGCCTGGGATCTCTTCACTTCACCTGCTTACCAGCATCAGCTGTATACCTGGTAATACCTTCTGCATTTCCCTGCTATGCTGATTACTACTCCATCTGGTTTATACTTCCCAATAAACATCATGTGTTTCATCATATTCCTGGCTCTTTAGCTGTATTTCTGCACAGAAGTGTGACACCACCCTTGACTCCCTCTGTTTGGTGTAACATAAAATACCTCAGGAATGGGGACAGGGGCGTGGTCACATTTTGAATGGGGGGGTGGTCGCGATGGGGCATTTTTGGGAGGAAGCTGCAGTCTGCTCTTCAATTTGACTTGACAGCCTTCTCAGAACATGGTTTATATAATGTAATCTTGTAATACAGGCCAATCCATGTACAGTGAACATAGAACATCAAAGTGCAAACTGTAGTTAGTTCCCACCCAGCAGCTCCTGCAGGTCAGAGCGGTCAAATCGCAGGAGACCGCGAGTGAAACACTGTCACGCTCCCTAAAGTGCCCAAAGACATTATATAATGAAATAAAATATGCTTAAGTGGATAACCTCTGTAATGCCTTAAGTCAGAAAACTCATTTATATTGCTATATCAGCTGATACAAATGTAAAATATTTTTATTTAAATCCTCACTTCCTAAAAATGTCCCCCTATGCTTCCTACTTGAAGCCCAGCAAAAGAGACACAGTTTTTCCAGGAAGAGCCTACCCCATCCTTGGCTCGTTGGCTACCAGTCAACCTTCTCTTGGTGTACAGAAAAGAGTGGTTCAGGAGAGAGAGGCATTCGGCCTCTCATTGAGTTCTCAGTCATGTATTGTTTAGTGGGTTAACATCAGAGCTTTATTCCTGGACAGCAAACCAGAGCTATTGTCACACGGCGCTCATTCAGCTTCCATAACCGAAGACTAAGACACTCACCTGTGCCTCATTAAACAGACCTCAAGCCCTTAGTCTTGATCTGCACATGTGCAGACTGAGTACCTGTCTGTTTCTAGTAGAGATGGGCGGGCTCGGTTCCCCGAGAACCGAACCCACCCGAACTTTGCCTATCCGAGTACCGAGCCGAGCAGGCTCGGTACTCTCCCGCCCGCTCGGATTCCAAATCGAGGCCGAACGTCATTGTGACGTCGTCGGATCTCGGGGCTCGGTTATCGCGATATTTGAAAATTATAAATACCTGCCTCCATAGCAATCCATCGCCATTTGACAGAGGGAGAGAGCAGGGTGTAGTCACAGGCTGATTAGAGCAGGGACAGAGAATACAATTCCGATAACAATTCTGATTGATTACAATTCTGATTACAATTCTGATTACAATTCTGATAACAATTGATAGAGAAGAGAGGAGAATAGAGGAGTCTTTTTTTTCAATATTTGGCACTCCCAAGTGCTTTTGGGGTGTCCCCCATTCTTTTGCATTAATATTTCTGGCTGTCAAAAGTCATATTTGTCAGCAATATCTAAAACAATTTGTAGCACTACAAGTGCTTTGGGCTCAGAATGGATTCATAGCAGTGCAAATATGAGCAGAATGAGCAACCAGGTTCTGTCACCAGTCCTGATGGTAGTGTTCCCAGTACGTCATCTGGGCAAGGCGATGTCAAACTACACAGTGTTTTGAAATCAGTCCAAAAAACACACCCCAAAAAAAAATGTACTGTGTTGAACCGAAAAAGAAGTGTAACTGAGGAAAAGTTAAGTGCCAATAAATTTTTTTTTGCCAACATGCCATTCTACACACGCAGTGGCAAAGAGAGAATGAGGCCTTCACCTTTCTCTATTAGTGGCAGATCCAAAAATGTTACCGAGCCTACATGTGGTGCACAACTACTGTTACGCGTCAAAGCCAAGCTGCAAGATAACAGTAAGGCATTAGAGGATAATGTTTGCTCTGAATCACAAATGACACCAATCCCTGTGGAGAGTCCATCCAACAGTGGGATGTCTAATCGTGAGCATTCTGTTAGTGTACCCATAAAGAGGGACCCTTTCAGCAGTTCTGCTGATGTGTGCCTGAACAGCCCGAGTGTAGCCGGTGATACACAAATTGAGCATGCAACTATGGAAATAGAAGAGGATGAGGGGGAGATTTATGTAGGCGACGAGGGCGCTAATGAGGATGTTGATGAGGATGAGGTTGTTTGTGTAAGTCCTGCACCAGTGGCAGCAGTTCTGACATGTTACAGTCAGTCGAGGGAGGGACCTTAACCATCTTGGAACCTCGTCTATGTTACGCCATTTGACGAGAGTTCATGGCAAAGTGTTGGGAAAAGCTGAAAGTTCTTCCAAAAAAATTACAAGCACTCCATCATCAGCAAGGACCCTCCGCTCACCGACATCCCGACGGCTACAAAATACACCCACCACACCATCCTCATCAATATCCTGAGTAGCGCTCTGAGTTAGCCCAGCATCCCACTTATTAAGGCTGGATGACTCCTGCACTATTATTGATTCCTCTGAAGAAAGCATTAGTCCCACTGCTGCTGCTGTTGCTGCTGCTGGGGGTGAATCGTCAGCCTAGAGGAAGGCCCAAAAAAGAGCAGTCCTACATTTCAACAATTAACTGTGAAACAATCATTTGCTAGGGGAAGCAAATATGACAGCAGTCACACAGTCGCCAAGCGAATCACAGACGCCATGGCTGCCATGTTAGTGTTAGATCTGCGTCCAATATCCACAATAAACGCAGCTGGTTTTTCACAGTTAATTGAGGTTTTGTGTTCGCGTTACAGAATTCCATTGTGACACCATTTTTCCCGTAAAGCTATTCCACAACTCTACCAAAAAGTGTGTACAAATGTAGAGATTGCACTGAAAAATTCCATTCTGCCCACTGTCCACTTAACCACAGATATGTGGACAACTGGAAGTGGTCAAACCAAAGACTATATGACTGTGACAGCCCACTGGGTTGGTCATTCGCCTTCACCAGCAGGAACAGCAGCAGCATGTACACCACTACGTAACATTTGTCACAGGCAGGCCGCTCTTTGTATCACCGGCTTCACTAACAGGCATACAGCTGACAATTTGTTATGCAAACTAAGAGATGTGATTGATACATGGCTTATACCACTTGGACTCTCCCCAGGATATATCATTTCTGATAACGCCAACAATATAGTGCGAGCATTACAGCTGGGTGATTTCCAGCACATTCCCTGTTTTGCTCACACCATCAACTTGGTGGTGCAGAGCTTCCTACGAAATAACCGTGAGGTGCAGGATGTCAGGCCGATAGCCTCTTGAGAATAACAGGAACAGGACACTAACCGGTATTTGCGCTACTGAACTAACAGGTGCGGAGTCTAACGTACCCCTGGTATTCGCCAGGGACCCCCGCAAGGAGGTTTGGACTTCGCTGCACAGGGTACGCAGGTCGCGGTCCTGCTAGCCAGTTACCGGTGTAATGTAGAAAGGTCAAACGGTCCGGGTCAAGCCAAATCGGGAATACAAGGTACCAGGGAGAAACCAGAGGGATGGTCAACAAGCCGAGGTCGCAGAGCAATATGGGTCACACAGAACAAGGGATGGTCGACAAGCCGGGTCACAACGAGGAAGCAGGAATACTGGGAGCACACTCAGGAAACTGGAGAAAGGAGAACCAGGAACTCAGGGTAAGAAACCTGTTACTCTGGCACCCTAATGGTGCCAGAGACATGTTTAAATAGGGGCAGAGCTGCAGCTGATAGGAGGACTCAGGAGGTGGCACGCTGTGGTAAAGTAGCATCCCGTTGCCTAGCAACGTGACGGGAGCAGGGCGCATGCGCCCGACAGGCAGCTACAGGAAGCCGCAGCGGGTCTGCTGGCAACAGACCGCTCGGCGGAAGTCGGGTGTCCGTCCCCCTCTGACAGGAAACAGCGGGGACAGCAACTAACACAGGAGATGCTTTCGGTGGCCCGTAAGATTTCAGGCCATTTCAGGCATTCGGCCACAGCATGTAGGAGATTGCAGCAGCTCCAACAGCAGTTTAACTTGTCCTGCCACCAACTTAAGCAGGAGGTGGTAACTAGGTGGAATTCCACCCTGTACATGTGTGTAGAATTAATGAAGGACTACCTACCAGGAATTAAACTGTTTTTTTTGCTAATTTATTAGCTTTTCAATTACATTACTTATCCAAGAAACAGGTGGAGCACTAAATTTGGTTATTTTATGCACAAAAACATTGATTTTCCAACAAAATGGCAAAACAAAACCAAACAAAACCAAAACCAAAACCAAAACACGCAATGGCGGTTTTGCAAAACCAAAACCAAAACACGACGGTAATCTAGATCCAAAACCAAAACCAAAACACTGGTATTGGTTCCTGGTTCTGGCTCTAAACTTGAAAAGGCACTTCCTCCCTTTCCTCTAGGCCTGTTGATCAAGTTACCTGTCTGATTAGGTTCCTACCTATTCTGTGGGTCTCCACCTGGATTGTCAGTGCCTCTGCTGTGTGTCGCTGTTTCACGGGCTATACTGCTCAAGCTGCACCTGTCTCCGCTGTGTTGCCATTCCACGGGCTATACTACTCAAGCTGCACCTGTCTCCGCTGTGTTGCGGTTCCACGGGCTATACCGCTCAAGCTGCACCTGTCTCCGCTGTATTACTGTTCCACGGGCTGGATTGCTTAAGCTACACTTGGCTTTATCGTGCTGCTACTATAGGGGCCGTGCTGCTCAAGTTACATCTGACCCTATTGTGTTACCGCTCCACGGACTGCACCACTCAAGCTTCATCTATCTCCCCTGAATTACAGTTCCCAGGCGTCTCTTTTCAAACCGCACCAACTCCTATTTGTCGTGCTGCCTGATCCATCTACTCCGCATTTGCCTCTGTTGCTCAGTGGCATTACAGGTCGTATTATCTAAAGCTGCTTGTTCTTATCTACTCCTGCTGGCTGAACTGTTACTATTTCATCTATACATATAATGGCATAACAGGGTATCTCACTCTTGCTGCATCTACTGTGACTACATTGCTGTCTGGACTGCTACTTGTACCTCCTATATTGTGCTGCCTTATTGTGGTCTCATATACCTGCTGCATTACCATCTCTACTCTGTTGCTAGACTGTTCATGCTATTGCTATATTTGAATACTCCGACAATACCATTAATTGTATTCATTTATATTATATTGCCGGTGGCACTGCTCACCCTGTTCCTACATTCCTTGTATCAATATACTCAGACTGTTCTGTTGATCATTCAGTCATCATTAAATCGCTGATTGTACTTTTATCCTGCATCTGTTTTCTATCCGCTGTCTGGGTGTAGAACTTACAACATCATCAGTGTGCCTACGTTACACCAGTCACTATCACTCCCCTGGGCTTCTGCCCAACACTCCTGGTAGGGACCGCGACCTGCGGGCAAACGCCGCTAAATACAAGTCACCTTGCGGTGACCGCTGGTGAAGACCATTCGCCCGTTAGACTCCGCGCCCTGCTAGGGGTAACATCTGTTGGGCGGATCCAAGAGTCCACAATACGAAACCGTGACAGCTATACACAAAGTTCAGGGTATATTGGTTCCTTAAGTGGATAGTGTGAGACTTCCACCCTCCCCAGACACCAGCCAACACCAGACAGAATTTGAGCCCTTAAATAGGCCCAAACTACTCCCCTTTGTAGATTAAGTGTGTCATCCTCCTGATATCCAAGATGTTACCCTTTCCTCAGATGTAGCAGTTTCTCGCCCTGCCACAATCCCTAGTTAAAGCTAACTCCACCTAAAAATGATTTTTTAACCGGTTTGAACCTCCGTCTGTCAAGAAGCAATGCAGTCCTGGGATAAAAGGTGGATGTGTTTGCCTTGTACATTGTACAAGATTTGCCATCTCTAGCTTAGGGGAAGTACAGTCTATATATATATAAGGAGCGAACTTGTATTGGTTTCGGGTACTTTGGTTGGGCAAAATACCCTAGTTTGATTTCACAGTTCAAATACAGAAACATTACAATCTGCCATTACACATCTCTATCTAGACTGTGTAATTACTAAGGAACTTTCGCATTAACTGACAAGAATCAGTGTGCACTTGAAACCATTCTGTGGCCAATCAGGAAAATTGGGTCATTATTTAAAACCAGCCCATTCTGTCTAATTAATGGTATCCTTTGCCTTGGATTGATCCATACTCCTGAATCTGTTCCACCTGCCCTGACTTTGGTCTGTTCCTGGATTATGCTTAGCCTCTTCCTTGTCTGCCCCTGACTTTTCTAGAATAAGGACCCACTAAGCTTAGTGGTTAGCACTTCTGTCTCACAGCACTGGGGTCATGCGTTCATTTCCTGACCATGGCCTTAGCTGTGTGGAGTTTGTATGTTCTCCTTGTGTTTACGTGGGTTTCCTCTGGGTGCTCCAGTTTTCTCCCACACTCCAAAAACATACTGGTAGGTTAATTCTATAAAAAATACCCTTGTCTCTCTCTATTTGTGTCTATATTAGGGAGTTTAGACTGTAAGCTCCAATGCGGCAGGGACTGATGTGAGTTCTTTGTACAGCGCTTCTGAATTAGTTGCACTATACAAATAGCTGCTGCTGCTGCTGCTGATGATGATATTCCTGTTCTAGGTGCATGAATTTTATTGTGCAATGCCACCAAATATCCTTCCATTTCGACAAAGGCATGTAGTCTGATAGGAAACCTGATCCCTCAGTACCTACCCACCACTAACTTTTTGAGGAACTTGTAAAACAAAAAATGAACACAAATTTGTACTACTCTGCATGGACCTGTAGTGACATTGCGCTATGTGAGCATGCTTCCTGGCCTTTCCTCTAGTCTAACATTCTGGACTCAAGACTGTCCCAGTTTTTAAAGGATCCTCTGATTGCACATTCCTTCATCTCAGCATTATGAAGTGGACCCAAGGCTCGTAGAGGTGTCATCAATCAGTACAGCATACAATTTCAATTGCAGCATCTGTGGTAGCCTGCTGTCAACCTTCTCCGTATTCAGCAGGGCAACCAAATCGTAGGACAGTATACTTTTGAGTGTATCAAGGAGATTCATTGTGGCTCGATCCCACATAGGGTCTAACCACTACTAACCAATCAGAGCAGCTCTCTCACGCTATGCCCAATCACAGCGAAGCCACTCTGTATTGGTGAGCTGCTGACATGCTTCCTGATTTGTCAGTCACGTCAGGGATAAACAAGGAGTAAGTAAGAGTCATCCACGTGCACTTCCCTCAAACTGATCCTGCAAAGAATTAATTTAACTGTTACCGCTCCGGCCCATTATTGCCAAGGGTCTCGGCGAGAGTTTAATAATAAATCATAGCGATAGGTGCAACAGCCGGACTATTTCCTTGTATTAGTAAATTGACCCTAATGTGTTTGTTCTTAGGAACAACTATACTTAACAATTTATGGGACACTGCAATTTATTCCAAGTTCCCCAATGATACAACTGCAGAATTACAAAGGATTTTTGCTAAGTACATAAATCTTGGACAATGCCTTTGTTCCATAAGAGCCCTTGTTTATGGGGGCTCCCTAAGGAGCTACATTAAACATTCAGGCAACAGTGGAATGTTAAAGAGAGCAAAGAATTCTGCATTTTTTTACTTTTTCACACTGATATCTGCTCTAGTTCTCTTCTGCATGACGGCAAAAAAATCAATATGGACATAGCCTTACTTGTATGGGGTATCTAATACTTTAATAAAGGTGGAAGAGAGAGGGTTACAAATCTTTGAGGAAGGAGATCCAAGCGTGCAGACAGACCATGCTTTCAATTGTTTTTTTTTTTTTTAAGTTTGCAATGATCAGAAGAAATAGGTAAATGTATTGCTTAATTGTTGACCAAGAAACATGGTAATTTGTCATGTGATAATAGGTGTCCACTTTTATTGGATCTGCATGTTAAAATGACAGAGTCTGAGGAGATAGGCGGATTGAGGCTCTCCTAGCTAAATACAAGCTGGGCTCATGACTGAACCTCAAATTGTGCCCACATGCAAAAATTAGATGGTTTTGTGGCACAATATATTTAAATGAACTTCAAGGACCACATTGTTGTGCACATTCCCAGATTTACAAGCAGCTGCAGTGCCTCTTTCTGTCTCCAGTTTCCTCTCATGCGGTTACTTCCTCCCTACCTTTTATTATGCAGTGTGAATCAATGATAATAGTAGGTACCCAAATCTGAACTTCATATACCAGGCATGGCCTAACAAATAATATAGAAAGGTGTAAAACTATATTTGAATTTCATACATCCATAGTTGACAGCTGTCTCTAATTTCCAGGGACAGTTCCAGGTTTTAGAGATGGGTCCCTGGAAATGTCCCTATTTCTCAGTAATGATCATCTGCAGAGTGCAGGTTCCTCTAATTTTGTATACTGCATGCACTTCTCAGTATCTATTGTTATTCTCTGGAAATTAAAAGTTAATACTTATAGAAAAGGAGTGTTTAAAATACAATTTTTTTAATATATGCCCTGCAAAGATGTCATGATGTGGATTGTAGGGCACCAAGGATCACCTAGATCGGGACTGGCCACCCTGTGTCTCTCCAGGTGTTCTAAAACTGCATATCCCAGCATGGTTTGCCAACTTTCAGCTGATTAGCTACTGGCAAAGCATGCTGGGGTATGTAGTTTCATAACACCTGGAGAGCCAAAGGTTGGCCAAGCCTGATCTAGACAGTACTATGTGTGACGTGCTGAGACACACCTAGGTCAGTATCAAGTGCCTGGCATCTATTTTAAAATGCTGCAACTATGATGTATCCATACAACCTTTTTATGCATACTGGGATTATATTTTTGGCCCTTATATCTAACTATATTTGTTTTTCCTGTATCTAAACTAGTGTTTCTCAAACCCAGTCCTCAGGGCCCCCTAATAGTGCAGGTTTTCCAGGTCACAATTGAAATTATTAGAACCACCTGTGGATCTTTCAAACTGTGTCAGTCAGTAATGAATACACCTGTGCTCCAGCAAGGAGATATGGAAAACCTGCATTGTTAGGGGACCCTGAGGACTGGGTTTGGGAAACACTGATCTATACAACGTGTTTATGCATGCCAGGATTGTATTTTTTGCCCTTGGAGTACCAGGCCCATACGGAGCAGTATATAGCAGAATAGGACATTCCAGAGCCATAGATGGTAAAACAAAGCACTAAACAACAGCACAAGGTATGAGGAGGGTAGTATATAATCTGGGGCCCCTGAGACTGGCAGTGTCATTTACACTTGTCTTACATTGGAGTAATACATATACACACATACACCAATCACTAGTGATCTTATACACAAGGCTGCATTTCAGTTCATTCTAAAAAGAAATTCCTGACATCGGGTGCCAGATGGACAATTAAAATAAGCAAAGAATGCTCACATAGGGATTTAGGGATTTTTCCTATGACGCATACGGTTAAAAGTCAAAACACAATTATTAATGAATTTCTACCTCTCATTTCTGATTACAAAAATAAAGCGATGAACACAGAACAGGATTAGAGCAACTGAATGTAATAAACCCTTTTTCTTGACAGAAAGTTGGTTTTCTATTCTTTGTCTTTGACTTGGGGCCACTGTGTGAATGTTACAATGCAAGGGGTAAAAACTAGTTTTCTGTTTTGCACATAAGTTAAATACTGACTGTTTTTTCATGTAGCACACAAATACTTGATATCTTATTTGCACACTGAAATTTAAAGTTGATATCTGTGTGCTACATGAAAAAACAGTCAGTATTTAACTTATGTGCAAAACAGAAAACTAGTTTTTACCCCTTGCATTGTAACATGGTTTTGTCCAGGAGACTTAATTTAAGATCCTTAATGAATCAGGCCCTGGTTACTATAATTAGGGGGAACCACTATATTGTATGTCTCCTAAAAAATACTTGCTAGGCCTACTTGGCTACTGCAGGGGATGGTTATGAGAGGGCGGGTAGCATTGCCCCCCTTTGCACTTTGGTGAAATTAGTAGAGGTCTTCCTAACCATTTTCCTATTACATAGGAAAACAACTAGTTGCCATACCTTATATACCTGAATTAATAACTCTATCCGCTTTCAGTACCAGGGTAGCAAGAGCTAAACTTACTCTTACCATTCTCAATGGTCATCTTAACAGCTTGTCAGCAGCCTACTTCGTGGCCAGTCATGGCAGTGCCACACCATAGATTGCCATGATGGAGTTGCTACCCAACAAAGACGTGGGACTAGATTTACTAAAGAGCGGTTTGCTCAAACCGCCATTTTTCGGCGGTTTCTTTACTAAAGCCCAAACCGCTGTTAATATGGCCAGAATTGACATTTTTCAAAACCACTACTTGACAACTCAGTATCCTGTCTTCAATAATGATTAACACACAATCAGATGGATTTACTAAGCTGGGGTTTTCAAAACCGCCACCAAACCACCACTGAAACGGCCAAAATAAAAGAGGTGGTTGTGAATGGGGAGAATGATCCATCAGTTTACTGTTGGAGCTATTTTGTCATTCAGAACATAAGAGGAAGCACCATTGACATCTAAATTATTTAGGCAATCATTAATTTTTGATTATTAATTTGATATTAACTTATGAGGGAATTTTTGTTTTTTTCTTTTTCTAAGGGGACACTATTATAGCATTATATTATGTGAGAAATGTGAATATATTAATATTATTAACTGATTGTTAAGGGTGGATATAATTATTTATGTTGCACAATTTGTCATTACATAGTGCCAGAATAATATAATAATTAAATAATTTTGTCCCCTTAATATAGCAAAAAAAAAATTCCTCTCATAAGTTAATATTAAATTAATTTTGCCCCTTAATCAATCAATAAATGATTGCCCAAATAATTTAAATGTCAATGGTGCTTTCTCTTATGTTCTGAATGGCAGAATAGTTCAAACAGCATGTTTGAGCTATCAAGTAATTCTGAAGAAGGTATTAAAACTGTCCTGTCCTATCTTTTGGATGGCGGTTTAGCTATTTCAATCCGCCATACATCGCCATTCATTTTACATTGAAGACTCAAACCACCCTACAGTAAATGCGGCGGTTTGGCCCACTAAACCGCCGGCGATGGGTTCGTAACTCGATTCTTAGTTAATCTGGCCCTTGAAGTTGAGTTGTTGGAAATGTTGACATTCTGTTCAATGTTGATTTCAGAATTTCACTGCACAAACATTGAACCATGGAGTTCAGGATTGTACTATCACACCATTCCATGACTAACATTGTTTTCTACCACAACGTTACTGTACACAATTGTCAGCCAATATAAGATTTATTTTTTTATCCACTTTGAACACAACACTAATTTTCACCATTTACTTGCGCTACAAAAAGCAACCTCTATATTTTATTGCTCAAGAATGGAGGAATTTGGTTTCTGTGAAGAAAGTTTTGTGCCTTGGACATGTCCACAAAGGTTACGTCCAACTGGACCCCTTTACTTGAGACATAAAACCAGAGGTTGATTACTTGTGGTGTTTTAGACTCATTTTTCAAAAGTGCGGGGACATTAACATTATTTGCTGCATATATAAAATCAATTGCTTGTCTACAAATTTAGGCCTTGCGTCCTGGGGTATAGCCTATCTGATCAGGTGTACCAGTTAGGTAAGCCGCTAAGGCAATGGCAGTGAAATGTGGAGGGTTGAGTCCAACCCTCAATTTGGTGTATTATGATTCTGAGGATTGAGAGTTTGTCAATTTTGGTTCAGCATCCCTTTTAAAATTAGTATAGCACATAACCAGATTCTAGCTGCATTACATTGATATTAGAACAATCTACTGATGGAGAGAAAATAATTATGACAACATTTCTGATTGAAAAAGTAGGACACATTAGACTATGCCCTGAGCTACCCAAATCACTACCAGATTCAGCCACGCTACTTTATTTCCCACAAGGCTAAGACCTTTTAGTTCCTGAAAATCGGGACTGTCTGCAAAAAGCAGGAGTGTTGGTAGGTATGTATTATTTATGATATTAGTATAGGGACTGTCAAAGTCAGTAAATTGGATAAAGTAATTTAAATTAAAATCGAGCAAACTTGGTTGTCTTTGTCTGAAAAGATGCGTATGGCACGCTACAGCGTGGAAGGGTGTACGCAGCCGCAACACGTGGCAGCAACAGTATTTACGCTTTTACATACATTCGCACCAACACACACATTTGTAAAATAGCACACATTAATAGTAGTTGCAACACATAGTTATTTATGTCGAAATATAGTAGTGTTTATGTGTAATATTATAAGTTATATGCATATTAGTGATACATATGGTTCAGGTTAAAAGAAATGTGTCATGTCTAATATCATATTAATCCCCTTTACATCAGCAGCTGTTCGGTGCATTCGGCGAAGAGATCGCACATTGCATACTCTAGTTATTGATGTCAGGGAATAAACCTTTAATATGATATTAACTGTCAAATGCTAATAGACTGATTGTAATTGGAGTGTGGCGGGAAGAACAGAGCAGTTTGGTGGGAAGAACAGAGCTCATCCCCTGGAGAGACCCCCACCTTTGGACTCCTTAGATTGAATCAGCCTATGATGTGTAACCCCCTGGACCCTCCTGATGCCTGGACCAATAGAAGCAAGCTATACCACCTGCATTGTTTCACTGTATCTCTGTTTGCATATAAGCAGTAGCTTTCATGTAGTGTTCAGTCACCTTGACCACAGACTTCAGGATTGAATGACTGTTCACTGGATCCAGAGCGCCTGCGATAAGTAACGGCTGTATTTACTATTATTTCGCTTGAATTATTCTGCTACTTTTTGAGAATAAATAATTGTGCGTTGAAAACACAAATTGAGATTCGACAATCGTTATTGGATAGCGACAAAATGCTCATAACAGGACTTGTCTAGAGTGGGGTCACAGTAACAATGCAGTTGGGCTTCATGATAATTTAGTGCCTAGTATGGACTTTTTCAAGTGTGAATCTGCCCTTGTGATTATATTAATAATATACTCAATCACTGTAGAGTAGTAGCTGGTACTTCTTAAATAATCCACCCCTTCTCTTTGTACAATCAATACAAAAAAATAGTTAAACCTGTTTCTTTCTGAACAGTTTTTAAGGAAATATACTTACATCTCAGGTCACAGTAATAATAACCTATATGCAGTACAGCATGTGTCAGTGAGTACAGACCTTATAATTATTGAACACTCCTGGGTCTGGATTATAAGGAGACTTATTATAAGAACACTCCTGGGTCTGCATGCACAGAAATCTGTGTCGTTAGTATTTGAAATAAAGTGACTTTGTGATTCCTACAACCCTTTCTGCTAAGATTCCACACCATCCACTTAAAACTGGACACATATTAAAGAAGCACTCTCCAGTTATTTATTTTTTTATTTTATAGATTACCCCTCTAACTACAAGTGGGGCTAAATTCCTATGATCACAGCAGCTTCCAAGTATTTCACTCCTGTCTGTAGCGATAATGCTGGGCAACGGGGAGAAGCTTAAAATAGTATACCCCCAATGTGGTGTTTTGCCAAGCCACAACAGCTGTCCAATCAGGGTTGTCAAAACACTGCGTTAAGTTCTGCATTCTTAGAAAATGCATGTTCTTTAGAAATGACTGGTGCCAGCATGGGTAGGTAACCTGGTAAGTTCAGGGTCCTGGACACTTGGAAACCCAGGGGTTTACACCCCAAGGGGCATATATTTAATTGTTGGTGGAAACGCCGAAAATTACCGTTATTACGGCAATAGTGTGCGGGAAAAAACGTTATTACGGTAATTTTCTCGCTGGATTTCAGCTCACAGCTCCCTGAGCTGCGAGCTGAAATCCAGCTAACTACTACCATAATAACGGTGGTAGTTTTTAAGCGGCGGGGAATCCGGACAATTAAATACGCTACTAAGATCAAAAAAACAAATAAGGCACAGATCACAGCAGCACGGTGGCTTAGTGGTTAGCACTTCTGCCTCACAGCACTGTTTTCATGAGTTCAATTCCCGACCATGGATTTATCTGTGTGGAGTTTGTATGTTCTCCCTGTGTATGTGTGGGTTTCCTCCAAATGCTCTGGTTTCCTCCCACAATCCAAAAACATACTAGTAGGTTAATTGGCCGCTATCAAAAATTGGCCCTAGTCTGTGTGTGTGTATATGTTGGGGAATTTAGATTGTAAGCTCAAATGGGGCAAGGATTGATGTGAATGAGTTATCTGTACAGCGCTGCGGAATTAGTGGCGCTATATAAATAAATGATGATGATGATGATGATGCTCAGATACTTGGCACTGAGTAACAAATGTATCTTAACTACCTTCAAAGCAACCATGCGGGTAATGTAATTCACACTTGGAAATGGCTGACTGGGGAACTGTATTTACGAGATATGAGCTACACATCTTCACATTTGGTTTTGGAAAAGACTAATGGCTCAATGTTATAAAAATCATTGTGATTAATGTCAGACTTAACACAATAAGCAAGATCACCAAGATTAGCAGACCGTGGCCTTTATGTTCGGGCCTCAAGGATTCAAACCATGAATCTGTACTTAACTTTACTAAAAATGATAAAAGAAGAAGGAATGTAAAGAAAGAAAAACTTATTGTGTACTCAACTGGATAATATATTCCTAAAAGCTAAAACAATTAGTGTCGGTAACAAGAAACAAAACTTAAGTAAAAAAGAAAGATACTTTTTACTAGAGATGGGCGGGCTCGGTTCCCCGAGAACCGAACCCACCCGAATTTCGCCTATCCGAGTACCAAGCCGAGCAGGCTCGGTACTCCCCCGCCCGCTCGGAATCCAAATCGAGGCCGAACGTCATTGTGACGTCGTCGGATCTCGGCGCTCGGTTCTCGCGATACTTAAAGATTATAAATACACGCCTCCACAGCAATCCATCGCCATTTGACAGAGGGAGAGAGCAGGGTGTAGTCACAGGCTGATTAGAGCAGGGACAGAGAATACAATATTCTGATTCCAATTGTGCTAACAAAAATCGCTATAGAAGAGAGGAGGATAGAGAGGTTTGTTTTTTTTTCAATATTTGGCACTCAAAGTGTTTTTTGGGTGTCCCCCATTTTGCCTAAATATTTCTGGCTGTCAAAATTACTATCTGTCAGCAGATTAACCAAATAATTTTTAGCACTCCACAGTGCTTTTGGGGTGTCCCCCATAATTGTGCATAAATATTTCTGGCTGTCAAAAGTCATATTTGTCAGCAGTATCTACCAAATAATTTTTAGCACTCTCAGGTGCTTTTGGGGTGTCCCCCATAATTGTGCATAAATATTTCTGGCTGTCCAAAGTATTATCTATCAGCAGATTTACCAATTAGTTTTTAGCACTCCCCAGTGCTTCTGGGGTGTCCCCCATAATTGTGCATAAATATTTCTGGCTTTCAAAAGTCATATTTGTCAGCAGTATCTACCAAATAATTTTTAGCACTCCCCAGTGCTTTTGGGGTGTCCCCCATAATTGTGCATAAATATTTCTGGCTGTCAAAAGTCATATTTGTCAGCAGTATCTACTAAATAATTTTTAGCACTACAAGTGCTTTGGGCTCAGAATGGATTCAAAGCAGTCCACATATGAGCAGAATGAGCAACCAGGTTCTGTCACCAGTCCTGATGGTAGTGTTCCCAGTACATCATCTGAGCAATGCGATGTGAAACTACACAATGTTGCGAAATCAGTCCAAAAAACACACACCAAAAAAATATTTACTGTGTTGAAGCGAAAAAGAAGTGTAACTGAGGAAAAGTTAAGTGCCGATAAAAAAAAAATGCCAACATGCCATTCTACACACGCAGTGGCAAAGAGAGAATGAAGCCTTCAACTTACTCTATTAGTGGCAGTTTCAAAAAAGTTACCGAGCCTACAATTGGTGCACAACTACTGTTACGCGTCAAAGCCAAGCTGCAAGATAAGAGTAAGGCATTAGAGGATAATGTTTGCTCTGATTCACAAATGACACCAATCCCTGTGGAGAGTCCATCCAATAGTGGGATGTCTAATCGTGAGCATTCTGTTAGTGTGCCCATAAAGAAGGGACCTTTCAGCAGTTCTGCTGATGTGTGCCTTAATAGCCCGAGTGTAGCTGGTGAATGACAAATTGAGGATGCCACTTTGGAATTAGAAGAGGATGAGGGGGAGATTTGTGTAGGCGACGAGGGCGCTAGTGTGGATGAGGATGAGGTTGTTTGTGTAAGTCCTGCACCAGTGGCAGCAGTTCTGGCACGTGACAAGAAAAAGGCCATTGTCATGCCTGGGCATAAAACAAAAAAATCCACTTCTTATGTGTGGAATTATTTCTCCCCAAATCCAGACAACAATTGTATAGCCATTTGTAGTGTATGTCAAGCCACAGTCAGTCGAGGGAGGGACCTTAACCATCTTGGAACCTCGTCTATGTTACGCCATTTATCGAGAGTTCATGGCAAAGTGTTGGGAAAAGCTGAAAGTTCTTTCAAAAAAATTACATGCACTCCATCATCAGCTAGGACCCTCCGGTCACCGACATCCCGACGGCTACAAAATACACCCACCACACCATCCTCATGAATATCCTCAGTAGCGCTCGGAGTTAGCCCGGCATCCCACTTATTAAGGCTGGATGACTCCTGCACTATTATTGATTCCTCTGAAGAAAGCGTTAGTCCCACTGCTGCTGCTGTTGCTGGTGGTGAATCGTCAGCCCAGAGGCAGGTCAAGAAAATGAGCAGTCCTACATTTCAGCAATTAACTGTGAAACAATCATTTGCTAGGGGAAGCAAATATGACAGCAGTCACCCAGTTGCCAAGCGAATCACAGACGCCATGGCTGCAATGTTAGTGTTAGATCTGCATCCAATCTCCACAATAAACGCAGCTGGTTTTTCACAGTTAATTGAGGTTTTGTGTTCGCGTTACAGAATTCCATCGCGACACCATTTCTCCCATAAAGCAATTCCACAACTATACCAAAAAATGTGTAAAAATGTAGAGATTGCGCTGAAAAATGCCATTCTGCCCACTGTCCACTTAACCACAGATATGTGGACAAGTGGAAGTGGCCAAACCAAAGACTATATGACTGTGACAACCCACTGGGTTGGTCATTCACCTTCACCAGCAGGAACAGCAGCAGCATTTACACCACTACGTAACATTTGTCACAGGCAGGCCACTCTTTGTATCACCGGCTTCACTAACAGGCATACAGCTGACAATTTGTTACGCAAACTAAGAGATGTGATTGATACATGGCTTATACCACTTGGACTCTCCGCAGGATATGTCATTTCTGATAACGCCAACAATATAGTGTGAGCATTACAGCTGGGTGATTTCCAACACATTCCCTGTTTTGCTCACACCATCAACTTGGTGGTGCAGAGCTTCCTACGAAATAACCGTGAGGTGCAGGAGATGCTTTCGGTGGCCTGTAAAATTTCAGGCCATTTCAGGCATTCAGCCACAGCATGTAGGAGATTACAGCAGCTCCAAGAGCAGTTTAACTTGCCCTGCCACCAACTTAAGCAAGAGGTGGTAACTAGGTGGAATTCCACCCTGTACATGCTTCAGAGGATGGAGGAACAGCGCAAAGCCATCCAAGCATACTGCACAAGTCATGACATTGGGAAAGGAGAGGGGATGTATTTCACTTTTGCACAGTGGGGAATCCTTTCAGTCCTGTGCAAGGTGCTGAAACCATCTGAAGTTGTGACATGTGAGGTGACTGCTAGTTTGAGCCAAGTCATTCCTTTAATTAGACTATTGGAAAAGCAGACTGAGAAACTGAAGGAGGAGCTGAAAGCAAGCAATTCAGCAAAGTATGTTGGCCTTGTCGATCAAGTACTTCATTCGTTTCACAATGATCCTCGAGTTATTAAGATCTTGAACTCGGATCAGTACGTTTTGGCCACTGTGCTTGATCCAAGGTTTAAGACCTACATTGAGTCTTCACTTGTAAATGAGCGAGATGTGAACTTTTGCAAGGAGCTATTGCTCAGCAAGTTGGCCGCTGAACTGGCCTTAGGCTTGACGACGTGTCCTCCTTCACTTTCTCAAGCTGCTGTGCTTGTAAAAAATGAAATTTCCCAAAAAGAAGCAGGGAAGACGCAGGGGGCAGACCAGAACAATTTAACATCTGGGCTGGTTTGAAGGATTTTTCAAAAAAATGTGTCACCTTGCTTATAACTCCATCCAATACGAGTATAAACATGCAAAGGATGGTGGAGGATTATTTTCAAGAGGTAAATTGAAATGTCAGACAGTCCCTTTCCTTACTGGGAGGAAAAGCAGGCCATTTGGAAACCCATGTACAAACTTGCTGTGCAATACCTAAGCTGCCCACCCTCCAGTGTGTACTCTGAACGAGTGTTCAGCACAGCAGGGAACTTAGTCAGTGATCGCTGTCGAAGGTTACTTTAAAAAAATGTGGAGAAAATTATGTTTATAAAAATGAACTACATCTTCCACGAGGAAGGCATTCACCATCCAAGACATCCAAGCACTGACTGTTCTCTAATGGCGGATTCAAGCGGCGATGAATTGATAGTCTGTGATGATGACGTACACACTGATGAGGGTGAGGATGAAGCTGAAGATGATGATGATAACATATTTTTAAAACTTTCTATGCAAGTGTAGGGTGCAATCTACCCCCAAAGAGGAAAGGGACTTGTGGCATTTCCATATCACGTACCGTCTTGAAAGGCTGCTGTTTGGGCAATTTCTCCTTAAGGGTAGGGTGTCATAGACAGAGTGACCCCAAACTGGCTTTGTCTATTTCTCTTAATATTGTACAGTCTATAACGGCCGAATTTTTTGATATTTTCGACAAGTGGAGGGGGGTCTATAGAGACAGAAACTAGAGATGGGCGGGTCCGGTTCTCCGAGAACCGAACCCACCCGAACTTTGGGTATCCGAGTACCGAGCTGAGCAGCTCGGTACTCTCCCGCCCATTCCGAATCCAAATCGAGGCCGAACGTCATTGTGACGTCGTCGGATCTCGGGGCTCGGTTCTCGCGATACTTCAACTTTATAAATACACGCCTCCACAGCAATCCATCGCCATTTGACAGAGGGAGAGAGCAGGGTGTAGTCATAGGCTAATTAGAGCAGGGACAGAGAATACAATATTGTTCTTGCAATTGCTCTAACCAAAATCGCTAGTGCAGAGAGGAGGATAGAGGTTTATTATTTTTTCTTCATATTTGGCACTCCCCAGCGCTTTTGGGGTGTCCCCCATAATTGTGCATAAATATTTCTGGCTGTCAAAAGTCATATCTGTCAGCAGTATCTACTAAATAATTTTTAGCACTCCTCAGTGCTTTTGGGGTGTCCTCCCTAATTGTGCATTAATATTTCTGGCTGTCAAAAGTCATATCTGTCAGCAGTATCTACTAAATAATTTGTAGCACTCCTCAGTGCTTTTGGGGTGTCCTCCTTAATTGTGCATTAATATTTCTGGCTGTCAAAAGTCATATCTGTCAGCAGTATCTACTAAATAATTTTTAGCACTCCTCAGTGCTTTTGGGGTGTCCTCCCTAATTGTGCATTAATATTTCTGGCTGTCAAAAGTCATATCTGTCAGCAGTATCTACTAAATAATTTGTAGCACACCTCAGTGCTTTTGGGGTGTCCTCCCTAATTGTGCATTAATATTTCTGGCTGTCAAAAGTCATATCTGTCAGCAGTATCTACTAAATAATTTTTAGCACTCCTCAGTGCTTTTCGGGTGTCCTTCCTAATTGTGCATTAATATTTCTGGCTGTCAAAAGTCATTTCTGTCAGCAGTATCTACTAAATAATTTGTAGCACTCCTCAGTGCTTTTGGGGTGTCCTCCCTAATTGTGCATTAATATTTCTGGCTGTCAAAAGTCATTTCTGTCAGCAGTATCTACTAAATAATTTTTAGCACTCCTCAGTGCTTTTGGGGTGTCCTCCCTAATTGTGCATTAATATTTCTGGCTGTCAAAAGTCATATCTGTCAGCAGTATCTACTAATTAATTTTTAGCACTCCTCAGTGCTTTTGGGGTGTCCTCCCTAATTGTGCATTAATATTTCTGGCTGTCAAAAGTCATATCTGTCAGCAGTATCTACTAAATAATTTTTAGCACTCCTCAGTGCTTTTGGGGTGTCCTCCCTAATTGTGCATTAATATTTCTGGCTGCCAAAAGTCATATCTGTCAGCAGTATCTACTAAATAATTTTTAGCACTCCTCAGTGCTTTTGGGGTGTCCTCCCTAATTGTGCATTAATATTTCTGGCTGTCAAAAGTCATATCTGTCAGCAGTATATACTAAATAATTTTTAGCACTCCTCAGTGCTTTGGGGGTGTCCTCCCTAATTGTGCATTAATATTTCTGGCTGTCAAAAGTCATATCTGTCAGCAGTATCTACCAAATAATTTTTAGCACTCCCCAGTGGTTTGCGCTCAGAATGGATTCAAAGCAGTCCACATATGATCTGAATGAGCAACCAGGTTCTGTCACCAGTCCTGATGTTAGTGTTCCCAGTACGTCATCTGGCCAAGGTGATGTCAAACAACAGAGTGTTTCCAAATTAGTGCAAAAAACAAAAACCAAAAAATTTTTTACTGTATTGAAGCGAAAAAGAAGTGTAACTGAGCAAAAGTTAAGTGACGATAAAAAAAAAATTGCAAGCATGCCATTCTACACACGCAGTGGCAAAGAGAGAATGAGGCCTTCACCTTTGGCTATTAGTGGCAGATCCCAAAAAGTTACCCAGCCTACAATTGGTGCACAACTACTGTTACGCGTCAAAGCCGAGCTGCAAGATAACAGTGAAGCATTACAGGAGAATATTTGCTCTGATTCACAAATGACAACAATCCCTGTGGAGAGTCCATCCAACAGTGGGATGTCTAATAGTGAGCATTCTGCTGATGTGTGCCTTAATAGCCCGAGTGTAGCCGGTGATACACAAATTGAGGATGCCACTTTGGAATTAGAAGAGGATGAGGGGGAGATTTGTGTAGGCGACGAGGGCGCTAATGATGATGTTGATGATTATGATGCAGACAGATACCAAATTGCCTTTCTCAATTTCTATTTATATTCTAGATTATATAACGGCTGAATAGTTTTCTATTTTACTCCTAGTGGAGAGAGGATCTGATGCAGACAGATACCAAACTGCCTTTGTCCATTTCAATTTATATTGTACAGTATATAACGGCTGAATTTATTAGTATTTTATACAAGTGGAGGGGGGCCTAGAGAGACAGAAACCAAACTGGCTTTCTCCATGTCAATTAATATTGTACAGTCTATAACGGCTGGATTTTTTGGTATTTTATACAAGTGGAGGGGGGCCTAGAGAGACAGAAACCAAACTGGCTTTCTCCATGTCAATTAATATTGTACAGTCTATAATGGCTGAATTTTTAGTTTTTTTAAAAAAAGTGGAGGGGGGCCTATAGAGACAGAAAGCAAACTGTCTTTTTCCATTTCTTTACATATTTAACTATAAGTGTAGGGTGTAATATACATCCAAAGACGATGGCTGCATTGCCAATATGCATAGATGGAGAGGAAGACAATCTGTTTTGTGTGTAGAATAAATGAAGGCCTACCAACGAAGAATTAAACTGTTTTTTTGGATGATTTATTACCTCAACAATTAGATTACTTGTCTCTAAAACAGTTGGAGCACTAAATTGGGTTAATTTAGGCCCAAAAACATGGATTTTCCAAAAAAATAGCAAAACAAAACCAAACAAAACCAAAACCAAAACCAAAACACGCAATGGCGGTTTTGCAAAACCAAAACCAAAACCAAAACACGACGGTAATCCAGATCCAAAACCGAATCCAAAACCAAAACACGGGGGTCAGTGACCATCTCTAACAGAAACCAAACTGCCTTTTCCATTTCTTTACATATTTAACTATAAGTGTAGGGTGTAATATACACCCAAAGACGATGGCTGCATTGCCAATATGCATAGATGGAGAGGAAGACAATCTGTTTTGTGTGTAGAATTAATGAAGGCCTACCTACCAGGAATTAAACAGTTTTTTTGATAATTTATTAGCTTTACAATTAGATTACTTATCCAAGAAACAGGTGGAGCACTAAATTTGGTTATTTGAGGCTCAAAAACATTGATTTTCCAACAAAATAGCAAAACAAAACCAAACAAAACCAAAACCAAAACACGCAATGGCGGTTTTGCAAAACCAAAACCAAAACACGACGGTAATCCAGATCTAAAACCGAATACAAAACCAAAACACGGGGGTCAGTGACCATCTCTACTTTTTACAGGCTTACTCTACGTGACTGTGTTAAGGCTCTTCAGTGCAGAATACGGTTTCCTGTTCAGTATGACACTCACTGAAAGAGGATACTGTAATAAATTGTGAATTAAACGTTGCTTTCCTCACCGATCTGTACTTACAAAAGGTAACATGGCCATACATACAGTACATTTTGTGGAATTAACACTTTGATTTGTAATTCTTTCTTTTTCTTTATTTGCAAAGCAAATGGTGTAACAGGGTGTAACAGCCATACACTAAAATAAGAATACAAACCTTAGTAAAGCAGGAGAGAATCGTACAAATACCATCAGGCAACTTCTGCTATCTGAGAAATTGTTGAAACCTGAACATACCAGTTAAACCACCAGGTTTCCCAATAATAGGGCAGAACGAAAACCCTTAATCAATCAAACAAGCAGGTATACTGGCAACTATTGTCTCAAAACTCCAGACAAAGTCCATCTGGGAGAGTACATTAAAGGGAAATGTGGCCGAGAACCAGGGCCGGATTAACCATAGGGCTAACTGGGCTACAGCCCAGGGGCCTATGGCATCCAGGGGGCCCTTGAAAGTGCTCAGCAGCAGTATTGATCGGTCGGGGGCGGGGGCGCCCCCGGAGCGATCAGTGCTGCTGAGAACTTTCACTGCGGTCCTTCTCCAGCGTGCTGTAGTCTCCTTACTGAGATCTCCTCAGTAAAGAGTGTACATCGCGCCGGAGAAGGAGGTAAGTGCCAGGGGGGGCGGGCAGCTCGGATCACGGGGGGGCGGGCAACTTGGATCACGGGGGGGGGTCCTCACGGGGGAATGGAGGCCCCCTTAGCCCAGGGGCCTCCGTTCCCTTAATCCGGCCCTGCCGAGAACTACTGAATGGCAATGTGTTGTGGCAAGCATGTGCTGATAGCTGTCCCTGTGTTGTAACTACTTTAAAGAAAGGGCTACAAGGTAATTCTACCCAGGGGCATTTTTAGTAATAGTTTTCAATAGTAGAGAGTTCAACTAAAACACCTAGGGGTATATTTACTAAACTACAGGTTTGAAAAAGTGGGGATGTTGCCTATAGCAACCAATCAGATTCTAGCTGTCATTTTGTAGAATGTACTAAATAAGTAGAATCTGCCCTGGTTCAGACATATCTTCAGTACAGCAAAACTTCAAATAGCTAGTGAGAAATTAGAATGTAATAATGTGTATTGTGCTTTTAAGATTGCTTCAAAGGTAGAAGTCTTAAGAGAAATAATGAGTATATGGTAATGTTCCAGGAAATGTGTGGAACATGTTTAAATAGTAGATAAGAGAGGAGCTGGTAAAAAATTGTTTATTTTAGACAATATTGTAACTCACAGTTTTTTTAAATTTACTTGTACCACGTCTTTCAGGTCGAAAGCTTGGATGTCCCACCACTCTCCTCCTATCATTGTCATCTCAGAGATCAGTAACTGAAAAATTGCTTTATTACAATAAAACATATTTTCCAGTTTTGGCTCACATTAAACTCATTTTTTTTTTATTTTTCTATTTATTGTTATATATTTATTTTATTTCTTTAACGGATGTGGAACTTGAAGCCCATGTTCAGGCCTCCACTTCCAGTGCGCATGCACAAGTTGACAAGTCGCATCACACATGCATAGATGGAACTACAACTGACCAGTAAAGTGCTAGGGCTCCTTTCACCGCTGCCAGACAGTATTGCCAGGGAGCTGAGTATCATCCATTGCTCTGGCAAAATTTGAATAGTAAATTGAAGTGAGAGAAGATTTCCTATTGTCTGATAATGGTAAATAACTCCCCTTACAATGCGGCGCTGCATTGTAAAGGGAAGCTTTAAATTTAATCGCTGAAGACGCTGAACACGCCGGAGTTGAAGAATCCGGACATTAATTCATTTACCCCCTACTGTTTATTAATGCTTTCGGAGGCTAGATGACATGCATGTGGAGAATCTAAATAAAGATGTTGGCAAGTATGATTTCTTCACAAAATACATAGACGTGGTACAAAATACATAATTGCATATTTAGGGCACACAACGATGCGATGAGTCATACAGAGAAAACAGCGGTTCTCTCCACAAAGTGTCCATAACATTGTTTACAAAAGGTTCAACGCTGATTTTTCTCCTGCCGTAACCCATTTACCCTTTCTTAACGCAGACTGCAAACCTATCCAATTTACAAAGCTTTTTGCAGCTAAGCTTAAAATCCTAACACCAACGCAGGATGGCATTAGGCAAACGATCATACAGAGAAGTGTATAGACTTGACTTTAGAGAGCCGGAGCCTTTCCCATAACCAGACTCTAATTATCAACCAATCAGATTCTAGTTATCATTTATTTGGAACATTCTACAAAATGACAGCTAGAGTCTGGTTGGTTGCTATAGGCAACATCTCTACTTTTTCAAATCCGCAGTTTAGTAAATATACCCCTTAGACTTTTTGAATCAAAGTTTCATTTTTAAATTCCGTTTATTTTGCTGCCCCAAAAGCTTGTTCCCTGGCACAGCTGCCTTGGTTACCTTATTTATAGGCAAACCATTAAATAGGGATAGAGACAGTTTAGTTAAAATTTCAGATTTACAACCCTCAAAATATTCACCCAGACTCTCCCCTACATTAATTCATGTGGAATGACAGAACATTGTATCAATAGGAATTTAATCTGACATCATCCCATGTCAATAGATAAAGCTGTTGTTATATAGTTTAATTTTGAATATTATTGTTACCATTTATTTATATAGCGCAACTAATTCCGCAGCGCTGTACAGAGAACTTACTCACATCAGTCCCTGCCCCATTGATGCTTACAGTCTAAATAGTGAACCCAAGATTAGTGTGTGGTGTTATACAGGTACCATTTCAACGCTAGCTCTTTCTTTCATAAACAATGTACAAGGGCATTGCAAATGCACAAGAGCACTAAAATAAAGAAAACAGAAAAACCCCATAAACAATTAAAAAGACCTGTAAGATCAATACTAAGCTTCCAAACGTTTCAAACTGACAAGACATTTTAGTCTGATATGCCTATGACTACGTCTGTTTCTCCATCCAGAAGCAGAAGGGCAGAATTCACATTGAGCCGGATTTCAAATGTCACGGACAGTCATGAGAATCTTTTTTTTTTGTTTCTTAAATCTGGCATAACATCGAAAGCAAAGTAAATATAACAATGGCTATTTATAAGACTGTCCATGAAGAAGCATTGGCTGGGTTCTATTGCAGGAAAAAAAAATGTATCTCAAGCTTTTATCTCTAGCAATCTGTCTACGGTCAAAGGGAAGTTGTAGCATAATGGAGCCGTGTCTGTTTTTCCAAGCTTTTTCTCACACAATAATTTGTCCACAGCTGGCATTTGTGTAGCGATTTAAAGAAAGAGCTGGAATGCTGGCATATTACAGATATATTGGGCCTGATTCATTAGGGTACGCAAAACGAACATATATTGCAATTTTTTTTAAACGCACGCAAATCGAGCGTACGTACGTTCGCATTCAACAAGGAACAGATCTAAAGATACGTCTTTTGTTGAATATGTAACGCTCTGCTCTAAGAGACGATAGAGGCAAATTCCCAAAAAGAAAAAAAAACGCTCAGAAAAAAGAAAAAACTATTAATGGTCATTAATGACTAAACAATTAAAAAGAAAAAAAAAGCCCCTCCCCCTGTTAAATACATTTATTATTGTATTATGATGGTCTACTGTACATAAAAGCAATTTCCAGTTGCTCCTGAATGCAAACACATGTTCTAGCATGTATATACACAGCCGCCATCACTAGTAATCGGCACTTACACCTGACCTGTAGCTGGTACACGTGATACAACAGGAAAACACATACCTTTGAGATGCCCAAAGCTTGAATCGGATGGCTATGAGCCTGGCACGCCCCTACACATTGTCTACGTGCACATTCCCCTCCCAAATCCGCTCCTGAAATCATAGACTGTAGTAAGGGTCCTTTGAGTTCGAAGATGAACTGGATGTTGTGCATTCACTGGTGTGTCTTCTGGTTCTGGGCATGCAAAGAGCAATTTTAGGCAAAATACAATGAATCGGGCCCAGTGTGTCTGACACAACTGAAGCTATATACTCTACAAAGGTACGATTTACAGGAAGGTAAATAACACATACTTGCCTACCCTCCTAAACTGTCCAGGAGACTCTTGAAATTTGGAGAGTTTCCCCAACTAACAGAAGAGCTGGCCTCTCTCCTGGATCCCACCCACTTCACTATTGAAGTGAGCAGAGGAGAGGTTTGATGCCGCAAATTAAGTAATCGTTATTCCGCCTGCAAGCTGCATGATGCCAGGAACCATGGCATTGCAAAACAGGAGGCAATCATGTCACCATGCCCCCCCCCCCCTCCCTGCATTTGGGAGATCCTGGAGAGGGGTCTTAATTTTAGGCAAGTAGCAAGTATGAATTAACATATTTTTGCACCAGGGACTGCTGAATTACTTTTTTTTACTCGTGATAAATTGATAAATCTTCATGCTTAAAGTATTTTTAGCTTCACCCCATTCAATTCCACCTTTTTTCGTAGCTCTCACTGGTTTGAGTCTCAGTGTTGGCTCCTTGGCATTTTGGAGAAGTCACTAAAATTAGTTAGGAATTTCAATCAGAGCAAGGAAACTGTGCTGTAAAAATGAAGTGTTCAGAGCAGCATAAAATTATATGTGCTAAATTAACAAACACATTGAGGGCCTACAGGGCCGGATTAACCATAGGGCTAACTGGGCTACAGTCCCGGGGCCTCGGGCATCCAGGGGGCCCTTTTAAGTGCTCAGCAGCAGTATTGATCGGTCCGGGTGGCGGCGCCCCCGGCCCGATCAATGCTGCTGAGCACTTTCACTGCGGTCATTCCCCGGCGCGCTGTAGTCTCCTTACTGAGGAGATCTCGTGAGTCTCACTCTCACGAGATCTCCTCAGTAAAGAGCATACAGCGCACCGGAGAAGGACTGCAGGAGAAGGAGGTTAGTGCCTTGGGGGCGGCTCGGCTCACCGGGGATGGCGGGGGCAGCTCAGATCACGGGGGGCCCTCACGGGGGAATGGAGGCCCCCTTAGCCCAGGGGCCTCCATTCCCTTAATCCGGCCCTGAGGGCCTATAATGTCTATACTGTGAATATGTATAAAGCATCTACTAAAAAACAAACATTTTAGATTATATTTATCTTTACCATTACTTTTATTCTTATTATTCAGTACAACTCTGCGTGCATTGCTTGCTAATAATATTAACATGCCAAAGTACTTAAATACACTTGCACAGAAATAAAATAACATTTTTTTTCTAGCCTCCAATTGTTCTTAGTCTTCAAGTCATTAGTATTCTATCCAGAGATGAGATGTGAGGACCAGGCAGGAAAGTTCAATACTTGGCTAAAATCACAGCGTCATTACAAAATACAACTAATCTCTGCTGACAGGTTGGATCCCGCTGCAATTCGATATAAGGCCCACCTCTAAGCTTTGCCAATTTAAGATAATTACTACTCCTAGCCTTCTAATCAGATTCGGATGATTTTTTTTTAGTATTGAACTGCCTACTTTTCATAAAGTGATGGCATTAAAGGTTATTAATTCCATTTTTTTCCTTTTTAAATTTAATCTGTATCTGGGAGCTGTTTTGTTGTATGGTTAAATCAATATTCACAAGAATGCAACATATTAATTGACAAGGACATAGTGGTGTCTCTGAGGTTTGAGAAAGTGCACAGCTGTGGCTACCATTAGGCAAACTTAGGATGCCAATGGTTAGAAGGCACATAGAACACTGGATGAGTGATATAATGCCACTCATCCAGTGTGTTTAATGCCCCTACAGCGCCCCCTACTTCTTACTTGTGAAGCTGCAGGCTGCAGCTCCTTCGTGTCAGTGTTATGCTAGGAGTGTGGGAATTGGCTAGGTTGTCACAGCCAAGCTGTCCCCATCTCCCTCCTTTTAAGGTACGCATCGGGGTAGGGAGGCAATGCTAGAGAGGGAGGGGCCGCCTCACACTGGTGTTGGGGTGCTGCCTATTTTGTCCCTAAGGCTTTCCACGGCCTTGAGAGAGTGAAATATAGACTGCACTCTGGTTTCTGAAAAATGGCTGCCTCAGGTGCATTTAGACAGTGAGTACATTTATGTAAAAACAACATAAAAATATTACAGGGGAAGGTAGATAATAAAAGATCAACTAAATGTAAGAACTTGAAAGTTAAAGGAAAGTGTACGGTTCCAATTGTCACTGGATAGTCACAAGGAGTTATGTGGAAAATAAATAGAAATCACTGAGCAGGGGAGGGCTGGCAAATTTTAGCCAGGCAGGCAAGAGTCAACTCGGCAGCCAATTAGGAATGCAGGTGTGGCCCATTGACCCAGCACAAGATAGCCCGCTATGGGACAGGCCTGGAGGGCAGATGCCCCACTGCTGCTGAAGTAAACAGGGACATACCATGAGCATATGAAAAGTGCTCTTGCGCACTCCCTTAAACTATGCTTTAGCAGCCCACTGTTGCTCAATGAGCTGCTACAAGAGGTTGCCTGTGGTAAAATCATCTAGCAGTGGAGAAAAGTTCTACAATACAAAACAATCTCTTGATTGCGGCTTGTGATTCGTCCTCTCGCTCATACCCCCCTGCCCACTCCCCAGTCTTTGGCCAGGGCTATAAGAAGACTAATGGGGCCCCCTGGAAAAACAGCTGTACAAAAAAGCCCCGGGGCTAATCAACGTGGCCAATGACTAGAATATACCCTTTAACAGTCAAGCTCGTTTTTCTTCTCTATAGTACTTGTTGTAAACATAAGATTATTTCTGTAAATACCCTTTGTTCTAAGAAGGCTTTTACTGTATTTTAGTTACAATCAGGCGCTTTTTAGTTTTTATCTAGTTTATCTGAACTTCACCTTAATCGTTATCCTATACTTACATAATGTTCAATGAAGATTACTTTTTTACAATAAGCTGAACAGCACTGAGCTATGGTGAGGAGCACTGAGCTATGGTGAGGAGCTAAACAGGTTTCTACCGTATGTTCTGAATTCTCCTCACATCCAGGTCTAACACTTATACAGTTTAATAGCATCACTGTTTGGTTACTGTTTTCCAGGATTAACAATCACAGACACACACCAGCTGCCTGTAATTGGAAAGAAGGGATCCCCTGGGATGATCCAGGACTATTATCTCAATGCTAGGTCAAGTTGAAGTCTATAGGAGATCCCAAGGGGTTTCAGAGAACCGGCATCTATTCAAGACTGGTGCACTGAACCCATGCTGAAGGCCGATGGTCAGAAGAGTGCAAAGCACAACACAACCACCTAGGCTCCAGCTCACCAATCACAAGGGCAGACATAATAGAGACATTATAAAGTAAATCAAACTTTCCCACTCTCACAGTATTTCTGGGAGTCTCCCGAATTCCGGGTAGGTCTCCCTACCAGGCCATTCATAGCATCGCTAAGGCGGTGCCAAAATTATGTTATCCAACGCGTCGTCTCCTCAGTCGCACTTCACCTCCCCTCCAGCTGGAAGGGTATGCTGGGTCTTACACAATATCTGGAGAGCCACATGTTGTCCACACCTGAAATATAGGATGGCTTGTTGCATGCACCCTGTAACTGCCCCAACCTATGGAATGAAAGAGCAATTCGTAGAGAGGCATTAACACATCACACTGTAAAAATGCAAAATTACAAGAAAAAAATCTTCTATTGTATTTTTGGGGGATTTAGTAATTTGGGGAAGAGTGTTACAGTAACGGCTAAAAAGGCTATTTATTTTGTGCTGCCTATTGCTTTTAAAAAAAATGGATAAAACTTGCCATGTGCTATAATCAGGCTGGGCAGAGGAAGCATAATGGGGCGTTAGAATTATGCATGGTAATGTTAATACGTAAGATGGTAACTAAGCTTGGGTAAATTTAAGGGAAATTACATGTCTTCCTATTTACATAAACAGATATTAAAAAAACTAATATGTAATATGCTTGTTGCAGTCCCACCATTCTACCGGTGCTTATTTAAGGGATAAATGCAGTGAGTCACTAGCTATTTTAGGGTAAGATGAATACACATTGCAAACTTTCTCATTGTTTTGCGTATTTACTATATAGTATATGTTTGGTTTATATTACATTAATGTTATAAATTTGCAGTTTTTGTTTGAGAATTTCTGAAGCTAGAATCTCCCCATAAAAATGCTATGCTTGTGTAAAGCTTGTAGCGTTATCATTATGTTAGCCTGCCCCCAACGATGGCAGGCGAGGTCATAGGGAGGGCTGTAGGAGATGAGGCATGGACCTCCCAAGATAACACATGATGGCGCGGACAGCCGCAGCATCGAAAGATTCGGATGTGAAGCTTCATGTGGACACCAGAGTCTATTTAAGATTCTGGTTTGCCGGCATTGCTGGACAAAATGTAGCTCGGACCGAGGAAGGAGGGAGGTCCCAGTTCCCTAGCAGAAGGGGGTTGAGCGGCAGGTACCGTGAGGAGCAAAGGGGGATGGAGGCCCAAAGTGGTAGTAGCTCTGAGCAGTAGGGGAATCCCAACCTTCTGGGGCACCCCAAGAAGAGGTACCAAAGTGGATGGGTGCATCAAGTTTTTGCATAGTGACAAGTGTACTCAAGAGTCCCCACAAGCAAAGGTCCCAAAAAAAAGAGAGAAGCCTTTGGATCGGAGTGCCTATAAGAGCTTGCCTGAGGAGAGGAATGGATGGACAGAAAGAGACCCTTGGAAGAGGTGAGAAAGCTGAATTAGGGGAGGAAGTCCCTCCGTGATAAATCCCCCCCTTGAATAGTACCGCCTTATTGTGAAGGGGGGGTCACTGCAAATAGGCAGTTGGCTGCTCAGGAGGAAAGGAGTCCCCACATTGAGAAGTAGATGGAGTCCTGTGGTTTGATAATGGTAAACTACAAGTGAGGCAGAATTCCTGGCTATTGGGATGTTATTAATAAGTCTGTATGGATATCTGTCCATGTAATTACACAATAGCTGCAGTGTGTACCCCAATTATTGAAGGGTCCATGGATATGATATTTTAAAGGCCCAGTGTGAGATGCAGCAGTGGGGCTGGCGTAAGGGGGTGTCTCTGAGGGATGGGGTGCACTGTGGCCAGGAAAATCCCTGGATAGTCAGATGCTAGTAAATCCTTGTTGGATTGTGGGCATGAACCTCCGAAGCATGTCCATTGTCTGCTGATACCTGTCACAGGGAGAGACAAGTATTCTTAGAGAATGTGGAACTACTACACCCAGCAACACTGGGTATGCAGCTGTGTAATTACATTTAATGGACTTTAGCAAGCAATGTGCAGGTGAATTAAAAGAGCATTGTAAAGAAATAACATCTGATGCAGTGATGTGCTTGAGGAGTTTGAAAGACGTTGAGCTTGTAACCATTATGATCTGTGCTGTAGGAGTTTGACGTGTGTGTCCTATACCTTGCAACTGTTATGATATGTGCAGGAGGAGAAGGCGTTTCAAATAAAAAGTCATGTTACTTTTCTATGAAATAGTCTGGAGTCTAACATTTATTTGACATTGCCCTGCACAAAACTAATCTCCACTCCATTATAATTGTGTTTAGACACCTGAGTATTCAGTGGACTCTCTGGTCATGGATGCCACACTCACACCATAGCAGAAGAGAAGAGCAACAATGAGTGGGTTACCATGACACCCCAAGTGACTGCACACATGACCAGCAGGGGTGTCACACTTGTCCCTGCCTTCTTCAGCTCAGGTAGTTGATCTCAGAGGCGTTCTGGTCATAATACTTACCTTGTCACAAGTGGCATCCTGTAAGAGGCAAGAGTAGGGGTACTTTAAATGTATTTTTATTTAAAAAAATAGAAAACAAAAGTCTGAAACCAGTCACCCTTCCACTAACTATTCAAATGTCAGACAAGGGCCTTTTCCACTCTGACTGTCAGACGCCGTCCCCGCTGATTCCCTGTCAGTCGAGGAACGGACGTCTGACCCTCCGTGGCGGCATCAGCTTCAGGCTCCTTAGGTTGATGTCGGGCGCATGCGCTCTGCCTTCGGATGCTTCTGCTGCCGATCAGCGCCGCCCCTTCTGAGCTCTCCTATCAGCGGCTTTCCCCCATTATTTAAACCTGGCTCTGGCGCCATTAGGGTGCCAGAGTAACAGGTTATCTGCCTGTGTTCCTGGTTTGTGCCTTAGTGCTCCTGTGTGTTTCATCCGTTCCTGCTCTTCGTTGTGACCCGGCTTGGCGACTATTCTGTTATCTATGTGACCCATATTGTACTGTGACCTCGGCTTGGCGACTACTCTTTGGATTTCCCTTGGCACCGTATTATCCCGTTTGGTGTGACCCGGACCGTCTGACTCTTCTACACTACACCGGCAACTGGCTAGTAGGACCGCGACCTGCGTACCCTGTGCAGCGAAGTCCAAACCTCCTTGCGAGGGTCCCTGGCGAATACCAGGGGTACGTTAGACTCCGCACCTACCAGTTCAGTAGTGCCAATTCCGGTTAGTGTTCTGCTTCATTGTACTCTCCAGAAGGCCTTCGGCCTGACACTGACATAACCAAAGCACCTTCAGCTTTGTCCAATCCACACCCAGATCCATCGACACCACATCTGTTTATTTAAGACCACACCCTTTTCCCAAAAGGCCCCTCCCTTCCAGCCACTATCATCAGGAACATCTAGACTGTTGGATGATATACATGTATACACTAAACAAATATTAGAATGTATAGTCCACAATCTTCTATTTGCCAGTGCAAGAGGGATTAAGAGGTCCGTTTTCAGGGTACAATACAGACCCCCTTTTATTATCGGCTGGTACAAGACAGAAACCATTTTCTTGTGACTATTGTGCAATAGAGACCGAATGCCTTTTGATTAGTGTAAAATACAGAGCCTATTGCCTAGTGACTAGTATACAACACAGTCCATACAGCCTGATAACTAATATTCAATGCAAGCCCTTTGCTTCGTCCATTATACAGGTATGGACTAATTCCAAGCTTCCTCTGTACATTAGAAACCAATCCGTGGATGCCCAATGTGCAATACAGAGCCCAGAACTTTTGTGGCTAGTGTACAATACAGAAATTAATTGCTAGTGGTCAGTTGTGTCTCAGCTCTCCTGTAGTCCAAAGCAGACTTTTAGCCCCCCAGAATCTACATTCTTACTTACCCTAAAGAAAAAAAATTGTGATTTCTATTAGGGATGTGCACCGGCGACTTTTGAGGTCTCGTGTTTTGTGTTTTGGATCCGGATTTTCATTATTTTTGGGGTTCGGATTTGTCTCGCAAAACACTTGACGAAAGGTCTCGGTTCGGATTTAAGGTTTTGGATTCGGATTTTTTTTGAAAAAAACATAAAAAGTTTAAAAATCAAGTTTTTGGGCTTATTTTCACTCCTACGCTATTATTAACCTCAATAACATTCAATAACAAGCATTTCCACTAATTTACAGTGTATTCTGAACACCTCACAATATAGTTATTAGTCCAAAACGTTGCAACGAGGTATCTTTCTGGACTGCGTAGAGGAGTGGGTCACCACAATATATATAATAAGAAAACCATCAACTTGTATGATTCGCACCAATAAATGTACCTGGACTGCGTAGAGGAGTGGGTCACCACAATATATATAATAAGAAAACCATCAACTTGTATGATTCGCACCAATAAATGTACCTGGACTGCGTAGAGGAGTGGGTCACCACAATATATATTAAAAACCCTGAACTTGTATCATTCGCACCAATAAATGTACCTGGACTGCGTAGAGGAGTGGGTCACCACAATATATATTAAAAACCCTGAACTTGTATGATTCGCACCAATAAATGTACCTGGACTGCGTAGAGGAGTGGGTCACCACAATATATATATTAAAAACCCTGAACTTGTATGATTCGCACCAATAAATGTACCTGGACTGCGTAGAGGAGTGGGTCACCACAATATATATTAAAAACCCTGAACTTGTATGATTCGCACCAATAAATGTACCTGTACTGCGTAGAGGAGTGGGTCACCACAATATATATATTAAAAACCCTGAACTTGTATGATTCGCACCAATAAATGTACCTGGACTGCGTAGAGTAGTGGGCACTGGGCACCACAATAAAAAATATATAGAAAACCTTCAACAGGTCAGAATTACACCCAAAAATAGTATCTGGACTGCATAGAGGACTGGCCACTGGCCACCACAATATAATATATAGAAAACCTTCAACAGGTCAGAATTACACCCAAAAATAGTATCTGGACTGCGTAGAGTAGTGGGCACTGGGCACCACAATAAAAAATATATAGAAAACCTTCAACAGGTCAGAATTACACCCAAAAATAGTATCTGGACTGCATAGAGGACTGGCCACTGGCCACCACAATATAATATATAGAAAACCTTCAACAGGTCAGAATTACACCCAAAAATAGTATCTGGACTGCGTAGAGTAGTGGGCACTGGGCACCACAATAAAAAATATATAGAAAACCTTCAACAGGTCAGAATTACACCCAAAAATAGTATCTGGACTGCATAGAGGACTGGCCACTGGCCACCACAATATAATATATAGAAAACCTTCAACAGGTCAGAATTACACCCAAAAATAGTATCTGGACTGCGTAGAGTAGTGGGCACTGGGCACCACAATAAAATATATAAAAAACCTTCAACAGGTCTGCATTACACTGCACATACGGCTGCTCCACCATCCTCTCCATCATATACATGTTGGAGTTTCAGCGTGTGAAAACCTCTTGTTTTTGATAATGTCAGTGCATTTTGAATATTTTTCAATTTGCCCCACACCACTGAATGTACTTTATCTATGATACGCATCTATCTATCTTGACTGCGTAGTGTGGTGGCCCCGGTACACAATTTGGTACCGAGGCCACAATATAATTAAAAAACCCTCCACGGGTCAGAATTCCACCAAAAAAGGGTATGGACTGCGTAGTGTGGTGGCCCCGGTACACAATTTGGTACCGAGGCCACAATATAATAAAAAAATTGGGCATCAACTGTCACCGTTGTTTAATATCTGATACACCTAAATATGGACTTCACAGTGGAGTGGCCCCGGTAGTAAATTTGGTGCCGGGGCCACAATACCTCCTCCAACTTCCAAGTGTAGTGTTTATAAAGACAGACAGCGTCGAAGTGTTATTAGTTGACTTTCTTAACCCTAAAATTGTCCCTGTTGCAAATATTCGTGCAATGGACAGTTACTTTTTTATTGAAAGACTCAAGCTTTCAAGTGTAGTGTTTTTAAAATATAAACAACAATACAGTAGTTTTAGAGCACGTCAATACTTCTTGTTTTAAATTATGACAGGGCATTTTACTTTTGGTTTAATTTCTTGAATTTGTTTAAATTTGGTTTTACTTTTTGAACATGGCAAACGACTGTTGATTGGTCATATAATGCAAAAAAAAAAGTTCCAAGATGGAATTGTACTTGGGCCCTCACACCCACCCTTATGTTGTTGAAATAGGACATGCACACTTTAACAAACCAATCATTTCAGCGACAGGGCCTACCAAACAACTTTGGCTGAAATGATTAGTTTGTTTGGGCCCCCACACCAATAAAACAATTCATCTCTCCCTGTACAAACTAAACAGGCTCTACTGAGGAAAGATGTCGTCCTCATCCTCAACCTCTGATTCCTCTCCCCCTACAGTGTGTACTTCCTCCTCCTCACACATTATCAATTCGTCCCCGCTGGACTCCACAACCACAGTCCCTCTGTACTGTCTGGAGGGCAGTGATGTACTTGATTGAGGAATTGATTATTCATTTTTATAAACATCATTTTTTCAACGTTGTGAGGAAGCAACCTCCTTCGCCGCTCACTGACCAGGTTCCCCGCTGCACTAAAAACTCTTTCCGAGTACACTCTGGAGGGGGGACAACTCAGTTAAAAAATAGAGCCAGTTTGTACAGGGGCTTCCAAACTGCCTTTTGGAGTTCTACCACGTCACTACCTCTAGTTAATTTAGATTGCAAGGCTTGTAAATATAAATACTTTGAAGATAAAAAAAGCAGGCTGCACAGACTGTGGAGCTAGAAAGTGAAATTAAATGGACCACGTTACTTTGGTGGCTATCTATGCCCCCCCCCCCCCGCCCTACAATTGTAGTTGAATATAAATAAAGCAGCCTGCATAGACTGTAGAACTAGAAATTCAAATATACAAAGAAATGGACAAAGGCAGTTTGGTATCTGTCTGCATCAGATCCCCTCTCCACTAGGAGTAAAACAGAAAACGTTTCAGCCGTTATATAATCTAGAATATAAATAGAAATTGAGAAAGGCAATTTGGTATCTGTCTGCATCATAATCATCAACATCCTCCTCAGCGCCAGCTACATCAATATCCTCCTCCCAGTGTACAACATTCACACCTTCATTAGCCAAATCTGTAACTGGACTGTGGGTGATCCTTCCAGCATATGCAGAGGGCGTGCTGCAAATGCTGGATGGAGTCACCTCTTCCCGTACAGTGATGGGAAGGTCAGGGTTCACAACCAACAACACCCTTGGACTCGCCTTGGGGATTTGTGATGTCATCTGTTTAGAAGGCAGAGTTCTTTGCTGTTTTGTTGTTGTTGCTGACAGCATAACTCTCTTAAATTTTTTGTAGGGGGGGGGAGGAGGGCTTAGATCCTTGGGTGAAGCTGGACCACTAGTCATGAACACGGGCCAGGGCCTAAGCCGTTCTTTGCCACTACGTGTCGTAAATGGCATATTGCCAACTTTACGTTTCTCCTCAGATGATTTTAAGTTTCTCTTTTTGCTATTTTTTGAGAACTTGGGCTTTTTAGATTTTACATGCCCTGTACTAGGAGATTGGGCATTGGGCTTGCCAGACGACGTTGATGGCATTTCATCGTCTATGTCATGACTAGTGGCAGCAGCTTCAGCATTAGGAGGAAGTGGGTCTTGATCTTTCCCTACTTTATCCTCCAAATTTTGGTTTTCCATTATATGTAGCACAAGAGAGCGTACCCCTAAGCCACACACACTCGGCAAAGCCTTTAAAAATTATATACGGCACAGGAGAGTAGCACTGGACTTATACTGCTGAATCAGTGAACTTTGTAATAGCAGTACCACTGGACTTATACACTGCTGAATCAGTGAACCTTGTAATAGCAGTACCACTGGACTTTTACTGCTGAATGTGTGAACTTGGTAATATTGCAGTACCAATGGGCTTATATACTGCTGGATTGGCTTTGCAAATTTGGTTATAATTATTATTTTTTTTAATTTTTTATTTTAATTTTTTTTATAACTTTTTTTTTATTTTTTAAAAACTTGGGAATAATGGGGAAATAACTATGCCCTTAGAAGCACAGAGCACAGGACACAGCACCACTGGACTGAACAGGACGCAGCGCAGGACCCAGCAGCACTACTGAACTCAGCAGGACAGAGCACAGGACACAGCACCACTGGACTGATACTGCTGAATGTGTGAACTTTGTAATATTGCAGAACCACTGGACTTTTACTGCTGAATGTGTGAACTTGGTAATATTGCAGTACCAATGGGCTTATACTGCAGGATTGGTTGTGCAAATTTTGTTGTAATTAAAAAAAAATGTAATTAGTTTTTTGTATTTTCTTAAAATAACTTTTTTTTATTTTTTTAAACACTTTGGAATATTGGGGAAATAACTATGCCCTTAGAAGCACAGAGCACAGGACACAGCACCACTGGACTGAACAGGACACAGCACAGGACCCAGCAGCACCACTGACCTCAGAAGGACAGAGCACAGGACACAGCACCACTGGACACAGCACAGCACAGCACAGCACTGAACAGCACGAGATATAGCAGGACAGAGGACCACCTAACACACCCTACCTCTACCCTGATCAATGCCCGAGTGAAGATGGCGGCGACTAGCGGGGAATTTATAGGATCCGAGTATCGCGAGATCCGACAACGGGATTATGAGTCAGAGCCTCAGTTTCAGATTTGAATTTGGCGCCAATACCCGGATCTGTCTCGGATCCGACTCGGATCGGCAACGTTCGGGTGGGCTCGGATTTCATAAATCCGAGTGCGCTCATCTCTAATTTCTATGCCTTTAACTTAAATCCATATGTTTTGGGATTTGTGAAGCAATATGTTATACTAGTGGTCATGTGAATACCGTCAGTTTTAAGAAGGCTTTTGTTGCATTTTATTAACAGTCGGGGTCTTGTTAGCCTTTTTCTAATTTACCTGACCTTAAGGTTAATGGTTAACCTATACTTAGTCACTGTTGAATGAAAATTACTTTTGATAATAAGGTGAACGGCACTGGGCTATGGTGAGGAGGTGAACAGATTTTTACTGTATGTCCTGAAGTCTCCTCACATCCAGGTCTGACACTTATGCAGTTTAACAACATCACTATATGGTTATTGTTTTCCAGGATTAACAATTACAGACTCACACCAGCTGCCTGTAAGTGAAAAGAAGGGATCCCTTGGGAGGATCCAGGACTATTATCTAAGTGCTAGGTTAAGGTGAAGTCTACAGGAGATCCCATGGGGTTTCAGAGAACTGGCATCAGCCCAAGACTGGCCTACTGAACACATCGCTCATGGGTGATTGTCGGAATAATACAAAGCACAACACAAACACCTAGGCTCCAGCTCACCAATCACAAGGGCAGAGAAAGTTTGCACTGCCATGCCATATTTACAATGGTTGCACATTCTAGGTGCCATCATCGTGAAAATTGGGACTGTTGGCTGGTACTCATGTATACACTCAGTAAATATTAGCATGTATATTCCATTTTCTTCTATTTGACAGTGCAACAGGGATTAAGAGGCATGTTTTAAGTGTTCGTTTTACATGTCGCTAAAGCTTAGCCATATATTTTGTGGGAAATTTATCCCTACTTGACCAATAGTGTCCATGAGCTGTATCAGTGATGGCTCACATTCCTGAACATCTTTCTGTCATATCTTCATGGACTGCTTCGCACCACCTCAAACTCAATGTTTCAAGATAGGAGTTATTCATCTTTCCACCAATCAGCAAAACCACCGACCTGACATCTCTGTTTGTCGACAACATGAAAATAAACCCTACCCCATCATCATCATTTATTTATATAGCGCCAACATATTCCGTAGCGCTTTACAATTGGGGACAAAAACAGTAAGAAACAAACTGGGCAAAACAGACAAAGAGGTGAGAACTTGTTCCCTAGATTTCCTCCTTTACTCAAAACTGTGGTCTGTTTCACACAATCCTACTGTCTCAAAATCTTGCTAAATGCATCTACAATAAAATCTCATCTTCTCCTAACCAAACTTTAACCCATACATTCCTTTTTTAACTGAAAGTTGAGACTAGTTTTCCTCCCCATTCTTCTACTGCTGCTCCGCTCTGCAAGTTCCTATATTGGTTGCCTGTACTTCACAGAATCCAAAATAAAATACTTGTTCTAAATAGACAAAGCTATTAACAAAACTGCACAACATACCTTTCTTCTCTCTTCTGAATATATCTCCCAACTCGAACACTCTGTTCTGCTCAGGACCCGTGCTTCTCATCCACATTTGTTACTTGCTCCCATTCCCAATTACCGGATTTTCAAGCTGTATCCACACTTCCTTCAAGTGTTCCTTGAAAATACATATCTTTAGACAAACCGACTCCCCTTCTTATCCTCCTTAGGCTATTCTACCTGATTACCCCTCTAGACAATTTATACAATACTTACATTTATTGTCTTTTATCAAACAACTTACTGACTCTGAAAGCACCGTGCTGTGTTATTGGACCATAAAGGCAATGTACACAATCTGGCATTCAGCCTCATGCATCAAACTCCCGTTGTCTTATCAATATATGCTTGGCTGCAGGGCCTGCTTACTTCTTTGTCGGTTTGTTAATACATATGCTATATAAATAATAATAATAATAATAATAATAATAACAATTATTATAATGATGCAGGAGTTCAGTGGAGGAGAGGAAACAAAGCTGCTGTTAGCCAATATAACAGAAGTGGAAAAAGCCCTTTGACCAGGTGGGAGCACTTAGGCTGTCCGAGCACTTTCTATTACTTTACAATTGCAAATATTGTAGGATGAAAAATAAAAATGGATCAATTAACAGAACATAAGGAAGTTGTGACGTGTCTACATAAGCAAGATTTTATACTGGAATAAAAGCACAAATAATACTTTGCAAAAACAAGTTAACTTCCCCCCCCCCTCAAAAAAAGGGCTCTATATTAAAATTCTTTAGCCATGACACTTACAATTAGCCACCATAGACTGCAACATGGCATAACTGTTTGTCTAACTGTAAGACTATTAATGTGTTCAGAGTGTGATTATTATAGGCTCCAAATAGCAATTATATTTGCTGACAGACAGCTTCTATTCATGAAGCAGATTCCAATTACCACAATAGAAGCCTTAAACTGGCAAAATGAACAGTTGCATCTCTATAAGAATGAGAGCCCCAAAACACTAAATATTACACATTACTATAAACTCTGTCAGCTCATCTGCATTGTACAGCAAAGATAAAGGCTCTGTACCGTCGCACAATAGTTGCTATTTTTCTGGGAGGAGACGGCTCAAGCCTTAAAGGAATATTAAATCAGAGTTGTATAGCATGAAAGAGCTACTATTAACATTCATAATATGTGTAGACTTGCAGGATTCAAAATAGATGTAAGCAAAGCAAATGTGTATTTCAATGCTGCGTGTGTCATCCCAGCTTGATTTATTGAAGCAAGCCTATACAACGCCATGTCTGTCTTCAGCTTTTTAGTTATGCAGGAGACGTGAAGATTACTTTAACTGCATTTTAATACTATTTATTGCATAAATGTCAATAGAGGTCACATATGAAGGGCAATACGTATTGGCAGATGCCTATAGGACTGTAACAGGTGTCAGCAAGGATCTTACGCCACACGTTGCAATTGTTGGCTTTATTGAACACAAGATACACGCAGGGTCAGACTGGCCCAGCGGACTACCGGTTAAACCACCGGTAGGGAGACAGGGAGTATATGTTGACTTGCTACAAATTAGTATGGTCACCCTCAATTACACAGGTGGAAATATATTGGAACGGGTGAAGGACTAATAATAATATACCCTTGTGGCAATAGGAGAGCATAAGGAAAAGATTATTCCTATAGATATAATGTGTATTGACTAGTGATAACAAATAGTATCAGAATGTGATGGGACAGAAATGCTATTGTCCCAAAAAGTATGTTCTTTACTGATATCTGTATGGTTCAATACACTAGAATAAATCTAGTCCATTATCTTCCAAAATAATATATGTACAACGCATCAAAAGACTGGTGGGAAAAGGGTATGTTTAAATATATATATTTTATTACTATTGTATTAATCCCACATTCAGTACTATCTCTTGATAAAGCTTTTCTAAGTGAAACGTACGTTGGGGCTTGTGGGTAATTGACGTCAACATTGACGTCATACCCGGAAGTGGAGCCAGTGTGCGGTGATGCCGCGAGCGCTTGTGATATTACCAACTATGTGGTTTAATTTTAATACACAATAGAGCTCTTTACACTATTTAGTAGGGATTTCAGGGTAAACGCTACTATCATACTTAGTTCCAGGCTATTTTAGAGAGAGCTATAATTATTCATACCTGGTGGGCAATATCTTTCATTTACACGCTGCTTTGATATCCCAGTACTATAGATCCAGCTATTTCTATTACATGGTGATAGTACTGAATGTGGGATTAATACAATAGTAATAAAATATATATATTTAAACATACCCTTTTCCCACCAGTCTTTTGATGCGTTGTACATATATTATTTTGGAAGATAATGGACTAGATTTATTCTAGTGTATTGAACCATACAGATATCAGTAAAGAACATACTTTTTGGGACAATAGCATTTCTGTCCCATCACATTCTGATACTATTTGTTATCACTAGTCAATACACATTATATCTATAGGAATAATCTTTTCCTTATGCTCTCCTATTGCCACAAGGATATATTATTATTAGTCCTTCACCTGTTCCAATATATTTCCACCTGTGTAATTGAGGGTGACCATACTAATTTGTAGCAAGTCAACATATACTCCCTGTCTCCCTATCTGGCTCCACTATCCTATGGTTTTAATACACTACTACTTTTTCTTCTCACCAATATCTTTTCTATATTTTAATATTTCACTTTTTTACCAATGAGGTTTAATTACATCATTTGGATAGATATGTTTTTTCTATGATCATTAATAGGCATTTTGCCCGATATGTATTGGTATTAACCTTTGATCTATTTTGGATAGGAGTGCTCTGTTAATCCATCTTTTTTCTCTTTTGTCTGTTCTACATTTCAATATGGAATAGAGCACCCCCTCATTTATATAATAATATTCTACATACTTATGAGGTATATCCTGGCTCTGTGCGGACAATTCATATCTCTGTCCACCCCCCCTCTAGTGTCTGGTCTCTGGTCTCTATGATGGCTGACCACACCCCCTTTGGTGGGCCCCTAGTGTTGCATTCCCCGGTGGGCCCTTCATGCCCCAGTCCGACACTAGATACAGGTATATAGGTGTAATAAACAGTCTTGTGGAATCAGGATATCTGTCACAAGGAGTTTAAATGCTGCGTGTTCGTGCAGTACAGCGATATCACAACCACAACCGGGAATTGACGGAGCCGGACGGAGCCGCACTTCCGGCACTTGGAGACTGAAGATAGCACATTAGCGATCACCTGTCTTGACAATACAGCCGCCCCACACTACAGACACAGCTTTGGACCTACTGAGCGTCTCAATTTGCACAAAAGTGGTCAGACTTCCATTTGCACAGGCGGAGGGGGAAGAGTGAAGAAGTTTCCACTTAAGTATGGAAGAGGCACGACAATGCAACGCAATATGCGGAGGAAGATTTTATTTTTCAGAGATAATTGTAATGAGAACAGGGCAGTGCTTTTTATGTCATAGAACTCACCGGAACTGAGTTCCGGCACCTTTTTTTGAACAATTTTCAAAGTTTTACAAGTAACTTTTGAACATTTGATGTTTGGTTCACGTGGACTTGAATCGCCCTGTCAAGAGTAGCAGGTGGGTGGCAAAATCATTGAACGGTGCATGCGTCCCACCCCCATAACGTATACACCCGAATAGACTATTTTCTGATTGACACTCGGCTGGCCACTAAGATTCACAGAGCTGAGGGTCACCCGTTTGCCTGGACTGACCACATGGGAGTATCTCTCCAACTGGACGTTGCGAATCTTCCTAAGCAAAGCTCAACATGGCGGCTGGATGATACTCTCTTACTTAACCCCGCGGCATGTCTGGAGATAGCAGAGGCGCTTAATGAATTCTTTGCTCTAAATGAAACCCCTGACATATCCCTGTCCACGATTTGGGAGGCCCACAAGGCCACAATACTTGGACGTCTTATTAGTATCGCAGCCTCCCGGCGTAAAGAGGAACGAGAGCAGATATCTGCACTGGAAGCCTGACTTCTTTCTCTACTCACTCAGCCTCAGGGTTCATGAGACCAGTCACATCTGAGGGAACTAACGGTAGTCAGAGGCCAGCTCAATGCGGCCTTATCCAAAAAAACAGCCCATACTCTCAAATGGACACAGCAACTTTTTTACGAAAAAGGCGACAAAGCGGATTCCCTACTAGCCCGGAAACTCCGCCAAAGGCGCACACGCAATGCGATCTCATCTATTAAAAATTCCCAAGGGCAGTTGATATACAATCCAAACTCTATATTGAAGGAATTTCAGACGTACTATTCATCACTATATAATCTGAATGAATCAGACCCGCCACCCCCTGATTTAGACGACAAAATAAACGTGTATCTGCAGTCCTGCAACCTCCCGCGACTGTCAGATGCAGAGATCCAGTTTCTCAGTTCTGACATAACAGTTGAAGAAACTACTTCAGCCCTACGTAGCATGAAGATAGCCTCTGCCCCGGGTTCGGATGGACTCCCTGCCAAGCACTACAAAAAAATTTGCAGGAGTTCTCAGTCCAAAGTTAACCACATGGTTTAATGCCATCCTTGATGGGACTCCCTTTGATATAGCCACGACCTGAGCCCGGATTACGGTTATTCCGAAAGAGGGCAAAGATCCTTCCCTCTGTAGTAGCTTCCGCCCCATCTCATTACTTAATGTGGACCTAAAAATATATGCCAAAGTCCTTGCGAATAGGGTGAACGCTGTGCTCCCTAAATTAGTACACCCCGATCAGATTGGATTTGTCCCAAACCGACAGGCAGCAGACAAAACCAGGCGGACCATAGACCTCATTCAACATATTAACGAATGTAAGTCGCCCTCTCCTCATGTCCCTTGATGCCGAAAAGACATTTGACCGCGTTGGCTGGCCCTTCATGATGAAAGCCCTCACTGCTTATGGTTTCGAAGATCGTTTTCTCGAAGGGGTCTCTGCCTTGTATGCCAATCCGACTGCTTCTGTCCAGGTGAACGGGTGTTCCTCATCGGTCTTTCAGGTTCGAAATGGGACCCGACAGGGATGCCCTCTCTCCCCTCTCTTATTTGCATTAATCATAGAGCCTCTAGACATTAAAAAACGTCAGAACCCTTACATCTCCGGCATACAGCTATCATCTAGCACTTATAAGATTGCACTTTATACGGATGATATCCTCCTCACCATCACCAATCTCCTGACATCGCTACCCAACTTATTCCAAGAACTTGACAATTTCTCCATAGAAATGCTGGCTTGTGATGGGACAGTTCCACCAATACTTACAGATTAGACACTATCACCAAAAGGTCAAGGCTCAGTTGTCATCTAGGCCTCCCACTGGGTTTGAGAATCTATGCCTTTCTGGAGCATCTTCAAAAGGTCTTATTTCCACGCTATACAATGCATTACTCCCCACCTCCACAGAGGTCAAGGACCGATTCCAGGCGCAGTGGGAAACGGACCTGGGAACGTCCCTAGATCCAGAAGAATGGTCGGACATTTATGAGTGGACAGCACGTTGTTCCATAAATGTCCGTATCAAAGAAAATGCCCATAAGTTGCTCCATAGATGGTATAATGTACCTGCTAGGCTTCATGTTATATATCCACAAACAAGTCCCGCATGTTGGAGAAATTGTGGCCAAGTTGGCACCTTTATGCATATCTGGTGGGACTGTCCCAGAATACGCTTGTATTGGACAGTGGTTCTCGCACTAGCTACAGCGGTCCTCGACACTCCCATACCCTCTGACTCCAAGCATGTATTGTTACCCTTGCCTCTCCCAGACCTCCCCACACATACGCATAAGTTCCTCCGGCACATAATTAGCACGGCCACTTGTCAGATAGCTGCTTCCTGGAAAAATCCCACACCCCCTACTCTCCAAATGGTCTGTGGTCGGGTTTGGCATACTTACCAAATGGAGCACATCACTAGTGTGCTGAGGGGCTCCTCCGTGTCTTTCCATAAAGTCTGGTCTCCATGGGCTTCACACCATAATCAACCTCTGCTTCAATTCTAGTAGAGGCCGGTCCTCTATCGAAATTATCGGATTTGACTACTCCTTCTTGTTAAAGGCGTGAATTCCTTCCCCCCTACCCCCCCCCCAATTCTCTTTCCCCCCTTCTTGCCCACCAACTTTACTTATCCCCCCCTTCTCTTCTTTTCTTTTTATTATTCTTCTCTGCTTTGTTCAAAATAAAAAACAACATCTACATGGTACAAGATTAACACGCAATCACATTTGCTCTGTAAAAGCATGGTGAGAAAAAGTTGTACATCGTGTCTATCTTAATATGTATAGGAATTTGTCAATGTACCTTTTGGAAAATTTTGTAACTTTGTTAAAGATAAGATGTTATTATTAATAAAACGTACTTTAAAAAAAAACAAAAAACGGTGCATGCGGGCTGCTTGTGTGTTAACTCTGATGCATGCGTACATCGTCCGCGCTACTTGTGATTGCACTGCTCGGCTTGTGGAGCTTCTCAGCTTGTGATTGGTCGTGTGGTCGCACGCTGAGTGCTTACTGCGGGCGGCGACCGTTATGTTTCGTTACACAACTGACTTTGTGTGGGTGTGTGTACAGGGATTGACTACGTGATGTGAGTTCCGGCACCTTTTTTCTTACAAAAAAAGCACTGGAACAGGGTATATTTTATGTGGCGTTCCACTTATACAAAAGATCTTAAATTACGCACTAGCTCAAAGCTAGCTGAGTTTATGTCTCATCCTATACTTTGAATGAGACAAAACACTTCACATACACAGTGATCTATATAATATAATAAAGTAGATCATTAAAAAAACATACAAAGAGCTACAAGAGGCAACAAAAAAACCCATACAAGAGGCAACTTCTGACCCCATTCTGGGCTATGCAGAACGGGGCAATTAGCAAAATCCCTTATGTTGCCCCAGTGAGTTGTCCCAATTAACCAACAAGGCAGAAAAATAACCAAATCGGTTAACCGTACTAAGAAGGTGATCCAAAGAGCCCTTCCAATCAGACAGAAATAACAACATGTCATCTGCATAAAGAGATAAATTGTCTCGTACCACTCCCACCGGAAGCCCAACAATATTTGGATGAGCTAGAATTAAACAGGCTAAGAATCTATGGTTAATGCAAACAATAAAGGGGATAAGGGATAGCCATTCCTAGTCCCCCTCCCCAGACAAAACGAGGAGGATGTATGGCCATTAACAGAAACTCTTGCCGCTTCAGCGGAGTATAATAGCTGGACCCATTGAATAAATCTATCTCCCAAACCAAGTCGGTATAGAACCTCCCATAAGTACCCCCACTCCACCGAGTCAAAGGCCTTGGCTGCATCCAAAGATACAACCATTGGCCTCTTCTCAGCTTTGTGGGGTAACTGGATATGCGTATACAGTCGTTGAATATTAGAAATAGTGGATCTACCGGACATAAACCCTGTTTGGTCTGGGTGGACTATCTTAGAAGTAACAGAATTAAGTCTGAAAACAAGAATTTTGGCTAAAATTGCAATATCTGTACAGAGAAGAGAAATCGGTTGATAAGATTCGGGGTGTAGAGGAGGTCTTTCCCAGACATAGGTATAACCATTATCAGCGCCTCAGACATTTAAGGGGACAGCCTGCCTAATTAAAAAAAAAAATCGAAAAGTGGGCAATAATTGTTGAGCCAAAAAATTTTTAAACTTTTTTTCTAACTCTACAGAAAGGCCATCCACCCCCTGGGCCTTATGATTACATAATGAAGATATAGCCGCATCTGTCTCTTCCACTGTAAGAGGCGCATTCAAAAAGGACACCGAAGTCTAAGTAACTTCATAAAATTCAAATATGTGGAAAGCTGAAAATACGTATATTGTTGGGGGCTTAGGATAGCATGGAGTAGGGCGTTATCGTCTACTCACCTCCACTATCTGTAGTAAATATCCTGGATTCACTAGTCCTTGCTGACTAGATTTTCATTAAAACATAAGATGAAAAAGACGGATGAACACACTGTACTCTTGTACTACTTGTACTATTTGGAGCTTTTATCCTCTTTTTACACTGTGGTCCTGTTCAGCTCCGTAGCTAGGGGGCTTCAGTTGCTGACAGAGCGAATGCTCTTTTCAGGACACTGACTTCAAAGAGTGGCTGTCTCAGTGATGTTTCCGTTGGTATAGCCCGTCGGGTTCGTGACCAAAGCATTATATGTCTCCCTGCACCTTCATCTAGTGCACACTGTTTGAGCTATTATTGTAAGAGCTGGAAATAGATGGTCCACGTCTGTGCATTATTGCACTAGACTGTTAAATCCGAGGTACATCTAAACTATATAAAGAGGCTCTACTCGTGGTATTTCTTTACTATACTACACAATATTGGCACAAAGAGTTGAATTGAGCTCCACTTTTCCTTCTCTAGTTCTGGGACTGTTCAGGTCAATTGGAGGTAATTCTGTGGGCTTTGCATAAATATCCCTTTGGAACTCTCTCAAAGCTGTCACATATAACATTATATATATTGATACAAAAGTGTGACTACTTTGGTGGATTTTGGAGATTGGAGATTTGATATAATTACAATTGGAGTTCCTTCCATTTATATTAAGGAAAGCTCTGGACAATTGTGCATCATTATTTGAGTTTTCATTATAAAAAAAAGGAACAAAGAACCAAGTAAGAATGGAATTTCGCTAATTCTCTCATATAACACTGGTACAAAGAGGTAATTATAACAACACCTGGGTTGAGTTCTCTCTCTTTATATTAGGGATAGTTCTGGATATTTGAGGGTGGTTGTATATGTGTATTAATATTTTATTAACATAGTGGACCAGAAGGGTAGTAGCTGGGCTACTGTAGATGGCACCCCTTTATTCTCTATTTCATACTCTGGCAAAATGGGGAAAAGTGGCCAGACAGCCGTGGCGAAACCTGAACGTTATGCACGTCTACCACCTCTGTTGACGCAGGTCAAGTTCCATATACTGCATCTACCCCTTCTCAACTCTCCACTGAGGTTGATGAACAGGGCCAAGAAGAGCTACCATCCCTTAAGCCCAAAATTTCTATCCAATGAAAATTCTAAGCAGGAACTTTAACAGAGATTGTTTTCTAAAACAACTGATTTTAAGCTACACACACCAAACTGATCTTTTTTGGAGTCTATGACTGCCAGAAATTTGGAGGGCTGTCGCCCTAGGAGGAACTTCCTACTTATTATATTAGATCAATTTTGGTCTTTTGTTGGTCACACACTAAATGATATGCCGGGAATTAAAAAACGTTTGATCGAAATGTTCGGATGTTCGAATGTGTGCACCTGCAGATAATTTTATGCTGAAAACACACTACTGTAACTTAACTTGAGCCGAGTAACAAGATGTGACCACAACTATGTGGCTAAATTGGATAAGATCCAGTCATTTGGTGCATGGCTATGTAGCCTGATTTCTTTGGATGTCCCAGGAACCTGTTAGTGTGGTTGGAAGATTACCACACAGACAAGCCAATAAAAGAAGTAATCTTCTAACTGCACTAACCAACATATAAGATAACGAGCTGATTGATTTTGCTCAGGTTATTATCAGGCAAGAGTTCAGTTTGGGATCACACCCACTGCCATATTGCCTGTGTGGTCAGCAATAATCACTGGATTTAGTTATTGTATAGAAACACACATATATAAAAACACCTCTATATCACCTTAACTTTGCCTACATGAAAAGATAGAAAGATTAAAAACAAGCTGTTTATTTTATTTTTCTTTAGTTTTCCCAAAACCAAAACTTTTTTACCTATGTTTAGCCCTGAAACTTTTACATATATTTATTTTAATTTATTTTAATGTAATGACATTTACATAAATGAATGCAAATTAATATAAATTGCATTAATTTACATTAATTACATTAGCAAAAAAATGCAGCACGGTGATGTAGATACTTATTTGTAAATTAAAAAAACAAGCACTTATCAAATATGACCTTTATGCAAGATGTTTGTCACCAGACTGCAGACCGTGATTTTTAAATACACACAATATACAGTAATAAACCTGATCCTTCCTTGCGGGATGCTGAAAACAGCACTGATTAATCTTAATGTCATTACAAATATAGAAACATTATACGACACCGGACAGAATATTTGCAGTGACCACAAGTGAACTTGATCTGAAGCTAAGGAATTGTGGCCTTGAAGATTTCTCAAGGGGGTCTGTAGCTGACTGGCCTGGGTCAAACGTAGGACTAAATGAGACCTGAACAGAAGCCAAACAACTTTAAAGAGGTGTCACTCACCGGACCGTGAGTGCCTCTTCCCGGACATTTAGGAACCGTGGTCGTCCTCCATCCTGAGGGTCTGCGCATGCGCAGCCCTTTCCTATACTTCAGTGTATGTCCCTTTAACTCAATTGGCAGATCAGGCAACACTCTCTATATTAAGCACCTGTGGTCAACACCACGTTGCCTGATCTTGGAGTCTCATTCCCCATGAGCCTCTGAAGGTGTTCCTGTGTTTCCTCGTGTATTCAGCGCTGCTGATTCCTGTGGTTTCCAAACCACTTCTACCTCTGTGGTTTCCAAACCACTTCTACTACTGTGGTTCCCATACCACTTCTACCATCAACTGTATCATCGTGACTGTGAGCTGATTCCTATCCGCTGCCTCCGTGCACTACAGTCTTCTATACCACTTCAACGCTATTATATTCCATTGTGACTGTTTGCTGATTCCTATCCGCTGCCTCCGTGCACTACAGTCTCCTATACCACTTCAACGCTATTATATTCCATAGTGACTGTTTGCTGATTCCTATCCGCTGCCTCCGTGCACTACAGCCTTCTCTCCTTATCCACTCACCTGTTCATCATCAAGTCTGTGAGCGGATTCCTAGCCGCTGCCTCCGTGCACTGCAGTCTCCAGCTTGCAACTCGCCTGTGTTCATCATCGTGACTGTGAGCTGATTCCTATCCGCTGCCTCCGTTCACTACAGCCTCCAGCTGGCAACTCGCCTGTGTTCATCATCGTGACTGTGAGCTGATTCCTATCCGCTGCCCCCGTGCACTACAGCCTCCAGCTGGCAACTCGCCTGTGTTCATCATCGTGACCGTGAGCTGATTCCTATCCGCTGCCTCCGTGCACTACAGCCTCCAGCTGGCAACTCGCCTGTGTTCATCATCGTGACTGCTAGCTGATTCCTATCCGCTGCTCCTGTGCACGTCAGCCTCATCTCATCTCTCCCGTGGGTCCGCAGAGTCCTGCTGCCGCTGCCAGTCCTATCGTCCATCTACTGCTGATCCGCTCTCCACGCCTTCCTGTTTCCCCTGGTCTCTACCCTCCTGTCAGCATTGGATTCGTATCTCATCAGCTACTCCTCTGCTAGATCATCTCCATTCTCCTGGGTCCTCCATGAGTCCAGTTCCATGTTTTACTGATTCCTGTGGATTCGTGTCCCTGTTGGTCTATTTACCTGTGCGCTGCACCTACTAGACTCCTGCCTCTTACATCCAGGGACTTCTCATCCTGTCGGCCTCCTGCCGCCCAGGTATCACTGCACTCCTATCTGACTGCCTTCTGAACCACGGTATGCATACTTCTCATTGACTGTGCTGGTGTATTGCATATCTTGCTGGACTGTGTTGGTTCTCCTCTGGAGTCTGCAATCCGCTGAGTCTTTTGCCATCATTGACTGTGTTACCTTGTGCTGGATTACTTCAGAGACTTCCTACATTTGCAGACCTGTTCAGTCATTTATATATATTGTGCATATTACTGTGGATCGTGTTTAATGTGCCCGTGTACATCCTGTGTTGCAGTCTCTCCCCGTACACCTCCTCACATATATTTTCAGTGGTACAACTTGCTGAAGGCAGACCACTGATTTCTGTTCCGGTATCACCTGTTCCATTCCTCTCACATAGCAGTGGTACAACTTGCTACCGCAGACCACTGACTTCCCGGATACCTCCACTTGGATTCCATTCCTTCACTCAGACAGCGGTACCACTTGCTATCCGCAGACCGCTGACTCTCATCACCTCCTCGTTTCTGTTGGACATTCCTCCTCACTATAGCAGTGGTACAACTTGCTAACGCAGACCACTGACTACCTCCACTTGCCCTTGTCCATACAGTTCCTCGTGTATTATTACCTCCATATTACCAGTGCTGCTAGTCATAGACTTTCCTGAGCATCTCATCATCTACTATTGCCTGTTCCGTGATCACCCTGCTACCAGAGTACACTATTACCATCTACATTGCTCTGGTAAGCTTACCACCTGGTGATCCCTGGGTAAAGACTCCTTGTCACGGGCACTAGGAGTCTTTACCCAGGGATCACCAGGTGATAGGCTTACCAGAGCAGTATAGGTGGTAATATGGTACTCTGGTAGCAGGGTGATCACGGAACAGGAAATAGCAGATGATGAGATGCTCAGGAAAGTCTATGACTAGCAGCACTGGCAATATGGAAGTAGTAATACACGAGGAACTGTATGGACAAAGGACACGTGAAGGTAGTCAGTGGTCTGCGGTAGCAAGTTGTACCACTGCTATAGTGAGGAGGAATGTCCAACAGAAACGAGGAGGTGATGAGAGTCAGCGGTCTGCGGATAGCAAGTTGTACCGCTGTCTGAGTGAAGGAATGGAATCCAAGTGGAGGTATCCGGGGAGTCAGTGGTCTGCGTTAGCAAGTTGTACCACTGCTATGTGAGAGGATACTGGAACGGGTGAAACTGTAAACAGGAGTCAGTGGTCTGCTACTAGCAAGTTGTACCACTGAATATATATGTGAGGAGGTGCACGGGGAGAGACTGCAACACAATATATACACGGGCACCTTGACTTTGATCCACAGTAATATGCACAATATAACTGTATAAATGACTGAACAACACTGCCAATATAGAAAGTCTCTTGAAGAAATCCAGCATGAGATAACACAGTCAATGATGGCAATAGAGTCAGCGATAGTACACTCCAGAGGAGAACCAACACAGTCAATGATGGCAATAGACTCAGCGGATAGTACACTCCAGAGGAGAACCAACACAGTCCAGCAAGGTATGCAATACACAGCACAGTCAATGGGAAGTATGCATACCGTGGTTCAGGAGAAGGCAGTCAGACAGGAGTGCAGAGATACCTGAAGGGCAGGAGGCCGGCAGGATCCAAAGTCCCTGGATGGGTGAAGCGGTGGTCTAGCAGGTGCAGCGCACAGGTAGGTAGACCAGCAGGGAACACAGGAAGGCGTGGAGAGCGGATCAGCAGTAGATGGATGAGTAGCGCTGAGAAGTAACAGCAGCGGGTCTCTGCGGGAACACGGAGGTAGCCAATAGCAACCAGCAGGTGCAGAAACGATGGGACACCGGAGCAGAGATGAACTGGAACAGTTGGTCACGGAGAGTAGCGGGTAGCAATAGTGGCAGCAGACTCAAGGAAACACGGGAGAGTTGACAAGGGCTGAAGACTGAAGCGCACAGAGGCAGCGGATAGGAATCAGCTAAACAGTCACGATGAAACACAGACGGGTTGCAGGTTGAAGACTGTAGTGCACGGAGGCAGCGGATAGGAATCAGCTAGCAGTCACGATGATGGGAACACAGACGAGTTGCAGGTTGAAGCCTGTAGTGCACGGAGGCAGCGGATAGGAATCAGCTGGCAGTCACAATCATGAACAGGTGAATGGATGTGAATGAAAGACTGTAGTGCACGGAGGCAGCGGATAGGCATCAGCTAACAGTCCCAATGATGCATGGTAGAGTTGAAGTGATTAGAAGACTGTAGTGCACGGAGGCAGCGGATAGGAATCAGCTCACAGTCATGATGATACAGTAGATGGTAGAAGTGGTATGGGAACCACAGTAGTAGAAGTGGTTTGGAAACCACAGAGGTAGAAGTGGTTTGGAAACCACAGGAATCAGCTGGGCTGAATAAACGAGGAAACACAGGAACACCTTCAGAGACTCATGGGGAATGAGACTCCAAGATCAGGCAACGTGGTGTTGACCACAGGTGCTTAATATAGGGAGGTTGCCTGATCTGCCAATTTAGTTAAAGGAACATACACTGGAGGTATGGAAAGGGCTGCGCATGCGCAGTCCCTCAGGATGGAGGACGGCCACGGTTCCTAAATGTCCGGGAAGAAGCACTCACAGTCCGGTGAGTGACAGTACGCCCCCTTTTAAAGGTGGGCACAGAACGCCTGGAACCGGGCTTGTCCGGATTTTTGGAATAAAACTTCTTCAGAAGGGCAGGAGCATTAAGATCTTCAGCTTTGATCCATGAACGCTCTTCAGGACCAAAGCCCTTCCAATGAACGAGGAAACGGAGGACTCCTCGCGAAATTTTTGCATCCAATACCTCAGTAATCTCGAAATCCTCCTCCTGATGAACTTGAACTGGCTGCGGTGCTGAGGGAGGAGTCGAGAAACGGTTGATGATGAGAGGTTTGAGCAAGGACACATGGAAGGCATTGGAAATCCGAAGATTCTTAGGAAGAAGAAGTTTAACACATACTGGGTTGATAACTTGAATGATCCTATATGGACCAATAAAACGAGGGGCGAATTTCATAGATGGAACCTTCAAACGAATATTTTTGGTAGATAACCAGACACGATCTCCAATTTTTAGTGGTGGAATAGCCCGCCTCTTCTTATCTGCGAAAGACTTATATTTGATAGATGTCTTCTTTAAACAGGTTTTGACCTGAGACCAGATATTTTTGAAGGTCTGACAAACAGTCTCCACAGCAGGAACTTGGGTGGGAGGGAGGGCAGGAAATTCCGGAAAAGACGGATGGTGACCGTGAACCACCAGCACTTGACTTTTTGAAGATGACTCCTGAGATCCATCTTCAACGTCCGATGACGTCACGAACGCCCGATGAGGAGGAAGGCGTTCAGACTGAACCTTATCACACAGATCCGTAGATGAAGGATCCTGTGGAGGAGGACCTGGTGGAATAGACGAATGCTGTCTTTTGAATGAAACCACTTGAGAGAGACAACGATGATGACATTCAGCTCCCCAAGATGTAACTTGAGAAGTGCGCCAATCAATCTGGGGAGAATGACATTGAAGCCATGGAAGGCCTAAGACAATCGGACTTGTCATAACAGGAAGAATTAAAAACGAAATCTCTTCATGGTGTAGCCCACCAATCTGAAGCGTTACTGGAGACGTACTCTGGGTGATGAGACCATTGATGAGACGTGATCCATCCATAGCAGTCACAGTAATCGGTGTTTTCAAAGTAATCACTGGTAGGGACCATTGATTCACTAGGAATTTAGAAATGAAATTTCCTGCTGCTCCAGAATCAATCAATGCCTGTGACTCAAAGGATTTGGTAGCAAAGGAAATCGTAACATCAAAAGCGCAGGCTTTTAATTTCGTAGAAGATGGAGAGGACTCCAGGAACCCTAACCTTATCTCCCCAGTATTGGTTAGAGCCCGGCATTTCCTGGGACAAGAATTGAGCATATGCGTAGAATCGGCACAATAGATACAAAGTCTATTCTTTATTCTTCGGTCCCTCTCCTCTAAAGTTAATTTGGAGCGACCTATCTCCATGGGTATCACCGGAGATGAAGCTGGGTGAAATTGAGGATTTGAGAGAAGAGGTGTTTTAACCGAAGTTGTTTTCTCAGGTTCTCTTTCACGAAACCTCAGGTCTACACGATGGCAAAGAGAGATCAAATCTTCTAAAGAGGAGGGTAGTTCTTGTGAAGTCAGTGCGTTTTTAATTTTATCGTAAAGCCCCTGCCAGAAGGCAGCAATTAATGCTTCAGTGTTCCACTGAAGTTCAGAGGCTAAGATCCTAAATTGAATGACGTACTGAGCCACAGTGCGAGATCCTTGGCGAAGACGGAGAATGCTGGATGCAGCGGAAATAACACGACCTGGTTCATCGAATACACTTCGGAACGTGGAAATAAATTCGGCACTATCCTGTAACAATGGATCGTTTCTTTCCCACAGAGGGGAAGCCCATGCGAGAGCTTGTCCAGAAAACAATGAAATAAGATAGGCCACTCTGGAACGATGGGTAGAAAAATTTTGAGGTTGGAGCTCAAAATGAACTGAGCATTGAGTAAGAAAACCCCTACAAGTTTTGGGGTCTCCATCGTATTTTGACGGAGTAGGCAGGTGAAGCGTGGAAGCTGTAAACACCTGGGATGGCACTGGGGAAACGGAGGAAGGCACAGGAGCATCAACAGTAGTTGTGGCATCTTGCACAGACGGTCTTTGGGAGGCTAAGGCCTGGTAACACCGCAGTAAATGCCGTTGGCGAACTTCCTGTTGCTCAATACGGGTAACCAGATGCCGCAGCATCTCTTTGGCTGTAGGTTCCGTATCTGGGTCTGTCATGGCCTGATCTTACTGTCACGGGCACTAGGAGTCTTTACCCAGGGATCACCAGGTGATAGGCTTACCAGAGCAGTATAGGTGGTAATATGGTACTCTGGTAGCAGGGTGATCACGGAACAGGAAATAGCAGATGATGAGATGCTCAGGAAAGTCTATGACTAGCAGCACTGGCAATATGGAAGTAGTAATACACGAGGAACTGTATGGACAAAGGACACGTGAAGGTAGTCAGTGGTCTGCGGTAGCAAGTTGTACCACTGCTATAGTGAGGAGGAATGTCCAACAGAAACGAGGAGGTGATGAGAGTCAGCAGTCTGCGGATAGCAAGTTGTACCGCTGTCTGAGTGAAGGAATGGAATCCAAGTGGAGGTATCCGGGGAGTCAGTGGTCTGCGTTAGCAAGTTGTACCACTGCTATGTGAGAGGATACTGGAACGGGTGAAACTGTAAACAGGAGTCAGTGGTCTGCTACTAGCAAGTTGTACCACTGAATATATATGTGAGGAGGTGCACGGGGAGAGACTGCAACACAATATATACACGGGCACCTTGACTTTGATCCACAGTAATATGCACAATATAACTGTATAAATGACTGAACAACACTGCCAATATAGAAAGTCTCTTGAAGAAATCCAGCATGAGATAACACAGTCAATGATGGCAATAGAGTCAGCAGATAGTACACTCCAGAGGAGAACCAACACAGTCAATGATGGCAATAGACTCAGCGGATAGTACACTCCAGAGGAGAACCAACACAGTCCAGCAAGGTATGCAATACACAGCACAGTCAATGGGAAGTATGCATACCGTGGTTCAGGAGAAGGCAGTCAGACAGGAGTGCAGAGATACCTGAAGGGCAGGAGGCCGGCAGGATCCAAAGTCCCTGGATGGGTGAAGCGGTGGTCTAGCAGGTGCAGCGCACAGGTAGGTAGACCAGCAGGGAACACAGGAAGGCGTGGAGAGCGGATCAGCAGTAGATGGATGAGTAGCGCTGAGAAGTAACAGCAGCGGGTCTCTGCGGGAACACGGAGGTAGCCAATAGCAACCAGCAGGTGCAGAAACGATGGGACACCGGAGCAGAGATGAACTGGAACAGTTGGTCACGGAGAGTAGCGGGTAGCAATAGCGGCAGCAGACTCAAGGAAACACGGGAGAGTTGACAAGGGCTGAAGACTGAAGCGCACAGAGGCAGCGGATAGGAATCAGCTAAACAGTCACGATGAAACACAGACGGGTTGTCGGTTGAAGACTGTAGTGCACGGAGGCAGCGGATAGGAATCAGCTAGCAGTCACGATGATGAAACACAGACGAGTTGCAGGTTGAAGCCTGTAGTGCACGGAGGCAGCGGATAGGAATCAGCTGGCAGTCACAATCATGAACAGGTGAATGGATGTGAATGAAAGACTGTAGTGCACGGAGGCAGCGGATAGGCATCAGCTAACAGTCCCAATGATGCATTGTAGAGTTGAAGTGATTAGAAGACTGTAGTGCACGGAGGCAGCGGATAGGAATCAGCTCACAGTCACGATGATACAGTAGATGGTAGAAGTGGTATGGGAACCACAGTAGTAGAAGTGGTTTGGAAACCACAGAGGTAGAAGTGGTTTGGAAACCACAGGAATCAGCTGGGCTGAATAAACGAGGAAACACAGGAACACCTTCAGAGACTCATGGGGAATGAGACTCCAAGATCAGGCAACGTGGTGTTGACCACAGGTGCTTAATATAGGGAGGTTGCCTGATCTGCCAATTTAGTTAAAGGAACATACACTGGAGGTATGGAAAGGGCTGCGCATGCGCAGTCCCTCAGGATGGAGGACGGCCACGGTTCCTAAATGTCCGGGAAGAAGCACTCACAGTCCGGTGAGTGACACTCCTAGTGCCCGTGACAGTAAGATCAGGCCATGACAGACCCAGATACGGAACCTACCGCCAAAGAGATGCTGCAGCATCTGGTCAGCCGTGTGGAGCAACAGGATGCCCGCCAACAGCTGTTACTTCAGTGTTATCAGTCATTAACCTCCCAAGGAACATCTGGACAGACTGTGACAGCTACTCCTGAGGCTTCTGTGCTTTCCTCCGTTTCCCCAGTGCCATCCCAGGTGTCTACAGCTTCCACGCTTCACCTGCCTACTCCGTCAAAGTACGATGGAGACCCCAAAACTTGTAGGGGTTTCCTTAACCAATGTTCAGTCCATTTTGAGCTCCAACCTCAAAATTTTTCTACCCATCGTTCCAGAGTGGCCTATCTTATCTCTTTGTTTTCAGGACAAGCCCTGGCTTGGGCCTCCCCTCTGTGGGAGAGAAATGATCCTATATTGCAAGATAGTGCCAAATTCATTTCTACATTTCGAAGTGTGTTCGATGAACCAGGTCGTGTGACCTCCGCTGCTTCCAGCATCCTCCGCCTACGACAAGGACCTCATACAGTAGGCCAGTACGTCATTCAATTTAGGATCTTAGCCTCTGAACTTCAGTGGAACACTGAAGCCCTAGTTGCCGCCTTCTGGCAGGGGCTCTCCGATAAAATTAAAGATGCACTGACTACTCAAGAGCTTCCTTCGTCACTTGAAGATTTGATCTCTCTTTGCCATCGTGTTGATATGAGATTTCGTGAAAGGGAGGCTGAGAAAACAACTTCTGCTAAAGCACCTCTTCGTTCTAACCCTCAATTTCGTCCAGTTTCACCCTCTGTGATTCCCATGGAGATAGGACGTTCCAAATTATCTTCCGAGGAGAGAAAACGAAGAGTAAAGAATAGACTCTGTATCTATTGTGCTGATTCCACTCATATTCTCAGCTCCTGCCCTAAGAGATCGGGAAATGCCAGGCCCTAACTAGTTCTGGAGAGGTGAAGTTAGGGTCCCTGGAGTCCTCTCCATCTTCCATGAAATCTAAAGTCTGCACTTTTGATGTTACGATTTCCTCTGCTACCAAAACCTTTGAGTCACAGGCATTAATTGATTCCGGAGCAGCAGGAAATTTTATTTCCAAATCATTAGTAAATCAATGGTCTCTACCAGTGATTACCTTAAAAACACCCATTACTGTGACGGCTATAGATGGATCACGTCTCATCAACGGTCTCATCACTCAGAGTACGTCTCCAGTAACACTTCAGATTGGTGCCCTGCATCATGAAGTAATATCGTTTTTAATCCTTCCTGTTACGACAAGTCCGATTGTCTTAGGCCTTCCATGGCTTCAGTGTCACTCTCCCCAGATTGACTGGCGCACCCCTCAAGTCACGTCTTGGGGGCCTGAATGTCACCATCGTTGCCTTTCCCAAGTTATTCCTCTCAAAGTACAGCAATCTTCCATCTCATCTACCTCACCGGGACTCCCTCCTCAATATGCTTCATTTACCGATGTGTTTGATAAAGCTCAGTCTGAACGCCTTCCTCCTCATCGTTCTTGGGATTGTCCGATCGACCTTCTACCTGGCAAGACTCCCCCCAGGGGCCGGGTCTATCCACTCTCGTTACCTGAGACTCAAGCTACATCTGAGTATATACAGGAGAACCTCCAGCGTAGGTTTATTCGACCTTCCACCTCTCCCGCTAGAGCTGGGTTCTTCTTCGTCAAAAAGAAGGATGGATCATTACGCCCTTGCATAGATTTTCGTGGACTCAATGCCATTACTATCAAGAATCGGTATCCCATTCCGCTGATCACTGAGCTATTCGATCGCATCAAGGGAGCCCGTATTTTTACTAAGTTGGATCTTCGTGGTGCCTACAATTTAATCAGAATCCGTTCCGGTGACGAATGGAAGACAGCGTTCAACACCAGAGACGGGCATTACGAATATCTGGTAATGCCTTTCGGGCTGTGTAATGCCCCAGCTGTTTTTCAAGGCTTCATCAATGAGATCTTTCGGGACTTATTATATGTATGTGTCGTCGTCTACCTGGACGACATATTGATCTTTTCCCAGGACCTGCCTTCTCACCACCAACATGTGGCAGAAGTCCTCTCCAGGCTACGAAAAAATTCATTGTTCTGTAAATTAGAAAAATGTTCATTCGAATTGCCCCAGATTCCATTCTTGGGGTATATAGTTTCCGGAGTTGGCCTGAAGATGGATCCAGACAAGGTGAATGCTGTACTACATTGGCCCCAGCCAACTACTCTTCGTGCTATTCAGCGTTTTTTAGGTTTTGCCAATTACTATAGACGCTTCATTCAAGACTTTTCTTCCATTGCATCTCCTATTGTGGCCCTGACTCAAAAAGGGGCTAATCCTAAGCAATGGTCGCCTGAGGCTCTTCAAGCCTTTCAAACACTCAAAGAGTCCTTCTCTTCGGCTCCAATCCTTCGACAGCCTGATGTGACACTCCCCTTCTTTCTAGAAGTAGATGCCTCTAATGTGGGCTTGGGAGCTATTCTCTCCCAACGCTCTGAACAGCAAAAATTCCATCCTTGTGCCTTCTATTCTCGGGGTCTTCTGCCCGCAGAGAAGAATTATACTATCGGGGACAAGGAGTTACTGGCTATCAAAGCTGCATTAGAGGAGTGGAGATACCTATTGGAAGGAGCTCGCCATCCGGTGACGATCTTCACGGATCATAAGAACTTGTCATATCTTCAGTCTGCCCAATGCTTGAACCCTCGCCAAGCAAGATGGTCTCTTTTCTTTTCCCGTTTCGAATTAATAATAACCTTCAAACCAGCTGCCAAGAACAAAAAAGCTGACGCTTTATCTAGAGCTTTTGTGACGTCCTCTGATATAGAAGAGGTTTCCAACCATACCATTCTAGACCCCAAATGTATCTCACTGGCCGCTTCATCCACCAAAACGCTACCATTTGGGAAGACTCTCGTGCCTCCTACTCTAAGGAGGAAAATCCTTTCGTGGTTCCATGCCTCTCGTTTTTCTGGACACGCCGGTGAACACAAGACCTTTGAGATGCTCTCTCGAAGTTACTGGTGGCCTTCAATGAGGAGAGACGTCAAAGAGTTCATTGCTTCCTGTGAATTATGTTCCCAATTCAAATCTTCCCGCAGAACTCCAGCAGGGTTGCTGCGACCACTACCCATTCCGTCCAAGCCGTGGACCCATATTAGTATGGATTTCGTTACTGACTTACCACCTAGTAAGAATCATAACACTATTTGGGTGGTGGTGGACAGATTTTCGAAGATGGCTCATTTCGTCCCTCTGTCTGGTTTGCCTTCCTCGTCTATCCTGGCTGAACATTTCATTAAAGAGATCTTCCGCATCCATGGATGTCCGTCTGAGATTGTGTCAGATAGAGGAGTACAATTCGTTTCCAGATTCTGGCGAGCCCTTTGTAAAACCTTGGGCATACGATTAGCACTCTCATCTTCTTACCATCCGCAATCTAACGGACAGACTGAGCGTGTCAATCAAGATCTTGAGACTTTTATAAGGATGTTCTCTTCAGCCAATCAAGACAACTGGGTAGAGTTGCTTCCTTGGGCCGAATTCGCCCATAACAACATGTACCATGAGTCATCATCCAAAACTCCATTTTGTGTGGTCTACGGTCACCATCCGTCTTTTCCGGAATTTCCTGCCCTCCCGCCCACCCAAGTGCCAGCGGTGGAGACGGCCTGTCAGACCTTTAAAAATATCTGGTCTCAGGTCAAAACCTGTTTGAAGAAAACATCTATCAAATATAAATCTTTCGCAGATAAGAAGAGGCGGGCTATTCCACCACTAAAAATTGGAGATCGTGTCTGGTTATCTACTAAAAACATTCGTTTGAAGGTCCCATCTATGAAATTCGCCCCTCGTTTTATTGGTCCATATAGGATCATTCAAGTAATCAATCCAGTATGTGTGAAACTTCTTCTTCCTAAGAATCTTCGGATTTCTAATGCCTTCCATGTGTCCTTACTCAAGCCTCTTATTATCAACCGTTTTTCAAAACCTCCCTCAGCTCCGCAGCCAGTTCAAGTTCATCAGGAGGAGGATTTTGAAATTACTGAGGTACTAGACGCAAAAATTTTGCGAGGAGTACTCCGTTTCCTCGTTCATTGGAAGGGCTTTGGTCCTGAGGAGCGCTCTTGGATCAAAGCTGAAGATCTTAATGCTCCTGCCCTTTTGAAGAAGTTTTATTCCAAAAATCCGGACAAGCCCGGTTCCAGGCGTTCTGTGCCCACCTGACCGTGAGTGCTTCTTCCCGGACATTTAGGAACCGTGGTCGTCCTCCATCCTGAGGGTCTGCGCATGCGCAGCCCTTTCCTATACTTCAGTGTATGTCCCTTTAACTCAATTGGCAGATCAGGCAACACTCCCTATATTAAGCACCTGTGGTCAACACCACGTTGCCTGATCTTGGAGTCTCATTCCCCATGAGCCTCTGAAGGTGTTCCTGTGTTTCCTCGTGTATTCAGCGCTGCTGATTCCTGTGGTTTCCAAACCACTTCTACCTCTGTGGTTTCCAAACCACTTCTACTACTGTGGTTCCCATACCACTTCTACCATCAACTGTATCATCGTGACTGTGAGCTGATTCCTATCCGCTGCCTCCGTGCACTACAGTCTTCTATACCACTTCAACGCTATTATATTCCATTGTGACTGTTTGCTGATTCCTATCCGCTGCCTCCGTGCACTACAGTCTCCTATACCACTTCAACGCTATTATATTCCATAGTGACTGTTTGCTGATTCCTATCCGCTGCCTCCGTGCACTACAGCCTTCTCTCCTTATCCACTCACCTGTTCATCATCAAGTCTGTGAGCCGATTCCTAGCCGCTGCCTCCGTGCACTGCAGTCTCCAGCTTGCAACTCGCCTGTGTTCATCATCGTGACTGTGAGCTGATTCCTATCCGCTGCCTCCGTTCACTACAGCCTCCAGCTGGCAACTCGCCTGTGTTCATCATCGTGACTGTGAGCTGATTCCTATCCGCTGCCCCCGTGCACTACAGCCTCCAGCTGGCAACTCGCCTGTGTTCATCATCGTGACCGTGAGCTGATTCCTATCCGCTGCCTCCGTGCACTACAGCCTCCAGCTGGCAACTCGCCTGTGTTCATCATCGTGACTGCTAGCTGATTCCTATCCGCTGCTCCTGTGCACGTCAGCCTCATCTCATCTCTCCCGTGGGTCCGCAGAGTCCTGCTGCCGCTGCCAGTCCTATCGTCCATCTACTGCTGATCCGCTCTCCACGCCTTCCTGTTTCCCCTGGTCTCTACCCTCCTGTCAGCATTGGATTCGTATCTCATCAGCTACTCCTCTGCTAGATCATCTCCATTCTCCTGGGTCCTCCATGAGTCCAGTTCCATGTTTTACTGATTCCTGTGGATTCGTGTCCCTGTTGGTCTACTTACCTGTGCGCTGCACCTACTAGACTCCTGCCTCTTACATCCAGGGACTTCTCATCCTGTCGGCCTCCTGCCGCCCAGGTATCACTGCACTCCTATCTGACTGCCTTCTGAACCACGGTATGCATACTTCTCATTGACTGTGCTGGTGTATTGCATATCTTGCTGGACTGTGTTGGTTCTCCTCTGGAGTCTGCAATCCGCTGAGTCTTTTGCCATCATTGACTGTGTTACCTTGTGCTGGATTACTTCAGAGACTTCCTACATTTGCAGACCTGTTCAGTCATTTATATATATTGTGCATATTACTGTGGATCGTGTTTAATGTGCCCGTGTACATCCTGTGTTGCAGTCTCTCCCCGTACACCTCCTCACATATATTTTCAGTGGTACAACTTGCTGAAGGCAGACCACTGATTTCTGTTCCGGTATCACCTGTTCCATTCCTCTCACATAGCAGTGGTACAACTTGCTACCGCAGACCACTGACTTCCCGGATACCTCCACTTGGATTCCATTCCTTCACTCAGACAGCGGTACCACTTGCTATCCGCAGACCGCTGACTCTCATCACCTCCTCGTTTCTGTTGGACATTCCTCCTCACTATAGCAGTGGTACAACTTGCTAACGCAGACCACTGACTACCTCCACTTGCCCTTGTCCATACAGTTCCTCGTGTATTATTACCTCCATATTACCAGTGCTGCTAGTCATAGACTTTCCTGAGCATCTCATCATCTACTATTGCCTGTTCCGTGATCACCCTGCTACCAGAGTACTCTATTACCATCTACATTGCTCTGGTAAGCTTACCACCTGGTGATCCCTGGGTAAAGACTCCTAGTGCCCGTGACAAGAGGATTTGCTGAACATGCAGAAACACTAAAGGGTAATTAGCATTTCAATAAAGGACAAGGTACATCTTTACCTTTTTGCAGTAAGGAGGAAAATGCTGCAAGTTAATATCACCATCAGACATTCCCATTCAGAAGACAAGTCAACAAGAAAGCCATAGTGACTGACACTCTTGGCTTGCTTGGAATTGACTGAACTGCAAAGACAACGACGCTAATGCAGCCATTGGTCATATAGTAAGTGTTGGTCTTCAGCAGTATAGATGATCAAAAATTATGAACTGGTTCGGAATTCAAAGTTCAAAATTTCATGAGTCGAAGGCTCCGAACATGTTCGAGTACAATCGTCTATAGATCCGATCTGAACTTGCAGTTCCAAGTTTCTGACTCATGTTTGCAGTTGTTATTCATGCTTGAGGTTCACCATTTGCGTTCTAAGTGCGACATCTGTGGTTGAGATTTGTATACGACATTTGAGTTTTTGCCAATAAAATTGGCGTTTTTAAATAATTTTACAAATATTATTTAAATGATACTTTGATATTTTAATTTATTTTAAAATCCAAACACTACTGTCTTCACAGTTCACAATTTGCCGTTCACGTTTGCGGTTTGCCCAAATATGCATTTGAAATATCAATTTAAGCTGAAAACATGTTCGAGCTAGGTCGCAAAAGTGCAAACTGACTTGATAATGTGAAAGCCGGCATGCCATTGTCAAACCGCCTCAAACATTGTTGAGCCAGTTCGTCTTTCTTTTGATCGCTCAAAAATTAAGAGAATTTTCACATTTTGTACCAATTCATCCAACTGGTTCCGGTCTGAGCATCTCTATTCCGCAGTAGCTCTTACTGTATGTACAGCCACTACTATGCAGGAGGGAATCGTTAATTACTGTGACACTGCTGGCTCGTGTTATAGGTCCTCACATGAAGGGTAAGTTGTAGTTGGTGGGACCTTTTAAAATAGTTGTTGTTCTGGATGCATACACACTTACAAAAAGATAAAGAGTGCACTGTATTGTAATGTGCAAAAGCAGAATCTGTCCCACTATGGGAAAGTTGGAGAGTATCTACCATTCACAATAAAGCAGCGATGAATGGGTAACACATGCACCCGTTACTGTTTGGAGGGAAGGGGAGGCGGCTAATGGGCAGCCTAGCGCTTCACAGCACTAGGCACGCCCCCTTTGTGTTGGAGCCATGCCTCCTTATAGTTTTCCCACTCCCCCTATCTTGATTATGGGACCTGTAGGGAAATATGTATGAGGTAAATATATGTTCTACCTTGTGTGTGATCTTGAAGGTGGAGTCTGAGCTTAAATATACTGTATACATTTTTTAACAAGCAAAAAAATTTAGTTCTTCCTCCTTATACTGCATCCCTTTACTGTATATCACTGCTGTCACATAACACCAGATATTAACATTTATCAACGATGCAAGAAGAGATAGTAATTATTTTAATGTTAACCTTTTATCATGTTGTCTACTCTCTATTTCCATCTTTCTCCTGTGTTCATTTTTAAGGTAAAGTATCATGTGACAATGGGTCTGCCAGGCCCCTAAGGTGGAACTAAACACCAACAAAAAATTACTTTTTTTAAAAGTTCATGAACAGTGTTTTCATAAATGGTAAATAAATACTTATTGTTAATATTATCATCGGTTAGTTTTTTCGTTTTTGGCCTCCCTTGGCTGGGAGATGTAAATATGATGGAAGTTGATGGTGTCTTCTCTGCATTCCAAGAGCAGAGAAAACTATATAATTAGACAAATGCTTTGCTCAAGGTACAGTGGCGCACGCAGGGGGGGTTTCTGAGTCTCCAGAAACCCCCCCCCCCTGCGCTAACTAAGTGGCTGCTATAGCTGCACTGTCCTATACAGCAGCCACGGCGCTGTCAAAGAAGCGTCCGCGGCGGTGCTGTAGTGTATACAGCACCGCCGCGGACGCTTCTTAGACAGCGCCGCGGCTGCTGTATAGGACAGCGCTGAAGAAACGGAGCTGCTGTGCATGCGCAGCAGCTCTCGCGGGGGGTGGTTTTTTTGGGGGGTCGGGGGGGAAATTCCCCCCCCCCGACAATCCTCTGTGCGCCCCTGAGGTATGTATGTTTTATAAGAGGAAAAGAGGTAATACATAGTCTGTGGCGGCATGCATTAATGGTCATTAACAAACCACAAAGGTGCAAGCCACAGTGCAAATGCTCCTTTGTGATGTCACATGCTGACTTTTCTGCCACTGAACCTGGTTTCATGTAAAACTGGAGGGCTGGCAGCAGCAGAGCCCCCCCCGCATTGCACCCTCACTGCTTACTTTAGCAGACGAGGGGGAGGTGGCAGCCTCTCCTCCTCCTGCGGCGCTTGGCTGTGACATCATAGCCAAGCGCCACACTCCCAGCGTAGAACTGGGGGCAGCAGCCAACAACCCCACGTGTAAGAAGCTACTGGCTGCTTCTCCTTCATGTCAGCAGCCAGTGCTCCGTGTGAGGGAACCAGGGTGGCATTAAAAATAATGGATGAGCGACACTGAGTGACATGAGTGTCGAAGAGGTGCCTGCAGCTCCTACTACAGTAATATATAATTTGCCAGTTCTGCATGCCCCCAACCCAAGGCAGGAGACGGATTGTATATATTATATGCAATTGCTCTGGCCCCATCATTACTGTGCAGAGCAGTAACAGGAGCAGGTGACTTTTTGGACCAATAGCAGACCTTGCTGCTTTCTATTGGTCCACGTGGTCACACTTCCTAAGCTGCAACCACCCACCCCCTCTCAGCTTGGTAAGGGGGGGTCCAAGAAGCGGAAACACTGGAACCCAAGCTCCATCTCAGTTACTATTCATAAATTAAGTCAGTGACTAAGAATATGGGATGGGCTTTAACAGATTTATGTCAGCATACCGCAGCACGTGAGTAACTCCTGGTTAGAAAGATCTTTCCTGGAAAATAAGGAAAGGTAAGACAACACAGTTATAAACTCTATGCGACATAAAAGTATCTTTCTGGTTCCGTTCTAGGTTAAATTAAATTTTGTGGTATCATGTATCTAATTTGAAAGCAATAATGTATCAGGTTTGTTTGTTTCTTGTTTATTTTCTTCTATAATAATAATAATATATTTAATAGACACAATAATACCAGCAATTAGAGTGCATTTCATCAATACACTCTGTCCATTGGCTGAAAACACTTGTTTATTGACGGTCTTTTAGTGAACACTGATAATACTAGGTACATGGTCAATAGTGGACAAGATTTCACTCCTTCTTGCCTTAACAAACGGTAATTAAAAGCAGAGCACCCTCCACCATTTTGTAACAGACATCATTAAAGGAGATGAATAGAAAAAGGGGAGAGTTTGCGCTCAACTTCCAATAATTTGCAAGAGCTGCAATAGAACTAGGGATTCCTCCCTATAGATACAATTCAAGCCAACAAATCTATGTGCTCATTGACTTATAAGTGTCCCAGAATAGGTATGATATAGTAATAACCTGTTCTATTATGTCTATAAAGGATAAAATGCAACAATAAATAATAAAATCTCTGGTATATATGATTACAAGAATTGACCTAAATGCATATGACAGTACAACAATTTTATTAACACTTTAGCGTGTGCAAATCAACTTGAAATTTAAACCTCAAGGTATCAATAAAGGAAGTAAAAACAACCTTTTGAGTAAAAATCACATAAGTACAAAAATCATATATCCATTGAATGACAAGTATCAAACATAGGACACAATCAGCCAATCAGTCATTGTACCGTTAATTGTCCAAACATGCTGTTAATTAATATTAGACCTCCTGAGGTCAACTGGCATTGAGATAATCGTCAGTAGAGATGTTGATACTAATAGAATATTCTACAGAGATATGTGTAAATTGCGGAAACCAGTAGACAATTGTCCAGTGTGTGGTGGATCCAAGCGTGATAAACCAGATATGCAAAGTGGGTCCAATGAAACCATATAGGGCTGGATGAAATAGAGAAATCTCGCTATAAAATTGAGTTACTTGCGATTGGTAATAGGTTTTCACAGCTCTAGTTTGTCCAGCTCTCCTCTAGAACTGTGACACCATCCATACCATTAATCATTAAAGGAGATGTCAATCCAAAAACATTATATAAACATATTCATCACACCCCCTCCTCCATCAGGCGCCTCTCTAAAGGCTAATTCTCCTTCTGCCTGGGAATCCCTGCTGATATATAGAATGAGATTAATATTTAAAAGTGTATTTGGATGGGAATCTCTTGTGAGCATGGCTATGGCTAAGTCTTCTATGTACATAATAATTCATGCGAGAAGCCAAAGAGCAATTGTCCTGTGCTTAATAATGATTGTAATGGACAAAAAAGAATGGAAAAGCACAAACAATTCTTTAATGGGGTTATTCTATTCTCTTCAGCAAAAAATGCATACTGTGTTAGGGTAGTTTTATGTCAATATTGTATCTCACAGCATTTGTGCACAAGCAGTAAGATTCTAGATATATAATTCTGTCTCAATCACATTACAGGGCCTGATACAACCAGGTACGTATTCTGAGCGCAACCAGCGTTCAGTACTACACGCACATATTTAGGCTTTGCGTCCGCCGGAATTCAGCAAGGCACGGATCTCAAGATACGTGTGTTTTTGAAATCGGGGGCAGGTCTACAGCAGACGTAGCAGGATGCGTCCAATAACTATGTGGAAGATAAATTCACAAAAGAACACACAGGAACAAAAATATAAAAAAAATCTTGCATTATTGTTACCTGATAATAATAATAATAATAATAATAATAATAAAGACATTAATGTTAAAATAGTAAAAAAAAAAAAAAAAGTGTTTTTTTCTACCCCCATGAAATACATTTATTAGGATGTTGTTAATGTCTACGAAGCATAAAATAAATTTTTACAGTTGCACGTGATTGCAAACACATGTTATAGCATGCATACGAGACTGTCATCACTAGTACTCAGGACTTAGACTAGCCCTGTAGCTGGAACAAGATATACGGCAGAAAAACAAGTAACATTGCGATGCCCAGACCTTGAATCAGACGTGGCAGCGTGCGATCGAGTTTGGCATGCCCTACTGTACATTAACTACAGCACAAAGCCTCTTCCCCACCCCGTTCACTCCCCGAAATTGTACGCCCTTGTAAGTGTCCATTGCACACAGAGCAGGACTGTGTTCACAGCCATATCTGCCAGTTCTGGGAATGTGCAGAGTGATTTTCTGAACAATATGGTCAAACTCGGCAGATATGTTGATGAATCAGGGCCACAGTCTTGATTACCTCTAAGAGTTACGGCTTTCATTATACAAGTTGAAAGACATATCCTGCCTTCTTACACTAGGGGCTAGATTTACTAAAGGGCTAGTTTACTATAGTCCAAACCGCCGTCAAAACCACCACTTTGCAAACCGCCAGCCAGATTTTAACAATGATGAACATACAAACAGCCGGATTTACTAAGCTGGGGTTTTCAAAACTGACGCAAAACAGCCAAAATAAAAGAGGTGGTTGTGAGCGGCAATATTGCTCAAACTGCTGCTGTTTGATCTATTTTGCTATTCAGAGAAAACAACATTGATATTTTAATTATTAGGAAAATCATTATTTATTGATAAAGGGACAAAATAAATTTTATATTAATTTATGAGAGAATTTTTTTTATATATATTTTTTTTTAAAGGGACACTATTATAGCATTATATTATGTAGAAAATGTGAATATATAATATTATTAAGTGATTGTTAATGGTGGATATAATTATTTATGTTGCACAATTTGTCATTACATATTGTCCGAATAATATAATTAAATAATTTTATCCCCTTAATATAATGAAAATTTCTATTCCCTCATAAGTTAATATTTAATTCATTTAGCCCCTTAATCAATAAATAATGATTGCAACATAATTTAAATGTCAATGTTGCTTTCTCTTATGTTGTGAATGGCAAAATAGTTCAAACAGCATGTTGAAGCTATCAAGCCATGTAGCAGGTATTAAAACTGTCCTGTCCTGTCTTTTGGATGGCGGTTTTGATGGCGGTTTAGCTTTTTCAATCCTCCATACATCGCCAATCATTTTAAATTGAAGCCTCAAGCGGCCCTATAGTAAATGCGGCAGTTTGGACCACTAAACCACCAGTGATGGGTGGCGGTTTCAAACCGCCGCCAAACACGATTCTTAGTAAATGTAGTCCTAGGACACCAAACAAGAACGTGTGGAACTAACAGAAACATTTATATGAAGTTGATGATCACTATATTTTTCACATGATCCGAGAAGACAGATGCTCTCTGTTAGTAGCACTAAGTGATTATACCACTGCCAGAGACATAATGGTTGTTTTTAATTCACTTTAGCATTTTGTTGGCTCAGAACCTGTTTTCACGCTGACTTTAAGCCAGCAGATGATTGTACTCTACAGCAAAACTGTCTCTAAGTATCAAGTTATAACTACTAGGAAATATTTAGCAAAAACTTTTCATTGTTATAACATCATCCTGAACTTCCGGGTTAAATGTTATCATTATGGAATATACCAGTCGTTCCCAAACTTTTGCAGTTCGCGGCACCCTTAGAGTCTCCAAATATTTTCAAGGCACCCCTCCAAAATAATTACTGAGCAGTCCTGTTTTAGAAGTAGTTGGGTCAAAAAATTGTAATAAATATTTAGGTCACAACAGAAATACTTATTTAGTTGTATGCAAAAATGCCCCTCTGCATCCAGACACTCTGCCCCCTCTGCATCCAGGCACACTGCCCCCTCTGCAACCAGGCACACTGCCCCCTCTGCATCCAGGCACACTGCCCCCTCTGCAACCAGGCACACTGCCCCCTCTGCAACCAGGCACACTGCCCCCTCTGCAACCAGGCACACTAACCCCCTCTGCAACCAGGCACACTGCCCCCTCTGCATCCAGGCACACTAACCCCCTCTGCAACCAGGCACACTGCCCCCTCTGCATCCAGGCACACTGCTCTCTGTCACGCTGTCCCCCTCCTCTGTCACGCTGCCCCCCTTCTCTGCCCCCCTCCTCTGCCCTCTGCCACGCTGTCCCTCTGCTCTGTCACCTGTCCCCCTCCTTTACCCCCTCCTCTGCCCTCTGTCTCCCTCCTCTGCCCCCCTCCTCTGCCCTCTGCCCCCCTCCTCTGCCATCTGCCCCCCTCCTCTGCCATCTGCCCCCCTCCTCTGCCCTCTGTCCCCCCTCCTCTGCCCTCTGTCCCCCTCCTCTGCCATCTGCCCCCCTCCTCTGCCATCTGCCCCCCTCCTCTGCCCTCTGTCCCCCCTCCTCTGCCCTCTGTCCCCCTCCTCTGCCACAATCCCTCTCACTCTGCCCCGCGCCAGGCAGAGAATACTCTGCTATTTGTAATAACATAGTGGAGTGAATAGTAATGGTGTAAGTGGGCATATTAAATGAAGGGTGCCTATTAATGCATTCATAATAATGTAATTAGCGCAGAGGAATATCTGCAGTAAAATAGTCCTGATTGCAGTGAGACATCATCATAAAACTAAGTTTTATTAGTCATCAGATCAGGAGGAGACATTTTATGTATTGTGTAATAATAGAGATATCGTTAATGATTTAAAAAAATGTCATGAGCCTGGATGGGAAAAAAAAATCCCAAATGGTCTATATATAATGTGCAGTAAAAATATTGTTGGGGAAACGGGCAAACTTGATTTAAGTCGTGAAATTGGAGAAATAAGGATCTGAGAGGGAAGTTCCACATTCTGCAGAACCTATTGATGAAAAAATTACATTTATAGAAAGAAAACAGAAACTTACCAATCCGCGCGGCGTCGGGACCCAGCAGCCTCCTCTCTCCCGCAGCAGCTGTCACTGACGTCGATATTCAGTGACAGCTGCAGGAGAGAGTAGGCTGCTGGGTCCCGGTGCCCGGCGGATTGGTAAGTTTCTGTTTTCTTTCTTTTTTCTATGGCTGGCCCACGGCACCCCAGTGACAGAGCCGCGGCACCCCTGGGAGCCGCGGCGCACAGTTTGGGAACCGCCGGAATATACTAAAGAGATGTATTTTCCCAAAGGCAGGAAACACCTTATATACTCTGCCAATTATTGTTTATATTATTATCTTTTATTAAGAGAGCTCTGCAATATTATGCATATACATTGAGGGATCAAGACTAAGGGTGTGCACCGGCCACTTTTAGTGTTTTGGGTTTTGGGTTTTGGGTTCTGATTAGCTTGAGGTTTTGGGTTCTGATTTGTTTTGCCAAAACACCCGACTAAAGGTTTTGGTTCTGATTTAGGTTTTTGGGTTCTGATTTTTTTTTAAAAAAAGCATAAAAAGTGCAAAAAAACATTTTTTTTTTGTTTTTCACTCCAACACTATTATTAACCTCAATAACATTCAATAACAATCATTTCCACTAATTTCCAGTCTATTCTAAACACCTCACACCTCTCAATATTGTTTTAAGGCCAAAAGGTTGCACCGAGGTAGCTGGATGTCTAAGCTAAGCGGCACAAACACGTGGCCCATCTAGTAGTGGCACTGCAGTGGCAGACAGGATGGCAGTTTGAAAAACTAGGCCCCAAAGAGCACATAATGCCAAAAAAAGAGGTGCAAGATGGAATTGTCCTTAGGCCCTCCCACCCACCCTTATGTTGTTGAAATAGGACATGCGCACTTTAACAAGCCAATCATTTCAGCGGCAGGGCCTACAAAACTGTGGCTGAAATGATTGGTTTGTTTGGGCCCCCACACAAAAAAAGCTATTTATCTCTCCCTGTACAAACTAAACTGGCTCTACTGAGGCAAGATGTCATCCTCATCCTCATCCTCTGATTCCTCGCCCCCTTCAGTGTGTACCAGTGTGAACCTTGCACAACACGGAAATCAGTCTCCACTGCGCTTGACTCAGGCGCATCCCCACTCCTTTGCCTATGTCGTAGGTGGCTGTGTAGGCTTCAATGGCCTTTTGCTGCTCCTCCATCCTCTGCAGCATATAGAGGGTGGAGTTCAAGCGCGTCACAACCTCTTGTTTTAGTTGATGGCAGAGCAGGTTCATGCTTTTTTGATGTAGCAGGAACAGTGAACGTAGGGGGGACAACTCAGGTAAAATAGAGCCAGTTTGTACAGGGGCTTCCAAACTGCCTGTTTTTCCTACCAGTAAAAATAAGGACTGTCTGACATGTCTACTTGGATGGTGTCAGCAAAGTAATCCTCCACCATTTTTTCAATAGTGACAGCATCCAATGCAGCGACAGTAGACATGTCTGCAATGGTTGGCAGGTCCTTCAGTCCAGACCAGATGTTCTCAGCAACCCCGCCAGCGGGTCTTTTAGGAAAACTGAGCTTTTTCCTCGCAGCCACAGGTGTTGAAGAAAATGAAGGAGGAGCTGTTGGCATGTCACGGTCCTCTTCAGAGGACAATCTCCTGACCAGCAGGTCTTTGCACCGCTGTAGACTTGTGTCCGCCGGAAACAGAGACACAACATACGTTTTAAACCGAGGATCCAGCACGGTGGCCAGAATGTATTCCTCTGACTTTAAAAGAGTGACCACCCTCGGATCCTGGCAAAGCGTACGAAGGGCTTCATCCACAAGAGCTACATGCTTTGTTGAATCGCAATCCTTTACCAGCTCCTCCCTCACTTTCTCCAGCTGCTTCTGCAACAGCCTGATCAGGGGAATCACCTGACTCAAGCTGGCAGTGTCGGAACTGACTTCTCGTGTGGCAAGTTCAAACGGCTGGAGAACCTTGCACAACACGGAAATCAGTCTCCACTGCGCTTGACTCAGGCGCATCCCCACTCCTTTGCCTATGTCGTAGGTGGCTGTGTAGGCTTCAATGGCCTTTTGCTGCTCCTCCATCCTCTGCAGCATATAGAGGGTGGAGTTCAAGCGCGTCACAACCTCTTGTTTTAGTTGATGGCAGAGCAGGTTCATGCTTTTTTGATGTAGCAGGAACAGTGAACGTAGTTTAATATCTGATACTAATATTTCTGCACTGCAGGAACAGTGAACGTAGTATAATATCTGAAACTAATATTTCTGCACTGCAGGAACAGTGAACGTAGTTTAATATCTGATACTAATATTTCTGCACTGCAGGAACAGTGAACGTAGTTTAATATCTGATACTAATATTTCTGCACTGCAGGACTATCTCTGATCGAGATCGTGGAGGAAATTGACGAGGAGGGTGTTGCTGGTGTGGATACAACAGGACCAAGGGATTTAGGTGTCCCATCTAGGAGTGGCACTGCAGTGGCAGACAGGATGGCAGTTTGAAAAACTAGGCCCCAAAGAGCACATAATGCCAAAAAAAGAGTTGCAAGGTGGAATTGTCCTTGGGCCCTCCCAACCACCCTTATGTTGTTGAAATAGGACATGCACACTTTAACAAATCAATCATTTCAGCGACAGGCCCTACCAAACTACTGTGGCTAAAATGATTGGTTTGTTTGGGCCCCCACACCAAAAAAGCAATTCATCTCTCCCTGTACAAACTAAACTGGCTCTACTGAGGCAAGATATCGCCCTCATCCTCATCCTCTGATTCCTCGCCCCCTTCAGTGTGTACTTCCTCATCCTCACACAATATCAATTCGTCCCCGCTGGACTCCACAACCACAGGTCCCTCAGTAGTCTCTGGAGGCCAGTGCTGGTCTTGATTGAATAATTGATAATTCATTTTTATGAACATCATTTTTTCAACGTTTTGCAGAAGCAACCTCCTTTGCCGCTCACTGACCAGGTTCCCCGCTGCACTAAAAACTCTTTCCGAGTACACACTGGAGGGGGGACAACTCAGGTAAAATAGAGCCAGTTTGTACAGGGGCTTCCAAACTGCCTGTTTTTCCTACCAGTAAAAATAAGGACTGTCTGACATGTCTACTTGGATGGTGTCAGCAAAGTAATCCTCCACCATTTTTTCAATAGTGACAGCATCCAATGCAGCGACAGTAGACATGTCTGCAATGGTTGGCAGGTCCTTCAGTCCAGACCAGATGTTCTCAGCAACCCCGCCAGCGGGTCTTTTAGGAAAACTGAGCTTTTTCCTCGCAGCCACAGGTGTTGAAGAAAATGAAGGAGGAGCTGTTGGCATGTCACGGTCCTCTTCAGAGGACAATCTCCTGACCAGCAGGTCTTTGCACCGCTGTAGACTTGTGTCCGCCGGAAACAGAGACACAACATACGTTTTAAACCGAGGATCCAGCACGGTGGCCAGAATGTATTCCTCTGACTTTAAAAGAGTGACCACCCTCGGATCCTGGCAAAGCGTACGAAGGGCTTCATCCACAAGAGCTACATGCTTTGTTGAATCGCAATCCTTTACCAGCTCCTCCCTCACTTTCTCCAGCTGCTTCTGCAACAGCCTGATCAGGGGAATCACCTGACTCAAGCTGGCAGTGTCGGAACTGACTTCTCGTGTGGCAAGTTCAAACGGCTGGAGAACCTTGCACAACACGGAAATCAGTCTCCACTGCGCTTGACTCAGGCGCATCCCCACTCCTTTGCCTATGTCGTAGGTGGCTGTGTAGGCTTGAATGGCCTTTTGCTGCTCCTCCATCCTCTGCAGCATATAGAGAGTGGAGTTCCAGCACGTCACAACCTCTTGTTTGAGGTGATGGCAGGGCAGGTTCAGCCTTTGTTGATGTTGCTCGAGTCTGCGGTATGCACTGGCAGAATGCCGAAAGTGTCCAGCAATTTTGCGTGCCACCGCAAGCATCTCCTGCACACCCCTGTCACTCTTTAGGTAATGCTGCACCACCAAATTTATGGTGTGGGCAAAACATGGGACGTGCTGGAAATTACCCATTTGTAATGCCCGCACAATGTTACTGGCGTTGTCTGACACCACAAATCCCCTGGAGAGTCTAAGTGGGGTAAGCCACTCCGAGATTATTTCCCTCAGTTTCTCTAAGAGGTTGTCAGCGTTGTGCCTCTTATTAAAACCGGTGATACACAACGTTGCCTGCCTTGGAACGAGCAGCCATTGTGGAGATGCTGCTACTGATGCAGCTGCTGCTGCGGAAGGCGATGCATCTACCCAGTGGGCTGTCACAGTCATATAGTCCTTAGTTTGCCCTGAACCACTTGTCCACATGTCTGTGGTTAAGTGGACAGTGGGTACAACCGCATTTTTCAGAGCACTGAGGACACTTGTTCGTACTTCTCTGTACATCCCGTGTATCGCCTGCCTAGTGAAGTGGAATCTCGACGGGATTTGGTACCGGGGACAACATACCTCCATCAACCGTCTAAATCCCACTCCACTGATGGCGGACACCGGACGCACGTCTAACACCAACATAGCTGTTACGGCCGCAGTTATCCGCTTTGCCATAGGATGACTACTGTCGTACTTCATGCTCATGGCAAACGACTGTTGGACGGTCAACTGTTTGGTGAAAGACGTAGCGTTCTTACGACTTCCCCTCTGGGAAGATGACCGATTACCAGCAGCAACAGCAGCAGCGGCAGTAGTAGGCGTACTGCTGCAGGATTCCCTGGAAGAATCCCGGATTGAAGAGGACTCAGTCATGCCGGTGACATGGCCTGCAGGACTATCTCTGATGGAGATCATGGAGGAAGTTGACGAGGAGGGTGTTGCTGGTGTGTATACAACTGGACCAAGGGATTTAGGTGTCCCTGGACTGTGGATGGTCCTAGCCACAGGTCCTGAACTAAACACTGAATTATGAAGGTTCTTCAGGTGACGTATAAGGGAGGATGTCCCTAGGTGGCCAAGATCCTTACCCCTGCTTATTTGAGCTTTACATAAGGTACATATGGCCATACATTTGTTGTCTGGATTGGGATAAAAATAACTCCAGACCGAAGAGGTGGATTTTTTGGTCTTCTGACCAGGCATGACGATGGGCTTTTTCATCCCATGGACAACAACTGTTTCTCTCCCTGGTGCCTCATTTAAGATAACCACATCAGCATCCTCCTCGTCAAGTTCCTCCTCAGCGCCAGCTACATCAATATCCTCCTCCCGGTGTACAACATTGACACCTTCATTAGCCAAATCTGTAACTGGACTGTGGGTGATCCTTCCAGCATATGCAGAGGGCATGCTGCAAATGGTGGAAGGAGCTACCTCTTCACGTACAGTGATGGGAAGGTCAGGCTTCGCAACCACCAACACCCTTGGTCTCGCCTTGGGGATTTGTGATGCCATCTCTTTAGAAACCAGAGTTGTTTGCTGTGTTGTTGATGACAGCTTAAGTCTCTTAAATTTTTTAGAGGGGGGGAGGAGGAGGGCTTAGATCCTTGGGTGAAGCTGAACCACTAGTCATGAACACGGGCCAGGGCCTAAGCCGTTCCTTGCCACTCCGTGTCGTAAATGGCATATTGGCAAATTTACGTTTCTCCTCAGATGATTTCAATTTTCTTTTTTTGCTAATTTTAGTGAACTTTGGCTTTTTGGATTTTACATGCCCTCTACTAGGAGATTGGGCGTCGCCCTTGGCAGACGACATTGATGGCATTTCATCGTCTATGTCATGACTAGTGGCAGCAGCTTCAGCTTTAGGAGGAAGTGGTTCTTGATCTTTCCCTACTTTATCCTCCAAATTTTGGTACTCCATTATATGCAGCACAAGAGAGCGTACCCCTAAACCACACACACTCGGCAAAGCCTTTACAAATTATCTGCGGCACAGGAGAGTACCACTGGACTGGAGTTATACAGCAGTACCTATTTTTTCGTACAGCAGCAACAGTGAACGTAGTTTGACTTTGAAATAGCAGTACCTATTTTTTGGTACAGCAGCAACAGTGAACGTAGTTTGACTTTGAAATAGCAGTAACTATTTTTTGGTACAGCAGCAACAGTGAACGTAGTTTGACTTTGAAATAGCAGTACCTATTTTTTGGTACAGCAGCAACAGTGAACGTAGTTTGACTTTGAAATAGCACTACCTATTTTTTGGTACAGCAGCAACAGTGAACGTAGTTTGACTTTGAAATAGCAGTACCTATTTTTTGGTACAGCAGCAACAGTGAACGTAGTTTATATAAACTATATAACGTATTTTTATATATTGCAGTACTAATATTTCTTGACTGCAGGAAGAGTGAACCTATTCATATATTGCAGTAGAAATTTTTAGAGCCTTTTTTTATAATTCTTTTTTAATTATTTTTGTATACGTTTTTTTTTATTTTTTTATAATTATTTTTTTATAACTTTTTAATAATTTTGAAATAACAATGCCCTTAGCAGAACAGAGCACAGGACACAGGCAGCACCACTGGACTCAGCAGGACAGAGCACAGGACAAAGCACCACTGGACTCAGCAGGACAGAGCACAGGACAAAGCACCACTGGACTCAGCAGGACAGAGCACTGGACAAAGCACCACTAAACTGATCAGCAAGACAGAGCACAGGATCTCAAAGGAAACCACTGAAAAGCAGGACAGGAACTCCCTAACTACAACCTCCCTCACGAGTGATCGCAGCCAGAATGAAGATGGAGGCCGCGAGCGGTGAATCTATGACATCCGAGTCTCGCGAGATCCGACGCGAGACTTGGATTTCATAGCCTCGTTTTGGATTTATTTCGCGGGCGGAAATACCCGAACAGTGCTCGGATCCCGTCGGATCCGAACTGTTTGGGTAGGCTCGGATTAGCGAAATCCGAGCCCGCTCATCACTAATCAAGACACAAAGAAACTGTATATAATAAAGATGATTAATGGAAAAGGATAAAGATAACGGTAGCTCTGACTAAATGAGATTACAAGTGTCAGAGTTGTGATGAATACTTGATACATGTATTCATCACAACTTAAATATTGGGATAACAATTGCAACTGCTGCTCAGCCCTAAACGATAGAGGGCTGCTAAAGACCTGGTTGTAGAAGCTCATTCTAGGGGTTGGTGCTGGCATCACAACAATCTACTTCTCATCTTCACTAAAACTACTTATCTTACACTTCTCTGCCTTGATTAAGCTGCCTCCTTCTTCAACAACACACTAATTTCAGCGCTACACAATGCTGCCCCAATCATGGCATACAATCAGGTCTGCTATATGTACATTTGCTCCCACACTGCAGAATGCCAGTGGAACCAACTCTAATTTCCTCCACTATAAATTCATTCTTACATCTTCTAACATTGCTCCTTCCCATGCCGAGCAAACATACTTCCGTTCTCTAATATCCACAGTCTTCTACCACTCAACACCTCTTTGCCACCTTCAACTTATGTGTCTGCCCTCTTGCATCACTTCCCTTCATTTCTCAGATGCCCATTATGAGAGTATAAAACAATGAATAGTTATTAAAGGTACAAATATATGTGTGAAATACCTTACACAACTGTAACTACATATATGAGGACTACACCCTTGAAGAAAAACAAGTGTTTTTCCATGGAACAGATAATAACAGGATGCAAGACTGAAAACAAATGGCCTGGAAGACATTACTTAGTACTGGATAAAGGATATTGCCTTATATGTATTTATTGTTGCAAATAAATATTTGCTGAGCTAAAGAGATTTCCTTATATGTACCTACTGTTGCAAAGAAAGATTTGTCCTTATATGTACTTGTTGTTAAACACTTAATGCTCGAGCTTAGGTATAAATAAAGGAGCAGTCTGAGAAGACCCTCAGAGCTGATTCTGAAACTATAACAACTTGTTTGTGTTTCACTTCTTCCTCTCCAGTCAACAGTTTTAGCTAAAAGGAAATCAGGCTATTAGAGATCAATAATAGGGGCACCAAGCCTCGGTACCCAGACACCATTACATAACTACATACTTCAATAACAACATTTGCACTATTTTATAAGAGATCTCCTCATGCCAGACCATGCACATCTTAACCACCTTTTCCTCCACACCCACAGTTCATTCTCCCCAGTTAATGAACACAAGGGTCTCAGAACACATCTCATCCTACAACCTGCCCTCCTCAATCCTATTACCTCTCACCTTCTCCGCTCCCTCTCCCTACTGCATGGCCATCTCTAGTTCACCTATTCAAATCTCTTTTTCCACTGCACATTCCCTTTTCTCTCTCCAGCTACCTCTCTATATCCTTCCCTTTGCCTCCAACCTACCTGAGTGATTTGTGTACAATGATCTATTTTGCTTTTCCACTTCTTACTCTCTTCTCGACTCATTACGATCGGGTTTCCGCCCCTATACCACTGAGATGGCCCTCACAAAAGTGGTCAATGAATCACTTAAAACAAAGTTGAAGGGTCAATTTTCCATACTGATCCTCCTGAAACTTCTCTCAACACTGTTAATCATCCTCTTCTCGTTCATAACCTTCACTGCATTGATTATTGTGACACAGTTCTTTCCTAGTTCCCTTCCTACCTACTCAACCACACCTTCAGCATCTCTACATGTGAAACACTGTACTCTCCACTCCCACTATCTGTTGGGATCCAACAAGGATCTGTTCTTTACCCTCTACATTTTTCACTATACACCACTTCCCTTGGTCAACTAATTTGCTCATGCGGCCTCAAGTACCATTTCTACACGCATGACACCTAAATCTACATCTCTTCCCTTGGTCTCTCCCTTTATCTGCTATCTAGTTTTACTGTCTCTCTGCAATTTCCACATAAATGTCCCAAAGCCAAAGACCTAAGGTTGGGGACCCACTACAGTGTTTTCAGCCGATAATCGGGCCAATCACACGAAAACTGCCGTACGGCCCAATATCACATTAGACTGTATGCTTTAATGATGAACGAATATCATTCCAAAACTTATCATATCGTTTCATTGATTTTTAAACCTAAACTAAAAATGTCGATCAACAATGAAAGGATATTGTTCCAATTCTGCAGTGTGTACACTGTCATGGCCTGCAGTGTTCATAGATCATGGAGTGTGCAGAGTCACAATCTTTTCAGCCGATGGTTATGACAGATGAAGAGCACAGATCTGAATGTTGTTAAATGTTTATAGTGTGTACACGTGAATCGTCATGCTGATCGTCACTTTTTTCTGTCGTTGCTAAAATTGTTAAAGATATCGCATCGGGAGAAATTTTGTGTAGTGTATACCCAGTACCTATGGTTTCTACACCATTGTTCGCCTGCTCAATTCATCTCAGCTGAACCGTGAGTACTGTGCTACTTTCTTCTCAATTATGTCATTTTATACTGACTTTGTTTGATACGATGTTATGGTACCTGTGGCCATGTATCAACACGCACCTAAAAAATATTTGCACAGCTCACAAATTGACAAGTATAAAATTACTGGCACCGAAATTTTAGTTTGTTTGGGCCAGTTCTAAAGCCTTCCCAAACTTTCCATCACCTATGTATTAGAAATTATTTTTAGTATCTATATTGTTATACCGCAATATAATAATGTTTACTTCTTTCTGTTTTTCAAAATGTTTGCCTATATATCAGTTTAAATTCCTTTTACAGTAGTGGGGTACAATATTTTCCATGTAATATTACATACAGTTGTTCAATCTTAGGCAATTTGCTAAAAAGAAAATTGTATTTTGTTCCATGTACAGATATTACGACCTTCCAAAGTAACTTGCTCTCTCTGAGGACTCCCGTGATTATACCAATCTTCTGTACAAATTGCTATTTGACTAATGGATTGGAAAGAAAAAAGGAAACACACAGATTCACAGAGAGCACCGGTTTTGTGCGTAAATCCTGCTTTGCTGTTGTATAATATACTTTGGCTCCTCTTATTTTCTATTTAAGTGCCTCATCTGGTGAATGTGACATTTATAATATTATGGATCTGGTTTCAGATGTGCAGCGGATATTTAGAAATTACATTAAATATATATTTCTGCCTTGGAACGATTTTTGCTATGGCAGCTTAGCCTTTTTCCCTTTATTTTGAATGGCTGTGAAAACTAGCAGCACTCACTTTAAAATCGCCTTTGTGTCCTCAGTCGGCAGTCATGTGTTGACTTGCAGCTACAGAAATGACTTCACCAACACAATATCTATTTCTGTTCCGTCTGTGCCATCCTTAGAATGCACAATTAGGTTATTTCGGACTGTGTATTTTAGGCTATAAGAATCACATATTAAAATGTATGGAGACAATAGGTAAAGAATGCAAAAAACCTCCAAATTAAATTTTATATATATATATATATATATATATATATATATATAAACAATTTTATGTTCAAAAATATGTCAACTATCAGAGTTTGACTTTCCTGTTTTTGTTCTCTTGTTCTCGCCAGTATTATGTGATGAGTATCTTGATTCATACTGAGGTTTGTCTTACTAATCATACTTTTTTAAACTTTTTATTTTCAACAGACCACGGATGCATGACAGAATATTGAACATAGAATTAATATAGTAAACAGATCTAGTTTTATTTTATTTTTTGGGGAAAAAACAATAAAACAGGAACAATAACAGAAACATCTATGATGGAAAAGTGAGCATGTGTGGGGAAGAGAAAAGAGGGCGGGAGAAGGGGGGCAAGACAATTTTGTGGATGGGTTATATTCTTCCTGTTAAGAGCTACGGTAGAAATAGGTAGTGATGGAGTATTTGGGGTAGATCTGTTGCAACCCATTTGAAAAGATCTTGGGCTAGATTTACTAAAGGGTGGTTTGCTAAAATCTACGCTTTTTGGATATTTTTCCAGCGGTTTTGAAACCGCCGGATTTAGGAAAGCCCAAACCGCCGTCAAAACGACCAGAAATGACATTTTTCAAAACCACCACTTTACAAACCACCATCCCAATTTTAACAATGATGAACATACAAACAGCCGGATTTACTAAGCTGGGGTTTTCAAAACCGCCCCAAAACAGCCATCCAAACGGCGAAAATGAAAGAGGTGGTTGTGAGTGGCGAGATTGCTCAGACTGCTGCTGTTTGATCTATTGTGCCATTCGGAACATAAAAGAAGGCACCATTGATATTTTAATTATTTGGAAAATCATTATTTATTGATTAAGGGACAAAATGAATTTAATATTAACTTATGACGGATTTTTTTTTTTTCGATTTTTTTAAGGGGACATTATTATAGCATTATATTATGTAGAAAATGTGAATATATAATATTATTAACTGATTGTTAATGGTGAATATAATTATTTATGTTGCACAATTTGTCACTACATTTTGTCCAATTAATATAATAATTAAATAATTTTATCCCCTTAATATAATGAAATTATATTTCATAACTTAACATTTATGGCATATTCATAACTATTACTATGCACGTGTACAGCCCATACACTAGCAGATACCTGCTCATTATGCTCTTGAAAACAATTGTGTGACATCATCAACAGGTAGGCGGGCTGTCATCTTTCAAGGACTGCTGATTGGCTGTGCATGATCACATGAGATTAGTGTCACATAATCTTCAGAGCACACTAGCAGCTTGTTTCAATAATGTTTGAAGCATTTTAGCAGTAAGTATTAGAGATGAGCGCACTCGGATTTCCTGAATCCGAGCCCACCCGAACCTTTCCGATCCGAGTCGGATCCGAGACAGATCCGGGTATGGGCGCCAAATGAAAGCCTGAAACCGAGGCTCTGGGTCATAATCCCGCTGTCGGATCTCGCGATACTCGGATCCTATAAATTCCCCGCTAGTCGCCGCCATCTTCACTCGGGCATTGATCAGGGTAGAGTGAGGGTGTGTTAGGTGGTCCTCTGTCCTGGTAGATCTCGTGCTGTGCTGTTTAGTTCTGTGCTGTGCTGTGTTCTGCAGTATCAGTCCAGTGGTGCCGTGTGCTGAGCTCTGTCAATTTTGAGTTCAGTGATGCTGCTGGGTCCTGTGCTGTGTCCTGTTCAGTCCAGTAGTCCTGTGTCCTGTGCTCTGTGCTTCTAAGGGCATAGTTATTTCCCCAATATTCCCAAGTGTTTAAAAAATTAAGAAAAAGTTATAAAAAAAAATACAAAAGACTAATTTAAAAAAAATTTAATTACAACAAAATTTGAAAAACCAATCCTGCAGTATAAGCCCATTGGTACTGCAATATTACCAAGTTCACACATTCAGCAGTAAAAGTCCAGTGGTACTGCTGCAATATTACAAAGTTCACACATTCTGCAGTATCAGTTCAGTGGTGCTGTGTGCTGTGCTCTGTCAATTTTGAGTTCAGTGGTGCTGCTGGGTCCTGTGTGCTGTGTCCTGTTCAGTCCAGTGGTTCTGTGTCCTGTGCTCTGTGCTTCTAAGGGCATAGTTATTTCCCCAATATTCCCAAGTGTTTAAAAAATTTAAAAAAAGTTATAAAAAAAAATACAAAAAAATAATTTTAAAAAAAATTAATTACAACAAAATTTGCAAAACCAATCCTGCAGTATAAGCCCATTGGTACTGCAATATTACCAAATTCACACATTCAGCAGTAAAATTCCAGTGGTACTGCAATATTACAAAGTTCACACATTCTGCAGTATCAGTCCAGTGGTGCTGTGTCCTGTGCTCTGTCCTTCTGAGTTCAGTGGTGCTGCTGGGTCCTGTGCTGTGTCCTGTTCAGTCCAGTGGTGATGTGTTCTGTGCTCTGTGCTTCTAAGGGCATAGTTATTTCCCCATTATTCCCAAGTTTTTAAAAAATAAAAAATAACTTATAAAAAAAAATACCCCAAAAAATTTTTTCACAAAAATAATTATAACAAAATTTGCAAAACCAATCCAGCAGTATAAGTCCATTGGTACTGCAATATTACCAAGTTCACACATTCTGCAGTATCTTGCGCTACATATAATGGAGACCAAAAATTTGGAGGATAAAGTAGGGAAAGATCAAGACCCACTTCCTCCTAATGCTGAAGCTGCTGCCACTAGTCATGACATAGACGATGAAATGCCATCAACGTCGTCTTCCAAGCCCGATGCCCAATCTCCTAGTACAGGGCATGTAAAATCCAAAAAGCCCAAGTTCTCAAAAAACAGCAAAAAGAGAAACTTAAAATCATCTGAGGAGAAACGCAAAGTTGGCAATATGCGATTTACGACACGTAGGGCTTAGGCCCTGGCCCGTGTTCATGACTAGTTGTCCAGCTTCACCCAAGGATCTTAGCCCTCCTCCTCCCCCCCCTACAAAAAATTGAAGAGAGTTATGCTGTCAGCAACAAAACAGCAAACAACTCTGCGTTCTAAAGAGAAATTATTACAAATCCCCAAGGCGAGTCCAAGGGTGTTGGTGGTTGTCAAGCCTGACCTTCCCATCACTGTACGGGAAGAGGTGGCTCGGGAGGAGGCTATTGATGATGTAGCTGGCGCTGTGGAGGAACTTGATGATGAGGATGGTGATGTGGTTATTGTAAATGAGGCACCAGGGGGGGAAACAGCTGATGTCCACGGGATGAAAAAGCCCATCGTCATGCCTGGTCAGAAGACCAAAAAATGCACCTCTTCGGTCTGGAGTTATTTTTATCCAAATCCGGACAACCAATGTATGGCCATATGTAGCTTATGTAAAGCTCAAATAAGCAGGGGTAAGGATCTTGCCCACCTAGGGACATCCTCCCTTATACGTCACCTGAATAACCTTCATAGTTCAGTGGTTAGTTCAGGAACTGGGGTTAGGATCGTCATCGGTACAGGGACACCTAAATCCCGTGGTCCAGTTGGATACACACCAGCAACTTCCTCCACGATCTCTATCAGATTGAGTCCTGCAGCCCAAGTCAGCAGCCAGACTGAGTCCTCTTCAATACGGGATTCATCCGAGGAATCCTGCAGCGGTACGCCTACTACTGCCACTGCTGCTGTTGCTGCTGTTAGTCGGTCATCTTCCCAGAGGGGAAGTCGTAAGACCGCTAAGTCTTTCACAAAACAATTGACCGTCCAACAGTCGTTTGTCATGACCACAAAATACGATAGTAGTCACCCTATTGCAAAGCGTATAACTGCGGCTGTAACTGCAATGTTGGTGTTAGACGTGCGCCCGGTGTCCGCCATCAGTGGAGTGGGATTCAGAGGGTTGATGGAGGTATTGTGTCCCTGGTACCAAATCCTGTCTAGATTCCACTTCACTAGGCAAGCGATACCAAAAATGTACAGAGAAGTACGATCAAGTGTCCTCAGTGCTCTAAAAAAAGCGCTTGTACCCACTGTCCACTTAACCACGGACATGTGGACAAGTGGTTCTGGACAAACGAAGGACTATATGACTGTGATAGCCCACTGGGTAGATGCATCCCCTTCCGCAGCAACAGCAACAGCTGCATCAGTAGCAGCAACTACAAAATGGCTGCTCGTGCAAAGGCAGGCAACATTGTGTATTACAGGCTTTAATAAGAGGCACAACGCTGACAACATATTAGAGAAACTGAGGGAAATTATCTCCCAGTGGCTTACCCCACTTAGACTCTCATGGGGATTTGTGGTGTCAGACAATGCCAGTAACATTATGCGGGCATTAAATATGGGCAATTTCCAGCACGTCCCATGTTTTGCCCACACCATTAATTTGGTGGTGCAGCATTACCTCAAGAGTGACAGGGGTGTGCAGGAGATGCTTGCGGTGGCGCGCAAAATTGCTGGACACTATCGTCATTTAGCCAGTGCCTACCGCAGACTAGAGGCACATCAAAAAACCATGAACCTGCCCTGCCATCACCTCAAACAAGAGGTTGTGACGCGCTGGAACTCCACCCTCTATATGCTGCAGAGGATGGAAGAGCAGCAAAAGGCCATTCAGGCCTACACAGCCACCTACGACATAGGCAAAGGAGTGGGGATGTGCCTGAGTCATGCGCAGTGGAGACTGAATTCCATGTTGTGCAAGGTTCTCCAGCCGTTTGAACTTGCCACATGAGAAGTCAGTTCCGACACTGCCAGCTTGAGTCAGGTCATTCCCCTGATCAGGCTGTTGCAGAAGCAGCTGGAGAAAGTGAGGGAGGAGCTGTTAAAGCATTGCGATCCAACAAAGCATGTAGCTCTTGTGGATGAAGCCCTTCGTACGCTTTGCCACGATCCGAGGGTGGTCACTCTTTTAAAGTCAGAGGAATACATTCTGGCCACCGTGCTCGATCCTCCGTTTAAAGCGTATGTTTTGTCTATGTTTCCAGCGGACACAAGTCTGCAGCGGTGCAAAGACCTGCTGGTCAGGAGATTGTACTCTGAAGAGGACCGTGACATGCCAACAGCTCCACCCTCATTTTCTTCCACATCTATCGCTGCAAGGAAAAAGCTCAGTTTTCCTAAAAGAGCCGCTGGCGGGGATGCTGATAACATCTGGTCCGGACTGAAGGACCTGCCAACCATTGCAGACATGTCTACTGTCGCTGCATTGGATGCTGTCACAATTGAAAAAATGGTGGAGGATTATTTTGCTGACACCATCCAAATAGACATGTCAGACAGTCCATATTGTTACTGGCAGGAAAAAAAGGCAGTTTGGAAGCCCCTGTACAAACTGGCTCTATTTTACCTGAGTTGTACCCCCTCCAGTGTGTACTCGGAAAGAGTTTTTAGTGCAGCGGGGAACCTGGTCAGTGAGCGGCGAAGGAGGTTGCTTCCTCACAACGTTGAAAAAATGATGTTTATAAAAATGAATAATCAATTCCTCAAGGAAGTACAGCACTGCCCTCCAGATAGTACAGAGGGACCTGTGGTTGTGGAGTCCAGCGGGGACGAATTGATAATGTGTGAGGAGGAGGAATTACACACTGTAGGGGGAGAAGAATCAGAGGTTGAGGATGAGGACGACATCTTTCCTCAGTAGAGCCAGTTTAGGTTGTACAGGGAGAGATGAATTGTTTTTTTGGTGCGAATCATACAAGTTCAGGGTTTTTAAATTATATTGTGGTGACCCACTCCTCTACGCAGTCCAGGTACATTTATTGGTGCGAATCATACAAGTTCAGGGTTTTTAAATTATATTGTGGTGACCCACTCCTCTACGCAGTCCAGGTACATTTATTGGTGCGAATCATACAAGTTCAGGGTTTTTAAATTATATTGTGGTGACCCACTCCTCTACGTAGTCCAGGTACATTTATTGGTGCGAATCATACAAGTTCAGGGTTTTTAAATTATATTGTGGTGACCCACTCCTCTACGCAGTCCAGGTACATTTATTGGTGCGAATCATAAAAGTTCCGGGTTTTTAAATTATATTGTGGTGACCCACTCCTCTACGCAATCCAGGTACATTTATTGGTGCGAATCATACAAGTTCAGGGTTTTTAAATTATATTGTGGTGACCCACTCCTCTACGCAGTCCAGGTACATTTATTGGTGTGAATCATAAAAGTTCAGGGTTTTTAAATTATATTGTGGTGACCCACTCCTCTACGCAGTCCAGGTACATTTATTGGTGCGAATCATACAAGTTCAGGGTTTTTAAATTATATTGTGGTGAACCACTCCTCTACGCAGTCCAGGTACATTTATTGGTGCGAATCATAAAAGTTCCGGGTTTTTAAATTATATTGTGGTGACCCCCTCCTCTACGCAGTCCAGGTACATTTTTTGGTGCGATTCATAGCAGTTGATGGTTTTCTTATTATATTGTGGTGACCCACTCCTCTACGCAGTCCAGGTACATTTGTTGGTGCGAATCATACAAGTTCAGGGTTTTTAAATTATATTGTGGTGACCCACTCCTCTACGCAGTCCAGATACATTTATTGGTGCGAATCATACAAGTTCAGGGTTTTAAAATTATATTGTGGTGACCCACTCCTCTACGCAGTCCAGGTACATTTATTGGTGCGAATCATACAAGTTCAGGGTTTTTAAATTATATTGTGGTGACCCACTCCTCTATGTAGTCCAGGTACATTTATTGGTGCGAATCATAAAAGTTCAGGGTTTTTAAATTATATTGTGGTGACCCACTCCTCTACGCAGTCCAGGTACATTTATTGGTGCAAATCATACAAGTTTAGGGTTTTTAAACTATATTGTGGTGACCCACTCCTCTACGCAGTCCAGGTACATTTATTGGTGCGAATCCTACAAGTTCAGGGTTTTTAAATTATATTGTGGTGACCACTCCTCTACGCAGTCCAGGTACATGTTTTGGTGCGATTAAGACCAGTTGATGGTTTTCTTATTATATTGTGGGGACCACTCCTCTACGCAGTCCAGAAAGATACCTCGTTGCAACGTTTTGGACTAATAACAATATTGTGAGGTGTTCAGAATACACTGTAAATTAGTGGAAATGATTGTTATTGAATGTTATTGAGGTTAATAATAGCGTAGGAGTGAAAATAAGCCCAAAAACTTGATTTTTGAACTTTTTATGCTTTTTTCAAAATAAATCCGAATTCAAAACCTTAAATCCGAACCAAAACCTTTCGGCAGGTGTTTTGCGAAACAAATCCGAACCCAAAACATCACGAAAATCTGAATCCAAAACACAAAACACGAGACACCAAAAGTCGCCGGTGCACATCCCTAGTAAGTATAAGACAGAGAGGTCTGGGAACAGATTTATAGCAGAATGTCTTAATAATAATACATTGTGCAAAAAAATAAAATGAAATTAGTTTTGGGAAGTGTAAAAAATGGTCAAAATCACCTCATACTCTTTCAATCCATATCTCAATCCATTTGCATTCAGGATTAAGGAAAAAGCATATGACTTATACGCCGGTATATGGTCCCCTCTATGTTACAGACAATCTTCCCACAATCCTCAGAGCTATGTTAGAGAATCTGCTCACAGGTGTCCACTCTGCTACCAAGAGAATAATAACATTACATTACCTAATAACCTGTCCTATGTTCTTTTCCCCGGTTCGATACCTGCAATCGACAAACCTAACGACAAGCTGATCAGAAACATTCTCAATGTGGCTAACTCATACTTGCCAACATTTATTTTTCTTTTTCCGGGAGATGCCGGCTGGGACGTGGGCGTGTAGGGGGCGGGGCTGCGAAATCGCGTCATTTTGGCCCCGCCCCCGTGACGGAATGACGCAAATCGCGTCATTTTGCAGTGGGGGCGGGGCTAAACGCCGCGATTCCGGGTGAATCGCGGCGTTTAAACTAAATTTTTCCCCCTTCCTATCAGGGAGATTGCCACACTCGTCCGGGAGACTCTCGCAAAATGCGGGAGTCTCCCGGACAATCCGGGAGAGTTGGCAAGTATGGGCTAACTGCCAAATTACAGCCGCTAGGAAAGAACCTAAACCCATACTTGCCAACATTTCCTATTTTTTTTCCGGGAGCTGCCAGTAGGAGGTGGGCGTGTAGGGGGCGGGGCCCCGAAAATCGCGTCATTTAGCCCTTTGACGTGATGACGCAAATCGCGTCATTTTGCAGTGGGGGCGGAGCCAAACACCGCAATTCCCGGTGAATCACGGCGTTTCAACCGTATTCTGCCCACTGCTGGGCAGATCAGGGAGATTGCCACACTCTCTCAGGAGTCCGGGAGACTCACGCAAAATGCGGGAGTCTCCCGGACGTATCGGGAGAGTTGGCAAGTATGCCTAAACCCCCCATATCTTTCTGCTGTGATCAAGAGGGATTGGCATGTCTATTACACGGATTATATAACATGCATACTGCTCATCTTCACTGTATCCCTTAATTTGATATGTTCCCATTGGCTAGCCTATCACAATGCACCTTCAATAAAGGATTACTTGACAAGCTACGTTTGCCTTGGGACGGCCCAGACTCAAATGATGCTATAGCACTAGTCATGATCTTTAGTGAATGATGTACACCCACGTGACACAAACCCCCCTCCCTGTACACTCTTTCCCATTACCCCCTATCTCACTCTCTCTGTGCCCCATAGATCTCCTTATCTCATTCCCTACCTCCCCTTCCAGTAATGCAATCTCGCAGGAGCCCCAGGGAGTCTTCAATGTTCTATAGATATTATCTAACGTTCTGAAGAAACTCTCTGTCTAAATATGTGTGTCATGATGTGATACGCTATTATGCAATGTTATCATTGATCTCCCAGACCCACCCCTCTCGTTATACACCGCCCCAGCTTTGTCATATTCTGCCTGAAAACTCAATACACACAAGCCACCACTCCTTTTACTTTTGGAAATTTGGACAGTCTAGCTGAAAACGGTACAGCTGGGGGATATGGTTTCCACCAGGTGTATAAGTGTGACACTGGCCATTGCAGTAGAACATAACTGTACTGAGGGACCTTTTCGTTACTGAGGGTCCCATTGCAGCAATAAATCAGATTTTTTTTTCTATCGGTTATTATAGCGGCAATGAAGAATCCGTTATGGCTACAAGGTAACAAAAAATATCACCGGGACAGCTGGGGAAATATTCTGAGATACTGTCTTGAAGCAGAAAAAGGGTTAACTTACCGCTTTGTTTGATCTGTCTTTGCAGATGGTATGAGCCGACATATCAGCCCCCATCAGGGTTATCGCTGACCATTCTATTACCAGTATTTCATGTATTGTGTGAGGAGAAAGCAAAACAAAGTATTTTACAATCCTATTTCTACTGACTTGGGTAGTATCTAGCAGCTGAATGCACTTCTGAAAACTTTACTTTACTGAATATGAGATAAAGCTTTGATTTATACTTGAAGAGAGAGATGATTTTACAATCAGTTCTCTTCTAAATAGAGATGGGCGGGTCCGGTTCTCCGAGAACCGAACCCACCCGAACTTTGGGTATCCGAGTACCGAGCTGAGCAGCTCGGTACTCTCCCGCCAATTCCGAATCCAAATCGAGGCCGAACGTCATTGTGACGTCGTCGGATCTCGGGACTCGGTTCTCGCGATACTTCAACTTTATAAATACACGCCTCCACAGCAATCCATCGCCATTTGACAGAGGGAGAGAGCAGGGTGTAGTCATAGGCTAATTAGAGCAGGGACAGAGAAAGAATACAATATTGTTCTTGCAATTGCTCTAACCAAAATCGCTAGTGCAGAGAGGAGGATAGAGGTTTATTATTTTTTCTTCATATTTGGCACTCCCCAGCGCTTTTGGGTTGTCCCCCATAATTGTGCATTAATATTTCTGGCTGTCAAAAGTCATATCTGTCAGCAGTATCTACTCAATAAATGTTAGCACTCCTCAGTGTTTTTGGGGTGTCCTCTCTAATTGTGCATTAATATTTCTGGCTGTCAAAAGTCATATCTGTCAGCAGTATCTACTCAATAAATTTTAGCACTCCTCAGTGTTTTTGGGGTGTCCTCTCTAATTGTGCATTAATATTTCTGGCTGTCAAAAGTCATATCTGTCAGCAGTATCTACTCAATAAATTTTAGCACTCCTCTGTGTTTTTGGGGTGTCCTCCCTAATTGTGCATTAATATTTCTGGCTGTCAAAAGTCATATCTGTCAGCAGTATCTACTCAATAAATGTTAGCACTCCTCAGTGTTTTTGGGGTGTCCTCTCTAATTGTGCATTAATATTTCTGGCTGTCAAAAGTCATATCTGTCAGCAGTATCTACTCAATAAATGTTAGCACTCCTCAGTGTTTTTGGGGTGTCCTCTCTAATTGTGCATTAATATTTCTGGCTGTCAAAAGTCATATCTGTCAGCAGTATCTACTCAATAAATTTTAGCACTCCTCTGTGTTTTTGGGGTGTCCTCCCTAATTGTGCATTAATATTTCTGGCTGTCAAAAGTCATATCTGTCAGCAGTATCTACTCAATAAATGTTAGCACTCCTCAGTGTTTTTGGGGTGTCCTCTCTAATTGTGCATTAATATTTCTGGCTGTCAAAAGTCATATCTGTCAGCAGTATCTACTCAATAATTTTAAGCACTCCTCAGTGTTTTTGGGGTGTCCTCTCTAATTGTGCATTAATATTTCTGGCTGTCAAAAGTCATATCTGTCAGCAGTATCTACTCAATAATTTTAAGCACTCCTCAGTGTTTTTGGGGTGTCCTCTCTAATTGTGCATTAATATTTCTGGCTGTCAAAAGTCATATCTGTCAGCAGTATCTACTCAATAAATTTTAGCACTCCTCTGTGTTTTTGGGGTGTCCTCCCTAATTGTGCATTAATATTTCTGGCTGTCAAAAGTCATATCTGTCAGCAGTATCTACTCAATAAATTTTAGCACTCCTCAGTGTTTTTGGGGTGTCCTCCCTAATTGTGCATTAATATTTCTGGCTGTCAAAAGTCATATCTGTCAGCAGTATCTACTCAATAAATTTTAGCACTCCTCAGTGTTTTTGGGGTGTCCTCCCTAATTGTGCATTAATATTTCTGGCTGTCAAAAGTCATATCTGTCAGCAGTATCTACGCAATGGATTCAAAGCAGTCCACATATGATCTAAATGAGCAACCAGGTTCTGTCACCAGTCCTGATGTTAGTGTTCCCAGTACGTCATCTGGCCAAGGCGATGTCAAACAACAGAGTGTTTTCAAATTAGTGCAAAAAACAAAAACCAAAAAAAAATTTACTGTATTGAAGCGAAAACGAAGTGTAACTGAGCAAAAGTTAAGTGACGATAAAAAAAAAATTGCAAGCATGCCATTCTACACACGCAGTGGCAAAGAGAGAATGAGGCCTTCACCTTTGGCTATTAGTGGCAGATCCCAAAAAGTTACCCAGCCTACAATTGGTGCACAACTACTGTTACGCGTCAAAGCTGAGCTGCAAGATACCAGTGAGGCATTACAGGAGAATATTTGCTCTGATTCACAAATGACAACAATCCCTGTGGAGAGTCCATCCAACAGTGGGATGTCTAATCGTGAGCATTCTGCTGATGTGTGCCTTAATAGCCCGAGTGTAGCCGGTGATACCCAAATTGAGGATGCCACTTTGGAATTAGAAGAGGATGAGGGGGAGATTTGTGTAGGCGACGAGGGCGCTAATGAGGATGTTGATGAGGATGAGGTTGTTTGTGTAAGTCCTGCACCAGTGGCAGCAGTTCTGGCACGTGACAAGAAAAAGGCCATTGTCATGCCTGGGCATAAAACAAAAAAATCCACTTCTTATGTGTGGAATTATTTCTACCCAAATCCAGACAACAATTGTATAGCCATTTGTAGTGTATGTGAAGCCACAGTCAGTCGAGGGAGGGACCTTAACCATCTTGGAACCTCGTCTATGTTACGCCATTTAACGAGAGTTCATGGCAAAGTGTTGGGAAAAGCTGAAAGTTCTTCCCAAAAGAATACAAGCACTCCCTCATCAGCTAAGACCCTCCGCTCACCGACATACCGACGGCCACAAAATACACCCACCACACCATCCTCATCAATATCCTCAGTAGCGCTCAGAGTTAGCCCGGCATCCCACTTAAGGCTGGATGACTCCGGCACTATTATTGATTCCTCTGAAGAAAGCGTTAGTCCTGCTGCTGCTGTTGCTGCTGCTGGGGGTGAATCGTCATCCCAGAGGCAGGTGAATAAAATGAGCAGTCCTACATTTCAGCAATTAACTGTGAAACAATCCTTTGCGAGGGGAAGCAAATATGACAGCAGTCACCCAGTCGCCAAGCGAATCACAGACGCCATGGCTGCAATGTTAGTGTTAGATCTGCGTCCAATCTCCACCATAAACGCAGCTGGTTTTTCACAGTTAATTGAGGTTTTGTGTCCGCGTTACAGAATTCCATCGCGACACCATTTCTCCCGTAAAGCTATTCCACAACTATACCAAAAAGTGTGTAAAAATGTAGAGATTGCGCTGAAAAATGCCATTCTGCCCACTGTTCACTTAACCACAGATATGTGGACAAGTGGAAGTGGCCAAACCAAAGACTATATGACTGTGACAGCCCACTGGGTTGGTCATTCACCTTCACCAGCAGGAACAGCAGCAGCATGTACACCACTACGTAACATTTGTCACAGGCAGGCCACTCTTTGTATCACCGGCTTCACTAACAGGCATACGGCTGACAATTTGTTACGCAAACTGAGAGATGTGATTGATGCATGGCTTATACCACTCGGACTCTCCCCAGGGTATGTCATTTCAGATAACGCCAACAATATAGTGCGAGCATTACAGCTGGGTGATTTCCAACATATTCCCTGTTTTGCTCACACCATCAACTTGGTGGTGCAGAGCTTCCTACGAAACAACCGTGAGGTGCAGGAGATGCTTTCGGTGGCCCGTAAAATTTCAGGCCATTTCAGGCATTCAGCCACAGCATGTAGGAGATTACAGCAGCTCCAAGAGCAGTTTAACTTGCCCTGCCACCAACTTAAGCAAGAGGTGGTAACTCGGTGGAATTCCACCCTGTACATGCTTCAGAGGATGGAGGAACAGCGCAAAGCCATCCAAGCATATTGCACAAGTCATGACATTGGGAAAGGAGGGGGGATGTATTTCACTCTTGCACAGTGGGGAATCCTTTCAGTGCTGTGCAAGGTGCTGAAACCATTTGAAGTTGTGACATGTGAGGTCAGTGCAGACTCTGCTAGTTTGAGCCAAGTCATTCCTTTAATTAGACTATTGGAAAAGCAGCTTGAGAAAATGAAGGAGGAGCTGAAAGCAAGCAATTCAGCAAAGTATGTTGGCCTTGTCGATCAAGTACTTAATTCGCTTCACAATGATCCTCGAGTTATTAAGATCTTGAACTCGGATCAGTACGTTTTGGCCACTGTGCTTGATCCAAGGTTTAAAACCTACATTGAGTCTTTACTTGTAAATGAGCGAGATGTGAACTTTTGCAAGGAGCTATTGCTCAGCAAGTTGGCCGCTGAACTGGGCCTCGGCTTGACGACGTGTCCTCCTTCACTTTCTCAAGCTGTTGCTCGTAAAAAATTAAATTTCCAAAAAAGAAGCAGGGAAGACACAGGGGGCAGACGAGAACAATTTAACATCTGGGCTGGTTTGAAGGATTTTTCAAAAAAAAGTGTCACTTTGCCCATAAGTCCATCCAATATGAGTATAAACATGCAAAGGATGGTGGAGGATTACTTTCAAGAGGTAGTTGATATGGAAATGTCAGACAGTCCCTTTCCTTACTGGGAAGAAAAGCAAGCTATTTGGAAACCCATGTACAAACTTGCTTTGCAATACCTAAGCTGCCCACCCTCCAGTGTGTACTCTGAACGAGTGTTCAGCACAGCAGGGAACTTAGTCAGTGATCGCCGTAGAAGGTTACTTCCCAAAAATGTGGAGAAAATGATGTTTATAAAAATGAACTACATCTTCCACGAGGAAGGCCTTCACCATCCAAGACATGCAAGCACTGACTGTTCTCTAATGGCGGATTCAAGCGGCGATGAATTGATAGTCTGTGATGATGACGATAACACTGATGAGGGTGAGGATGAAGCTGAAGATGATGCCGATAACATCTTTTTAAAACTTTCTATGTAAGTGTAGGGTGCAATCTACCCCCAAAGAGGAAAGGGACTTGTGGCATTTCCATATCACATACCATCTTGAAAGGCTGCTGTTAGGGCAATTTATCCTTAAGGGTAGGGTGTCATAGACAGAGTGACCCTAAACTGGCTTTGTCCATTTTTCATAATATTGTACAGTCTATAATGGCTGAATTTTTTAGTATTTTATACAAGTGGAGGGGGGCCTAGAGAGACAGAAACCAAACTGGCTTTCTCCATGTCAATTAATATTGTACAGTCTATAATGGCTGAATTTTTTAGTATTTTATACAAGTGGAGGGGGGCCTAGAGAGACAGAAACCAAACTGGCTTTCTCCATGTCAATTAATATTGTACAGTCTATAATGGCTGAATTTTTTAGTATTTTATACAAGTGGAGGGGGGCCTAGAGAGACAGAAACCAAACTGGCTTTCTCCATGTCAATTAATATTGTACAGTCTATAATGGCTGAATTTTTTAGTATTTTATACAAGTGGAGGGGGGCCTAGAGAGACAGAAACCAAACTGGCTTTCTCCATGTCAATTAATATTGTACAGTCTATAATGGCTGAATTTTTGGGTATTTTATACAAGTGGAGGGGGGCCTTGAGAGACAGAAACCAAACTGGCTTTCTCCATGTCAATTAATATTGTACAGTCTATAATGGCTGAATTTTTTGGTATTTTATACAAGTGGAGGGGGGCCTTGAGAGACAGAAACCAAACTGGCTTTTTCCATTTCTTTACATATTTAACTATAAGTGTAGGGTGTAATATACATTCAAAGACGATGGCTGCATTGCCAATATGCATAGATGGAGAGGAAGACAATCTGTTTTGTGTGTAGAATAGGCCTACCAACGAAGAATTAAACTGTTTTTTGGGATGATTTATTACCTCAACAATTAGATTACTTGTCTCTAAAACAGTTGGAGCACTAAATTGGGTTAATTTAGGCCCAAAAACATGGATTTTCCCAAAAAATAGCAAAACAAAACCAAACAAAACCAAAACCAAAACCAAAACACGCAATGGAGGTTTTGCAAAACCAAAACCAAAACCAAAACACGACGGTAATCCAGATCCAAAACCGAATCCAAAACCAAAACACGGGGGTCAGTGACCATCTCTACTTCTAAAGCACTTTTTGAAAGGTTGCAATTTTAAAACGAATCCTGGAGTACAGTCAGTTCCTCTAAAGAGAAGATGTCGATGTTCTGCTGAACAAATCATGATGTCAGCACAATGCTTCAAGATCTGACCCTGTGTATTCTCTATTAATAACAGGATGTGTATATATTGTGATAAACTGTAAGTATTTCTGGTCAACGCTTTCTACAGTCATGTTTCATTTAGGAAAGGTCACCACTTAGTGAGCAACATTTTTACTGTACTTTGAGCTGAAGAAGCATTGGAGATAAAGTTGAGTGCCCAATCAGTCATTACATTTTTCACTAGGGTGCTCCTTCCCCTTAATGGAGCCCCAGGAACTGCAGAATTAAGCCTCTTCTTCCAGGAAACCTCCATTACTGTAGTATAGGAAGGGCAAAAGTCCTTCATTTTCCATCCTAAAGGGGCTGGCTGGCAAATTAGTCTATGAATTGGAAAAAAAAAGTGTGCAAAATAAACTAAAATCATGGTCCTGCTCCTGAGTATAAGGTGTTGTTCTAATCTGCAAATAACAATAACAAAAAGAAAGAACATCACCTTTGAAAAGTACTGAGAATTTCTTAAAGAGCAAGAGAAGTAATACTGTGCAACTGTCCAAGCATACACAATAAGAATAAACACTGAAGATGACATAGGTCATAGGTCAGAACCCGGAGTCCTTATAAGAAAAGAGTCATCCTCCAATCAGATACTGTGTTCCGACATGACTGTTGTAGTAAATTGCCCCAAAAAGTCATTGTTTATCGTTGTGATGACAGATTTTTTTTTTTTTTTTTATTGAAAGCCTGGGAACGTGCAATCAAAAACCCAAAGTGCCCAAAAAAGGTGTAAAACCATAAAAAAGTGCACAAGGGGTACGGTACTGGCCCCTTCTTTAAAAAGAAAGGGCCCTGGTCCCCGACCCCCGGAACCAAAAAGGTCCCTTAGGGGGCAAGGGTCTTCAGACCCCCTTCGCTGCGAGGCTAGGGGGGTCCCTTTAGCCCCTGGGATCCACCGAAGCTTCACCCAGGGCTTAACAACTAGTCCACCCCCTAAGGGGAGGACCAACGTGGGTGTTCAGGGAGGTCGGAGCCTAAAGGCCACACAACCTCCCCTAGATCGTCTCGGGGACAGGAGCCCAGAAAAGCCTACCCGTACCCAATAAAATCCGGAAACGTGAACACAAAAGAAAAAGTGACAAACGTGAAGAAAAATAAATAGTGCCGAGTGGATACGGCCCCAGCCTAATGGCTGGGCTTGGTATAAAAATTTTCTCGCCCAGCCATAAGGCCGGGGCAAAGAATAGAGCGAGTGCTTAGTAGAAAGTGGTCAAAAGTGCATGGGTGCCAACATAATCACGTGTTTAAGGTGCTATGACCAGTGATTTATGGCACCCCCGGGGTCGCCACTCCCAGAGGCACATTTGTCCCAGGCTTTCAAAGCAGCAATCCCAGCCCCTGGCCAGAGGACCAAGTGCAGCTCTGCCACAACTGCACTTGATCTTAGCCAAAAGGCCGAGAAGCGATGTGATGACAGATGCTATTTAACAGGGCAAACATCCAAAAATTCTTAAATAGTTCCCACTGTGGCCAGCTGGTCCAAAGACATGCCCCGGTAAACACAAGGGCGACTGCGGGAGATCAGAAAATATGTTTGTAATGTATTTGTGGGATATAATTGCTTAGTATGTGCACTTTTAACTTGGTTTAAAATATTATATTTTAGAAAGGAAAATCTCACAATAGACAATATCATAACATCGAATTTTCGAACATGAAAGGTGTCGAGCCGCAAATAATTATCTATAAAACCTAACTTTGAATGGTCTTTTGGGCATTTTTAAACTGGGGTCAGGTTGTTGACCCCCACAAAATCACTTCAGTTTCTTGCAATTAAAAACTTTCTATAAAAAAATGGTATTGATTTTAGAGTCAAGTATGGGTCTCTAACCTCTAATTCCAGCTCAACCTTTCCGTGGCTATGCAATCTGCTTGTGTGTCTGTTCCAACTACCATAATTGTATTTATAATTTTATGTAGAGAAGCCTGGCATGCATACATTATCTATGTAAGATTCTTACAAAGGAGGACTTGGAAGCAGACCTACTGGGTCACATGATCTGTGTCACATGACCTCATGGTGACTGAAGCTCCTTACGTGGTGTACGGTGGTCCCTGATTTTTTTTTCCCCAAAGCTCACGTGCCGCCACCACCACGTTCCTGCCCATTATGTACCCAACTTCTCTGTTTTAAATTAGCAGAGGAAGAAGCAGATGAGAGAGAGAAGAGTAGCTGAGCAGTTCAGTGCTGCCATTACCACAAAGACCTGACTATGGACCTGAGGGAGAAAGTGGTGGAGTAACCACAACTATGAGGTGGTGGGCCAACATGGCCGCCAGGGCCGTAACTAGGGCTGTGCGACAGGGACGACCGCCCAGGGCGCAACGCTGAAGGGGGGCGCAATTTAGGAAGATTTTAGGTTCATTTGGTTAAAATTGAGGGCTAGGGGGGCGGCATTTGTCTTTCTCGCCCCAGGCGCTAGAATTCTAAGTTACGGCTCTGATGGAACTTAATGTGAGTCTATACCATATACGGGTGTATTTATGATTATGCAGTGATAACTGAGATTTTTGATTGATAGAGTGATAGACAATCAATTATCGATGCAATTACCCTAAGAAATATCGCTGGAGCATCAGGGGCATATTCAAGTAGGTCCCAAGATAGTGGTAATGCGCCGGAACAGGGCGCAAAGGTAATCCGCGGCACCGCACTAAGGCTGATTGTTATTCGCACCACTTAGGGTTGCGTAAAAAAATTGGCGTTATTGTGGTACCTTATTACCTGCGCACTTCATGTGTTACCGCAATCACGGACCTTATTGAATATGCCCCTCAGTGTGATACTCAGCTTCCCGGCAATACTTGCTGCTAGCGATAAGAGTGCTCTTATCACTTCGTCTGACAGTCTTTGCTGGATCTGCGCATGCTATAGGGGGGAATATAAAGCTACATTATATAATATCATATGGCCCCTATATTATATATGTGTCTATAACATCAGACCTTGTATATTTATATTGGTACATTTGCTCTCTTGTGAGGCTGTACTGTCACACTGACTATATGGGGTACATTGGCCATGTTATGGTACATAAGGCTATATAGGCTATAAGGGCATATTGGCTAGCTGATGGCTTGTGAGGCTGCCTTGGTTAGATTTGGACGCGTGAGGCTATATTGGCTATTAAAGGGCTCACCGTGTATGTTCCGTAAACCTTACATCAACCTTATAATTCTAAAACCTTTGCATGCAAATAAACACACGGAGACTTGTATAAGTTATTAAAAATTGCCAGAACTTTTATTATGATTTTAATTTTAACTAGACCTATGGTGGCGGAGAAAGGACACTGCGAAACAACTCTCAAGCTGACAAACACTATCACGTGTGGACTGGCGCAAACCGCCGTACGTCCATCACCACGGGGAACAAATCCCAACATAACTTTTGCGCTGAGTTGGCGTCAGAGTGACTGCCCCTTTTAAAACTCACTCTGCCCTCCCTCACCGAGTCGAACAGGGACCCTCCTCACCGAAGGGCCAAAAAGGGATTTACTGGTGCCTCAACGGGGGGCAGTGACCTACGACAACTACCAGTGCGCCCACAAATCAGCCGCTGAACGCAGTGCCTTCCTACCGCAACATAACCGGACATACCATACCAAAGGAGTGGGTGGGTGGGATCTCGTGCTGTGGAATGAACCAGAACAGGAAGTACAGCCTACTATATCAATCAAGGTCCCTCCCACTGGATTACACATTGGTCGGGCCAACCCATGTTAACACCTTCAGGTAATTGTACAGCTTACTACAAACCCTGTCGCCCTTTAAGTGCATTCGTCCTATTCAGCCTCATTTGTCATTAGTGGCTTATTAGGCTGTATAGGAATATTTCAGGCTAAATAGGTATACTGACTATACAGGAGCATGTGAGGGGGCTGTTTGTGCTAATGTACTTCTGCCATGCTGTACACATTAAATATTTACTTTTTTCACACTGAAAAAAAACTCGAGCGCACATGCTACGTACTCACTCTTGCAATAAGTACACCTTTTTACGACAAGCCATGCATGTCAGGTGCATCATTTTATATAATCTTTTAATATAATTTTCACCTGCCGCACTAGATATTTAATTTTGCTGTATGACATGCTAATTTAAAAAAAAAGACTGCTGCAGCCATTGTCATCTGTGAGTACCTGTATATATCATCTGCTACAACTGTTCAAAAAAACCAACACTATGGTTAAGTGTGTGGCATAACATCCATAACCAACAGTGCTGACATCTTTTACAGACACCACAAAGGTTCTGCCAATAATTCTTACCAATATTTTACACTACCAATCCTGAGATGGGACTGCGTCTTTACGACCAGTAGTTGGGCCTGTCTCCTGACCAGTATTTTATACTGCCTGCCCAGACCTAGGCCTTTTAAAAGTGCCTACTCTGAGCTGCGCCTGTTTTATGACCATTCGGAACTGAACCTGTGGCCTAGCCACCATTCTTTACTTTCTTGTCCTGACTCCAAGTCTATGCTGTCCGCCCTGGTCTGTGCCTTTATACACATCCACTGACAGTTTGCGGATCACCGTCTGTGCTGTCGAAGTCGTATAATTGGATGAACGAAAGTATATTGGTTAATATTGTTTTGCCATGCGATTGCGATCAGTACGCCACGTAACACGTCGCATGGAGCGATCGCACTGTAAAATGCGCACGCACACGCACTCTAACATTTAGTTATTTATATATTTCATATTTATATTGATTCCAATCCACAGTGATTTATGAGCAGATAATATTTAGTTTATTATTAGTTTATATATTATGATTATATATACACTTTAGTGTTATTTAAGGTTCAGGTTATAGGAAATGTGTCATGTCTGGTATCATTTTAATCCCCTGTTCATCAGCAGTTGTCCGGTTCTTTTGCCGAAGAGATCACACATTGCATACTCTAGTTAGTGATGTTAGGGAATAAAACACTTAAAGTGATACCCACTATAAAATTCTAATAGACTAGTTGTAACTGGTTTCTGGGCGGGAGAATCATCTGGAATGTTGATCCTCAGCCTTGGAAGGGGTTGTTTGAACTAGCCTATGACCTGTTTACACTGGACCCACCTGAAGTCTGGACCTATAGAAGCAATCCACGTCATCTGCATTGTTCTCTCTGTAACACTGAGTGTATATAATATAGCTGTGCTCCTACTGGCTTCAGTCATTCTCTGACCACAGTATTCTGGAGTGAAATACTGTTCACTGGTACCCATGGGAGCGCAGCTAGCGCAAGCAAGTGCAGCGGTATGTATTTATCTTTTGGCATTGGCTGTACTGTATTATAATTATGTATTGAACTGTTAAATTTTACATCTGCTAAAATAAATTACTTTGTGCCTTGGAAACACAACACAATCGCTTGGGCAATGCTTATTTGAAAACGATAAAATTACTTTAATAGTGCTCCTTTTCTTTCATCAGCAACCAGGACTAATTCCAGGTGAAAGGGGATGCCCACATTAGGACAAACCCTGCATAATGAACCATGTGCCCCCTCCCCTTATAACAAATAGGGGGGGCTCCACACATTAACCCTGCTACATAAACTCAAGAGCCAGCTCTTGTTGCGACTCACAGTGACGGAGAACTCAGGTCATCCATAGCTCTTCAATAAGATCATGGAAAGATTATAGTATTATAGTTTACAATGTGTGGCATTAACCAGCACCTAACTTATGGAGGGTGTCCGTGAGTGGTGGCATATTATATTGAGCAGGGGTTTTCCAAAAGCAGAAAGACCCACCTTTGCCGAGATCTGGGTGGGTGCCTACTCTTCCGGGTGCCCCCCCCCCCCCCCCCCGAACTTCAGGAGCCTCCCGGAAATTTCAGGAGAGTAGGTATGAAAGACACAGTACTTTGTATTAGTTTTTATTCTTTCAATAGTGATCACATCTGGGGGTATATTTACTAAACTGCGGGTTTGAAAAAGTGGAGATGTTGCCTATAGCAACCAATCAGATTCTAGCTTTCATTTATTTAGTGCATTTCTACAAAATGACAACTATAATCTGATTGGTTGCTATAGGCAAAATCCCCACTTTTTCAAACCCGCAGTTTAGTAAATATACCCCTAAATCAGTTTTTCTAGTGTAATATATATCCTGTACAATCTTTCTATTATGATGGTAGTTTTAAGAAAAGGGTTATAAAACACAGCTTAGTTTAGGCTTTTTGGTGCGTGACTGCACCTCACATCAGCCAAAGTCAACTTGTTTGGATATTGTGAGCTTTATTGGTTTGTACATAGAGCGCTGATCAATACACAAGTTGCACCCTCAGCAAGCTGTACATCAGACCCAGAAAACAAATATTTGCAGACAGCAAAGGACAAAACCTATTCCAGGAGACACAAACACCGCTGATGCATATTATGGGCTCAAAGCCTCCCCTAACATCAAAACCAGATGAGAACCATAACAAGTAACATTATTTGGGCCTACACAAAGCAGGGAAGAATGCTTTACAATGCCTGCATAATGCCATATGCACTATACAAACTCAAACAGAAACTTCATTTATGATTCTGCTTCATTCAAAGTGCACCTGTTACAATGGATTATAGAAAAATATAATACCATAAAACAATAAATAGCTTATTTATTATAGTTTATATAGCGCCAATCATATAACATAGTGCTGTCCAGCGAAGTCATTCACATCAGTTCCTGCCCCATTGGAGCTTACATTCTACCACACACACAACACACTTGCCAACTTTGTAGTCAACTTTGTAGTAGGGGGGTGAAGTGGGAGGGCGGAAGGGGGAGCAGCAAGGCGAATCTTGTCATTTTGACCCTGCCCACGCGATGTAATGACATGGGGGCAGGGACATAATGATGCGATTCACAGAGAATCACGTCATTGAGGCTCCCATCCTGCACACGTCACTAGGAAGTGGTCATAATGCGGGAGAATCGCCTTCTTCCCCGGGAGTCCGGGAGACTAACCTGGAATTCGGGAGTCTCACGGACATTCCGGCAGAGTGGGCAAGTATGACACACACACAGACACACATACATGACTGTGGGAAGAAACCAGAGCACAAAAAGGAAACCCACACAGACACTTATTAGTTTATAATGTAATACTCAATATATGTGAACAATTTAATTTGTTTTCTAATGACATAATTCCGTTTGCAAAGTTAAATTCTATTTCATATTTTTAGTGTCTCTCCATAACTAATTATTATCATTTATTTATAAAGCGCCACCTTGTTCGTACAATTATATACTTTTATTCAGGCTCACCAGTCCCTACTCCAGTAGGGAGTCTAGGTCTTTGGACCATGGGAGGAAATTAATTACCAGGAGAAAATCCATATTTACAAGGGGAGGACATACAAGCTACACATAGATAAAATCCTGAAAGGAATCTAAAGCAATGCTCCCCACTGTGCTACTTGTCTCAGGAATCCCATTGTGGATAAATATGTCAGGTGGAGACTCCTTCAGAATGGATCTCTTGCAAACAGTAAGCACAACACTAATTAACAAGACCAATACCATACATTGGATTGTTTGCTTTGATATCCTTGTGACTTGTGAATTCAGTGCACGGAGGGTTACAAATGTTAAAAATAAAGCATACTTGCCAACTCTCCCGGAATTCGGGTCAGTCTCCCGGGCTCCCGGGAGAGCTGACAAATCTCCCGCATCCCGCTGCAGCCACCGCTAAATGACACGATTCAGCCAGAATCGCGGCATTTTGGCCTCGCCCCCCGCGACAAAACGTCATTTTCGTCACAGGGGCGGGGCTAAAATGACGTGATTTGTCTTGCCCTGCCCCACCCCGCCCCCTCCCGCCCTCCAGTCACGCCCATCTCCCGGAAACAGAATACAGAAAGTAGGTAAGTATGAAATAAAGTGAAAAAACTTTCTACATCACCATTGCTAAGGTGAGCTTTTCCCGATTGCTCCTAATGTACTGCCCATTTGATTCTCATACAGATAGTAAGCAAGCAATGATTATAAGAGAACATCAGGACTGTCTTTAATTCAAATACCATAATTGTCTATTTAGTAATGTAAAATGCATTGGTGTATTAGTGTCATAGAGTTATATTTATCATAGGGTGAAAAGCTTTGCCCTATGCATCAAAGGGTTACTGTTTTCCCCCAAATATTTAGTGCATGTGGATATTTTTATTTATTTAAATGTATTATAAATTAAAATAATATATAATTATTTCTTCTGTTAACGCCAAATGAATGGAGAAGCCAAACGTCCAAAAATAAGTTCCATTTTCTTTTTGTAACTATATGGGCACAATTACGTATTGTTCTTTGTCCAGTCACTATCTTGTTACTATGCCTTGATATTTCTATCCCTGTCACTATTAGACTGATCCATCAATGGACAAAAAGCCCTATCGCCATTGAAAACTGGTGTGAGAGGGGTGATAAGGAGCAATAAAATGCAACAATAAAAATATCAACCTTATCATAGGAGAAGTGGGCACTTATATGTCCATATAAACTACATGTTATCTGGGTTGGCCAGAGAATTCTCCTTTATAGAGGAAACTGGTTTCTATATTATCTCCCAGGAATTGCCTGATTACAATAAAGGTATCTGTGAGTATTTACAATTCTAACAAGATACAACACTACTTCCTTCTTTACAAGGAATGTCAATGGTATTATTAAAAGGCTGTCACCTAATTAGGATACAGCGGACAAAAAGATACATCGATTAAATATTCATAAACTACTTCATTGAGGTCAGGTTGATTGAAAATATGTGGGAAAACAGGAGCAGAATATTACGGCCCAGTTAAATCTGACATTGGAAGACACCTCCCTGGATTGAGAACTTTGAGGGTCAATTTGTGTGTTTATTTAGTTCTTGATGATTATTTAAGCCAGATCATGATTTAAAGAGAAAATGCTGACTGTGGGCAGCACGGTGGCTTAGTGGTTAGCACTTCTCCCTTACAGCACTGGGGTCACGAGTTCAATTCCCGACCATAACCTTATCTGTAAGGAGTTTGTATGTTCTTCCCGTGTTTGCATGGGTTTCCTCCGGGTGCTCCGGTTTCCTCCCACACTCCAAAAACATACTGGTAGATTAATTGGCTGCTATCAAATTGACCCTAGTCTGTTTGTTTGTTTGTCTGTCTGTCTGTGTGTGTGTGTTAGGGAATTTAGACTATAAGCCCCAATGGGGCAGGGACTGATGTGAGTGAGTTCTCTGTACAGTGCTGCGGAATTAGTGGCGCTATATAAATAAATGTTGATGATGATGATAGGACAGTTTATTCAAATGATCAAGCTATCTGTCACAAGGATAGCATAACATTCAAAAATGACTGTACAATCCGGACATAGGGACTGCTACTGTAAGTGCCGTAGAGGTGTGACACAATATCACATGCACATAGATGCAACAGAATGAGCATTTAAGAGTCCTGAGCGTCACAAGGTGTAAATATTGATCATGTAGCAACAAAACGGTCCTGCTGTCATACTCATCAGCACTTTACTGTATCAAAGTGCTTCATTAGATCTGTTCTAAGTTAACCTTTTCCTCTCCGTTATTATGTATACAAACTTTTTATGCAACACTGGGCCATATTACATAAAAACAAAACAAACACTGTAATAGCAAATAATGGAACTGATACAAGAGGCACAAGTGCTTATGTGAAGCTATGGTACAGCCATATATTAAACGTATAGGGATGTGAGACTGTCTAATGCTTAGGATGGCAGAATGCATAGGAAATACAGCTGTCTCCATCTGTGAATAGAAGGAAAATGCTTTAGGGACGTCACCAGGGAAATAACTACAGGAAAGAGCAGTGTTAGTATTGAGTATAGAGCTGGGAGATAGCTAGAGAACCAATTAGCTAAGTAACGTGATAAACTTCGCTGAAAAGATGCATTACTGACATACAAACAATTATCAGCTGGCTAAAGAGGAATGGGGGAAATGTAGCTACCTCATTATCAATCCCGACGGATCATTTCTGAACAAGGAGACATGCGGACGCGCAGCGTGTATTTGCTGAACAATTACGCTTATCAAGTGCATCCACGCAGATGTTTTACACGACTATTTGCAAAAGTACAGAAGTCATTTTAATGCCCTACCATCATTTTTTCACTAGCCCCTTAATTGTTTACATCTTTCCTTTTTTTAAATTAAAATATTGCTCGTTAAGGGCTCATATGGGTCTAAAAGGATAACACCATCCAAAATGAGGTTCTGTGTTTTGTCAGGAGAAGTAAAATGTGATACTCATACAGTTGATGTCATCTTAGAGCACTCAGACATGGAATTACTGTAACATCCCACAAGAAAAAACTTAATTCGTATTGCAGGCGACATTTGTTCTCATAAATCGGAAATAACAGCTTTGTTGCCAGTTCTCTATGTCAGTGTTTCTTAAACCTGGTCCTCAGGACCCCTAACAGTGCAGGTTTTCCAGATCTCCCTGCTTTAGCACAGGTGTACTCATTACTGACTGACACATTACGATAGATCCACAGGTGGTATAATTATTTCCCTTGTCGTCTGGAAAACCTGCGCTGTTAGGGATCCTGAGGACTGGTTTTGGGAAACACTGATCTATATGATATATGGATAATTGAGGTAGTGACTAGCCGCACAACATAAATCTGCAGCCAAAACCAATATCAACAAGGGCTTCACCAAACACCCTTCACAACATATACATTCAGTTGTAGATATGGCAATATTGTGCTGATCCCTTACATACAGAGATAATATTGCATAGAGAGATATCAAAATAATAAACATTCCAATGAAATATTCACATGCAAAGTACAGTCTTAAATATAATAGTCCACAGATGATAATCCTTTGAATGTCCAAGAACAATCCACAAAGTTGAATGGTATACTTAATGTTCTTAGATGGTAACTTGGAGTGATGTTGGAGTGACACTGGCGAATATCCTCAACTATAAAAGTAAATAGTAATAGTGCAATATTTCTATTATTATTATCCTTTATATGTTAGGCGCCACAAGGTTTCCGCGGCCCCGTACACAGTACAAACAGTCGACTATACAGGGTGAAACAGTACAAAACAATAAACAAAAATACCAATACTTCAGAAACTCCAGGCTGGCTGATGCAAAAAATGGAGCAGAAGAACAGGTAGGGAGACATGAGGGAAGAGGGCCCTGCTCAAGTGAGCTTACATCCTAAGGGAGGGAAAACAGAACAGGCACAGGGGGAGCCAGATGAGGCCAGGGGGAGAGCGAGTTGAGAGCGAGTGTAGGGGTTATGTGGATAGTTGGTAGGCTTTAAGGAAGAGGTGGGTTTTCAGCGCACGTTTGAAGGAGCACAGAGTAGGAGAGAAGCAGATGGAACGAGGGAGTTCATTCCAGTGAAGTGGGGGCATATTACAGCATATATGTACCCTATGTGATCACTCCTTCCACCATACAAATACCCAGTGGTGAAGTCTCTAAGTTTCAAACCACTGACACCACAAGATACAGTGACTAAGAGATATCAAAATTTTAAATTACAATCAGGGATTCTCTTTAAACAGCTCTTAGAAATGCCACCTGTCACTCTCCTGTGACAGAATGAAAACCGTGGTCTCAGACACACGTTTCAAATTGCCATATCTACAAGTAAATGTATAACTGATCTATAAGATGTCTATCATCAGCACATGTTTTCAAACATTTTATTTTCATATTTTTGGGAATGTTTAAATGATATAATCAAAAACACAAAATGTACTTCTCATTCAAAGTGTTCCAAAGCTTCTATTGGATTTACAAAAGTATAGCATAACCCATCCTGGGGGTATATTTGCTAATCTGCGGGTTTGGAAAAGTGGAGATGTTGCCTATAGCAACCAATCAGATTCTAGCTGTCATTTTGTAGAATGTACTAAATAAATGATAACTAGAATCTGATTGGCTGCTATAGGCGACATCTCCACTTGTTCAGTTTATTAAATACACCCCCAGGTGTAAGAACAAGAGAGAGGAAATGGAAGAGGACACCCAGTGGTTTCATAAACCACCACCCACTGTCAGCTGGCGTATAAGCAATTTATTTCTGGGGGCTGAGAGTGGGGCTGCAGACCCAATTGTCACTGTGGACATTTTGAGCGTGATTCAAGGCTGAACGCAACTTGCACATAAGTTGTGCAAAAAAGTCAGCTGCTACAGCATAGAAAGATTTTCTTCATATTTAGATGCAGCACAAGCAAGTTTATATATTGAAGACGCTTAAATTGTAAACAGACAACCAGAATTAAAATAAGTATAATGTAATGGGTACATTCAAAAGACAAACAAATGAAGTACAGATGCAAAGAACAGGAGGAAGCCGGACAATATCCCACGTTCTATTGCAAAACACATCCTACATAGTAACCATTAACTAGCATACATCTGATTTATAGTTAGAATTAAATTATTTGCACTTATGTACAATGCATTACATTGAAATGTGCTAGATAATCTTTACCAAATCTTCAATTCAACTTACTCAAGGCAATAAAAACCAGTAGCCGTCTGAATGTTGACTGCTGGCGTATACAGACGTGGGACCTATACTGCAGGGGTTAATGTGAACTTTGACATATCAGTAGACAACATAACAAGTTCCCAAGAACCATCATTGAATAACAATCAGTACATAATCTACTCTCCGACTTCCACAGCTCCTTTGGGGAACGAGGGAGCAGTACTGTAGGCTGCAAGCCTAGATTATAGCCAGGAGACCTGGAAAACACTGAGGAATAAAAGTATTAAGAGCAGATTTGAAGAGGGAGGAAATACTATATTTATCGAAAGCAAATCAAATCTACTTGGATTAGTGATCAGTTTCAATGTAGTGTTTATATGCTTTTGTGTATCAGGTAGCTGCATAAAGGACACAAACAAAATACCATTATAAATAGTCAGTTGTACTCTCTGATACATTGTTGCTGTCCTATACCAGCCCCATCAAGTAATTGTATTTATTGATACGGAGCACCGCCTCTAAAAACAACCAAAATACATGTAAGTGCCCCCTGTCTTTCCCCGTGCTACCTTTAGCTTTTTCAGAAGTTTTATTAATAAGCAGGGGCGCACGCAGGATTTTTAAGGGGGGGGGGGGGAATATAGAGAGAGAGCTGCTACGCATGCGGCCGCCCATGCGAAGCAGCTCTATTTTGGCGGCACTGTATTGTACAGCAGCCGCGGCGCTGTCAAAGAATCGTCCGCGGACGCTTCTTTTACAGCACCGCGGCTGCTGACAGTACAGTGCGGATATGTAGGGGCACTGTTTAGCCCCTGTTCTTCGCGGAGGGGAGGGGTTTCTGGAGAACTCTATATTACATGTTACATTATTTCTGACTGTTTCTGTTGATTTGTAACTCCCAGCAAAGTAAGAATTGTCATGGGCAATAGTTGTAAAGGGTCTACCTAGAAGGCTTCTCTTTGCCCTGGCATTGTGGACTCTATTTATCAAGTATAGTTACTGCCAAGGTACCTGTTCTGTTACCGCAATTTTTGGGATGGATTTAACAAAAAGAGAAAATTGCAAAAAAATATTTATTGAAGAAATACATAAATTATGGGGCAAGTGGGGTAACGGTAGATAACTTTGACGTTATAACTACCATATATAAAACCGTATCTACTTATATATAAAACCTTATTTTTAAAGCATGTCCTCATCATCAGCAATTTAAATAGTGCCACTAATTCCATAGCGCTGTACAGACAACTCACATCAGTCCCTGCCCCATTTGAGCTTACAGTCTAAATTCCCTAAAATACACACAGACAGACCAAGGTCAATTTTAATAGCAGCCAATTCACCTACCAGTATGTTTTTGGAGTGTGGGAGGAAACCAAAGCACCCGGAGGAAACCCACGCAAACATGGGGAGAACATACAAACTCCACACAGATAAGATCATGGTCGGGAATCGAATTCATGACCCCAGTGCTGTGAGGCAGAAGTGCTAACCACTAAGTCACAGTGGTGCACATATATATGTTTATTATAATTTACATTGTGTTTGATTAAAGTTTTAGGGGGAAAAAAAGTGTAAATAAACTAACCAGGGTACATGTTCCCTGTAAGTGGATTAATCGTCTACACACATTGGAGACTGCAAATGTATAGGCTGGACTAATTTACAGTCAATCAATTCATTAGAAATTAATGACCTGTCATATGCCTCAGTTATGGTGTTCCTAATGACATGATAGGATGCATATTAATTCACCCTGCAGAATGGCAGCCTCCACTGTGCGTTGAGGAAAAGTTATTCTTACCTACTTAGAGAGAAGGTACAAAAGGTAACTGTGGGCGGGACTTGATGACGCAATTTACATAATCAAGCGGGCAGAACAAATTATGACGCCACAAATTACATCATCACGCTTCTGATGACTCAGGTGGCATCAGTATGACACGTTTCTGTCCACGTTGCTGACCAGTGAGTGCCATTCACCCAGGATCCCGGGAGGTCTGTCAATATCAGGGAATCGCACCGACATTCCCGGGAGTGTACGGAATTCTATGAATTGTCTAGCACCTGTCCTATGCTCTAGGAAGCCAAGATACCTGTACTTTGTGGCTCTCATATACTGTAGCTGTAGGATAATCTTATCAAACTAGACCCAGATACATACCAACATGAGAATTATATCACAATAAGGATTACAAGTTAATGGCCTCCGCACAGTCTAACAAGGCAAATACATGACATTAAACTCCGACCTCCTTACCACCTGGTCACACTAACCTCATGCCTCGCTGTCAAACCACTGAAGCCTAAGCTGTTTACAGTGCAGTCAATTAGCTGCAGCAAAATTCTGAAATCTGTCTGCAGAGAGCTCACACAGCCAATAGGTGAGAAGGTGATTGTTTGCATATCTCTACCCACAATTCCTTAGTGATAATTGTTAATCCCGTACTGGCTGGTTCTTGGAGTTTTTTTAATATCATTTGAATTTTACCAAAAAACACCCACAGAAAAAATCTACAAAACTCACTACTACCTGCAAAGACACAGACCGCAATACAAGTGTGATGGGATTTATTTAGATTTCAGAAGGTGTCTAGTGGTCCAGGCAACCCTTTGTACTATTTCACCATATCTTATGCACAGTTTCTGACTAAGCACCTCCGAAATATCAGGGACTGACAAAAAGAAGGCTGGTGCGTAAGCTACCAGCAGAGAACACCCAGGGAAAGGACAGATCCTGAAGAATAAGAACTCCTTGTTCCCTTCCCACTACCTCCCACTCCTCCTCCAACTCGCCAATCGCACCCTTATCCAAACCTCCCTATGAGGTCTTTGACCCTCTCCAAATTGCTATCTCGACAGTGCAAACGGGTGCACAGAGGTGATTGAGAGAATAGAAAGCAACTTTTTAAAACAGATGGGAGTCCTTTCGTTTTCTCCACCCACCCATATGACTGAAAAATACCATGCATAGACATGGATAGTGCCATCAGCCGCACAAATATTGGGGGGGTGATCAAACCCCCAAAGCACCCACAGAGATGTCACCTTTCATTATGTCCAGTAGATCGTCTTTAGCAAATTGCTTTTTGCAGAGAGGTCTTGTGCAAGCGAGTCCTACTAGGCTCACCAATGCGTACGCTCCCCTGGCAGGAGTGGGCACTACCCCAAATCCTGTGTCACAATTCATCAAGACACATGTCCAAAATAATGTATCCTATATGCTCCTCTATCCCACATAGCCCTTCAATGTTTTTACCGAGACAAATAAGTGACTGGTAAAGACCAAGGGCTAGATTTACTAAGCTGAGGGTTTGAAAAAGTGGGAATGTTGCCTATAGCAACCAATCAGATTCTAGCTGTCATTTTGTAGAATGTACTAATTAAATGAAAGCTAGAATCTGATTGGTTGCTATAGGCAACATCCTCACTTTTTCAAACCCGCAGCTTAGTAAATCTAGCCCCAAGTAACAAAACAAGGAAATTGAAAAGGCAAAAAGTATACTGAATCAAGCTACAGCAATTTCTATGCTGACAATAGTGCAGGCACGTGACTAGTTGGTCTATATTGCCAATTGGTCATAGGAGTTCTTAATGCACAGTACCACAGTTTATTATTTAATGCAATCCTGATATCATGCTTCTTATTATAAGCTTGTGCTGATATAGTGTGCACAACAAAACTACTAGGGGGTAAATGTCTCAAGCCACCAATAATGTCTAACTAAGTATGCAATGAATAAACCAATGCGTAAATAATATGAACATATCTTTCTATAGTTGCAATATAATGGATAATGGATAATAAAAGTAAGTCACAGGAAAGCAGAAACTGCACCATCTATGTCCATTCACATCCAGGTCAAGTGAATTAGCCAATTACTTGCACTGCTTTCTGTGTAGAAGACATGAAATGCTGTCAACTTGCTAACATATATATATATATATATATATATATATATATATACACACACACATATATATATATATATATATATATAGACAGAAATAAAATAAGTAAACATATTTAGTGCAATAATGGAAGCATATTAATATAAACATATGTGTAAAACTAGTAAATAAACTGCATATGTAATATCTGTAATTACATATTATATAACAGTAAGAACCCTCCTGCCACTCTTCTGACAATAACATTTTAATCACATTACACATATATGATGCATATACATTACTTCGGATTATCACCACCCCTGTATGTTTGTAATGTAACATATAATAAACATTTACAAAGCCAAGCAATCAGTATATGTCAATAGTTTGCAAAGTCAAAAGCAATTATTTTATAAATACACACACAGGTTGGTGGTTCTAGAAACAGGCACCGCTGTATTTTATGTTATAGGGTGTCATATAAATTAAATGAGGCTTTCAATGAGTTTGCAATTGTGCCAGTACTTTCTCCATGTCGTGATGGAAAGTTGCTAGTTGTTGGTGAGGGGAGAGCAGGGGTCCCGGGGACAGGTCCCAGCTGTAATGGGAGGTGAGGAGGTACCTACCTGGAGAGCCGGGCTCAGCATGGGCTCAGTCAGGTTCCTGCGCTGTGTCAGTGCTCCTAGTCCCGGGCTGTGCTGCTGCAGCTGCAGCTGGTCCCTCCCGAGCACAGAGGCTGCATGGGGAGGGGACGCTGGCAGGCGAGGCAGAACCATCATTGGACCTCCTGATCTCCACGGTTCGGCCCCCTCCTCTCCTGGCTGGGGAATACAGCGCTGTGCACCTCGCAGACTGCCAGTGCCAGATGGGGGGGACTCCCTCGCCATATGGGAGGAAATAAAACATTATCTGTCCTGTAGTAACTAGACCTTCAATCATACATGCATCATTATTATTATTATTATTATTACCATTATCATATTACATGGGACTCAGACACATGCATTCTTAGGACATGTACCTCACATGAATGTGTAGTGTAGTGTAACACTATCTTCTGTCCTTCCATTAAGATTGCTCACTGGAGATGTCACCTACTAACTTAAGAGTGACAATTAGTAAAAGATGCGTGAAGAGTGGAACTGTCACTCAAATCTGCCACAACATTCATGACAGAACCCAGGCTCTGGTACATGCAAGTAGGGTGCACAGAGGATGTCAGTCTGTGCCTGTCGGTAATTCATAATAGACCCATACATATGGTCTTTACTTTTTATTTACCATTGAGACACATTGATAAAATAGAGTGCTAGAAAACTTTCTCCAGCAGTCACTGAACCCTTCAATTGTTCTGCGTGCCCCCAAAAATAGTATTTACCTGATTAAAATGAACTACAACTGATACATCTTAAATATTCATATTGGACATATTTTTAATAATAAAAGATATGCAACATTTCACCTTACCTGCCAAAATGGAAAATGTGTCCTTTCTTGACTGTCAGGATTTACGACCATTAAAAGTATTTTACTGACATTTTCACAAGCATATATTTACAACCAGCCCTTTTACTGACATATTTGCATAGACAAAATAACTTACAAATAATAGCAACTAGAAGGAGAGGGAGTATTAAGGGTTCATAACTTTGTTTTAGAACAAATGGTTCCTGCAGTGTCTGTTTATGAGTACTTTAAGACTGTCAGTAAGATGTCATATTGTTTACTAATTACTATGCCCTTATTACTCATTCTGCTTATTTCTTACATAATTTAAGTGCATTAAGTGAAGGTGGCAACCATGACATTTTCTCAGATACTGGTATAACCAATATAAGGCTTACTACTGCACTATTATATTATATTATATTATACAGGAGCGCACATAAATAAATAAAAAAGGGAAGGCTGCTGCACATGCGCCCGCGCATGCGCAGCAGCTCCGTTTCGGCAGCACTGTACTATACAGCAGCCGCGGCGCTGTCAAAGAAGCGTCCGCGACGGTGCTGTATACAATACAGCACCGCCGCGGACACTTCTTTGACAGCGCCGCGGCTGCTATATAGTATAGTGCCGTTATGTAGGGCATTTCTTTAGCAGAGGGGAGGGGTTTCTGGAGACCCAGAAACCCCCCCTTCGTGCGCCCCTATTATATTATATTATAGAATTGGCATACAACAAAGTTTTTTCAAGTGGCAAACATACAGTACAAGATTTCATAGCGATATATAAGCCACTGTTGCAGGTTCAATCTGTAATTTCTCCAGGCTCAAGCAGATTTATGATGATGTGGATAATTGTGGTCACTTTAAAGATAAACTATTATCAATACACACTTTGTAGTCTGGTGTTTTAAATCAAAATCTATATACACTTTGCTGTTTATTTCTTATGTAGAACATACATACTCCTTTGTCTGTGTAGGTCAAAACTGTGTCCACTATGAAGGTTAGCCTGTGGTTAAACATTCCCCGGATAGCAATATATAATAGAGGAGGAACTAAATAAAATTAGGGAAAAAAAAAATAAGTTTTCTAATGGTAAGTTCCAGTTTTAGATTATTTTTAAATTTACACAACATCTAGAGGATAATTTCGACAATGGTTATATTTTAATCAAATTCAATGTGAAGAATCATTAACCCTATTTCCACTAGGTAATCTGGCATGAAAAGGCATCTTACAATAGTTTGATCACTGAATGATCAAATGGACCACATAGTAACACATGGGATAAGGCATTTTTAAATTATATTATGGTTTAGTGATCAAATTACTTAGACAATAAACTAAACATTCACCACATGCATTAAAACATTTTCATTTAAGATCAAATGTGGTCAAACAAGTCCAACTGATCACAGTTCTGAGTGATTTCACCAGCAGATTTGATTGTATTGGACAACTAGAGTCTTAAGTGTTTGGCCATATTAAAAGTTCTTAATCTTAATCCAGGTTATGTGGCCCAGAGACGATCGGCAGGCCTGAGAATAATCCCATGACAACCAATTAGAACATTGCTGGATATGCCCAAAAGTCTATTTGGTGAAGGACTGCTGTTGGCCTTTGTGTATAGTCATCAGTACTGACAGGCGTAGGATCTGTCTTGTGGGGAAAACAGCCAAATCTGTCCAATATTTCCACCCACCTGTGTGTGATTATTTTATATTTACTCATATATCAGAGATACATTGTACACTACCATCAGTTTAATAGGAGCCTCATATTAAGTATTCTGTGCTGCTGCTAACATTAGATGTTTCAATTGACTTTGTCCCTACAACTTAGTACTTGCTAACTGCTTACATACTCTGTGTTCCTGTTAAATGCCAAATGCCTGACATTCTCCATCTGTACATTCACCTTCTACCTCTTAAAATGAACATAAAAACTTAATACCTGAAATAGGACACGGACGCAGGTTTGAGTTTGGGCAGTGTCCCTAGATGTCTATGGAGGGTGCAGAGTCACCATCTTTTCAGCCGATGGTTATGACAGATGAAGAGCACAGATCTGAAGGTAAGTCTTGTAAAACCTGTATAGTGTATAGACGCTCGGGCTCGGTTTTCTGAGAACTGAACCCGCCTGAACTTAGGGGATTCAAGTAGACTCGCGAGCCGGCTCGGTACTTTCGCACGTTCTCGGATCTGAATTGAGGCAAAACGTCATTTTTGCGTTGTCCGATCTCGCAGGTTTTGGACTCCATAAGTACCTCCCTCCCCAGGAGATCCAGCGCCATTGCTCACACAGAAACAGGGGTAGCAGTGTTGTCACTCTCCATTCTCCAGTGACATTGCTCAGTGCCATTGTTCATACAGAAACAGGAGGGGTAGCAGTGTTCTTGTCACTTGACAAAAATTGACTGGAAATGACTGGACATTAATGTTATTAAGGTTAATAATAATGAAGCAACGAAAAAAGAGCCAAATTATGTGATTTCAGCAAAAATAATAGGGTTTTTAGAAAAAAAATAGGGAACACCATTCCTGGGATCACCCCGTCCCTGAGAGCACAGTCTAGTGAGGTACCAGTCAATGTATACCTTCTAACAGAATCACATTTAGCTATGGGATCCAGTTCTTTATAGGGAGGGTCTTCCTAGCCAGATTTCATATGCTGTGTTAAAAACATTTCTTATATGAAGTGATAAAGCATAAAGGGTGTTATTGCTGCTTTAGCAAAATGATGTTTACACAGATTGATAAATACTGAGATATATGTCTCTAGATCATCCAACGCAGTATTGTCAAGATCAGAGAGTTGCCTATAATGAACCATCTCTGGGACTGGAATGTCGTATAGTTTAGAATTCACGAGGTAACAGTATAAATGTTGCATTTTTTAAAAAACCTTGATCAACCTATGTTAAACCATCTGTATAGAACCCTGGAGAAGGTTAGTAGATGGTCCAGAATAGGTTTTCTCAAGAGTATTTGAGATCTGTGGGATGGAGGATTTCATAGAATAAGATCCATAGCAGCGGTCAAAACAGAATGAAGTTTAGGAAGCATTGTCAGGGAGTTAGTCGCCAAAAATATATTTTCATTCTCACATAGAGTCTAGTTTATTGCATTTTTGAATATTATTTAGTTGGTACATCTCATAGCTTCTTCAGATTGGACCTGCATTTTGGCCATAAACTTGCCTTAAATATTAAGAAGATCTAGTAGGCTTTGAGAAGAATCATAGTGATGATTGTTATTTCTGTTCCTGTGATGTGAAGGAGTACAATTCAAAGTGGAAGTGCACCATCACGTATCCCATTCTTCCTTCTGCTATTCGTCCCATTCCCCATGGTCCAGACGTCCCTGTGCCCGACCCTCCTACAAACCTGGATGAAGTCAATTGACCTGACGAGAATGGAACTGTACCTCAGCCTGAAGATGGATCAAGTTCTTCAGATGTTGAAGTTGACGGACCAAAATTTTTCTCGCAAGAGGAACTCAATGATTTGGTAAGAGACCTAGATCTACCTAAGCAATCTGCTGAATTACTTGGTTCTAGACTTAAAAGCAAAAATTTGTTGATGGAAGGTACATCTTTTGCATGGTACAGACATCGGGAAAACTACTTTCTATCTTACTTTTTTCATGAGGGCAATTTGGTGTTTTGCTCTAATTTAGAGGGGTTGATGGCTCAGTTCCACATTCAGTATGATTCTTCTGAATGGAGGCTTTTCATCGACTCTTCCAAAAGAAGCTTAAAAGCAGTTTTACTTCACAAGGGTGGCTGTTATGCGTCCATTCCTGTTGCTCATTCGGTGTACTTGAAGGAGACCTATGAGAACTTGGAGTTGGTACTCAAGAAAGTGGGTTATCAAAACCAAAACTAGTTGGTATGTGGGGATTTAAAAGTATTGTGTATGCTGCTGGGACAACAGGCTGGATACACCAAATACCCTTGTTTTCTATGTTTATGGGACAGTAGAGACCGACAAAATCACTGGAAGCAAAAAAAATTGGTCACCAAGAAGTCTAGTTGTTGGTGAAAAGAATGTTCTCAGAGATACATTGGTACCCCCTGAGAAGGTTTTATTACCACCACTCCATATAAAATTAGGATTAATGAAGCAATTTGTTAAGGCACTTTCCAAAGATAGCGAATGCTTCAAGTACTTGGGATCCAAGTTTTCAGGTTTAACGGAGGCAAAACTAAAAGAGGGGGTTTTTGTTGGCCCGGATATTAGAAAACTCATATCCGACAAAGACTTCATCAGTTCAATGACTCCAAAAGGACCCAAATTACAAGGAAATGGTGGAAACAATGTTGAAAGCGTTCCACAAGCTTGGTTGCTCCATGAGCTTAAAAGTCCATTTTCTCAACTCACACCTTGACTATTTTCCTGAAAATTTGGGAGCAGTGAGTGAAGAGCAGGGAGAACGTTTCCATCAAGATATAAAAGAAATGGAAAGAAGGTATCAAGGGAAATGGAGTGTTACGATGATGGCTGACTACTGCTGGATGTTGTACAGGGATCTTCCAGAAGCCACCTACAAGAGGAAAAGCTCAAAAAGAAGAATAGAGTTTAAAAAAAGACGATTTCACAAGCAATCTACTTGAGTGTGGTGTTAATTTTGTCATCACCTGTACAAATGAGTTAATACTTTTCATGTAAATAAAATATTTGCGTTAAGAGATTTTTTTAAACGATGACCACCCGTTTGTTCGAAAACCTGATGTCCCAGGACAAAACGGCTGTCATTTTTGGATTCAGCGCACCCAAAAACGTAAGAATCAGTCAACTAAACCAAAACAGCTGTCCAAAAATTTTTTTTTGCAGACCTGTGTAATAGATGCTTTACAACAAAAAATATTTCTTTACATTATATACATATATGTAGATGTTCTTAATGCGTACGGTGTATATACAATGCGTTTGTGTAGTTCCTCTTACTTGCATACACAGAGCGACCTAGCGACATGCATATATGAAGTTTTTAATATAAAGACTATGTCATCACCATCAGCCGCACTTACACCTGCCCTGTAGAGGATGTAAATCATATTACTAAAACTAGCGTACTTATGAGAAACCCAGGACTTGAATCGATCGCCTCTATGTTGGAATCCCCTCGGCACACCCTCACGCCCTTAATTTCCTTGAGGCAACCTTTTTCCTTCAGGAAACCACTCGCAGACAGAGACCGTGGGTTACAGGCTTGTCAGCTGCACCCAGAGAGAATGGGAAATAGCTGGAATGGAATTACTCTCAAAATAGGGATTAATGTCTTTGTGAATTTGTTTTGCGAGGGGATCTTATAGCTATTATTTACTTTTAGATTTTGTCAGGGGCCGTGTCTGGACAGCGTATCTACTGCAAAATAAAAAAATAAATCACATATTATGAACTTGATCCATGTTTGGACATATGTCCTTTTGCGTATCTTGCATGAAATAGCCCTGGACATGCCCAGAAACGGGCATTACGCTAATGAACGCAACTGCACGTAATTCGCTAATGACACGACTGCTTATGATTTGAGAGGGGGAGGGAAGAGGCGAGCTAACATGGGCCAAGTACTGTAAGAGCTGACCATATCCTTTGCACCCAATACAAGGTAGGTATGAATGCCAACTGATAGTGATGACTGACAAGGCATATCCTTTCATTTTAAGGTTCCGTGTGTGCATGCCGCTAGCCACCACAGAACAACTGTATGCAAATAAGAAAACTGTAAACGTTCTATCATTGGTCGTGTACAGAAAGGGTGTGTTCATTGAATAGCGAGCCAAGCATGAACACACATGCAGATAGGTCATACAGTCTAGGGGCTGGTACAAATACAAGCTATTGATGATGACGATTACCAGCACTAGCTAACTGCTTCTGGATGGCTGATTGTGAATTCACCTCTGAAGCTGCTGGGTGCTTTATTCATCTTTATTCATCGTGCGTATACTATAGGATTTTGAATATTTAGAAAATACATTTTTGCTGCTCTCATACGTACATGAGAATGAAGGTTATATCTGCTGTATTATATGAAGCCTAATAGCGAATGTGTGTTTTGTTATGAAAATAAATGTTTACAAAGTCTTATTGCGATTTTGATCCTGTTCTGCGCATGTGCATGTGATTGTAAGTACACCTGATGCGTATGCTACAGGTGTACAGCTGGTCGCATCGTGAGATGTGTGCGACTCAGATTATGGGTTGAAATACTCTACTTTTGTGTGCGCATTTTTGGGCAGTAAATTACATCATAGTTGCGTTCACCTCTGCACCAGGTCCTATATAGCGATCGGGTGCCAGGAACCAAAACAGGGGAGAGCTGGCAAATGTTAGGCCGGGCAAGACTCGACTCAGCAGCCAATTAGAAATATTTTAAAGGAAAAACAATGCAGGTGGTCCAGTGACCCAGCCCAAGGTAGCCCACTATAGGACCGGTCCAGGGAGTAGATGTCCCCCTGCCCCCCAGCCCAGTCTGCCCCTGGACCCAAACCAGACAGGTTCCAAACACAGCACTGAAACTAGAACCAGAGACTTCACCATGTTTCTGGGCCATTTATAAGGGAACAGGAATGCTTCATTAAAGTCTAAGCTGACGTTTATATCCGTCAGGCAGTCGGCAGCTTTTTAATATGCATTTTGTACTTTGTCAGTAAATGTCTGAACATCTCCCAGCTAAGCTGTAAGACGAGAAGCTTCCTTAGGTAGCTGAAGCTCCTGCATGACTAGCAAACGCACTCAGGCAACTTGCAACCCTGATGTTGAACCCACAGTAGGTAAGAACTTGCATGTGTGGGTGTGAGCCTTGGTCACAAGTCCGGGTACAGTGGCAGAACTGTTTGGTGTATTTAACAAGACCCCTCCATCATTGAAAATGCTGAGCTCACCAATGACACTGGCTTTGCATGAGGAAGTATCACCAGAGGCCCCCAGAGGCACCATTTTATATTCAGAGATCTCCTGCTCTGTCATAATGTTCCCGGTTGGCCATGTTCCAATTTAGTGTTTTTAATTGTTGGGAGGTATGGTCACAGCAGCTGAAGATGCGGGGAAATGATCTTGTTAGAGTCATTGACATGTCCAGTCCTGTGATTATGTTAGTGAGGACAGGGCTGCATGTGACAGGCTCAGTAACATGATGTGAGGAGGGGAATGGAGGCAGCAGGAAGTCACAGACTGAGAGTTATATAGTGGAAGGAGCAGGGTTTCCCAGCAGCACAGAGTATATCAGGAGATGAGTGATGTGTTAGTGAGGACAGGGCTGCATGTGACAGGCTCAGTAACATGATGTGAGGAGGGGAATGAAGGGAAGCAGGAAGCCACAGACTGAGAGTTATATAGTAGAAGGAGCAGGGTCCCACAGCAGCACAGAGTATATCAGGAGATGAGTGATGTGTTAGTGAGGACAGGGCTGCATGTGACAGGCTCAGTAACATGATGTGAGGAGGGGAATGGAGGCAGCAGGAAGTCACAGACTGAGAGTTATATAGTGGAAGGAGCAGGGTTTCCCAGCAGCACAGAGTATATCAGGAGATGAGTGATGTGTTAGTGAAGACAGGGCTGCATGTGACAGGACAGTGACATGACGTGAGGAGGGGAATGAAGGGAAGCAGGAAGTCACAGACTATTAGATAGCGGAAGGTGTAGGGCTCTCTGGTAGCACAAATTGTGATCTGAGTTTGATACTCAAACTGTTAAAGACACACACACACACACACATTCCTCATTCATATTAATAAATGCACTCGTCCAATGACATATAACAGTGTGTACAGATTGACTAGTGTTATTGAGCATTTACAACAAATAAGGAAAATGTATCTATAAATAGCAGGATAATATTTCTCCTTGTCTGCCAGAGAAGCTGGGATATGCTTTAGTAACATTATCTTAGCATTCTCTTGTTACTACAGCACAGAAGTCGTTACAGGCTGTTACCTCACTAACATGGGGTCACTTAGAGGGAAGAAGATTAGACATGTACTTGAAGGAGATCCCTGTACAAAACATGAGCAGCTCAACCCCAGTAGTGTTTCCAGAAATAGGAGCAGGTGATGATGATTCGGCTGCACACTCCCAATGCCGCAGGTTCTATTCATAGTGACAGCGTTACGCTGGTGTTCACCCTCATTCTCTGACTCCTCATACATAGAAAGCGGGGATTCCACAGTGCCATTATGTCATGGTACGTGCTGAGGATCGTCCCTGATTATCAGGAACAGTCCTGAGGGGATATTTTACTAAACTGCAGGTTTGAAAAAGTGGAGATCTTGCCTATAGCAACCAATCAGATTCTAGTTATCATGTTTTTAGTACATTCTACATAATGACAGCTAGAATCTGATTGGTTGCTATAGGCAACATCTCTGCTTTTTTCAAACCCGCAGTTTAGTAAATATACCCACTGGGATTGTTATGCCAGTTCGGTGTCCACTGAAATGTCATAGATCTTAGGCTTATTTTTTTTTATTATTATTTTTACTTTACTGCCTCCAACCTGGTGGAATGTTCTTGCAGAGGGTGAAGGACAAAGATCAGCTTTTGGCGATCCATATCAAACATCACTACTCGCTGGGCATTCTATTGTTTGTTTTATAGGAGTCTGTTCAGTTTGTAATTGTAAATGTATAATAAAGCAAATGTATTCTATCTGACGAGGCTGAAATGGGAGCTGTCTATGATTTGAGTTTAAAGATGGGCAGCAAATTTGTTTCCGGAAGTTAAAGACAGGGGCCCTATTTTAAATAGTGGCCTACAACATCTATAAATACCATCTATAACACATCTGTAAGTACATACCCTTGTGTTGTAATCAGTCCAATAATGGTGTTGCTCGCTTGTCATCATTGTTTGTCTACCCAATGCACTTAGAACTAGAAACATGGAGGACAGTGGGACCACAAATTATCTTTCTAACTTGTATAACGAAATGTAATAAAATGCCCAACGTGCGAACCAATTTCCTAGGCATGTGCTGAATAGATGAATCTACATATGTTTTATGCTAGAAACTCTATACAGACATAACAGTAGTGGTCAAATTATATATATATATATATATATATATATATATATATGTATATATATATAATATAAATAAATAAATAAATATATATATATGTTTATATATTATTGCTGTGAAAAAAGTGCATTGATGTGTTATACAAGATACAGGAGGGAGACTTTCTTCAAAGGTAGACAGGTATTAGAACACGGGAACATGCACTGACGCTGGAGGGGAGTAGGTTCAGAGGAATATTGAGGAAAAACTACTTTATAGAAAGGGCAGGGCCATCTTTTCCATTGGGCACGATGGGCAGTTGCCCGGGGGCCCCACGGGCAAGGGGGCCCCATAGGCACGGCTCTTAATAAGAATAAATAATCCTGCAAAAGAAAAAAACCTGCAAAAAAAACCTTCAAGGGTAACTGAGCAAGTACATCTATCTATCTCTATATATCTATATCTATATCTGTATATATCTATATATCTATATTAATATCTATATCTATATCTAGGGGCCCCGGTGCACTGCTTTGCCCGGGGGCCCATAATGTTGTTAAGATGGCCCTGAGAAAGGGTAGTGGATAAGTGAAATAGCCTCCCATCAGAGGTGGTAGAAGCTACTACAGTAGAGCAATTTAAACATGATGATCAAATTGGGTTTGAGGTTATCATAGGTTAAAAAATGGGAAGACCAGATGGGCCAAGTTGTTCTTATCTGCCATCAATGTTTCTTTGTTTCTATACAAGGTCATCTAATGCATTGGCGGCCATCGTGATCATCACTTCCTTTGAACTTTATTTGGGCCACAATAGGAATGGAAGAAAAATCTCTGTATTTTTTGTCTGCTGCAAATGTACATCCACACATGTTATGTTATGTCCCTATCTCCCCCATTCCGCTTCTCAAGCATGGAGAATTAAATTGCGGAAACATGGACAAGCACAGTGCTCATGGTCATTTTTAAACATAGATTTTTTAAATGATTATTTTTTCATTTCTGTATGTTAACTTATTTCATACATACAAGGGCATAATAGGGCAGCACAGTGGCTAAGTGGTTAGCACTTCTGCCTCACAGAACTGGGGTCATGAGCTCAATTCCCAACCATGGCCTTATCTGTGTGGAGTTTGTGTGTTCTCCCTGTGTTTGCGTGGGTTTCCTCCGGGTGCTCCGGTTTCCTCCCACACTCCAAAAACATACTGGTAGATTAACTGGCTGCAAGCAAAATTGACCCTAGTCTCTCTATCTCTGTCTGTGTGTGTGTGCGTGTGTTAGGGAATTTAGACTGTAAGCTCCAATGGGGCAGGGACTGATGTGAGTGAGTTCTCTGTACAGCGCTGCGGAATCAGTGGCGCTATATAAATAAATGGTGATGATGATACATGTGGAGGAGAACTTCTGTCTCCAGTACAAATTTAGCCAAACTTTTGATTCAACTAGTAGAAACACAGAGGTCCATCCTCCAAGACTCTAGTTTGCTGATACCCGCACCTCCACCACTACCTCTACTCAGTATAATACCATTTAAAGTGTGTGGGGATGGAACGCAACCTAATCAGGCAATACATAAACCATAGATCAATGTGTACCGGTTCTCAACTAACTGGAAAAGTCGCAGTCAACCGGTATCTAATACACACCGACGCAACATTTATTGTGACTGCCTTCAGTAAAGTCTAAGGGCTAGATTTACTAAGCTGCGGGTTTGAAAAAGTGGGGATGTTGCCTATAGCAACCAATCAGATTCTAGCTTTCATTTATTTAGTGCCTTCTACAAAATGACAGCTAGAATCTGATTGGTTGCTATAGGCAACATCCCCACTTTTTCAAACCCGCAGCTTAGTAAATCTAGCCCTAAAGGTTACATCTCCACAGAACCCATGCTACCATTAGGCGATCCTAGGCATAACAGACATAGGGCCCGGTTCATTAAGGCATGCCAAATGAACGTATTGTATGTTTTTTTTAAATGCACGTAAATCAGACATACGCTCACCCATATTCACCAAGTGGTGGATGTAAAAACACATCTGAATATGGGTCTAGGTCAGCTCTGCTCTAGCAGATATTACACTGCAGTATATGTCCAATACATATGTGGAATAATAACTCCATAAAGAATGCACAGAATAAAATAAATAAAAACTAAAATGTCACCTGGTAATAATATAGCTGTTAATGACAAAAACCTTCAAAATAAAGGTATTTTTTCCCGTTTTTTGTTTTTTACCACAAAACATTTATCATGATGTTATTAGTGTCTACTGCACATTAAATGCATTGCAAACACATGTTCTAACGTGCATGCGCAGCCGTCATCACTAGTAATCAACACTTACACCTGACCTGTATCTGGTGCAAGTGATACGACAGAAAATCACGCATCTCTTCCCCACTTCCGAGAGGGGAGAGGGTGCTGCCTAGGGTGCCCACAGATCTTGGTCCATACTCTGCCCCCTAGACCTCTCTGCCACTTTTGACAGCGTTGGCACACCCATCACTCCATTAGTCTTCATGACACAGATTTTCCCTGGTTTACTTTCTCCTCTAAGTAAAGGTGGAGGAGAGGATACAAAAGCGAAACATGTGGCATTTTAATGGGCAAATACAGAAGCGGTTAAATACTTTGCGGAACAGTTTTTAAAATGTTGCTAATATCTCAAACTTGCCAACTCTCCCGGAATGTCCGGGAGACTCCCAAAATTCGGGTCGGTCTCACGGACTCCCGGGAGAGCAGGCAAGTCTCCCGCATCCCGCATCTGCCTAGCCTAAATGACGCGATTTGCGGTGAATCGCGTCATTTTGGCACCGCCCCCACAACAAAACAGCACAGCCCTGTCACAGGGGACGGGACCAAAATGACGCGTTGGGCTGCACCCCTCTCCCAGACTACACTTGCCGAAAGTAGGCAAGTATGTAATATCTAGTGATAATTCTGAATGGTTTAGCCAAAGAAAAGGTGAGAACCTCTTTGCACCTGGGTGGGGGCTCATACTTTCATGTCTTATGATTTGCATTGTTCCAGCTAAAGCATATGATTCAGCTATTACCAAGACAATATTTTAACAAACCACTTTATGAGTACCACTTTTGAATGTAAGATGTATTTGTTTTATTCACAATTTAAATCACATTAGAAAAGGACTTTAATTTAATATATACATATTTATAGTAGAGTTAAGCTACATGTATATTTCCATATATTGCAGAAGCTATCAAGAAACTGATTCATAGAAAGCCTACATTTCTGCAATAGGGCTGGTGCTGCCACATAGTGGCTGTACTGGGATATCACATACAGAAAGGTTGCAAAGAATTGCTGATTAATTTCTGCCAACTAGCAGTAAATTAACTGGCAGTAAGAATTAAATTGGAAAAAAATCTACTATCCTCCTGAATCGTACAGTTATATCCTATGAGACTGCAATTTATTTCATTACATCATATGTTTTCTTCTTTACAAGCTGCTGCAACTTGCACTTTTGGATTCTTTTTTCCCTTGACCACACCAAAAGGAGTGCCTGAGTTTTTCAACAGGCCTATCAGAATCAAGGTGGGAACTTCTCCAATTCAGAACCTCAATTTGGTAGGCATGACGTAGAGCCAATTATTTTTGTAGAAGACCCAGATATCAGGATTTCCTCCTTTTACGGTGCTGTACAGACAAAATTTGACATTCACATTGGTCCCTGCCCCCATGGAGCTTACTGTCTAAGACACTATGGTTAACTTTATCAGCAGTCAATTGATCTAGCACTATAGAGGGAGAATATGCAAACTCCAAACAGATAGAGCACTTGTCAGGATTTGAACTCATGACTCCATCACTGTGAAACAGAAATGCTAACCACTGAGCCACCGTGCTCCTTGAGCCAAACAAGACAGAAACTACTGTATATTCCATTGTAGTTAGAGACTCTTATATTTTCAAATGCCTGTAGAACTACACAAGACTTTTGGCCTTCCTTCATTATGGCAGGAATTGAAGACTCTTCTCCTTTCTCTTAGACATGCTACTAGTCTCTTATAAAAAAAACTGCACTGTTGCCATTTAGGGTAAGTACTTGGGCATGGTAATGTAACTATAGTGCTTGTTAACCACCAGCTGAAAATAAAGGCCTAAACTGGCATTTATAATGTACATTATACAAAGAGCAATGATGTGCTGTAGCTGAACTGTGCTAATACTGGAGGCAGGAGCATCCGTACAGGAAACGGTAGTATGTAGACATTTGAACCACTCAGGGCAACAACACCTGTGCACACACTCTAACATTTTGCAAGGAAGGGCTAAAGTAACAATAACAATCCATTTAGGTAGAGGCAACTATTTCTGGATTATAATATTCACTGACAAGTGTCACCTGGTGAAATATTAATGTGGGACGGAGATAGCTTTAGTGGGACGGGTCCAAGTGATAGAGACATATATCAAGAAAGCCCAGGGAACCTGTTTTATCATGTAAAAGTAGCGAACTCGCTCCCAAAAACTTTGGCATACTGCCAAATAAGGTGTATGGATTAATTTGTAACTTCTGATACTTGGGCAAATAGGTAACTGCTGGGGCTGGAAATTATTTATAGGTTAACAATGAGCTAAAAAAAAAGCAATATGTCCCCTACCCTACCCGACACGACAGTTTTCCCCATTCAACATGGTTCCCGCTCACTCTAATGGTCCCACACAGGGGAGTTGTCATGGGACAATTAGAGCCAACGAGGACCCCAGCAGATGCGGAGAAAAGTGTGTGGAACACAAGTAAGCCCTTGGTTTTATGTTATGTCATCGAACCTCACCCAAAACTAAACATGCATCTGTCCTAAAGGCAGATTCGTAGGCTCAGTATAATATAAACAATGGAGCCAATAGAGGACGTCCTTTACGATAGGGCAGGTCAGGGATTTGTACGAAAGTGAGGTTCCCCTTAAATTCTTGTAAACTTACACTTAATATGAAATGATCCAGTAGATACGTTTATTATTATGAAATACATTTATAAATTGGTAAAAGGACAAAATAAACAGCACACTACACAATGGGTGACATTACGTAGTTGGTCTGAGAATAAAATTGTTTGTGGACCTGGTGGTCAGGGGCGCATGCAGGGGGGGTTTCTGGTTCTCCATAAACCTCTCCCCTCCGCGAAGAACGGGGGCTAAACATTGCCCCTACATAGCGGCATTGTACTGTATAGCAGCCGCGGAGCTGTCAAAGAAACGTCCGCTGCATGTATTGTAGTACAATACAGCACCTGTACAATACAGCACCGCCGCGGACGCTTCTTTGACAGCACCGCGGCTGCTGTACAATACAGTGCCGCCGAATTGGAGCTGCTGCGCATGCGCGGCCGCATGCGCAGCAGCTTGTTCTATATATTTTTTATATATATATTTTTTCCCCCCTTAAAAATCCTGCGTGCGCCCCTGGTGGTCCTATGTGTCAAGCGTATATAGATGCTGACTGCTTAGGGATATTCATCCCTGCGCTGTCTCTGTGTCAGAGCAAGGACCAGGGCTGTGACATCACTAGGGCGGGTCTATGTCATATGCATCTTTTTTTTGCCCAGGTAACTATGCTTTTGTTTGACATTATTATTATTATTATTATTATTACCATTTATTTATATAGCGCCACTAATTCCTCAGCGCTGTACAGAGAACTCACTCACATCAGTCCCTGCCCCATTGGGGCTTACAGTCTAAATTCACTAACACACACACACGCAGACAGACAGAGACACACACACACACACACACACACACACACACACACACACACACACACACACACACACACACACACACACACACACACACACACACACACACACACAGATAGGGTCAATTTCTTAGCAGCTAATTAACTTACCACTATGTTTTTGAAATGTGTGGAAAGAAACCGGAGCACCCAGAGGAAACCCACGCAAACACAGGGAGAATATACAAACTCCTCACATGTCCCATTTTTATTTCATGCACATAATGTCAAAACAGCTAATGCTGTTAGATTGGTGCATGATCTACATGTTTGGAAGGCCTCAACTGGCAAACTTTATTTATATGTGTGTTACAAAAAAAAGGCACGACACCATGCAAAGCAAATTTATTTTGGACAAACAGCACACTGTACTGAGTAAGCAAAGCTAATATTTCACGACTTGACGCACTTTCTCTACACCATCATTAACCGAAAACAAATTTGTTCTGTTTGGAGGTTGAAATAGAGACACCAACCACAGAGAGCAGAGAAAACCTGAGAGCAAATTTAAATTTTGTGCAAAAAAATGACATCGCCAGTTACAACAAAAGGGCTATAAAAAAAACATGCAAAAAGTCTGAGAACTGCCCCCTTTCCAATACATCACTTTACTAACCTGGGGGTTTATGTATCAAGCTGCAAGTTACCAGTGGATTTCAAAAGTGGAGATGTTGCCCACAGCAACCAATCAGATTCTAGCTGGCATTTATTTAGTACATTCTACAAAATGACAGCTGGAATTTGATTGGTTGCTATAGGCAACACCTCTATTTTTCAAACCTGCTGTAAACTCACAGCTTGATAAATTTACCCCCCCTGACTCTGTTATGTCCAGCAGCTGTTACTGTTATTACTGTCAATAAAATTATTTAACTAAAGACTAAAAGCTGTCCACAAACAGCAATGCACTAACTCTGAGGAGCGTAATAATAATTATAGTCAAAGCTATGTACATTTTTTATATTGCAATAAATCACACATTTTTCTTACATTTAGTGAAACATTGTAAATCATTTAGATAATATTGATCTTTAAATAATGTTTCAAACATAAGCAAGCTGTCAAATATCCAGCTTTCATGTGTGACCTTACCAGAGGAACACATAGTACCCATCAGCTATTATGTATAACATATGGCTGGACACCTTCATTAATTAGGATAATCGTTACCAGCATTTGTTAATTAGGTCAATTAGATAAGTAGTTTGCTATATGAGCTCAGCAGAACACACTTCCACAGTAGGATCTGCTCTGTTACTGGTCATACAGGGGGAAAGCTGAGGAAATATGTGGTGCATTTTATACTGAGGTTTTTTTCTGCCTGCTGTGATTATATGATAAAGGTTTGTATAGGGTGAATTTTTGGTACTTGCTGAAATGATCCTGGCTGAGAAGATGAAGTTATCTTTTAGGTAAGGTTGAATGCACTGATGTTGTTAATGGCTCAAGACTGCTTTCATATTAATCCTTTCACCTGCAAAGCTGCTGGTGTAATGTGTCATTCTACTTTAGATAAGTCTGAAAAATGCATGTATTGTACTTACTGTGGCACAAACTGAGCAAATACATGAAAATCATACTAGATTATAATCTATATGCCCAATGATATAGTAGAATAAATATAATTGCATAAGTAATAACACTGATTCACAAAAAAAATTGGGCAAATAAAGTTTTGTGAACACAAACTTTATTATGCTGCCAAATAGTGATGCTTTGTGTTGTAAGAGGCCTGTTGAGACCCTGATTATTTAAGATCTGCTGTTAGTGTCCATGCTGCCTGAATAGGTTTCTGTACTCTGTGCAGATTAAAGCATGGCTGACCTTTTAGTGCAAATGGCTGACATTTGAGTGAAGTCTGTGCAGAGCCCTGGCTGCTGCTTTTTAGGACTGCACCAGAGAGATCTTAGTGAGGGTCTTGCAGTTGTTACTGTGCAGCCAAGTGGCTAAAGGTTCAGGATTGTCTTCAACCTCTTAATAGGAAAATAATTATAAGGAAGGTTCAGATTGCCTCTATACAAATGAGTAAATGACATGAGTGTAGGTGTGTTCAGAATATAGCACAGAATTCCAGAGAAATTAAACTTAAAAATAAAAATAAAAAAATGCAGTGTAAATGGTACTACTTTTGGCCAACTGATCTCCTGTGTTCTTCCAGTAGTATCACTTCTCCAAATGTTGCTAATCTAAACATCTGGGCAATTTTAGCACACTTATTCTTTTGGCTGTCCTAAATTAGGAATATGGTGGGGGTGGGGGGGGGGGGGGGGGGGGAGTTGTCCCAGCCTGTTATATGTAAGTAGGAGGTGATTCTATACTCTTGTAGCCTTGCTCTTCCAGGGCCTGAGTCATTAAGGAAAGCAAGGTGAATTAGCTTATTTTGTACATAAAGAAAATACTGATTTTTTTTATTTTTTTTTTATTTTTACTTTCTGTAATGGCTTGGGGGTTCAGAGTGTAGGGGAGACTCCTGGATTTGTCATCTTGCCCACTTAACTAGTAAAGTGGGTGGGGCTTAATTCACAGTAAATGTGCATCATTCTGACCTGACCCCCTATGTATTATGCTGCATATTGCTATTAACCATATCTTCCAGCTTGGGGAATTAGGACATTATGCGTGCTGTGAAGAGGGTGCACTCATTCAAGGTCATCAGACCCTCCAGGGTTGGGAGGGTGAGGTGGGTGCTTCCGAGTGCTGGTCTATCCCCAGCCCCATTGAAAACTCTCTCTTCAATGCTGTGCACAGTGCCCATTCACCACTGTTATGTTACTTCCTGACTTTCCCACTGTGGGTCAAAGCTGTACATGGGTGGGACAGTTCTAAAGTCAGGAATATCCTCTCTAAATCTGGACAATTAGGAGGTGTGTGTGGTTTTTTAAGAAAACAAAATCTGCTTAAATAGCCTTGTCTGGAAACCAACACTTTGTTATTACTGAAGCCAGCCAAATGTAAATGGTTTCTGGCAAATGAAGTAAAGCTATTATTGCAACTTGCTAGCATTTCTAGAACAGGCTGTAACTGCCTCTATTTGTTTATTAGGTTACTATTTCTAGCTGCTGTTTTGGCCACTGAAGTTTGTACGCAGCAAACCCCTACCTCAGGTAACTGCCTATACTCTGTGGGGATAAGTAAACTGCCCGTAGGCTACACTTGGAGTAGAGTTTGGGTAACAGATTTGCAGCAGACTTTCTTTTCTCTTTCAGATTTTATAGTCTCCAGCTGCAGGAGGTCTCTGATACAATTTGATTTGCCAGCTCAGTATGTTCTCAAGAAATATGTGAGGTTTTCAGCTATTGGTAAGCGGACGTCATACAAAACCTGTTTTAGCCTATTGGGGGTGGAAATTAGAGATGCTCACTGACCCCCCCCCCCCCCCCCTGTGTTTTGGATCTGGAATACCGTCGTGTTTTGGTTTTGCCAAACCGCCCTTGCGGGTTTTGGTTTTGGTTTGCAATTTTGTTTAAAAATCAATGTTTTTGGGCATGACCTAACCAAATTTAGTGCTCCACCTGTTTCCTGGATAAGTAAGGTAATTCTAAAGCTAATAAATTAGGAAGAAAACAGGTTAATCCCTGGTAGGTCATCCTTAATTCTCCACACAAACCTGGTTGTCTTCCTCTTCATCTTTGCTTATTGGCAATGCAGCCATTGTCTTTGGGTGTATATTACACTCTCCACTTGTAGTTAAATAGAAAAAAGCAGCCTGCATAGACTGTAAAATTAGAAAGTAAAAATAAATGGAACAAGGTAGTTTGGTATCTGTCTGCATCAGACCCCCTCTCCACTAGGAGTAACATAGAAAACTATTCAGCCATTATAGAGTCTAGAATATAAATAGAAATTGAGAAAGGCAATCTGGTATCTGTCTGCATCATAATCATCAACATCATTAGTGCCCTGGTCAGCTACCCAAATCTCATCCTCTTCTATTTCCAAAGTGTCATCCTCACTTGGTGTATCACCGGCTACACTCGGGCTGTTCAGGCACACATCAGCAGAACTGCTGAAAAGGCCCTTTATGGGTACATTATCAGAATGTTTATGAGTAGACATACCACTGTTGGATGGACTCTCCACAGGGATTGGTGTAATTTCTGATTCAGAGCAAACATTCTCCTCTAATGCCTTACTGCTATCTTGCAGCTCGGCTTTAATGCGTAACAGTAGTTATGCACCACTTTTAGGCTCGGTAACACTTTTGGATCTGCTACTAATAAAGAAAGGTGAAGGCCTCATTCTCTTTGCCACTGCGTGTGTAGAATGGCATGTTGGCTTTTTTTTTTTTTTTTTTTTTAAATCTGCACTTTCCTCGGTTACACTTTTTCGCTTCAACACGGTAAAAATAAATTGTTGGTGTTTTTTTGGACTGATTTCAAAAGATGACGTACTGGGAACACTACCATCAGGACTGGTGACAGAACCTGGTTGATGATTCTGCTCACATGTGGACTGCTTTGAATCCATTGAGGCCAAAGCACTTGTAGTGCTACAAATTGTTTTAGATACTGCTGACAAATGAGTTTTGACAGCCAGAAATATTAATGCAAAAGAATGGGGGGGCACCCCAAACAAGGCACTTGTAGTGCCAAATATTGAAAAAAAAAAAGACTCCTCTATCCTCTGTTCTCTATGAATTGTTATCAGAATTGCTATCATTCTCTGTCCCTGCTCTAATTAGCCTGTGACTACACCCTGCTCTGTCAAATGGCGATGGATTGCTGTGGAAGCGGGTATTTAGAATTTTCAATTATCGCGAGAACCGAGCCCCAAGATCCGACAACGTCACAATGATGTTTGGCCTTGATTTGGAATCCGGGTGGGAGAGTACCGAGCCGGCTCGGTACTCGGATAGGCAAAGTTTGGGCGGGTTCGGTTCTCGGGGAACCGAGCCCGCCCATCTCTAGTGGAAATGCAAACCTTACATGTGACTGTAGACAACACTCCCAAGAGCTGTAAGTTGACTTGATTGAATTGGTCATTAAGAAGCAAAGGTCAGTATTGGCAAACATGGCTAAAACTTTATTCCTTCAATCAACATGCAGGAAAAGCAGAGCCCATGATATGTACAACCAAGCCGTGTTCTCGCTACCATGTAAGCACTGCAATGGTGGCCCCACAAACAGTGCTTTGCTCTTGCTGCCACTTGTCAAATGACTGTGGGGGAACAGTGTTTGGTCCAACAACAAACACTGTCTGGAGATGCTGTTCTGGGAAGGACAGATTCTGAGTAAGACTGAACTTCAAAGTGAAACTACCACATGCTTCATGGGTGACCAGTCTACTGGTGCATTTGATAAGTTTCCAAAACCATGTTCTGCTGGTCATGGATATACTAAATGGCTTTGGCCACTTGGAAAATGGACACTTAACTTGAGTTCTAAACCTGTCCTTAAGATCTTTATGCAGCAACTCTGCTTCTTTCCTCTTTGGATATGTACCCCGCCCATTATCATCCTGCTCAGGTTTTTTTGGTTGTTATACTAGACATGTTTGCTCTCATTGTACAGTCTTCTGTGCAATGGTTTTCTATGCAGAATGTAATGGCATGCCTGATCTAAGGCTGTACTCCTTCACAATGTGTCTACTTAAAAACCCAGGCATGAAGTCCTTCTTGCATCTGTGAACCAGGCATTTCTACGCTGGGCTTCAGCATTTCATCCCCTTTGTTTAATACAATACCACCCTGATGTTGCAACCAAAGTTGTAAGTCCCCAAATCTTTATTCTACTTCCAAGTAGACCCCTCCAGTCTTCTATACTTTCATACTTGTTCTCTTGCACTGCTCCTTTCTCCTTATTGTTTGAGCCCATCTCTGCTAAGGTAAACATATCTATATAAATGTACCTTTTTCAATGTCCATTCTGTTTTGGTAGGTGCAAAGCCACCATACCAAGTCCTACTTGCACAAAGCCAATTGTTTTAAGTGACCATGTCTACTGGAGTTGTCCTTTAACTGCCTATAACCCTGGGCCAACTAAGTTCAGCCGCTTCCCATTGGCCTTCAACATGTGCAGCTGTTCTTCCACAACCTTCTAAACAAAGGTGCCATCTGATGAGCTATAAACAGACTTTTGCATTGCTATCTTCACTAACATCAAAATCCTTAACCTTGATTTTTTTTATTTTTATTTTTGCAACCATCCTCCACTTCTGCTGGTGACAAATGTCTGACTGCATGGACTTGAAAGTCCCATATAGCTTGTGTATAATGGAAGAGGGAGAATCATATCTGTAATTCAGGATAAGATCATATGGGGGGGTAACTGGTTTGGTAAATATTGCGGTGTTTGAGACTGGCAAGGGATTAAAGCAAATAAACAAAGGAAACAGGACTGAAATTAAGCAAGATGAGAAATGTAGTCTCTGCATTAACAGATGAAGATTGCTGAATGTCCTCAAATATTCAACGCCCCCCCCCCCCCTCCTGCCCCCCTCCTTTACCAACCATGAAAGATTTCCCAACACTGAAGAATATTTCCTAGAAAACGAAATGCATCTGCATTAATTCCTTGATGCAGTACTTTATCTAAGAAGGGATGAATTCTGCTCCTTTGTCAGCTGTTTGGAACTTGTACAGAACTTATCTTGCTACAATACACTATCAGATGGCTTGTGTAACCCCATATTTTATAAATGTTACTTCACTGGCATTACTGACTGGGGGCAGGGATATAGTGGGTGCCCAAAATGACCCAGCCAAACAATCTTTCAGTAAATGCAGTATTGCATATGTCCACCTGGTCATGCAGCGTTCTTGCATAAAACACACATTAGAATGCAGTTTGTAAAACTACTATAGTAGGGCAGGATGTGTTGTATCTAAGTGGTATTTGTCAAAGCAAGGATTAAGTGGCATCCTTTCCAAAAACAAAAATAAACGCCTCCTTTAGAGTCTCTTCTCTTACTGCCTACATCTGAAAACCTGTGCTGAATACCTTATATTCTTCTACAGACACATATGGAACAGTCTATATGATCACTAATGCTTTGGCTTCTAAGTGCGGCTATACAATATCCCAAGATGACTGGGGGAATATCAATTTCAGGTCCTCTCTCTTTAGCTGTTACGCTGATCTTCAGGTACGTTGAACAGTTACAACCCCCCCCCCCCCCCCATCCCCCTTTAATCTGTTATAAGCCTTGGTAAACTTGGGTGCCTTTTTCTGATTTAATCTGTCATCCAGAATGACCCCAACTTCACAGTAACGGTGAAGATTGAGATCTCGCCCAGTCCAGATATGAACAGTGCAGAGAGCTACACGAAGGTGGTCAGCTGTCCTTATGTGTGGAGTCCCAGAGAGATAACTTGTGAAATAAACTACATGGAGGTAAGCAATCCTTCACCCTAGTTTTAAATGTTGTAAATATTTGAAGGCCTCCATGTCAATTGTAGAATTTCATTGTGTATATATGTCTAGAATATTGCATAAAGTGTACAGCTGGTGGTGAATGACGTTGAAACTGTTCCCCCTGAATGTTCTGCTCCTGCCCCATTTAGGTGTGAAATCTAGCCTTGTGTTCTGTGCAGGTTTTCCATTTAATTCTACCTAATCCATAGAAATTGATTACAGAATGCTTCTCTATGCCTAAAATCATATGGCACAACTCCCAACACTACACCTAACATTTTTGCTGGTGCTATTGGTAAACTTGTGTTTAATAGGTATCTGTCAGGAGGAAGATTCCAGTGATTGCAGAAGGTATCTTTAAGGATGAACCCGAGGATTGGTCATATGCAATTCCCCAGGTATCTATATATCACTCCGTGCTATGCTGTCCATTCAGCTGTTACTATAAGCAGGATTATGGGCTTTCTCCCCTTGGTCAACTTCTCCTTTTGAAAGCAAATTGTACTTTGTTATTTCCAGGCTATAAGTGGACTCATGTCTATCTGGCAAGTTGTGTTCCATCGGAGTCAAACTCAAAAGACGACAATGATGGTTGATGCTGCACTGAATATTGGGTATGGTATTAATACCACGGAATCGAGGACCCTGGTGAGAGCTCCCTACAACACAAGTGAAGCTGTCCAGCAAAGGGTAAGTAGTTTCTTCTTTCTGTCTAGGCTATGCAGTAAGCTGTTAGTAGTGTGCACCATAGCCAGTTCTCCTTGGTGAGATGCTGCCATGCTCTTTACTGTGGATAGTTTAATATCCCGTATCTGTTGAATTACTGGTTTGTTTGTTTTTGTATTTTCCTTCCACACTTGAGATGAACAGTTACTTTTGGTTGTGGTTCCATTTAAATTCCATCTATGTTCTTTACTCTTGGTATTCCAGGTTGATGGAGTGGAATTCTCAACTGTAAGAGCCACATTATTTTACAAACAACGCTGGTTTATTTTCTTGGTTGACAATGCCGTAGCCTGCCCAGTTGGTGAGTTTACCTTTCTATAAAACTGGTCTATAAACCTGGGTATTGCTTGGTCATTTGGGCCCCTGCAGTAGAAGCAACTACTAGTCCTGCTCCAAGGGAGGGGATTGTTGGTGGGAGAGATTAAAATTCCAAAGGGGGTGTGCAGAAGCTAATGAGCTTCTACTGGATGTCTTTACAAGGTTTATATAGATGGCCTGGTACCCATAATACCAAGTGGTGTCAACTGTATTAATTGACTTGTGATGTCCTATAGCCTGCTTTTAAAATAAGGGCCATTTCTACATAACCCACTGAGCCCTGATGTTTTCTGAGCAGAAGGGTATGGTTATTAGATGGCACCCAAACCAGGCATGATGCCAGAGCACACTCTTGTTTATGCACCCACTCACTGACACCTGTGGTGAGGGGCTGCAGTTTACTTACTGGTGTAATGATAAAACAATGACTAGTTAGAAGTCCATCCTGAATTGGGACCAAGACGAAACCCTTTCATAGCAGCCAACTATATCAATGTGTTGCCTCCTTGGGTTTTCTAAATCATGACCTGCCTAGTTCAGATACAGAAACTGCACCTACTGACCTCCTTGCCCTTAAGGATTGAGTTTTGGTGGGGGTTTTAGACTGTAAAGTTGGCTTACCTAGCTCAAAAGTCTTGAGGTAACCCACTGGGTTTTGTCTGCAGTTCAGCATTTGGTATAATGACTTGGTCTTTATCACTTGTAAATGCTCTGGGGAAAAAAAGTGGGTACTTAAAGGTCTGTCATGCAAACTACCTAATGCTCAGCATGTTGGAGAATGTTTAATCATTCATTTGAGTCTTGGCCCCAGTGGGCCTTAGTCTAAATTATTTGCTGCACACTCTAATATTACCTTACTCCTTATGGGCATGAGTCATTAAGGAGAGCATAAAAAAGGAGTAACTTTGCACTTGGGCAAAAGCATGTTGCATTGTAGGGAAAGGTAAATTTAAAATGTGATGGCAGATCTATAGTTGGGGTAGGGCATGTATAAATAAAGCCACCAAGTGTGTGTGCTACATGAAAAAACAGCCGGTATTTAAATTGTGTGCAAAATAAACTAATTTGCACCCCCTTGCATTGTAACATGGTTTGTTCCAGAGAGCACGTACTCAGGCCCTATGTTTTTGTACTGGGGGGGGGACAACACTAATGTGGTTCATTCTCATGGGTTACATATTGACCACTGTGCCACTATAGCTACACTGAGACTGTCAGTACTAGTGTATGGGTTAACCTATTAAGAGCACTTCTGAAATCTTCACTTCAAACATTACTTGGACCAATAACAACCTGACACGACCAGCATAATGGCTCAGTATGTACCAGTTCCTATACACAAATTAAAGGGCAATATACCAACTAGAGACCAATACCTGGCATCGGAGGCAGAACTAGCAAGCTGTGGGCCCTTGTGTGGGGAGGAGGGATCCTCTGCATGTGTCAAGCAGAAGGCCCCATTATCTCCATGGGCCCCAGTGCACTACGCCTGTGCACCAGTGGTAGTTCTGCCGCTACCGGACTAACCAAGTAGTATAGAGGCTGGAATGAAACGACTAGATGTTGCAAAGTGCTTAAGTTCTTTCCTTTCAGACGATGTGAAACACACAAATGGCTGGATCACATGGACCGTCCCAAAGACCATTTCTCCACTGCTCGTTGGTGCAAAGATAACGCAGTTCAGTAGTGTCCAGTTTGGCATTGACCTTCTGAATCTAACAGATGGGGAAATTCAATCTAGGAAATATGAGATTGCAGACAGCAGCAAAGCCACAGTAGTGAGAATCCCAGTGGGTGCTGAAGGAGGATATTATAAGGTAATGTATAGATCTTACATTCCTATATGGGGAAGCAGAAGGGGATGTGCTAAAAGGATGATCACAAAAGATGACTACCTGCAGTTCACTTCCAAAACACTGGATGGTGGTAGCTTATCTTTCTATCCTTTCAGATTATATAAACTACAAACATAATGTGTTTAAATATAGATGAGAATAAACTAAACTCCAAGTACATCTAAATTTTATCCATATAATAAACCTCATTGTAATTATCAAGAGATACTCTGAGGAGTCTGTCTGAACCAGGCATGTTATAATGGAGCATAAAATTCCTTAGGGTCTAATATTGCAGTGTGTGTCAATTTAAGCATAGGTATGAAAACCATTGTTGAACACAAGCAATCTTAAAAATCAAAAATATGGCGTAGGACTATATAACATTTGTTTTCAATGGTAGCATGTGACTTTCTTTAGTTCTTACAAATATAAAAAAAAATTGTCCTAGTTGCAAAGAATATGTAGCAAGCACTGTCTGGGACATTCTCTGTGCCTCTAGCTTTACATCTTGATCATGTTGATTGTCCTAGGGCATACTTGCCTACTCTCCCAGAATTCCCGGGAGGCTCCTGAATTTCCAGGAGTCCTCCCGGAAGAGTAGGCAGACCTCCCGGATTCAGCAACATTCACGGCATTGAATGGCGGGGCTTAATTGCATCATTAAGCCCCACCCCCACTATTCAATGCCATGAATTTTAGCCTTTTATAGTGGGGGGGGGGGGTGGATGCTATGGTTGTGCAGCAACACCACGCCCCCTCCTACCCCCTTGTCACATGACCCTCCCCAAGGTGAAGTTTTGACCCTTGGCATGTGTTTTAGGGCTGTAGCCTGTTGTCTACAAGTCCTTCTATTCATGTGCAACCATCTACTCGCATGTCCTATATTTGAGGTAGAAGGAAGCATTATCATATTTCATTGGAAGCTCAATACCCTGTGTGATTATGGAGTGAGTAAGGTTTGGGGGCCATGTGAGATCTTTGAAGGTAGAATATGTTTAGTAGAATAATGATTATGTAGGGTGAAGTCCCTCGATCCCTTCCTAACCTATCTTTAAACTAGAATAGAAAACAGTCCCAGGTGTACATATCTGTGTGTGTATATGTATGTGTGAAAAAATATATATATATATATATATATATTTTTATATTGCCCCATGTAAATAGAATTGATGGGTGTTTTGCTGGAAAAAAAGCATGTGAACTTATTATAACTTTACTATACATATAGGTAAAGTATACTCACTTTGCATTTTTAAAATATGAAACCTACTGTAGATCAGGCATGTCAAACGTAAAACCCCAATTGGGACAAATAATCAAAGTCTAAGATTGTGTGACCCCAAGAAGACTTGTATGCAATCTTGTAGGGTTCATTAAGAAAAAAAACTAAATTCAATGTTTGTTCCTGATGCTGGACACTGCCCTCCATGCTGCTTTTGCTCCCCCTTTACTTACCTTACTATTGCCTTTCTTTTCTTCTGTCTTTTCTTATGGCTCTTCTCTGTGCGCTCCTCACTGAATGTCAGGTGTGAGGACTTCACACCCAACATTCAGTGCAAGGGGAGGATAACTCCGCTGTGTCATAACTTTCTTTACTTTTTTTTTATTTTTTGGGCCTTGGCGAGGTCACAAATATGCATTTGGGCTCCAAGTTTGGCATCTGTTTGACAAATATTACTGTTTTCAAATACAGCTTCTGTAACGTCTATTGAACGCATTGGGTTAATAAAAAAAAAACAAATAACTGCAGGTAATCATCTAACCCTCTTCTGTGATCATCTATTTAGTACATCCCACAGAAGACTACTTCCAGGTAGTTACAACTATTGCCACAGGATTAACAAGACAACTGATATGAGAATTTTGACTATTTGGTTACTGAACTATACATTTTTCTCCCAGAGCCATGTTGTAGATCAGGAATATGGCATAATCTACCATATCCGACCATTTCTTGAAGATCTCTGGGTGGATGATGGCTGGGGCGTAACCAAGTACACCATTATTAAAGACATAACCACACCGTTTGACCATCGACCTCCCGTTCTAACAAATGGTAAGCTATAACAAAATACACTTTCCTGTATTAAAGAGTATTTGTAACTTTTTTTTTTTTTTTTTTTTTTTATTTCTCACTTAGACACCATACCACTAACATCCATATTTAATGTCACAATTGGAACGTTTCTGCCGGATGTTAAGTTGGTTAACCTGACCATTGGCAGTGTGACCTTCACTGTGCAGGAGGCCGTTGATATTGGCTACATTTCTCCAAAAATCTACCCGAACGGAAGCATTGCCTTTGTTCTTAAAGTCCCGTTCACTGATCCCCGTGTGTCCGTGGAGGTAAGAGTATGTGTTGTGGTATTGTGACAATCAGGGTGTTTTATTAAGTGATCTAATCTCACAGCCAGTCATTCCAGTCATGTCTCTACCATTTAATAATCTTTATCTGATAAATCCAACATTCTATTTCCCTTTGTCCTATGCACTTCAGCTCCTATAATTCGGTGCTCTATACTGAGGGCACTGTCTTTCTGTAGTTGACAGTGCATGTCCATATTTATCAAGCACAGATAATATGCCTTTATTTTGCCATATATGGCATGGTAACCATCAGATGGTATTGTGGATGGCTGTTTTGTTTTAGGCATGAATGATTTCATAAACACTCCAAAAACTTAACTCAACTGTTCTATAAATGTGGAATTGGGCAATTTATGAACTCCTGCACAACTTTAAGTGTAAAATGTACTTCAAGAAGAACATAGTAGTTATGCTGAACTTCTCAAACCTTGCGCCCATGTGGGAAAGTTTGTGGTGGCATGCTGCTAGAGGTGGCAGTCGTACACATTCCCCAGTCACATATTCCCCACTCCTCACTTTTTGGGCCACTCTGTCCTCACATGAGACAGGTAATATTCAGAAGTGGCTACGTGGCTTTAAAATGAGTCTCTCTTGCTAGAGTAAGCTTTGCAATGCAGTAACCGTTTCTGATCACCTAAACTATGCATATGCGAACGATAGGTTCATTAATACTTTAGTCAGTTTGGTATGCAAATTATGGGAGATATATTTGCTTTGCATTAAAAGTGTGCTTAAAATGATTCTTTATCAGAATTAAGAATTTTGTTTTAAGGTGCTATTAATCTCATCCTTGTGTGCATCAGCCTGTGCCTGCAGTTCTATTGAAAAACAATAGTGTTTTATGTACAGCGTGTTGTGTTCAACTTTTATACTGTAGATTGTTGGTAGGAAGTGATATAAAATTACTTTATATTTCAGTCTTTCCCAGATGGCACACTCTTCACCTTAAATGTAACCTTTGGCTTTAATATCATTCCATATGATGAGACCTTCACTACTCCTGCTACTACAGTCTGTTATGTTCGTAAGTAACTCCTGAATGAAATTCTTATTTCGTAGTGCTTGTATTGGTCCAGAGTTAACACTCTACTCTGGTAAAACTCAAATGTAATGATTAAATGGGAATTTGCATTCAATCACAAGTCTAGTAAATTACTCACCAATCCTTAACCAAACCATAAAATGTCTTGGAAAGAACAATCCAATACAATACTGATCCATCTAAACAGTACTCCATGTTCTAGTGCTCTCCTGTTATGGAGCGCATAACTTCAGTACTCAAAGTTGGCCTTGATATTTGTGTACATTTCAAAAGTGCTGGTTCTGTGGAGACACTAATGTACTAACTAGTAAATATCAATGGATGACTATTGTCCAGTGACCAAACTAGATCTGTTTTGCAAATCATTCATTGGGCAACCTAGGCACAGACTTCTCTGCTCTAGCTGGTGGTTGTGGGTGTGTAATTAGGGTTTTAGTTTTGGCCCCCAAACCAAGAAACACTATCTCAGAGGGCTCCATGGTGTCTTAACCAGGCACTGGTGCTTGGTGCGGTCTTTATGGGTTATAATAACAGACCATAGCACATCTCCTGGCAAGAGTCCAGTTACCACTTTATACATCAGGAGAGAGGATGTGCAAAGGGGCTTTAACAATAGTATCGGTCTAATGATATTGCAGGATTGGGGAGAAATGCCAATTCCTGTCTCAAAAATAAATGTATGATTGCAGTTGAGACTACGATGGGGTCAAAACTTTCAAGGCTCCTGGAAAATCCAGGCAATGCTACAGCCTGGCAGTTATAGGGCTGAGTTATAAACTGGTCAGGTGGTTCCCATATTCATATCACTCAACATACATGAAGTCTTTTATACATAAACTGTGCCATCAAACTATTTTTTCAATTAAAATTTATATGGAGGCTGGGTTAGGTTACACTGTAACCCAACTTAGTCCATTTATGGACTGTAGAAGGAGTAAGTGGCATAGAATTCTCCTCTGGATCAGTTTTCCTGGCAATCTCAACTGCTGGACACATGGGTAAATAATTGGTACACTTTTTCTTTACCTAGTTATGGGCAAGTCTTTTGGCAACACTTGGAGTTGTCAAAAGTTCAGGACTTCGTTAGTCTAGGGTCAAGTTCCCCTCCATAGCAAATGAAGGAAAACTAGTGCAAACTTTTTTTCCTTGTTCCATCCTACATGGCAGCCATTACACTGGTTTAGTTTACCAGCTGAAGATCAGCATGTCTAGGTAAGGCCTACATTACGGGTGTTTGGTTTTTCTAGGCTTCGTTAAGTTGGATATTTGGTAATGCTCTTCAAATATCTACTCTTGTAGAATCTGTGGTGGGAAATAAAAAATAAAAGCCCAGCAGCATAGCTTTCCACAGACCCATCTTCTGATTATGATGGGATCTTTTATGCAACATGTAATCCCCTTGACCACTACTCAATTTTAGGAGCTGATGGCCTGGATGACAATTATTTGTTACTAAAGATTTGTATACTATGCAAGGTCTGTAGGTCCCAGACATGAATAGACTTGGGACAGAGGTTCCCAGCCAGAACTGGATTGTTTAGAAGATGTGGATGACCTCTAGTACTCAGCCTGGGCTCTAAATGCCCCCAGATTATTTTGTATGGGTATTCTAAGGCACATGTATAAATAATTGGAGCTGAATGAAGCCTTAATCTCTGCAGTTCAGAAGTTCCCCTCTGAAGATTGTAGTTCTTACCTTTCACCAGGTAGTAAAATTATTCCATTACTAAAGAATGGGATCCAGTGGAAAAGTTAATTCTACCCAAAAAATATTAGAATGTGTGTATACCTTCATTGATGAGGCATTCCATATGTCAATGTAGCAATCACCAGTTTATAGGCCTGGGCCACTACTCCTTTAGAAAAATGTAGTCCTATAAAAGATCCTACGGATGGGAAGATGGATAATGTCTTGTTTCTTCTAACTACATTTTGAAACTAATGGCTTCATATATTTAAGTAGACTTCATCCTTGCAAGAGACTAAGTTCAATTGTGGGCATTTTCTCATACACCTTAAAGCTCCTTACACATTCCTGTTGAAGTCCATCACCAGATTTATCCAGGTTCTGTGTCCTGGGACAACATTTCCAGCTCACCAGACTTCATGCAATATCCATGAATCTTTCACCAAAGTATTACACTTGTGGCAGACTTATGGAAACGGTTGATCACTGTCTGGCCCTACATGGACTGCATACTTCTGATGAAAATCAGAACGCATGGTCTGATCCACTATAGCTCAAGTAATTGCCTTTATTAAAAACAAAACAAAGTCCTCTTGTGCCATGGCATATAAAATTTCTTGGGGTCCAATTAGATGAAGTACAAAAGCATATCTATCAAAAAGAAACGCACTATGATCCAGTCTTTGGCATGGCAATTAAAAGTTTAAATTTCAAATGACTTCCTTCACCTTAGGTATTCTCTTGGGCAAGATGACATATTTGTCATCTCGCATGTCTCTGGATCATGCCATTCAAATAAAAAGGATCACTATGGAGTCTCATCTGTTTCTGACAATTCTCGTGATAGACTCCAGTGCCATGGGCTGGGGGAGCTCCTATCAAGTAATCACAGGATGCATGGTCACAGAGCAAAATTAAATTGCACATAAATGTTCTACAAATCTGGGTGGTCTGGAATGCAATCACTTCATCCTCTTACAGGAGAAGTAGTCTGAGAATACCTATAAACACAAGACTGTAGTCTCCTTCATAAATCGCAAAGTAGATAACGACCTAGTCATGAGAGGTAGCAAGTCATGTCCTGGGAAGGAAAAAAAAAAAACCTGAAGTCCTTCCCAGCACTTGTGGCATGCAGATGCCAGTTCTCAGTCAAAGTTCATCCAGGAGAGGACTCTTAACTGGAATATTTCCAGAAGCAAAGTTCAGCTGCCCTCAAGACATGATGGTGACAAATGAGAACATTCTTCTCTTCCCACAAAGTTGCAGGTATAGATGCTCTAGCAATCCCATGAACCTTTCAACTAGTGTACATCCCTCTAATTCCCCTCCATGCTCACTCTGTACAAGATCAAAAAAGTAATGTCAAGATTCATTCTGGTCACCTCACCCATTGTGATGGGAAGATGAGCAAGAGGCCAAAGTGGCTCCTTTCTTCTGCCAGACCTCCTAAACAAAGGTCTAATTCATCCAAATCAAATGCCATCTTTGGATAGGAAATTGAGCGGTCACTGCAAAGAAATGAAGAAATCTCAGAAGGTGATTTATACACTTCTGTGGGCAAGAAAAGAATTCATCAGTGGTCTATTATAAAATTCTGAAGAAATCTTTCATGTGGTGTGAGCCTAAAGTCACTTCAACTAGTATTGTAAATCTTTATTTTCTTCAGGATAGTTTTGACAAAGGTTTCGCCCTCAACGCTGAAGGTTCGGGGTGTCTGCACTCAAGGAAAACTATAAATAAAGTGTTTTTCAAGACGCTAAGCAGTGAAAAGAATGTATCCTTTGTGGCACCAAGGGATCTCAAATTTTGATCCTGACAGAATCCAGGAAGGGATGTTCGCCAACCAAACAGATCTGAGGTCATTGTACAAGCAAACAAAAAACTGAAGTGCTGGAAATCCTGAAGGCCCATTCAGCAAGGTTGTGGCAACTTGATCACGCAGGCCTCGGCCTCACAGTGGACAGATTTAGTCCTACTTCACCAGACGGCATCTGTCATCCACTGCTGCAGCTTGAGACATGTTTGCCACACAGCTATTTAATAAAATCTTATCCAGCTGAATATGATTGTGTTGTGTGCCCAGACACACTATATAGGATAATTCCCATTGTAATGGCTGCCATGGAGAATGGAAAAGCAAAGGGTTGAACTATTCTCATGGCAGCCCAATATTTCCACCCATATTGCACCTGGGCATGTTTCTAATTTCCTCTCTACCGAAAGCTAGAAGGGACTAACCTATCAGCTGCCATGGAGTCACTCCGATGAGATTTAATAGGGAAGTACAACTTGCCTTTTAAGCATTGGTTATCTTCAAAAGTAAGGAATTACTTTCCTTTACCAGCTGTACATATATGTATCTTTTATTTGCATGCAACTGCCCTGATGTAGTGAACCAGTAGGAGAGGGGGGCTGCCTAAATGTCCCAGCATGCCCTCCTTCCCCAGCTGGTAAACTTACAATACCATACTATCACAAGGAGTCAAAAGGATGGGCTCAATTGCAATGTAAACCATTGAAACTAAACCCCCACAAAATGTTTATTTAGATTAGGAGTTATTGACTATCCGTGTCAGAACAGGTTTTGTTAATGCATAAGACTTTCAAAGCAACATCTGAATTTGTTTGTCAGTCTGCAAAATTTTTTTTAATCAAGAAGGCTTTTCCTTACATTTTTTTTCTTTTTCCTTTAATCTAGCCCAGCCTACTGTTGGACCCTGTGGCCAACAAGGTTCTTCCCTGACCGCCACAATTGGGAACCTGATGCCTGATTGGACCCTCTATATTAAAAGTACACAAGTGACCTCAAACAATGGATTGCTTTTGACTTCCAATCGGACGCATTCTACATTCAAAGTGCCTGCAGCGTCTGATCTGGTCATGGATGGGGTGTGTACAAATATCTATTTCAGAGACTTTTCAGATACGTGATTATTTCCCTAGATGAGAATTAAAATTTTGTACACAAGGTCTGACAATCAGAATCCGTTCGAAGGTTTCACGAGTTTCTTATGTGTCTGTTATAAGATATAGAGCATAGAAAAATTCAGTAAGTGCTAGCATATTAGTACTTGACGAGAACCTGTGTGGCTATGCCCATCTTAAATTAACATATTAAGTGTATGTGGTATTGTGTTTTTTTGTTTCTTAGGCCCTCCCCTCTTTACCTCTTGCATACAGTGGCATCCACTAGTATGGCCTCAAGTCATGACTTGTGACTCAACTTGATTATGGTACATAACCTGATAGAGTATAGCCTAGCAGCAGATGCTTCACTACCTGTCTATGCAGGTTATTGTAAATGGCAGCAACAAGTAGTATCTGGTTGTAACCATCTGCCATAATACAACAAATGTTACATTTTGCTTTAGTACTCCCATAAACCAACAACAAATAGGGTTAAATAGTCCTTCAATATGTTCATTCCAGATCTGTGGGTCCCCCACACTGAACTCTGGTGTGATAAATCTCAAGTTCTTGATGTCAACCTTACAAGTTTATCTGGAAGACATAGATATATTCTGGAGGTTAAATCCATCTTCTATAGCTTTCTTCAATTGGTGACTTCCTATGAACACTTTCACAGAGAACTGAAGAAAAGATTGACTGCAGCATCCAGTCAGATGCCTGGCTAGTCAAAACACTGTACTGGGGTTCAGTAGGCCATCCATAGGCCTCCATGTTGCATTTTGAGCTAAAGTGCTTTTACAGGCATTTTAGTAAGTGCTGAATATAATTGTGGGTTTTTGTTTCAGGTGGATAGCAAAGGCCTTGTGGTAACTGTCCCATTAACCATAAAAGACCAGAGTGGAGCTACATTGTATGAACTTCATGTTTCCTGCGAATCAGTAGAAGTTCCAGTGGGTAAGAACTTGTCTTTGGGTAACTAATAGGGTAAGTGTATTTTGCCTGACCATTTGTTTGGTATGTAATCAATGATCTATCTTCACCCTCTTGTCCCAGAACTCCTTTTGAACATGGTCCATGATGGAATGTATAGGATATAGAAGGCAAAATGCACCTAGATAACTTGCTTCATACAACTAAACTGCAAAAAATGGATTACATTTTTTTTTTTCCCCCTGTTCCTAGTTTGTCTTCCAAATGGGACGATACAGGTTACAGTAAAGAAACAAGGCCTCATACCAGACATGGATCTCTCTCTATTGACCTTGCGAGACTCCCAGTGTGGGCCAGCTGAATACAGCAGTAATATGGCGCACTTCACATTTGCTGCAAACTCCTGTAAAACCACAAGGAAGGTACAAAACTTGCTAAAGTCTGCTAGTGGATAGAACGAAAATAGAAATATGGTGTAAATATAGCCATGCATACTGGGATATTGGGGAAGATAATCAAATATATCAACTCTTGACCCCCAAAACTAGCCAAATCTAAGTAATCCTTTATTGGGCATGTTGGAAAATGCAGTCTGAAGGGGAGAACGCAGTGGACCTGTGGTCAGCTGACTTGCATTTTGATGTGATCCAGCTGGAGCATGGAATGGGCAGATTTTGTCCCATTTGGCTACCCATGTGTGCACACTCTACAGTAAATCATTGCCTAGATTGGGAGGCAGGATTAGCTATTGCATTGTGGTTGGGGCTCTTTTGACATGTCCCTTTCCTATTGATGTTTCTATTATAATATTGACAATTGCTCTGATCTATCAACCTGTCATTGAAGCAGCTAGAATATTTAAAAGAACCACACTGCACTTGGCCTGGTGGTAGAAACAAACTTAAAGCCAAAGTGTCCCTTTATGCATAAAAACCTTTGAGAATCTGAGTCCTTATGACTCTGCTTGGCCAAGTTGCTTTTCCCTAGATTAGTGAGGAACTTGCAAGTCCTTATCCAGTAGATTGTAAGCTAACATTTGGAGATGGCAGTTGGTTTTGCTGTTGACACTTTAATCTACTGTCAAAGCTAGGCATCTGACTACTTGCGTTCTTTCCACATACATTCTGAACTCATTATCTTGCAGCGATCATGTTCTAGGGAATATATCTTCTCTAATGCATGTGTGGGGTATGTTTTAGCTTGTTTTTCCCCGTTCCAATTGGCAGACACTCAGGCAGCAGTACTCTGCAATGCACAGACCAGTCAATGGACATCTCTTTTTGGCTGGGTTGAGTTTCTGTAAACTTTACTCCAGTCCCATGTGAATATCAATTTTGCTGCACACATGAAGAATAAATTGAGGGCCATTTGTGGATGAATGTACTCCCACCTATTGTAGTTTGCTTTCAAATTGGTAACAAACTTAAATGCTGCACTTTGGTTTCTGGTGAGAACATTCGGTTGTTCCCAGTAACACTATTGGTTCTTCCACCAATGCAATAGTGTAGCAAGTGATGGTCTTGCTAAGCAACCAGGAAGATCTTGGGTTTTCACAAAATGTAACTTGTACATCATAATGCCATGAAATTCTGAAGCCAGAGCTTCTGTAGTAACAAATGCAGGGGGGGGGGGGGGAGACAAATGTCATAGCCAGGCTTCATATCAAAACTAGGAGGGCCTGGTAATGCAATTCATCCTCCCAAGGTTCCACTCTGGTTCACTGTGCAGAAAAAAATCTGGTGCTTCACTAATCGAGGCATCCCTCAGACAAACATAATCTGGCATCTCGAGAGGGTGGATCGGCAATACAACTCTTCCAGGTCCCATAACAATAGCACACCTTGCAATGGCAGGATGTTCTCCCCTGGACAAATGACCTTGAACTATCCACTTACCACAAGTACCTCAGCCCTGCTGCATGCAGGGTTTAACAGCTCAACTGCCCCTAGGACCACCAAATAGCATTACCTATGAAATATAACATTGCTATTAAAATGCATTTTTCAAAAGCTTTGGACAGTATTTGTTCTTTCTGGTTAAATTGTTCAGGTGTCTAGACATATCAACTGACTTCACCTTGTCGTGAAAACATTTATCTTTTTCAGTTTGAACAAGATATGATGATATATGAGAATGAAATATCCTACTACAGTGTTTCCTCTAGGAACCTTCTCTACGTGTAAGTAACATTGTAGCCCAAGTGATTGGTTTTCCCTTAAATGGTTTCCTTTCTCCAAAACAAACTTGTACACATTCCATTCCTTTCCCATTTTGATTTGCTCACTTGAAGAGCACAAAATATGGGACACTGACACAAAGCTGTTTGCATATAAAGAGTGGAAGTGAATATAAAAAATGCTTTGTCTTTACTTAGAACTTAGAAAAAAAAATAAAAATTGGCAGACAAATGGAAGAGTGACAGGTAGAGGTTCTTTGTAGTGCACCTTCCATGTATACATAGATGTGCTGCCCAGATTTGTTCCTTGAGTGTCTGGGACTTTAAGCCACATCAAGGAAGCTCTTGATACATATCTAATTTTGGGGGATCAATACTGAATACTATCTGGATGAAGGACCCTTCTTGGGAGGTGCGATTTCTCCTTAACATTCACTGTACTAAAATGTATAAGGAGACCACTATCAGAATTTGTGGCTCCTTATAAATAAAATTATATAATGACACTGGGACAGGAGGTAAAACTATAAGGGGATGACAATGTAAATAGAGAATTAAACCATACACAATACTTTGTAACTGCTAACAGCTGCCTCACTGTATTTATAAATAAGTACACAACAAAACATCCAAAAAGGCCTACATGAGAGAAGAAAACTTACATGTGCATAGGTAAGCCGAATGATAAATGCAGGGATGCAATTAACAAATTGCATGCAGAAAACCATTCCGAATAAAACCTGCAGGGGACAAGCAAGAAGGACCAGGAGTGAACATATATGTAGGGTAGAGGACCTGCCCATGAGAGCTTAAAATATGGGGCATCAGTAGGGATCCAGATGGTTTGCAGTTGTGCAAGATGCAGGGGCCTAGATGTTAGTCCTGAAAGAACAGATGGGGCAGAGTTGGTGCAGGGGCTTTGTAGAATCCAATGAAGTTGTAGAGTGGACTAAAGATCAGTTCAAACTTCACTTTCAATACTTCATGCTTTAACTCTTGGTTTACTATTGTGCAGAATGAATGTTTCCTGCAGCTACACAATTAATGGAACCTTGCTCATAAACTACAATTATAAGGACAACCCAACACCCAGTGCACAGTCTGCAATAGCGTCCCTTGATCTGACTCTAAGGCTAAGTAAAGGTAAGGACTCTCCTCTGTTCCTCTAAACCAGGTGTAAGTGACCTGTGGCTCAACTACAAAAGGTCTACAATGTGGTCAAGCATATTGTAAAAACTTGTAAATGGGGCCTGATTTATCCTGGGTTTTTAAAGTATCCAGTGGCTTTTGCATTTGTTTTTGGGTTTTTTGGTTTTTTTTTTTGTTCATGTATTTTACAACATTCTGTAACTCTGCCCCAAGGACATTTTGTTTTTGTAGAGATGTGTGTTGTCCACTTCCACTCAATTGTCTCTTGGGGGGCTGAATTATCTGATCCCATATTTACTTTAACATTTCATAAAGGAGTTAACCAGACTGCAATGGTAGCATTCCAAGCCACTATTTGGTTGACACGGATAATGAGACTATCCACTATTACATTGTGTACCATTCTTTGGTTTGGCAGGGGGCACTTGGTGTTTTAAGCCTACACCAGTATCAAAGGTGCCTCGGTAACATTGCATAACAATATTGAGCCAAACTTCAATCTACTATCTGGAATGCTCTGGATTTGTCCAGGCAGGGGACTCTTCCATCATGAAGCAATTGCATTTAACATCTCTTCTCCCACAGAGTTTAAACATATTCCTCAACACTGTAGGAGGGAACACTGATCTGTGATCATGGAAGTATGACGCTACTAGTGAGGGGTGGAACTATCTTTTTGGGATAACTAGATTACAATAGAGAATCCATGTGTTGGCTCAAATTATGTTGAAATCCATCATGTGATGCCTGTAGCCTTGGGTTGAGTACATTATGTTTTCTAACACTATAGGGAGTGCAACTGGGTAAATGGTCACCATTAAGAAATGGGGTATCTCCCCCACCCCTCTCTAACCTGTCGTTTAAACAGTCGATGCAACATGCAGCCTGTAGCTGCAATGGCTTCAGACCATAAAGTATTGGGTCCTGGCTAAATTGTTGTACCACCCTGTGAAATGCATACCTCTACTGTACTTTAACATGTCTACTCGAATTCATGAGTTGTCATGAAGATCATTTCATCACTGTAAAGCCTGTCTGAAGGACAGATTCAATTTGGCACGAGGTACCACTAAACATCACCGTGATCAGATACACCTATTACAGTAAAATCTCAGCTCACTTTATGCACTTCTATGGGATGCAAATGAAAACAAGTGTTAATTTCTGTAAAAACTGACGCAATGTCTCCAGAGATACGATGTGTCACCTGGCGTGCAATTTAATCTGCCCATTAATATTGACAAAGGAGATCTAAGACTGGCTATCAGCCCAATGTGGATAAATGCAGAGAACCATTTTATAGAACCAGAATTCAGTGCACTAACAATATGCAGACTGACACTCCAGTTATAACTTCTGATTTTGGGAAACCATTTTCCTTATCTTTAGACCGTACATACACTGACTTCTACGGTGATGTGGATTATCCAGTTGTGAAGTACTTGAGGGACTCCCTGTACTTTGAAGTTGAACTGCTGTTCAGTTCTGATCCACGGTTAGAATTGTTCTTGGACAGATGCTGGGCTACAACAACTCCTGAAATGAGCAGTCTTCCCACATGGCCCATTATTGACAACAGGTAAAATTACATATTCCTTCACAGTAGCACAGGAAGTGACTTTCTCCATTGCAACTACATATTGGGCATGAGTGGTCTTAAGGAAATCTACTTGCATTGGATTTCTCTTCTCTAATAGCTTTGCATATGGCTGTTTGCTAGAGCTAGGGACTCAACTCCCCAGCTTCTGATTTTGGAACTGACAGCTGTTAATGTTTCCATATGAGTTGAATGTGGGGCTATCTACAGATTGCATACAGCCATTAAATTCTGTGCATTAACATTCACAAATATTTAAAGCTTTCCATACTTTATGAAAGGCTTGATTGTATGTGTTATGGGTTTTCTTCAATTCTGATGAGCTCCTATGCACAGGTTGGCTGTAGGGGGAAGATGTAGCCTGAAACTTCTAAATGTCGTCTAAATTTAAGTGGTATCTCCTAGACCATTCATGACTTTACCATATCTATCATTTCACTAACACACAAATTGCACTGGAGCATATGTACTCATGAGTATATGCTGGAGAACCATGGTGGCTATAGTGCTGTACAGGGGATATGTAGTCATTCACAGAAGTCACAGCCCCCCACTGGGCTATTTAGTTTCCCTAGAATAGTGGAACCATTGGTAAAAGCAACCAAGCATTTAGGTAATGATGCAACGTTTGATTCATCTTGCAGCATTCACCAAGTGTAGGTCCATGTCGGCTTCTGCCAAAACATCTGGTGAAGCTGGCCAGGTGTCTAACAACTTTTCATATCCCTGCTGAGTGCTTGCTTGTCTCTATATTTCATGAACTATAGCCTCTATACTAATAATGTAACTGTGTAGTAGTAGCCAACAAACAATGGGATGGTAACTAGGAACAACCACATGACGACATGTAAGGGATTGATGGGCTGTATTCTCATGGATACTGACCTGCTGGAACCAATACTTGTATGGCTATGCTTCGTCTTACAGCTGTGAACATAGTGAACCTTACCAAACAAGCTTCCACCGTGTGACCGCAGACTCCAGAGTACAGTTTCCTTCCCACTTCAAAAGATTTGAAGTCAAAGCATTTACTTTTATAGCTGATAACGTACCTTACATGGGAGCAGTGAGTATATATGTTGTCCACTCTTTGTATTAAACTTGGTACTCTGTAGGACAGCTATAGGCAGGAATGCACTGGACAAGGAACCTGACTTTCCCCATATATTGTCTGACATCTGGTGTTGACTGCTGCTGTATTGGATTTTATTTACAGCAATAAATCAGTAGTGTTGTAGATCTGTGGAGGGATAAGTCCAAGAACATGATGTTGGATGTCCACCAGCCACTCGCGTTCCCTGCTGTCTCATAATTACGCTTAAATTCTCGGACAACGTTTTTGTAGTGACTGTATGAGAAAATATATCTAATTATACTTGATTGAAATGGTCCTGCTCCTGCCAGGGGTGTGGTGGACACACCATAAAGTTAGACTCTAGTTTCTGCCTGTTGCAGAACTTGTTTCTATACAATAGAACATTTGACTTTTCTAAATGTCAATTAAAATATAGTAATGTACAGCACATGTGGCTCTAGCATTTTCTGCTCCAGATTTGGGTGGTTACATTTATTTTTGTTTATTCAATAGTGTTAATTACAACTGCCATTTGGTTAAAAGGTTCCCATGGACACGCCCATTTATTGATGTATAAAGTCCAAGCATCTTGCAATGTGCATATTCTTCAGATGCAGAAAAATCTGCAGGTCTGCGCATTAGTGTTTTCTTTATATTTAGCGATGAATTGTCAGCAAAGCCACATAGTGTGCAGTTACACATTCAAAACTACAATTGGTTGCATGTTTACCCTGTGCAGACCTACAGCTTGTAGATGTATGCATTTGATCAGGGTATTGGAAGTGATTTATTGCCCACATCACCCTGCCAAATATAGCCTAACCATTGCTCTAACAAGAAAATGGCAGATGTGACTGGCCTTGGTGACATTTGAGCTAACAAAGTGGACAAACCATTTTCATAATTTTATTGCACAAATTGGTATATTTTGTACTACTTGGGGCTTGTACACCTATAATGCATGAAAAGTACTGGCTAATGACCATACTAAAAGATGGAGAAAGGTAATATTGATGTACTGGTCAGTACACTTTACAGTTAGTATGTCTGACCTAGAGTAGTGAGCTGCAGTTAGAACACCCATCTTTCTACATTCCAGGAAGAATGAGGGGCTGTAAACTAATGAATTGTTAATCTGTAACAGATTAACATCAATAGTTTAGATTAACTCATCTCTATTGATGGGCAAAAAGATAACACTAAAGTTTGGCAACCATTGTTCTACCCTAGTCTATCAGTTAATCGGTCTGACTTGCAAATCATAGAAGGAAGGTGTCTGTGATTTGTGACCAGTACATAAAACATGCACATCGTATGCAGCGGCCTCTTGCTTAATATCGGATGTCTTGTGTTGGGTTTAGACACTATATTCTCATCCCTCTTCCAGATTTATTTTCATTGTGATGTGATTATTTGCGATTCTTCTAACCTCTCCAATGATCCAGCATGCACAGGAATTGGCTCTTGTATACCTGCCAAGCAGAGACTGGGTGAGTGCTCATTTTAGTATCCCTGGTGTATTTGTGGTGCAAAAAACAGTCTACTGTAAATACCCTGCTAACAAACCTTATGCTCCAGACTAAAATTGTGCAATTGCCACAGACTACACAAGCTGTGCCCACAATCGGCCTTGGTCAACCCCCCCCCACAGTTAGACGGTGATCATGTGGAAATTTGGACACTTAGTAGATGTCACCAAAGAGCAAGATAAAAATGTCTTGGCTCTGTAATTGTGGTTGCTGGATAAAAACCAATGGATGTTAACAAAATTGCAATGTGCCCTTGTATGGGCCAAAACTATCCTTGTATAGAAAGGTTTGGGCACCCCTGGCTAAATTGCATGCTTAATTGGAGGGTAGTAAATGCAACTTCTGTGGGGTACACACTATGAATATGACTCCTACACTTTTTTTTATTTATTTTTTATTTTATAAGAATATGGGGGGAAGTAAACATATATGTCCTTTCACTAGAAGGGTGGCCAAACTTTTGCAGAGTATTGGTGACATACATTTTAATTTGACTAGTTGGGCTTTATTTAACTGCGGAATGGACTCCACCTTAAATTTAAATACGCTGACCCCTCATCTCAGAATTTTGTGCTTTCATTCAGCCATCATGAGCTCCTCCAAGAAGCTGTGGAATTAATAGGTAACAGATTGTTGCAAAGCAGGGGAAGCCTATAAGAAGAAACCAAAAGCTTCCAGCTTGGTCTTTCCTCAGTCTAAAGATATTTAACCTCTCCTTTGCTTCAGTGAAGCATGTAATTTGACCTGGGCTGCCCAAACAATGTGCATAAAACCACCTGCTGCATAAGATTTCTATATACTGAACTATCTTTCCATTCCAGGGCGTAGTGTAAAATCAAATACTGATGAGCACAGATCTCTCTCTTCCGAAGCCGTTGTATTTCTGGCACACAAAGTGGAGCCTGACACCAAGCACTGTATGTATCTCGTACATTTAAAATGTTTAAATGTTAATTGAACACTTTAAGCAAAAAACTGTCACTGCTCTGAGATTACATTTTCCAGGTGAAACACAGGTTGTCACTTGGAATACTGAGTTATTGGCTTCCGTAGAGTCTTGCAGCAACTTGTTGGGAGAATTGAGCAGCAACATCCTTAGAGTTCTGTTGGGGTCCATATTTTGGGGGGACTTCTGGGTTTTTAGTACCATTACTTAATCCATAAAATGCTTGACCGTATGGCATGTAACCACACTTAAAGCCTGAACATTCAGTTGTAAACTGTATATGGTTGATGGCAAGACATTTATTTAGTCTTTCAGAATATCTACTATATTGGGTTAACAAATTGGTTTATTGTCTTTAGATACCTTAATATAGACAGCATTGGGTTGACTATATCCCTAACCCTATAATGCAGCCTACATTCAGTCAAGTTGACTGGTCAGTTTAAAAGGGTGCGATACATAAGTTAATGTTCTTTATGTACAAGTAACTTTCCCTCAGACTATACACATCCCTAAATTAATGGCTGCATAAGGGTGTTTATCTTGGGGCTTATGCATAGTTGGCTGCAAAATGCAAGTCAATTTTTTTTAAAAAAAAAAATAATTTAAGGGGGAAAAAAAACTGCAGACTAGTGTAAGTCCCACTGTTCATTTGCCCATTTAGTTACAGAAAACAATTTGAAGGATAGGGAGTCGTTTTAAGATTTGCTAGTAGATATGTTTGTATCCCCATTCATACATTTTCAGAATACTGAATTGAATGGACTATTGATGCATAAAAGATGATTGAAAACTTGTCTGTTGAAAGCCACTTTGTAATTCAATCTATTTTGTCTTTTCAGTTTGAAGCACTCATCCTCGGGGACATCTTAACAGCATATTTTAAGGCCCTTTTTTTGCTAATAAAATTGAGGATATAATGTTTGGAGGAGTCTGGTATTTCATGTATAAATTGCACCAACAGCTTTAAGACCTAAGAAATGGTAGTTCAACAGCTTGTGTTGGAACCATAGAGTTTATAGCTCAAAACCCACACAATCGCATTACTGATTGTCTGTCTCTATATTAACTCCAACTATCTATGCACAAAGCTAGTCTGAGGAGCCTGCTCAATTAAACCATGGAAAATTAAATATAGGGATGAATTATAACTGCCTAATTTATAGATCTATCAAATATTTAAACTGTACATTCTCTACTCATCATAAGTTGGTCTAGTCTTGATGTGTTTACATGCATGGCTTTCAATAGTGGTGTGTATCAGGATCTAGCACAGTCAAGAGTCATAGGATAGTGGATCTTGTCTGGGAACCTAACATGTCATCAACGTTGATAACCGCTAAGGTATTGAGTAGCTCATGAGCATACATTTAGTGATCTAATGGCATGGTCTTGGATAAACTCTGCAACAAGTAAAATTGTCTGACCACTAGAGGAATTGGCTACTTCAAAACTGCTCTATGGCCTCTAGACTTTCTTCAATTTAGGCCTTCAAGTGCACATATGGCATTGACGACAGCCCTTTTGTTGCTAGTAAATGGTTATGGTTATACCACTATTGGAGAATCAACCAATGAGTAACACAACAAAGTGCTCTTATTGAATCAACTACATTTTGAACTTGTATATTGGAAAGCACAATACCTAGATATGGTCAGGGGTAGGCACACTAACTGGACTGTCTCTGGACATGGTTGGGGGCTAGGCACACTAACTGGACTGTCTCTGGACAGATCCAGTCTACATTTCTGATGAGCTTAGCAACTCCATATCTATGCTCTGATAGAGTAAGGCTTCTTGGTGAGTGACATTTAGAAATGTGTCCATGCAAACTTTATTCAAATAGACTGTGTAAAGATTCTGAGCTATGATTAATTCTAGTAGTGGTGTAATGAACGTTTTAGAGTGGGGAAAGCTCATTCTGTAAAAAGTAAGCTTGTAAGAACTGTGTAGATGTGCCAGGTATAGTAAAACTGCTTTTTAATGTAGAAACCAAATTGCCATGGCCAGGAATATAAAGCACATACATGCCCTACGTCTATGGGAGGCTTGTTTGTTACCTATGTGACAACATGCAGCCCCCAGCTCATTCCTGCTCTGTCAGATGTTATAACTTGTAACACTTATTTAAAATGCCTGCTGGCATGTTAGAGGTGTCTTTCTCTTGTTTAATGTACTTTGGGAGGATTAAGGGTAATGTGTTTTCACAAGTCCACAACATCAGGCCCTCTAAGTGTTTTGGGTTGTCCATTGCTGATTGAAGGTGTGCTACTGCAGACCCACCTATGCCCCAGGTTGCCACTAGAGGGAGCTTATTGCTGGTAACATAACTGAATTCATGTCAATAGTGCAATTACTTTAGAGCATTCATTGTAATTGACTTCAGTTTATGCATAGAGTTAAATCTTGTGCATTACACGAACATCTTCATGGGCCATTTTGCTGCTGGACACAGGCATCTGTGTGTCTGTCCATGTTGTATTTAAGTCATCCCTGGGCATTACTATTGACTAACTTAACTCTTGAACATAATACAACCATTTGTACTTGCCATTAACAAACCTTAAGTGTTGTAAGACATACTGAATATTGTCAAAGCAGGTAAAGTTATACTGAGCAATTGTCTGCACAGAATAAGATGGTAACTCTGAACATTAACATTTAAATGTATAAATGGTGGATACATATAAATTGGTTACTGTAAATGGTTTCCAAGTAAGGCATAAAGACCTCATAGCTCACATCTATGACAGACCAAATCCTCATGCAATTTATATTGGTTTTCAAGGGCTCAATGAGACTAATACCTATTAGCATATATTTGTAACAAAATCCAGATGCTTATTTAATAATTGAATTAATAGTTTAATTTTGGGAGGTATCTTTGATCAGAAAATTCCTTAGATAAGCTAACGAGTGCCTTGTGTTGTACACTGAAGGTATTGCAGACATATGCATGACTGGGTAGTAAGTGGTTGGAAGTGTTTTATTAGGATGTCATCAAGTTCACACTAATTTATACAAGTGGTGAACAGGGTAATGATTACATGACTGATGAAATGGGATCAGAAATACTTGGTGTTCCTTACAGGTGTGACTTACACAGGAGGTAGATGTGCTACCTGGAAACACTGCTACTACAATGATTGCTGGTTCCTGTTGGCCTTTTACCTTCCATCTCCTGACTCAATAGGGAGGACCCAGGTAGCGCACTTTACTAACAACTTAATGTGTTTTTTATTTGTTTTTTTTTATATATATTCATTTGATCACACTGCCCCCATTCTTTCAACCACAACTTTGTCAACTCTTACTTTCTTACTTGCCTATGTTGCCTTCTTTCTTGGCTGCCCCTGCAAAATTCCCTGCACCCTCCTCATTCCCTAGACTACCCAAGCTAATGCAAAGTTGGCAGCAATTGTGCCACAAACTGCATTGGCTTTTTTTTTTCCTTTTTTAAAGTTGCAGTTATAAGCAAAGCTGCACATCTACCAGTAGCATATGCCTAGTTTACTGCAGGTGTATGTCACACTCACTTATGCCAATTTGTCTGCAAAATCTGTATTTTCTCATAGGCATCAGTAGAGCTTTTTTTAAAAAAAAAAGCTTTGCATGCAGCAGAAACTCCCTGTCTAGTGTACATGGAAGTATTATACTGTCTGTATACATGCAACAAAGAAATTGCCTAGCAGCAGAACATTTGCACACGGCCCATCAAACATGCCACTATTGCTGGCAATCCTCATAATACTCTCTGCATATGCCCTTGACCACCTGCAAACAATTTGGCTTGGAGAGGTATGTGTCTTGGTCTGAATGTGTTTGCAATTGTGTGAACACTCGTACTATACTCTGCCTATGGTGAAATACTTGTTTCTTCCCTGCTTTTCCTCTCCAGGTGTATGCAGGCATAAGAGCCAAATTGCAGATTTTGCACAGGTGCATATGCATGCACCCACTTGTCTGAGGTTTCATACAAGATATGCTACACAGACTGGTACCAAACAAGATGGGGCTGATGCAAATCAGTGGTTGGCACTTTTGCGTCTCAGCACTGATCATGAATTATACTCCCACCAGGGTCTTGTCTGTGTGGTGTTTGTATGGTTCCCCCTGACTTTGCAAGCCTTTCCTCCCACAGTCCAAAAACGTACTAGTAGCTTAATTGGCTTCTGACAAAAATGAACCCAAGTCACTGGTGGGTGATGGGGAATTTAGATTGTAGGACAGAGTGATGTATATGACTAACCTATTCTCTGTACAGTGCTGCATAATGTTTGTAGCACTATAAACAATGACTTCAAACGGACCCACCACCTGTAAGAGTGCTCACAAGCCGATGGAGAAAATCTTTCTCCAACACTGAGTTACTCAAGGGCACATTTATCCTTTTTTTTTTTTTTTTCTACATTGCCCTCTGTCTTGCCAAGCAAACAGCTGTATGTCTCAAACACCTACCTAAACCCTCTTTGCCACCTTCAACTGTCTTTACTCCCTGCCACCAACCTCTCCTCCTTGCCTCAATGCTTGTGATTGCACTACCTACTTCAAAGGCAGAATCAACACTGTCCACCAATCTCCTCTTGCTGGAGCCAACACATCACAGCCACCTTTCTCCATTCCCCTATCTACCCTCTTATCTTCCATGAGAGAAGGAAGTCTTTGCCCTTTCCACACCCTCAACCAAACAAACTTCTTGCTGCCATCCTAAAACCTCTGCAAAATGGGCTTTCACTCTCTACCTTCCTTCCTAAAGGGACCGTCTACTCAAAGTTGAAGGGCTGCTTAGTGGTTGGCACTTTTGCTTTACAGCCTTGTGGTTATTAGTTTGATTCCTGACCATGGTCTTATATGTGTGGAGTTTGTATGTTCTCCCTGTGTTTTACGTGGGTTTCCTCTGGGTGCTCTGGTTTCCTCCCACACTCCAAAAAAAAAACCATACTGGTAGGTTAACTGGCTGCTATTAAATTGCCCTTAGTCTCTCCGGCTGTGTGTATGTCAAGGTATTTAGACTGTAAGCTCCAATGGGGCAGGGACTGATGTGAATGAGTTCTGTGCTGCGCTGTGAAATTAGTGGTGCTATATAAATAGATGAAGAGCCATGCCTCCCTACTCATCCTCCTTGACCTCTCTGCTGTTGATATAGTTGACCACACCCTTCGATCCCTTGTCCTTCACAGCACTCTGCTCTACCAATTCACCTCTCTGAACGATCCATCAGTGTCTATGCTTTTGGATCACTCTTGCCTCCCACAATTTGTCAGGGTCTGACCAGGCTCTGTTTTTGGCCCTCTCTATACATCTTCTCTTGGTGAACTACTATGCGCCTTAACTTCCACTAGCACCTCCCTGCAGATAATGCTTTAATTTGACTCCATGCTACTAAAAGCTGAGTTTGCTCAAAACCGAGCTGATAGTCCCTCCTTGCAGGGTCATGACAATCTTCCACTCTAGTCTCCTTTCCCCAGCGACAACCTGCTCACTTATTGTGTTCTGGCTTGGTGTCCTTGAATTTTGCCAGAATGTACACTTGTGTCGCTCAGGATGTTACAAAAACCCTTATGCATTCTCTTCCCTTGATTACTGCAACCTCCTATCTGGCCTTCCCCCCCCCCCCCCCCCCCTCACCTATCTAACTCCACACCAAGCAAGACCCATGTTCCTCCCTGTTGTACCATTCTACACATTCCTGCACTGGCTCCCCATAGCCTACAGAATTCAAGGATCACTGTTCTCTTCAAAGCCCTGAAAAAAAAATATCTCTCCTATAATCTAATGTTCCCTTAGATCTGCATCTGACAGGCAACTCTCCTCCTTTTTTATTACCACCACTTCTGCTTAGAAGTAAGGATGAGCGGACTCGGATTCCTGGAATCCGAGCCCCCCCCCCCTCCCCCCCCCCCCGAACAGTGCAGATCTGAGCACTGTCCGGGTATTCCTGCCGATTCCGAAACTTAAAACGAGGCTCTGAGTCATAATCCCGCTGTCGGATCTCGCGATACTCGGAACCTTTAAATTCCCCGCTTGTTGCTGCCGTCTTCACTCGGGCATTGATCAGGGAAGAGGGAGGGTGTGTTAGGTGGTCCTCTGTCCTGCTTTTTCTCGTGCTGTGCTCTGCTCTGTCCTGCTGAGTCCAGCGGTGCTTTTGTCCTGTGCTTTGTTCTGCTAAGTGCATATTTATTTTAAAAGTATTAAAAATTCTTCCATAAAAAGAAATTCTACAAAAATCCTTTTAAAAAAAAAAAAATAATCAAAAAAGTCATTGCTGAGTCCAGTGGTGCATCAGTCCAGTGCTCTGTCCTTGCTGAGTCCAGTGGTGCATCAGGCCAGTGCTCTGTCCTTGCTGAGTCCAGTGGTGCATCAGGCCAGTGCTCTGTCCTTGCTGAGTCCAGTGGTGCATCAGTCCAGAAACTGAGGGAAATAATCTCTCAGTGGCTTAACCCACTTAGACTCTCCTGGGGATTTGTGGTGTCAGACAACGCCAGTAACATTGTGCGGGCATTACATATGTGCAATTTCCTTTGTGGCTCCATTATCCCAATTAAAAGGATTTTTACCTGTTGGTGTAATGATGTTCTAACCACTACACTTGAAAGCTTGAGCCTTTAAATGAAAAAGTCACTCTTCATTGCATGAAGATTTGCAACAGGGACAGTTTTTTTTGTTCACAAAGTCAACAAATAACACTTCGACCCTGTCTGTCTTTAACATACTTGATGGGATCTCAATGATGAATGCTCTGTACCATGGTTGTCAAAAACAAGAGGTAGTGATGCGCTCGAACTACACCCTCTATATGCTGCAGAGGATGTAGGAGCAGCCATATGTGCAGTGGAATTCAGACCAGTTGAGGGTGATATATTGTGGCCCCGGTACCAAATTGGGTACCGGGGCCACTCCACTACGCAGGCCACATAGATGCGTATCGGATATTAAACTACATTCACTATTGCTGCTGTACCAAAAAATAGGTACTGCAATTCCAAACTACGGTCACTGTTGCTGCTGTACCAAAAAATCAAATATTGTACCTAAAATCAATTTTGTGAGGTGTTCCGAATAGACTGGAAATTAGTGGAAATGATTGTCATTGAATGTTATTGAGGTTAATAATAGCGTAGGAGTGAAAAATAAACAAAAAACTTGATTTTAACCCTTTTTATGCTTTTTTTTTTTTTTTTTTTTTTTTTTTTTTTTTTTAAAAAAATAAATCAGAACCCAAAACCCTAAATCAGAACCAAAACCTTTCGTCAGGTGTTTTGGCAAAACAAATCAGAACCCAAAACCTCAAGCTAATCAGAACCCAAAACACTAAAAGTGCCCGGTGCACACCCCTACTTAAAAGCGTTCTAATGTGTAGCTCCTCATTTATGGTTCTCCTTCCAAACTTACCGGTAAGTTTTTCAAACATGCTCTTCTAACCCACTTCTTTATTATAATCCTACCTGATACCATACTGTTCCTCCTAGCTCAGGCCTGGACAACCTGTTGCTGTGATACTATCAACTGCCAAAGCATGCTGGGGCTTGTAGTTTCACAATTGGGGAGCCACAGGTTGGCCAGGCTTGCTCTAGTTCCTATAATATCAGCAATACACTCCCCCTCTAGATTGTAAGCTCTATGACAACTTCATATTTCCTTGTTCTGTGTGCGACCAGCTGTCTGGTCTCTTTGTGACACCCTTCTAAATGGGAAACCAGTATAAAGTCAAGTGTTGCTCTGACACCATCTGCTTTTTGTTGGAAGTGCTCGGGGCTGTTTATCATTCCCTCACAGATGAAAAGTACAGCAACCATCTTCCTACAAATCAATTTAAAGCTATTTAGTGTCATCTTTACACCTTAGTGCCCTTTAAAGCTGGATTTTTATTTTTAATGGAATAGAGGGTGTTGAGCATGGACCTGGTCTACAAATCTTTGAATATTAGTCTGTGTAATCCTATTACCGCCTATTGGCATAAAGTTTAAATATGCTATAGCTGGCCATGTTTTTGCAAAAAAAATAAAAAATGCTCTGGAATTTACAAACCTACAATATCTAAAGCTGGATTCATAATGGTGTAGGTGCAGGGCAATAAGTGGCGTGCAGCTGTCCTTGAACCCAATTTATTTGGAGGTAGGTTGTCCTCTGTAGAATTGCAGATGTTCAGGATCTGAGGAAAGGTTAGTAGTTTGAGGGGAGCAAGGAAGACGGTTTGCAAACTTTAGTTTCAATTATGTGTTTGAAATATTGCGAGAGAGAAATTTTAGTTGCACTCTGTGTAAACATACTTGACTTTGGGCTGATTAGTAACTTTTAATGCCAATTTTTTTTGGGTGCGTTTGCTTCTCCTGTACTATATCACTACCATTTGGGGAGGTAGTCAAATTAATTGTATTGGAACAAAATATATTTTTGGTGTGCAATATTGTGACCGGGAGAGGTATAAACTGAAATTCATCTTAAAATATAAGCAAATAATTCTCCAAAGTAAATTTGCTGCGATCAAAATTGACCCTAGTCTGTCTGTCTCTGTCTGTATGTGTGTGTGTACATTAGGGAATTTAGACTGTAAGCTCCAATGGAGCAGGGACTGATGTGAATGAGTTCTCTGTACAGCGCTGCGGAATCAGTGGCGCTATAATTATAAATAAATGGTGATGATGTAAAAAAAAAAATAATTGATATTGCAGTAGCACTCATTCATGCTTCTGTCACTTTGTCATTATTAAAAGCAGAACTGTATAACCAAACAAAGGCTCCCATAACATTTTAAAAAGTTGAGTGGTGTTGAAAAAGCATGGGGCATAAACATTGAGGGGAGGATGGATTTTTAACTCAAGGACTGCTATTAGTCTGGCATGGAGGATGATGCTACAAGCTCAATAGCCTAGGACAGCCTGACCCCTTACTTAGGCCCTGAATATTACTAAACCATGCCTCCTAAAGTATATCCTAAAGATTGCACAGTGTACCCGAGCAAGGCCTTGTTCACTTCGTAAGGGTACTTTGTGAAAATAACACTAAATGGCCATTGGGTTGTTTCTTGCTTGGTTGTCTCATTTTGCTTTTAGCCAGTGTCTTAAAATACTTCTGGATATTACTTCTCCCTGCTATCCTCATCTATCACTCAACATGACCCCAACTTAAGCGTCTGTCTCGTATATCGATGTAATGTCATTGCAGTGCGGTCACTCACCTATCAACAGAGCTCTCAGAATAGTGTAACCTTATGTCTTCGGTCTTTAATCTGCACTTGTAATGAGTCATTGGCCTGATTTGTGTCTGTTAATGAGCCTACCAAATATCAAATGAGCTAATACATGTTCCAGGTCAACACTGTATAACATTCACAGCGCTGCTGTACTATCGAATCCTTCATGGTAGAATTATGTGAAACATCAAAGTTATTAGTCATTTATGTAGTGGTGCTTTATTACATTGTACTTTACAGAGAATATTTCAGAATTCTTATCTGTCCCTTTTGAACAAGAAATTCTACTTCATGTGCTCTGTTTCTTTCTGAAACCGTAATAGTCATAAAGTAGTGGGAGCACAATATATTGCCTTTATGGAATACTGTGTGGCTTGTAAAGATTTTTGTATGGGTGGGTAAATATGATTCTTGTAAACTACAACCTAGTAGTGTTCAAATTAGGGAGACTGTGTCCAAAGTACTGCGGGGAAAATGGGCATGGTTACAAATTTGAGGGTTGTTTTTGCCTAATGTGGGCAAGGTTTTAGAAAACCTGTAAAACATATGAAACTTTTAGGGGCATATTCAATTCGGTTCTGTGAGTGCAGTAACATGCGGCTTGTGCATTAACAGTAATATGGTACCACAAATGTGGATAAAACAGCATAATTGCAGTGCTGCCGATTAACCTGTTCCAGTGCGTTAACTGATTGAATATGCCCTTTACTATTTCAAACGGCTGTACACAGTGGGGGTATCTAGCCTTACAGCTTTAGGAATTTTGATGGAAATTGGTTTTAGTATGCAGAACTCAGTTCCTGTCTGTGTCCTGAGATTGATGCTGAGAATGGTGTTGAGTAATGAAGAAATATAGTGGAGCTTCTGCTTTGTTCACTCTGCTGTTTGGAAGTTTGTAAATAAAGTTTTAACAGAACACCCGGTTTATTGTCTTTCTTACAGTGTGTCTCTATTACTGATTGAGGTCTACAAGTGGCAGCCATTTTTATGGAGACCAAAATGCAATGAAGTCTATGTTAATGGCTCGCCTACTGTGGCTTTTGCAATGAGGATAAATTTGAGTATTACAATTGGTCACCAAGTGTTGAGTTAGACTAGCAGTGGGGAGAAGTGCAAGTATAGCATTCAGTCCTATATCTGCCCATTTCAACCACTGCCTATACTAAACTAAAACAATACAAATTTCCATCAGGTCACTATATATATATATATATATATATATATATATATATATATATATATATATATATATATATATATATATATTGTAGAGAACAATCCAATGTCTAATATAAAGTTCAAATAAATGTCTAGTTACCAATGTACAAAAAAATCCAATTCTGATTACCATTTCTTGGTCATTGTACAGTTATCTTCCAAAATTAAATTTTCGTGTCTATTGGGTTGATTTTGTTTTGACCTCACCTGTTACTATGAAAAATTGCATTTTTTTTTTTTTTGGGGCTGTATTAAAATATAAAAACTATTACATTGAGTACCACCAGACTAGGATGCTCCACCATTATACTCCAGCAATGGAACCAGGATAACTAGGGCTAGACTTACTAAACTGCAGGCTTGAAAAAGTGGAGATGTTGCCTATATAACAGCCAATCAGGTTCTAGCTGTCATTTTGTAGAATGTACAAAAGAGATAGCTAGAATCTGGTTGCTATAGGCAACATCTCCACTTTTTCACAGTTTAGTAAATATACCCCTAGGAGTAAAGGAGACCATTGGTTTCAAAGAGCAGAGTCTCCTCTTTCAAGTGCATTGCAATGTTAAAATACAAAATGAAATACTAAATATTAGCCTAAATATTGTCTTCTACATACTAACCCTTACATTAGCATTATGGGTCCATTTACGACATAAACCCACAGTTGTCTTCTCTGGAGAATGGACATTGCACAATTTTCAAAGGGGTTAATGCAGGTCAGAGATTTCGACTGCATTAACCTACTTTCTGTGCTTTACCCAATGTCACCACGCCCTCCTCCTACCCCATGTCACATGACTCTTCCCCCCCATTGGAAATGGATTGTTCGTAATTAGTCATCTCAGGATGTTATTTTACCTGTCACTATGGGGTACACTGAAGCCGAAATAGCTTTGCATAATTACCTGCTGGGTAAAATCCTGTACCCATCAAGAATTTTAGCGGTTTCAAATTTGGCATCCTGAGACTTGAGGCACCTCATGCAGCAGCGTGGTCTTCCCCCGGGGCTCCTTCTGCAGTAAATAGCATATTGCTTTACATCATCCTAGTTTAATAAATAGACCTCTACGTTCTAAATGTAAACCCACAGTAAGTTTTAACCTGAGCGGTAATCTAAGCCTAAGTATCAATCAGTCTAAAGGACTAACTGATCCATGACCTTACTCCTCAAATACTGAGAAATGGAATAAGCCCCGTGGAAACCTTATTGTCCCAAGAAAACGATCCAATCAGATTGGGGCTCACCAATGGCTGCCTATTGCATTACTATACAGTTTTGCCTTTACAGGACCAGCTCCATAAACAATAATAGTAATAACATTTGCTAAACATTCTAACACAGAATAACACACTCGATACTGTGAAAGCCTATTGCAGGTCACGGCGGAGTTCTGCGACCTAATAAAAGCACCAGGCTCTGTTCCTAAGAAGCTGAGATGACTGCTAATGTCCTTTTTATTTGAAATTGCTTAAAATAACTTGTATGAGGTGATTCTAATAGCAGTTGTCCATTCCATCAATGCTTCAGATCCGATACATAACTGAAGGTTACGTATGATACTGACACAATCTCCACTGTGACTCTGTTTGATATTTACTTAATATGATAATAGGATACTTTTTGCATTACAGATAATAAAAAAATAAATCTAAAACCTGGTAAGAATTGCATCCAAGTCACAGAAAATTAGGACCTTTACTCTTTGGTTGCTCAATTCTGAAAAAAAAATGACATTTCTAGTGAGAAACATTTCTAGGGACAAATCTTTAACTCCTGGAAATTATAATAACCTACGATGTGTTATAGTTGGTTACTGAGTAGACCACCTTCACAATAAGGATACGGGAGTAAACACTGCAGCCCTGAAAGTGTTGTCGAAGCCAGGAGACCATACACAGATAGAGTTCTGTCTTCAATGTAACGGTTAATGTTTTCCTGTCTTATTTAGTTATGGAGTAACTACAGAAAATAATAAACAAATGAAATGTAGTTGGTACACAAACACCAGTGCTTTTAGGCCAGTGTCTTACTCACTAAATTTTTCTAAAACACACATCCTGCGACTCTATAAAAGGAATAGTAACATAACTTACATTTAACAAGCACAAAGTGTGCAGAACAAAATGTATTTCCCCATTTAAAAAAAAATAATTGCATTTAACACCGCTTTCATACTGCCGCCCCAGCAATATCCCGGGTTTTTCAAGCCGGGTTTTTGCCGGGGCTCGGAGCGTCCCAGCTCAGAAACACCATTCATACTGCACCTCGGACCCGGGAATTCCCCGGGTTGACCCCATTCATACTGCACAAGTCTGTGCCCTGGCAATTTGTGGGAGTCATCACCAGAGCAGTTTTCATTGGCTGAAAAATGGTGATGTCATTGAAAGGAAATCTGCACTCCACCATCCACCATTTCTCCTTCTCGAATCTTCCACGGGCTCCTACTGATGACATCATCCTCCAGAGACAGGCAGACAGCCAATCAGCTTGATTTCTGTGCAACCCGGGTTGAAAAACCCGGGTTGCACCATTCATAGTGCAGGCAACCCGGGTCCGACTCGGGAATTACCCCTCGATAAATCCCGGGTTGAAGACCCGGGTTTTTAGACCCGGGATTTTTGACTTGTACCATTCATACTGCACCAAGACCCGGGTTGTTTGAGCTCGCCACGGCAAAAAACCCAGGATTTTGGTGCAGTATGAATGGGGTTACTTATAACAAATTGCAAGAGTAATTTTGTTTCTACAATTCTATGTTTTCACTTCAGCTACTAACTTCAGGAGCTGTTCCTGCTCCAGTGTTTGTTTGTATTTTTCCCAGTTTATTATGTGTTTTTTTTGTTTATTTACTTTTAGGTCAATTAATGTTCATTACAATGGACAAGGTGACCACAAATCTATAGGATGCAGATTCCTGCATGGGAGATCAGCAAAGAGATGAAAGGGAGACCACCAAGGAGCTGGGACACTTAAGAGGTGTCCGAATTCTCTCATTTTGATCAATTAGCTCTCACTTATCATGTACTAGTAGTGTACCACCAACAGTGACATGCAAAAGAACAAGATCTATATCAATGACATGCAAATAACACAGCAACAGAGGATACAGCATAGTCCACTCTTTTCTAAAACTTTTTAAAGAAGAATAAAAAATAAATTATATATAATATATATATATATATATATATATATATATATATATATATATATATAAAGTTTTGGAGAAGTGACATCACTTGTGTCACATGATTCATTGTAAGATTGCTCAGTGGTCTCTTACAAGCGACGGGTTTTCTTTATTTTAATTTAAATTGGTTCTTTATAAGAAATACTGTAAGTTCTAACGTGAAATTGAAGAGTATAGCAAAAGCCGCCTTGGAGTCTCGTGAGCTCTTATAAAGCACTTGGCCTGTTACTTTATCTTTTATATGGTGTTGGAGTAATTTGGCTGTACTATAAAAAATGCGTACATAAGTCATGTTCTTTGGTACTGCAAACCTTTCAAATTGTTACTTTGTGATTTTTTTTTGTTTGTTGTTTTTTTTAAGTGGTATGGAAAATGTAAGTGAATGGAATTCAATAGTTTTTCTATCAAAGCAGTAGGAGAAGTAGCAGTATAGTACATACACACACACACACACACACACACACACATATATATATATATATATATATATATGTGTGTGTATGTGTGTGCATATATATATATATATATATATATATATATACACATATATATGTATATGTGTGTATGTAAATATATATATATATATATATATATAAATATATATATATATATATATATATAAATATATATATATATATATATATATATATATATATATATATATATGTACACACTAATGTATTAATAGATGGAGGTAGATAGAGGAAAGTGCTTGTGCGACTTTTAATCGGTAACCACCATTTGTTGCAATGTTACAGTCACGCTCAGGTGATATTATCAGGTTTAAAATATAATAGTACACATATTATACATATATATACATGTGACAGATCATGTGACCATAATAATGCCCCCCCCTTATGTCAAAAACATGCACTATTACCAAAAGTACACTGAAAAAAACACACCCATGGCATGTGCCAGGTGGGTTCAGTGAAGTGTGCAGCCTTATTCCTGACACACTTTCTATCAAAATGTTAAATATGTATATATATATGTGTATATATATATATATATTATTTTTTTATATCAGCTTTACAGAGTCATGTAGAACTGACATCTAAACTCTTATTCTGTCATATTGAGATTGCTTATACATCTTCTTTACAGATATTTGAGCAGTATAAATTATTAATAGCTGTAGAGATTGCATTGAGGGCGGCAATAACTGCTTCCGTATAAACAGGATTTCTTCCATTTTTATGCTGTCCTAAGCATACATTTTTAATCATGTAATAAATTTTGTGTCCTTTGTCTTCTTTCAAAGTTACAGCATATTTTACTTATCAGTTGCTGGCTAGAAAAACTAGGTGTTTCTGCTGTCCATCTCCAAGTTTACCTGAAACTAGAGTCAATGAGGACGGATGTGTGAGCCTGATATTAATAGATGTTATTAATCATGGACTGAAATGCCGTACCTCTTCAGCTCTTCTTGAGAAGCAATTGAGACACATCTGCTGTTAAATAAGCTGTCTTAGCTGACCTCATTAAAAAAACTTTGGGCCTGATTCATTAAGGATCTTAACTTGAGAAACTTCTTATTTCAGTCTCCTGGACAAAACCGTGTTACAATACAAGGGGTGCAAATTAGTATTCTGTTCTGCACATAAGTTAAATACTGACTGTTTTTTCATGTAGCACACAAATATCAACTTTAAATTTCAGTGTACAAATAAGCTATCAAGTATTTGTGTGCTACATGAAAAAACAGTCAGTATTTAACTTATGTGCAGAACAGAATACTAATTTGCACCCCTTGTATTGTAACATGGTTTTGTCCAGGAGACTGAAATAAGAAGTTTCTCAAGTTAAGATCCTTAATGAATCAGGCCCCTTGTTATTACTTGGCCTGTTGCTTTCTTCAATTGTCTAACTTTTTTTAAAATGACTTAAGCTGGGCACACACTACAGAAAATTCATGTAATTATCGTGCAAATCACACTATGTTGCATTGGTGCGTACACTCCCACTATCATGTATTTATAGTACCAAAGCATATTGTATCTGTTTATTTGGTTTAATAAACTTTACAATCAATGATGGAACAATGTCAGGCAAATGTGGAAGTGTGTACGCAGTCACGACCAGCAGTGTAGGCAGATATCTATAGAGTGTGCACCAGTTATGATCTTTTCAGCAGATGTTTATGACAGATGAAGAGCACAGATCTGACAGTTAATCCAGTAGATGTGTACACTTAAATCTGAATGATCATAGGGACTGTCAATCGTTGGCAAACTCGTTACAGAAATCACGTCTGCAGTCATAGTCTACAGTGTGTATCCAGCTTCACTCATGTTGTTGGTACCAACATCTGATGTTTAAAAATAATAGAGAGAGTGTAAGACCCATACAGATACCCAAGTATCCTAATCGCTTATGTGAAAAACCCCTTAAAGAATTAAAATATATTAGGTTTTTAAATCTATATAGCTACATAATACTATGGGGTATTTCATATGTACCATAAACATTTACTATTATGCATTTATATACTATTTTGAATTACTACTAATTACTAATCTAAATATAAATATTCAAATCATGAACTAAAACCTGAAATGGCGATATGTAGTGTAAGGCCATCGCTCAGATGAAAGTACACGGAATATGTGGTTGTATTGAGTACAAGCAACGGCAGGCTGGGCTGGGGGGCAGGGGGCATCTGCCCCCCAGGCCGGTCCCATAGTGGGCTACATTGGGCTGGGTCATTGGGCCACCTCCATTTTTTCCCTTTAAAATGTTCCTAATAGGCTGAGTCGAGTCTTGCCCCCCAGGGCTAAGATTTGCCAGTTCTCCCCTGAGTGCAAGTAAGTTTGTGCCAATACATAAGTTTAAGAGAGAAATATTTGTTTCTCATTTGAAATGTGTTCTATGCCTTTGTTAATATACGTTTGATTAGAGCCGTTATTGTTTTCATTCTTCAGCTCCTGTTTGTCCAGGATATTCTTTGTTTTGTTTTACAGAAGCACATTGCATTTCTGGATGAGTGTAAGGATCATGTCCAGGCGCGGGCTGGGAGAGGGATGGCCGGGGGGCACACAGGCGGCCGCATCATATTACAGGGGATGCGGCCGCGTCATTGATGACGCGGCTGCATCCCCTGTCATGTGATGCGGCCGCATCCCCTGTCATGTGATGCGGCCGCATCCCCTGTCATGTGCTGCGGCCGCATCTGATGACATCGGATGCGGCCGCGGGGGGAGAAACTGTTTTTTGCATCCGGGGGGTGGCCGGCCGGCCTACCCCCCGGCCCTAATAGGCGTCTAACCCAGCGGCCCGGGGGGGCGCTGCCCCCCTGCCCCCCGGGCCAGCCCGCCACTGATCATGTCCACTAGTGAGATTACGTGAGGACAGGACTGTATGTGACAGGGGCAGTGTCGTGACGTGAGGATGGGATCGGTGCAGTAAGAAGCCACAGACTGAGAGTTAGATAGTAAGAGGAGCCAGGTACCCCTCAAGCACAGAGTAGGGACGTGAGGCTTTTTATAACCTTGCACAAACTGTAGTGTCCAATGTCCCTACAAGTGAAACTAAGTTCATACATCCAAGTTGTCAGAATTATTTTGTGGCTGTTGATATATATACATGATAGCCACACTCCATGGCTATGCCTCAGCTGAATGATTTTGTAAAATGGGGACAGTGAAGTTTGTTTACAAAAGGGCAAAAATGCAGATGTGCAATAAATTTCTCCATGCATAAATGCACCTCTTCCTTTATTAATAGATGTACACCCACATTACTGTATTGAGAAGCGTCTCTGTAAATTCACACTGTGTGCAGAATTGTTTCCATACACATGTTGGAAAGATTAACAATTTAATTTCATAGTCATGGGCAGCACAGTGGCCTAGTGGTTAGCACGTCTGCCTCACAGCACTGGGGTCATGAGTTCGATTCCCGACCATGGCCTTATCTGTGTGGAGTTTGTATGTTCTCCCTGTGTTTGCGTGGGTTTCCTCCGGGTGCTCCGGTTTCCTCCCACACTCCAAAAACATACTTGTAGGTTAATTTACAGCAATCAAAAATTGACCCTAGTTTCTCCATGTCTGTCTGTCTGTGTGTGAGTGTGTGTCTATAGTAGGGAATTTAGACTGTAAGCTCCAATGGGGCAGGGACTGATGTGAATGAGTTCTCTGTACAGCGCTGCGGAATTAGTGGCGCTATATAAATAAATGATGATGATGATGATGATGTCTCATGGATGTAGGGAGCTTAGCATGAAAGTCCCCAAAATAAATGCATTCTTGAGGTGCTTAAAGAAGCCAGCTTGGGCAGTCTCTACACGAACAACAGAGCTATAAGGGATGTGGAATACAGTTAGCCAGTGATGATGTTCTGAGAGGCTCTAGAACCTTTGAATGTTGAAGTGGTTGGTGCTAGAACGAATCTGTGGTCAATCAGCTCATTAGCATGTTCACACTACTAGACCAACCTGTTTACAATCAGAGTGTTAGAACATTCTAAGCGCTAGACAAATCTGCATCCAATCAGAGGGTTAGAACATTCTAAGCACTAGACCGACCTGTATCCAATCACAGTGTTAGAACATTCTAAGCACTAGACCAACCTGTATCCAATCACAGTGTTAGAACATTCTAAGCACTAGACCGACCTGTATCCAATCACAGTGTTAGAACATTCACCGCGCTAGACCAACCTGTATCCAATCACAGTGTTAAACATTCTAAGCACTAGACCAACCTGTATCCAATCACAGTGTTAGAACATTCTAAGCACTAGACCAACCTGTATCCAATCACAGTGTTAGAACATTCTAAGCACTAGACCAACCTGTATCCAATTAGAGTGTTATAACATTCTAAGCACTAGACCAACCTGTATCCAATCACACCATTAAAGTGTTAACAGAGTGAATAGGAACAGCAGCTAAATGTTTTAAACACATTTTATATAAAGCTCATTTCATATATGCAACTATTTCATCCAGATTTCTTGTTATCACTATGTTTTATTTGCTTATGCCATTTTCAGTAAATGAAGCAAAAAGTACTGCAGTGCTTCTTTTTGTCTCCCTTGGTTCTTACAGCAGTTGCCTATGTCCCACATTGTAGGTAGTAGGAGCACTGTACAGACAGACAAGTGCTATATTCCCCAGTCTGTCTCACCAGAAGCTCCTCAGCCCTTTGAAGAAAATAACACGTTGATCAGGAAGCGTCTCTCCCACTCTGGCTTCCTCTTATAACACCTCTAGTGAGAAATCACAAACTGATTTTTAGGAAGCGAGATCACCTTTCAAAATAAATGCCTTTGCCTGGAATCCCAATAAATAGCGATGGGTGACTTCCTTTCCTTTTAGGGCAATAATAAAATAATACGACTATAAAGTACATAGTCACTTCAAGTGACACATGCTAACAAATGTCATTTCATCATTAAACAGTGATATTATTTAATGGACCATTACCTTTACTGTACTAGCAAATGTATTTAAGATGAAATAAGTTTGTAAAAAACCTAAAACTTTTATATGCATTGAATGTGGTTTACAAAGTAATTGAGGGACTTATGCAAACCGGTAATGTAATTACTAAGCAGTGTAAAATAACCTTTGTTAAACAGTCCTAAAATATAGGTACAGCTTTTGTGGAAATATTTTACAAGTGGACCCTAAGGCTGATTTGAGATGCTTTATTTTTTAGATACAATTTTGAATAGAGTGTAACTAATGTTTTTCTGTACAAACTTTCTCTGCCTAGAGCATATACACCCCACAGTCATTGCCATGTAATTTGTACAGTATCATGTGATTAAACACACGGGGCCTGATTCATTAAGGATCTTAACTTGAGATACTTCTTATTTCAGTCTCCTGGACAAAACCATGTTACAATGCAAGGGGTGCAAATTAGTTTTCTGTTTTGCACATAAGTTAAATACTGACTGTTTTTTCATGTAGCACACAGATATCAACATTAAATTTCAGTGTACAAATAAGCTATCAAGTATTTGTGTGCTACATGAAAAAACAGTCAGTATTTAACTTATGTGCAAAACAGAATACTAATTTGCACCCCTTGTATTGTAACATGGTTTTGTCCAGTTGACTGAAATAAGAAGTTTCTCAAGTTAAGATCCTTAATGAATCAGGCCCACAGTCCTATTGCAAATTGCTTTTCTATTAGAGTGTATCATCTAACACACTAAAACAGTCAGGTGGATCTAAGCCCAAGGGTCTACTTAGGTAACATAAGAAGATAGACACATCCTTAATAGAATAGCAACACTAATACAGCAGTCTAAAGTTTGCATACAGACAACAATAGAAAGAGCAACACAACCATATAAAAAAAACTGATAGTCAGAAAAGTAATTTCATTAATGGAATTCACTGTGAATTTATTAATATCAAATGAATAAATAATATATTAAATGGTTACATTTTACATACAACACACAACAAAGTTAAAGAATGCTGTGCAGTTTATCTCCTGTTTTCATGCCAAAATAGAGTGTAGTTGGATTTGTAAAAAGAAAAACAAAAATCATATCAATACATTGCATAATTTGTTAAATTGCTGTTATAGGTAGAGAAGGAAAATGTGGAACAGTGGTTAGCATTGCTGTTTGACAGCATTGGGTCATGGGTTTGATTCTGGATAGGGCCCTATCTGTGTGGAGTTTGCATGTTCTCCCTGTGTTTGTGTTGGTTTCCTCCCACACTCCAAATATATACTGGTAGGTTAATTTGTTTCTGAGGAAATTAACCCTAGTATGTGTGTGTGTACATGTGGTAGGGAATATAGATTGCAAGCTCTGCTGGGACAAGGACTGATGTGAATGATTAAATAGTCTCTGTAAAAGGCTGCGTACTATAAATAATATCTTAAGTCCTAATTATAACTGCCTGATATTATTGTGCGCTCTGAGAAATCCGTTTAGAATTGCCAAAAGTAAATTGGTCAGTTTTCATGGCATAACAATTTGGTGATAGATGGTGGAAGCGCGGCAGAATAACTCAGGTACCAGGGATGTTATATGGTATAGTTGCGAGAATGAATAGAGTAGTTCAGTAGGATATGTCTTGGCATTGTTTGAGACCGCAGAAGGACAGTGTATTGTGTCAGATCTTGTGAGTGTATATGTAATGGTATTCTGGACCGATCACCTATTGTCGTAATAATTGTATAAAAAAAAACACAAATGCAAACCGCATGTGAAAATACATAAAAAAAGGGTGTTTGATATGCCTTGAACACATGCATGCAATTGTCATGCGTCCAGAATGTAATTGGCAAAGAGATTTTCAAATTAATTTCAACAGCCCATTCATTTCAATGGTGTTTCCAGTGCTTGCGTCTCATAAAGAAACTCCATTGAAATGAATGGAACTTTCATCATCATCATCATTTATTTATATAGCGCCACTAATTCCGCAGCATTGTACACAGAACTCACTCACATCAGTCCCTGCCCCATTGGAGCTTACAGTCTAAATTCCCTAACATACACACACACACACACACACACACACACACACAGTCTAGGGTCAATTTGTTAGCAGCCAATTAACCTACTAGTATGTTTTTGAAGTGTGGGAGGAAACCGAGGCACCCGGAGGAAACCCACGCAAACACGGGGAGAACATACAAACTCCTCACAGATAAGGCCATGGTTGGGAATTAAGCTCATGACCCCAGTGCTGTGAGGCAGAAGTGCTAACCACTTAGCCACTGTGCTTTGAGATTATTTGGAGAATCTGGCCCCACCAGCACCAAATTCATCAACCAGCACCAGCTCGTCAGAGTGGTTTACACTAAAGCAACTACACGTTATCCATCCTAAGTACTGAGGTAGGTATTCAGTAGCTAATAACTTGAGACTGCTGAGTGACAAGGTTACCAGTCTTTTTAGGCTCATCCAACATTCTGTGTACAAAAGATCTGCCACACTAAAAGAATTGCAATCCCTAATGGGCCTCATTTATTCTACCTCTAGGGTGATCCAAATGTAGAGAATCTTTAAGCACAGGCTGTAGTTAGCTATGGTAGAAGGAATGAAGTGTCATGACCATATCAGAATAACCAAAGAATTGAGGGAAAATCTGGGGTTACATACAGTATTCTACAGAACATTTTGTAGGAGGTTTTTTTTTTTTTATGTACATAAGCACCAATCTAATAAAAACATTCAAATGTACTATACAACAGTGACGCATGCAATAATAAATACAGTGCCAGTGTCTCCGTGCCATCACGACTTATTTAAGATCTATTAATGAGACTCGAATGAGAGTATATAGGAGAAATTAATAAAGGACATTGCTCTAATAATCAGTTAATGTAACTTTATATTAAATATTCAACTTTTTCAAATGCGATACCTGACCAGGGCCTTATATTGGTAGGTTGAGTGGTTGCTGAAAAAACTAACCCTAGTGCGTGTGTTAGGGAATTTAAACTGTAACCTGCACTGGCGCTATATATATATATATATATATATATATATATATATATATATATATATATATATATATATATATTCTGAGGTTAGTGGGAGAGTCTTAAAACCTTTTGCAGGTAGTTAGACAAAATGTATGTACTCTACTTTTTACATTACAACACAAATAAACCTGTTTTTGTTAACTTAGAACAAAGACTTTTCAAGAGTTGCCCAAACCATTAATTGACTTTGATATGCGTCAAAAGCTATAATGATGTATTGCTGATTAATTTACATGAAATAACTGTAGGATTACAGGGGCACACGCAGGATTTGTAGAGGAGGGTTTCCACACCACCACGGCGCCAGGGGGCGTGACCAGCATGCATGGGGGCGTGGCTATAATTTTAGACAGTGCTTGGCTGCTCTCCAACTCTTCCTATCCCCATAATATACATGGGCAATGCTGCGTGTAATACTGATTAGGTGCACGCAGCTCTCCCTTTTCAAGCAGAGCTGTGTGAAGCGGGAGCAGGGTCCAGTCACCTCAATTGTACAGTGCCCCAGGCTTGGAGGGGAGTCTCCAGGCACTAGAACCCCCCCCCTCGGTTTTCCTATGAGTTATTATTTAACGAAGTATATCCACCATACTCTCTGTCCCTCCTCTACAGCAGGCTGCCATGTAAGGAGGGGGGGGCTTCTCTACCTAAACAAGCAGGCAGTGACTGACTGCCAGGCCGGCCTGGTTTGCTGAATACACTGTATTGGTGGAGTCATACACTGGGGCAGATTAATGGATGTCACAGTAATTCAAATTAGAGCAGTCTCCGCTTTTATGACCTGTATCAGATCACATATGGACACTGTCCTAAAGACCTGGGCTGGCTGGGTTGGGGGCAGTGGGCACATGCCCCCCGGGCCAGTCCCATAGTGGATTATCTTGGGCTGGGTCACTTGGCCACTTGCATTTTTTTCCTTTAAAATATGCTGCTGAGTCGCTTCTTGCCCCCCGGGCTAAAGTTTGCCAACTTGCCCTGCCTAAAAATTATAATGACAGGTTAAGAGAGCTGCAATGGAATATCAGGTTTATCCTGAACAATGTATTTCACCTTCCAACCTCTGGTTGGGGTTTTAAGCCCCAGTTAAAAAAAATAATTCCATTGTGCAGCTATGTCCAATATTTGTTGAAAACCTAAAATCAATATTCACTTACAGCATTTTATGGCAGAATTACACCCTCCTCCACACCACTGCCCATTCCTCAAAGACCTTTATCAGTGAACCCGCAGGCATTTGATTAAAAAGAATAAAATCTTAGTATTGAGGTTTGCAGCAACAAGAAATCAATACTGCCGAAACGGCTTATGGCCGGGAACCTTTATCAGCTTTATATAGCTACTTAACTGCTAAAAGTACAGGGGAGGACATCATTTTCCTGGACAAGGTACTTGAATGTTATAGGCGGAATAAATTAGATTGCGGCTCTCATATCTCCCTGCTCACATTTTGGCTGCAAGTGGAATAGAGGGACGTGTTGTTAGTTAAATCAGAGCCTACACGTAATTATTTTGTCAGCTATCTGTATCATAAATGTGAAGATTTGCGACAGGAGTCAAAATCAATTTCTCCTTTCATACTGCAGGGATGTAGTTGCTAGTGAGCGTTTTGTAACAAACATAAGATTTCCAAACGTCCTTGTGCGACCTTGGACAGCACCGCTTACAGCCACATCAGTCAGGGAACGTCAGTGCCAGAATATTATTGGGAGTGATTTGGATCTGTGTCAATTGCAGTCTATTATGCAGTTTATTTAATTTTCATATCTGCATATTTGTGTCAGGGATACTCACTGCCTTCGTCAGTCTTCTGTTGTAATGTGACATAGTAACAGTTGCCATGCATGGGCCAGGGGTTACCCAGAAGCCCCCCCTTGTCACATGATCTGTCGACTGTCTATGAATCATTTTGTATCTGCTCATGTTTTAATGCACGTTGGCCTCAACAAAATCATTTCTCTTGCTGCTCTCACTTAATGTGTGGCTCTAGTGCTGGTGCTCTTGTATATGTGTGTGTATATATATATATATATATATATATATATATATATATATAATCATCATCACCATTTATTTATAAAGCGCCACTGATTCCGCAGCACTGTACAGAGAACACATTCACATCAGTCCCTGCCCCATTGGAGCTTACAGTCTAAATTCCATAACACACACACACACAGACAGAGAGAGTTAGACTAGGGTCAATTTTTTTGATAACAACCAATTAACCTACTAGTATGTTTTTGGAGTGTGGGAGGAAACCGAAGCCCCCGGAGGAAACCCACGCAACCACAGGGAGAACATACAAACTCCACACAGACAAGGCCATGGTTGGGAATTGAACTCATGAGGCAGAAGTGCTAACCATATATATATATATATATATATATATATATATATATGTACGTACGTACGTACGTACGTACGTACGTACGTACGTATATATGTATGTATGTGTGTATATATGTATATGCACACATGTATATGTATATATGTGTGTATGTATGCATGTATGTGTGTGTAAGTATGTATGTATGTGTATATATATATGTGTGTGTGTGTGTGTGTTTGTATGTGTATGTATATATATATATATATATATATATATATATATATATATCTATGTCTATATATATATATATATATATATATATATATATATATACATATATATATATATATATATATATATATATATATATATATATGTTTACTGATTTGAGGCATTGTAGCCCTCATTTTAGCCCTCATTTTAATATATATGTTCTTTTTTTAATTGGGTATAAGGGAAGATTACTATTAGTTTTGTAGAGTAGTATTCATTTGTGAGATTTATGTAATGACGGAGGTAAATGTGTACAGTCACTTTAAATAGCTGAAGCACTGAGAATGATACAGATTGAAGATGAGCTATTTCCCTAATACAGACATCACCGCTTGAACAGTGTCCACAGAAGGCGCAGGTGATAACATAGCTGGTGACATTGGTTTTTCTATTTTTACCTATCTTTGTTAGGCAGGCATTCTTTTCTTTAATTATGATGAAGATTATGTGGCAGAAAATCAATGGTCACTAAAACTATACAGGAACAAAGAATCCTGAATAGTTTTATTAAAGCCCATTAAGAAGTCATTTGCTATGATCCAAGTTTAATTTGCATTTGCTTAGTTTAAATAAGCCATGCTTTACAAACTATGAGATATATAAACTGGTGACAGATGTGATAGATGTTCGTTACATATTTGGCGCTAAGGTTTCCTAGAGCTAACAAACTTTGGGATGTAGTCACGTTGGAATAAAGAAAATGTTTTTTTAAAAAAGGCGCAAGACAAAAAATAAAGTCTGTTTTTCATTCCCACATTCTTAAAGGCATATTTCAGGATTTTAAGAACATGTTTGGAATAATAATGTCGTTTTTCTAAGTAAAATGAACTAAAAAAAAAAAACATTTTAAAGAATCTAGCTCATAGGAAATTATTACAAAAGTTAATTTTATTTTTTTTTAACTTCTGTTTGTATAATGTTGATGTGACCGAGTGGCTACTTTATTAAGTACATCTCTACACTACGGTAATGCAAATATCTAATCAGCCAATGATGTGGCAGAAACTCAATGCATAAAATTATGCAGACATGGTCAAGAGGTTCAGTTGTTGTTCAGACAAATCACCAGAATGGGGAAGAAATGTGATCCAAGTGACTTTGACTGTAGAGTGATTGTTGGTGCCAGGCGGGGTGGTTTGAATATCTCTGAAATTGCTGATCTCCTGGGATTTTCATACACAGCAATCTCTAGGGTTTACAGAGAATGGTGCACAAAACAAAAAACATCCAGTGAGCGGCTGTTCTGTCGATGAAAATGCCTTGTTAATAAGAGAGGTCAGATGGGAATGGCCAGACTGGTTAAAGGCGACAGTAAATCAAATAGCCATGTGTAACAATAGTGCCATACACAGCACATTGAACCTTGAATTGGATGGGTTACAGCAGCAGAAGACCACACCGGGCTCCACTCCTGTCAGCTAAAATCAAGAAACTGAGGTTACAGTGGGCACAGACTCACCAAAACTGCTGAAGATTGGAAAACATCAGTGGGTCTGACGAATCTGAATTTCTGCTGCAATAAGTGTTAGGAACTCCCAAGCCAGTACAGTGAAACTCGGGGACTACTCTGAAGGCCCGGTGTTCGCTGGAGCCCCTAGTTGTGGGGACAGACTTGGCTGCGGGCCGACCGAGGGTCGAGTAACGTATACTGACTTAAAGGAGAACCCAGGAGTGGAATAGATTGGCGGGCTGTAGTGAAGAGGGGATCCAAGGTCAAAGGTCACTAGCACAGGTACAAAATCCGGGGACAAGCGAAAGGTCAAACACACAGGCAAAAGGAGCAAAATCCGGAATGCAGGCAAAAGGGTCAGGGTCAGAAGCGAAGGTTCAACGGTCTAGGAACAAGCAAAGGTCAAAACACGGGTAGTCAATCAAAGGTAATAGTAACCAACAGAGGGAACAAGCAGGCAGCAGAACTGAGGACAGAACGCTATAACCGGCAGTGAGGCTGCAGACCTCACTGCCCTAAATACCACAAGCCACCAATCAGAGCCTAGCTCTGAGCCTTACACAGACCCCATACTAATTAAATTAATCAGCCCACAGGCTGTGTTAAATTGCGCGCATGCGCCCGACCACTAGTACCGCCGGGACGCAGCGCCAGATTAGAAGCGTCGGACCGTTGCCTTGGCAACGGCCGGCCAGGAACTGGAAATGACGTCCCGGTCGTCAAGGTGACGGCCGGGACGCCAGAGGACCCAGGAAGCGAGCCGCGGCGGCTCGTAACAACAAGTAGATGGAAGGGTCAGAATTTGGCATAAACAACATAAATCCCTGTATCCATCCTGAGATGGGGTGACCGGAAGATTTGCAACATGAATGTGCAGCCGACAATCTGCAGCAACTGCGTGATGCTGTCAGGTCATCATGAATCAGAATCTTTAAGCCATATTCCCAGCACCTTGCTGAATCCGTGCCATGAAGAATTCAGGCTGTTCTGGAGGGAAAAGGGGGTCCTACCCAATACTAGGAAGGTGTACCTAATAATGTAGTCACTGAGCCTGATTCATTAAGGAAAGGAAAGTAAAAAAAAAAAAAATAGTAACTTTTCACCTTGGCAAAACCATGTTGCATTGGAGGGGGAGGTCAATTTGAAATGTGGGGACAGATTTAAAGTTGGGGTAGAGCATGTCCTAGATCAACTTTAAACGTCATTGTAAAAATAAAGCTATCAAGTATTTGTGTCCTACATGAATTAACAGTCAGTACTTAAATTATGTGCAAAATAATAAACTCATTTGCAAGCCTCAATTTGCAACATGTTTTTGCCAAGGTGCAAAGTTACTCATTGTTTGGCATTACTTTCCTTAATGCATCAGGCCCTCTGAGTGTATTTACACATTCTATTGACTTTACAGCATATAAAGAACAAAAACAAACCATAGATTGTAAGCTTGTGTGCAGGGCCCTCTGTCTATCTGTATTACCCAGTATTGTTTTATTACTGTCATTGTTCCCAATTGTAAAGCGCTACTGAATATGCTGGCGTTATATCGTTATATAATTAAATCATTATCTATCATACCATCCTTTCTCCTGCTTTTTGGCAGATATTAAGTTCACTTGGCCCAAAAGCCAAGTTCTGCAACTGGTCAAATCAATGATTTCTTTTCCCCCTATAAACCCAGTCTGTAACTTCTTCTTCCCAGTGTCTCTATACTATGGCAGGCGATGGTGTATACCAGGGTGACTGAATTCACCATACTCAATCTCACTACAATGCACTGACACTCTCCGTATCCCCCACATAGATCAGATTGATCCAGACATTGACTCCACAATCTCCATGTAACGTCTCTTGGTTGGAACTCTGAACACTTACACCTCTCTAATATCGCTCCCATTTTCGGAACTCAGACGACCCTCCCGGTTGTCCTGCAAACTTATGCCATAAGATGGTGTTACATTTAACTGTAAAACAATAATGTTACATTTTTTTTAACTCTTTAAGGTTCATTTACAAACTTCAAAATGCTAACTGCTAATTTCTTCTGTGATGTTACTTCATACTTGCCAACATTTAAATATTAAAGTCCGGGAGATCCCGGTCACAGGGCGGGACACAGTCAATGGTGTCATTTTAGCCCTATCACCGCGACGCAAATGTCGTTTTGTCATGGGAGTTGGGACCAAAATGAGGGGAATCACGTCATTAAGGCTCCCATCCTGCCGGTTGCGGGAGAATTGCCTGCTCTCCCGTAAGTCCGGGAGACCTACCCGCATTTCGGGAGTCTCCCGGTCATTACGGGAGAGTTGGCATATATGTGTTACTTGCCTATCTTTGAGCAGTTGCTCTTCATTTAGAGGTAGGTTTGCAGCACAATGCATTCAAGCAATCATAATTTTGCATCTTCTGAGCAGATCTGGAGATCTTTTGATTGGGTTAGCCTAATTAATGTCCCACATATTGATATCAAATATCAAAAAAACAAGGTATTCAAAGGAGCTTTAAGGGGTGAAACCGTACAATAATAGGGGCTACAGAGCATTTTTACCCCAACAAAACAAACTAACTTGAATGACACATTTACTGCATCATCCAGGCAAATTTAATACAAGGAGTGCATTTATATGTACACAAATACCGCTGTAATAAGAACATTCAAACGTAACAATATGACACAAGAAAGAGCCAATGCTCTGCTACTCCCATGACTTATGTAACCTATTAAGGAAAGATAGCTCAATAAAGAGGGTAGGCAGGATGTTAAAGTGGTGTTTTATTCTTGTCTTGGGAATAAGCAGAATGAGCGCTACAAATAGACTGTCAAACATGAGCATTTCAGATAAAGTTATGAATCGTACGCCAGCAATTTTTTTCTGTCTGTAAGTTGTTCAAAAAAAAAACTTTGCTGCAAACTTGTCTGCAATTGTTTTGAATAAATGAAAGCAATTTGTTTCTATAAAATGGCTGTTTCATAATTAACCCAGCACCGCTGTAAAGGTTTGTTGTGTCCTAGCCACTAGCTCACTGAGATTTTATTCTGCTTTACTCTTATAGAAGAAAATGACTCTTAAGAGTAAATTTATGAAGCTGCTGGTTTGAAAAAGTGAAGATGTAGCCTATAGCAACCAATCGGATTCTAGTTATCACTTATTTAGTACATTCTACAAAATGACAGCTAGAATCTGATTGGTTGCCATAGGCAACATCTCCATTTTTTTCAACTAAACAATTTAGTAAACATACCCCTAATAGGGTTAGCAGTTTAGTGCTCCAAATCACTGCATTTAATATATGGTGGTTTGAGAGTAATATGTCAAACTGTTGATGTTGTGTGGCGGTTTCAAAACTTCCAGAAAAATAGCTGATTTTAATTTTAGATCTGCTTCTGATAAATAGCACAACCAGCGTGCCACGAACAACAATTTTGCCCCTTAATATCATGAAAAATGAAATTTGATCCCATATGATAATTAGAAATTATTTTTGCCCCCTTAATTACTACAAAATGATTGCCCCCGTAATTCATAAGTCAATGGTGATTTCTCTTTTATCCTGAATGGCAAGATAGCTCAAACAGTATGGCGATTTGTAAAGAGGCACTTTGTAAAACTGCGCATTTTTGGCAGTTTTCCAGAAGTTTTGCCTTTAGTAAATCTGACGGTTTCAAAACTGCCAAAAAACTTCTGTTTTACTAAACAGCTGCTCTCGTGCCCCTACACAGGGTCCTGCACCTCATACCTTCTCCTGACCTTTTTTTGTATCTACCCCTGTACCAGAGTAAACAGAGTAGAGTAGCGCTGCGAATCTATAGCATTGCTGTAGTTCTGCACAAGCACAAGCTGATGCTGAAGGCGGAAACTATAGGGTGTGACTGTACGGGCCAATAGGAATCCACCAGCAGAGAGCTTGCAGCTTCCTATTGGTCCATGAAGTCACACCCTTGTCTGACAGACAAGACTCTTGGTTAACACTTTTAACCAGCTGTATAAGCCGGAACCCGTTTTACAGAAACAGAGAGTCCCTGGGAAAAGCTGCTTCTGGGCCACCCATTAGATATCTCTCAGGGCCCAGTGTTTGCAAAGGCCGCCACAATCACAGAAAGAGAGCCTACCTTCCCACACACAGCTTACGTGCTCATTAAAGGTATGTATAAATGTAAGGCTTATTGGTTTTTTTAATCAAATCTATTTCAGTATAACTTTATTTCATTTTAACCAACTGAGAAGAATGTTGTCCCACTCTGAGCCTTATTTACAAACTGAAAACAATTTTAAATTCCTTGTCCCAAAATTGCAATCTTGTTTTTACTTGTGGGTGCAGTAACAGACGCACCAGTGCTCCTATCCTGTATTCAGCAAGGAATGGCCACACAACACCAATCAGAGGATGAAACCTTTGATTCCCCCACAAACACTACCACCTTGGCACACAGACCTATGAGCTTCCTATATAAACCCCCTGCAGCCATTTTCCTCTCCTCTCCCCTGCAGCTATTTTCCTTACCTCCCCTTTGCAGCCACCCCTTCCCCAGACTCACTTACCTCAGTCACAGCAGTCTTCCTCATACTTGCCAACTCTCCCGGAATGTCCAGGAGACTCCCGCATTTTGGGTGAGTTTTAAGGACTCCCAGTAGAGTATGGCAATCTCCCGCATCTGCCCACTTCACTAGGAAGTGGGCAGAATGAGGTCCAAAATGCAGCGATTCTCTGGGAATCGCTGCATTTGGCCCCGCCCCCACTGTAAAATAACATCAAATGCGTCATTACGTCACGGTCCAAAATGACGCGATTTTCGGAGCCCCCCCCCCTCGCTTGCCCACCTCCCCCATGAGGCTCCCGAACGCCAAAAACAAAAAGTTGGTAAGTATGGTCTTCCTCTTCTACATGACAAGCAGCCTGGCAACAAATCCGCTTTCTGTTAGCTGCCTGTCAGTCCGGGGACAGAGAATGCTTAGTCAAGTCTAGTGAGATGTGGTAGTCTTGTGAGAACATCAGATTTGCTGTCAGGCTGCCTGTCTGCCATAGTGACTGTCGGGGATGCCCTCTTTACACCAGGGGGGACCCTGATGATGTGAGACAGCCCCAGAACGCCTAATTTTTTAAAAAAAAGATTGATAACAAAAATATTAAATGCAGGGAGAAGTCCTAAAATCGGGACTGTCCCACTGAAATTGGGACACTTGGGGGTATGACATTGTCACAAAATGACATTTACACCGCAAGGCTGCGATTTTGCAGTCTTCTAAATATCTTTTCTGTATCTACCAGAGGTGCAACTTGCAGAAGTCAATAATGACACAATGAGATACGTGTCCATAAGAGAAGATGCTTTAAAGAGACAATTATAAAACACATCAGATAATTACCTTCGTTATTTATTTATGAACTAAGGGCTTGAAGAATAATGAAAAACAGTGGATTTATTATATGGTATTACTATTACTTCTCTGCAACATGTTTAACCTTTACTTGTCAGATAGCCGGCTTTCCATAGCATTTCTACATTTAATTGAATATGATTATTGTTTAATTCATTCTTAGAGTGTGTAGATGGTACATGTCTGTGGTTCTAGAACCGGGTGTAGTACCCTAACCATAACCCTAACCCTAACCATAACCCTAACCCTTAACCCTAACCCCTAACCCAAACCCCTAACCCAAAGGTAATACTTATCTGGGTCCGTGCGTTGCCGCTTTAAAAGTAGAAATTTCCAAGTCACGCAGCTGACGTCATTTGAAAGTGTCGCAATGTCTTCTCTGTGTCTCTTTACTGGTAAGTAGTTATTTTTTCTATGTCGCTCTTTTCACTATAGGAATAATTATGTAGAAGTAAACAGTGTCCGTGTTTACAGCACCGATAACTCGATTACCACCGCTCCAACCAGGCCGTTGTTTTATTTGGGAGAGCAGATTGTATGAAATCAACTTTAAAATGATACATTGTATTTCTGTCATTGTCCGAAGCCGTGGTTTGTCCTTTGTTACTAGGCCTAATACTCAATAAACTGAAAAGCATTTTAGCCCTCATATAGCACCAACATATTCTGCCCTCTCGTACAATGTCCGGGTATATCACTCTACAGGGCCTGGCTGCCAAAGTTTAGGCTGGGTTGGTAACATGTAGCACTGCCAAACTATTCAGAAAGCATTTAACCTATGTAGTTGCCGATTGTACCTAATTTCCAGGGACAGTCCTAGGATTGAGAGATTTGTGTTTGCAAATGTCCCTATTTCACAGTTCTTTTTTAAACAACTTTTAATGAACAGCATCAAAACAATACAAACAAGAAACGTGAACATCCGTCGCAAAGGTTGAATGAACCCAAAGTGCAATATGTTATAATACAACAAACACAAGTAAATGCTGATAAATAGTAATCATAAAGAAAATGAAGGAAAACATCTTGATTCCTGGTTTTTATTGTATTCAAGAAAAAGATAGAGAGGGGGGAATATGGGAAGAAGGGAAAAGGAGGGGATCACCTCTCAGACAGTGAAACTACTAGAAGGTTTGGGCCTAGCTATAAGGAGACCCAAAGCTAGAAGAGAGGAGGTGGTATATTGTTCAGCTAAGTCCAGATGGCCCAAGTTTTATAGAGAACAGCAGGTGAACTCATCAGGATACAAGCCCTAAGTTCCATCTCATACATTTATTTCCTGATGGTCTCTATTGTGCTCCCTTTATAGAAGATATTTGAGTTTATTTCTGCTTATTAATTAGGAAGCTAAAAACTGTTATATAGGAAGCACATCTTGCAAGATACACTCCCTTATGAAAGTTATTTGAGTCTATTTCTGCTGATTAATTAAGAAACTAAAGACTCTCATTCTGGAGGTATAACTTGTACATTTTGATAAAGATTTGGAGAACCTTATATGGACAATTTCAAAAAGTGTATTCAATAATTTTGCACAAATAAAAAGGTTTGATTATACTTTATCAATGAGACAATGAAATAGTTGTAGTGTTACACTGCAATTTTATATCACTTGTACTGTCAACACTATACATACACCATGTTTGTTTTAACCTTATTTCACTACGTTCCATTATACCAAGTTATTACTAGTACTTTTTAATGTATACCAATAAAATTTGAATCATTTTACATTTTCAATACATCCTGGAGTGCCTTGGTGGTGTAAGGATATGTTCCCCCCTGTCTCCGGATCCGGTGCCCGTGCAGAGGGCGAAGACGGATCCAGGGCTACCGCTGCGCCCCTGGAGGGGATGAAGATGTTCCCGGTGGCTGTGCCCATGAAGAGGACGAAGAAAGAGAAGAAAACTGGATACTCACCAGCCCAGCGTTCCAGCGATGAGTATGGTATTTCTCTTGCAGGTCCTGTCAGCGGAGGAAGGATGAGTCAATCAGGGCTCACCTTTCTCCGCTGGCCAATCAGCGGCCGGATACGCGAGCCAATCGCGGCTCGCGTCCGGCCGTTTAAAAGATTGGCGCCGCAGCGAGCCAATCAGCGTTCGTGGTGGCGCCTAGTGATGACAGAGTATATAAACCGCCGGCCGGCACCATCTTCTCAGAAGTGCGGCGGCGGAGACAGAGAAGGACGTCGTGGGACGTCCGGAGTGGCGGAAGAAAACTTCAATCAAGCAGTCGCCGGAAGTGGCAGGGTCACTTCTAGCCCTTACAAGGGCTCCCTGCCACTTCCGGCGACTGCAATCACCAACGCAGACGTCGGCCGGGAGCCCTTGTCAGGGCTAAGAGGGCCCCGCCTCAGGAGCAGCAGCGGAGTCCGCGCTGAACAGGAGAAGAGGCGCCGCCTGCTGGAGGGTCTGGAAGACCCGAAAAAAAAGAAAGAAGACGGCGTGGCAAGTTGAGTATCCTGCGCAGAGCAGGTAAGTACACTCAACGTTAGGTCGGGCACTAGGCCCGTGGCCACGGTCGGGCACAAGGCCTGTGGGCAAGTTGTAGGGGCACAAGGCCCAGGACTTTGGGCAATAGGCCCTATGAGGTAGTGGGCAAGTAGCCCAATAGTAGTAAATGGGCACAAGGCCCTAGTTAGTTAGGTAGTGGGCCGAGACCCCAAGGTGTATAAGGGCACAAGGCCCTTAGAGTCAGGTAGTGGCCCAGTGGCCATACTTAGGAGAGGCCATAGGGCCTAGTCAGGGGGCTATAAGCTTATAGTTAGGCAGGGGCTAGTGTCCCCTAGGAGGCAGGGCACAAGGCCCTAGTTAGAGGCTTAGGGGCCTGAGCAGGAGGGCGCAAGGCCCTAGTCAGTGGGCTCAGAGCCCAAGGTAGAGAGGGGGCTGAGGCCCATAGTCAGAGCACAAGGCTCTGTAGGTAACCGGACAGAGAGGCCCATGGTGTGTCAGAGGCGTGAGAGGCTTGTGAGTGTAGGGCGCAGTCCTGTGTGAGGTGAGTACATTGAGAGTAGGAGGTACAGTAGAGCAGAAGGCTCCTGTTGGTGCTGTAGCAACTGGCTGGTTGGCTAGCAGCTGTGTACTCTGGTGAGTAGCTTGCAAAATACTGTATTACTGTTTTTATTCTGTCTGAGTTGTTAGGGTCGGGTCGCTTGTTGTAGTTAGTTTGCCTGTAGTCCCCCGCACCTTGGCAAGAGCAAAGGGAGGAGGCGGCAAGTGGGCTTGACCAAGAGTGTCTGTGTTCATTGTCGTGGTCTCGGATAGCCCTTTACTGGTTGGCACGGCCGTAATCTCTGTCTCTTTCTTAGAGGGACCTGGTTGGAGGTGACAGGGATTGTGGTGGCTGATCTGCTGGGATCGGACAGCGGCTGAAGCATCGGAAGCGGACAGGGGTGACCATCGTTTACAGAGTAAGTTCTTCTGTGTGCGTCTGTCCTGTTCCCCGCAGGCGCTACAGTGGCCTTGTGGTTAGCACTTCTGCCTTACAGCACTGGGAGGGAACCGGAGCCCCTGGAGGAAACCCACGCAAACATGGGGAGAACATGCAAACTCCTCACAGATAAGGCCATGGTTGGGAATTGAACTCATGACCCCAGTGCTGTAAGACAGAAGTGCTAACCACTACACCACCGTGCTGCCCTTATCTATCACCCAGCTTGGTAACCTATGAAGCACCAAGTTGTGTGAAGGGTGGTCAAGGACATTAGGTTGGTGGGAAGACTCAGAAAATGCAGGAAGCATTGGTTCCTCCACAACCCCCTCTACTTGAAGGCCACACCTGAGCAGTGGTGATTTCAGAGCCCTAAAGCCAACGCTGCTTGGAGCCTATATGGCAAACATGAGGAGCCTTGGGTCAAGTCGCATATGTGGCCTTTCTGGTTGCAGCACGGCCCTCCAGTCTTATCCTAGGTAAGGCAAGGGCCACACCGTGCTCTACCAGACAGTAAATCAGCACTGCAGGAGATACACATATCTATTCCTATGCAATTGCTTTGCTTTTGTGATAAACTTTAACTACAAAATTACAATGTAAATAGATCATATTCTCCTACTCACTCCATTCTATTTTTTTTTTCTTGGACGGCATTTACAGTTCATTTAAATGCATACGACATTGACAGCAGCATATTTACAAGAAGTAAGTTACCACAGGCAATGTCCTTTATTAATATGCAAAGAGTCCTTGACGGTGTATCAGTGTGCTGAACGTATAATAGGATATAATGCTAATTCAGTTCCTGGCCACAAGTTTTAGCATCTGGACCTAAGATGTTCAGGAAACAAAATGGTTTTATACAAGGGCAGGTAAACAACAGGATGATGTTTATAAAAAATAAATGTAACACAAGCCGCCCAGAACGAGAGGAGAACACACAGGACAGGGTGGTGTCTATGGATATTGCTGTCTTCCATGGAATGGGGTCTGGTACAAGTTTCGAATAGATTTAAAGCAGTAGAACATTGGATAATATTTTGGTTCTTCTCTAAAACATTTAACAGGAAACAAAGAGTTAAAAAAGAAAATGATGTAAAAACATCCAAGTGCAGCAGATGTACTGCATTTGTCACGGAGATACCCCCATTACCAGCAGTATATGGCAGAGAGATAGCCCCATTACCAGTATCTGGCACAGAAGTAAACCTAATAGCAAATCATATACCGCACCGAAATACTCTCACTGCAAGCGACACATTGCAAATCCAGTGAGATACCCACGCTGTCAGCTAAATGTTGAAAATAGATTAACTCCATTGCAAGTGAAATAATGCTAATGGCACCAAACCACCAATTAGTAAATATATCCCCAAATGTCACAGAAACCCAGTATAAGTAAGTAAGGAATAAGGGGGGCAGTAAGGTGAAGCAGTGGTGGAACTACCCTCCGGGGCCCATGTTGATAATGGGGCCCGCTGCATGACAGATTCAGAGGGTCGGGGGCCCCAGTTCCCTCCTCCCCATATCCCTGTACCGGGGCCCACAGCTAGCCAGTTCTGCCTCTGAGCTGAAGGAAAGGAAAGTCATTTTAGTTTGGGTTTTTTTGTGAATGTAAAGTGCATATAACCAGCGTTTCTTTTAAGCATAGTAATCTGAAAATAAAGGAATAAAAGGGGCTGTCCACATTTAGACCTCTTTATACCCTGCCACAGCTAATGTGTCAAGTGAGTGGGGGGAGGGCGTTCCTTTACAGTAAAAGATGACTGACCCTCTTTTTACATTGGAGGGTTACAACAGTATGTCAAGTGATGCATTGACAATCTGATGTTCAGTGCAACTCTGCAAAATGCATTGTTCTTGTTTTTCCCTAGCAAATTCACACTTCGTAACACTGTAATTTCCAGCACAGCTTAAAGAGAATAATGCAAAATACTAGTATTATCATGCACAGTGTAAGCAAGAGACTCATTTAGAATTAAGAGCAAAGCAAACAAAAGACCAAATTTGCTCCTAGACAAACCATGTTGCAATGCAAGGGGTGCAAATGCATTTATATTTTTGCATGCAGGATAATATACTGGCTAGTGTTTGCATAAAGCACACAAATACTGGGCAACATTATTTTTACCCTCTAATTTAGGGTTGAGCTGGGACACCCCCCTCCCAACTTTAAATCTGTCCTCACATTTCACATCTGCATCCCTCCCCTGCAGTGCAAGATGGTTTTGCCAAGGTGCATATTTGCTCCTTTATTTTGTTTTTTCTCCTAGCTCTACAAAGTGTGGATCACTGCGCTGTAATGCACTTATTAAACCACATCTAAAATATATAAATAATTGTAATGCATTACCGTTCTGTGAAGGACAATAAAAAAAAAAAAGCCTGGCACAGGATTTAGAGCTGCTGGGCCGTTACTGATAACAATAAAATGTTTAATTAAGACGGAGATTAAATTCCGTCCTCTGCTACTGCCTGTGAGGTGGCAGCAAGTAAAAGATGAGACTGGATGTTTTCAAACAGTTTGATGTTTTTATTATATTATTTATCATAATTGTTATTCATTGATCTCAGAAGAGAAACATATGCTAATGATTTTCTGATTCAATTAAAAGGAAAGGACAAGTAGTAAACTGTATATAACTTCACCCATGTACACTGGCACATTTATTAAAATCACTTTCACAGCTATCATAAAAACAGTTAATAACTCATATCAGTTGAGTGGAGGGATTTCTAGGTTCAATCCAAACATGCTGTCGGCTCATTGTAATCAGACGGTGATTTGGGGCATTTGTATGATTTTGCAGCTTGTGTGAGACTAAAAGTAGCCAAATGCCTGATAATAATTAGAGATGTTCACTGACCCCCGTGTTTTGGTTTTGGTTTTGGAGCTGGATAAACTTCGTGTTTTGGTCTTGTCAAAATCGCCCTCGTGTGTTTTGGTTTTGGTTTTGGATCCTTATTTTTTTTTTTCTAAAAACCCTATTTTTTTTTTTGCTAAAATCACATAATTTGGCTCTTTATTTATCCCTACATTATTTTTAACCTCAATAACATTAATTTCCAATCATTTCCAGTCAATTATTGTCAAGTGACAAGAACACTGCTACCCCTCCTGTTTCTGTGTGAGCCATGGCACTGAGCAATGTCACTGGAGACTGGAGAGTGACAAGAACACTGCTACCTCTGTTTCTGTGTGAGCCATGGCACTGAGCAATGTCACTGGAGACTGGAGAGTGACAAGAACACTGCTACCCCTGTTTCTGTGTGAGCAATGGCACTGAGCAATGTCACTGGAGACTGGAGAGTGACAAGAACACTGCTACCCCTGTTTCTGTGTGAGCAATGACACTGAGCAATGTCACTGGAGACTGGAGAGTGACAAGAACACTGCCACCCCTGTTTCTGTGTGAGCAATGGCACTGAGCAATGTCACTGGAGACTGGAGAGTGACAAGAACACTGCTACCCCTGTTTCTGTGTGAGCAATGGCACTGAGCAATGTCACTGGAGAATGGAGAGTGACAAAAACACTGCTACCCCTGTTTCTGTGTGAGCAATGGCGCTGGATCTCCTGGGGAGGGAGGTACATATGGAATCTAAAACCTGCGAGATCCGACAACGCAACAATGACGTTTTGCCTCAATTCAGATCCGAGGACGTGCAAAAGTAACAAGCTGGCTTGCGAGCCTACTAGGATCCCCTAAGTTCGGGTGGACTCGTTATCAGAAAACCAAGCCCGAGCATCTCTAATAATAATACAATAAAAATCATTTGTGTTATCAAGCATGTATGTGGTTATCTTCTGACAACACTAATGAGCCCCAATGAAGCAGGAAGAGTCTGGCTCTTGGCCTATGTGCGAAAATGCTGGATTATGTCCAATTTGGCAACCCCTATATGTGGAATAATTTGGACAAATCTTATCATTCCGGGGTAGGATCATCCCACATGTGGCGTACTTTACTGGTTTCTCTGTACAAGTATACTGCAAGTCCTATACCCAGTGGTGGAACTACAATTGGTGCAGCAGGCGTGGTGCACCAGGGCCCATGGAGATAATGGGGCCCACTGCATGGGGAACTAGTGAGCTAAGGGCCCCGGTTCCCTCCTCCCCGCTAACCTGCAGTGGGGCCCACAGCTCGCTAGTTCGGCCAAGGGCCATAACTAGGGATGTGCAATAGGGGCGACTGCCCAGGGCGCAACACGGAAGGGGGCGCAGTTTAGGAATATTTTAGGTACATTTGGTTAAAATTGAGGGCTAGGGGGGCGGCATTTAACATTCTCGCCCCAGGCACTAGAATTTTAAGCTACGGCTCTGGTTCCGCCTCTGCCTATACCACAGACGTTTGCAGATCTAATTAGCTCAAAGCAGCTATATGATCCAGGCCTGAATTTGAGTAAAGACCTGTTATACCTTATTATCTACTATATAAATGCCTAGTGGCATGTGTGGAAGAAAAACAAACCAAGCTGCAGCGCCACCTGCTGGGCAGAGTTATACACTGACCTATATATTTCTTAAAGGAGAAGTGACAGTTGGGAGTGGTTGGTGGTTGCCGGGGGTGACAGTGGGGAGTTTTTAACACCTTAAGTAGCTTGATGAAGGATGTAGCGATGAAGATGAAGGATGAGGTGATGGAGAAGAATGATGAGGTGGTGACATGTGGACAAAACCACGTTAAAAAAGGGCGCTTACGTCGGGAAGTAATGCTCTTCCCCTGAGGAGGCCTGGGCTAGGCCCAAATGCATGACAAGAACCTTTTTAACACCTTAAGTAGCTTGATTTGACTAGAATGCATGAGTATCATGCACGGGTTAACTTGTATATACATATATACCTTATTTATATATACATAGCTCATTAAATCTGGCTGTGTCAGTGCTATAAATTAGCCATACACCCATTATGGGTGTACAGTTAGTGATTTGTATGTCTCTGCCAACAATGCATTAAATGACATTTCCCGTTTCGAAAATGTCCTTTTAAACGATGACCACCTTTGCCCCTACCTGTACAGTTGGGGATCACCTTCCTCTGGGTCGCTGGGCTACCCCCACAAAGGGCTACCTTGTGGGCAGAGGGTCAAGAGTGCCCCCAACCGTGTCTTATTGTTTTGAACCTATAATGAGATTTCAATGCCCCAGAACTCAGTTACCGTGTTGGCAATTTTTAAATGGCAGCAGCTGGCAGCGTACTTGTTTTGCTGCTGTAGATGAAGGATCACCCTTACGCTCCAATAGAACACTGCCACTTGGGACAAATTCTCATGAAAAATGGTATAATACTTGCTTGGATTTGCCAAGTATACAGCCATCTACAAAGCATCTCATTGAATTTGATATAACTGTGTTTTCCCCCACACTCATATGTGCGTATTATATTCAAAATGACCCATATTTCTATTGTGGTGCCAATTGCAACGATGCAGCCTCATTAAAATGATGTCAGGACTCCAGAGACATATAAAGCATCTGCAGAACGCCCGGCAGGTCATGGCTTCACGATTTCCTTTTCTGAAAATATGTGGGCAAGTAAGATCCATTCATCTGTGTAAGAGAGATCCTGTATACACAGTCTGCTAGAGATTACTGAACACACGGCTGAGAAATAGTCCCAGGCTTTGTGAGAACATAGAAGAAATCTAAATTCATTATTGGTGCATTAAAGCACAATGCTGTACTGATCAGATACAAATCAGTGGCCAGACATTATTTGCTTAACATTTTGATTTAACAGACAGCAAACTAAAGGTCCTGTGTGTGATAACAGTGATATTTGAAGATATCTTATGCAGTGTTTTTTCTACATAGAAGAGGTATAAAATTATATCAGAAAATGTATTATCCCTTTCCAAAGGAAAAGTGAAGGTGTTGCCCATAGCGGCCAATCAGATTCTAGATAGCATGTTCTAGAATGTACAGGATAAATGATTGTTAGAATCTGATTGGTTGCTATGGGCAACACCACCTCTTTTCCTTCTTAAAGGGTTTAGTAAATCTTCCCCAATATCCCACAATAACTTGAGAGTCAGGTCTAAAGGATAAACTTATCTGCATCCAGTTTATGGTGAGATTATCTTAGCACATCATAGTTTTTCTGGAAGTCCAAGGCTGTCGCAGGACACTACACGATCTCAGAACAAAACATAAGGTCCCCACAGTGTACAAAAATGTAAGAGCCGTGAAGGGGGTTAAGTAGTTTGTCCCTTATCATCCTACCTTTTAGGAACCTGCTGTAAAATTAGTTAATAGGTTGTGCTGGCCCTCATTGTGAGGTTGGGAGTGTATATCCAACTGTTGTTGTCAGGATAAACTAGTGTTAGGCAACTAGCTGTTGTGGAACTACAACTCCCAGCATACTATGACATGCTAAGACTTACAGTGCCATGGCAGCTGCAGAGTACAGGTTGCCTAATCCTGGTGTAATCTACAGAGACGATAAATTGATTGCTGTGAAAATGTTTTAGATTACAGGATAAAGGATAAGTCGCTAACAGTGCTTATTTCTACTGCAGAGTATTTATGTTTGTTACAAATTAAAGGTGCTTAGAAAAAGTATCCTGTTTGTCAGAGATTTGAATTCCACCATAACATTTGATTCTACCTTTGGACCAGCTACTTGTACAAATACTCTTGTCCCACAGTTTTGTATTTTATCACAAAACAATAAGTAACTACAGGAATGTTAACAGCAAATATAGAATTGTAATCGATTTAATCCCAGAGGTCTCTAATGCTTTGCAGTGACATTGTTAACACAACCCCTCCATGAGAGTGGGCACAAGCCTTTCCCTGAAAAATTAGGCAACTTGTATTGGAAGGAGAATGGTACAATAGCTATATAGTCCTATATGCTCTATGTCCCATAGATTGTAAGCTTTTGAGCTGGGTCCTCTTACCTCTCTGTCTGTCTGTGTTACCCAATATTGTTTTATTACTGTGCGTGTTCCCAATTGTAAAGCGCTGCAGAATTTGCTGGCGCTATGCAAGTAAATGTTGATGATGAGGAAGATATGTAAAATTGTCAGCATCATATAATAATAATTATCAGTAACCTGCCAATGAAGCTTGTACAGGACACAAGATGAAAAGGGACTTTGTACAGGACAGAGCACAGACCCCAACGCAGACCTGATATTTATTATCCAACTTTTATTTGAATGTAATATCAATATCATCAGATTGATATAAATAGGTTTAAAAATATGTGCAATTTTATGCCGCGCCTGCTAATTTCTTAATATATACAAACAGTACAGGATACAACATTTTAGCAAATATTCAATACATATAAAAACAATACAAAGATGAACGGGATGATCTTGCCTATAACAGATCCTCTTTTCTAAATGTCTGCAGTGGAGAAAATAGGACAAAACAGATGGCGGTGGCAATGATTACACACATTTCTGCCATCGATTTGCCCACTGTTGCTGAAGACCCATCAAGCAAAAAAATATCCAATATTAGAAAACTATAGATTGCCCCAGCATATAGAACACAGTTAGGACCTTTTTATCATACTGGACGATCATATTGGTCATAGATAGTCTCACCATCACTAGTAACCATGAGTAAATGTCCACTCACACCGGTCATTTATTGTTTGGAAATTTCAGAAGACCCAACCAGAAAGGTGTCCTTCAGTAGTAGATCAGCTGGACTTGGAGATTTTGTAGTCCTAGTCCTGAGATGTCCAAGGATGTCCACTCTGACTAAAGCAGACCCTGCTGCGGTTATGTCCCTTTGGAGTTGTTGAGAAGGGTGGTAAGCTCCTCAATGTAGGAGATGGTACATTTTAACGTCTGGATCTTGGTGAGAGGTTGTCTGCCCTGGCTGTAGACTGGTGGCAGATTCGTTCTCAGGGTATGAAGTGCCTCAGCTATGGCCCTCATCCTCATCTTCTCCCTCTCACTGGCCTTTCTCCTGCGTTGGGTGCTCATAACAGCTTTGAAACTTTGCTGACCACTTTTATTGTGACCTCCTTTGCTCCGTTCCATTTTGTGCTGGCATTCAGCAGGGTACTGTAACACCCTGTAAGCAACCATATCCTCGCTGTAGGGCATCTCCTCCAGGCTGGATGGATGTGAGGAACCAGAAAATGGAGACTCATAGGAGGCAGCAGAAGACAAACTCTGTGGGGACGGAGTCTGGCTAAGAGAATAGTTCTCGTTGTTTTGTTTCCAGTCCCAAGAGGTGGACAAGTAAGCAGATTCGGGGTCCGAGTCTGAACACAGGGCATAGTCCTCTTCCATCTTTACAATAGGTTGGTGAAGAGTGTCCATTACACAAGAGTAGGAGCTGGTAGGGAGGATGTAGAAGATACCTGAGCTCTGGAAAGTAGCAGATGACAGCCAGCTTCTCTGTGTGTTGTTAACTAATTCCCTGTAGGGGTGAGGAGGGGGGGGGGACCTTTTTATACAGACCTGCCAAATCTGAAGTGGGTGTCTAAATGGAACAGTTCAAAGGAGACTGCAAAGTGTTAACATGGAAAATTAACTCCTGAAGTGTGACTTTACACTCATGGAGAATTATCAGCTCTCAGCTAAATTGACAGGGTGAGGAGGGGGGAGAGGCTGGGTGGATAGATCTTAAAGATGCAAATGAACATATTAAAGAGTGTGCAAGGCTTTATAATACAAGTTATTTTCCAACTAATAATCACCAAATAAGAGACAGAAATGGCACAGAATACATAATACAGAACACGTGTACTTAATACAAATGTTAGAAGCAAAATTAGGTTTTGCCTAGACAATTTCATGCTATCATTTTACATAGGTCGTCAGGTACTATCCTTTTTACTGTAGATTTACTGTTATCATTGTAATTTTACTGCGTAATTTTGTTTTTCTGCTTTTGTTTGTGCAATAATGGTCCAGGAGCTTAAGTTACATAAATATACACTGTGTTTGTGAGTATTGATGAATACATTTATCCAAATCTAACATTGCCACAAATAATTTGAAAAACTACTTATTTATCTGATATGTGATACATATGTGCACTATTAAATAGAAAGAAAAATAGGTCCCAACAAGGGAGACCTTTATCACACTATAATGTAATAAACTATTGGTATAGCCACATAGCATAGCTACAGTGAGACCCATTGGTTTTTTTTTCACCTCTATTTTCCTCCATATATTATTCTGCAGCTGTGTGACTGCATTTTTCTGTACAGATGTAGGCCCATATTTACAAAGTGGAGATATTGCCTATAGCAACCAATCAGATTCTAGTTATCATTTCTTTAGTACATAATACAAAATGACAGCTAGAATCTGATTGGTTGCTATAGGCAACAGCTCTGCTTTTTCAAACCCACAGTTTAGTAAATATACCCCCAAGTGTAAAAACTTAATTTTAGGGTCTAGCCAGACAACGTAGCAGGTCATGGAAAACATAACAATAAAGTAACCCAAAAGCCACATATCAGCATCAAAACTTTAATATTGCTGTAGGAAATGTGCCCATCACTATTATTAAGTTAAACAGCCAGCACATATATTGTCACACTATTGGTAATGGCTCTCTGAACATATATTGTTGAAATAGTGGAAGCGACACTTGGTACATATATATTTTGACAAAAGTGGTGGTGGTCCCCAGCACATATATTATCACAAGAGGTAAAGTGACCCCCGGGACATATATTATCACAGTAGTGATAGTGACCCTCAGGATCGTGATTGCAGGGGTGATGTGGAATAGGGACCCAGAGGTAAACGGGGGGCGGCAATATCTGTTCATCTGCTCCCACGACCTTTGTTCTGCGCTTCTGTGGGTGGAGTATGGACTGGCATCGTAAGGACCCCCCAAAATAGTGCTATGGTGGCCAACGATGGAGTTTTAAACTCTTGCTCAGTACATGTTTTATTTGAATACTGACATATGTTATGGGAATAGTAGTAGTAGTGCAACCCAGTATAAATATTATTGCAATATTGGCAAAGACCCCAATTGCATATTATATCAGAATTGTGTTAGTGACCTCCAGGATATATATTATTATAATCGTGGTAGTGACTCCTAGAACATATATTATCCCAATAGTGGTAATGTGTTTCAGCACAATAGTGGTTGTGATTCCAACCCATTATAGTGTCACGACAGTGGTAGTGACTAGCACTTATTTTATCACAATAGTGGCAGTGACTAGTACTTATTTTATCACAATAGTGGTTGGAACTAGCACTTATTTTATCACAATAGTGGTAGTGACTAGTACTTATTTTATCACAATAGTGGTAGTGACTAGCACTTATTTTATCACAATAGTGGTTGGAACTAGCACTTATATTATCACAATAGTGGTAGTGACTAGTACTTATTTTATCACAATAGTGGTAGTGACTAGTACTTATTTTATCACAATAGTGGTAGTGACTAACACTTATTTTATCACAATAGTGGTAGTGACTAGCACTTATTTTATCACAATAGTGGTAGTGACTAGTACTTATTTTATCACAAAAGTGGTAGTGACTAGTACTTATTTTATCACAATAGTGGCAGTGACTAGTACTTATTTTATCACAATAGTGGTTGGAACTAGCACTTATTTTATCACAATAGTGGTAGTGACTAGTACTTATATTATCACAATAGTGGTAGTGACTAGCACTTATTTTATCACAATAGTGGTTGGAACTAGCACTTATATTATCACAATAGTGGTAGTGACTAGTACTTATTTTATCACAATAGTGGTAGTGACTAACACTTATTTTATCACCATAGTGGTAGTGACTAGTACTTATTTTATCACAATAGTGGTAGTGACTAACACTTATTTTATCACCATAGTGGTAGTGACTAACACTTATTTTATCACAATAGTGGTAGTGACTAGTACTTATTTTATCACAATAGTGGTAGTGACTAACACTTATTTTATCACCATAGTGGTAGTGACTAGTACTTATTTTATCACAATAGTGGTAGTGACTAACACGTATTTTATCACCATAGTGGTAGTGACTAGCACTTATTTTATCACAATAGTGGTAGTGACTAGTACTTATTTTATCACAATAGTGGTAGTGACTAGTACTTATTTTATCACAATAGTGGTAGTGACTAACACTTATTTTATCACAATAGCGGTAGTGACTAGCACTTATTTTAATCACAATCGTGTTTCTGACTCCCATCACATAAATTGTCACAATACTGGTAGTGAACCCCGACATATATTGTCACAATTATTTTTCCACAATAGTAGTAGTGACCCCAAGCACATATGTTATCATAATAATGGAAGCTTACCCCATCATATATATTGTCACCATAGTGGTAGTGACCCCAGCACAGATAATATCACAATAGGGCTAGTCACTCTCAGCACATATATTATTATCATAGAGATAGTTAGTTACTCCAAGCACATAACATATCACATTCACAATAGTGACACACTGAAGTCTTTGCTAAGTGCAGCTTTGTACCACGCAGCTTCCACCGCCATGCCAAACCTCAACACCCCCCCTTGCATCCCGTGTCTAATCAAACCAAGGCTCCCTCTTCCAATTCTCTTGTACTATCTACCAAACACTAGATTAAACCTTGGGTTAAATTTATGCATCAATTTAGTCTGGTTTACACATATGTTTATTTACTATTTACTTTGATAGTGTTTTTTATTACTATAACCAGTAATGTTGTGTTTTCTCTCAATAAAAGAGATTTAACAAAAAAATAAGTGACCCCCAGCACATGTATCATCACAATGGTGGTTATGATCTCCAGCTTTCACGGCCTGATTATCCAATAGGCTGACTAGGCTGCAGCCTAGGTCATAAGGATTTTGGGGGGGCGCAAAAAAAATTGGGGTGCAAAATTTTGACGGGGGAGAGGTATAATCTAATTAATTTTAGATTATGTGTTCTCCAAAGTACAAAGAAAACATGAAAAAGAAATGTAGTAAGGATTTAATCTTGAAATATTCCCATGGTAAAGGCTGAAGACAATGGGTTATATTTACTAAACTACAGGTTTGAAAAGTGGAGATGTTGCCTATAGCAACCAATCAGTTTCCAGTTAGCATTTATTTAGTACATTGTACAAAATGACAGCTAGAATCTGATTGGTTACTATAGGCAACATCTCCACATTTTTCAAACCCGCAGTTTAGTAAATATACCCCAATGAGTTATCTGGGCACTTTAGGATAAACGAGTAGGAGAGATGAGGATGGCGACAGGTGCAGGTGTGGCAGGCTCCTCCCCCTTCATGCCTCTGTTCTGCTATATAGTTCTGATTTTAATGAAAACAAAATGAGTGACCAAGATTGCCCTGACCCTTTTAAAAGCCAAGTGGAGCCGAGTTTCGAAAACACAGGAACATAAACAATGTTGGGGTTGTGGGGTGAAGGAAGCAGGATTTTAAGTTAAGGACAAGTTCATTTTTAAATACCGCGTGTTATCCTGGCGCGGAAGGCTAGGCTCTTAATCAGGCCCTGACTGCCTATATATATATATATATATATATATATATATATATATAGTAAAACAAAAAAGTTGCATTATTTATAAAAGACTTGGGGGTGTGTTTGCTGCGCTGTGGGTTGGGGGGTGGGGATGTTGCCTGTCGTGGCCGGTCGGATTCTGGGGCCTGATTCATTGGGGATCTTGACTTGGGAGACTTCTGCTCCACGGGAGGTTTCTGTCCTCCCTGAGCTCGCTTTATATATATATACATTTTCACAATAGCTATAGTGACTTCCAGCACATATATTATACCAATAGTGGAAGTGAACCCAAGCTCATATATTATCATTATAATTATAATAACCTCTAGTTTATATCTAGCTTATATGACCCCCAGACACATATATTGTTACAGCCAGTGGTGAAAGTGAGCTGGTATACACAGTGATATGTCCTACCGCCACCTCTGTTACTGCTTTCATTGTAAAACTATCAAATTCCATTCAATTACGTTTTCCATACCGTCAATACTAAATTTCCACTTTGACCACTGGTCACAATAGCTGTAGAGACCTCTGCACATTTATTGTCACAGGAATATAAAATTAAATAAAACACATCATGTAAAAAAAAAAAAAAAGATAAAAACATTCAAAGCATTATGTAATACATTAGTAAAATATGCAAATATTTGTTTTCTTTGTCAAAATCCTCTACTTCTTTGTTATGCGAAATAACTCAGCCCATAGTGAAATATGAAGGTATAAGATGTCACCCCGGAGTTGTCTCTGGTGAGTGCATGCGTGCATCTTGTGTCTGTGGTACAGAAATTAGAAAACAAATCTCTGATTGTACAGTGCTGCAGAATATTATTAACACACACACACACACACACACACACACACACACACACACACACACACACACACACACACACACACACACACACACACACACACAGAGAGAGAAAGAGATTAGGGTCAATTTGATAGCAGCCAATTAACCTACTAGTATGTTTTTGGAGTCATGTCAGCACCATATATATATGAAATATGATAATAATACAAATATGTACAAAATATGTTACATGTAAAAATAAATAATAAACACTGATTTAAGTGCACATTTCACCTGGTTGTATTTAGAGTTGGTGCGATCCCTAGGTAGATGATAAATAGTACAGTAGTAAGACAGAACTACAAGTATAAATATAAATACATTTACATTTTGTGGAATTCCCTCCCTTGCACAGCAAGACTTCCCTATGGTCTTCAAACCTTCAAGCGTTCTCTGAAAACCCACCTCTTCAGACAAGCTTATTATATTCCTCAACCACCATCTTAATCTCCCTAGGTTACCCTATTACCACCCTCTACACAGCTAATACAAGACAGCAACCCTCTGACCAACATTGCTGTGTGACTGATCACACAGCCCACTCAATACTTTGACCTTTGCATTCTAGCTGCTCCAATGTGCAATATGATGTAGCATGTGCCCTTGTGTATCAAACCATTGTCCCATAGATTGTAAGCTTACGAGCAGGGTCCTCTTACCTCTCTGTCTGTATGTATTACCCAGTATTGTTTTATTAATGTTTTCTCCCAATTGTAAAGCGCTATGGAATCTGCTGGTGCTACATAAATAAATGTTGATGATGATGATGATACATATACCATGAAATGATTGTTGCGGCACTCTGACCATATCTGCTCTAGGCAGAGGTCATCTGGTAAGAGGGGCTCACAGTTTTTTCCCACAGCCCTTTGATCTCTGCAAATGGAAATAGGAAGGGAGTAAGTATGTGGTGTAGCACAAATGTAATCAGTGATTTATGACACGGGGGGGGGCATTTCATTATGTATATTTTCTAACTTTCACTGTTTATTAGCAATGCATTTGCACACCAGAGGCCCATGAGGGGGCCCTCCAGATAAGCAGATCATCAGATAAAGGCCCCATAGGAAGATAGGTCTCTGGACACAGATAACCCACCTAGAGTTATGTCATTTTAGGACTTAGCATTTATAACTCTGCCAAAAATACTCTGTAAGGAAAACTTTCTCTATTCAACTCCTTCTGGTTTGCTAAATATTTGTCTTATGTACAGTCTCCTCTTTACTATAGTCCCGTACTTCAGATGTCCCTGCAGACCCAGGCCCTACTTACTAAATAGGCAGTGATGTAGTTAGAAGCTTCCAGGCCCCGATGCAAAATCTGACCCAGGGACCCTCTAATCCAGGCTTGACTAACCTGTGGCACTCCAGGTGTTGTGAAACTACAAGTCCCAACATGCCTTTCCAGCAATAAGCTGCTGTATATTGGCAAAGCATGCTGGGGCATGTAGTTTTACAACACCTGGAGTGCCACAGGTTAGCCAAGACCCAGTCTGCACTCCATCCATGGGCAAACAAAGCTGCAGTGCACAGAGATTCCATTGCACCGTGAACCCCTGCTTTTCACTCCTATCCCAGGTATGCATCTACTTTTGGCAATCATAGATACATCACCACACCATGAGCATCTTAATGATGAGACCTGTGAATAGCCCTTAGGGAGCCCTGGAACATATACTCCAGTGATGGGCAACAGGCAGCCCTCCCAGCCTTCACTTTAGGCCCCCAGAGGGAGTAAGTTGCTGTACCAATGCCTAAAATTCCACTAGCAGCCCTGGGTGAACCTAGGCAAATTGAAGCACACAGCAAAACTGAAGAGGATTAATTTGGTATGGCTCACGGGAAGTGTTGACATTTGGCTGCTGTGGAATGGAGCAGTATCAGCATCATTATGTGAGTTACTGGAGTCTCCTCCGACTTATACTGATAGAAAGTTAGGATTTCAGGACCTCTCTGCCAATGTAACCCAAGGCATTTTATACATAGGGTAATATATCCTTTATTAGAAGTCAGAAAGTAGCTCTGTGACTATATAAGACACAAGGCTACAGGTAGACCCATGGGAGATCATAGGAAAGTATTATTATTTCTATACATATTAGATTATAAAACTTTTTGACATATATCCCAGCAACTGGAGTACCCTCATTTTAACCGGCAGTGTTCTACATATGACTTTTTTTTTTTTTAAAGCAATATTTTCCTTTTAAGCAGAAATTTGCTGAAAACAAAGTGGTTGTATTTAAAAATAAACATAGTTGAGTAAAGAATACAGGTCTATTTATAACACAAATATTTAAAATGGAAACTAGAACCACTTTTGTTTTTACATTTTTAGTCCACTTGAAATTGGTGGTATTATTGGGCATCTTGATAAATGCTGTTAGAAGATTATTACTATTGGTCAATGTGTAACGATCATCTAACTGCACTAACAGGCCCCACTCAGGTTAGTAGAGATCTGGCTACTCAGCCAGTCCACCAAACCCCTTGTTTTAATGCAATCTGGTCAGATACAAGTTCGGCCAAGTTAGGAACATTTATTTTTTTCGAACTGGTTTCATCACCCTTCTAACAACCCCTCTATTAATTAGCTTGATGTGCTAGCTGTCTATCCCCTGCCTATCCCCTACCATAGCTGTTCAGTGAATCTTATTCAAGACCACTCTTCACCCTGCCTGCCTCCAGCTAAAGCATGTTATCTTACATTTACCAAAACTTCTAAAAAGTGAACGTGAGGTGTTGCCCATAGCAACCAACCAGATTCTAGCTATCTTTTACCTAATACATTCTAGAAAATGATAGCTAGAATCTGATTGGTTGCTACACCTCCACTTTTGCATTAGAGAAGGTTTGTGAAATCTAATCTTACTTATGAGAAGTTTTACCTGCCGTTTGAACTGGATTGAACTGGTATTTAACTCACACTCTGTCATTTCAAAGAACAAAATCAGGTCTCAAACAACTGCCCCTAAACTCTCTCTGTATTCATCCAATCTAATCCACACTCACCTACATCTCCCATATTACATCACCCTGCACCCACTTCCACCACAATTCTCCACAAACTATTCCTCTCTCCAGCATCATATTCCTCTGTCCCATCACTATTTCCTCCGTTCTACTTTTCTGCACCAAAGAACTATACTGTTCCCTGCATCCACCTCACTCGATGAGCTACACAAACAGAAACTAGTCTCTCAACCTCAATCCATTCTTATTTCTCCCCTCTTTGCTCTGCCTCTGCCATGCTTTACTGCGCATCTGCTTATTGCTCTCTCACATAGTATATTTTTACCAGCCTTAGCTCCTGATATGTCCCAGTGCTCTTTATCACTGCACTATACTCTGCTACTCTTTGCTCTAAATGGCCCTGTCCTTCATCTCCCTACTAGTGCTTTTTGCTCTGCATTCACCCTCCCTTCCCCAGAAATTGATTGCCCTCTCTTCTAAGCTACCCGAGCAGTCTCCACTCTACACCTACTCCCCCTCCCTGTTTCGCTTGACCTGTTGCCCCTCCCCACTTCCTCTACATATTTCCCCTACATTCATATTTGACATCATATTTTAATTTTTGCCATCCCACCTCACTATCTACAAAATGCTATTTGTCCCTTACCCAACCCCCTCACTCACAAACTCTACAGACCCAAAGGCAGACTAGGTGGCAGGGTGGGCATCTCTCCGCTGCACCTTTTGGGCAATGGCCAATGAGTCCTTTCTCCTTCTCCTCTTCGAGGTCCACTCTGTTCGTCTCTCCTACGCAATCCCCCACTCCTGTCTACCAAGTCCTTGATTGCTTTGGAGCATGTCTCCCCCACATCTTATCCTTTGATCTACTCTTCATCATCTTAATATCCCTCTTCCACCCACTGTAATTATCACTGGAATCTCACCAACGACTAGCGCCTCAACTCCCCACTGATAAACACAATTGTGCGACTCCGCAACTATGTAATATGCTTGCCCATCCAATCAGGCCCTTCATCAGCCTCCAACATCATCATCATCATCATTGATTTATATAGCACCACTAATTCCGCTGCGCTGTACAGAGTCACACTCACATCAGTCTCTGCCCCATTGGAGCTTATAGTCTAAATTCCCTAACACACACACAGACTAGGGTCAATTTTTGATAGCAGCAAATAAACCTATCAGTATGTTTTTGGATTGTAGGAGGAAACTGGAGCACCCGGAGGAAACCCATGCAAACACGTGGAGAACATACAAACTCCACACAGATAAGGCCATGGTCGGGAATCGAACTCATGACCCCAGTGCTGTGAGGCAGAACTACTAACCACTTAGCCTCCGTGCTCCAACATTTTAAACAAAATCTTCAAAAACCCACCTAAGCCCACCGTTCGTTTGTAAGGTCCCGTGATCAGGGTCCTCTGTCTTTTTGTCTTTCTTGTCTGCTCCCACCATATCCCTCTTTGCCTCCTTCACTGGTTATCTGTATATCTCACCTGTTATGTCTTATGTACAGTGTAATGCTTATCTTCTACTATTCTTGCACATATGTGTCTTGAACGTCCTGTATTTTGCCTATTGACCCTCTATGCCTTTGTATTATGCTTTACTACCCCACACTGCAGATGTTTTTGTAGCACCTTATAAATAAACAATTCTAATATTGGCAATGATAGCAGTAAATATAAACGTCAAGCAAACTATTGATGCCTCTTTTGCAGAAAAGAATATGTTCGAGTTTAGCGATGGACGCCCCCAAGGCAATTGCCTCTTCTGCCTTATACCCTCCCCCTACCCCAGCATAAGAGTAATTTAAAAGTATTTTTAGACACTCTTTTTGCCTTCATAATTTAAAGCCATGCACCCTTTAGCTTGCTGCAGTGGAAATCCATGAAAATGTGATTTACGCCCCAGGGGTCAATCTCCCTGAGTGAATTATATTTTGTTCAGGAAACGGTTATTGGGAAAAATGTTATGGCCTGTGACGCATATGGCATATAAAATTCAGACACCCAACACCGCAGTTCACATGCGGATCTTTATCGAATGTGTATCTCATTCATTGTAATTCCATCAGCATCATCAGAATGTCATGGGCCTCCAGCAAACAGGCAGGGAATAAACAAAATATGTAAAGAAAATAAATTAAAATACATAAACTTGGACAGTTCCCGTAGATGTATTCATGTGTTCTAGAAAAAGTGTATAAATAATCAGAGAGAAGGTTAATCTTTATCCCAGATCATGTAAATGAGCTAAATCTAAAGGAAACAAAATGATTTCTGGGAGGAGGATGATAACCACACAATATATAGCAAATCTAATTGCTTTTTTGGTAATTGCATTCAAACTGTAACATATAAATATAGGAGGCATCTTATATCTGAAATTAACTTAATAATCATCTAGTATGTAATGCCTTATGCATTTGATAGGGTAATAAAAGAGGTGAGGGGGGAGGGTAATTAATCATGTCAATTTGAGGCATTGTCAGGGGAAGCACTGCTGGGGTGCAATTTTTTATATGAGTGCATTTTTTAAAAAAAGTGCACAATAATATTATTTAAGAGTTATACAAGAATTGAACAAGAGGCGAACAGGAAAACATATATTACATGACAGATAAAATGGAAGTCTCAAAAGTACACCAAGAGGTAGATGTATCAATCGGCAGTAATTTAAAACGGCCGATTCTCTGCAAATTTTATTAAAGGCAAAGCCCATCGTATTGCACTTTCTAGGGATTATGTGTAACCACTTACATTCGCCTTATTTACAAATTATTCCTCCTCTACTCTCTATTGCTTGATTAATTAATCCCTACTTTCTTCCCTCAAATACCACATATATTGTCTCTCACCACCCCTCCATGGACAAATTAGTTTGTCCTCCTTTTACCTACCTCCACCTTCCCTCTCTCCATCACTTTCCTTCACTACCCTCTTCCTTGCACTCATGTACCTTCTAAATGCTGTTCCTTGCACTCTCCTCACTCTCCAGACTACACAACCCTCCCTCACACCCACATACCACCTTCCCTGGTCTCTTTTCTCACCCACCTCCTACTTTTCAATGCTGGTGATATCTCCCCCAACCGTAGACCCCACACAATACCCGCTATTTACTCAACCTCCTCTTTTACCTCCAAAATATCCCACCCACCAGATACCTCCAACCTAATTCACATCTCTTCGCTTCCCACCCTCCTTCCCCTTTTTCCTGCGCAGTCTACAACTATACTGACATTGCCGTCTCTAAATTTCTTTCACTCATTTTATCCTTTGGTCTCTCTCAGTGTGTGTCATCTCCTACCCACCACAATGAACACTCCTTGGACCTAATTTTATTCTGTCTCTGTTCCATCTCGAGCTCATCCTTCCTGTTTTCTGATCACAACCTCCATTCTTCCTACTTGACCTTGCCTCTTGCTGCACCTAAATCCATGCACAGCACAAACACCTAAAAGGCCTCAATGAAATTCTCTTCTCTGCTCCCTATTACTACCCTGTCCTACCCTGATGTAGCAGCGTTTGTACAAGATTACACTCATCACAAGCCTAGAAGAGGCCGCTCCGGCCAGCTCACATCATCTCTGGCTTTCTAAACCCCAATCTTGATACTTTTGAGACACAGAGTGCCAATGGGGAAAATCTCGCTTCAACGCTTCCTTCTTCCACTACATGTGAATCCTGTCTTCTTACTAGAGATTCCTATCTCATGCCAAGTAAACCTACTTTGTGTCTACTTGCTTCTCTGCCCACCACCACCCTCTTCCTTATTTCCTCACTGCTCTAAAATGCACCAGCTACTTTAAAGGCAAAACAGACACTATCCATCAAGAAAGGTCCTCTCGGCAGATCGAACACCTCACACTCACCTTTCCCTCTTCCTTATCTACCCTCAGTTACTTCTCTCATGTTACTGAAGATATGGTCTTCACGTGAAATAAATGACAGGCGGCGGGTCTGTCCATCGCTGATTTAAGTCAAGTCGCGGTGGTGATGACATCATTTTATACAGTTGGCAACAGAGCAAGTCGTGATATGAAGTGATCTGCATTCTGTCCTCTCAACTTGTCCAATTAACCTTCTTCCCTACCAACTACTCCATTTCCCCCTCTACTTACCCACACCTAGGTTACCTCTTCAACCTGTCCTCTCCACTGACACTGTCTATCAAACATAAGCTACGTTCAAAAAAAATCTCTTAACCCTACATCTCTTCAGTAACCATCCTGGTTCTCTGCTACTATTTTCTGCAAAACTATTTGAGTCTTGTATAAAACTCCCTTAACCCAGTTTCTCTCTTTTCACTTCCCCCTCAACCTTCTCCACTCTCTTTATCTGTTAGGTTCCCCTCAGGACTCTGTTCTTATATCCTCTTTTCTCTCTTTATGCCTCTTGATGACCGAATATGCTCCTTTAGCCTCCCCTCTATATAAGTGACAGCCAAGGGGTAAGTGTACTATGGTCCGGTTTTTTCAACTCGCGGGAGATCGGCAAATTGACAGCTAAAATTTAAAGCAGCGCTGGCTTGTAAAGGCAAACTATTATCTCATGTGTTCGACTGCCTCTATACCTCTCGCCCTCTCCACTTGAATGTCCCAACTCTACTTAAAGCTCAACATGTCCAAAACTGAGCTCACCATATTCCCTCCACTCACCGTCACTGCCCGCGCCCCCTTCGTCTCCCCCAATATATCATGCTTACCCAGTTCCCGATGCCCACTGCCTTGGTGTACACCTTCAGTTTCACTCCTCATATCCAGTCCCTTGCACTCTTGCTGCCTCCCTTGAACCATTGCCAGTTGACACCCTCTTTCTCACTCGTTACCAAACGCTTATCCATTCTGTCATCATCACCTCTCTTGACCTCTTAAACTTCATTCAGTCTGGCCTTTCCCTTAGGAGTCTATCCCTGCTCCAATCTGTCCTAAATGCCGGTATCTCTGAGATACCTCTATGATCACTACCTCTCGCTACCGCCTCCAAACAACATTTCAATCTAATGCATTGGAAATAAAAGCTGGATTTTTAATCACATATGTGTCCTTAACAAAGAAAAAATGTTTGCAAAACACTATAATCATCCCCATTTATTTATATAGCGCCACTGATTACGCAGCGCTGTACAGAGAACTCACTCACATCAGTCCCTGCCCCATTGGAGCGTACAGTCTAAATTCTCTAACACACACACACACACACACACAGAGAGAGAGAGAGAGAGAGAGACTAGGGTCAATTTTGATAGCAGCCAATTAACCTACTAGTATGTTTTTGGAGTGTGGGAATAAACCGGAGCACCCGGAGGAAACCCACGCAAACACGGGGAGAACATACAAACTCCACATAGATAAGGCCATGGTCGGGAATTGAACTCATGACCCCAGTGCTGTGAGGCAGAAGTGCTAACCACTTAGCCACCGTGCTGTCCTATAATGTAAACAAGATAGCAAAATGATAGTTAAACAATGCATATTCTCAACTCTTCAGGCAATCCAAATGTCCATGCCCCTCTGTATAACACCTCATCCTTCATTATTATGTCAGTGAAAAATTAGGTAGTTGGTACAGACAAAAAGAAAATAGAAAAAATTAAATAGAGTTAACATTAACCGCTTATGACCAGAGCGATTTGCAAACTTGTGCTTTGGTTACGCAGCCAAAAGCCCCCATATTCTAGCTGCTGAGTCATAGAGACACCTACATTATCAGTTATCTACCTATCTCCTGCTGTGCGCATCCCACAAACCATATCCTTTGCAGCCAAAAGTTGATTTAATTCCTTTTTACCTCTAGGTGTTTATTAATACTTAGTCCTGTTGTATTATGTTTTGTTTAAAATTGCAAAGCTGCGGAATATGCTGCCGCTATATACATATGTGATAATAGTGATGATAACAGACTATCCCAATTTTACAAGTTTGTGTTTGGAGAGGACGAGGGGTAATTTTGGTAGTATATTGGAATAATACTATTGCATTTTATGTGGATCAAATCAGGTGAAAAATAGGGGAAATGCAATAAAGCATGGTTCTGCCCTTTATTATTTTCATGTAGTTAGTACGCCCCACAAATATATCCTTAAAAGTATTCTTAGACTTGTAATGGCTATAGGTATACTATGTGTACTCTATCAGAATTGAGAGAGGTGTTTGTCCATCTTTCCCCTCAATTTTGGTGTACAACATGTACAACATGTATAAATACACAGGGTGTGTGCTATACAAAGTTCTTAGAACAGACACTTTATTAGACCCAAGAGTTGGACATTTTGGATGGAAAAGGGTATAGGGTATCTAAAAAAAATAATAAAAAAAATAAATAAAAAAAAGACACATCAACCTAACTTGACGTGGGTAGTCCAAATATACAGCATATTGTCTTAATAAAATGAATAAAAACCTTAAACAAAGTTGTTGTTTTTTTTCTTTCTCTATGCGATCTGGTACTCAGCTGCCTGTATGTGATCTATCCCATTTCCTTCAGAGATTGCTGGAGAGAGTGTGGGGCTGAAGGCACCACTGCCCACATACAGTGGTAATGTCCTAAAATAATGCACTTTTGTCAGACTATTCATCACTCATTCTAACGATTACAGGAGCGTCGCTCTCAATCTACCCCTCTAACTCCTGATTACACTGCTACTCTCCAAGGGCCCCTAAGCACACAGGATCTGCCATTGGTCATATCATAAATGCCACAAAATGTTCTATAGCATGTAACTGGAAAAGTCACTTCCCGCTCCCTTACAACTGTAATTAGCAAGACTTGGCAAGTGTTCCTCCATGATTGCCCAATTAAATGTTGAGGCACCTGGTCAGCCTAACTCCCATTGTGAGGCCACTGACCCTATATCATAAACAAACTGTACAATAACTTTTCTGTACTTTCATACCACTAGTTCCTACAGACTGGAGCATCCAATCACCCTCTTCCCCTCCCCAAATTTCCTTTAGTAGCATCCCTACTTACCTCTACTCACTATCCTTTTGCTTTGTGACACCTCACTTAGCTAATCAGGTTCTGATTTACTTTTGTTGGAAAGCTCTTAATAATTATTCCTTACTTAAGATAATATGATCTCAAACGAGTGTAGCTTGTTAACACAAATGATGCATTGTTTTATTCAATAGAAGAGCTAAGGTTATATAGATTTATTGTTCTCATAAGCTGATCTGCCTCCCTCCCTTTCTGTACCACCCCTTAAAAAATTGATATACTTTGAAAAATTGTTAATAAAAAAGTATACTTTAAAAAAATTAAAAACTAAATAAAAAAAACCAAATCCTTTTAACACAACAAAATAAATAAATCCCACAACCACCAGAAAGAAAACACACTGCAAAGTCAAGTGAACGTGGGGGAGTCCAACCGGATGCAGCCTTTTCATGTCTACAGAGGTGCTGATCCCTGCTGTACTACATGCCCAGATAAAAGGCATTCCCTGCTTCCAGTGCTGATAGACCCTGTTCAAGCCCAAGTGCTAGTGACAAGACCATAAAAGTCATGGTCTGTTTTACACTTTCCTCTGCAGGAAGCCAACACTCCACACAGCCTGTGCATCCACTTATCAGCTCAGAGTCAGCGTCTTCTTCTGCCTGTAAACTGGGAGTCTGGCAGCTCAGTGACAAAATGACAAGAAAAACATGCTGAGCTCTCATAGCTTCCTGTGACCAGACTGGAAAAATACCAGGACCCGCTCAGAACGCTTCATGCTAAGGGGCAGATTCAATTCTGCCACGTCAGGCTAGGATTAATGCGGCGTTCGTACTATTATCTTTAATAGGGTAATTTTAACCCGGATATTTACTCACGGTCCGGAGAGGTGCGAGCAAACATCAGCGTTAAAAATTACCGTACTGACAGTAATACTGCGCACTTTTACCGTACTAATAGTAATAGTGCGTTATTACTAGAGTAACATGGCCGAATTGAATTGGCCCTCAAGTCTCTGGCCAGCTAACCTCGTCTCAGTGGAAAATGTAGATTGAAATAAACAGGAAACATAAACTTTACAGTATTGCCCATAGAACATAGTGTATGTGTGTGTGCGCAGTATACATATATAGATCTACACACACTCTATAATTATATTATATATATATATATATATATATACACATACACACATACACACACACACACACACACACATATACACACAGTTGGCATTCTCAAATTCATGTTTCAATGGTCTGTCATACTTTCTTATCTTCCTGCGCCATCGGATGTTTTTTTAACATATAAAAAACAAAAAACAAAAACAAAAACAAACAAACCCATAAAACAAATAAAGCAGAATTTGATGCCAGAAAATGTCCTGGGTGACCCATCTAATCTACCAAAGTAAAACCTATTACATTTCATTTATATTCTAAAGTGTTTTTTTTTTGTTTTCTGTGGACATTGAGAAATAGGCTAAATGCAACAAATATGATAATTAACTGGCTCCTATTATCGAACTTTCAGATGAGCAATGACATGCCAGCAGACATATGGTCTTCGTATACAAGCAGCTCTTTGAAGCATAATTTGTGTAATGTTATGTGTTTCAGTGCGTGTAGTAGAAACGCTCTTTGTAAATATATGAAGCAGTAAATAATGACCAACAAAATAAAAACAAAAATTGTTTAATATACAAATGTCGTTTCATAAGCATACAGACACCATGTTCATACAGCCGTGTGAAAAAGAAACTACAGCCTCTTTGAAAACGGTGTTTCCACATATTGGTGCTTAACTAAATTATTTAGTTCTTGTCAAATATCAATCTGACAAACACAACAGAATCTTGTCCCATAGATTGTAAGCTTGCGAGCAGAGCCCTCTTACCTGTCTGTCTGTATTACCCAGAATTGTCTTATAAATGTTTGTTCCCAATTGTAAAGCGCTACGGAATTTGCTGGCGCTATATAAATAAATGTTGATGATCATGATCTACTTTGTTTATTCAACAGAAAAATAAGTCATGTGTGAATAAGTACACTCCATGATTCAGGGGCTTGTAGAGGCACTATCATCATCATGTTATTTATATAGCGCCACTAATTCCGCAGCGCTGGACAGAAAACTCACTCACATCAGTCCCTGCCCCATTGGGGCTTACAGTCTAAATTCCCTAACATACACATACATACACACACACAGACTAGGGTCAATTTCGATAGCAGCCAATTAACCTACTAGTATGTTTTTGGAGTATGGGAGGAAACAGGAGCACCCGGAGGAAACCCACGCAAACATAGGGAGAACATACAAACTACACACAGATAAGGCCATGGTCTGGAATTGAACTCATGACCCCAGTGCTGTGAGGCAGAAGTGCTAACCACTAAGCCACCGTGCTGCCCAGGTCACTATTAGCAGCAATACCTTGATGTGATTGTTTCCCTTACATTATATTTGAAGCAACTTGGCCCATTCCTCCTTAGAACACGGCTTCACTTCATTAAGGTTTCATTTTTGCTCAGCTCTCCTAAGGTCCAACCACAGCATCTCGATGGGGTGGACATTCGGACTGACCAAGGCCATTGATTATTTTCTGTTTCAGCCACTTAATTGCAGATTTGCTGCTGTGATTAGGATTATTATCCTGTTGCATGAGCCGATATTTTCCAAGCCTCAGTTGACAGATAGATTCATATGTTACTCTAGAAAACAATGGTATAAAGAACAGTTCATAGAGGCCTCAATGACCGTGAAAGCGCCCAGGTCTTGTGGCTGCAAAACAGCCCAAATCATCATCCCTTTGACTCTGTGCTCAATAGTTGCAGGAGGTTCATTAAGCAACACACGGTTTGGCTTTTGCCAAACATGACCAAGACCGTACTGGTAGCTTACTGTTAGTGTGTGTTTGTCTAGTGGATATTGTAAGACGTTAAGTAGCACTGGGGCAAGAACCAAAGTGGATGATTGAATAAAAAATAAAAAAAATTCTCTGTAAAACATTTCGTACTATTTTAAAAGAGAGCACAATTTCTAACTGTGAACACAAAATGGACAGAGATTAGACATATTGTGCATTTTTCTCAATTTTTTATTATTTCTAAAAATTACAGTATGTCAAGGAAATGTTTAAGCGGATAATACAAAACAATTAAATTCCAGGCTTGATTCATTTTTTTTTTTTAAAAATCATTTTATACACTAAAAGTTTTAAATAAAAACAAGGAAAGACTTTTTTAAATGACAAAACATAGAAAAGGAACAGAACAGAACGAGTATAAAACACACATTATATATTAACAGTTCTGTAGTAATCGGAGTTTAAGCCTTTCGGACAACGGTAATGGACTGTCTACGGAAACTATAGAGTCATCACCATCACTCTGTTCTTCCGGAGATTGGGCAGGGATAGTCCTTACAGTCTTGTATTCAGGACTTATAAATACATCATCTAGACTTGAACCATCACCCGCGTCTGGCAAAGAGTGAGCTGGTGGTAGGACAGGAGACACTGTTCCCACAGGTATTGCTGTTTTTGAGCCTTTACGCTCTTTTTGGATGCCATATTTTACGTCGGTATCCTCATCCTCGCTGGATAATGACATTTTGCGGCAGACACTCTTCTTTAGCACGGCTTTTGTGGCCGCTTTGGTTGCTGTTCTGTTGGAAATGCTACCGTCTGAGAGGTTTCTCACAGGCACAGAAGTGGTCTTCTTCACAAACGTGAACGATTTTGTGACGGGGCGTTCAGGTGCTTTAGTGACTGCAACATTTTGCGTTTTATTTTTTTGAGGACTTTGTCCTTTAGATAGCTTGTTATGTACTTGCGTTGGTACATTTTCCTTAAAATTGACACAGTTGGTGGATTTGGATTTAATAGTTTCCCTACTATCATTGCTAGTGGACACAGACTTCAAAGGCGGGCGTTTGTGGTTAAAGTTGTGCAAAACTGCAGACTGAACAGTATTCTTTAAAAGTATTCTCTCTCTTAAGGGTAGCTTTTGTAGATGTGAATTGCAAGCAGAGTCCAAGGACAAAAACGGCTCAGTTCTTTCAATTAACTTACCGTTACTTGGTCCAACAGTTTTTTGGCTGCTTTCAGTAACTGTGTTTCCTGGCTTGTCAGTAGTTGGATTCTTGTTGACCTCATGTGTCTGCTTGCAGCTCGTACGAGATTCTAAACTGGGAGACTTGCTAAATGAGGTATCTTCCCAATTAATGCTGCTGAGATTTAGGTCTGAAATCACAGACGAGATATTAGGGGAAGACACGGTGGGCTCCTGTTTATTGCCCTGTGTTAGAGAAAAACATTCGTCATGAAGACTCTCTCGGTCATCTTCAGTATATAAAGGTCTAGTAGAGATACTGAAGTTCTTTTCTGTTGGTACCAGGATCATTGAAGGTGGTGAAGGATCTACAGGGAAAAGTAAGTCAGGTGACTGACTAGTCGGTCCTAGACTTGCAGCGGTCCAAGGTTCTCCGTTTGTATCAGAGATTGGCAGCGTTGAAGGACTTTCCATGGCTGGAGTTATGCTCATTTTAGAAAGAAGAGAAGAGACATCGTCCACATTGGGAAGCACCTTGGGCTTAGGTTTGCTTTTCTTACCTAAAAAACAACAATATAAACCATTCAATAGCCTGTATTCATGGATAAACAAAGAGGTATCTCTCAATACAGATGGATAATATGATTACACATTGCGCATGGTCAGATGACTTTGCTATCAAATGCAAATTATGTCTACAATAGTTACTATCACTGCTCAGTCTAGATGTAATTATTTCACAGAATGACCAGCATCCAAATGGAAGGAGAAATGGGATTCAGACAAAGTCATTTCAGTCCATTAGCTCCGCTAGACTTTGTTGGACGTCTTATTGGACAAAATAAAGCTTCGGTCTGCCGGTTTACCAATACTTTACTGCAAATAGCCCATCGCAGCTCAGCAATTTCCTGTCAGCGGCTATGGTCTGCCGGGTTACCAATACTTTACTGCAAATAGCCCATCACAGCTCAGCAATTTCCCACTAATTGTAGTTATATTTCAAAAGCTCTTGTCGAATAACAAACACGCAGAGAAGTATAAACACTGGAATACTCTGAAAGATTCGGACACTGCACAAAACTAGATGTCTAGAAAGTATATAGGACATTACCAAGTGAAATATGAATTAGTATTTTGGCAAAATATTTACTAGCTGTATTACGGTCTGATCTGCTTCAGGCATTTTTCACCGAAAAGAGTAGGAGGTGGAAGGAGCCATGAAACTGGGGAATAATCATATATATATTATATATATATATATATATATATATATATATATATATATATATATATATATATATATATATGCTTTTCAGCTCTTGCAACAGATAAATTGCTGTTGTAGGTGAAGATATTATATTTAATATAATCACATAGAAAGGAATATGAGGAAGAAGAATACGAAGAATTATAAGAATAATAAGAAGAAACATAATAAAAAAAAAATACTATAAGAACATTAATATCTTGTAGTATCCAGCCTGTGCTCCCAAAGAATTGTATGCACTTTATAAGTAGATTGCAAGCTTCATAGAACAGGATTTTCAAACGCATCATATTATAGCAGGCTATAAACCAAGTAACCACAAGCCTTTTATTGTAAGCATTTTGTACTAGATCTTTAACGGGTAATGTTGCAAGAACATACCAGCAAAACAAAAATGTATTCAGTGTTGATATGGAAACATAAAAATAAGATGTATGCAAAAGCTTATCAGTAATTTGCCTTTAACTAAATCTACAACAAGTAAAAGTAAAATAAACGTAACCGTCCAAACGGTTTTTATGCAGTGAATACAAACTAATATACAAGTAGAAGGATAAACAACCAAGGGTGCAGAACAACAGAGGTAACAGTCACCATCAATGATAGTCGTTGACTGATACAAGGAGAAATATTAGGTAAAGTTGGACTATGATACGGCTAAACAAACTCCAGCCTCGGTAGCCACATATTCACAGTTTATAACTAGCTTTAGGGTGAACTTCTATATCTCAGATGGACCACATATTCCCTAGTTCTTCACTCTGGCAACCAGAGAGCGAATGGTTCACACACTAAGGAATTAAATTGACTTGTTTGCACTGTGACGTTTGAACTAAACTTACATTTCTGCTTCTGTAGCTCAGCTTCTACTTTGTCCTTTTGGAACACCTCTACGATGCAAGGATAGGCCGCCGTGACGAGAGCTTCTTCCTCTATAGTCAATAGCGGGTCCTCGATGGGGTGATCATCAGGGAACACATAGCCGTCTGGAATAAGAAGAGATCACATAAGGCGTAAGGCGATAAAATCTGTTTGAAATGGCAACAAGACGACAGCAGCTCTGCATGTATGCAGGGGACATGCATTAACCAATCAGGTCACAGGAGAGTATTTTGAGGATATTTTGGTCCTGAGCTGGGTAGGCGTATGTAATCAAGTCGGTACGGTTTACACTGAGGATCTTACACAAACCTGGTTTTACCCATTCGATTTCAAAGCAGGGAACGCCGTTCCTGACTCGTGTCTTGACAATTCTAAAATAGAAAAGAAAATAAATAAGAAAAATAGAACAACACAAATAAAGCAGGAGTAGAACGGTTTCTTATTGAAGAACTATCAAAACTATGCTAGATTTTTATCAGGGAGACGGATGCTGCACAAACTAGGATCGGTAGTGAAGAACGTATAATATGTTACAGTATCAATGCTGTGTTTAGGAGGTACAACGCCCTCATTCTCTTCTGCTTTGATTGTAACCATTTAATAACTGTCCTACGCAGTATTAAGATGGCCCCATTTCAATTATTGTTGTTGCAAGACTAATATTCCTTACCAATATTTTCTTTCCCCGTTGCTAAATTTGCTAGGCTGCTTCTCTCTACCATGATCAATTCAATACTCACTTTGAAAGCCTTCCAGAACAATATACTAACCTCCATCTCCTCTTCTTAACCAAGCTCTTCTATCGGCTAAAGACTTACCACCGTCATCATCTATTGTAATCACCTTCCGCTTCCATCTAGACCTCTCCCGTGCTGCAGCCCGCCTCTGGAATGCTCTCCCATATTCAGACTAACCACTCACGTTTCAAGCATTAAGTGGTCCCTGAAAACTCATCTCTTCAGGTAATACCATATTCCTACAACTTTTACAGATAATCTCTCCACAGAATGGCCACACTACACTCTGTGTACTATATTCCTTAATAAAACATTCTCTGATGTTATCTCAAAACCACGGGAGTGACAGGTCAGCTCTCCAGTACTCATCTCATAAAATCCAGGCAGTGATATAATAGCAGTAAGCTTTACCAACCATACGGGAGATATTTCATCACCCCATGAGAGGAGTGGCTGATCAGGCTGTCAGCGGACAAACCAAGTTTCTCCGTCAGAGTTTTTGACTTGAAGTCCTACACATTAAAAGGGACAATTTTATAGTGCATTTGACTTAGGAATAGAACCACGTGGTGACTTGGTAGCACTGTATAGAACCACGTGGTGACATGGTAGGTCAAGCATAGAACCACGTGGTGATTTGGTAGGTCAGTATAGAACCACGTGGTGACATGGTAGGTCAAGCATATAACCACGTGGTGACATGGTAGGTCAAGCATAGAACCACGTGGTGACATGGTAGGTCAAGCATAGAACCACGTGGTGACATGGTAGGTCAAGCATAGAACCACGTGGTGACATGGTAGGTCAAGCATATAACCACGTGGTGACATGGTAGGTCAAGCATATAACCACGTGGTGACTTGGTAGGTCATGTATAGAACCACATGGTGACTCGGTATTACAGGTGCCCACAGTGAATTGTTCTGTGCAGTCTATTACCGGACAGCCTGGAGCTGGGTTTCTTGTACTCTGCCGGCCTTCCTCTCATGCATGTCATAATATGTCAGTAGGACCAGCAGCTTCTCACACGAATAATGCCTGGGCCACTCCATCCGTTCCAGAGCAAATTTCTAACAAATCAAAGCAGAATGGTTACGTTCAAATTATATGCAATAGATGTCGTACAGGCTCCTTATACAAACTATCCTGAAGGAGGAAATTCATTTAACAGGAACAATAGGTTTCATCATACAGAAATTTACCCGTAATTGAGGTTCACTTATTTTTACCTTCACCGATTTCTGGTTAAAAAGTGGTGGTCTACAATCCCCTTTCATTATGACCCTACGTATGAAGCGAATAGGGGAATATCACTTCCATAGGAGCATCCGCCGAGAGCCAGTACGCTTTGTGGGCTCATCATCATCATCATCATCATCATTTATTTATATAGCGCCACTAATTCCGCAGCGCTGTACAGAGAACTCATTCACATCAGTCCCTGCCCCAATGGAGCTTACAGTCTAAATTCCCTACTATAGACACACACTCACACACACAGACAGACAGACAGACAGAGAGGGAGAAACTAGGGTCAATTTTTTTTTTTTTTTTTTTTATTGCAGCCAATTAACCTACTAGTATGTTTTTGGAGTGTGGGAGGAAACCGGAGCACCCGGAGGAAACCCACGCAAACACAGGGAGAACATACAAACTCCACACAGATAAGGCCATGGTCGGGAATTGAACTCATGACCTCAGCGCTGTGAGGCAGACGTGCTAACCACTACGCCACTGTGCTGCCCCTGGCTCACTGTGCAGGAGAACGCCACAAATTCAGTCCTCTCCAATAGCGCATAATAGAGCTTATTGCATATGAAAGACAGATTGTACCTCATATGTTGTTAAGTTAACAGAGCTAACGGTCTCCCAAAAACTCTCAGCTTCAGGTTAACTGTGGATTCCACATGCTGGAAATGTCCTCATCGGTGATAACATAGAGAAAGCTTGCTGAAAAACAGCATTCGTCATCAGCTATTTATATAGCCACTAATTCTGCAGCGCTGTACAGAGAACTCACTCACATCAGTCCCTGCTCCATTGGAGCTTACAGTCTAAATTCCCTAACACACACACAGACCGAGAGAGACTAATGTCAATTTGATAGCAGCCTATTAACCTACTAGTATGTCTTTAGAATTTGACAGAAAACCGGAGCACCCGGAGGAAACCCACTGGTGGTTGAAAGATGATCATCTGCCTGGGTATATAGACCTCTCCTTACCACATTAGTGGACACCAGAGAATTCAGATCAGGCTGACCAGATAACAGCCAGATTAGGAAGGAGGAAAAGAAGAAAAGAAAGGAAGAAAAGGTTATGCTGCTGCTGCGAAGCTCTATAAACCAAATCATCATTACTTCTGGAGTGTTTTTTTTACCCTCCATTGCACACAACAAAAAACAGCTCTTAGATAATGAGAGAACAAAAAAAAAATGGATAGTACATATTGAAGTGGAAATAAACAGAATGCGGAACACTTATGCTTACTGTAACACCATCTGTCTCAAATCTGTACGGTTCATTCAGTTTACAGCAAGCATGTCACTTATACCCAGGCTGATGGGTGATAGATAATGTACATGAACCCTACCTTGCTAAGAAGGTTTTCCAAGATGTCAGCTGTCAGCAAAGTAATAGGACACATAGCATTCTAGAGAATTTTAGTTAAATATAAAACACATAATATATATATATATAATATATATATATATATATAAATATATATATTAGGGATGTGCACCGGCGACTTTTGAGGTCTCGTGTTTTGTGTTTTGGATCCGGATTTTCATTATTTTTGGGGTTCGGATTTGTCTCGCAAAACACTTGACGAAAGGTCTCGGTTCGGATTTAAGGTTTTGGATTCGGATTTTCTTTGAAAAAAACATAAAAAGTTTAAAAATCAAGTTTTTGGGCTTATTTTCACTCCTACGCTATTATTAACCTCAATAACATTCAATAATAAGCATTTCCACTAATTTACAGTGTATTCTGAACACCTCACAATATAGTTATTAGTCCAAAATGTTGCAACGAGGTATCTTTCTGGACTGCGTAGAGGAGTGGGTCACCACAATATATATAAGAAAACCATCAACTTGTATGATTCGCACCAATAAATGTACCTGGACTGCGTAGAGGAGTGGGTCACCACAATATATATTAAAAACCCTGAACTTGTATGATTCGCACCAATAAATGTATCTGGACTGCGTAGAGGAGTGGGTCACCACAATATATATAATAAGAAAACCATCAACTTGTATGATTCGCACCAATAAATGTACCTGGACTGCCTAGAGGAGTGGGTCACCACAATATATATTAAAAACCCTGAACTTGTATGATTCGCAGCAATAAATGTACCTGGACTGCGTAGAGTAGTGGGCACTGGGCACCACAATAAAAAATATATAGAAAACCTTCAACAGGTCTGAATTACACCCAAAAATAGTATCTGGACTGCATAGAGGACTGGCCACTGGCCACCACAATATAATATATAGAAATCCTTCAACAGGTCTGAATTACACCCAAAAATAGTATCTGGGCTGCATAGAGGACTGGCCACTGGCCACCACAATATAATATATAGAAAACCTTCAACAGGTCAGAATTACACCCAAAAATAGTATCTGGACTGCGTAGAGTAGTGGGTACTGGGCACCACAATAAAATATATAAAAAACCTTCAACAGGTCTGCATTACACTGCACATACGGCTGCTCCTCCATCCTCTCCATCATATACATGTTGGAGTTTCAGCGTGTGACAACCTCTTGTTTTTGATAATGTCAGTGCATTTTGAATATTTTTCAATTTGCTCCACACCACTGAATGTACTTTATCTATGATACGCATCTATCTATCTTGACTGCGTAGTGTGGTGGCCCCGGTACACAATTTGGTACCGAGGCCACAATATAATTAAAAAACCCTCCACGGGTCAGAATTCCACCAAAAAAGGGTATGGACTGTGTAGTGTGGTGGCCCCGGTACACAATTTGGTACCGAGGCCACAATATAATTAAAAAACCCTCCACGGGTCAGAATTCCACCAAAAAAGGGTATGGACTGCGTAGTGTGGTGGCCCCGGTACACAATTTGGTACCGAGGCCACAAAATAATTAAAAAATTGGGCATCAACTGTCACCTTTGTTTAATATCTGATACACCTAAATATGGACTGCACAGTGGAGTGGCCCCGGTAGTAAACTTGGTGCCGGGGCCACAATACCTCCTCCAACTTCCAAGTGTAGTGTTTATAAAGACAGACAGCGTCGAAGTGTTATTAGTTGACTTTCTTAACCCTAAAATTGTCCCTGTTGCAAATATTCGTGCAATGGACAGTTACTTTTTTATTGAAAGACTCAAGCTTTCAAGTGTAGTGTTTATAAAATATAAACAACAATACAGTAGTTTTAGAGCACGTCAATACCTCTTGTTTTAAATTATGACAGGGCATTTTACTTTTGGTTTAATTTCTTGAATTTGTTTAAATTTGGTTTTACTTTTTGAACATGGCAAACGACTGTTGATTGGTCATATAATGCAAAAAAAAAAAGTTCCAAGATGGAATTGTCCTTGGGCCCTCACACCCACCCTTATGTTGTTGAAATAGGACATGCACACTTTAACAAACCAATCATTTCAGCGACAGGGCCTACCAAACAACTGTGGCTGAAATGTTTGGTTTGTTTGGGCCCCCACACCAATAAAACAATTCATCTCTCCATGTACAAACTAAACAGGCTCTACTGAGGAAAGATGTGGTCCTCATCCTCAACCTCTGATTCCTCTCCACCTACAGTGTGTACTTCCTCCTCCTCACACATTATCAATTCGTCCCCGCTGGACTCCACAACCACAGTCCCTCTGTACTGTCTGGAGGGCAGTGCTGTACTTCATTGAGGAATTGATTATTCATTTTTATAAACATCATTTTTTCAACGTTGTGAGGAAGCAACCACCTTCGCCGCTCACTGACCAGGTTCCCCGCTGCACTAAAAACTCTTTCCGAGTACACACTGGAGGGGGGACAACTCAGGTAAAATAGAGCCAGTTTGTACAGGGGCTTCCAAACTGCCTTTTGGAGTTCTACCACGTCACTACCTCTAGTTAATTTAGATTGCAAGGCTTGTAAATATAAATACTTTGAAGATAAAAAAAAGCAGGCTGCACAGACTGTGGAGCTAGAAAGTGAAATTAAATGGACCACGTTACTTTGGTGGCTATCTATGCCCCCCCCCCCCCCGCCCCGCCCTACACTTGTAGTTGAATATAAATAAAGCAGCCTGCATAGACTGTAGAACTAGAAATTCAAATATACAAAGAAATGGACAAAGGCAGTTTGGTATCTGTCTGCATCAGATCCCCTCTCCACTAGGAGTAAAACAGAAAACTTTTCAGCCGTTATATAATCTAGAATATAAATAGAAATTGAGAAAGGCAATTTGGTATCTGTCTGCATCATAATCATCAACATCCTCCTCAGCGCCAGCTACATCAATATCCTCCTCCCAGTGTACAACATTCACACCTTCATTAGCCAAATCTGTAACTGGACTGTGGGTGATCCTTCCAGCATATGCAGAGGGCGTGCTGCAAATGTTGGATGGAGTCACCTCTTCCCGTACAGTGATGGGAAGGTCAGGGTTCACAACCAACAACACCCTTGGACTCGCCTTGGGGATTTGTGATGTCATCTGTTTAGAAGGCAGAGTTCTTTGCTGTTTTGTTGTTGTTGCTGACAGCATAACTCTCTTAAATTTTTTGTAGGGGGGGGGGGGGGGGGGGGGGGGGGGGGAGGAGGGCTTAGATCCTTGGGTGAAGCTGGACCACTAGTCATGAACACAGGCCAGGGCCTAAGCCGTTCCTTGCCACTACGTGTCGTAAATGGCATATTGCCAACTTTACGTTTCTCCTCAGATGATTTTAAGTTTCTCTTTTTGCTATTTTTGGAGAACTTGGGCTTTTTAGATTTTACATGCCCTGTACTAGGAGATTGGGCATCGGGCTTGCCAGACGACGTTGATGGCATTTCATCGTCTATGTCATGACTAGTGGCAGCAGCTTCAGCATTAGGAGGAAGTGGGTCTTGATCTTTCCCTACTTTATCCTCCAAATTTTGGTTTTCCATTATATGTAGTACAAGAGAGCGTACCCCTAAGCCACACACACTCGGCAAAGCCTTTAAAAATTATATGCGGCACAGGAGAGTAGCACTGGACTTATACTGCTGAATCAGTGAACTTTGTAATAGCAGTACCACTGGACTTATACACTGCTGAATCAGTGAACCTTGTAATAGCAGTACCACTGGACTTTTACTGCTGAATGTGTGAACTTGGTAATATTGCAGTACCAATGGGCTTATATACTGCTGGATTAGCTTTGCAAATTTGGTTATAATTATTTTATTTTTTATTTTTTTAAAAACTTGGGAATAATGGGGAAATAACTATGCCCTTAGAAGCACAGAGCACAGGACACAGCACCACTGGACTGAACAGGACACAGCACAGGACCCAGCAGCACCACTGACCTCAGAAGGACATAGCACAGGACACAACACCACTGGACTCAGCACAGCACAGCACAGCACAGCACAGCACAGCACAGCACAGCACTGAACAGCACGAGATATAGCAGGACAGAGGACCACCTAACACACCCTCCCTCTACCCTGATCAATGCCCGAGTGAAGATGGCGGCGACTAGCGGGGAATTTATAGGATCCGAGTATCGCGAGATCCGACAACGGGATTATGAGTCAGAGCCTCAGTTTCAGATTTGAATTTGGCGCCAATACCCGGATCTGTCTCGGATCCGACTCGGATCGGCAACGTTCGGGTGGGCTCGGATTTCATAAATCCGAGTGCGCTCATCTCTATTTGCAATAAGACAGTTTGTGAGATTTCATCCCTGCTGGACATTCCATGGTCAACTGTAAATGATATTATTAGAAAGTGGAAGCATTTCATAAACCCGAGTGCGCTCATCTCTAATATATATATATATATATATTATACGCACACATATATATTTATATATATTAAGTAGCTCGGCAGTATATAGAATTTTAGGTGTTAATCTCCAGTAATGCTTTTACTATAGCTTTAAAAAAGAAATAGAGAGAAAAAAAAAAAGTGTTATAAAAGCAATTAATATCCATATTGTGGATAACACTAAGGCTGCTGTGTTATTTTACCAAGGTATACTTTCAAGAACTACTTTCACGTTGAGTTATTAAAGCCCATTATTGAACATATGCCAAAATGGTTGTACCTACCCAGTATCTTTAGAGATATTGCTTGGAAAGATGGAGCTTTTGTGTGGGGATTGCAATCTCCTCAGTAAAAGGAAACTCTCTCTATAGACACCGATTGGGAATTCCCGCATAGATGCAATGCCAGTAATGTAAGACCAAGCATAACGGACATGCTATGCTTCGCCACTGAGCTTTTCGAAACACTTTATATAGTAACCTATTTAGTATGTAGCTTTATTTTTCTTGATAGGATGGGTGCAGGAATACTCAAATTCAGTTTACTTTTAATATAAGATGGAAAAGCTGGAGGAAGACTAAAAAGTGCGTTTTACCTACAAGCTACAATATAAACACTGGTGATTTTCCTTAAACCTGTAATATGCTAAACATTGATGTACATTAAGGACACCATGGCGGGTATTTATGAAGGATCACATTTGCGTTGCTAGCGTAAAAAGCAAATTGCCATTATTTGCATATTTTAAAAAATAAAAAACTACAAGGTTCACTACAATGTGAACCTCAACTGCTTCAACACGGTATACTATTTTCAGCATATTAAAGTCAATATTCAGCTATACTATATAGCCTATCTATTAGCATCAGAATGCTGTTAACACCACACTTCTAAAGCTTATTTTAAAAAAATGTGCGAGCTTAGAAAGTAATGGGAACACCCTGCCTAAGGGGGAAACAAATGATGAATGTAGAACTATTATTATTATTATTATCATTTATTTGTTAGGCGCCACAAGGTTTCCGCAGCGCCGTACATGGTACAAACAGTAGACTATACAGGGTATAACAGTACAGAACAATAAACAAAAGTACCAATACTTCAGAAACTCCAGGCAGGCAGATGCAATAGACACGGAGCAGAAGAACGGGTAAGGAGACAGGAGGGAAGAGGGCCCTGCTCAAGTGAGCTTACATCCTAAGGGAGGGTTAAACAGACCAGGCACAAGAGGAGCCAGTTGAGGGAATGGGAGAGAGGGGAGAATGAGTGGAGGAGATGGGGGTTAAGTGGATGGTTGGTAGGCTTTGAGAAAGAGGTGAGTTTTGAGTGCACGTTTGAAGGAGCACAGAGTAGGAGAGAGGCAGATGGAGCGAGGGAGGTCATTCCAGTGAAGGGGGGGCTGCACGGGAAAAGTCCTGGATTCTGGAATGGGAAAAGGTGATCAGAGTGGAAAAGAGGCGGCGGTCATTGGCCGAGCGCAGGGAGCGAGTGGGAGTGTGAATGGAGAGGAGGTTAGAGATATAAGGGGCAGTAGAGTGGGAGAGAGCCTTGTAAGTGGTGGTGAGGAGTTTGAAAAGAGTTCTGTAGGGGAAGGGGAGCCAGTGTAGGGCAAGGCAGAGAGGGGAGGCAGAGGAGGAGCGGCGTGAGAGGTAGATGAGTCTTGCGGCCACATTGAGTATAGAGCGGAGGGGGGAGAGACGGGGGTGGGGGAGGCCAGTGAGGAGGAGGTTGCAGTAATCCAGGCGGGAGATGATGAGTACGTGTATGATGGTTTTGGTGGCCTCCTGAGAGAGAAAGGGACGGATGCGGGCGATGTTGCGTAGTTGGAAGCGACAGGCTTTGGCAAGAGAATGAATGTGGGGGCAAAAGAGAGAGAGGAGTCAAGGGTGACACCCAAGCAGCGGAGTTGGGTGACAGAGGAGATGGTAGTGTTGATAACGACAATGGAGAGGTCATGGTGGGATGGGAGGCTGGGAGGAGGAAAGACAATGAGTTCAGTTTTGGAAATGTTGATTTTGAGAAAGCGCTCAGACATCCTGGAGGAGATGGCACACCAACATTTTCTTACATTAAAATGTCTCTATTTAAAAACTTTTTTCACAAGGCATAACAAGACATATTGGCAGACTAAGTTGTACATTCATCATTTGTACTATGTAGGGAGACGTTATGGTAATGTGTACCCATTAGGTAGGCATTAAGCTACTCCTATAAGCTAGCTTCCATGGCAAAACAAGGGTCACCAAGGTCTATTGGAACAATTCTAATTTTAAAATGAAAAACAATTGCTACTTTCCTCCTCATTTTAGGCTGTGTGTCGTGTTCCTCTTGTACCTTTGCACGCTGACTTTCAGGTACCAATGGGAAGTTGTAACATTTGTTTACCGAGAACTCCACTGAGGATTTCAAAGATTTTAATCAATTCCGCAAAAAGACTTTGGACGCTTTATAAAAAGGGAAATCGGGGATTGTGGTTTGAGGTGCTGAAAAGAACTAATGAAATAAAAAAAGAGAAAACTCCAGTTTCAATACTCCACAAATGTGACAGCTTGTTTAGTTTAAGAGAGAACACCCTTATGCATGGATGAATAAAGATTTAGGGGCATATTCAATTAGCTTGGTGGACCGCGATTACGCGCTGGAACGGCCAGCAACAGTAATACGCGGTTGCGCAATAAGGCGGATTTAACGTCACACCCCATAGGAATGCGAAGAGAAATCTGCGGTATTGCGGTACTGTATTACTTTGAGCAAAGCGCAATGGTTGGATAATCGCAGACCGCCAAGCTAATTGAAAATATCATCATCATTTATTTATATAGCGCCACTGATTCCGCAGCGCTGTACAGAGAACTCACTTACATCAGTCCCTGTCCCATTGGAGCTTACAGTCTAAATTCCCTAACATACACGCACACGCACACACGCGCACACTCGCACACAGAGAGGGGGAGAGAGAGACTAGGGTCAATTTTGATAGCAGCAAATTAACATATCAGTATGTTTTTGGAGTGTGGGAGGAAACCAGAGCACCCGGAGGAAACCCAGACAAACACGGGGAGAATGTACAAACTCCTCACAGATAAGGCCATGGTTGGGAATCGAACTCATGACCCTAGTGCTGTAAGCCACCGTGCTGCCCACTAAGGATAATGTGCGGCCCTTTTGAAGGTTAGCGGGCCCCTAAGTGGCCCCTGACGTGTAACAGGTTGCCTGCCACCGATCTAAGGAATGGTATGATTGGCAGTATGGGGTCAGCAAGGAATGTTTCTATTATCATGGCAAATTGAACTATGGTCTTCCCTGGATCAACTTTGCTTTTTGGGGATGAACGTTGAAGTTGATGTACATGTGTCTTTTTTTTTAACAGAACAAACTATGTAACTATAAATAGGCACCTATGTGTTTGTAACATAATACAGTCAGTACAGAGTTTCCTTGCTGGAATTCCCTGGCTGATTGTGCAGTAACACAGTCGAGATTTTTCTCTCAAGCCGTCCAGAAATAGGTTATTGTTACAAATAGGAAGGAGAGGAAAAAACAGTAAAGGTGTAAATGTTATCACTTGTCAGCTTAGTGCCTGGCCAGGCAGATAGACAGGAACCAGAGGGGGGAGGAGAGGCTGTACTGTAAAATGCAGCCAGGACCTGAAGACAGGCAGCTGTTCACAGCCAGGGTAAACATATATTATAGTGCACACACATCAAACACAACCTGCTGGGAGACGTTTATGTAAACCGTCCCACAGGTAACTCTGTGGAAAAGGAGGCGTTACCCACAGCACCCAGATTCCAAGGGGAGTATTCTATTACATTGGAGTAACCTGAAAATATTACAAAAATATCTGATATAATGACTATACAATTCTACACTGTATTCTAATATTAAAAAAAACCAACAACAATATTTAGGATTTTTCTTTTTTTAAATGCTTTTTTCTGTGCTTAAAATTGACATGTTAATGGTCATCCTCTGCTCTCTTTGGACAGGATACTTTCCTACAGTTAATGTGAAATGCTGATTTAGGGGTAGATTTATCAAGCCTAAACAGGAAAAGTGGAGGTGTTGCCCCTAGCAACCAATCAGATTCTAGATATAATTTTCTATAATGTGCTAGATAACTAGAACCTGATTGGTTGCTATGGACAACACCTCCACTTTTCCCTTTTCAGAGGGTTCCATAAATCTACCCCTGTATCGGAAATAGAACGGCCAATGTTTTATTGTGGCATTAACAAACTACGCCCACTTTTTACTCATTAGCGTAAGACGCAGAGGTGGAAGAAAAAAATTGCGTATAACAATATATGGAGTACAAACCTAAAGGCAAATTAAAGAGCAAGCTAAACATAGTTACCTGGAAATTCAAAAGACTGGGCCTCACCCATTTGATCACTTTCACCAACTTATCCTTATTTACGAGAAATTCACGAATAACCTAAAATCAGAATTGGCATTTTGAGAAAACGTAATCTGCATTTTAAACACTATATTGACAAAATGGAGACTAATTTTACCTCACGGTATGGAAATCCCTCCCGTTTTTTCGCTTTCCTGCAGGATAAAACACAGACGTTACTAGGAGTGAATGGTACCAAGGACCGATGCGTTTCCTTGGTAACCCGTTACACACATCTTAAGGGTGTATTCCACAGGGCGGTTGTTCTTTTCTTCTTGCGCTTTATGCCAGTCACAGGGGCAGCAGTAGTCATAGTCATGCGGCTCGCAGTACCGCTCACTCCCGCATAACTTGCAGCCAATCCGCTCATGTTCTTTAGAGGAACCTAAACAGGAAATGTGCTACCGTGTAATTAAATGTCATACAAACACCTTCAATTCTAAACGCTAAAACACGAACATTACATGGACACGATTCAGTCTACGGTCATCATAAATGACCTTGAGGGTCATTTACCCATTAAAACCTTGATTTTTCAGTTTTTCTTATTAAAAACACCAAAAAGTATCACTTTTATAGTCATTTTGCTGTATTTCCAAACACAGATATCTGCTATCGCATTCAATCTCTGGGGTAACAAGTCTTTGTACCAGAATCTCCACCTATTGTAACGGTTTAATACAAGCAAAGCATAACTCACAGAACAGATTTCTGGCCAAGAGCAATGGTTCTTATTTCAGGATATAAGTAAATACTTAAGACCATCAAGTAGCAGAAAGGTACACGTCAATATCACCATTACATTTTATTATTTTGTTTTTATGTTATCTTAATTCTTCCTATGTTCTTCCATTGCATTAATTGCCTCCGTGTATTTGATATAACAGTTATGCATATTCTATATATCACCACCTAACTAGACACAATAGAGGGCTGTAAGAAAAGTACAAAAACAAAAGGTTGCAAAACAAAAAACAGAAACATAAGTTATAAGAAGTGCTAGAAGACACATGAAAAGTGGACTTAGCATCTTTGTGCGACGTGTAAGTAATTGTAGCTTGAGACTCAGGGGCGAGATTGACGAACAAGCAGTTTTCAATAGGAGCTAAAACTTTTGCTATGTCAAAGTGTGAGCGTAACGTGAGTTACAGGTAAGTCCCAGGATTAGGGAGCAATCACAGTGGAAGGGTCAAATTTGTTCTGATTTGTCAAAAGTTTTGTGCACAAGCTAATAATCCCCCTCCCCCAAAACTGGATCTACAGTCATGGCCAAAAGTTTTGAGAAAGACACAAGTATTGGTTTTCACAAAGTTTGCTGCTTCAGTGTTTTTAGACCTTCTTGTCAGATGTTGATATGGTACACTGAAGTCAAATTACAAGCATTTCATAAATGTCAAAGGCTTTTATTGACAATTACATTAAGTTTATGCAAAGAGTGCTCCATCATGATGGAAAAGGCATTGTTCATCACCAAACTGTTCTTGGATGGTTGGGAGAAGTTGCTCTTGGTGGATGTTTTGGTACCATTCTTTATTTATGGCTGTGTTCTTAGGCAAAATTGTGAGTGAGCCCATTACCTTGGCTGAGAAGCAACCCCATACATGAATGGTCTCAGGATGCTTTACTGTTGGCATGACACAGGACTGATTGTAGCGCTCACCTTTCCTTCTCCAGACAAGCGTTTTTCCAGATGCCCCAAACAATCTGAAAGAGGATTCATCAGAGAAAATGACTCTACCCCAGTCCTCGGCAGTCCAATCCCTGTACCTTTTGCAGAATATCAGTCTGTCCCTGATGTTTTTCCTGGAGAGAAGTGGCTTCTTTGCTGGCCTTCTTGACACCAGGCCATCCTCCAAAAGTCTTCACCTCTCTGTGCATGCAGATGTACTCACACCTGCCTGCTGCCATTCCTGAGCAAGCTCTGCACTGGTAGTGCCCCGATCCTGCAGCTGAATCAACTTTAGGAGACGGCCCCGCTGCTTGCTGGATGTTCTTGGGTGCCCTGAAGCCTTCTTCACAACTATTGAACCTCTCTTCTTGAAGTTGTTGATAACCCAATAAATGTTTAATTTAGGTGCAATCTTACTAGCAGCAATATCCTTGTCTGTGAAGCCCTTTTTGTGCAAAGCAATGATGACTGCACGTTTCCTTGCAGGTAACCATGGATAAGAGAGGAAGAACAATGATTTCATGCACCACCCTTCTTTCAAAGCTTCCAGTCTGTTATTCTAACTCAATCAGTATGACATGAGTCATCTCCAGCCTTGTCCTCGTCAACACTCTCATCTGTGTTAAGAGAATCACTGACCTAAAGTTCATTGTCATGGCAAAGAGGGACTTTGAAATTAATTGGAATTCATCTGATCACTCTTCATTACATTCTGTAGTATATGCAAATTGCAATCGTAAAAACTGAAGTAGCAGACTATGTGAAAAAATAATATTTGTGTCATTCTCAAAACTTTTGGCCATGACTGTAAATCGAAGGTGTCTATTGCTGCAGAGAACAGGAGATTGGGCTCGTTATCACCTTATACATTAAGTTATTACAGCCGGCAACATTATTATAACAGTGTAAAAATAAAGCATTTTTATGAAGTCATTAAAAAAAACAAAAAAAAAAAAACAAACACCAAACACACATACATTTTTTAACAAATGAAACTGTAAGCCCAATGTACTTTCCCTTCCATTGTGCATGTGTGAGACAGCAAGTGGGCAACTGAAGAGAGGTAATACTTTTACCCCTCTGATAATGCTCATTTTCTGATTCATTCAGACATTAAAGTGATTTTTTTATTTATTGTGGCGAATAAAGAAAATGTAAAAAAAACAAACTAAAAAAAAAAAAAAAAATCACACTCCCTATAATTTCCCACAAAAATTAACTAAAATTAAAGACCAGAGAAATGTTAAAATGCCTGGCTACTTGATAGGTTACATAGAAAAAAATGAATGGAATAAAACCAAAATATATCAAAACTTGTGAAGGAGATACCACCGTTTTATTCATCCATTCATTCTGGACCCCCGGGAGCACTGTACTACAACAACAAAAACATGGCTGCACCGGTGTGCAAATCTGGAAACAAGTTATGGTATAACAAGCGGACATAGCTGAATGTTATAACAAGTGGACATACCTGAATGTTATAACAAGCGGACATACCTGGATGGCAACAGACAGAACAATGAACTGCCTTTTTGGCTGTTTTAGGGGTAACTGTGGGATCATCGAACTGCTTCTTCCACTGGTAAAACCTATAAACAAGCACAAAGACATTTACCATCAAGCATACGAGTCTTTAATATCTCCGCCATGGTTGCCCCATCTGCCCAGCTTCTGCGGTATACATAGCGGGATCACTGCACCAGATTGTATCTATAGCTTTTTATACAAAATATGTTGGTGAAGATTCAACATAGTCTGCTTATATTTATCCAGCATTTCCAAAGTATAACTATATGGGTGAGAGGCAGACTACATCCATTCTGGTTGGTTGTGCTGTACAGGTAGATCTCCATAACTTTCTGCACCAGCAGCAGCAGTGTCTTCCCAATGTCAGGTTAGAAAAACTCCCAGGCGAAGCTGGGAATGTAGACAGGACTGTATAGTAAATCCCTGGCCCCAGAAGAGGCTTTTCAACTTCAATACATCCGGGTACTCAGCTAGAGAGCGGATCTAACCTATCATACAAGTTAGTTGGGGATTTCTATTAGTTGAAAAATCTTTGTGATCTACTATATTTAATCCAGACGTTGGGCATGTCCTTTAAAGGCCTGTGTGCAAGCTCATTACATTTCTTCATAATAATTAGCGATTCCTATCCGAGACTGCCCATCCTTCATTTAGGGATTTAAAAAAAAAGCGCAAATGAACTTGGACGATCAGAACGGACACGTGCACATACTGTAAACTACTGTTACAATAAAAATTAATAATTTTATGATAATGACATATAAAATTACTAAAAGCTTTCAAAGCAATAAAGTCTCTGTTAGGCAGACTGCCAGTGTCTTGCCAGCTGATAAAGGATTTAGCATTTTAAAAATAAAAAAATTGCAATATTTAAAATCACTTATTTTAATTTATAAATTTGACTTTATGCTTTCGTCTATTTTACAACCAACATGATATCATCTAATGTGAAAGTTTCACACGTTACACTAGTAAAAGGATAGCACATGTCCTGGCTTTCGTCCTTTATACTACTGAAAACCTGATAACTATTGGTAATAAACACTTATGGCTGCTTAATTGAAAACTATAGATAGAAAGTTCAAGTTAAGTGGAAACTCTACAGTAAATTACTGAATGCAGGCATTGCAATGACACAAAAGACACAGGACTACAATGGTAAACCATCTAATTGACATAATAAATTACAGCCATTGTTTGAGTATTATGTGCCCTTTAAATGAAGAATAACAGGACGCCGGCCACTGAGGCTAAATTCACTTTTTAATGACTGGAGGTATTTCATACCATCGTTACTAAACCATAGTTTTGCTATGTGTTGGTTAAACTGAATAATTTAAATGTTGCCTTTTTTGTTAGTTTTGTGGAATAAAAACCTCTTTATTCTAGTTATGTGTTGCAACGTTTTAAAAAATATTATTTTTATCATTTATTTTTAACCTGTCTAGTCTCTTATGGGTCTCTCAAATTGTCAACATTGATAGATTCAGTGTGCCCTGGATCTAACAGCAGCTGACATGTCAACCACAAAAAGATGCGGGCAATGCTATTGGCCAGGGAAGACCTCAAACATATCCTGGGTTTCCCTACTCTGGGGGAACTCCCCAATGATGTCATCATTGTGACATCAGAGGATTTCTAGTGCACAATAGGAGAGTGTACACTTGCCCCTTAAGAAGTACATACGACTGTGCCACACATCGGTGTCAGGATGGCTGCCTCCACGTTGTGCTAGTGACAAGTGAACCTTTCAGTGTACATTAACACTACTCAATTCTATATAACCTAAAGCTTCTATATACTAATCTTGACCATTGTTATAGAAAGGTGACCTTTTTACTTTAGAACATTGATAGTAATGTTAATTAACAATATCTTTTTTTCGGCTTTTAATATGCATCTGGTTGTAGCAAAAGGAAGGAATGTGTATGTGTGTTATGGAATTTAGACTGTAAGCTCCAATGGGGCAGGGACTGATGTGAGTGAGTTCTCTGTACAGCGCTGTGGAATTAGTGGCGCTATATAAATAAATGGTGATGATGATGATGTGTGACATAAACCACTAGGCAGCCTATAAATGTGTTAGGAACTAGTGACATCACTAAGGCACATCCTGACTAATATTCATGAGCTCCTGGGTCCTAGTGCATGGCTGGGCTATATTCTCATAAACATTACTTTAGTCCACAAAACAGATGAGAGTAAGTGACAGTTCCACTTTAAAGACAGATAAGCCGTGTTATGTAAAGCCGCCCGGGTTGAAGGTAGTGTTATGAAGAAGCAGGATCTAAATTGCTCCACTGCTCTGGAAGAGGTCATGAGACGTTTGGAAGAGAGAGAAACGATCAGACTCCAGATAGTCTTTATCTTACCTCTGCAGCACACTCTCTCCGTTAAGGGATTTGATGAACTTCATGGCCAGTTCTCTTCCGACGCCAGGCAATCCCTTCATTTAGGAAAATAAATACAATGCGTATAAACATTTGTAATCAGCGATTAATAACAAAGCAACAAGAAAGTACAACACTGGCCCCTCTTCCCTCCATTAAACCATAACCGGGTCAGCCAATAGTTTCCGCATTACTATGTCACAGAAATTAAGCAGGGTACACACCTATGCAATACTGTGCAGATAGCACGATTCACAACCGTTCAGTCAGATATTGCAAGAGTGTGTCCACTCCCACAATCATGTTTTATCACACAAAAACAAATCGCATCGGTTGATTTGGTTTTATAAACTTCCTAAAAATTGCAATCAACGATGGAACGATGTCAGGCAAAGGTGGAAGTGTGTACGCAGTCACGGCAGATATCTGCAGAGTGTATGATCTTTTCAGCCGATGGCCTTATCTGTGAAGATTTTTTTATGTTCTCCCCGTGTTTGCGTGGGTTTCCTCCGGGTGCTCCGGTTACCTGCCACACTCCAAAAACATACTGGTAGGTTAATTGGCTGCTAACAAATTAACCCTAGTCTGTGTCTCTGTTTGTTAGGAAATTTAGACTGTAAGCTCCAATGGGGCAGGGACTGATGTGAGTGAGTTCTCTGTACAGCGCTGTGGAATTAGCGGCACTATATAAATAAATGGTGATGATGATGGTTATGAGAGATGAATATCACAGATCTGAAGGTAAATTGTGTAGCTGTGTACGTATGAATCGACATGCACATCGGGACTTTCAATCGTTGGTGAAATCGTTACAGGAATCGCATCTTATGTAAGATTGCATAGGTGTGTACCCAGCTTTACAGCAGAGCCATACCTCCCAACTATTTGCATTTATTTTTATGGGACAGTACCGAAACAAGTGCCTCGAACATAGCTTGGAAATAAATGGGCGAGGATTCCTACAAAAGCCTATGTTTTGGGATGATCTGGGAGTGGTTAGAGGTAATAGGTTGGGGTTTATTTTGCCCCTATTCATGGTGTATCAATGTTTGGAGGTATGACTTCCCTAATAACAGATTAAAAATAAAGCTCTCCTCAGCCACTATGACTTTCTGGACAATAATTACATTGCTTTTAAAGGGCTTGTTTACTCAGACAACTGTAATGCACCTTCACACACTACATACAATTTCTAACTCTTTGGCTTCCTTCTCTATTCTTGTTACCAAAAGCTTTATATCAGCCAGTTACAGATTATCTTTGTTGCCCTTGGATATGACACAGATCAGCTATGCCCTGTGCGATGGACATATTTGTATAGATAATATTAGTGCCTTGATCAAAATCAAGTTAAGGCAACCAAAAAGATAATTATTTTAAGTAAAAATTGGAAGTGAGGCATGGAGGCCCATAAACTTGGAAGGGAAGCCATTAGACTTTTATTTGATGATTTAAAACACAGCAATGTGGATTTGAGTTTAGCAGCCCCTCTACCTATGATTGTTAATGCCCGACATCCAACAAGCTACAACCCATGACTTAAAATTGCTCATATCAGTCATATAGTTACCCTTACAAGTTGCAGCGACATCACTGGTCATAAAATTATATTTAAATCGAGTAGACTGTACAGAGCATGACTATTACCTAGCGGACTACAAGCCAATCACTGAGATCTACATTTACATTATAGGATTCGGAGCAATATAGTTGCTCTTTTAAGTGAACATGTTAGTTCTGTGACAAGTCCTCTTGTTATGTACTGGCTGGGCAATACCTGTTGCAAACAAAAATTAAATAATTTCACTTTCCTGGTCCGCTCAGAAGAGGGACAGACGGCAATTAGTATATTACTGTTCCTCCTTCCAACACCCGCTGCTCCACACCAGCGTTATACACTGGTGGAGAATACCGATATGGAGCAGAGGGGCAGCAGTGGCTGCAATTTGCATACAGGTCAGGCTGTTTAACAACTTAGTCAGGTTAATTAGCATACTAAGTGCCAGAGCCACAGAGTCTTTCCAGGACAAGACATGCTTAAAGTTGAGCCTGTATTTAATAAAAAAAAAAAAGACCAATCACAGAGATACAAACACATGGGTCAGTGCTGGCAAGGTAAGTTAGCAAGCTAAAAATTAAAAACAGGTTTCTGCAAAGTATTCAATGTAATAAATGAGCAAAAAAAATTGATTTTCCTGTTGTTATTCCTGAACATTACACAAACTTCAAGCAAAACAACTCTGCAGCCTCTCGGCCTTACTTGCTCTTTAATTTCAGCAATACTGCATTCCCGTCACACACAGAATAGGAGTAAATAGGAATGTCTCTGCAACCATTTCAGTCTGCAGCAATTACTGAACAGAAGAGAATGCTGATTGCGATTCTTTCAGATAATGGAAATATCAGGCTCGGTAGTTAAATGCTAAGCAGTCCAGGCCAGGATTGTTGTGATAGCTATGACAATAAGAGCCACACAATGCTAAATTACGCTGTGTGTATGGCGCTATAACAACATCATTATCTTCTTAAAGACGACCAAACTGGAGGCAGAAGCCTGCAACTATAGGTGTCATATCGCTGCCAGTGTTGCTGTGGAAGAGAGATCATACACAATAACTAATAAACTAGTATGCAAAAGTGGTTTGTGACTAATGCCCTGTGCACATATATATTCATTCAATTTCTCCTGCATTTTTTTTTTGACAAGTGAAAGGAGGGGAGACTGGACCTCACAGAGACTAATGACGGAGAGATGCTGTTGCAGTGTACAAAGACCGCGGGGTAAATATATCAAACGGAGGGTTTAAAAAGTGGAGATGTTGCCTATAGCAACCAATCAGATTCTAGCTGTCCTTTATCAGTTGGAGTACCACAAGGCTCAGTGCTAGGTCCTCTGCTGTTCTCTATCTATACCGCTTCTTTTGGAAATCTAATAAGTTCCTTTGGATTTCAGTATCATCTCTATGCGGATGATACCCAAATCTATCTATCCTCTCCTGATCTCTCAACATCTGTGTTGTCCCGTGTAACTGACTGTCTTTCTGCCATTTCATCTTGGATGTCCTCTCGCCAACTCAAACTTAATTTTTCTAAAACAGAGTTAATAATATTCCCACCCACCAACAAGAGCATACCTGACATTTCTATATCTCTGTTGATAACATGACCATAAATCCCACCCCACAAGCTCGCTGCCTAGGTGTAATCCTTGACTCACACCTATCCTTTGTTCCCCACATTGACTCTATATCTAAATCATGTTCTTTAGATGTATGCAACATTTCCAGAATTCGCACATATCTCACGTAAGACACTGCAAAAACCTTAATTCATGCACTTATCTCCCGCATTGACTATTGCAATTCCCTCCTTACTGGTCTTCCCCAAAACAGACTCAAACCCCTACAATCTATTTGCACGCTGCGGCAAGACTGATTTTCCTTGCAAATCGTTACTCCTCTGTTGAATCACTCTGCATGTCTCTAACACTGGTTGCCTGTTTTCTACTGAATCCAATATAAAATACTTTTACTAACCTACAAGGCCATCAACAAAGCTGCACCAACATACATCTCCTTTCTTGTCTCAAAATATCTCCCAACTCGGCAACTCCATTCTGCACAAGATCTGCGTCTCTCATCCACCCTCATCCTCCCATTCCAGTTTACAGGAATTTTTTTCAGGCTGCACCCTCTCTATGGAAATTCCCTCCCTCGCACAATAAGACTCTCCTCTGGTCTACAAACTTTCAAGCATTCTCTGAAAACCCACCTCTTCAGACAAGCTTATAATATTCCTCAACCACCCTCTTAACCTCACTACCTTATCCTATTACCACCCATTACACAATTTCACACAAGACAACTACCCCCTGATCAACATTGTTGTGTGACGGGGTCATTTAGCTTATGAGTCACTTTTACCTTTGCAGCCTGGCTGGGCAGAAATGCAAAATGCAGACTTAGCCTTAGCCTCATGTGTCAAACTCTCATTGTCCCATAGATTGTAAGCTTGCAAGCAGGGCCTTCTCACCTCTTTGTCTGTTTTACACAGTTTGTTTATTAGTTTACCCCCAATTATAAAGCGCTACGGAATATGTTGGCGCTATATAAATAAATGATGATGATAGACTGTACTAAATAACTATAGGCAACATATCCACTTTTTAAACGCGCCAGTAACTCTCAGCTTGATACATTTACCCCCTGTGTGTACAAGGCTGTGAACAGTCACAAGCGAGTACCAAAAGGAAAGTTAAGGGTTCCGTTCTATTACCGGTGGGCCTAGGTATTATATATAGTGAGCAGCAGATCAGAGTTTGGTACGATGAGCCCAAACATACAAGGATTGGTCAATTTGGTTGAATAGACAAAACGAGAATCCCACGCAACAGTGAATGAAGCTTTTTGGTCCCCCCATGCAGCTATGGAACAAGGGATCTCTAAATAGGGAGCAAGGGCTGTTTAAAAACATAAATACTGAAATATTATTATTGTCACAATGAAACTGGTTACCTGCCCTAGCAGTATGTCACCCTGACACAATATATTGTAATCATACAGCACAAGAATTCTGTATCTCTCACATATACAATGGAGTCATTTATAAATAGAGGACAAACCCATGTGTTGCCTATTTCTGCATGGAAACGGGACAGTGTAAGAGGAACACACCCTCATTAAGCTTTTTGATGTTCCTGGGCACAGATAATATGTAGTAATTGACTCTACAAAGCAATTTCATTGGGATTCCACATTAACAGATAGGAAGTGCTTCCCTAGGTAATTAACACTTGAGACCTCTCTGGTATGAAGGTGTTGCCCATTTAGCACAGGTATGAGAGGCTGTAGCTAATTGGGGCCAGATGTCATCAAAGCCTGTAATACTCATCTGCATTATATGGGCAAAAACTGGTATAACAGACACGTTTATGCCTCGTCTGGCACAGAACCCACAGTCTCTTCTCATAGAAACAATGAATTTGACAGTAGATAAGAACCACTTGGCCCATCTAGTCTACCCATTCTTAACCCATGGTAACTTCAAACCCTATTTGAACCTTAGTTCTTTGTAAGGATATCCTTATGTCTATCCCAAGCATGTTTAAATTGCTCTAAAGTATTAGCCTCTACCACCTCTGATGGGAGGCTATTCCACTTATCCACTACCCTTTCTCATCTGAATCCTACTGGGCAGCAGGAGAACTGGCACATACATGACTTAAAATTCCTTTTACAGTTGTTCCAACTCGTTGGGTAAGCCTCCTCCCAAAATTTGGTATAATTTCCAAGTCTTCTCTTAAATAACAGATTTAAAACAAGCATAATTATATAAACACAAGAACATAATTTAAGACTAAATTTGAGAAGTCCTGCTCTCCAGAGCTTACAATCTAAAAGAAAGACAGGGTAAGTAAAACAAAAAGGTACATTCATCATCATCAACATTTATTTATATAGCGCCAGCAAATTCTGTAGCGCTTTACAATTGATATTGCATGTTATAGACACAGCCATGCTAATGGGTATAAATTATACATTAATTATAATTCACAATAAGATAGCAAATCACCAAGGATTTCTGTGACCCTTTAAAGGCGCTAGGCCAAGTACTTTTACACAGGTGACGCCTATACGATGCGACTTGTAATATCTGCAATGCTTTACTTTTGGGATAGCAATCCCAATTTTAGGATCTGCAATTGCTCTCTCTGTAGCTGTTCTGACCTTTCATTGTGCCGCATAAGAGTAGTTACCGGTCATCACAAATGAAATCATAGTTGGCGGCACTGTACAAATGGAACATAGTTATCACCAATGAGGCCTAGTTGCTGCACAAGGTTCTTGAAAAGACAGAGGGGTAAGTTATCATTTATTTAGTACATTCTACAAAATGACAGCTAGAATCTGATTGGTTGCTATAGGCAACATCTCCACTTTTTCAAACCCGCAGCTTGATAAATTTACCCCAGAGTGTACCTACACATATAGCCGGATCAAATAAATAATGGGGGAAATCATTTAAGGAACACTGAACGGAAAATAAAAGTTGTCTTGAATGTGAAGGTCACAAATAGCTCTTATATATACATACCCCTGGCTACACAAGCAAATATCACCAGCACCATGCAAATATCTCTGTTCCACTGCACGCAAGGCCCTCAAAATAAGCTAAATCAATAGCATCACTATTAGGAATTGGCAAAAGTGGAAAGATGACAGTGATCACTCATTTATGGGGAATCATCTTACAACAACACTAACAGATACCAGAGGCGATCTGGCTCAGAGTGACTGGATCTCATCAAATATACTGATGCTGGCACTCAGGTTGAAAGCGGGATCAACCCATGTGCGGCCAATCTCAAACGGCAACGCCACCCAAACAATTTCACCCAGCATTCAGCTCTCGCAACTAGCAGACCTGTGTCAGAAACCCTTACAGAATGCGAGCACTCACTGCAGTCTTCATCGTAAGCAGTGACTGTGTTAGAAACAAATGCTGAATTCATTTCAATAGTTCCAAAGTGTCAATGCCAGGACAAGCAAATAGACCTGCACAGGCTTATATATGCTGTGTGTAATTTATATATTACACACATATACTATATGGACAAAAGAATTCGGACGCATGACCATTACACCAACAGGGACTGTAATGACATTGTATTCAAATACATATACAGGGTGATTCAAAAGTCGCAGTACACCCTTTTATTTCAAAAACTCTACAGGAAATTGGGAAACCTGAATACTCCAGTAAGGTATGGGTGACGTGGTCTATCTTTTACGGTATGTACCAAACATGGGCACCATCTTGAAATCGGCCCAATTCCTGTAGAGTTTTTTAAATAAAAGGGTGTACTGCGACTTTTGAATTACCCTGTACTTTAATACAGAGTTCGTCCCCCATTTTGCAGTGATGACAGCTTCCACTTTCCACAAGATGTTGGAGTGTTTCTGTGGGAATTTGTGCTCATTCATTCTGTAGAGCATTTATGAGGTCTGGCACTGATGTTGGACAAGAAGGCCTGGATCGCAATCTCTGTTCATTTCTGTGTCGGCCAGTCAAGCTCTTCCACACCAAACTCATCAAATCATGTATTTGTAGTCCTTGCTTTGTGCACTGGGGCACAGTCATGTTGGAATAAAAAAGGGTCTTCCCCAAACTGTTGTCACAAAGTTGGAAGTATAGCATTATCCAAAATGACTTGGTATGCTGAAGTATTAAGATCGCCCTTCACTGGAGATAAGGGGCCTATCCCAAACCCTGAAAAACAGCCCTATACCATTATCACTACTCTACCAAACTTCACAGTTGGCGTAATACAGTCAGGCAGGTAACGTTCTTCCGGCATCCGTCAAACCCAGACTCGCCCATTTGACTGCCAGAGAAGTGTCACTCCACAGAACATGACTCCACAGAACAGATTTCCACTAGTCCACAGTCCAGTGTGGGTTTACTTTACACCACTCCATCGGATTCTTGGCATTGGTCTTAGTGATGTGAGGCTTGTATGCAGCTGCTCAGGCATGGAAACCCCCCATTAAGCTCCTGCCGCACAGTTTTTGTGTTTACATTAATGCCAGTGAAATCAACAGAGCTTGGTGACTCATACGCACGTTTTGAGAAACGGCATGTTCCTAAATGCTTCCACTTTCTAATAATATCATTTACAGTTGACCATGGAATGTCCAGCAGGGATGAAATCTCACAAACTGTCTTATTGCAAATAGAGATGAGCGCACTCGGATTTATGAAATCTGAGCCCACCCGAACGTTGCCGATCCGAGTCGGATCCGAGACAGATCCGGGTATTGGCGCCAAATTCAAATCTGAAACTGAGGCTCTGACTCATAATCCCGTTGTCGGATCTCGCGATACTCGGATCCTATAAATTCACCGCTAGTCGCCGCCATCTTCACTCGGGCATTGATCAGGGTAGAGGGAGGGTGTGTTAGGTGGTCCTTTGTCCTGCTATATCTCGTGCTGTTCAGTTCAGTTCTGTGCTGTGCTCAGTCCAGTGGTGCTGTGTCCTGTGCTCTGTCCTTCTGAGGTCAGTGGTGCTGCTGGGTCCTGTGCTGTGTCCTGTTCAGTCCAGTGGTGCTGTGTCCTGTGCTCTGTGCTTCTAAGGGCATAGTTATTTCCCCATTATTCCCAAGTTTTTAAAAAATAAAAAAAAAGTTATAAAAAATAAAAAATAAAAAAAATAATTATAACCAAATTTGCAAAACAAATCCAGCAGTATAAGCCCATTGGTACTGCAATATTACCAAGTTCACACATTCAGCAGTATCTTGTGCTACATATAATGGAGACCAAAAATTTGGAGGATAAAGTAGGGAAAGATCAAGACCCACTTCCTCCTAATGCTGAAGCTGCTGCCACTAGTCATGACATAGACGATGAAATGCCATCAACGTCGTCTTCCAAGCCCGATGCCCAATCTCCTAGTACAGGGCATGCAAAATCCAAAAAGCCCAAGTTCTCAAAAAATAGCAAAAAGAGAAACTTAAAATCAGCTGAGGAGAAACGTAAAGTTGGCAATATGCCATTTACGACACGTAGTGGCAAGGAATGGCTTAGGCCCTGGCCCGTGTTCATGACTAGTGGTCCAGCTTCACCCACGGATCTAAGCCCTCCTCCTCCCCCCCCTACAAAAAAATGAAGAGAGTTATGCTGTCAGCAACAACAACAAAACAGCAAAGAACTCTGCCTTCTAAACAGATTACATCCAAGGGTGTTGTTGGTTGTGAACCCTGACCTTCCCATCACTGCACGGGAAGAGGTGACTCCATCCAGCATTTGCAGCACGCCCTCTGCATATGCTGGAAGGATCACCCATAGTCCAGTTACAGATCTGGCTAATGAAGGTGTGAATGTTGTACACCGGGAGGAGGATATTGATGTAGCTGGCGCTGAGGAGGATGTTGATGATTATGATGCAGACAGATACCAAATTGCCTTTCTCAATTTCTATTTATATTCTAGATTATATAATGGCTGAATAGTTTTCTGTTTTACTCCTAGTGGAGAGGGGATCTGATGCAGACAGATACTAAACTGCCTTTGTCCATTTCTTTGTATATTTGAATTTCTAGTTCTACAGTCTATGCAGGCTGCTTTATTTATATTCAACTACAAGTGTAGGGCGGGGGGGCATAGATAGCCACCAAAGTAACGTGGTCCATTTAATTACACTTTCTAGCTCCACAGTCTGTGCAGCCTGCTTTTTTTTATCTTCAAAGTATTTATATTTACAAGCCTTGCAATCTAAATTAACTAGAGGTAGTGACATGGTAGAACTCCAAAAGGCAGTTTGGAAGCCCCTGTACAAACTGGCTCTATTTTTTAACTGCGTTGTCCCCCCTCCAGTGTGTACTCGGAAAGAGTTTTTAGTGCAGCTGGGAACCTGGTCAGTGAGTGGCGAAGAAGGTTGCTTCCTCACAACGTTGAAAAAATGATGTTTATAAAAATGAATAATCAATTCCTCAATGAAGTACAGCACTGCCCTCCAGACAGTACAGAGGGACCTGTGGTTGTGGAGTCCAGCGGGGACGAATTGATAATGTATGAGGAGGAGGAAGTACACACTGTAGGGGGAGAGGAATCAGAGGTTGAGGATGAGGACGACATCTTTCCTCAGTAGAGCCTGTTTAGTTTGTACAGGGAGAGATGAATTGTTTTATTGGTGTGGGGGCCCAAACAAACCAATCATTTCAGCCAAAGTTGTTTGGTAGGCCCTGTCGCTGAAATGATTGGTTTGTTAAAGTGTGCATGTCCTATTTCAACAACATAAGGGTGGGTGGGAGGGCCCAAGGACAATTCCATCTTGGAACTTTTTTTTTGCATAATATGACCAATCAACAGTCGTTTGCCATGTTCAAAAAGTAAAACCAAATTTAAACAAATTCAGGAAATTAAACCAAAAGTAAAATGCCCTGTCATAATTTAAAACAAGAGGGATTGACGTGCTCTAGAACTACTGTATTGTTGTTTATATTTTATAAACACTACACTTGAAAGCTTGAGTCTTTCAATGAAAAAGTAACTCTCCATTGCATGAATATTTGCAACAGGGACAATTTTAGGGTTAAGAAAGTCAACTAATAACACTTCGACGCTGTCTGTCTTTATAAACACTACACTTGGAAGTTGGAGGAGGTATTGTGGCCCCGGCACCAAATTTACTACCGGGGCCACTCCACTGTGCAGTCCATATTTAGGTGTATCAGATATTAAACAACGGTGACAGTTGATGCCCAATTTTTTAATTATATTGTTGGCGCTGTAAAAAATTGTGTTTCGGGCACACCACACTACGCAGTCCATACCCTTTTTTGGTGGAATTCTGACCCGTGGAGGGTTTTTTAATTATATTGTGGCCTCGGTACCAAATTGTGTACCGGGGCCACCACACTACGCAGTCAAGATAGATAGATGCGCATCATAGATAAAGTACATTCAGTGTTGTGGGGCAAATTGAAAAATATTCAAAATGCACTGACATTATCAAAAACAAGAGGTTTTCACACGCTGAAACTCCAACATGTATATGATGGAGAGGATGGAGGAGCAGCCGTATGTGCAGTGTAATGCAGACCTGTTGAAGGTTTTTTATATATTTTATTGTGGTGCCCAGTGCCCACTACTCTACGCAGTCCAGATACTATTTTTGGGTGTAATTCTGTCCTGTTGAAGGTTTTCTATATATTATATTGTGGTGGCCAGTGGCCAGTCCTCTACGCAGTCCAGATACTATTTTTGGGTGTAATTCAGACCTGTTGAAGGTTTTCTATATATTTTTTATAGCAGTGCCCAGTGCCCACTACTCTACACAGTCCAGATACTATTTTTGGGTGTAATTCAGACCTGTTGAAGGTTTTCTATATATTTTTTATAGCAGTGCCCAGTGCCCACTACTCTACGCAGTCCAGATACTATTTTTGGGTGTAATTCTGACCTGTTGAAGATTTTCTATATATTTTTTATTGTGGTGCCCAGTGCCCACTACTCTACGCAGTCCAGATACTATTTTTGGGTGTAATTCTGACCTGTTGAAGATTTTCTATATATTTTTTATTGTGGTGCCCAGTGCCCACTACTCTACGCAGTCCAGATACTATTTTTGGGTGTAATTCAGACCTGTTGAAGGTTTTCTATATATTTTATTGTGGTGCCCAGTGCCCACTACTCTACGCAGTCCAGATACTATTTTTGGGTGTAATTCAGACCTGTTGAAGGTTTTCTATATATTATATTGTGGTGGCCAGTGGCCAGTCCTCTACGCAGTCCAGATACTATTTTTGGGTGTAATGCAGACCTGTTGAAGGTTTACTATATATTATATTGTGGTGGCCAGTGCCCACTACTCTACGCAGTCCAGATACTATTTTTGGGTGTAATGCAGACCTGTTGAAGGTTTACTATATATTATATTGTGGTGCCCAGTGCCCACTACTCTACGCAGTCCAGATACTATTTTTGGGTGTAATTCAGACCAGTTGATGGGTTTTTAATTGTATTGTGGGGAACACTCCTCTACGCAGTCCAGAAAGATACCTCGTTGCAACGTTTTGTACTAAAAAAAAAATTATTGTGAGGTGTTAGGTGTTCAGAATAGCCTTTAAATTAGTGGAAATTATTGTTATTGAATGTTATTGAGGTTAATAATAGCGTAGGAGTGAAAATAAGCCCAAAAACTTGATTTTTACACTTTTTAGTTTTTTAAAAAAAAAAAATCCGAATCCAAAGCCTTAAATCCGAACCAAAACGTTTCGGCAGGTGTTTTGCAAAACAAATCCGAACCCAAAACATCGAGAAAATCCGGATCCAAAACACAAAACACGAGACCTCAAAAGTCGTCGGTGCACATCCCTAATTGCAAAGGTGGCATCCTATCACAGTACCACGCTTGAAGTTACTGAGCTCTTCAGAACAATTAATTTTGTACCTTAAACGTATGTAAATGGTGGCTGCATGGCTAGGTGCTGGATTTTACACACCTCTGGCAACAGGCTCAATTCAATAATTAACAGGTGTGGCCAAATACTACTATAAAATAAATTTTTATATATATTATATATATTATATATATATATAAAAAAAAAAACAATCTGTAATAATGGTTATCGCAATACCTGAAAATGTGCAGGGGAGAATATAGCGATGCACGAGGCTCCAGTATGTGTTTGTTTGAATCACAATCTTCTGAACGTACAGTACTGAGCTACATATTAGAGCTTTATAAATGAAAGATAATAACTATCTGCAGAACTCCAACTCCCACCATCAACATCCAGTGTAGATGGAGGCTCAGAGTAGTAAAGACGGCAGCTGGATAGTGGGGAGCGGAACCATCTCCGATCAGAGCATTAGGCAGTCAGTTCACAATGTGCTCTCCCTTCACATTCCCTTTTTATGATCATTACTATTAGTATGTATGTATACAGTAGATAAAATACACTCACTTTGGGGATATAATCACAGCCAAGCAGGATTGCCAGACCAACCAGCGACTCTCTTTCCAACCCCAGCTTATCCTTAATGGTGGACATTTCATAGCGGTCTACATGAGGGTCCTGCAATAATACAAGCAGAGACAAATAACAATAACAATAATAATAATAATAATAATAATAATAATAAATAAAAATTCTTGTGCTTGAAATCAATGAAAATAAATAAATAATTGTAGCAATCTGCTATGCAAACCACTTTGTGCTTCCCTTTAAGTGTCAAGTTCAGCAAAACATTCATGTAAATATATACACAAAAACTAAGGAAGCTTCTATAGCGATCTGAGCTACAGGACTAGTTTATCATAGCTGGAAAAATCAGATCTCCTCGTATACTGCCCAAGCAACAGCGTCACCTAGAGGAGAAGAGAGGAGTTGCAATGTCACTTGGGAAACTATAGTCAAGTGGTTTGGTACAGTACTGAGAAATTCAAATGCAGAATTGTCCATATTAACCAGTTTTCATATAAGACCTTACAATAAGATAAATATATTAATGATTTCAATAAGGTTCACGAGAGGGAGTATGTTAAGGAGAATTCCCTTCTCCAACAACCAATACTGCAGCCGCCATTGATATTATAGCACTCCTGTTGCCTATACACATGGAGGACACCACTTTGGGAACATTCATAGGAATGTGGGCTCCCAATTCATAGGGAAGGAATCAATTTAGTGGTCAATTCTATTTTATTTATTACTTAGATTATTCAATAAATTATGTAGATTAACGCAGGGGAGATTACAATATTCCTCTTCTGTGATGCTCTCCCCATAGGATGGAATGACGAATTTCATTTTCAGTTAAGCTTTTCGAAGTTGGATACATGTGCCTAATGCAGGAGATATCTCATGCTAGGTTTTCTTAAATAGTCAATTTACTTGAAAATGCCTAAACCAATGCGGAAAATGTCCCATAAATGTTATAACTTTACTAAGTGAGTTAGTGCTGCCATCTAGTGTATAAAAGACAGATACTTTTTATTCACAGGATGGGTACGATTGTTGTTGCAGTGCTACCATATCTGACACGTGTTCTGTGACAAATTTATTTAAAAAAATAATAAAATAAGAGCCAGAGAGCGAGACGGACAGAGGCCGACAGAGGCGAGCACGCCAGTTGCGAGTACAGACAGGGGCGCACAGAGAGACAGACAGGGGCGCACAGAGAGACAGACAGGGGCGCACAGAGAGACAGACAGGGGCGCACAGAGAAACAAAAATCCACGTCTCATACCTTCACGTTCATGGTGAAGTTCCTGTAAACAGTTTGAGCTCCATAAAGAAAGACGTCCCCATCATTGGTAATGCATCCATCTACATAGCCCATTGCATTGAGATATGCGCACATTGCTTCAGCTTCCCCAGCAGCTTCAACCCACGGCACACCCAAGCAGTCCAACATGCGGAGACACTGTGCAAAGACACGGCAGTGAGCAATCATTCTTAATGATGAATTAAACCACAGTTTATTTCCTTCTCAGTGAATCCAACAGGACAAATAGGCAGAATGTCCCTGTGTAAGCACATGTTGGATAACTTCCACTCAGTAAATTAAAGTAAAGGGGTTTTCAACATTTGGGGTTGTGACGTTTCCACTACTTTTCTACCAGACTAATAGGTATCCCTCCATTGCTGTCTGCAAGATGTAGCTGTCCCCACTTGTACATGGACGGCTGCTGGACAGCTCTCCTAAATCCCCCAGGTCCGACATAGTGCTCATAATAGAAGGAGGTTCCTGACTGGATGAGCATTATGTTTGTCCAATCAGGAAGCACCTAATATTATTACTATGTTGACGGACCTGGAGAATTTCAGAAAGCAATTATAAGCTAGGCAGCTGCAGAGAAGTACAAAATATAGGTATTGCATTGGCCGGGGTGTAGTCATTCTGGCGACAGTGAGTATGTCAATACTTAAACTGTCAACATCAAAATTGTGACAGTGTAAATATCTACATATTCATTATATTGACATGTTTAAAATGGTGACAATGTGATGGCTCCATAGTACTAATGTCAACAGTCACAATGTCGACATACAAAGGCCAATGCCAGCTGCAGCCGGGATTGCCCTTTAGAGCCGGCAGGTCCAGCACAAAGTAGCAAATATTACCAACAACAACAAAAACACCCACAAATATTTAACCCTAATGCTGCCGGCACAATACAGCACATGATCTGCCCAGCAAACAGATTAACTGTAGGCTGGTACTAGCAAAATCGGTGGTGGGGGGGGGGGGGGTTCTATGGAGATGGACACGACAAAAAGAGTGGGGTCCCCCGTGATTTTACTAGGACCAGCACTACAAGCACCTGCATGCCCAAACTGTTAATGGCAGCCTGGGCTTGTTGGGACTTGTAGTGCACCAAGGCAAAATGGTGTCTTTGATATAAAATCATTTTAAAGTACGGAGCTTTTCGGGTTTTTTTGCGGGCCCCATCTCCCTGGGGAATCCAGCCCCGTTCTGACCAGCTTGGAGCTGGCTGTCACTGACTGTCGTTTTTAAAAAATACTTTATCTATTTACTGTACTTTGCCAACTGGTACACGGACTGCATTACCCTTTGTATGTGGACATTGTGATTGTCAACATTACTAATGTCACAATGTCACAATTCTAAACTTGTCGGCAGTATAAGTGTAGACATATTCACCATTGCCATATCGTACCCAACCCCGTTGGTCGATGGACTTCTGGGGGCCAACGGTTACTTGTCAGACTCTGTATTGCTCCCTACAAATAAATGTCTCCTTAGTCAAACAAGGGATTATCTCATTTTCTTTATCAATGGCAGTAATGAGTATCCCCCTCTATCATCTACAAGCCCCAAAGAAGTCACCAGCATAAAATGTTAAGGTTACTGTGAAATCTACATAGCACTGTTCTATTGATGTCTATGGCTCCTACATCAGAAAAAAACATTCCTTGTTCATTAAGAAAAGCAAATTAATATATTATATATATATTTATCTCCTATTATTATCATCATCACCACCTACCTCCTTCAAAACAGACTTGAAGTAGGAGCGTCCAGGCCTGGCTGGGGCTGGCTTATTGGATGCACCGTACCTCATCTCATTCCTCCTGTTCATTGTGTCAGCTTTAACCTTTGGGGCTTCTCCCTCAGATACAAAGACCAGCTTTACTTCCATAAGACTCAGCGAGGACACCCGGAAAAAGAGGTTCCTTGGGAACACACAGTGGAAATACTTGCATTAAAGTATGCTTGCAATATGTGCAAGAAAATACTCAGATGCTTTTAGAACATCAAACAAGAACATGTTTTGGTTATTGCAGAATTGTTGCCATTATATTTGCCATTTCCTCCACACGATCAACTAGGAATATATATACTCCTAACATGCCCCCTTCACACAAGCTGGAGCCCGTGGCTGTAGCAGCTTTACCTGGGGCTCCTCCGCTTCTGTAAAAGCTCCGACAGTAAAAAAAGGAAGGAAAAGGTGGAGGTATGTGAGAAAGCAAGGACCAATCACAAGCTGCAATCAAGAAACTGTGAGTTGTGATTGGTCCTCCTGCCCACACGCTGCTGCCATTTAAACCTGGTGAGCTTTATTGAGATGCTAGTTCTGTATTAAGAAACCGACAGAACCAAGAAAAAATGGATCCACGTAGCAGCCGTCAGGGCTTCGATTATGGGGTGAGAGTACTTATGGAAAATATATTACTAGGTGGAAGTGCAACTTATAAGCTACAGTAGCATTAACTAACTTTCTTAATACACAACTAGAATACCTGCCTGATTTCTTTCTCCCTGATTTTAATAGAAGAGTCACTGGCATTAGATGTCTTAAACACGCATTACTGTGACCAATAGCAAGATATTTGACATTGTCAAAATATGCTATAAATAAAATAATGTGACAAATAAAATTCAGTGTGGAAGCACACTTGCACATAGTAATACCTATTATGTCATCATTTGGTAGCATTTGTATTGTTATATGGGGGGTGTTAAACATTAGGCATTGACTGGTGAAGTGTGTATATAAAAATGAAATGGGAAGGAACTGGAGTGGCTATAGAGGGAACAGAGTCGAAACCAGTGTGTTACTTCTGGGGACTGTTCCCTGAGCGATGGCCGAAATTAATTCTATGAGGGATTATAAAGAGAGGTCCTACCCATGGAGGAATAGGTAAACCAGGGGGTATATTTACTAAACAGCGGGTTCATTATGTAGAATGTACTAAATAAATGACAGCTAAAATCTGATTGGTTGCTATAGGCAACATCTCCACTTTTCCAAACCCGCAGTTTAGCACATGTACCCCCTCAGGTCCCAAACTTGGAGCATACTTATGAAACAGCAAAAAGCCCTATTACTTGCGAAACGAGTTTTTCATCTGCCATAGTACTTTGTCCTATACATCAAGGTCGGTATTCTACACTTATTTTGTGTCAAATACCAAAGTAGATTTTTGATGTGGGCAGTCTCTCAATTGCAGTTTGTGATTGGCCTTTCACCTGGTTCCCCAGTAAAGGGGAGGGGTCATGTTTTCTAGAGGATAATGAATGATTTTACAATGCATGTTTTAAAACTTACCTGAGATGAGGTTTGGCAACAACTCCAACCATTTGTCTTACAGACTGAGCTTCACACACCCAAATGCTCAAATCCACAGCAAGGGTCTTCCCGCTAAGACTTTGCAGTGGGACATGCTGCTTTACAGGCTCCAGGATAGGCCACAGTTCGTGGACACCCATTATGTTTTGTCGCACACGTCACCGTAGACCACAGCTGAAATTACGTTTGAAACGCAATTAATATATCTGTACAATCACATTATGCAATCTAGCCACATACATTACTAGCAGATCATTTTAATCAGGTCATTTTTGTTTTTCAGCAAAGTATTTCTGTAATTATTTGCGCTGTCCTTAAATACAACAGAGCTCTGTTGAATATAGAGATCAGTTTTGAGTAACGGCAATGGAAAATATATGCATGCAAGAAAGTTAAAGCAATATATTTAGTAAAGGTTTCAGGAGACAATAATGCAGCCCTGGCAGGCTCATTGGCATCATACAAAGTTAAACCTAGCTTGTGTTTCTGTATGTGTGCGAGTGTCCACGTGGTAAGGAATATAGATTGTTAGCTCCACTGATGTAGGGACTGATGAAGGCACTATATAAATAACTTTTAATAAATAATTATCAATTTGCATTTTAGATTGAATAGCCCTTAACATACAAATGTAAAATTCAAATCAAAAGTGCCTTTATATACCTGAATAAATCCTCTGCATATACCTTTTTTTTTTCTTTGCCTAAACCTCTCCCCTCCAACTAGCAGAATCAAGGGGCCTCTATGGTTTAGGAAAAATGCACCTATCCAGCCCCATGATGCTTCATGGATGACAGACTGGTGTATGGACTTGAATTAGCATATAGAGGCTGTTAATGTGTCTTGTTCAATCAGGACATTGACAAGTTGGCTTCTAACTAGTGCTCGCTGCTTGTTCTTGAAGGTGCCAACCCTGCCCTGGAACCCAAGCTGGATAGGTAAACTGGACTAAGTGGATAATTTGTAATTTACTTAATGTTTTTATTCCTTGCAATGTTTTAATCTTGCTTTTCTCTCTCTCTCTCTTTCTTTTTTTGTGTAGTGTTTACCTTCCGTCTAGAACAAATTGTTACAGAAAGTTTGAAAATGAACAGTATCAATAAATTATAAAGTTCAAAGGAAACAATACACAGCCAGAACAAAACAATGTGTGGAAAAAGAGTGTAAAGAAATGTCAACATTCCTAAATACAAAACAGAGTGCAATTGAGTATTGAAAGCATATCAAAATGATGTGAATACAGTGGTCAAAGTGGAAATTTAGAAGTGTCAATATGGAAACTGTACATTAATGGACTTTCATAGTTTTACAATGAAGGCAGTGGAAGGAGTGGTAGTATCATCATCATTTATTTATATAGCGCCACTAATTCAGTAGCGCTGTACAGAGAACTCACTCACATCAGTCCCTGCCCCATTGGAGCTTAGTCTAAATTCCCTAACACACACGGGTCAATTTGTTAGCAGCCAATTAACCTACTAGTATGTTTTTTGGGAGTGTGGGAGGAAACCAGAGCACCCGGAGGAAACCCACAAACACGGGGAGAACATACAAACTCCTCACAGATAAGGCCATGGTCAGGAATTGAACTCATGACCCCGGTGCTGTGAGGCAGAAGTGCTAACCACTAAGCCGCCATGCTGTATAGCATACTACCATATATACCACCATTTCCACAGCTGTGTGCATATAGCAGATGACAAAACCAACTTGTACGCTAGTTAATATTTACTGTATTTATTAGAAACAAAGCATATTGCAGGCACATTCTCAGATAATCTTAAATACAGAGATAATTTATATAAGGAAATAAAGCACCAGCAGCTGAACCTCTAACATGAGACATTATATACAGCCTGATGTTTGAGAGTAGTGTTTCCTATATTGCTTATCTACTTAGAGATCTCACCTTCTAAGGGGCGCTAGGAGCTGGTGAGTGGGTCAATCTGCAGTATCCATGTTATAACCGGCAGCCATCCATTCCCTCTCCTCTCATTGTTATTACTCTAGTCCAGCTTACTTCCCGCCACTAAATTGAATGGTAGGATCTGTCAGCGAACCCTACTGCTCGGCCTGCAGATCTGACACAGCATCCGGCACCAGTCACATGACAGAGATGACGTAATATGAAACCGCTCTATTCATTTGCAGCGCTGCGGTCTCCTGTATGTCAGTGCTGCAGTGTGTCTGCCAGTGCTGGTGTGTCACAATGTTACATGCATGTTATGCAATGACTGTGCTAAAGGAGTAAATATGGGTAGTGGTTTCAGTTGCCATTAATTCTTTGTATGTATAAAGTATTTTATCAGGAACTACTAATACATTGTCACTTCTGGTGTTTTGAGTATGTCCAGGATACATCATACACATATAGGATGTGCTCAAATAATATTCTGTACCATCTCTTTTACTACTTGTCCTCCTAGTTCAATAAGAAGGGATGGCTGTATTAATTGATTTATTAACACTTTAAAAAATAAATAACAAAAATTGTAACTTGTTGTCTGGTCTTGTATACAGTAAAACATGAATATACTAAATTCATTGATAAAGCTTGCAAACACATCGGAGAGATTTATATAAGTTACAACAGCTACAGCATGCATATGCACACAAAGTGGAGGGTCTACATGCTGAAGAATTGCCTTGGCCAAGCTCTGAGACCTATAGTTCCACTGGAGAGACACAAGCTATGTCTGCTCTACAATTTTTCCAGTTATGATTACGTTTAATGTGTAAACACTGATATAACCACAAGAGACCGACATGTCAACAAAGGAGACTGTGAGACGACAGAAGTATGCCTCCTGTCTCGGAGACAGTAATATTGCGCAATGTTCATCCTCTAGTGACTGAAACCTCAGCAGTAACGCCAAGCATCACGTGACGCGTTTCCGGCCAGTGATGGCAGGTGAGGTGGGCGGGGCTTGGGATACCGCGCGGAGCTGTGGTGCAGACCGGTGTTTGTGATGTGTCCAGTAACGAACACAGCGGACGGAGAGTGACAGCGGCGGCGGCCAGTGTCCCGGGAGCCCGGTGAGAGCCTGTACCTAGTCTGGTCCTGTCACACCTGTGTATATGACCAGTGTCACTCACTATAAGGGTCAGTACCTGGTATATGATATAGTTATACCTCATTTATATCCAGTATACAGTCAGTCAGGCTGGTCAGGACATAAGTGTGTGTGTGTGTGTGTGTGTGTGTGTGTGTATATATATATATATATATATATATATATATATGTGTGGGGGTGTACCAGGCACGGCTGACGGACGTCAGCCCGGGGGGCACACGCCGCACAGGCGGGCGCATCACATGACACGTGATGCGGCCGCGTCACATTTATATTACTTCCGGGGCGGCCGGCCGGCCCTAACAGCCGTGATTGTGAGCGGCCCGGGGGGGGGGGGGCGATGCCCCCCGGCCCAGCGATGCCCCCCGGCCCAGCCCGCCCCTGGGGTGTACATGGTATGATTGTGAAACTATCAAATTCCATTCACTTACATTTTTCATTCCACCACTTCTAATGGGGGACTTCAATTTTAAGGGACATATTCAATTGTGCCGTTTCCGCGGCGCGTAAAAATTATTACCGTTAATACGGTAATAGCTGGATTTCACGCTGCGAGCTGAAATCCAGTGAGAAAATTACCGTATTAACGGTTTTTACGTGCACTATTACCGTAGTAATAGTGCGACGAGCGCGAGATTTTCGGCGTTTCCGCCGACAATTGAATATGCCCCTAACAATTCTTACTTAACCCCTCATCTACTCTGCTCGCTATTCCCTCTCTCCCCTGGCCCCTTGTCCACCCTCCCTTAGGATGTAAGCTCGTATGAGCAGAGCCCCCCTTCCCTCGCGTCTCCATACCTGTTATTCTGCTCTGTCCTTACTCCATATGTCTGTCCCGGAGTTAATGAAGCATTGGTACTTTGTGTTTATCGTTCTGTACTGTTTAACCCTGTATGGTCTACTGTTTGTACTTTGTACGACACTGCGGAAACCATGTGGCACCCAACAAATAAATGATAATAATAATAATAATAAAAAAGGTCCTTGTGAGGTGCCTCCAGAACAGCTGTGAGACAACTCACGCAGATTTTTTTATTTTTACAGAAGTAACGCTTATTCTTGCTCGCCCACCAAAGGGCTGTGAGTAAAAATGAGTTGCTTTTTACCGTAGTAATGCAAAAAATGCGTAGCAGAACATCGCCAATTGAATCTACCCCTTAATCTCCACTTCGACCACTGTATATATGTATTAAGTATCTATAACTGTCAACTTCTTGTTTATGTGAAAAAATGTTGCTTGTTGTGTGCTAACTACAGGAATGTGAATATAGTCTCTTGCGGTAAAGTAATTTGCTGTCACCAATGTATTTCATCACATTTGTAAAAGCAAACCGTGTTAGATTGTTTTACATTTATTTTTGTATTTTCTTTAGTTTTTATTGCATAAACAGCAATGGGTAAAAGAAAGGAATCGAGTCCTCTGACCACACCTGGATGTAATAAAAGAGCCAGACCAGATGATACGATTTGTAATTCTTCTTATGTAAGAGAGGAGTCTCAGTCAGTAAGTACAGATGTTTCTGTTCTGATTATTGCTAATTCTTTTACTGTGTTAGACATGCAAGGCTGGGTTATAGCATCTGTCAAACTGTCCTATCCGTGTCAAAGCGTAAAAATGGTTGTTGCTGAGTATAATATTTAAAGACAGACATTTTCATAAAAGTTATACAATTAGGGACTTCATTGCATTTACTAATGATGAAGTGGTGCTCTGATGAAATAAAATGTATACAGAGTGCCTTGTCACATTGAGGATTTTGTTTTGACTGTACATCACAGGAGAGACTTCCTGTATTTACTCTCCAACCACAACTTTATATCTGTATTTTTTGCCATTGAGTAGAATTGGACTGTTTTGACATTTGATTACTTTGTTTCACATTTCACAAGCCACACACCCATTTGTACAAATTCATACAACTATTGTCTAAATGTTGTTTACTGATGTAGTCACTTCAGTTTTCACTGTGAAAAGTGTAAGGAATGACATGCCTTGTACCGTAGATTACGAGGATATTTAAAGTATAGATCTCTAACCTGTATAAAAGCACTTGGCCTGAAATTATTTATTGGTGGTGTCACACTGGTTCTTTGAATGTAAGCCATCCAGTGTTCCGAAATCCCTTCAGTATGTCAGTGCAGGAGTCCCATCAACGCTTGGTCTTTTTTAGCCAGAGTCCTGTTAGTGTTCAATATTCTAGCGCAGTGTTTGCCAATCCTCGAGGAGCCCTGACAATGCAGGTTTTCTATATCTCTTTGCTGGAGCACAGGTGTCCTCATTACTGACTGACACATTGTAGCAGATCCACAGGTGGTATAATTATTTCCCTGGTCACCTGGAAAACCTGCACTGTTAGGGGTCCCTGAGGACTGGGTTTGGGAAACCCCATCTGTGCTACTGTGACACACACCACAAATGACAGAAATGTAGCAATAGATTTGCTACTGCTGACTGCACACATCTCAGTTTTTCTCATTTCAGAATGAACAGTTATGTTTGTGTACATTTGCATCATTCTACAACTGTTATACCTGTTTGTTTTTGTAACTTTGTTTATTTATTTGCAACTAAAACAGCGAGTGTTTCACATATTTTGATCTTGCAGAGCAGAAAGTCATTTTCAGTGTATAAACAATGTAGTATAGCTGTAGGATTTAGACAAATGCAATACACTCACTTCAATGCCACTGTTTGCAGATGAAATTTCTGCATTTCAATAGAGCGTTGGAAGTGTTTGTTAACATGTTTCAATTCCCTGTGGCATAGAGTACCAAGTACTTCAGTGAACACTGCCATAGTACTCCATTGTAGTTTACCAAGTGTTGTTACTACCGATCGCTGCAAGGAATGTCTAGTATAGCACAGGTCTAAATGTGCTGCTGAAATACAGATTGTGCCAGATTAAAGAAAAAAACCTTCTAGAGACCTAAACAGCTCATGGCATTTTTTGGTATTACAGACTCCATACTCAACACAGAAATGATCTACAGATTTTTAAACTCATTCCGTATTGGAGTGTTCTCAGGATTATAGTTTCCAATTTAAAGTCTGTGCATATATCATTTAAATTAAAATGAAGCTACAGTACAACATAATTATTTGCCAGGTAGCCCTTGTGCATAAAATTGTCTTCCTGGTGGCCAGTGGGTGTTATTACTTCCCTGTGTCCTGAAACATCCAATGTTTTCTTAGTTAAGAAAAAAAAGCTGTAGTGTTTGCACTTTACTGTTTGAAATGCAAAACAGCTATTAGCTGGCAGGAGGTGACACTAAAATAAACACAAGGTGGGTAGTGTTAAAGTGCCAAATAAATTACAGAAGAAGGTGTTAGGTGCCAGTGAGACTCTTATTGAGACAAGTAACATGATGAGTTTTGCTTTAATAGCACATTTTTCTTGAAAGTCGTTATGTTAATCATTTTGAAGTGAAAGATAAATCCTTTTATTAGATATTTTACTTTACAATATTGCCTTTGTTTATTTACACATTTTTTGTGCCCAAAAATTTTTTTTGTGTATGTCAACCTCCTATCGTCATGTTGTGACGACTAACTACAGTTCGTTTAGTAGTAGTATTGTTTTGAGAAATACTTTCAACAAATATTTGAAAACCTGCTTTTGAAAGACTGGCTGATTAATTTTATAAATTGACCTTGTTTTGCTAGAGTACGGCTGAGGTTGGGATAATTGAAAGCATTTCCCTGAAGAATTTCATGTGTCATTCAATGCTTGGACCTTTCCGGTTTGGACCAAATGTCAACTTTGTTGTTGGGAACAATGGAAGTAAGTTATGAAGGAACAGTACTTGGCTTTTTTGATATTGTGATATCACCTCAACCAATCATCACTTGATATAATATCAATAGATCAGTTGTAAGGCTGGGTACACACTACCAACGACTGAAAAAAATAAAAATACCCATCAGCATGTCGTTTCATGTGTATACACGTTTTACACAATTAACCCTCAGATCTGTGCTTTTCATCTGTCATAACCATTGACTGAAAAGATGGTGACTCTGTAAAACTCTATGGAGATCCTGATCATGTGTGTATACACACTGCAGAATTGGCAGGACATCGTTGAACAAGAGTTTTAGTCCGGTTTAAATGAAATGATACCATGCGCTTTGGAATGACCATCGTTTCAGTGTACACACTAATGTGATACTGAGCCGAACAGTCATTTATTGTGTGATTGGCACGATAATCGGTTGTAAAGCCTGTAGTGTGCACCTAGCCTTACTCCGTTAGTTATATAGTAGGGCTTTGTAGAGCAGTCGCTGTTGTGTGTTTAAAGAGGTCCTACATGTATCCATTCGAACATAGTGCACTATGTACGTCCTACAAGTAACAGAGTTCCGCCCCCCCATCCTCCATCTGACTTGGAGAGAGTGACATATTGCTGCATACTGTATGCAAATGATGAATGTCAGCTGCAGACATGGATTCTGCTTCCTTCAGGACATACCATATAGCAGGCTTGGCTAACCTGTTGCATTGCAGGTGTTGTGAAACTAAAAGTCCCAGCATACCCATCCAGCAATAAGATGCTATATATTGCCAAAGCATGTTGGGGCTTGTAGTTTCACAACACCTGGAATGCCACAGGTTAGCCAAGCCTGCCATATAGGGTTCCTCGATATGTAATTGTTGAAGCTTGCCCCATTGTTACTGAGAGCTCAGTAATTTTGACATAACTTGTTTCTGTAGATCAGAAACAGCCAGTGATTCCTTGTCATATACTAAATAAAAACCGTTCTCAAGCAGAGTTACTGTTAGAGATGTACCAGGGCTACACAAGATTATTACAGAGCTTCTGAACAGAGACAGTTGTACATCATTAATCGGACAAGGACAATTTCCAATTATTTATTGTAGCATTTATTTTAATAACAGGAAAATTGAACGTCTTTGACTTGCAGCGAGGGTGATAAAAGCCTTTTGCTACTTTAGAAAAAGTATTTTAGAAAACATAGGAACACCTATTCCCCCAAGTTTTAAATATATGAATGTGTCGGGAATGTGAAACTTTCTTAGATAAAACAATTCGGAACTGTAGCGACACCAGGGAATAATCCATACAGAACAAAATTCAATGCTGGAAAGCTCTTTGTTTGGTGACCCCTCAATTGAAATCCATTTTGTTTTTCTAGGCGGTAAAAGTGCAGTTCTGACGGCTCTCATTGTAGGACTGGGTGGAAAAGCCGCCCTCACCAACAGAGGCTCATCAATAAAAGGATTTGTGAAGGATGGACAGACGTGAGTTTTATTGGCATGAATGGTGACAGTCTTCTAACAAAGCAATCCATGTTTCAAGTTTTTTCTTTCTCTTTTGCTAAATGATTTCTCTCGCTTTGCATCATGATATTCAGTAGAGAAGGCTATTGCCTGACGACACAGCCTGTTGATCATAATGTGGTTAGTTACTCCTTAGTTCAGTGATATTCATGTATTTACGTGAGGAGGGCAGGATATATGTCATGAGTCTGAATGTCTTTCATAAAAACTTTATGCAGTATAGTCTGTGGAGGGTGCATCTGCCATTTGGATAGTTTTGATGTAGTACATCCTTCTGTATCTGCATAACTCTAGAATGTTGTACATTTTGCATTTATTGTAATTTTAAGTGGTCTTTGTTTTCATGAGCTCCTGTTTAACCCCTTCAACACCGGACGATATTTACACCCCTACAACCGGGCCTATTTTCATGTGTTTTGTACTGCGGTATTACCGGAAATTACTTTTTAATTTCCTATTCTATCAATTGTTATATATTACTATTCAGGACATTTATGGGTTTGAATGGCAAAAGCGCTTGGGATCACTGCAGAAAATAATTTCAATTTAGTAATGGAAATTTTTTGCTGTACTTATTTTTTTTCCTTTATAACTTGTGATATAATTTGCTTGTAAAAGAGGGTTAAAAATGTACTAAGCATTGCTATTAAAGAGCCATTTGTTTATAATTCCGGGTGGTGGGTGACATTCCACAGAAATATGGCAACATTTATAGCTGACCATAAGTCAAATGTGATTTTCCATACTGTGCATGTGCAATAAACTACTGTACATCTGAGTCTGTACATCACCCATAGGAAAATCCAGCCCCATGCTGAAATCACTAGGACTGTCCCCACAACCCTGGTGCGGTGGGTGTATATTAGTAATAACAATTAAAGTGTTATTAAAGCTTTTTTTTACATGGTGCACTGCTGATTCCAGCATGCCGTGGCCACCTTAAAGTGTTTGGGTATGGTGTCGCCTGTAGTATTACAATTGCCAGCATATACCCCTGGCTGCCAGGACATGCTGGCACTTATTTCCTATGCTTAACAGATTCCTACTCTCGATTTCAGCTCAGCAGATGTTTCCATTACGCTGCGGAACCGAGGACACGACGCATTCAAACCTGAGGTTTATGGAGAATCCATTATCGTACAGCAACGTTTTACTACAGATGGCAACCGCAGTTATAAACTAAAAAGTTCTACAGGTACTTTGTGAAAATGATACATGATACGTGTGAAAGTATTGAAAGCTGGGCCGGAATGTTATGTTAATAGTGTTATCATTGCAGGTAATGTATATTTTCTCTTAATAATACAGGGAAAAGACTTGGATAAAACTCCTGCTGCCAGTTTCACTAACATACCAAACAATAAAAACCAAACTAATTAAAGCATACATTTTATTAGATAACGTTAAAAGATTATGAGAAAATTATTAAACTGTCTAATAGTAATAAATAGTAAAAGTCTGATTATCATGTGTGGATTAAACAACTATTTATTGGTAAAAAAAGTGTTGCTCACTAATACGATAAGGTACACAGTGATTTTGGCGATTTTCTCTTTAATAAAGAAGCACAGGTGCGCATACCGTTTAGCAAACGCAGGTGTAAATTTTGGGTCCATGGCCAGGAAACTCCCCAGACCTTAATCCCATTGAAAAGTTGTCGTCAGTCCTCAAGAGGCGGGTGGACAAACAAAAACCCACAAATTCTGACAACCTCCAAGCATTGATTAGGCAAGAATGGGCGGCCATCAGTCAGTATGTGGCCCAGAAGTTGATTGACAGCATGCCAGGGCGAGTTGCAGAGGTCTTAAAAAAAAAAGGGTCTGCACTGCACACACTGACCCGACATTTGAACGAGCGGTCGTATGTCGGCTGTTTGAGCAGATTATTGGACGAAAACAGTGTAGTGTGTACCCAGCTTAAGAAAGATTTTACTTGGGAAGGAAAAACTTTTAGAAACTTTCAGCATATTTATTTATTATTTATTATTTATGATCAGTCCACAGTAAACTAAAATAAAGTAATTGAGCAAAATTGTCATCTTTTTGGTTAGAAACATTGTGGGTGGGGGGGGGGGGGGGGGGAATTCCATTCTGGAGACACTTTGTGATGTAGATTTTTCATCACGCCCCATAGAGGTGTGAGGCTAAATAAACAGATTCCTACTGTAGTAACTGAAACACTGCGCAGCCGCGGAGTTCTGAGGAACATCGGGGATAATTGAATTTCCTCCTGTATCTTATCTAATTTATGCAGTATTGTTGTGTAACAAACATAATCAAAAAACCCTCAATTTCTAAATTCAGTTACACTGCGAAATTCTAAAACACTTATACTTCATATCAGATGTTGCGATACATATGTACCAATACAGATATACGTACTGGTTAATTTGGTATAGAAAATTCTCCTTAAATCTACTGTATACTTCTATTCAAACAATAGCAACATTATTCTTGTTTTGTTCTGCCATGTAATTTACTTGTCTGCAATCCTAAAACAGCGCCCCCTACATTATACGGAATCTGAAAGTAAAAAAAAAAATTACGCAAATATCTGCCTTGCAATTTTATGATGGGAGAAAAAAAGTGCATTACAGGGAATTCTAAATCTTCACAAAACTATAACGCCAAAATATAATATCTTCAAAAATGCAATTAAACCTTCAAAAAATAAGAAAAATAAAATACTGCTTAAAAATGTAAATACTGATCAGTTTTATTTCAAATAGATTTACTTCTCATCTGAACTTTTTAATTGCTCTTACATTGTAGGTATATTGAAAATTAAATTGATTGCCATGATCTGTTTTTATAAACACACTTGCAAATTTTTTTTTTTTTTAAACTGCTGTACTGCATTTGTTTTTCTTTGCTTTGTTTTAAAACCACTTTCTTAGCATATGTACTTCCATAGTGCATACAAACTTTTTTTCTTTCTTGCTGGTGTAAGATAAGAACCTTACCTGTCCCCATCTTGTAATCCATAATTCACATGGACAATTTAATACACAAAGCCTTGTTTAGGAGGTTTTTAAAGAATAGGTGTTGCCCAATATGGGGCATATCTCGGTTCTTGAACTCACAACTCTGATCCCAGAGGGAGAGGGATAGTGAAAAGGACTTCTTGTGGTCTCTGTAGGCATATAGTATGAACGATGGGCAGTTTACTACTGTTCTAGTAGTATATTGACCCATAGCATGAAGTTTGACACACTTGAGTGCCCACCCCCACCATGCAATTGGGGTAATATCTAAACCACGTCTACATACATAGCTAGAATAACAGAAAGTGAAAGAATTCCTCAGCGTGTGAGAAATTAAAATTCATAAACAAGATAATGATAACCTTTAATTTCACTCCTATTCCTGACAAGCCAGAACACGCAGTTTTTGATTCACCATGACCTGCCCTGTTACACCCTGTGACACATTCTTTTTCAAGCACCTTAAAAGATCAGCTTTCACTTTCTTTTACAATCACTTTTCTTACCTTATTTTTCATTCATTTGATTTAGGGGTTCCTGCTTACCATGGGATATAGAGGGCGCTGTGTCGAGAGTAGGGCATTACTTATCTGGCCTGCTCCGCTGTGCACCCTGTACACAAACCTACATAGTTTTTTCATTTGTGCTGAAGGAGTAGGGAGTATTCTTTTTATTGTATTTATTTAGCAGGCATTTTAGCGGTATTCTCTTGGAAAACTCTGCTGCACGAGAGTAGGGCAGGCACTGTTGGCTCTTTCTTGCCGCTTCCCTCACTCGCCAACGGTATTGGCTCTCTGAACAAAGGTCACTTGGTCGACTGCACAGATCAGCAACTAGGAACCCAGGATCCGTCCTAGTGCAGCATCGTACAGCACCCGGGACCCACAGCAAGCACTAGCCCCAGTCTTTATCAACATGGCTGAGACAGTGCTGGCTTTGGTCTCCTTCAGCTGCTGAGAAGATGGTGCCTCAGCAGAAGAGCAGAGGCACAAGGATCAGACAGCGTTGGACTCTCAAGTGGCTGGGATATGTTCTGGTGGGGGCTGTACATGGTTAGCCCCACACGAGGGACAATGTGCATGGAATGCAGCCATGATTTAACTGGATCTAAGGGAGGAGGTGCTTTCTGCAGCAGTAGCACCTCCCCCTTTGTCGGGATTCTGTACAGGAAAGCCCGCCAATACCCCCTTCATGTGGAAAAAAAAATTCAGTGCAAGATAGCTGTGTGACATTGTGAAAGTGCTTTCATCCTGCCATTTCATACTCTTATTTACTGGCATTGTCCTCTCACTTTTATCTATAGAGAACTGAATTTATTTACCACTTTGTCACTGTATTCTCATTGCTTTTATACATTGAGTACGGACATATCTGCCACTCTGTTCGGTCTCTACTCTCTATGGCATATGCATTGACTACTGACTTATTTAGTTAAGCTATTTCTCACAGTACTCTCTCTGGCTATATACATAGATTAGCCACAATATTGAAACCACTGACAAGTGAAGTGAATAACATTTATTATCTCGTTACAGTGGCACCTATCAAGGGGTGGGATGTATTAGGCACTAAGTGAACAGTCATGTCTTGAAGTTGATGTGTTGGAACGAGGAAAAATGGGCAAGCGTAAAGATCTGAGAGTTTTTGACAAGAGCCAAATTGTGATTGCCAGACGACTGGGTCAGAGCATCTCCAAATAGGCAGGTGGTGTGTTCCCGGTATGCAGTAGTTGGTACCTACCAAAAGTGCTCCAAAGAAGGGCAATCTGTGACAGGGTCATAGGTGTCGTAAAGGCTCATTGATGTGTGTGGGGAGCGGAGGATAGCCCGTCTGGTCCAATTCCACAGAGGAGCTACTGTAGCACAAATCGCTGAAAAAGTTAATGCTGGCTATGGTAGAAAGGTGTCAGAACACAACGTGCATCGCAGCTTTCTGCGTATGGGGCTGCATAGCCACATGCCGGTCAGAGTCAGTTTTTCCCCCGGTCATCAGGCCTTTCAACATACTGTTCGGCTCCTACAAGGTTACGAAAAGTCCGCTGGCTCCCATGTAAAGGTTTTGGGCACTGTCAAGTGGTTTAATGTGCGGAATGGATATGGCTTCATCAACAGAAATGACACCAAAGAAGATGTCTTTGTCCACCAGACAGCAATAAAGCGAAATAACCCTTGGAAGTTTCTGCGTAGTGTTGGAGACGGGGAGACTGTGGAATTTGATGTTGTGGACGGAGAGAAGGGTGCCGAGGCAGCAAACGTGACTGGCCCTGGTGGTGTACCAGTAAAAGGAAGCAGATTTGCACCCTAACGACAAAGATTTCGCAGACGTTTCTACCGGCCAAGAGTAGAGAATGCTGCAGAATCTGGTGGGGAAGTAAGTACAGAGCAAGTGAGCGAGGGAGAGAGAGCAGAAGTGTCCTCTCAGCAGAGACCTGTCCAGCGCAGGCGCCCTCCTCCATTCTTCTACGAACGGCAGCAGAAAGCCTACGACTGGGATGCACAGGCCTGTCGGATGTCAGAAGGAAACATTGTCCTCAAGAAGAAACATCAAGGGATGACTGGGACAAAGAGCTAGATGATAGAAAAGGGACTTTGCCTTAGCTGCCCACTGACCCTTTCAAGCTACTATTGGCAGTATCAGGATTAGAGATCTTTCTCACTGAAACTGTTGTATATAATGTAAATTAAAACTGTTGTCATTGAAAATGTTTGCTATTATAAATGTTGTAGATGTGTGATTTGAGTTGATAAAGAACAACCACCTTTATGTCTTAATGCGTGAGGACACGCACCTGAAAAAGCGGGGGAGAATGTGGTGCCCCAAAGCCCTGTTGAACAGCACAGAGGAAGTGCATAAACGCTTTTAAAATGCAGGGCTACAAGGGGTTACTAGAGGCTGAGGAAGACACAGTGGGAATGACAGTTGACAGTTGAACTGAAAGTACGTACCCAGGAGGATGTGCAGGAAGGAGGAGTGTGTGATATAGTAACAAGAAAGGGAAAGCTGTCATGAGAGACTGATCATCTGCTGGAATTGGTGATATTGGCAGCAAACACGGCTGGAGAACGGCTGGGGATACACAGTGGGGCATCCAACACAGTTTCCACGAACTGCAGAACTTTTTTAAGGTAAAATCCTAGCCTGCAGTGAACTGCACACACCCCAGCGTCAGAGGGAAGAGTGATGAGAGAACAGCGCCATCTTGTGACTGAATTGAGTAACAGTCCTGTGTTTTGTTATAATCTTTAACACTGCCTACAGTTTAACATCTACCTTTTAGAGAGAAAGTACAGAGACTTAATCGGGAATATTAACCCTTCTGGAAACTTCTGCAGGATATTTAAACACTACAAAATTCCTGTGCACAGTTCAACCCAGGACTGAGTGTAAAATATGGTAACGTTACCAGGGATAATATTGGTGCACCAAATGTTTTAGATGAATGTTAATGTTAAGTGATTTACCTAAAAATTGATTTATTGATATTGAAATGTTATAGCTATTGTGCCTTATACTCACCAAGTGTATATTATATATTAAATGCTATTGTGCTCTATGTTGATTATTTTGCCATTACCATTGAGCTGAAGGGGTCAGTGGCGCGGTGGCTTACCAAAATTATCCTTACCGCAGTCTTAATAAACCCAAGTTATTTGACCAATCCTTGTCCCTTTCATTGCCTGTCCACCGCCGAACGTGCCCACAATCGGCACGTGAGCGCTAGAACTGGACCATGGGCTGTGAGGATTCGGTTTTAATCGGTCAAGCAGACCCTTAATATTTAGAATGTGGAACTGGTGGTTCCCTATTGAAATTGAAAAACAGGCAAAGTGTTTATTTTTTTTTCTTCCTCCCCGTCCCTTGTGAACTGTTGGTTGAGACTCGGTACTTGAAAGCTCCCATCTGGTTTCTTCCGAGAATGTTCAAGTTAATTTTCCCTTTCTCTGAAGCAGACACATAGAAATGGTATTTTCTGCCACAAGTGGATGCCCCCATTGGTAATCTTGGTAAATACACTACACTTCCTATTCTCAATGCTGCTTCCTTAAATGACAGCACGGATAGGAAATGCAACGGGATTTTAAAATCCATCTTTTTTGCAACAGGCTCCTCGTTCAGTCCTATTCTTGAAGCATTTTGGGTAATAAAAGCTTTGGAAAAATGGACTGGGCAACTCAGTGAGGTCATACAAGCTAGGACGCCTAGATAGGCATTTACGCCATTGTGGACCATGTAAAAGAGGCATTCGAGTATTTGGATGACACTATCCCTGATGCAGATCTGGGTCCGTAAAGAGCCTCTGTCTTAGCGGTAACAGCCAGACGTACTCTCTTGCTTCAATCATGGGAGACAGATGTAGAGTTCAAAAAGCACTTACCTTTTGAGGGTGCTATCCTTTTCTCTCCAGTACTGGACAAGATCATCTTCCCGGCCACAGGAGGAAAGACCTCCTTTCTTCCCGTTCTCCAAAAGCTAGGGGCTGAAGATTTTGATTCTTCAATATGTTGGTTAAATGAGAGCAACGACCACGAGGGACCTGTCCTTTGCCCTATATGGGGCTCAATAAAGGGGTAAGCAGGTTTGGGCAGGCAGAGGTCCTAGTTCGTAGCCTGCTGGAAAACAATCTGCATGACTCGTCCCTCCACACCCACAAAGCTCTGTGGTGGGAACCCATCTACTATTTTGAGATCAGTGGAACCGTTCTTTAGACACATGGGTGGCAGACATAATCAATAGAGGCTACGTCTTGAACCTTTTGGGGCCGCCTCAAGGCCAGAAAACCATCCTATTCTAACATTTATCAAAGACTAGAACATTCAGAGGCTGGTGTGAAAGTAAAGGTGTACACATATTTTACTTTAGATTGGCTTGCATCTTGTCCTTCTTACAGGATGGCCTGGACCTGGGGTTGAGAAAAGCCGCACTCAAATTCTAGGTGTTTGTGTTATCCATCTTCATCCAGAGAAAACTGAGTACTATGTCTGTAGTCCAGAGGTGTCTTTAGGTGGTTCTTCAAGTGCAGCCGTTCTTTGTACTGGTGGGATCTAAACGTTGTCCTTTCGGTGGTACAGAAGCCACCCTTCGAGCCATTGGAATACAAGTTTCTTACCTGGAAGGTGTCCTCCTTGCTGGCTATCTCTTCAGCGAGACGAACGTCTGAATTGGCTTCTCTGCCTTTCAGGTCACCATTTCTTGTCTTTCACAATGACAGCTGTTCTGTGCACCACGGGTTCTTTCCAGTCCAAGATGATATCAAAATCCCTTCTCGATCAAGCTATTGTTACCCCTGTACAAGACCAGTGCATGGAATCTAGAAGTACAGAAGTGATCCACCTATTGGATGTGATTAAGGCCTTGAGGAACTATGTGGGCGGATTTAGCCTCTTTGCGTAGAACAGGCAGCCTCCTTGTTCTGTAAGACACACACAGTTGAGGATGGTCGGCAACAAAACACAGTTGCGAGGTGGGTTAAGGCTATCCTCTGTCAGGCTTATATCTCTGAGGGAACTCCAGTTCTGGAATATATTACAGCCCACTCTACCAGATCAGTGAGCGCCTCCTGGGCAGCGTAGCATGGAGACTTGGTTCAACAGTAGTCCGGCAGCAACCTGTCCACAACTTTACCAGATTCTATAGGTTTATTGTCCTTGTTTTAATATATGCCACTTTGGGCCAAAACGTTTTGTGCGGCAGTGTCTGAGTGTACCCGCCCCTATGGGCAGCTTTGGAACGTCCTCATGGCAAACAAGTCATTTTTTTTAAACAATCGATATTAACAGCATGTCTGGTTCCCAGATTCCCTGTCAAGATGTAGCGGTACTCATGTTCTCTGTCAAGTACCCAACCCCCATAGATTACCCCACATACATGGTTTTCTACAATTTATGATGGCAGTGTATTTGTCAAATACAAATGAGACTATATCTATAATTTACTAGCAAATAATTGGACAGCACAGTGGCTCAGTGGTTAGCACTTCTGCCTCACAGCACTGGGATCATGAGTTATATTCCCAACCATGGCCTTATCTGTGCAGAGTTTGTATGTTCTCCCCATGTTTGCGTGGGTTTCCTCCGGATGCTCCGGTTTCCTCCCACACTCTAAAAACATACTAGTAGGTTAATTGGCTGCTATCAAATTGGCCCTAGTCTCTCTTTCTCTCTCTGTGTGTGTTAGGAAATTTAGACTGTAAGCTCCAATGGGGCAGGGACCAATGTGAATGAGTTCTCTGTACAGCGCTGCGGAATTAGTGACGCTATATAAATAAATGGTGATGATGATGATGCCACTTAATGCAGTTGTTTTTTTTCAAACAGGATCATTGGTTTCTTCTAAGAAAGAAGATCTTATCGCAATCCTTGATCATTTTAATATACAGGTAATTATTAAATAAGCACATGTTATGGAGTGTAATCCACAGTAGTTGGTGCAAATTAACGTTTGTCATGCTAGTTAGCATTTGTAACCTATAGATATTAATGTGTATTTGACATGTCAGGACCTAAGGAGAGCCACATTTATGCTTTATCTTCAACCTTCAAATTTTGTCATTAAAGTAAGTGATTAATGTGATGTGCATGAATTCGTCTTGAAGATGATGAGTTGAGTCTATATGTGGCTCATTATTAAATAATAATTCACCCCCCAATACTCCTCAGTATTTTATCTTATTTATTTTGCTCTTTCTAAAAAAATTTTTTAAAAAAACCCCACAAAAAACAAAACTTTCTACAGTGATTTTCTTGTGTCTATCAGGTTGTGTTCTGGCACCCGCTCTGAATCTTCTTGCTTCTCACCCATTTGTCCATTGCCTTTGTAGGATTTAACCATTTATGCTGGGGAGAAGTGTCTCTGTGTGCCTTGCAAAGCACGGTATGTGCATTGGTGCTAAGGGACAGTAAGATTTCTGGAACTGATCATTGAGTTCACCCAGAATGTTTGTGCGGCCACTATTTGGTTTTGTGTGTACTCCATGTCTCTGGAATTCCCTTAATCACCTTATTACAAAGACTCCTTCTTAGTCCTGATTACTTGTGGTACAGCGTACAGTTTATTTTCACTGACCTTGCCTTGCAGCTATTTTATTTGCACTTTAAACAAACGGCACATATGAGAGCAGGGATCTTGTACCCAAATTTATGGCACAACCACTCCCTTGGCTTCTGCCTCTAAAGCTGGCTATGTATATTATAATCATACATTTTCTTTTGCTCCCGCATCCATCGGAGGACACCAGGAAAATTGGGCTATGGTGTAGAGCAGTGATTCCCAACCAGGGGTTTTAGAAACCCCTAAAGGGTACTTGTAGTGTTACCTGGGGGTTCTCAGAAAACAAAATAATGGTTGCACTATTGTCCTTATTGTCAAGTGGATGGATCTGTGTGATGTGTCTCCTGTCAGGTGACCTATCAAGTCCAGCCAGGGAGTCTGGAAGGGAGGAGTTAGAATTATCAGAATTACCTGTCACCATTTGGAGACCTGCAGGTTGACACAGATTTTATGTAGTTAGCAATGTACTTGTAGTTCTACAATATCTGGAGATATGAAACTTTGCTGTAGTAACATTGGAGTCTATTCTTTGTAGCAATTTCTTTGGGCTAGATAGATTTTTGCTTAGCTTGAATCTGACTGCACTTTTTATTTCCATTTTGTTCAGGGATGGGGGGCCCAAGGACTAATGCTGCACACAGGCCCACTCATTTCTAAAAATGCCCCTGGCTGGAGGGCTGCAGATCACTGCCTCCTGCAGTCCAAAAGCATTATGTCTGTCTGTAAACAGCCCTTAATTTAATGGGATGAGAGGAACACAGCTATGCAGCATTAGAACAAGCTGAAGCAATAGACAAATTACACTTTGCATTGCTATATCTGAGAGAAGTGGAATCTCTAGTCAGGGAAATCCCAGTACATTATAGAACGGTCTACCTCACATTTACCTAGAAAGAAGCTGTAGAACTGATCATTTTGACATTGCAGGGCTAACCTTAACCCGGTATAGAATACAGATTTGACTATGTTGGTGTTTATTTTCTGAACCCTCTTGGGCATGTATGATGTGTGAGTGTGAAAAGGTTAATTAAAACGTAACCCCAAAATGGTATCTCACATTCTTCCACCACTAAGGTTTAATTGAAGTGCTGACACACTTGGGAAGTCTTCAGTTATGCAGTCATCACAACCTTATTTAATCAGTTACTGTAAATTAAACAATCCCCAGTCTTAAATGTAGCTTTATAAACACCAAGCATATCTGGCACAGGAATTCTTTAACAACACAAAACCAGAGCATTATTACATGGAATTTAATATAACAATAATAAGGCTCAATGAATAAAAGTTGTGATAAATTATATCACACTACCTCTGACATCAGACCCTGCCAATAAATCACTGTGCAATTGTCTTGCAACTTTTGTATTGTGTTTTGATTATCACTTTTACTTAAGTATGACAGGCCTCAATAAAGAGATATACATATTTAATAATGTTACTGTTTCAAGGGTGCCTTGTTTCTAATCTATTATTAATTTTAGATGCAGAGCTCATCATGCAATGAACAGCCATTTATTATGTCTATCATATAATCCTCTCTTTAATTTATAGATTTAGAATATAAACGGGACTGTTAAAAACTTAGCATTAGTGTATTTTTTAAACTGATCCTATTTACATTTTATGGTACCTAATATTATAATTTTAAAGTTTAACGTTTTGCAAAATTATTTTCTCCTTTACTATGTTGAGTCTTATTAACCCATAATCTCCTATCTGCCAATACATACAATGGGCTGACTGTACTAGTCTGAGTTTTTGTAAATATATTGCTCTCTATTCCCATTTAATTGTTGTCTCCACAGCCTGTGTGGCTCTTCATCTATTGGGTATCCACTAATAAAACAAACCATCTCTTCCTGAGGGGTAAAGAGAGAGAGAGGGGATTAAAATTAGAGGTCCGGTGTACTTAATCTAGTATTTCCACCCACCTCTGGCAGCTTCTGTTTTTCTTCAGTTTTATTGAGAAGCGTTCTCTTTTTTTTCCACTTGTAGGTAGACAATCCAGTGTCTGTTCTAACTCAAGAGATGAGTAAACATTTTCTACAGTCAAAGAATGAATCTGACAAATATAAGGTGAGTGACGTCTGGTTATAGTATATCTCTCGTGCCATAACTGCTCCTGTGAGTATGTTGTGTCTTGGCATATTACAGATAAATGTTATTGGATAGCAACCTACCATCTCCTTTGTCTTTTATTCACTTACTATGTGAATCAGCTTGTGGGAAGAACTGGATTTTTCTCTCTGACTTCCTTTATTTTAGTTTTTCATGAAGGCTACACAGTTAGATCAGATGAAGATAGATTATTCGAGCATCATGGAAACAAAGACCAGAACTCATGACCAAATAAAGTTTGGTGTTGAGGTAAGATTATAGAGCTGGCTTGTCAAATTCAAGTATTTTTAAAGGCCAAATTGGAGTTGTTTGTCTATGGAAGACTTTTTTGAAATTATGATTTTTGCGCTCACCAATGAGTATGCACAGGGCTGGTCAAACCTTAGACTAAAAAAAAAAAATCCCACTGAAGCTGAGCTGTCTAAAGTGACTGACGTAAGGCTTCCTTATGCCCTGTGCTCCTGACCAATCGTGGATGTGTCACTTATTCTGCGTGGTTGGCATTCCTTATATTAATTGTCAAGAAAACCCTCTCCTTGCCAGGCAGCTGGTTGTCAAACTGCCACTGAACCCTGCTAACGTCACCTGTTTGGTAAGTGATGTCCACGACTTAACGTGCTTTATGCTTGGATCTAGGTAACGCAGCTTTGACAACCTGCTGTGTGAACAAGGGCGATGATTTCCATTGATAGCCAGCGGCAACCATTCCCGCTTGTAGCCACTTCAGGAGGTGTCAATGGGGGGCTGAGCGGGTACTGCCATTAGAGAAGCCGTTAATGGGTACTAAGGTGGTTGTTTAAATTTGTCAGTCTGTTCAGTATGATCCACTGTTTAGGCATTTTATATTTCTATGTTATAGACATAAACCTGCATTTATATAATATATTCCTTAACAATTCTGATTTTTTCTTTAGAGACTGCAAGAGCTGAAACGAGAGTGCATGGAAAAGGAGGAGAAATTTAAGAATCTGTCATCTTTGGGAGAAATGAAGGAGAAATTGGAGAATCTCATGTGTAAAATGGCCTGGGCTTTGGTGAGACTCGTGTTACTTTGTGTAAAGTGTGCTAGACACTGAACCAGTGTTGGAACTCTGTATATGTGATTAAAGCACTATAGTTTACTACAGAATCTATTGCCACATTTTACATTACTAAGTGTGTGTTTGCAGAGGTCACTTTATTCTTTGGGGGGGTTTTTTTCATTAAAAGAGGAAATATGATGTTTGCCTTCTGTTTTCAGGTTAATGAGGCTGAGAAACATATCAAGCCATTCAGAGAGCAAATTGCTGCTGAGGAAGGACGCACAGTTAAATTTCAACAGAAGATCAATGAATGGCAGGTAATTTGATATATATGACATGTTTTATGCATGATATTGTCCTGATGAGTCCCCAATGACCATGATGTTGGGGAAGTTTATTCTCCCACGTACCGCTTGTTGAACTTTCCCTCCGGCTTCATACAAGATGACAGTAGATTTACATGAGATGGGTGTCCCCGTTTTCGTTATTCAGATCTCAAACGAGCTGCAGTACATAAGGCTTTGAAATCCCTAGCTAGGCTTGTTTTGAAAAATGCTAAAAGGACAATTCCACTTTATACAAAGTTTTTAAAATAAAATAATTTAAATTGCAAACTTGTACCAGAGTAGTGGGGTGGAGCGTACTACAGGGAAATATGATGGCCTGGCCCATGGTGCCAGCATGATAACGGTCAATGCTACATCTGCAGACTGAACAAGTGCCACTCTGCTGCAGATGTGTTAAGCAGATCATATCAGTTATGCCACCTTTCATGTATAATACGCACATTTAGTACACGTTTCTGCAGTGATGCTGTCTTTAGAGACGTTTTGCATAGAAGAAACCAATAAATTCCAAATGGTAATATTTACATCTTTTATTTCCCTTTTGAGGATAAAGTGAATGATGTTGAAGAAAATTTCCGAGCCATACAGGAGAAACTGGAAGAGATCAGCCAGGAGGCCAAGGCACTGAAGCCACAGTGTATTGCTTTAAAAGATGACGTACAACAAAGAAAGAGGGCCCACAATGAATCGGAGGTATGTTTTATAGTCTTGGTCATCAATTCTCTCTGTCACAAGTTCATTTTTATGTATCTGCAGAAGAGCACCAACGCCAGATCTGGGCAAACGTTACAGTGAACATATCAAGTAGCCGATCTGTCCTCTTACTGCCGCTGGCCTACTATACACAGACTGGGGTCAATTTGATAGCAACCAATTAACTTACTAGAATGTTTTTGGAGTGTGGGAGAAAACCTGAGCACCCGGAGGCAACACGGGGAGAACATACAAACTCCACACACATAAGGCCATGGTCGGGAATCGACCCCAGTGCTGTGAGGCAGAAGTGCTAACATTAAGCCACCGTACTGCTCATGCTCTCTTTTGTCAAATTAGTTACCAGTTTGATTTATAGATTTCTGAACAGGATATATTATGAAGTGTAGAAAGTTCAGTAGACCACAGCTTTGGGGAAAAAAAGAAATATACCAATGTTAATGTTAATGTTCTTATGTATTATAGAAATAGGATAGTTATGGAACTTTAATAGAAATGTAACATTATTTTCATTTATATACTTTGAAAGGATTATTTTAGTTTGGAAATAGTATCCAGTTTGTCGAATGTATTTGTTATGTTGTTTTTTGATGGCAGTAAAAATACATACAATTTACATATACCCATTTCTGCAGTGTGGCATTGGGGGGGGGCACACAAAAGGGTTGGGTATAGCACACCCGTCTCTACTGGATGTCATACTTTCTGGGCATGACACAAACTATAAAGTCTAAGTCAGGTTATAAAGAGATGGAACTAGACCCGGTCTCCTGGACCTGCTTTGCATTTGATATCTCTTTGTAGTCCTCCTTTAGCCTCTTTTGGACTTGAATTGAGTGTTCAAGACTATGCAGCTGGCTTCCTTTGTACCACTGAAGTCTGTGGATATCAGGTTCTCAAATAGAAGATTTTCCCTGTTGCTTATTTCCACTGTCCGAATGTTGCTTGAACTGGGGCTCTGTCTTGCAGATCTCCCTATCTTTTTTTTCTTGTGAAGGTAGAGCTGTGCTTAGTATGAAACTTATCTTTTTAGCTAGACTGAGGTGGTTACTAGTTTTCTCTTAAATCAGGAAATCGTAATTCTGATGTTTTGTCACAATCAGATCTCAGGGAAGAGGGATCTCTTCACTTCCTAGATGTGTTTAGGTAAATGGATTCCAAACTTTCTCAGTTGGAGGCACCATTAGGTTCTCCATAGTTTTTTCAAGGCACCCATAAGCCAAAATAATTACCAAGTAGCCCCCCACCTTGGTTACGGCACCCCAGGGAGCAAACGGCGCACAGTTAGGGAAGCACTGGTTTACTGCATTCACGATAGGTGTCTGGAGAGCACTTGAGTGTAGGGAGTCTGATGATCTTCTGGTCCTGTACGATAGAGCGGTAAAGTCTGTTACTTACTATGTGGAGCATCCTAGCAGATCAGGAAGTGATTCGGGGGCTGTGTTGAGCTTCAGCTGAGTAACTAGGTCAGGTGGCCACATGGTCCCCAATTTGATAAATGAGACAACTGAATTTTTATACTTTAGTTAAATCCTTTTCTCAGAATCCATTGGGGGACAACGAGCACCCACCCTTTCACATTCTAGTTCTCCTGTTAAATGTTTCAAGAAGGTGGTTGTTTATCTCTTATTTTCTTTCTCTCTGGTTCTGTTCTATGGGGCTTGGTGTCCCCCAATGGATTTAGAGAAAATGATTTAACACAGATATAACAGTCCCTTTTTTTGTACTTGGTGTCCCCAATGAACCACAAGATGCCTTTTTGTTAACCAAGTTTTCCCACCCATTGTTTTTATTTCTGTGGTTGAATTTGTTGCCTTCAGTCTGTTCTTCCATCTTCTGTAGATTTGCACACTGTGAGCTATGTTTCGTTAATAGTAGGCAGGACCACGATATAGGGGAGAGATCTATAGAGGTGTAAGTTTTGGGAAGGCATCTGCTAGAGACCCTCTTGGAGGGTGCTGGACTAATCTGATCCTGCACACATGCCTCGGATTGGCAAATAGGAGTTCTAGGATAACAGCATTGTGCTCCAGCCAGTGTGACTCCCAATTCTTTCCTGTGTCTGCGCAACAACTTGACTCCACAGTTGATCTGGTTCCACAGCCTGCAACACGCTTTATCCTGCTTAAGACACTCGATCCCAATGTGTTTTTAGGTATAGGACTATGATTGGTTGGTTTAATTCATGCCCCCGGCACATAATTGGCTACTTTTGAATGCCGTTGAATCGCTGTATATTGATAAGGTTATTGGACCACTGCTTTTAGTTATTGTAACAATGTGTTTTTGGGAACTTAATGTATACATGTCATTGGCTTGTGTAATGGCGATCGGACTAGGCGGTTAGCAGTATGAAATAATTGTGAGGATGTCTGCCTACTCCACTTCTTTATATGGTCAAAGAATTCCTCATTTTTAGTATGTGCTGTAGGTGTTACATTATCCCATATTACATCTGTCGCTCAACCTGAACCTATTGATATTTTGAAAATGTTAAATATTTTCTAGGTTATATATAACAGACACCGGATGGATTTAAAGCGTTTGGAAAGAGATGCCCAGCAGCTTCACATGCGTATCCAGGAGTTACAGAACAGGTGCCGGCTGTCTTATTAAATCAATGTTAACTTTTCAACTCCGTGGCAGTGTGCAGGAATGGGTTATCTCCCTAGTCAACTGAGTAGACAGGATGAAAGGAAAAACCTCCGGAAGGTAGTGAGGCTCCCCCTCTCCCCTGATGTATTCCTCCTGTCTCTCAGCTAGTGAGCAAACATTTGTTGTGTAGTGAGGCTTTTGTTTTCTATGGAGACTTACCTTTTTCCCGGTGGTGTCCAGAGGGTCCCAGCGGTGAAGCAGCAGAAGTTCAAGTAGGGATGACTACCTGGGGACATGATTTGCTACAACTAGGTACCAAATGCAGGCCAGTCTTCTTGGGCCTTCTGCTGTGGTGTGCACATTATAGATTGCAGCAGTGACACACACATGGTGACATTTCTGAGTCACTGGCTTTATAGGCTGGCTCTAAGGCCCTACTACAACATAGGAAAACACGGGACATTTCCTGTCCCTGTAGCCCTTTATGATCACTGCTGTGGGTCCACGACATAGCCTGAACCCACCCTCCAACAGGCTGAGGATCACCTGTTCTAGGTGAGCCCCTAGTCAGGGTTGCTTTCCATACTTTTCTGTTCTCTTTTAGTTATGTCAGCTAGTTAGTCCTTTCCTTGCAGTACTCTTTCAGAGGCCATTGAAGTAAAGAAAAACAGCACGACTCATTGTCTCGTTTTTGTGGAGCACGTGACAAGCTTTTGAATAAGAAGTGTGAAGGGGTTTTCTGAGCAAAATGTATTCCTTATCCCAGGAGCCACTGCGAAGTCTCCTGATCACTGCCATAGGTGGACTTTAAAACTTGTAAATATCCACTAAGGCTTATGGCAACTAATATGTCTTTAAATTATTAAATTTAAAAAATGCTCTACTCTCTTTTTGTTTTTAGTGCTGATAATAATACTGAAGACGAGAAGATGGAGAGGCTGAGGGAAATAGATCAGCTGAAAAACAAAATTAAAGAACTTCATGATCAAGACATTACAACTACTGAGCAGATCAGCCAGTTCCATCAAGCTATCTGTAGGAATAAGGAAGAACGCAGCAGGCTTAAGTATGTGTCATCTCACCCAGACAAATTCCTTATTTACTTTTGTATAAATGTATTTTATGTGCAGGGTGACATCTGCTTTTATCTGTAACATTTTGTGCTATTGTGTGCCCCGCAGTGGCTTTTTACACATAATCCTTTCCTCTCCAAAACTCTGTTGTAGTCACCATTGGCCTTTGTGGCAGGTATTTGGACATTTGTGAGGAATTATTAGAGTTTGTCATATGTATTATTCCGGTGCACAGGAATCATGGTGCATGGGTCCTGCCTCTAGGCGTTTGGATACAAGTTAGGTAAGCTGTCTAGAAATTCTGCACTCTGGTTTTAGAAAGCATTCCTATTGTCACATTTTTATTTATTATTATTTTTTTTTGTTTTTGTTTTTCTGCTCTTAGTTGGTGGCAGGAAAATCAGCAGATTTTTTTATTTATTTTTTGCTCATTTCCATTTTCCCAGTGCGTTTTGGTGTTGTGGAAGTCCTCTCCAGCTTTTAACTCTCCCGTTTCATGGATACCTAAGAGGACTTTAATTTCTTTCTAGATGCACCGTCCTTTAATGACCCCTGGAATAGGAGGTTAGATGGTCTAAAGAGCCTGTTTTGCTCATCTGGTTCAGTCTTTGCAGCTGCTTGAGAGACCAAAATGGAATATGGAGCTCTTGAATTCGCTCGGCAAGATCCTCAGTCCAACAAATGAGTTACTTTTTATTAGAAAAACTCTTTGGGTGCACACATCCTAACAGGAAGCTCCTCTGGACTTCAAAGCTGGTGACAGTGTTATCTTCTCTTGATTACATACTAGGACCTAGTGTACAGGGGTGACTTGAGTCAGTGTCCTCCCGGCACCTTGTCCGACCCCTGGGTACTCTCTTTTATAATGTTTTTTTTGGATATCCTTATTTGATCTATCTTCAAACCATTTCTTCCTTTCTTTGTTTCCCGGACATGCAGAGTGCAGAAATATTTTCCATTTAAAGCAGCTGTTCGCTGGGGTCATCTGCCCATTTTCGGATCAATAGAGGTGTTAAGATTGTTCCTGAAATATCTTCTTTGATGCTAGTGTCCTTTGCTGGATCTGATGGCCTTCAAATAAATTTCTTTAGTGGGAAGATATAAGGAGAAGTTGCTTAAGTCAGTAATTCAATACAAGAGGTAAGAGCAGAGTCTGGCATCCCTAGATATCAAGGATGCTTACCTTCATATACCTCTATTGGAGGACTGCTTGGCTATGCTTTTCAGTGAGCTTCTAGTTTTGGGAGTTGATGTTGTGCCTTTTCTCAGCTCTGCTGATCTTCATTTTGGTCATGGGGTTGTGATTGCCCATATCTGCAACTACACTTGGTGATGGCTTGATCCAAGGAGCTGTCAATTCATTATGTTTATATTATCCAGATTCTGGAGTCGCACGTTTGGATTATAAACTTACCCAAACTGTTGATGTGTTTCTGATTTTTTTTTTTGTTTTGATACATTGCTTCAGTGTTCCTTCCCAAGACAGGATTTGCTCCTGAAACTAATGTTCTCACTCCTGGGATAGGTGATGGGGTAACTCAGTGATCTTATAGTAAGAGTCCAGATTTAGGTTTAAATTTCTCCTGAGTTTGGTTTTGTCCAGATTGTTTGTGACTGGACGATTCATGTGGAGTATGCCACAAGGCAGTGTGAGATATTGAATTGATCCTGTTTTAGGTTTTTGTGACTCTTTGTGTAGGTAATTACATAAAATTGACTTCTGCAGATGCGTTAGACAAATGCCTGGATTAGGTCACTTACAGAATATATAAGAAGTGATGCAGTTAAAGGCTTATTCTGATAGCAAACACCCATTGATAAACTGGTGGGAAATGCTCCGAGCCAAGAGATAGAGGACCGTCCTGCTCTGGCCTAACCGGAAGCAGAGATGTTGCACTAGTGATGTATAGCGCTGTCCAATAACTGGTAAGGATTTGTTATGTAAATTCCGCCACCATATCGCGCAGTTCTGTACAGAGAATATTTAAATCTTCACATCAGTCTCTACTCCATTACAGTCGGAATTCCCTAACTTGCACATACACACACTTCTATTTTAGTCAGCAGCCAGTTAACCTACCAGTGTGCTTTTGGACTGTGGGATGAAGTTTGAGCAACCACAGGGACATCATGCTTCACAGTGGAGTGGTGACTAATATTTTAACGCTTTTTGTGCTTTTCCATTACTGTTAATTTTCAATGTCAAATGAGTTGTATAAATAGGTGAGGATTTTCACATCTGTTAATTTCTCTCATAGTAATGAAGAGCGCGATCGCAAGCACACATTGGAGGGACATAAGAGGCAGATAATGGCGTTCCAGGACAGTAAAACAGACCGGTTGAAGAGGTATGGACAGCACATGCCATCTCTGCTCGCAGCAATCGATGAGGCATACAGGCAGGGTCGTTTCAAGAAGAAACCCATTGGACCGTTAGGTATGCTATGTTACATTGCTAGGCATAAAAGAGCAGCTCTGTAATTGTGACAGCTGTGCACTTACCAGCACAGTCAGCTGTTACTTTGGGTCCATAAAGCCTTATTGAATCTGTGTTGCAAACATCACCTGCTTTTAAGACGCTGTTTTCCCCCTTCCTAAATATAGGTGCTTGCGTACATCTGAAAGACCCCCAGCTTGCACTTGCAGTGGAGTGCTGTCTGAAAGGGCTGATTGCTGCTTTCTGCTGTGATAATCATCAGGATGAGAGAATTCTGCAGAATCTTATGTCCAGGGCATGTCCACCTGGTTATAGGCCCCAGATCATTGTCAACACATTTCGCAATGAAGTGTATAATGTTTCACAACGGTGAGAGGAAATATTTAATTAAGTCTTTGTCTATATTACTAGCGTAACTTTAATAATGCTTCCTTATTTGGAATAGTCATATAAGGGCATAGGTTAATTTGATGTGTACTCGTTGCATACAGTAAAGGCAGTCGTTATCTTAATATACCCACTATGTGTAAGATTGAATCCCAACAATATGACCATTTTGTAAGAAATAAAGACTGACTTGTTCCAAGATGGATAGAGGCATAATGTAAATTTACCTGCACTAACTATGCAGTATAGTGTCTTTAAATGGGCATACTGATTGAGATGCTCAACTTCTATTGCGTCAAATTCACATTGAGCAGAGTTAGTGCGTTGTGATCTGTTGTTTCTTGTGCTTTGTTGCATTCATAAAATCCTGGATAGCTAAAGCCTAAAGAACAGATGGCGTAGAACTCTCCGTGCCAGAGTTACGTCCTATTCTGCTTTACATGATGCTGCATTCAAGCTAGTACTTCAGATATTAAAGTTTAATAGGCACAATTATTTATTAAGAATAACTGTGAAAGACTCCATTGTGTGTACTGAACCAAAAGTTACAGGAATGCAGCCTGTAAATTAAGTAAGTAAAAAAAAAATAAAAAAAAAAATTTGTCAGAGTTTAATAAACCAAGTGCTGCTTATCCAATGTATAAAAGACCTGACAGATGATAATAGCACTGTATAGGGTATTGCATCATCATCCTCATCACCATTTATTTATATAGCGCCACTGATTCCGCAGCACTGTACAGAGAACTCACTCACATCAGTCCCTGCCTACAGTCTAAATTCCCTAACACACACAGAGAGACAGACTAGGGTCAATTTTGATAGCAGCCAATTAACCTACCAGTATGTTTTTGGAATGTGGGAGGAAACCGGAGCACCCGGAGGAAACCCACGCAAACACGGGGAGAACATACAAACTCCACACAGATAAGGCCATGGTCGGGAATTGAACTCATGACCCCAGCGCTGTGAGGCAGAAGTGCTAACCACTGAGCCACCGTGCTGCCCAACATACGCCTTATAATAAAAATGACAGGGTAGCTAGACATGGAATGCTGGGAAAGTTCTAAGCAGTAGCTTATAATTCATATCCTGTGGTGTATATACATTTTTATGGTTTATTAAAGGTGATGGGGGAGTTTTGACATTTCTACCCCTATGTTTTTTTACATTATAAATGTACACCTTAGTGTCACCGATTCTCATGTTATTCCTAGTAAATTGATACTCTCTACGGATAAGAGTTTTGCACACTTTAAAGTGAAATTCAGTTCCGCCTTTGGAGAGGCCACGGAATTGGCGCTTTATAAGTGTGGTGTTATATTTCTGAGACAACGGTGGGGATATAGGGATGACATCAGTGTTGTATTAGTGTATTTCTTTCTGCTAAATTATCATTAATATAGTCACAATGAATCGTTTATATTTTATGATATTTTTTTTAATAGTGAAGTATCTTTAAATATCTGATAACTAATCTATGATTTGTTTATTTTTTCTGTATGCATTAACAACAGAAGTTGTTTACATTCTCTTTCCGTAGAAGATGGCTCTGAATAAAGATTCCTATACCTGTGTTTGACTTATAAAGTAAATGTTTACCAGGCATGGCGATTTTTCCTTTTTGCATATTATTTTTTTGCATCTGGAGCTCAATTATTGTTATAAATTCTCCTCTAGAGCCGTGGTTCATCCCGATTATCCAACCGTATTGACCACTTTGGAAATTGATAACCCGGTGGTCGCCAACTGCATGATTGATATGAGAGGAATAGAGACTGTTCTACTAATTAAGGTATCTAACTTCTTTTCTATATATCAATAGGAGCCTGTCAGTCAAAGAACACGATAAATGAGTGTTGCATTTCTCGGTGTCCCCAACATAAGGCAGGATCTAATCCTGCACTCTGATGTGGCTTTATTGCTCAACAATCTACATCAATTCTGCTTTTTTTAAAAAAAAAAAAAAAAAAAAGCAAAACAAGAAACTACTACCTGCACGCAGAAGAGTTATACTAATGTCTGTTGTGTCTCAGAATAACAAAGACGCTCGAGAAGTGATGCAGAAAAGAACGCCACCCAGGAATTGCAGAGAAGCTTTTACCGCCGATGGGGATCAAGTGTATAATAACCGTTACTATTCATCAGACTTCAACAGAGCCAGATATTTGAGCCGAGATGTAGAAGTGGAAATAAGGTTTGTTTGTGATTGTTTCCCGTGTCCTTTTTTTTTCTTCTGATCCCGCTTACCTGATTTTTTTTATATCTGTCCATTTTTGTGAAATTAGATTGTTAGGAGAGGTTTTTAATGATGCAATGTATAAGAGAGCCTTTAATCTTATTAGAAGTCACAGAGGAAATCCGTGATTTTTAGAATTTTTAATTGCCTTAAAATAACCTTTTTATTTTACAGTTTTGAGGTTCATTATAGCTTATAATACAGTTTAAATTTGAAACAAAGCAAGTGGTTGGAATGAGGTGATTTTTATACCCAGATGTGTTACCATCATTGAACACTTTTACAATGAGTCATAATGTGACATCACTACTAAATAGATGTAAGGAATACATTATTTATTATGTGTATATAATGAGTTAACCACTGATATTTTATTATATTTTTTTCTCTTTCATCCATCTGGGGTCCAGCTACCAAGCTTCCCCCTCCTTCACCGATGAGGGGACTTGGTATGCTCCACTCTCCTCAACATGGCCCCGGGGACAGACAGGACTACCGGTGCTCTATGCCGGCATCCTGTAGCAGTGTGACAGCGGTCTGTACAGACCGCTGTCACACTGTGAGAAGCATTCACAGTCTGTCCTAGAGCTTTCAACGTGAGTCGTTCGGCTCCCTTCTGGCAGCTGCTTCTCCAGGCGAGTGTGCTCTGTATACAAAGTACACCCGTCTTATCAGCTAAAAGTAAAATAAATGTTTTAAAATAAACATCCAAACAGTGAATCCAATTCACTGTTCAGCAGTTCTTTACTCTTCAGCCACTCCTTGGGCACCTACATTAAACTGACTTCCTGTGGGGCTTGGCAGGGGGAGGGGCCTGTCGACAGCTTGGAAATTAACTATTTAGGTGCCAAACTCCTCTCTACCCTACTCAACCCCATGGTTAAGCAGTGTCCCCCAGATGGAATCAGAGAAACCGATTTATCGTAAGTATAAATCCTCTTTTTTTGTAACATCCAGCACAATAATGATATAGTTGTGTTTTATGGTACATTTTAGTGAATACAGTTTGTGACAAGTCTTGTATTTGCAATATATGTTTGTTAAGCTTCACTAAAGCAAGATTATTTTGTCAGAAGGCCTTACCCAAATGTATTCTTGATTGAATTGACAGGATAACGTAGTGCTGGGCTGTTCCTATAAACAGTTGATGAACACTACATTAAATTTATCCATTGGTTTTATTTTCTACAGTCACCTAGAAAAAGAAGTCAGTGACATTTTAGCTCAACTGTCTAACACCCAGCAGCGAGTATGTTTCATCGATGGTGACATCAGGAAGAATGAAGGCTTTTTGCGCCAGTATCACGACACAAAGAAAAAAATACTGGTACGTTATACATATTGCAATACATTTTGATATCCGATGTTTTCATTCTAATACGGTGGAATTCGTCAGTGATTGTGAATCTCCAGTTGCACATTTTTGACAACTCTGCCGATATGTTAACAATATTGAAATGTTTCTTTGGAATGTTGACAAGGGTTGGTGGGGGTCCAGTGTTGGTTTGATCGACCTTTCAGAATACATTTCCTTCTTAGGAGATTGGTCCATTCGAACCGTAATTTTATTTAAACTCCATTGACCTCAGTTATGTTTAAGTGCCCAAGGAGTTGGGCTTTGTTTAGTACTGCTTGGCAGTACTTGCTTGTTTAGTTTAGGTTTTTATTATTTTTTAGTTCTTATTTTAGTGAGTGTTAGGTGAGGGATAAGTGTTTTGATAACATTTTTCCTCTTAGATCTTTAATGGAACAATGTTCTGTTCTTGGCTTTTTAAAAAAAAAAAAGAAAGAAGATAAGGATAAAGAAACTCCAGAGGAGTTTACAAGTACCGCGGGCAGTGACTGCTCTATGCGGCTGTTAATGAACTGTCCTGACGGGGCCGGCGCTGCCACGGGCAGAGAGTGCCGCACTCGTTTGAGGACCAGACATGTTGGGAGATTCCAAGTCCCCCGCTGAGGCGGAGGTGGGGCTTGGATCTCACAGAGCCCGAGGATAAGCTGTAGGTGTGTAAGATGTTCCCGAGTGGGCAGCGGTACAGGAGTTAACAGTAGTGTGGCAGCATGGGTTCACGGATGCTCTCTCCTGTGTGTGTGTGAAGCATCGGACAGCAAGGGGTAAGTGTGAGACTCTGGCTGTCTTTGGTATGCTCCAAAGCATACCAATGGCAGCCGCCGGACTTCAGGGGCAGTCGGACTTCAGGGGCACCTCTGAGAGTTATTCTGCTGCTGGCTTCTCCACTTAATTTCTCCTAGTGTCAGCTAAGTGCCCCATAGGGGATATATTGACTTTATTTTTTTTGTCTGAACAACTACTGTTCCGTCCTCTGCTTTGAGGGTACCCGATTCTGTAGCTAGGACTGGTGGTATTACAGTGTTAACGCAGGTCAGAACTTGTGATTGAGACTATTTTCTCTGTTTTACTCCATTAGCAGAGTTTATTTTGTTGTACTATATTTCTTTCTACTTCTTAAAAAAAGAAAAAAAAAAAGAAAGGAGAGAATAGAAGGTACTTGAAAAAATTGTGTCTGATAAGGAGAAGAATGTCCGTGTTAAGTTTTATTCCTGCTCTAAATGTTCCGCAAAGCTGTCTGTGGGACAGTTGCACCAGGGGGCTGTATGTGTGCAGTGTGAAGGGGGGACCAGGGCGTGCAGACGCAGGGCGGCCCTTCCACTGTAGTGGAGGAGCCGGTGTGGGTTTCCTCTTTTTGGCGCAGTCTGTCTCTAATTCCACTTCTATCAATGTAAATACTGGCTCTTCTTTGGCTGCTTCTGTGGAGGTTGTTAATTCTAGGACTTCAGATGGTTTGGGGGTGACTTACCACGGGCCCTGCCTTCTCCATCTCAAGTCTCTCAGCCTGAACCTGAGTGGTCATCCGCTTTGCGAAAGCGTTTAGACCGCCAGAACAGATATTTAGCCTCCTCAGCACATTTGGCGCCTAAGGCCAAACAATCTCGTTTTTCTCAACCTTTGTTATTTTCTGACTATGAAGGTTCATCCGGAGAGGAAGGCGAATTAGAGGAGGATTCGGATTCTATACATTTAGGTGACTGAGATGACATCTCCAGGAACCAGGATATTCAAGATTTGGTGATGACGGTGCGTCACTCTTGACCGGGTGGAAGAATATTAGGTCCTACCTGTTCAGGGTTTGTTTAAACGCAGTAGACCGAGAACTGTCTGTTTTACAGTTTCAGCGGAGCTTACGGAGATTGCTGAGTCTGCCTGGAAACATCCAGATAAGAAGTTTTCAGTTCCTCGCAGGTATTCAATGCTCTATCCTCTGCAGGAACAGGATGTACCTCGTTGGGAACAGTTACTCAAAGTAGATACTCTGGTGGCCAGGTTAGCCCAACATACTACTCTGTAGGTTCCTGGCGCAAAGGTTCTTCGGGATTCTACGGATCGCAGGTTGGAAGGGTTTATAAGAAGCATCTTCCTTGCGGCCGGCACATCCTTTAGACCCTTGTTTGCGTCCGCGTGGGTGACCAGAGTAGTGGAGTCTGGGCCGACTAATTGGCCTAGAATCTGCAGGAGTCGGAATTGCTTCCCTTAGCTCTTTACTTAAGGAAGCTTCTTGCTATCTCTGAGGCGGCCCAGAATTCGGCTCTGTTTTCTTCTTCTGTGTTTGCTTTTGCAGTGGCAGCTAGGAGAACGCTTTGGCTTCGTTCCTGGAATGCTGACGGGAAGTCCAAGAGGTCCTTAGAGGCTTTGCCTTTTTCAGGGTCGGTCCTCTTTGGTCCTGAATTAGATAACATGATCAGTCAGACTACCGGAAATAAGAGTTCTTTTCTGCCTGTGAATATTTCTAAACCCAGGATTCCTCGGTTTGGTTCCTTTCGGCAGTCCTTTTGTGGTAACCCGGCCCCAACGGGGCAGTCTTCAATTAGAGGCAGACCACTTGCTCTCAGGGGACAATCTCAGAAGGGAAGAGGTTCCTATTCTAAGAGGCGTCCATCTTCCAAGATTTCAGACAAGACTCGCTACTGCGGGGATGGGGGGGGGGGGGGGTCGCCTTCAGTTATTAAAGGATCAATGGGCTGCATCCACCAGGGATGTTTGGATGTTGGGAATAATATCCAGAGGTTATTTCATATACATCATAGGTCCTGCTCCTCAATGTTTCTTCCAGGCTCCATTGCCCTGCATTTTGATCAGGAGAAGGGCGATGCTCCAGTCGGTCTCTTCCCTTCTCTCCGCTGGAGTCATTTGCCGATTTCCGGACGATCAAAAATGCAGGGGTTTTTACTCAAACCTGCTTTTGGTTCCCAAGCAGGACTGTTCGTTTTGGCCGATTCTGAACCTCAAAAGTCTAGATCTTCATCTTCAGGTAACCAACAAATTTCGTATGGAATCTGTTCGCTCGGTGATCAATGGTTTGGAACCCCTGGAGTTTTTGGCATCTATAGACATTCAGGATGCATACCTGCATGTTCCTATTTGGGAGGGACATTAGCCCCTGCTTCGTTTTCCGTAGGGAGTTCTCAATTCAATTTCGGGCTCTTCCCTTCGGTCTTTCCAACGCGCCCAGAGTTTTTACGAAGATTATGGCCGTTATAGCGGCAGGTTTACATGCCCAGGGAGTAAATGTAGTTCCATACCTGGACGATTTACTCAAGGCTTCCTCGGGCCTGCTTCTGTTGCAACATCTTGCTCTGTCCCTTCAATTTCTATAACGGCACTTGTTGAAAATTATCCGAAATCTCAACTGGAACCCTCCCAAAGGATGGTTTGGACTTTTGATGGACAGGGTCCTTTAGAGGGTCTTTCTACCGGAGCAGAAAGTTTGCTCAGTTCAGAACTCTGTTCAGCTGCTCCTAGATCATCTGCGCCCTTCCATGAAGATGGTGTATTGGATTCAAATGTCCTTTCTAGAAAAGGGGGAAACGTAACCAGTCCCTGTACTGAAGTCTTGCTGGACCACTGAACCAAGCCGGTTCCTTTGTGGCTACCGCCACAGGACCTTGCCTGGTAAAATAGGCACCAAATCCATGCGACTCCATGAAGAGCCCGAGGGAATCTGGGAAAGACCGATCACCAATTAGGAATGGACTAGCTGAGCAAACTCAAACAGAGTTGAGACCTAGCCCGGGGCGGCTCCATTAGAATCAGAGCCCCCAAGCACACACATCACCCAATCCTCAGACTGCACACAAAGCATCTGCACATGACTGTCCTAAGGGCAACTTAATGTTGCATCTGACATAGGTAAACAATGTCATAAGAGTTGCCCCAGCCTTAGCCCTCTAAGATCTCCCCCTATCCGACTTGATAGACACACAGATAGAAGAAAAAAAAAATACAAGAAAAGACTGAATAGCAGTACACCGTTAGAAAATGGTATTGTGCTTGCAATACAGTCCCAGAACGCTAGGAATCTGATGGACTAACCACCCAGAAAACCAACCCCACAGACTGGTAACTTACAGATGGAAGGGTAGAGAAGAGTAGTTCTAGAGCTCCAAGATATCTGCAGTTTTGGTGTCAGCACGTGAGGGGTGAGAGAGCACCAGGGAGGAACTGGATAGTTAGCCGTTGTGAAAGACGGCCTCCTCCACCAATCCTTTGCCTAATGCATGCTTACATGTAAAAAACCCCACCAGACCTAGGCCTCTTGAGTAAACCTGAAAACTAAATAAAAGAAAACAGCCCCAGTAATCTAAACATGCCCTGCTATGTTGGGCACTTAAACTAAAGGCCTAATAGGAGAGTGATATAAAGGGAAAGGAGGTAAGGTGAATTTTTAAGATGTCTTAAAGTGCCCTTCATTATACCCCCAATGGATGATGGAGAAAAGACACTTTATGATGAAGATTGCTGGCTGTAGTTTAAGAGATAGCTATGCACCTTTTAAGATAATGTAACTAGATAAAATGCATTAAAAAATATGTTATAGGGGGCAGTATACAGAGTGATTATTATACAACTTAGTTTGCCATTGGTCATGCATGTTCCGTTATATTTGCAGATAGAGCTCAGAGAAGTGAGTGCTCGCATAACAGATCTGGAGAATGTGGAGGAGCAGCCGTCCATTGACATTGCCACCTTGGTAAGATGCTCTTGTTTCCCCTCTGCTATCAGGTAGTCTCTTATTTTGCCGCAGCGTTGTCAGGGAATCTCTTATTTGCCACATATGCAAATACAGACATTGCCGCATTGTAAGCTATCTAGATGTTAATAAAAAAGCTCCCATCGAATAAAGAAACAAAATGATAAACTTGAGCATTCCATCTGTTAGAACAGTGCAAATGATCTATATTTAACCTTTTAAGCTCTGTACATTTTTGAATGGAATCTGTGAGCTTGTGATGTATTTAAACCGGTTGTGAGCAACATGCTACTTCTCCTGTAGGTGCACATTACCTTTCATCAGATCACATTATGAGATCAGTGCATTAGCATGAAGTGTTCACAAAGCCTTAACAGTGGGCTCACACTTGGCTGTCTAGAAGACTATCCTGCTACATAGAAACATCCCGAATTACCCAATTCTCACGCAGTCATGGCATTCCAGTGTTAATGCTCATGTATTCTCCTCCATGTTTCTATAGTTTATCATTTGTCCGTGCTTTCTATAGCAACGACATGGCAATGTTTTTCTGCATTTACATTCAAGTTGTTTTACATGTTTGTTTTTCTCTTTGTTTTCTTACTTTTAATAGGAGGGTGAAATGCAAGATAACGAGAAAAGGATGGAGCGTGTTAAACTTGAAATGCAGAAGACAAAGGTGCACTTGGATGAATCCAAGTCCCTACTCATGACATCTGAGCGTCAGTATGAGGAGATAAAAATGAAAATCAGTTCAGTGTCTGAGGTTGCTGACCCGGTGAAGGTTTGTTGTTACTTATTACTGGGACTTATTATTATTGATTTTATTTATCTTTGTGAGTGCTTGAGTTAGTTTTATATGTAGAGTTTCAAAATTCTGTATTGTAGTCTGATAACCACAATACAACCATACATTTTATCTGTTATTTTATTATCAAGTTGCCATTGCATGCGCTGTTAAATACATGTGACATTATATTTGTAGCCATGGCTGCTGTCACAAATTGTCTTTTGTCTAATGTCTCGGACTAAATTTGCATTAGGTAGGCCACTGAAGCTGCAAGTGTCATCATCATCATTTATTTATATAGCTATCTTTATTTATATAAATTTATTTCTATAGCTATAACTCACATCAGTTCCTGCCCCAATGAAGCTTACAGCCTAAATTCCCTAACATACACACAGACCCAGACTAGGGTCAATTTGATAGCAGCCATTTAACCTACCAGTATGTTTTTGGAGTGTGGGAGGAAACTGGAGCACCCGGAGGAAACCCACGCAAACATGGGGAGAACATACAAACTCCACACAGATAAGGCCATGGTCGGGAATTGAACTCATGACCCCAGTGCTGAGAGGCAGAAGTGCTAACCACTAAGCCACCATGCTCTTGCCTAGCCTTTTCCTATCTGATCTGTTACTTGTGCCCAATGTCAAGTAATAGCTAAAATTGGTAGAACATGGAGAGATTAGAGGCTGAAAGTAGTGATGACTAAACGTGAGCACCCGTTCCTTCGCAGAAACACGTATTGGCTCTTATCATAGACAAGGGGTATTGAAGGATAGTTTGCATTGTAAAACAACTCTACATATTGAAACAGACTACCTAAACATTTTTAATAAGAAACATTTTTGTAAGCCAGTTGTAAGAGTTTATCCTCCTAATTGTAAAGTTAAATTTGAACAAACTCTCAATTTTAATGTAGAAAGAAAGAGACCCACTGGTACTAAAGGGAAACTGAGAGCTGTCCCCTTCAATGGCTATTTGTCCTGTATAGAAGTTTATCAGATCAGTATTGTAATTTGTGCTATTTTCTTTAGTGGCAGCTGCTGGGACAAACAGGCAAGGTTGCATATAAAGAATATTTGGTAACACTGAGACACATCTAGGCAGCGTTAAGGCATTTCTTGCTGTGCTTCTCAAATGCTGGTTTGAATCAGTTGCCACATTGTAGCTCTCCAGCTGTAAAACTGCAATGGAAGCTGGGGGAGTCCATGGTTTCCTTCCACTGATTTCTAGATGTTATGGAAATAGATCTTGAAATATAGATTACATTGCCTTCTGATAAGCCTTACAAGCAGAAGGTCCAGATTTAACCATTTCACTCTGCTGTTTCAGGAAGATCTCCACAAGGTGGACCAAGAAGTGGACAATTGTAAACGTCATAAAAAGCACTATGAGGAAAAGCACAGACAGCATTTAGAGGGAATCCACAAGCACAAGGGGGAATTATCAACCAAAGAGAGAGACCTAGAGGTAAAGTGTGAAATCTGCATTACAGCAATCTGCTTTAACAGAATGCTTTTCTATAATGGTCATCACTTATTCAGTCCTATATCCCTATATAACGCTATCATATCACATAGTACTGTGCGTAGTGTCCTACTATAGCAAATCATCATTCATTTCCTATCCTCCCTGCTTTCCCTCCTGATCAGTGTACAGCTGCAAAAGGTTTCAGGAATTCAGATTGCCAGGAATGAACATTCAGAGAGATTAGAAACTTTATAGGCTACTCTAGGGACCATAATTTTTCAGCATATGTTATGGTTAGTAAATAATACATACAGTGTGGATCATGGTAGGTATTGAGGTGCAGTTACAGCAGTAATTTATTTATAAATGCTGCACCAAGCCTACGGAGAAACATGCACACCGCATTTCCATGGCAGCACATGTGATATACAGAGCAGCAAGACATGGTACATAGGAGCAAGTCTTTACCATGGTATATAGAGCCCATACCTCATGTTATGCATTTTAGGGGGTGGTGGGGGTTTCTCTAACTTACATAATTTTCCTTGCAGCCAGATTTGTTGATTTCCCTAGCTCTTGGATACGCCACAAAAATAAGTGAAGATATAATTGTATCAAATCTATTGTATATAAGGGGATCAAACAATAATCTTGCATCTAGAAAACAAGAGTTGCTGAAAGTAGCGTTCCCCTTTAATACTTGTTGTTTTAGTTGTAGCCTAAAATCCTTTTGCTCTGGGCCTGTTCCCTGCGATTTGAATTACTGACGTGTTTTACAGGAAGGAACAGGTTAACCGAATGATGACTTCCATACAAATAGGAGGGTAGGGAAAGAGTAACACTTTCATTTTAGGTTTTCAAGACGTTCGGAGGAGATAAACTGCCCAAAGTAATGCTGCTAATATGCTGCAAATTGAGGCAATTGGCCTGAGAACTTTGGCAATGCTTGATGATAATCTTAATGGACTTCTTAGGTTCCTTGTCGAGCACGTTGGTGAATGTGGTCAGTAGATGATAGTTATCGACCTGTGTGTGTGGTCATCTTCTCACCACATTAACAAACACCAGAAGTGATCTAGTTGCTTGCCCTGAGCAGTGACTGGCTGCACTTCATTCAACTTCACTTCCCGTGTGCGTTTCGTTATCCACCTGCTTGACGCGTGCCTAGCAGCAGGATCTCGGTACGTGTGGCCAGCTTTAGCCAGAACATGCTTGTGGCACAGTGAAATAGATACATTATTTTATTATGGATATATTTGCAAGAAACCCTGAACACACATTAAGTGGAGGGTTTGGTAAGTTAATTTCATGTGTAAATTTCATTGAAATGAAAACAAATGTAGAGTTTTGGTAGCACTTTGTTTTTAATACATAAAGGTGGAAAAAGTCTGTAAAGAGTGAAATTGGCAGAACCTGCTGTAAACGAATTGCCAAAATATGTGTTTTCTAGCTAATGAATCTGTTTATTGAAAAAGTAATTTAATTGCCTTAAATATTATCTGTTTGTTTTTTGTTTGTTTTGGTTCTTTTTTTTAAGGGAATATTTTTCAGGATTTTTTGATGGTTTGCCTTTTTTATATTGGTACAGGGAAAAATCTCTCAGGCAAGGCAGATATGTCCAGAGCGGGTTGAAGTTTCCCGGACTGCTAGAAGTCTTGATACTGAAATTAGCCATCTCCGGCAAAAGATCAACTCGGAACAGGAACTTCACGGAAATAGAGAGGACATAATAAAGTAGGTTCACATTTAATTGTGTCTGGTTCTCCAGTTTGCTGATGGGTAACAATGGCATCTTGGCTCTCTTCCGCGCCACTTCTAAGGAACTTCACTGCCTGCCTTATAACATATGAACTTGGGTGCTTATGTCAGAACATCATAGATAAGAGCCTTATTCCACAACCCTGTACAGATAATTCACTCATCAGTCCCTGCCCCATTGGACCTTATAGTCTAAATTCCCTAAAATACACACACAGACAGAGAGAGATCAAGGTCAATTTAATAGCCGCTAAATAACCTACTAGTATGTATATATTCTGAATTGTAACATTATCTTGTGTTACTTGTCACATATCTCTGCTCCATGAAGACACTCCTGACATATTTTGCGATGAATGTACCATTTAAAAGTCCCTGAGATTTCTTGTTTCTCATTTCACTCAGGATCTGCCACTGCTATAACACTGTCTTCTGATGAACAAATAGCAGTATCACTCCATTTCCAGGATAATTAGGCCCTTGCACAGTGTCAATGTCAGTTCATGTGACACAACATATTATGCAACATGTGGTTGTGATTAAATATTTGAAGTATCCGTTTAGATGTGTGTCACTTGCTGACTTGTGGAGTTGATGGCTAGCAATACCTGAAGCACATAATGATTGGACAGTTTATGTTTAGTTAGGCTTTTTAATTGGCTGATCCTGTCACTGCTTGCACCTGTTTACCATATGCTTGGCTTGTGCTTTTTTGCAGAGAGTACCATGATGCAAAAGAGAACTATCATGATATGGAAAGCAAAGTGAAGAATCTCAAGGTGTTTGTTAAAATGTTGGATGACATGATGGCTCAGCGATTTAAGACATACCATCAGTTTCGCAGGTAGGACTACTTCCTTATAAGCCCATTTTTCCTTTGCATTTGATCGCTTTGATATTGCAGCTGTATAAATATGTGTTGGCCTGTTGGTAGTATAGACTGGCCTATTGGGTGGCCTTTCGCCCAGTTGCTCCATTGTGTTTCTAGTCAGTCTCCAGTAGGGGGCGTTCATCATCATCATTTATTTATATAGCGCCACTGATTTTGCAGCACTGTACAGAGAACTCGCTCACATCAATCCCTGCTCCATTGGAGCTTACAGTCTAAATTCCCCAATACACACACACAGAGAGAGAGACTAGGGTCAATTTTGATATCGGCCAGTTAACTTATTGGTACCCGGAGGAATCCCACGCAAACACGGAGAGAACACCCAAACTCCACACAGATAAGGCCATGGTCGGGAATTGAACTCATGACCCCAGCGCTGTGAGGCAGAAGTGCTAACCACTGAGCCACCGGGGTGGGGGGAGGGGGGGTGTTTTTAGAAACTCAGTTTATACTGTTGGATGGATGGCTATTGCCACACAACTGGGAGTCTTAGTTAAAGGCTGATATCCAGTAGGTTTGGTGCCATTTATCCATGTCAGCAATGTTTTTTTGGGTTTGGAAAAAAAGGATTTAACTGTAAATACAGTTACACATGTGAAGAAAAGTGGTATATACTAATATTGGAACCCAACAATGCATTTAAAGCCTGTTGTCTATACACAGTGGCGTTGGTCATCTTGTGAACTGAAATAATATCCACCGTGGGATGTAGTAGTATCTATGAGAATGTGAGCACAGTCTGTTGGTGATGTCACTACCTCCTCGTGAACTGGTAGTCTGTATTCTTGTGAAGATTAGTTCAGCCCCTCCCCCCCCCCCCTCCCGAAAAAAAAGCTGAATCTTACACTGCCAACAATTAACAATAAAGTATCTTCATACTAAATGTTTTATCTATGACTTGTTCAGCTTCTGTCCACAGGGAGGCAGCAGCTCTCCTTTCACTGTATACAGCCGGAAATTAGTTTATTGCTTATGTCTTGACCATGACAAAAAAAAACCCTGAAAGTTCATGCCTCCTATCTGCCGCTTTGTCTGCATAGTTAATGTGTTGTGTGACCTGTATAAGAATCTCTGCATTATCTGTCTATCGGCTCTTTTAAGGCTGCTTTGTATTCAGTGCAGGCTCGCCCTGTAAATTGATCTGTATTAATGTGTGCAATGTCAGCCTGTGAGTGGCACAATTAATATCCTCACTGTAAGGGCCTTATGAAACCACGGCATCTATATTCAGAATACCATTGTTTTTTTTCTCTTTAGGTTTTCAGGATGACATTACATTTAGTCATGCTCGGATATTCATTTAATTGATGTAGCTGATACAGTCTCTGCAGAGAGAATTGCAAATCTCGTTACTTAACCTTGGAGTCTTCTCTCAAGGCTCTTTGTACATCCCTCTGTTTAATGGAACTGAAAAGAATATTATTTTTCGGTTGATTTATAAATCCCAGCCCTAGGAAGAATATCATATGCTATTGTCACTGAGGTCAAGAGGATAGTCCTACAGGATGTCCTTCTATTAGTAAAATAGCAGGAGATGGGGGGGGGGGGGCCTGTTGCAGGTATCTGTAATATTGGCATTGTTCTCCTTTCAAATTTCAACACTTAGTGCAATATCCACCCCTCCCCTTTCCCTAGAATATGCGCTTCCTCTTTAGTGCCTTACTGCTGGAAGTTATATGTTGTTTCTTATTCATCCCTCTTCAGGTACCTTACTTTACGGTGCAAGTTTTACTTTGACTCCTTGTTATCTCAAAGAGCTTACTCTGGGAAAATCTCTTTTGACCACAAGAACGAAACTCTCTCAATAACCGTAAGTCTGTCCTAAGTCGTCCCGCTTTTAGGTGGTAAATGCTATAGGTGTTGGAGAAATGTCTGTGATTCCATATGTTCAGCTCTACCAAATGTGGAAAAAGACTACAGCGTATACCAGCTTCATAACCTTGTATAATCTAATATGCCTGATAATAAAAACAATTTTGCTCCAAAACAGTCTGAGACACTAGACAATTCCTGCAGTTATCGGATTGCATTCAGATAAATGGTTTTAGAAAGTTGCCTACTACATAATATTATACTGTATAAATAACAGGATAACAATGCAAAGTGGGTTGAGCTCTGGTTTCACCTTTTAAAATTTAATTTTCAGAACTACATGGATTGAAATTGCTAATGTTGTGTTTATAAATGGACCACTTGGGGTCCTCGCAGCCTGAGGAACAGGGAACAGCTGCTGCAGTTAGTTTGCCATTACGCAGCTGATATGAAGAAACTAGCTAGTACATGTCTGTTAAACAGGCTAGCAGCTAATCTGTGTTATGATCATTGGGAATTGAAGGGTAGCAAAATCTGTGTCGATTAGTTCTAGGCTCAGTTGCCTTCTATCTTTATTTAAATTGTTTTGGTTTTGTTTAAGTACATCAGGATAGTAATGCTTTGTTCTGCTTTCATTCTGTAATTGCTGTCCAGCCTAATTTCTCCAATAATAATTGCAGTTCCTGACTTAATCTATACCCAGCAATAGTATACAGCTGCTCCCTGTCATTATTTTTTATCTCAATTGGACTTAAAGTTTCATGTCTTTTACTTTAAAATGGTATTTTTTATAGAGTATCTATTGTTTAGGCTGGGTACACATTACAGAAAATATTTACTGAAGTGACATCTGTAACGTTTTTACCAAGGACAGAAAAAAAGAAAAAAGGTCCTTATCAGCGTGACGATTCATGTGTACACACTATACACGTTTTACAAGATTTATCTTCAGGTTTATTTAATGTGCTTTACATGTTTTCTTATTCATTTAAAAAAAATAATAAAAATTGTATATATTATATACTATATATATTTTGTAAACCTTCTGAAAAAGCCCTACATATTCGTTGGTTTAACATCTGAAGTTATTTGTAGTTGTTCTCATGAGACAGGGAACTTGTATTTCACTTTGAAAGCTCTTCATCTGTCATAACCATCTGCTGAAAAGATGGTGACTCTGCACACTCCATAGAGATCTATGGACACTGCCGGCCCTAAGTGCATTCACACTGCAGGATTGGAACGACGTCGTTGAACGACTTATTAGTCCGGCTTAAAAAGCAAATGAAACGATACAATGATGTTTGGAACAAAATTCGTTCATCATTACAGCGTACACACTAATGCGATATTGTCCTTTATCGTCTCATTGGCTGAAAACACTTTAGTGTGTACCCAGCCTTATTGAGAGCAAAGGGAGCAAATCTGTGAACACAACCATTATTTACAAGAGCGCAGCCTCACTAGGAACCAGTGACATAACTGAGGTATAAGGCACAGGCAGAGTGAGGTCACTGGTACCTAGTGAATGGACAGGCTGCATTCTCACAGTATGACTGAATCCCCCCCTACTAGGTAGGTGATGTAATGTGTGTATCTCCAATACTCTACTACAGGTCCAGCCAGGAGAAGGAAACAAGGCAGCATTGTCTGATATGAGGTCTCTTTCTGGAGGGGAACGATCTTTCTCCACTGTCTGTTTCGTGCTTTCTCTTTGGTCGATTGCTGAATCTCCCTTCAGGTGTCTGGATGAATTTGACGTCTACATGGTAATGTTTCACAATGGTTTTTTTACATGTTTTTTTATGAAGAATTATCTACAGAACATGTTTTGGGATTATTATTAGTGGCTTTGTTGATTCTTTCGTTGGTGCCAGTTTCTCACCTACAATACTGCAGCATGTCACCACGTCTGTGGAAAAAGATTACAATTTAATTGCTTTTAATTCGATTGTATATTGTGTCTGATAAAGAATAACCAAGTCTGTAATTATATCTATCTAGTGTGCCTGAAAAAGGCATCTTTTGAACGCCATAATTTCTTGCTTTTATAGATGACTAACACAGTACATAACTCCAATGCTACTTTGATAAGAATACCCCTCAATGGCACCACATATGATCATGTTTCTGTACCATCTTATGTCCTCTCCATTTCTGCCTATGCTTCTCAGTGCTTCCATTGCTACTCACCACCCCCACTTTCATGCTACATTCATCTTTGTTTAACCATTTAAGGCAAGCTATATTGGCCAATGCTGGTCATCTCTTGGGTCTCATTTGGTCATCCCAGCTTATTGATCTTTATCTCTCTCCCTTTTCTGTCCCACACTTGTCTTGATCTGGAGAATTTATCCAAAATTATATGCCAGATCCTTTTGTCTTTCTCAAATCTCGACAGTAAAAATGAATCATGCTACTTACATGTGTAATCTGTGATGTCGCCATTTCTCCCTGTAAATGTCTTACTGAAACTGTGCTATTTCATTTCTTCTCCTACACTGAATAAATCGCTTGTTGGTTCTTTTGTGTTTGGTCAGAAATGCAAACGTGGTTGTCCATGCACAAAGCCTGCAGCCTGTTTTATATGAAGTGTCAGTTGGCAGGGTTATTCTTGGGTTTCTGAGATGGGAAAGCAGATTTCTAAAGTAATAACACCCTCGGGCGGCTCTTATTAGTCCTTAGGAACTTTACGATGCTGTGGTTCACACCTTGCCAGCATGCCCATCAATCCTCCTTGGAGATTAGATTCACGTTACTACCTACTGACTCATGATTAGGCAAGAGATTCTTGGAAAAAGTAAATTCTACCTTTTAGTAAAGCTTATTATATTTCATTTAAATCCTAAAATGGTAACTAAAGTTTTTCTATAATGGTCTTTGCAACAGATTCTGGTCACTGATCTCCTCTTTTACCCTGTGTGTGTTTCAGCTGCTTCCCTTCACCATGAATGCTATATTTTCATCTCCTGAATTTTAGGTTTCAGGGCCCAATTATATATACTTGTGGGCTTGGGAGAATGACTTTGTGTAGCCGCCTTTAGCTGCTTTTTCAAATAGAACGTTTTAAATGTGTTGCAGTCAGAGCTCTCTTGCACGGCCCTTTCAGGAGTATGTAGGTTCTGCCTCTCATCCTTGGGGATGCAGAGGGCAAGCGGATAGATCGCATAGTCTGGTGGGAATGCTCCAGTAGAAAGAATTTATTGGGATAAATAGAAACTTCTATACACAGAAAGCTAAAGTGTAAAAATGTTTACCCCATGTGCAGCCCTATTACTCAAACGTGTTCAAAATGTTTAAGTAGCTGGGCATGTTAGTGACATATGTCTAAAACCAGATTTACCTTCTACCTGACAAATCCATCTGTATTATGTTTGGATTTTCTAGCAGCTTCTCCCCTGAACTGGGGCAATGTTGGGGGCTCCTGGCCTGAATCCTCAGTTTTGGTGACTTTCTGTACCCCTTCCCTATTCCCACCTCCCTCACACACTTTTCTTTCACCAACCCACTCGCCCCCCTTAACACGATTTTAGATTTCCTTTTCATAAAGTTTTATTAACTTCTCATTGTTGTTGTTTAACGTACTTTCTTTTTCGTTTTAAAATAGTGTATACATATTGTAAACCTGCTGAAAAAAAACCTACATATTCGGTGGTTTAACATCTAAAGTTATGTGCAGTTGTTCTCGGGAGACAGGGAAACTATATTTCCCTTTTGAAATTCGTTATACCCCAGGATCCCTGCACTAGGCAGCGCATTAGGAAAGGCAAGAAAGATTTAAAAGTAAATTCAGAAATAATTTTCTTTTATTCCAATCACTTTCCATCTTCTACTCTTTCTTGCAAGTTTGGGAATGTTTTAAGTACTGCCAATGTTTATCTCTCTTCTGTATTGTGTAACACAGGACATGGTGAATAGGAGGATATCTATGGATATGATGCTGACGATGGCCGATTCTCAGAGGTATCGGCAGTTCATTTTGTTAACCCCACAACATATGAGGTAAAACATTCCTTTCTTATTATAGCACAACAGTAGATAAACTTCTAGCGAGTGAAAGAAAACATTCAGCTGCTATTAAACCAGGTTTTAATATACATTTGGCACAGAGCATGAAAGCTCTACTAGAAAATAGAGCAGGATTTAGCCTGTAGTGCATAGACATTGTATTTATATGTGTGTGGCAGAAGGGGAGGTAGCTATACACATTTTCATAGTGTTGAATAGAAATAAGGGTGACCGTTTTACTCTAAAACCTCATTTTCTCTACATTTTTTCAAGTTATACACTTTTGTGTTGTGATATAAGCATTTTTAACAAAGTGTTTGGAACAGTTTTACGTTAAAGCACATGAATGAGCATAAAACAGGTCACAAAAGGAGTGATCTAAATAAAATGAGCATGCAGCAAAGGTATCTTGTAGCTCTGCAAGGGGATGAAGTCCCTACATCCGCTGTCCTTGCTGATTAGGGTTCTATATTCCAGCCAGGAAAGAGCACTGGAAACTTGTTGGCTTTGCTTTTCATGGCAGTTCCTAGCACTATGGATGATCTGTTTTCTTGGAACAGCCCTATGTAAGTGTAGGAGACTTTGTTGTGTGTTCCTTCACCACTGGGTGGCAGTACAGTCACCTAACTCCTGCCAGCTCCAGACACCAATGTTACGGGAGCTTACCAGTGGGTTGCCCAATCCCCTCCTTCTGGGACTGAGGTGCATCCTAAACTTGCACCCCCACTTAGTGCTAGGTCCAGGTGGCCAGAAGTCTGCCGGCGCTCTACCTGCTTGTATGTGTTTCTTCTGGCACATGTCAGTATTATGGGCTGGAGGGTAGGGGCAGTGGTCGCTTTGACTTCTACTCTTTATTCTGCTTGATGACACTATATACTGGCACTGATGTTTGTATCCGCTACAGCCTCTGAGAGTATAAAGCTACAGGGCCTGGAACATCTATTGAGCAACTGAAACAGTCAATATCCACTTAAAGCAGGTCCCCGTCCTACTAATCATCTTCCTCTGAGACTAAACTTCATATTCTCACATGGAACAAGTCTCCTTCATACAATGCAACACAGAATTCATGTTCTGATGAGGATGGTTCCTTTTTGTTTTCGCCCCTCAGAAAATGATGATGATGATGATGATGATGTTGAATTTAAGTGCACCTCCCTGTCTGTGGCCTCGGTGGCATACTGGGACCTTGGATTTAAGTGTGGGAAAGATCCTGTGGTTTTTGCAAAATGTAAATGCAAGTTTACAGTATTGTAAATCTAGGCACATGCCCTTCTCACTAAACGCTGGTGTTGGGCCGCTCCTTTGTCGTCCCCGGGGTTCCACCCATGACCCTTATGGCAGTTTTTATTTAATGCATATGAGTTACTGCTTGCGCCATTGCGAATACTATTACTACACGCAGAGCTGTATGGTTAAGAGGGTGATCGGGAAATGCTAGTTCCAAAAACTGTCCAGGTCAAAATTTTACTTATTTACACCCAATCACAACTCATTGCGGAGGTCAAAAGGGGAACGTATCTTAATGCGGTAAGATGAACAAAGTGCACTGCCCATACTGTACAGTACATGTTACATACATGTCTCATGATGTGCCGAACCAGACCTAAAGCACATTAATGCATGAGATTTACATTTTAAGTCTCTTACCACTTGTAAATAACGACTGAGCATTAAAGTAGAAAAGATGTTGACTGCTGTCCAAGTTACCTTCACTGAAAGCCAGGATTTCACTTGATAACATTCTATTCTCTGAGGCTGCTTTAATAAAGAATGAACTTTGAAAAGCCACATTTCCCCTTAGTCTGCAGCTCCTTAATTGATGTTTTGGCATGAAGCCTGTTTGCATCCCTCTGGAGTATACTACCGTGCCACAGGATTGCCCGCCGAACTGCTGGGTACTTCAGTGCAGGCTTGGTTATGGTACAGTGTCTTTATACATAGAGATGGGCACAGTCCTATCCCTCTTAAGGCGTTAATGGTAAGTTTGCTTTCATTGAAACTACAGCAAGAAAGTACACTGCTGGAATCTGGTTGCTATGGGCAACACAACTTTTTTTACTTCCACTAGTTTCTATAAATCCCACCAATTTTTAATTCTTAAATGGTCCCTATATTTGAAGACAAGACTTAGTTGAAACGGAACCGGTGTAGCAAACTCCCAGCACAGAATGCACATTTGACGGCATGCCTGCAGCTTTTTGGGAAACCTCCTTGAACTGTTGTATCAGATGTTTTTGTTTTGTTAGTAGGATTGAGACCACGAGCATGTATAAACAAATGCAGCTTTTACCCATAGACTATGGTCACCGCACTGTCTTGGAGAGGTGTTATGCCTTACCTCCCTGATATTAGATGTCTTCAATCTGGGTTGGGTTTTACTTTTACTACAGCCTCAAATATGGTCTTTACTCCCTCTTAGCTGCCTGTGGTGTATTAGAATTGATTAGCATTTAAAATGCTCCTTTAAGACATAGCCTTGCATTTCCGTAACAGCCCCATTGCGGCTTGAAGTGGGTATCAGACGTGGCTGCTGATTATAGCACAACAACCTGCCTCCTTACAGTCATCTATGCAGGGTCATGAGGTCACGTGTGGCGCTAATACACAGCGATCTGTGTTACGTTCCACATTGAGTATTCCTATTGCAGAAATAGCCAACCTGATACACTACAGGGGCCACCTGGTGTGACCCTCTATCTCTCAGAAAGGGCCCCACATTGAACTTATCACTGAGATTAAGGGTAAACAATGCATTTAATCAAATAAAGAGACGCCTACCTGTAATAACATAGCAGGCAGTTTAAACAAGTGTTACAAGCTCTGGTAACGTAGGAAGGAGCTGGGGCCCGCAGGTGAAGGCTCGGAGGGCCATCTACTTCCCAGAACTATCCTAAGGGCTAAACATGGATGAAAACTCCACATAGCAACATGATGAATAGAGAGTTCTTACATTGGAGTTATATTTCTTGTGTGTTTGTGTGTGTGACCTTTCTTTTCCACATCTCATGTGTTTATTGAATGTGACTTTACACGTGTATTATCTGCAAGGGTGCTCCCTAATCACAAACCTTATGACCATTTCTCAGATCATCCTTTATCAAGCTTGGCATAAAAAGCACAAAAATAGCTATTGGCAGCTCCAAATCCCCCCTGGCATCTTCTGTAAGAAGCTGCTTGTCAGAGTGCTGGAAACCTGCCACATATCCTGATATCTGTAAGCGCTGGTGTGGTGGTTTCTGCCACAAGCAATATCTTGCATCAGGAGCGCAGTAACAGCCATGTCAGCAGTGATTTGTGTGCAGCATCCAGGCATCATAGTGCATGTAACCCGTCAGGTGCACACGTTTTAGTGACTTCTATATCTTTTACTGTGTAGATGCTGTACCTGGCTCCTTTCCTTTAGTGTAGCTAAAGGATGCCTGCTCTTTGTCAATGTAAAACTTAGTAGGTTCTGCAGAAGGTCTGCACCCCTCCTTCCTCCCCATAGAACATCAGTTGTCGCTGGGTTTGCATACTCCTGCCAATTAGCTTTTTGAAGAGGTTATTAGCAATCTTTGACATTAGAAAAACAATATGGCAGTGCATTGCTTACAGGTTATCCAAATCTGTCAAAATTGTTGAGTGATTAGATAAACGTCAGTGCTTATTTTTATGACTGCTCCTCAGTCTACTTGTCCTTTTTTAGTGTTTTTTGTCTACAGCACACACATCTTGTTGTACTTGCTATATCTGTCTGTCCTTCCCTATGCACACCATAGTGTCATCCCTGCACAACCTGCTAGTGGGAATTGTAATTGAACAGTTGCTGAAGAAGTGTAGGTTGCCTCCCCCCTGCTGCGTCTTGTGCCCCCTCCGCCTCGCTTCTTCTATACATCACAGATAATAGCATAATTAATCAGTATTCTAATGAGCATCCCTAGGTAAGTAATTCAGAGTTTCATTCTCCAGTGAAGTACTTTTCTTAATTATTTGTGTAGTTTCTTAATTATTCTTGACATGACCCATTTTATGTGCCGCTGAGCATCTCTTGGTAGGACCCAGCAATTCTGCCGTTGTCTGTAAATATCTCATTTTCTGAGTGCTTTCCATTTAGCGCTGTATCCTTGCAATGATGTTAAACATGTATATAGATATACTGCTTATCCTATTAAAAAGATGCTGCTTTTAAAAAGGTCAATAACTCTGAGATACAGACCTGGCCTTAGACTTCCTATTGATAGAAATGTTCCCAAAATAGATTTTATCTCAACCTCTTCTTGCTGTCCCAGGATGGGAAAGGATGGTTTAGAAATAATGGTTCAAGAAAGCAAAATGGCAGCTCTCTGTGAACGTATTTGCTTCTAGGATTGTTTACTTAGAGGGTTTCCACCTGTAGGTAGTAATGTGCAGGTACGCACCCTTGTGGGTTGGTTTGCTCTTTTCCCTCACACGCTCCCTTATGTGCTTCTCAGTCATGCCTTTATATCATCCATTACAATTGTTTGTTCCGACAAGAAGCCAAAAAGCAGCATCATTGTATTTAAAAAGCTGCATAATATGGTGCAAATGATCAAATATATTAACAACATCTGAAAGTGGAAAACCCTTTACTACCTTGTAAGAGAGTGTTCTAGAAATGCAACTGCTAATATAGCACTATTATAAAGTGTCTTATGTGCCAACAATGTCACCATTTGTTCCTTTCCAGCTCTCTCCCTTCCAGTAGTCTTATCCGAATTCTTCGAATGCAAGATCCTGAACGAGGACAAACCAAGCTGCCATTTCTCACAAGGAGCCAGGAGGAGGAAGAAAATGAAGATTAATGTGACTCTCCTGACTGCAGATCATGCAGTCCATTCATGTGCAGTTTCCTTTTTAGATTTTTAAAAAATAAATAAATACCCTGTCCGCTTCACACTTGCCAAATGACACTCTGTCAAGTCTAATATAGAGACGTGTATATATATATATCTATATATGTATTTCTGTAAATATCCATTGTGTTTTATTTGTTTTATTTCTCTCCTATTTATTTGAATTCAGGCTGGGTGCTGCCTGACTGTTTTCATTCTCTAGAATTTAAAGTTGAGAATGAAATGTTAAACAGTCTTTGTTTTATGGTGTAGTTTTATTTAAAACATTGTTCCTGCAAATATAGGAAGGATTATATACACCCTCTACTGGCACTGGGCATCATATGTGGCTTTTCCATCTGCCGGACAGGATGGTACTTGTAGTCTTACCGCTTGTTGTCCGACTCTGCTCAAGATTGTTTCCTGGATATTACAAGACTACATGACTTGTCATATCCTTATGTAGAGAAGAGGCATTTATAACTACAGTCCCCAACATTCTCTGCCAGACAGCCGCAAAGCATGTTGGGAAATGTCCTCTGTCACAACTTGCCATCATCGGTAGTTCTCAGAAGCTGTTCGGTACGGTATTGTAGCATCGTCTATAATAAAGTGTATAGTAATGTTTAATGACATGACTGCTTTCATTTTATCACCATCGGGGCTGCAGAATTCCAAGCTGTGAGAGCTGCTCAGAGGCCAGATGTTTCATTTATATCTCCAATTAATCACACGTGGCAGTCGGTCACTTTTTCTGCTAACTGCCAAATCTGAGTTATTGGGGGATATCTGAAAAATCTGTCCGGCTTTGATACAAGCTTCACTTTCAGGTTCTATGTGAGAATTTAAAGTCTACAGGATGGTTTGTATAAACAGAAGTACAGAATAAAGCAATATGACTGACATTACTCAAATTTTTTTTAAAGGATGAAGCTAGGCAAACTTCAGAATTTGGTAAAAGCCCTCTGAGCCATTGCTGTTCATGAAAGCATGCAGCCTGCACATTACGATGGTTGTACAAACTGCTGCAACCGGTGGATGCAGAATGTGTACAGACTTTTTTGGGGGTAAGATACAGATAGTGGCTTTTTCAGAACTTACTGTGCCATTGTGTCGCTGATCCAGGTTGTCGTTTACTGTTCTTTCTCTGATGCCCAGATCACCAGGAAGAGGTTCTAAGTAATGAAATGGCTTCAGTTCCGCATTGTCTGGAGTTGTACATGATGTTGCCATGTAGTATTGCCACTGTTTGTATTAATTCATGTTCGATGCTTTGTATTGTGTAGATGTTCGTGTGCTTCTGTTTTAGTTGGCACACAAACAATAGTGCTCTAATCTTGTGTGTTTGTTTTTTTTCTTTTGCCCGTTGAATTTCAGGTAGTTTACATCACAATATTGTGTTTCTCTAAAACAGATGGAGAAAAGTCTTATAGTGTGTCTAGTGTCCTGAGATATGGAGAGAGCACTGGATTGCATTGTACTATCCCTGCCCCACACAATAACAGCATAATACACTGGTTAGGCAGCAACAGGGCAATTGATGGGTCAAGTGGCATGTGTTTGCACACACTATTTACTATAATAAAAAATCAGGCTTATATTTATATAGACAGATATTATGTTATTCATTATATTTTACCGCTGCCCTGTTTTTAACATCACTTAAATGTTCTCTCACCCTGATTTGCTATAACTACCGCTGTCTGTTATTGTTCACTTATTGTTCTCTAATCAGTTTGAGAAGATAGTTTTATAATAAATAGCGCTGTGCACTTTCTGAGAAAGGCTGCTTGTCCCTCTGTGACGCACATTCTTTATGAAAATGGATATTGGCCTAGTCTCATACCAAGGGCTAAGTAATCTCCTATGTAGATGTATTGATCTTGACAGATTGTCTCGCTGTCGTTTTCCTGATGTGTGCCAAAGCAGAATCTCCTGACAGCAAAAGCTGATTGGTATTTTTTTTTTTTTTTTTGTTTTTAAGATGAGTTGACTTATACAGAGCTATTTCTTTTTGGTGACAATGATGTGATTGACATTGTTGCTGTCAAAAGGGTTAAGATGGAAGGATGAAGGTTCTGCAGCGTCTTTGTCCTCAGTCACCTAGAATTGTGCTAGAGCTCTGTGTTCTACAGCACAGAAGCCAATGTACCGTGTACAATGGAAATGAATCAAAGAGTAAGTCATACCATGTACGTGCAAACTCCATGCAGCTTGTGGTGCAATGCAGACAGATACTGAGACCTTGCTTCAGCTCTTTAGGCTGCAGATTCTACTGAAGGCTTCTTGTTTCATCTGGTTAGAGCTCAGAGAGAAAAAATGATACCAATAGAAGTTGGGTTCTTTGGCGTTTCTTTAATCATTGTCTTCATCATTCATTCCTGTACTTTGTGTTCATTGTAATGTATTGCAAAGTACTGCATTAGACGTACGCAGTGGTCTAGAACACCACTAACTGGAGAGAGCAATGTGCCATACTGATGTTAATATTTTACCTTTATCGCCTTGGTGATGGTTCATATGCGATGCAGACAGATTTGTGGCAATGTCTTTTAAGTTTCCATTTAAGTGTGTGATGAGGAATTTTTTAATATGTCTACACAACGAGCCAGTGATGAGAATAATATAATATTCTATACGTGCCCAAAAGATGGATCTTGAGACTAGCCATCCCATGTATTGCATACTGAAAGATATTCTTTACTGTACAAACTTCTGATTGACTGTGGGACATAACATGAGATTACAAAGTCTAGAGTAAGTGTTACGTGAGTGCAATGCAAACAATACAAGGTCATGTACAACTCCAGTCTGCACTAAACAGGAGCTTATTGTACTTTACTGTACACACCAGTTGAGATTTTGCCACAGTTCTAGAGGCACACTTTTTTTTTTTTTTTTTTTTTTTTTTTTTTGGAGAAAAAAAAGTTATTTGTGATCAAATCTGTTATTTGAAACCTCAGATACCAGCTGTCCATCCCTTTCCGTTTTCGTAATATACAGCACTATTTGTGTACATAGTCAAGCTTTGCAAATGGTTTTCAGTTTAACACTACGCTCTTTATATGAAACTTGGAACACAGGAGAAGTGAATAAACAGGAATATTTCAGATCTCCACAGCACATTTTGTACAGTGCAGCTTTCAATTCTAATATGTAGTGCAATTTGACAGGTAATAATTTGACTACTTTTACCTTGAGAGGGACAACTGAAGGGTTGTAGCTAAATGACTTCTATCTTGCGTGAACTGTCAATCTCAAAGCATTTCTGACACAATGGAAGTATATTTGTATGTTGCCTATTCATATATTGTTTTGCTATTGCTATTTTGTTTATCAGTTTTATATACCATTTAACATGTATACAGCAAGGGTCATTTATTGCATCTATCTTGAGGGCAGGTTTAAAATGTTAGAACTATTGTAACCTCTTTTGGAATCTAAGTATTTGTTATGCATATGTTATTCTCCAAAGCCAACATGCACTCATCAGTATTTGTCATGTTGTGCTTCAAATTTGTTTCAAATATCTGCAGCTCCACAGGTATAAATAGCCACAAAATAGTAACTGTTACAACAAATCTCTCGCTATCATCGCAGAAGTGCTGTGCTCAATGACTATCCAGTTCCTAAAGTGATGATTTGCAATTTTGTTATTTTATTCTGGTTATATTTCTCATATATTTGTATTTGCAATAAGAATGAGTAAACGCCTTCCCACAAGCCTCCTGGATCTACACCAATCATCATTTATATAATGCCAGCATATTCCGTAGTGCTTTACACCAATATCTGTACAATTACATCTCTTTAGTTATTAGTAATTACTAGTACTTGCATATCACCCAGGCAAGGACAATAGAAAAGATACAATACCAAGCTACAGTACTAAATTATGTACAATAAGGCATTAATAGTAGCGAGGTGAGTCCCCAACTCTCTCATTCTGCTCCTTACCTGCACAATCTATGAATGCTGCAGCCTTACAAGTGATGTCATCTCCAGCTTCACCGGCAATGCTATCATTGTCATGAGATCCCAGCTGCTTGGCCACTTCACCCCCCTACAGATGTGATAGGAACCAGATACCCAGTCTCCCTACTCCAGTAGAGTCACGGGTTCTCCTGATGGAGTCAGCGACATAGGATACTTGCTGGAAAATAGGGCACAGCAACAATCCAGTAAAATTGCAACACAATAGGCTCTGGTAGATACCAAAACTCCCAACACCAGAAACCTGTCAGGAACAGCAACACATGGTAGAAGCCTAGCAGTCAACACTAGTCCTCAGAGTAGAACAACCAGGGATTCCTCCAGCTCCTTACTTTAACGGGACCCAATTCCCACAATGTTGGGATACACATTGGGTGTGTACCAGACTTCCTGCAGCTCCAGTATTGGGTGGAAGTCACAAAGGAGCTAATAGGTGTCTCCCTTCATTACCTACAATTATTATCTTTAATTTATAAGACGCCACAAAGCTTCCACAGTGCCATACATAGGGGGCTGGAACAGACAAAAACAACAATGGGTACATATAAGCAGAATCAATGCATGGATGTAATTAACAGCACAAAACCATTCAGAATAATTAAAAGAAATATAAGAAACCGGATCATTGAGAGTGGCCAGACATGAGATGGGGTAGAGGTCTGAAAGCTTACATTCTAAAGGGGTAATAATCAGAGAGCAATTGGAAATAATGGGCATGGTGGGGTTCACTGTGGTGCAGAAGTCTGCAAGTCGCTGAGGCCATCCATGATGTAGAGGCATCTATGGATAGGGCTGTGATGGTGAGGAAACCTATTTGGGAAAGAACCAGTATGGTGTCTGGGCCTAAGTAGTGTAGTGTAGAAGTCTGGATGTGACAAGGGAAGTATGACAGTGGCAATGTAATCAGTAATAGTGCAGTAAGTGCTCAAACATCACTATGGAAAACCAGTGTTATGGTAGAGCAGTACAATAATGGTAGCTGTAAATGTAATACCAATGGGAAGTAGGTAGAAGGGGGTATTAGTGGCTGGGGAGAGACAGACAGGAGGTGAGAGAGTTTGTAGAAAGCAGAAGTAATTGGTAGAGGTAGGTGGCTGAGAGAGAGCAGGAGGTGACCAGCTGGATGGTCAGCGTGAAACGGAAATATAGCAAGAAAAGAAAGATAATTACCAAGGTACATTGTCCATGACCGTGAAAGAAGAGTGTAGTGTCTGTTATCAGAGCTTGTTCCCTGTATGTTTAACTGCAGTTCCTTACGCTTTGTGAGAGAAAAATCCCCAACACATCACACCCCAACATGTGTCGTCTTACAGTGAGTGCTCAGATTTAGTTGAGTTGAATAGAAACTAGTTACATCTGTGCTAATTGGTCAGCTGATAAATAAAAAAAAATAACTATTAGTCTTTGGCTAGATGAGAGCCAGACCAGAATAGTCTAACCTTTGTCATAACAATAGATAACTGTGTTTAATTAAATACATACCATAACATATTTATTGGTCTGACAATTTATTAAACTTGTATCTCCCTTTTCTTACTATTATCCCCAAAAAAATCTTTGTCAGAATTTGCATACCTTGCAATGATTACCTGGACAAAATCTTTGTTTTTTGTTTTTTTTCCCCAACCATTTCTTAATTGGTGTTTTGAATTTTTTGTTTCGTTGGTCTTTCTGCGATCAGGGTTTAATTAGAATCAATTTAATTTATTCATCTCATTTATTAAAAGTCATAATAAAGGGAATTTTAAAATAAATCTTGTCGGCTTCTGTTTATTGTACATTAGAAGGATGTTCCAGTAACTGCTTTCAAGAAGATCTCTAGAATATTCTCTCTCTCCAAGGGCAAGATTTACTAAGCTGCGGGTTTGAAAAAGTGGGGATGTTGCCTATAGCAACCAATCAGATTCTAGCTGTCATTTTGTAGAAGGTACTAAATAAATGAAAGCTAGAATCTGATAGGCAACATCCCCACTTTTTCAGACCCCCAGCTTAGTAAATCTAGCCCCAAATCTTATAATATATATTTTGACTTGTTGTTTTCTTGTCTCAGAATCTGTACAGTTTCTCCTAATTCTTGATGGTTGAGAAAAGGGGAATTAATTTTTTTTTCCAATGGCAGCTGGATAAATGCAAATAGCTGTTACTATTACAGTACTTTATATTTGTCTAAACCCTAAGCTGGTCTCCGATTAGGTATATCCAATACTAAGCCAAGGAAACTGCTTTCTAAGTTATCAAAACTAGACGTAAATTTTAAATTTAAAAACATTTATGTTTATATGTGATAAAAAAAAAATAAAAAAAATCATTCTCCTGTGTGGTGCCTTTACAGATAATAACTATAGCATCTATATATCTTTTGAAAAAAGTGGGATTTAAAAAGTTATTATTATAAATAAACATTTCTTTCCGTAACTCGCGTATAAATAATCAAAACTTTACACCAAATGTTAGCTCATGCATTTGGGCAAGTTTGTAAATAAAAGTCATCCTTACATTCCAAAACACAATGATGATCATCATCAGCAAGTATCTTGCACCAGGGAGGTATGCAGCCGCAAAAAAAAATAATTTTTTCTTTTTTTTTTTTTTTTTTTTAAAGGCTCACCTGGGCAGCCTTCCTTTACATAGTACACAAGGTGGCACATCCCTACTCACTTCTGCTGTGTAGGCACCTGGACCTCTGCTGAGATGACTTACAGGACAATAGGCATTCATTATAGCAATGAAGGAGATCAGACCTCCTTCACCAAGATAACATCCCATTGTTATCTCCTTGCCAACTTTCTATATGCAAATAGGGCAGCAGCTGTTCTTGGGTTCCTGTCTGGGAGAGATGGGGGGGGGGGTAGCCCACCTGGCCACATTTAGCAATAAAACATATATCGATATCACACCAAATGTCCAACATAGAGACGAGATAACAAGGTATCGCATAAATGGCACACAGCAATACTGTACTGTACATACACCTAATAATACAGTACTCTCAATCTCCATGCATGAAGAATAGAACTACACTTGCATATATGTATTTCCTAAAATATATTATCTGTATGTATTACATAGATTATATAAAAACTACCTTCACGCAATTTATTGTTTTATGGCCTACTGGAAAAGGGGAGGTCACAGGTGCGCCCCAAGTGACAGCTGATCATCACAATTTCACATGTACCTTACTTATTTTGTTATACAAAGCTGGACTTTCCTGGCATAGCTCTCCCAGGATGGTGATTTCTACCCATCCTTGGCAGTGTAGTGGGGAATATGTGCTGCAGCAGAGACATGGATGTATAGATTATGGACTAACACTAGTTCTAGACATTATTTTTGGATCAGATTTTTCAAAAGCAAAAAGCATTTTAGGTTCTCACATTTGTCCCTATGTATTCAACAAACAGTCCTCATCCTTATATATGAAGTTAACTTCATGTCAACAGTTTTTTTTCTTTCTACCAGTTTATATTTAACCTACTCCTATTAATGTGGAAGTTGTGGAATTTTGCTTCTAATCTTAGGTGAGGACTCCATTTGTTTATTAATTATTTATATAGTGGCTACAATGGTTCCTGCTCCAACTGGAGCCTACAATCTATTCCTTACCATACGGTGCACATATGACAGTTCATTTCAGAAGCCAATGAACCACTGTCTTTAGAGTGTGGTAGTTTGCTGCTTTGCGATCCTCTACCTGTGTACAGAGAGTGCCAACAAAATAGCAGCAGACATTACCGTGAGGGCGTGCTACCCTTTCATTAGGTACAGTTGGATGATTAATTGCACAGCAAGGTAAGTTCAAAACTTGGATAATTACTTAACTATAAAGGGTATGTTGGACTAATTTTAATCAACTATGAATGACCTTTACTAACATGCATCACATGGTTCCAGGCCTCAGTGTTGGACTGGCCCACCGTGGTCACAGGGATATCCCTGCTGGGGGCCCCACAGTCTGAGGGCTTCACCACCTTTCCATAGAGGGCAGGGCCAAGATTTGCACCAGCAGTGCCCGAGGCAGGGTTGTATTTGACTTCACAGGCTGGCTTGATAATGGACTAAAGGACACAGATACTGCAGATACTCTATCAGATCAGACTTGGTAAGTGAAAGATAGGGTTTATGGTCATGGTGTGAACAGAAATTGTGATAGGCAGCTTCTGGTGGCTGTTGGGAATATCATTCGCTCAATTTTTAGAATATTATGATTGAGGTAGCGAGGAGCACATCCAAGATTATATGGCAGATAGATATACAGTGACAATGGCTGATAAAATCATTGAGATAGCCAGAGATGATAAATACATTTTGTGTAGTTCCCTGAGAGAGCTCTGAATGTGGGAAATACAAGTGCCCAATGTCTTTGAACCTCAGGGGGAGGACTTGCTGTTGAGAACATTCCAAAGTTCCTGGTCATAGAGAGAGTCTGGTCCACACTGATTTCTGCCGAGTCCAATCAAGGGGTCGAGCTCTGTGGAGACAGAGACTGAGCTATGTGTGCAAATCCAAACTGTTCAGAAGTTGTGTAGTTTGCATCACTACAGTCTCTTTATACAAAACCATAGTTCAGTCAATGAGTATTTTCTGTTTAGGGATATCACAATGTCATCACTTCTATCTTATTCATTGCAGTAAAGATGTGCAGAATATTTGTACAGTTATGTATCATTGTATCTTCTACTACACAGGGTTACATACAAGTGAAGATGTGGTGATCACGTGACAACAAGCAGCTGTCCCCATGTGTACAGAGGATTGAGATGGACCCAGGAGCCCAATATGGAACCTCTACCTCTCCCACTGATACATGAGAAACAATGACAAGAAATGTTTGATGTTTGGGATGTGGAGGGCTGTGAGCTTGTTTATGTGTCTGCTGAATGGAAGCTGCATCTCGCTGGCTGAGAATATATCAGCTGCACTATTTGTTGCTCCTTGTCTTTGCTGACACTAGTATTACTTGTGTGTCTTCTTTAGGTTCCATGCCCTGTTATAGACCTGATTGTTTGCCAAATTTTGTGTGAATTGAAGACTATTAGCATAATAAATCATCAACATTATTAGGATTGTTTCCAGACTGTCCATTACCCTCATGGCAAGAGGATGCGATCTATAATTAGCATCCTATCCCATCCATTCTACCATCTAAAGTCCTTGGTTTATACAGGTAACACCTGTTAGTAGAGATGGGGTTCCTTCTAAATTAGTATCATTGCCTCTACCTGAATTTTGACGAGGATTGGACTGGTGACATAGTAACCACTAGAGATACCAAGGAATTCTATAACTTCACTTATATCTAGACCGTTTAATATATCTCTCTTCTGTGATCATGAGAAGTGGAACAAGTATTAGTAGAACTGTAGATATCAACCACTATAAAACCTTTCCTCTACATCAACTAGGCATATGTCTTACTACACTAACGTTGTATAGAATGCTTTCTATGAAGCCTTAAGCACTTATCTCAATACAGACACTTCCTGTAGTATTTTACACAGTGTATCTTCTGGTAAGGCATAGATGCATTATTACATACAGTTAAACGATTTACCAATGAAACATTTCAGTTAACAGATACATTTCAATGTAATATATTGGTTCTTCTGTTGATACCATCTCATTATACATAAGTAACTTTGCTTAACAGTTAAAGGTACAGTAATATATATCATGCAGCAATATCAATGTCCATTTTCTCTAAACAATCCATAACATACACTTAAATGATGGCTGTAAGTTTGTGTACTTATTGAGAGTTAATTTGAGACCATATGCGCAAATTGATAAACTCCAATGACTATGAAGATCATTTCTGATATGAAAGGTATGAATATAATTTAGTGAGCTAACAGTATTATTAATCAATAATGGGGATGACAGTCTTCTTGCTCCATCATTCCCACAGCAGGCACTAAATGATTTCCATCTATAATCAGGGGAAAAACAAGTGAGATATATCAGATAATTTAAGATGCAGATATCAATGCTTGCGTGGATATACTATTATCACTATCTCCATCTGTGCAATGTCCGTGCATTAGAAACAATAGTCTAACGGAGGACTGTGCAGCACGGTGGCTAAGTGGTTAGCATTTCTGCCTTACAGCACTGGGGTCATGAGTTCAATTCCCGACCATGGCCTTATCTGTGAGGAGTTTGTATGCTCTCCCCATGATTCCTCCCACACTTCAAAAACATACTGGTAGGTTAATATCCTGCTAACAAATTGACCTGTGTCTTTGTGTTAGGAAATTTAGACTGTAAGCTCCAATGGGGCAGGGACTGATATGAGTGAGTTCTCTGTACAGCGCTGCGGAATCAGTGGTGCTATATAAATAAATGATGATGATGTCATTACAGAGAAGTGTTCAGCTAGTAATACAGTTCTTGATAATGCTTTCAAGGTATTAAAACCGTTCAACTTCTCATCCCCAAAGGATTTCCATTGAATTAGTTGTCCTGAAGCTGATGTCACACTGGTTGAGGCTATAGCTATTCTTACTTACACTGCTGCCTAGTCAGTGTCTCCATAAATTACCGGAGATATACACTTTTCACTTCATGTCTCTCTAGTCTCTCACTATATCCCTGGAGACTGCACATGTGTATGATATCACTTTATGTTAGTTTATTGTACATAACCGCCAAAATACTTATAGTAACTCTGTGTTTTACAACCATATACACATCCATCTACAGATCCAGGACAAGAATTTTATTATATTATATTATTCTACATAAACTACAATCCACCAAACTCTCGCTGATATTAGCACATGAGGTTTCTCATGCACAGTCTTCTTGTTTGTGGCAAATTTCATTTTTTATTTTCTTTTAATCAGCTTTTTCAGATGGTCAACAACAACCGTTGTATATTATATTTTTTATACAGCTTTCTTGCCTGGGTTTGTCTGTGTGGCTCCACGACCCACTCTTGAGACCACCAATATGTCGTTATTAACACAGTGGTGGAAATGTTGCCCATTAGTTAGCACTTATGTGATTCTCCGCTCTGGTATAAAGAGAATTCAGGTCTCAGTGCTTTGGGCCTAAAAGAGGCACAATATTTACATATAATATTTAAAATTGATATGGATGTGAATTACACACCAGCTGAACACTCATCGTATTGGTGGTAGACAACTAGACAACTAATATATGGTGTCTGTGCTCTTCTCAGCGGTCACTGACCACAATGTGACATCATTAAGGATTTTCTCTAGGTCCTGGACCCTGACCTGGGATAACTGAATCAGATATCACATACAAGGCATTACTAGAAGATCCCTGCTGATATTGATCAAATTGTAGCTGGTAATTTAGTTATTAACAGATCCAGTTTGCATAGGATCCTTTAAAAACAAAAACAAGAGAAACCTATTGCAGTCTCTGACTCCTAAAGGATTCTCCTGATTAAAAAAGAAAAATGTGAATAATAATTAAAACGTAAAACTTAAAAAAAACAAAAAGGAGAAAATAGTTTCTGACGGTAAGACTTTGCTTAGAATTACACAGATATATCTCAGGAGTTAATATATATATATATATATATATTTAAATTTTTCTTTGGTTTGGTTTTCCTCATATAATGGACATAAAATAAAAAGCTGTCTATTTCAATTTTTTCCGACTATGTCCCTATATGTCCTGAAAAAACTATGAATAATCCCTGTACCATATAAATGTATTATAGAAGTATAAAACCACCTTCAGACTTGAATGCTTTAAGAGGGACCACATGGATCTTAAAGGGCTGGCACCTGTAGCCATCAAATGCACCAATATGGCTAGGAAGAACCCCTGCAATGTTCAGTGTTATGGTTGGTTCTGTGTAATAGAGAGCAACCATGTGTTGTTGTTGTTGTTGTTGCTGTTTTGTTTCCTGTAGCAAAAATAGTGACTAGGGGCCTGAATCATTAAGGATCGTAACTTAAGAAACTTCTTATTTCAGTCTCCTGGACAAAACAATATTACAATGCAAGGGGTGCAAATTAGTATTCTGTTTTTCACATAAGTTAAATATTGACTGTTTTTATATGTAGCACACAAATATCAACTTTAAATTTCAGTGTACAAATAAGCTATCAGGTATTTGTGTGCTACATGAATAAACAGTCAGTACTTAACTTATGTGCAAAACAGAATACTTATTTGCACCCCTTGCATTGTAACATGGTTTTGTACAGAAGACTTAAATAAGAAGTTTCTTAAGTTAAGATCCTTAATCAATCAGGCCCTAGGAGTGTAAGAGCAGACACCTGGAAACATAGAAAATATTTCTATATGTAAAAATGAGAATTAATGAAATGAAATAATTTGTGGTGGAACGTGTGTAGAGATCACAGTGTATTATATTATTGGTGCTGAATGTATATGGAAACCATAAGTGTACAGTGAGCAGCATTGTGCATGTCTCCACTAAAATTATACCAGCTCTGTGCACCCATCATTTATGCTACACTTTTTAGCTGCTCAAAGAACCCAATTCTTACACCATCTCAGAGGTGATTGAACCATGACAATGACCACTTTCCTTAAAGTGCTGGCATTCAAACTAAATGCACCGATCAAAGGTACCTTATTGTCATGAGCTGTTAAATACATAAATATAAGCTGTACAAACAGTATTTCAGAGGTAAAAGAGAAAATTTTTTAATTACTGACGCACTCTACATGTCTTAGTAGGTAGTATTTTGAGGTAAGGTTTATCATTTTGCAGATCTGATCTTTCAGTTACAGTACAGAGGGGACCTTGCTGCACATTTTCCACTCAGCCTGCAGCGTGTAGGATCCCTGTTCATGTTGGACCTGATCCAATATCTGTAGATTAGTTTGGACAGCCAACTATTATTATTATTATGTGGTGGAGGTAACTCTCTATGTATCGCTGCCACTGATTACCATGCTGTGGCTGCTCTGGGAGCCCCAGTGAAGACCACCCTCCACAAAGATTTATTTCTACTCACCCGAGGTCTACACTGCCGCCAAATGGAGGAAGTGCTATGTACATGTGTATAGCGCATCAACAGTGAGAGATCCTGCAAGGCCAGAGACACTTCAGCTGGATCACATTGTAAAAGAGGAGTAACGCCATCCTGATACTTACGCGGCTTATTAAATGACTAACGCTGCTGTCCCCATAGAGGTGAAGAGTATTATGGCTTTTCACCACTTGTTAAATAGACCACTTGGCCTTTTATGATTTTGCAGCCCTGATAATCACAAGTGTATTACTTACCACATTGTATATAAAATTTATGGAATTCATCAGCTATTATAATTTAGCAACTAACTATACAATAATTATAATATTGGTTTTAATACATTCATTATAAAAAGTTCCTCCAGCAAAAGATGTCATGTAGTGTTTGTTAAGCAAGGCCACTAGGGGCCTAATGTGTCCTGATTTCCCATCAGGATTGCTGTGAGGTATACATGGGGTCCTGGCAGGTTTACTATCCAGTCTAATAAACATCTAATCTCAGGTTTATTTGGTCTTTTCGGACCCACACAAAGATCAGTTTTGAGATGAAATTGGCCAAACTTATTGCATGTAGAAAATGTTTTCAAATACTGTACAGAATTAAATAAAGGACATGTTTATACATCCTTTTTAAGGTATGGAAAATTAAGGAAGAAGAGAAATAATAATTTAAGTGTATGTACTAATCTGAGCTAAATGCCTTATTATAGAGGATAATTTCATTGCTAACGTGATAAAGCCTCTCACAGGAATTTTTGTTAATTTATTATAGGAAGCAAGAAAAACAAATACGTTGGTCTCCAACGCTGTCAACCATAAAGAGCACTGAGTAAGTTTATAGATCAAGACAAATGTTCTGGGCAACATGGTGGCATGAGTTCGATTCCTGACCATGGCCTTATCTCTGTGGAGTTTATATGTTCTCCCCATGTTTGCGTGGGTTTCCTCCGGGTGCTCCGGTTTCCTCCCACAATCCAAAAACATACTGGTAGGTTAATTGGCTGCTATTAAATTGCCCTTAGTGTCTCGGTCTGTGTGTGTGTTAGGGAATTTAGATTGTAAGCTTCAATGGGGCAGGGACTGATGTGAGTGAGTTCTCTGTACAGTGCTGTGGAATTAGTGGCGCTATATAAATAAATAGATGATGATAGATGATGATGATGATGAAATGTTCGGAGATTATAGGATAGTTTAATAAAGAGTAAAAAGCATTATTACCAATGATAACGAGTTTCCACTGCCAATAGGGCTTTTTTTTTTTAATTTCACCCGTATACAGCAAAAGATTACTGGAGGCAATAGCCCCCGCCAACAGTAAGTGTTACCATGTTTACATGAGGATTCCTAATTAACGGGTACTGTGGCGGTACTGATACCACAGCAAAACCTGTTCTGTTATAATTCTCTCCGGATGTCATTTAAAATTGCTGTATTACTAGAAAGGGAAGATAGAGAGGGAGAGAATGGGGATGAGATTGATGGATTAATATTTCATATAGACACGGAGAAGAAATATGATGTATATAGGGGTGAATAAATAGAGAGTTCAGATATAATGTTCAGATAACAATTTATAATTGTTGTGAAATGTGCTCATTCCTATGGTCTACTCTGACTACTACATTGTAGTGTACATGTAGGAAGAACAATTGTCTCAGTGAGTGTGAGAACAATAAAGGCCTAAATCCCAGTGTACTTACTCTCCAAGTAGTGAACAAAATAAGAGAGAAATACACATAACACACAAGTGCCTCATACCTCAGTCATGTCACTAGTTGTCCGTTAACTGATAGACTATGTATTGGTTCAGCCCACAAAATGGCTGCTTTATGTAGGTGACAAGTCCACACTCACACAGTAACATGAGCGACATTGTAAGAGCTACTACTGGAAATCACTGCTGTAAGGTATATGCATCAATCAGTGAGTCTAACACTCACACTGATATGAATGAGCTCCAGTTCAGAGTGTGGGCTTCTAGTGCAAATCTATGGTGTAAATAGCATGACATGGGTGATTGTAATAACTGCTGGGCCATTACCATATACATTAGTTTACTAGCAGAAAAAATGATGCTGTAAAGTACATATTTTGATATGACAGGTAAAGGACTAGACTCAGCCAATTAGACAAGGCTTTATAGATGCAGTAATTGCCAGTAGGGAGTATCAGACATCATAGCTGATCTGAAAAAAGACAAAAGCCCTACTGCTAGGGCAAACAGGCAAGTTGGCTACTGCATGCTCGATTTTGCAGAGTTTGGACCATTGAAGCGGTAAGCTAACACTCACTGCTCCAGGCCAATATTGCCAAGGCAGCAGAGGATGGAACTTTTAATTACTGCTCTAAAAAATCAACCTTTTCTCCACAATGAGACCTATTGATAAATAGGCCTCTGTACCCTTAAAAGTATTACTTGCATAGTAAATTTAATCTGACACATTCCAGTTCATCACAGTAGGACTTCTATATTGGAAATATCTGCTGCGTTCAGTCCAAAAATGTTTGCTTAAACTTTTTGCAATATCTCCAATTACTAATGTCATCTTCATATGGAATTATCAGCTCTTCTCTATAGTAGAAGCCCAGCCAGTGAAGGATCTTTTGTCCATTAAAACCACCACCTTCTCCCACCAGGACATTTGAGATGTCGGGGCACATGTTATCCCCATCGCTGTGCACCTGACTTGCAAAAAAAAATAATATTAAAGATGACATAGTCTTTGGTGGAGGAGATACATACATTACAAACACTTATTATTCCCTTCAGTGAGCTAAAAGATTTAAAGGAGAATATCTGTTTTATAGAAAATAAAATTGATAAACACACTAAGGAATTAGTCCAAAAAAACCCAGAGAAAATATAGAAGAGATAAGGAACTTCACAAAAGAGAAAAATCACCACAAAAAAGTAAAAAAAATGTTAGAGTGAGAAATCTGAATATTATTGGAGTAAGAAAAATAAAAAAGCTTTCAAAAAAATATGGGAAGAAAACAACATACAAGATACATCTCCATTGCAGTTCATGAGAGAAAGGAGGATAAGATATGATAGTTACAGACCACATTGGAAAAATCAAGAGAAATATAGAAATCCCCAATGGAGAAGAGAAAAATGGGATTATAGGAAAGAACCAGCAGTTAGAAATTTCAACACCTACAATAAATATGATAATTTATGTTATGTAGACGAAAATGAAGATGACCCATGGAGTTCTAATGAACCTGGGACTTCTAGAAATCTGAATTTTTTAGAGCGAAATCCGTTACCACAAAGAATCCAAAGAAATGGATGGGGAAGGAGAGGAGCAAGATAGTTAAGAGACAGGAGAATAAAAATGAGAAAAAATGAGGAAAGAGAGCGGGGAATAATTTGAGAAAAAAGGAGAGAAAGATTGAAAAAAGAGAGAAGCAAAATAAAATGAGGATTTTGGATTTAATTAAGGACCCCATCCCCATAGGTAGTGATACTCAAATATTTAATCTAAGTTCAAAGGAAATAAAAGAGGAAGAAATTTCCCTTTTGATAAAGGGCTTGAAATTTTCACACACAAATGCTCCAGACCCATTTAAGATATTTATAGACATCCAAAAATATGTACGAAAGTTGACCTTAAAGAAATTATTTTCCAATCAGAAGGAGCATGAAATAAATTCAACAACTTGTGTATTGAATCCAAAGGGAATTGGAAAAAAAGAAATCCACATTTTATCCCATTTATGCAAAAGGACCCTATTTAGAAAGTTTTAATAAATTGATTATGGATGAAATCACCAATATGTTGAAATCATCTAGGAAATTTCAATGTAATCTTATGAAAAAAGAATGGAATGGTCTTAAAAACATACAGGAAGACCAAACAATAAAAATATAACCCGTGGATAAGGTAGGTGGGGTGGTGATTATAGATAGAGAAGCATATATGAATGAAATAAATAGGCAATTACAAGATATTAACACCTATCAGAAATTAAAACAAGATCCTACTTTAAAAATTGCAACAAAATATATAAATCTAATTCATAAATACGGTGAAGATGGAAGCTTGTCACAGGAGGAAGTTTTGTATTTACAAGTGGAAAAGTGTGTTATTCCACATATTTATATTTTGCCTAAAATTCATAAGAGCACCTCCCCACCCCCCAGGTAGGCCCATTATTTCTGGTATAGAGGGAATTACCACCAAATTATCATCATATATAGATTTTCATCTACAACCCTTAGTGAAAAATACTCCTGCTTATCTTAAGGATACAAAAGATATTATAAATAAATTATCAAAAATTGAGTGGCAACAAAATTACATTTTAGTTACAGCAGATGTAATCACTTTATATACCAGTATACAACAACAAAACGGATTAGAAGTAGTTCAATATTTTTTGCAAAAAACTAATAACTCCAAGGGTTTAAATGCCCTTTGATAGAAGGGATTCAATTTATTTTGGAGAATAACTATTTTTATCATGATGGGGACTATTTTCTACAGATAATGGGAACAGTTATGGGCACCAGCTTTGCCCCAAGTTATGCTAACTTATACATGGCCCACTGGGAAGAGTGGTACCTAGTGTCTGTTGGCTCTCTTGGGGCAGGCCTGGTATCCTGGCATTGTTACATAGACAATGTAATTTTTGTATGGAATGGAGATGAATTGTCCTTGGAAGCTTTTTGTACATACCTCAATTCAAATGATGAAAACATCAGATTCACATTTAATATTAGTTCCAAAACAGTCAACTTTTTGGACCTCAATATTTATGTAGAACAGGGCCAATTATGTACCAAGTGCTTTAAAAAACGTTATGGATGCAAACTCTTATTTGTTGGCAAACAGTGAACATCATGAAAATTGGCTAAGATTAATTCCTTATGGACAATTTTTACGAATTAAGAGGAATTGCAAAAAAGAATCTATCATGTTAAAACAATTGGAAGAGATGAAGGGTGATTTTTTGCAGAAAGGTTATACAAACAAGGAGTTAATTCAGGCAAAAGAAAAAGTCCTTAAAGTTGACCGGACTGAATTATTGGTGCAAATTAAGAACAAGTTAAGAACATCAGATAAGGAAGAATCAAATAAATCTGAAGTTGCATTTATTATGGAGTATAGCCACCATCATAAAAAGATAGAGAAAATTGTAAGAAAGCACTGGGGACTTTTGCACAAGGATCCAATCTTACACTCCTTATTGCCCAATAATCCTAATTTTATATACAGGAGGGCCTGAACACTTAAGGAGAAACTGGTGAGAGGACCCTTAGGTGTCTATAAGGAAAAGAAATTTAATAAAACAAAAGGTTTTTTCCGATGTGGAGACTGCATAGCATGCAAAACAATTGAAACTAACTATACCAAATTATCGGAATACACTCATAATAATGTTGATTATAAAATTCCACAATTTATCACATATTATTCGAAAAATGTGATATATGTTCTACAATGTGAATGTAATCTTTTATATATAGGCAGAACTTCCAGACCTCTAAAAAAACGTATTGCCAAGAAGTCCATTTTTGTTGATTCATCATTTTATATGTTTTATATTTTGTATCTAATTTTATCTTATTTGCAAATATTTATGCAAAATTAAAAAAAACTTTCTACTTGGATACTTTTTGGATAATTTTTATGTCAAGATTGGAGAAAATCATCCACCATAAAAAAATTATAAAGATATACATACAACGCTCACTAAATCACAATAACTTATGAGTATATGCACAAAACGGATGAGAAATCCTGAAAAAGAGTTTCATGCTGTGGAAAGACACATTTAGAAGAAAATTCATAACATAATTAGAAACACATGTCTATATTTGTTTCTGGAAGTGCACTATTTGAAAGTGTTTATGTCACGGGCACTAGGAGTCTTTACCCAGGGATCACCAGATGATAGGCTTACCGGAGCAGTATAGGTGGTAATATGGTACTCTGGTAGCAGGGTGATCACGGAACAGGAAATAGCAGATGATGAGATGCTCAGGAAAGTCTATGACTAGCAGCACTGGCAATATGGAGGTAGTAATACACGAGGAACTGTATGGACAAAGGACACGTGAAGGTAGTCAGTGGTCTGCGGTAGCAAGTTGTACCACTGCTATAGTGAGGAGGAATGTCCAACAGAAACGAGGAGGTGATGAGAGTCAGCGGTCTGCGGATAGCAAGTTGTACCGCTGTCTGAGTGAAGGAATGGAATCCAAATGGAGGTATCCGGGGAGTCAGTGGTCTGCGTTAGCAAGTTGTACCACTGCTATGTGAGAGGATACTGGAACAGGTGAAACTGTAAACAGGAGTCAGTGGTCTGACATCAGCAAGTTGTACCACTGAATATATATGTGAGGAGGTGCACGGGGGAAGACTGCAACACAGGATATACACAGGCACCTTATACACGATCCACAGTAATATGCACAATATGGATATACATATATATAAATGACTGATCAGGTCTGCAATCTAGAAAGTCTCTTGAAGTAGTCCAGCACAATGATAACACAGTCAATGATGGCAATAGACTCAGCGGACAGCAAACTCCAGAGAGAACCAAACACAGTCCAGCAAGATATGCAATACACAGCACAGTCAATGAGAAGTATGCATACCGTGGTTCAGCAGTAGCAGTCAGATGGGATTGCAGCGGTACCTGAGCGGCTGGAGACCGCCTGGATAGGAAGTCCCTGGATAGGTGAAGCAGCGGTCTAGCAGGTGCAGTGCACAGGTGAGTAGACCGACAGGGACACGAATCCACAGGAGTCAGCAACACGTGGAACTGGACTCATAGGAAACCCAGGAGAATGGAGATGATCCAGCAGAGGGTAGTAGAAGAGATACAAATCCAATGCTGACAGGAGGGTAGAGGCCAGTGGAACACGTGAAGGCGTGGAGAGTGGATCAGCAGGAGATGGACGATAGCGCTGACCACAGCGGCAGGACTCAGCGGCACACGGAGGTAACCAGTAGCAACCACAGGAACCAACAGCGATGGGAAACAGGAGTGCAGCGCAGGGCAGGAACTGTAGATCACGAAGTGTAGCAGATGGTAATGAAAAGCGGCAGTCTCGAGGAAGTCACAGCAAAGATGAGATGAGAGTGTAGTGCACGGAGGCAGCGGATAGTAATCAGCTGGCAGTCACGATGTTGAACACAGGCGAGTTGTAAGCAGGAGACTGTAGTGCACAGAGGCAGCGGATAGCAGTCAGCTGGCAGTCACGATGTTGAACACAGGCGAATTGCAAGCAGGAGACTGTAGTGCACAGAGGCAGCGGATAGTAGTCAGCTGGCAGTCACGATGTTGAACACAGGCGAGTTGCAAGCAGGAGACTGTAGTGCACAGAGGCAGCGGATAGAAATCAGCAAACAGACTTGATGAGAAGCAGGTGAGTGAGGTAAAAGCTGGAGTGCACGGAGGCAGCGGATAGCAATGAGCAAACAGTCACATTGATATAAAATAACGTTGAAGTGGTGTAGAAGACTGTAGTGCACGGAGGCAGCGGATAGGAATCAGCAAACAGTCATGATGATAAAGTTGATGGTAGAAGTGGTATGGAACCACAGTAGTAGAAGTGGTTTGGAAACCACAGGAATCAGCAGCACTGAATACACAAGTAATACAGGAACACCTTCAGAGACTCATGAGGAATGAGACTCCAAGATCAGGCAACGTGGTAGTGACCACAGGTGCTTAATATAGGGAGGTTGCCTGATCTGCCAATTAAGTTAAAGGGGTATACACTGAAGTATAGAAAAGGGCTGCGCATGCGCAGACCCTCAGGATGGTGGACGGCCACGGTTCCTAAATGTCCGGGAAGAGGCACTCACGGTCCGGTGAGTGACAGTACCCCCCCTTTTAAAGGTGGGCACAGAACGCCTGGAACCGGGCTTGTCCGGATTTTTGGAGTAAAACTTCTTCAAAAGGGCAGGAGCATTAAGATCTTCAGCTTTGATCCAAGAGCGCTCCTCAGGACCAAAGCCCTTCCAATGAACGAGGAAGTGGAGGACTCCTCGCGAAATTTTTGCATCTAGTACCTCGGTAATCTCAAAATCCTCCTCCTGATGGACTTGAACTGGCTGCGGAGCTGAGGGAGGAGTTGAAAAACGGTTGATAATAAGAGGTTTGAGCAAAGATACATGGAAGGCATTAGAAATCCGAAGACTCTTAGGAAGAAGGAGTTTCACACATACTGGATTGATAACTTGAATGATCCTATATGGACCAATAAAACGAGGGGCGAATTTCATGGATGGAACCTTCAAACGAATATTTTTTGTGGATAACCAGACACGATCTCCAATTTTTAGTGGTGGAATAGCCCGCCTCTTCTTATCAGCGAAAGATTTATATTTGACAGATGTCTTCTTCAAACAGGTTCTAACCTGAGACCAGATATTTTTAAAGGTCTGACAAACAGTCTCCACCGCAGGAACTTGGGTGGGCGGGAGGGCAGGAAATTCCGGAAAAGACGGATGGTGACCGTAGACCACAAAGAATGGAGTTTTGGATGATGACTCATGGTACATGTTGTTATGGGCGAACTCAGCCCAAGGGAGTAACTCTACCCAGTTGTCTTGATTGGCTGATGAAAATATCCTTATAAAAGTCTCAAGATCTTGATTGACACGTTCGGTTTGTCCATTGGATTGTGGATGGTAAGAAGATGAGAGTGCTAATCGTATGCCCAAGGTTTTACAAAGGGCTCGCCAGAATCTGGACACGAATTGTACTCCTCTATCAGACACAATCTCAGATGGACATCCATGGATACGGAAGATCTCTTTAATGAAATGTTCAGCCAGGATAGACGAGGAAGGCAAACCAGACAGAGGGATGAAATGAGCCATCTTCGAAAATCTGTCCACTACGACCCAAATAGTGTTATGGTTCTTACTAGGTGGTAAGTCAGTAACGAAATCCATACTAATATGGGTCCATGGTTTGGACGGAATGGGTAGTGGTCGCAGCAACCCTGCTGGGGTTCTGCGGGAGGATTTGAATTGCGAACATAATTCACAGGAAGCAATGAACTCTTTGACGTCTCTCCTCATTGAAGGCCACCAGTAACTTCGAGAGAGGATCTCAAAAGTCTTGTGTTCACCGGCGTGTCCAGAAAAACGAGAGGCATGGAACCACGAAAGGATTTTCCTCCTTAGAGTAGGAGGCACGAGGGTCTTCCCAAATGGTAGCGTTTTGGTGGATGAAGCAGCCAGTGAGATACATTTGGGGTCTAGAATGGTATGGTTGGAAACCTCTTCTATATCAGAGGACGTAGCAAAGGCTCTAGATAAGGCATCAGCTTTTTTGTTCTTGGCAGCTGGTTTGAAGGTAATTATTAATTCAAAACGGGAAAAGAAAAGAGACCATCTTGCTTGACGAGGGTTCAAGCATTGGGCAGACTGGAGATATGACAAGTTCTTATGATCCGTGAAGATCGTCACCGGATGGCGAGCTCCCTCCAACAAGTATCTCCATTCCTCTAATGCGGCTTTGATAGCCAGTAATTCCTTGTCTCCGATGGTATAATTCTTCTCTGCGGGTAGGAGACCCCGAGAATAGAAGGCACAAGGGTGGAATTTTTGCTGTTCCGAGCGTTGGGAGAGAATAGCTCCTAAGCCCACATTAGAGGCATCTACTTCTAGGAAAAAAGGGAGTGTCACATCAGGCTGACGAAGGATTGGAGCCGAAGAGAAGGACTCTTTTAATGTTTGAAAGGCTTGAATAGCCTCAGTAGACCATTGCTTAGGATTAGCCCCTTTACGAGTCAGGGCCACAATAGGAGATGCAATGGAAGAAAAGTCTTGAATGAAGCGTCTATAGTAATTGGCAAAACCTAAAAAACGCTGGATGGCACGAAGAGTAGTTGGCTGGGGCCAATGTAGTACAGCATTTACTTTGTCAGGATCCATCTTCAGACCAACTCCGGAAACAATATACCCCAAGAATGGAATCTGGGGTAATTCGAATGAACATTTTTCTAATTTACAGAACAATGAATTTTTCCGTAGCCTGGAGAGGACTTCTGCCACATGTTGGTGGTGAGAAGGCAGGTCCTGTGAAAAAATCAATATGTCGTCCAGGTAGACGACGACACATACATATAATAAGTCCCGAAAAATCTCATTGATGAAGCCCTGAAAAACAGCGGGGGCATTACATAGCCCGAAAGGCATTACCAGATATTCGTAATGCCCGTCTCTGGTGTTAAACGCCGTCTTCCATTCGTCACCAGAACGGATTCTGATTAAATTGTAAGCACCACGAAGATCCAACTTAGTAAAAATACGGGCTCCCTTAATGCGGTCAAATAGCTCAGTGATCAACGGAATGGGATACCGGTTCTTGATAGTAATGGCATTGAGTCCACGAAAATCTATACAAGGGCGTAATGATCCATCCTTCTTTTTGACAAAGAAGAACCCAGCTCCAGCGGGCGAGGTGGAAGGTCGAATGAACCCACGCTGGAGGTTCTCCCGTATATATTCAGATGTAGCTTGAGTTTCAGGTAACGAGAGTGGATAGACCCGGCCTCTGGGAGGAGTCTTGCCAGGAAGAAGATCAATCGGACAATCCCAAGAACGATGAGGAGGAAGACGTTCAGACTGAGCTTTATCAAAAACATCGGTAAATGAAGCATATTGAGGAGGGAGTCCCGGTGAAATAGCTGAAATGGAAGCTTGCTGTACCTTGAGAGGAATGACTTGGGAAAGGCAATGATGGTGACATTCAGGCCCCCAAGACGTGACTTGAGGGGTGCGCCAGTCAATCTGGGGAGAGTGACACTGAAGCCATGGAAGGCCTAGGACAATCGGACTTGTCGTAACAGGAAGAATTAAAAACGATATCTCTTCATGATGCAGAGCACCAATCTGAAGGGTTACTGGAGACGTACTCTGGGTGATGAGACCGTTGATGAGACGTGATCCATCGATAGCCGTCACAGTAATGGGAGTTTTTAAGGTAATCATTGGTAGAGACCATTGATTAACTAACGATTTGGAAATAAAATTTCCTGCTGCTCCGGAATCAATCAATGCCTGTGACTCAAAGGTCTTGGTAGCAAAGGAAATAGTCACATCAAAAGCGCAGACTTTAGATTTCATAGACGATGGAGAGGACTCCAGGGACCCTAACTTCACCTCTCCAGAACTAGTTAGGGCCTGGCATTTCCCGATCTCTTAGGGCAGGAGCTGAGGACATGAGTGGAATCAGCACAATAGATACAGAGTCTATTCTTGACTCTTCGTTTCCTCTCCTCAGAAGATAACTTGGAACGTCCAATCTCCATGGGAATCACAGCGGGTGACACTGGACGAAATTGAGGGTTAGAGCGAAAAGGTGCTTTAGCAGAAGTCGTTTTCTCAGCCTCTCTTTCACGAAATCTCATATCAACACGATGGCAAAGAGAGATCAAATCTTCAAGTGACGAAGGAAGCTCTTGGGTAGTCAGTGCATCTTTAATTTTATCGGAAAGCCCCTGCCAGAAGGCGGCAACTAGGGCTTCAGTGTTCCACTGAAGTTCAGAGGCTAAGATCCTAAATTGAATGACGTACTGGCCTACAGTATGAGATCCTTGTCGCAGACGGAGGATGCTGGAAGCAGCGGAGGTCACACGACCTGGTTCATCGAACACACTTCGGAATGTGGAAATGAATTTGGCACTATCTTGTAGAATTGGATCGTTTCTTTCCCACAGGGGGGAGGCCCAAGCCAGGGCTTGACCCGAAAACAATGAGATAAGATAGGCCACTCTGGAACGATGGGTAGAAAAATTTTGAGGTTGGAGTTCAAAATGGACTGAACATTGGTTAAGGAAACCTCTACAAGTTTTGGGGTCCCCGTCATATTTTGACGGAGTAGGCAGGTGAAGCGTAGGAGCTGTAGACACCTGGGATGGCAATGGGGAAACGGAGGAAAGCACAGGAGCTTCAATATTAGCTGTAACAGTCTGTCCAGATGTTCCTTGGGAGGTTAATGATTGGTAACATTGAAGTAACAGCTGTTGGCGAGCATCCTGTTGCTCCACACGGCTGACCAGATGCTGCAGCTTCTCTTTAGCAGTAGGTTCCGTATCTGGGTCTGTCATGGCCTGATCTTACTGTCACGGGCACTAGGAGTCTTTACCCAGGGATCACCAGATGATAGGCTTACCGGAGCAGTATAGGTGGTAATATGGTACTCTGGTAGCAGGGTGATCACGGAACAGGAAATAGCAGATGATGAGATGCTCAGGAAAGTCTATGACTAGCAGCACTGGCAATATGGAGGTAGTAATACACGAGGAACTGTATGGACAAAGGACACGTGAAGGTAGTCAGTGGTCTGCGGTAGCAAGTTGTACCACTGCTATAGTGAGGAGGAATGTCCAACAGAAACGAGGAGGTGATGAGAGTCAGCGGTCTGCGGATCCCAAGTTGTACCGCTGTCTGAGTGAAGGAATGGAATCCAAATGGAGGTATCCGGGGAGTCAGTGGTCTGCGTTAGCAAGTTGTACCACTGCTATGTGAGAGGATACTGGAACAGGTGAAACTGTAAACAGGAGTCAGTGGTCTGACATCAGCAAGTTGTACCACTGAATATATATGTGAGGAGGTGCACGGGGGAAGACTGCAACACAGGATATACACAGGCACCTTATACACGATCCACAGTAATATGCACAATATGGATATACATATATATAAATGACTGATCAGGTCTGCAATCTAGAAAGTCTCTTGAAGTAGTCCAGCACAATGATAACACAGTCAATGATGGCAATAGACTCAGCGGACAGCAAACTCCAGAGAGAACCAAACACAGTCCAGCAAGATATGCAATACACAGCACAGTCAATGAGAAGTATGCATACCGTGGTTCAGCAGTAGCAGTCAGATGGGATTGCAGCGGTACCTGAGCGGCTGGAGACCGCCTGGATAGGAAGTCCCTGGATAGGTGAAGCAGCGGTCTAGCAGGTGCAGCGCACAGGTGAGTAGACCGACAGGGACACGAATCCACAGGAGTCAGCAACACGTGGAACTGGACTCATAGGAAACCCAGGAGAATGGAGATGATCCAGCAGAGGGTAGTAGAAGAGATACAAATCCAATGCTGACAGGAGGGTAGAGGCCAGTGGAACACGTGAAGGCGTGGAGAGTGGATCAGCAGGAGATGGACGATAGCGCTGACCACAGCGGCAGGACTCAGCGGCACACGGAGGTAACCAGTAGCAACCACAGGAACCAACAGCGATGGGAAACAGGAGTGCAGCGCAGGGCAGGAACTGTAGATCACGAAGTGTAGCAGATGGTAATGAAAAGCGGCAGTCTCGAGGAAGTCACAGCAAAGATGAGATGAGAGTGTAGTGCACGGAGGCAGCGGATAGTAATCAGCTGGCAGTCACGATGTTGAACACAGGCGAGTTGTAAGCAGGAGACTGTAGTGCACAGAGGCAGCGGATAGCAGTCAGCTGGCAGTCACGATGTTGAACACAGGCGAATTGCAAGCAGGAGACTGTAGTGCACAGAGGCAGCGGATAGTAGTCAGCTGGCAGTCACGATGTTGAACACAGGCGAGTTGCAAGCAGGAGACTGTAGTGCACAGAGGCAGCGGATAGAAATCAGCAAACAGACTTGATGAGAAGCAGGTGAGTGAGGTAAAAGCTGGAGTGCACGGAGGCAGCGGATAGCAATGAGCAAACAGTCACATTGATATAAAATAACGTTGAAGTGGTGTAGAAGACTGTAGTGCACGGAGGCAGCGGATAGGAATCAGCAAACAGTCATGATGATAAAGTTGATGGTAGAAGTGGTATGGAACCACAGTAGTAGAAGTGGTTTGGAAACCACAGGAATCAGCAGCACTGAATACACAAGTAATACAGGAACACCTTCAGAGACTCATGAGGAATGAGACTCCAAGATCAGGCAACGTGGTAGTGACCACAGGTGCTTAATATAGGGAGGTTGCCTGATCTGCCAATTAAGTTAAAGGGGTATACACTGAAGTATAGAAAAGGGCTGCGCATGCGCAGACCCTCAGGATGGTGGACGGCCACGGTTCCTAAATGTCCGGGAAGAGGCACTCACGGTCCGGTGAGTGACAGTTTAAAGGAGAAGGAACTATAAGAATATTACATTTGTTTGTATTTTTTACATGCAGTATTACGGTATGTATTTGTTATTTGTTTCATTCACATGAATAATCAAACAAGGAGTGACTTCAAACCAAGAAGAGTCTGAACTCCATAAAAGTATGTATTAATCATTTTATTTCAATTGATTTTGTTATCATTTTGTCACTAATATTATGTAAGAGCACCTAAGAGCTTGAGGTTTTACCATTTACGTTGTTTTGTAGAGATTAATCTCAAGTAGATCCAAAAGGAATGTTTTAATTTTTTTGTCATGACTCATATTGAGAAAATGTCTTTTCAGAATAACCTACTTTCTCCTATACTTGAATGTTATAATGTGGACTGTAGCAATCCCAGTTTACTGCAAGATTGAAGGCATAATAAAATTAAAATCCCAACTTGTATTTACGCATTTTCTAAGTTTGCCGTAAGAATAATAGTAAATGGGGTTAACAATGTATTCACTAACATATTTATTTTCCCACTTATGAAATGCTTATCACAATAACACACTTTGATTTGTTCACAGATTGCGTTGAATATTGGGACCCATTTAATACAATCCAACCTGCTGTAAACCTGATTTGATTTGAAAGCTCACTAATGAAATTAAATGAATGAAAAAATAATAATTGGTTTTCTATGAAGCTTTATTTTCTTCTAAGGCACAGCAACAGCAAAGTATACCATTCATGATGTCAGCATACAGATTGGTTGATGGAATGAACACAAAAATCACCATCCTACTAGCCCCTTACATTTTCTAAAGTAAATGTGTATCTATGCAATCTACAAGATCACTGTGATGTTAAATGATTGGTTAAGCTAGTATATGTAAAACATATGTTATACTTAAGCAAATGTCTGTAAAAAATGTATACCTTTCTGGCTCTGTTCATCTTTCACATCTTCAGGCTGTCTCATTGTCTATCTAATTTATTTATCAAGATGTCTCCTTTCCTAAAACCTTCCTGTAACCTTCTTTTACAGACATCTTGCTTATTCACAGAAAACATATAAATATATATTAATATACAAATGGAATACAATATATTCATTCCCTATTATTTCCCCTTTTAGACTGCAACATCTAATTTATACAAAGCATTATTTATAGTTTGTCAAACAAATTAAAAATCCATGATAAAAAAGCTAGATAACTATAGCAAAACAAAATAACTACAAACCATATCTGACAATCAAGGTCTTCTAGTCCAGAAAACCACCATAGGGGTGGTGCATACAACTTTCCCTGCTGTTGTCTAATTCTTCCTTTATCTAAAGCTAAAAAGCGAGAACTGTTTATTAAATTGCATAAATAATCGCAAACTCCTTCAGACATTCCCCACAATATCTTAGTCTTATTAAACAGATACTTTATCTCTGGTTCAGGGCATCATTTACTTAATATATTTTACCTTTCTTAGACTTATTTATTGTTACACAGACCTTAGGAGATGTAAATGTATAACTTGATACCAGCTCTAAACCCAAAACCTGTGTTTCATTTTTCTTATTCAATTTTTGTCTCATAGTCCATGTGTCATAAGAAATACTGATCTATAATAACATTAAAGAAGATGTCTCCACATTTACAATCACAAATCCACATATCAAGTCATTAAATTGGTTAAAAGCTTGTGCTATAAAATCATGTGGTAACATCATCACATTATTTCCCCATGTACTAAAAAGAACAATAAAGAATGCACATGAGACAACCTCCCTCCCCCATACATACATTTTGGAATCACCTACATTTTTGTTTTGTTCTTTACAGTCAATGTTTGTCCCAGATAATTGTATATCGTGTTGGATGTCTGACTTCTCCTCCAGGAATGAAGCATCTTCAACTGATGAACTGAAATAAAAATCTAGCACAGTCCCATGTCTCTTAATGCTCCAAAGAGATGACAGAGAAACCTTGTTCTTTCCTAGAAATTCTATGGATATGCAGGAATACATTTCTAATTCAATTTTCAGAGGCAGTTAGCATGTCATTTTCTTTAGAACTCCCCCAATCCATGCTGCAAAATCAAACATTTCTTCTCATTTCTTTGTTAGTCACTACACTTACAATATAGTGTTACCTATAATCTGGAGAATGACAAATTGGATTTCTCAATTATCATACCATTCCCCTCTATCATTATAATTATGTTCTTACGTATCCAATTCATGCACTCTACCATTCCACAGATTTGGGGTAATGACGCTTAATGAATTATGAAAGATTGCGAGGTTTGTTTATCTAGGGTATTTCCCATTCTTCTCACTGACAGCATGGGAAAGCCCCCTAGCTTATAAGTAGACCTTGGGGTAAATGTATGAATGTCCGATTTCTACAAGTCGCCGGAAATTGGTGACTTTGCAGTGAAAATTTAAAGGAACAATGGCTTGTAAAGGCAAAGATGTTTATTGTAGTTTGCAGCAAACATAAATTAAAGAAGCAGATACAGACTGTTCTAGTAATTATTATATACCAGACCTTCCACCATGACCTATTTCTTCTAGTACACTTTCCTCTGCTCTAGATCTTGTAAAGTTGTCTATAACAGAAGCTGCAATACAATTTATTGAGCAAACTGGGTAAACATAATGTGGAGAAGCAAAGGTTCAATTTCCCTTTATTTATTACAATGAAATCTAATGGTGATGAGGATGACAATGTTGCTGGTGATCATGTGGCCTAACTATAGATACTGTAGATCTTTATTAAAGTCATCCAGACACATATCTGTTGTACCATGAGCCCATGCAGAGAGATTTAGAAATCTCTATGTTGGTAACAATACTGACATATGAAATGGGTATGGCTGTAGTTGAATAGTAACACAGACTAAGTGATATATTTGTCATCTTGGTTCTCTACAAGCCATTAATTCCCACAATGAGGCAGAGTGAAGAAACGTGTATGTGCCCTTTCCCTCATAGTATAATGATGTTTGGGGTATGGAGGGCTGTTTATGTGTCTGCTGAATGGAAGCTGCATCTGGCTGGATGAGAATACATCAGGTGCACTATTTGTTGCTCCTTGTCTTGGCTGACACTAGTATTACTTGTGTGTCTTCTTTAGGTTCCATGTCCTGTTATAGACCTAATCAATTATTTGCCATATATTATTCAAATCGGACACCATTAGCATAATAACTCATTAACATTATTAGGATGGTTTCCAGCCTGTCCATTACTTTATGGAAAGAGGAGGATATCTATAAATAACATCCTATCCCATCCATTCTACCATCCAAAGTCATTGGATTATAGAAGATAATGTTATGCCATATAATTTAAGAATATTATTCGGTAAGATTATATAAGTTAATGGTTGTAGTAAAGTTATTAATATTTTAAGATGTTTAAATTACTCAGGAATAAAAATCACTAAGACAGGCATTGATTTGTGCCCATTTTACAAAGTTTTTGATGCTGACCACAACTATATGTAATGATATAACCGTATACTCTGTGTAGGTTATGGTGCTTGGTTTGGTCACTTTATGGCAGATGCTGATGATGTCCCAATGTATCACTGAGCCTGGACATTATAACCTCACACATTCTAATCCCATGATGCACTGAGCTGGTGGCTCTTAACTCTCACTTCTTGCAGTCAGTTGGTCTTGAAGGTATGTTTTGTGCTAAGCTCCAGCTCTGTCCTGTTATTTTATGTATTTTATGTAATTTTAATTTTTGTATTCTCCTAATTGTATCCTCCTATGTGTCTCCTCCAACACTATGGCTTTTTTCTTTTAGAAGGCTCTTACTTAGTTGTACTTTAATGTTTCTCTGGATTTTGGTGAAACCAATGATCTGAATACATGACTCATATTCTGGCAATACAGTAAGTCTTACAAAAGTAGGCAATATAAACAATATAGATCTTTAAAGAAAAGAAAAAAAGTATGTATTAGACCATTGGAAAAATCCAATTGTAATGTATTCTGTTAATGATAAGTGGGTTTACGTAACCTCTCTGTGTTTTGGGATATTAACCTTTCCACCAAAGGAATAATAGAGATGACAACAGCAATGGCAGTTACACTCACTGGGTCCAGGAGCTGATCTGAGATGTTATACCAGTAGGTCTTCTAAACAAACTTGTCCTTGGTGAGATAACTCTCCCTGGCACCACTGTAATAGTTACCGACTGCCTTCACGCATGTTTAGATGTTTAAATTAGTGGGAAGATGATTATGTGGCAGGTATGGATCTAAAGTGCAGCCATCTCCAACTGCCACCCGCATGCCACTTCATGATTATGTCATTCCTAATACTTAACTGTGGCCTACAGGAGATAGTTATAAAGAAATGCTATATTATATATTTCGCTGTTAGAAGGCTCGTTGCTGCACATTACTTACAAGATAATGTTTCTCTGGATTTGGTGAAACCAATGATCTGAATACATGACTGATATTCTAGCAGTGCAGTAGTCCTTACAAATGTGATCATTCAAATACAATGTAGAACTTTTGAAAAATAACAACATGTCTTGGACCAGGGTGTCTTGGAACATCCAATTGTAATTTATTCTGTCAGTGACAACTGGGTGTAGGTAACCTTCTGTTTGTTTTAGGATATACAGTTTTGGTAGGTATATATAAACATATAGGAGACATTGAGATTCGGAACCATTGTTAAGTAATGGATTAGTTATCCTGTAGAAAGGGACAAACCTGAGAGTAACAATATACATAATGGACCTGATTCATTACTGTACATGGCCGACGTTAGTCCGCTTTTTTCCTCCTCTGTTTCACCTCTGAAGTCCTAGACAGTTGTAAGTGTCAGTTGTGTGAGGACATGAAATGTATGTAATTGTGATCATTGACGCAATGTCTGTACTGGGCGTGCACAGATCTATTTCACACAAGAACGGACGTACGGCTGAACATGAATCAGACCTAATATGTCTACTGTACTCCATTCATTTTTACATTCAGTGACTACAGCCTTCCATATATGTAACAATAAATGGTGAGGGGTGGGGGAAAAGCCAGTATTTAATACACATTCTCCTGGCAACATTATTTTTGTTGCACACAGTATCATATGATACTTATAACCAATGGTTGAAGTGGACATTTAGAAGTAAATGAATGAATTTGATAGTTTTACAATCAGAGCAGTAGGAGAAGTGTCAGTATGACATACCACCGTATACCAGGCCACTTCCACCACTGCTTACAACCAATGTCACTGTATTAAGCAGAGGGCTGCCCTGTATTAAACTGCTTTCCTTCACATACTGTAGTTATAACAATGTAAAAATACTATTAAAACGCAATTTGCCAGCATCTTCCCTCATGTCTCGTTATACTACATGATTACGGTATCTTTGCATCTATTGCTGTTGCGTTATTGGCCCTCATTTATTAAGTGCACTTAATGTGTAGCACAAAACACTGTAATTTTGCACACATGCACCTAGATCAACATCAAGGTACAAGTCAACTCTCTGCTCTGAGTAGAGAACCTAGAAGTGTGTCTAGGTGTGCAGAGAAACAGAACATTCTAAACAGGCGAAGGTGTAACCGTCAAACTCCAACACCACAGATATAGTACCCAGCTGATTTGCCCTTTGTATATTTGGTCCATTACGTGTCTTAATCCCCTATGAAGATGGTAGTGATACAATGACACTGGCCAATTAGAAAATATTTATTGTTCAACAAGGAGCATTGCTGATTATTTTTTTGCTTTTTTATAACAACTATTTTTGATTTCAGTGTAAAAGAAATTAATTACAATAGTGATGGGAGCCGTGTTTTCCATGTGGTAAGTAAATATCTGTAAGAAGGAATTGGAGAATATGTTTATATATTGAGACCCTAATTCTATTTTTTTCTATGTTTTTTGTCTTCAGTGCATGGATGATGTGTGAATGTACAAATGTATGAATTAGAGGTGTTCTAAGCTTATATAATGTAAGAGGACCTGTCAGTTTGGAGATAATTTGAAGTTTATGTAGAGCCTAGTGTACTATTGCTAGTTTCTCTATATGCTGCTTTAGAGTCCCAGCATTTACATACAGGGTGCACTAGTTTTCTCTGCTCTCTCCCAAGCAGAGGGCGAATAGAAAAGCTCTTGTATCTTTTTTACACTTGGTGCACTAGGCTCTGTGTAAATAACTAATTATCTAACAACTAATAGGTTCTCCTGATGGGTTTCCAGGGTATCCAGATGACAATGCTGGAACAGTATATAGAGATTAGACGTCACAGAGTGTAACAGTGTTATTGGACTATGATGATATTACACATGGAGCAGCCATTGTATTCTGTGACACAGCAGCTGGTATCTGAAGGCAGAGAGAAGGGTAATAAGGACAATTGTGGGAATGGGTGAGAACGGCAGGAGGACAGGGCACAGTGACTGGTAATGACATGTATATAAAGAGGAAGGAAGGGAGCATTGGATGAAATGACCGTTATTAGGTGATGGGGACAAGACAGATGAGAGAGAGAACAAGAAGATGTGAAATAGGACAAGAGGCAGGAAAATGGGGCAGGTGTGAGTGGCCTCAGGTATAACAAGCCTTGTGCAGTGTAAATGGCCTTACTTTACATGGTAACAGGACTGGGCCTGTGTGCACCCTGCTCAGAGTCACAATATGACACTTCTCCTATAATTAGTGCAGAGCTCCAGCCAGGGACATGATGTTTTATTACACATGGCTGCTGAGTACGTACATAGCCGCCCAACGCCCCTAATTTCCATGGCTGTCACAGGTTGTACAGTTTTGTCCTTGGAAATATCCCCATATTTCTGGGGTGACCAACTGCACAGTACAATTCCTGTTATTCTGTATACTGAATGTAATTCTCATTACCTGGTCTTATTCTCTCTCTCTTAATGATGACAATTATGTAAGCAATGCTCCTATGTCCTATAGGTGTCAGTGCTGTAATTGTAATATACTCAGAAACCCCTAATAATCTGCACAGGTCTCACAACCCCGGAGGCAGCACATGTGTGTGATATCACTTTATGTTATGTTATTGTGCATTACCGCCAACATAGTTATAGGAACTCTGTGTTTTCTCTTGTAGCTTACAACCACCAGTGGGATCAACACAACCCAGCCTGGATACTCGGTAAATACCTTATTCTACATATACTACAATCTGTCTGGTAAAAGTCCCCCATATTTGTGTTGTTATTAGCACATGAGGTTTCTCATATACAGTCTTTTGTTGTTTCAAATTTAATTTATTTTCTTTTAATCAGCTATTTCAGACGGTCAACAACAGCGGTTGTGTATTATATTTTTATACAGCTTTCATGTCTGGATTTGTGTGTGTGTTGCCCCACTCTTGATAGCACAAAAATGACATTATTAGCACAATGGTGTAAATGTTGCCCATTACTTAGCACTTATGTGATTCTCTGCTCTTGTAAAGAGAGAATCCAGGTCTCAGTGCTTGGAGCCTTAATAAGGCACAATATGTAGATATAATATTTAAAACTGATATGGATATGAATTATACACTAGCTGAACGCCCATCGGATTAGTGGTAGATATCTAGAATATGGTGTCAGTGCTCTTCTCAGCGGTCACTGACCACAATGTGACCACATTGGGGATTTCCTCTAGGTCCTGGACCCTGGACTGGGATAACTGAACCAGATATCACATACAAGGCATTACTAGAAGATCCATGCTGACATTGATCAAATTATAGCTGGTATTTTAGTTACTAACAGATCCAGTTTGCATTGGACCCATTATAAATGAAATGAAGTGAGGCTTATTGCAGTCTCTAACTCCTAAAGGTCTCTCCTGAATAAAAAAGAGAAAATGTGAACAAAGATTATAACAAAAAACTTTTAAAACAGAAAAAAGATAAAATAGTTTCTGTCCTTAAGACTTTGCTTAGACTTGCACATATATATCTCAGGGGTTAGAGGATTTTTTAATTTCCCTCTGGTTTTCCCCAGGTAATGGATGTACAATGAAAAGTTGTTTCAATATATTACGACAATGTCCCTATATGTTATGAGAAAACTATGAATATTCCCTGGACCATATAAATGGATCATAGAAGTATAAAACCACCATCAGTCTTGAATGCTTTAAGAGTGACCACATGGATCTTAAAGGGTCTTCATCTGTAACCACCAAATGCACCAGTATAGCTAGGAAGAACCCTGCGATCTTCAGTGTTATGTTGTTTCTGTGTAATACAGAGCAGCCATGTGTTGTTGTTGTTGCTTTTTTACTATAACAAGGATTGTGCAAATATAGGGACTAAGTGTAAGACAGACACTTGACACCTATAGTAAATATATCTATAGCTAAAAATGAGTATTAAAGAAATGAAATAAAATAATTTGTGGTGGGACATGTGTAGAGATCTCAATGTATTATATTATTGGTGCAATGAGACTCCATGTATTGGGAACCAAGAAGTGTACAGTGAGCAGCATTGTACATGCTACCACTAAAATTATACCAGATCTGTGTAACCCATGATGTTTACCAGTCATTCTAGCTGGGCAAAGAACACAATTCTGCTAGACCTGATCCAATACCTGCAGATTGGCTTTAACAGCCAACTTTGGGGGTCTATTATTATGTAGTGGAGGTAACTCTCTATGTATCGCTGCCACTGATTACTATGCTGGGGCTGCTCTGGGAGCCCCAGCGAAGACCACCCTCCTCTACAAAGATTTATTTCTACTGACCGGCGGTCTACACTGCCGGCAAATGGAGGAAATGCTATGTACATGTGTTAAATAGACCCCTTGGTCTTTTATGATTTTGCAGCCCTTGTTTTGCCAGGAGACCCCTGATAATCACAAGTGTATTACTTACCACATTGGATATAAAATTTATGGAATTCATCAGCTATTATAATTTAGCAACTAACTATACAATAATTATAATATAGGTTTTAATAAATTCAATATAAAACGTTAATGTAGCTAAAGATGTCATGTAATGTTTGTTAAGTTAGGTCACTGGGGGCCTAATGTGTCCTGATTTCCCATCAGGAATGCTGTGAGGTACACATGGGATCCAAGCAGGTTTTCTATCCAGTCTAATAAACATCTAATCTCAGTGGGACATTAACAGGTTTATTTGGTCTTTTTGGACCCACACACAGATCAGTGTTGAGATGAAATTGACCATATTGGCCGAACTTATTGCATGTAGAAAATGTTTTCAAATATCGTACAGAATTAAATAGAAAACATGTTTATACATCGTATTTAATGTATGGAAAATTAAAGAAGAAGAGAATTAACAATTTAAGTGCATGTACTAATCTGGGCTAAATGCCTTATTATAGAGGGTTCTGTTATTGCTAACGTGATAAAGCCTCTCACAGGAACTTTTTTTAATTTATTATAGGAAGCAGGAAAAAAAGGTGACCTGGGCACCAAGTCTGACACCAGTTGAGAACACTGAGTAAGTTTATAGAATAACACATATGTTAGGAGATTATGTGATGATTTATTCAATGGAGAAAATTGCAGATGAAAACTGGTGATTCCACAGCCAATAGGGCTTTTTTTTTAAATCATTTTAACTATATACAACAAAAAATTCCCGGAGGCAATAACCCCCGCAAACAGTAAGTGTTACCATGTTTACATGAGGATTACCAATTAACAGGTACTGTGGCGGTACTGTTACCACAGCAAAACCTGTTCTGTTATAATTCTCTCAGGATGGCATTTAAAACTGCTTTATTACTTAAATATGTCTAATCTTTTTACTATTTTTTTTATATTTTATAAATATTTTTTTCTATTTATAAAGATTATTTTTTTTATTTTTTTTTTAATTTGCCAGAGCTGGGAAGCTCACTACCACATGGGCACATCTTATCATACATACGCTGGATGTAACCTGTGAGCTGCCTATTGTCTTATATTTTGTCAATGTCCACAATGGTTTTGCTGTGTTAATAAATTGTGTGTTATATTTTATAGGTCTGAGATTGAGGAGAAAAAGGAGGAGGAGTCGGACAATGAAAGTGATAGTGACAGCGACTGTCTGTATAATAAAGATAGTGACATCGATGAGGAGAGTGAGAAGGAAGAGCAGCTGATTTTTCAGTTGGATTTGGAGGAGAAAGATTATGGTAGTGAGTAAATAAAGACTACAGATATAATAATCACATAATTAGTTATAATTGTTGGGAAATGTTCTCATTCCTATGGTCTACACTGACTACTACATTGCAGTGTACATGTAGGAAGAACAAGTGTCTCAGTGAGTGTGAGAACAATAAAGGCCTAAATCTCAGCTTTACTCTCTATCTGCTGCACATATAATACCCAAGTGCCTCATACCTCAGTCATGTTCTTAGTTCTGCGTTAATTTATAGGCTGAATATAGGTTCAGCCCACAAAATGACTGCTTTATGTAGGTGACAAGTCCACACTCACACAGTAACATGAGCGACATTGTAAGAGCTACTGCTGGAAATCACTGCTGTAAGGTATATGCATCAATCAGTGAGTCTAACACTCGCACTCATATTAATGAGCTCCAGTTGTCCAATCAAACAGTGTGTGCGCTTCTAGTGCAAGTCCATGCTGTAAGTAGTATGCCATGGCTGCTTGTAATAACTGCTGTGCCATTACCATGTCAATAGGTTTACTAGCAAAAAAAATATGACGGTAAAGTAAATAGATATGCCAGGTAAAGGACTAGATTTAGACAAACAGAGAAGGCTTCATATATACAGTAATTGCCAGTGGAGACTACCAGTAATGCAGCATGATTTAAAAAAAAAAGACAAAAAGCCCTATTGCATGCATGGTTCTGTAATGTCTGGCCCGTAGAAGCGGTAAAGTAACCCTTACCACTCTGGACCAAGACTGCCAAGGCAGCGGAGGGAAAGGATGGGACTTTTAATCACTGCTCTAGAAAATCAACCTTGTCTCCACAATCTGAGACCTATTGATAAATAAGCCTCTAGACCTTTAAACATATTACTTGCATGGTAAATGTCAGGAATCTAATACATTGCTGTTCATCACAGTAGGACTTCTATATCGAAGATATCTCCTACATTAAATCCAAAAATGTTCACTTAGCTTTTTGCAACTTGTCTCCGATTGCTAATTCCATCTTCAAATAGAATTAGCAACTCTTCTCTATAGTAAAAGCCCAGCTGGAGAAGGATATTTTGATAATTAAAAGCACCATCTTCTCCCACCAGACCATTTGCATATGTCGGGGCAAATGTTATCCCCATCGCTGTGCCCCTGACTTGCAAAAACAATGAATTATTAAAGAGGAAATAATGTTTGTTGATAATAAATTCAAATAGATCCAAGAGGAATGTATCAAAATGTTTGTTATGGCTCATACTGAGGAAATGTATTTTCAGAATAACCTTCTCTCTTTTATCCTTGAAAGTTATAATGTGGACAATGTGTCACATTTCTTTTAGTTAGCAGTCCTTTACATTTCTTTCTAATTACCTTAATGAATAAAGAACTGTCGCATACCCCAGTTCGTTACAAGGTTAAAGACATAACAATAATAAAAACCCAACTTGTATTTACGCATTTTCTGTTTTCCATAAAAAATAATAATACATGTTGTTAACAATGTATTCACTAATAGATTTATTTTCTCACTTATGTAATGCTATTCACAATAACACACTTTATTTGATTTATTCACAGGTGTCGTTAATTATTGGGACCCATTTCAATCAATTCAACCTGGCGTATACCTGATTCAAAAGTTCAATAATTAAATGATAAGAATAAAAATATAGAATTAGATTTTCTATGAAGCTTTATTTTCTTCTAAGATGAAGTGGCAACTGCGAATACATTTGAAAGGATACAATTCAGTATGAGGCTCTGTTTGTTAGAGACATCCAATAAGAGACATATACAACAAGTTACACAGTATGTACTATTCACATCTACACTATAAATGGAGGTCTAGCTATAATGTTGGGATTCATGTTGATGTTACTTTGAAATGTACCACCCACCTAAATATTGTTGCAGACCCATACATGGCAACGGTATTCCCTGATGGCAGTGGTCTGTTTCAGCAGGATAAAAAATGTTCAGGAATGGTTTGAGGAACATGACAAAGAGTTCAAGGCTTTGACTTGGTCTCCAAATCCTCCGATCAAGCAACTGTGGGATGTGCTGAAAAAACAAGTCCAAGTCATGGAGGCCCCACCTCGCTACTTACAGGAAGAATCTGCTACTAGTGGCTTGATGACAGATACCACAGGACAACTTCAGAGCATTTCTGGAGTCCATACCTCCATGGGTCTGAGCTGTTTTGGTGGCATAAGGGAGCCATACATAATATTAGCCAGGTAGCTTTAATGTTGTGTCTGATTGAAACACAACAAAGAACTTAAGTTGTTGACGGCCTCTAAATTCCCCAGATCTTTATCCAATCTGTGGGATGTGCTGGACAAAATAGGTCCGAACCATGGAAGCCCCACTTCACAACTTACAGGACTTAAAGGATCTGCTGTGTGGCCAGGGAGTGGTAAGTCTTTCCAATGAGACCTTTGCTTTTATTGGTTTATTTCATTACATTGCTATAGCTAATGACACACCATGCCTACTGATTAAGTGACGAATCCGTGCTATCGCGTCTCAGATCTTTGATTAGCTTAGTTATTAATAGATCAGAATAATTGAGATAATTGCACAAAACATTCTATACCACATGTGCACCGTTCATGTTGTAAATTGTATTCCATCCATGGAGCATTATTTTCAATGCTTCATTCTTTTTAATAATGTCCTATTAAGCAAAACAGGCAGTTCTTCAGTCTGTGTGTTAGAATTTGTATACTGTCGGCGTTCTGTTAGTGATGGTATATATATACCAAAAATAAAAGTACGTACATATTAGTGATCCACATTTATGTCTATAGTAAACAGACCTTGAGTGATGGTATCAATTTTTTCCTCATTAAACAAAGCACTATGTGTGATGCGATACACATGTCATAACTACAGTATTTGTGAACACATTCATAGGTTGACCTTCATGAATATATTTGTTGCTCCTACTAGTTAATGCTTTACTGTCTTTGGATGTCTTCGAAATTTTCAGGAATATTCAATGTCTTAAGTCTGGTACCTTGAATAGATCGAACCATCCATAAAGTCTATATTGTAAGCTTGTGAGAAGGGTTCTCTTACCTGTCTGCAAATACCCAGTCTTGGTTTATTGTGGTGTCTTTTCCCAGTTATAATCTGCAGTGGAGTATACTGGCACTATATAAATAAATGTTAATAATAATAATAATAATAATAATAAAGACAGCATGAGGTATTACACACAGGATAGCAGCTGACAATGTACCACTTGCAGCCAGTGAGCTCTACATTTAAAGAGTAATATATAATGATTTACATAATCTCAAATCCATGGTTTACGTCAGGGGTGCACAACATTTTTGTTATCTGTAGAGATAGTACTACAGGAAAAGAGAAGCCTCTTTACATCTGTGGCCATTTATTCTCCCTCTGGGACAACACTTTTTCCAGTCTCCTGCCCATGTAGCAGCACATTGCTCCCTGGCGCACCTACAGTGCGGGTGTGGTCATTTCATGCAGTAGGTGTGGTCACACAGAGAGTAAGTAAATCCCCCTCTTAACCACGCCCCCACACCCCTGTGGCCAAACATTCCCCCCTCTCCCACCCTTTACCTCTCTCTGCTTCTCCCCATGTAGCAACACATTTCCCCAGATCCCCTTTTGAAACACAGTCTTATGCACATTCTTACCTGTCCTCCTTAGTCTATCTGCAAGACTAAGCTCAGCAGTTGTGCAGGGACAGTGGCTTTGAATCAGAGTGACAGATATTCATTCTGATTCGCTGCCAGACTGACCTGAGGGTGTGGATCCATAGTGATAGGCCGGGACAGAAATACAGACGGCTCCCCCTATATCTGTTAGGCTTCCCGAGGGCTGCAAAAACAGTATCCTGGGCCACATGTTGTGCACCACTGGCCCACGGAAACAGACACTGTCTGATCCCTGCCTTCAAAAGGTTTATCCACCTTCAATTTACTTTTTTAATTATTGGCTTGTACATGTCATATAGCAACTTTTACCAAATACACTGCTTTGGTTATTTACTTTTCTGTGCTATTTGGCCATGTTTTTATATCATTATACAGAATTTGTCTTTTTTTGTTTTCAACTACTGTGCTCTTGTGCTGGATGCTTGCATACAACATTGTGTCATGTCCAAAGTCACCAATCAATTGTGTAAACAGACTTCCACCTTTGATTCTGGTTAGGGGCTCGTCCCCTCTTTCTTTGGGTAATGGTGCTGATATTAGAAACATCCTCTGGGGACCCTTTAACTGTCAGGACTAGGTAAGCATATCTTCACTAGGTCATTGTAAGTCATATAGAATACAGTGATTCATGTCTGTCATCTGTAGACCATTTTCATATTAAGTAGAGACGACTGGGGATGCACTCTGATGACATCCTACATGTCAAATGATAGAACAAGACCTATACAAGTTAAATGACTGTTCTACTTGCCTTTGTTAGACTCCTGCACAGCTGAGAGTTTATCTCTTGCAATTGGAGACTGTATCTATTGTTTGACATCTGTTGCAACAGTGAAGTTCGTCATGCTCAAACAATAGTAAGAGCTCATGTTTTCAGGATATAGTCTACTGGGCTGGGTCACAAAACATGAGCTGTTGGAAGTGCGTAAGGACTGGAGATAAGGAACACTGCATTAAGGTGTGCACTCACTGATTACAGATGGTCAGTAGAACCTTTTAGTTAAAAGGTTTATAATAGCTGTGCAACAACTCAATCCTCAAGTCAGATCTATGCCAACCTGAGACCGTCATCCGCTGTTCTCGAGGAAATTGAGTCACACAAGTATGGTGCTTTAGAGATGTCATTAGAAATTTTCTAGAAGAATCAAAGTTTTGGTTGCAATCACATCCATTCACTTCAAACTTCAGAGCCCTACCTGTCCTTTTGTCATGAGTTATTCTGCTGTCCAAAGAACCTTTCAGATGCAAGGCGGTCTGTACCTTCTATGTAAATCATTAGATAACTATTCCTAGGTGTTATCCTAATACTCGGACCACTGACTAGGAATTATAGCTTAAGTTTGATACCATCAAATACCGGAGAATAAACCTGGAGAGAACCCAAACTATCAGGAAGATGGAATCTTTTCTAGTTATAGGGAAAAAATACAGTCCACAGTCCAAAATATCCATCTGTAAGATCATTGCATATGCCATACAGATGGAATTATACAGTGCACCTGTGTGGTCCTCATTTAATACGTTAGTTAGTTATTGTAGGTTTGATGCAATTTCTTCATCTTAAGACAGATTTGGGGCTAGATTTACTAAGCTGCGGGTTTGAAAAAGTGGGGATGTTGCCTATAGCAACCAATCAGATTCTAGCTGTCATTTTGTAGAAGGTACTAAATAAATGAAAGCCAGAATCTGATTGGTTGCTATAGGCAACATCTCCACTTTTTTAAACCCGCAGCTTAGTAAATCTAGCCATTGGTCTCAAAACGTTGCTGACAGTTTGTCAATAAAATGCAGTTGCTTTGTTCTGTCTTAGCCCATCTGTTACTACTACTTCAGTATGTCCCATTGGTAACCATTGGCAGTGTTGGACTGGGACATAAACGACACTAAGGAAAACCATTGGTAGGGGCCCATGTAATATCTGCTGAGGGGGTGTAGAAAGTCTGTGAAGGTCATGTCATACATTACAGACAGCTATAGAACAATATGATTTTACATTTTTTCACTGATTTATATAGACTGAATATAGAATTGCTGTGTACTGTGAATGAAAGTTTCCACTACCGTAATTCTATATCCAATATATAGTATTCTGTAAAGAAAATATAGTTAAAATGTCCTTGCCATGATAGCCTTTGACTAACATGTCCTAGCATGCCACAAAAACCACTGACATGGCATGCTGGGACATGTAGTTCCATCACTGATCATGTGTACTAGATATAGAAGTACTGTGGGCGCATGGTGGAATCAGGACTCCTGCTTCTATATACAAGAATACAAGGGGTAGGAGAATTTTATGAATTTAGTGGACTTGTGTAAATGAGAAATGCTTGCCCCAGTCCCCCTCCATATGTCACAAGGGAAGAATGGTGAGGAACATATTCCCACTCCACTCTCCACTTGTCACATATGCTCCCCCACCATTCTCCCCGTGTTACATGTACCTGCTGTGCTTGCACTTTGCATTAGAGATGCTCACTGTCCCCCGTGTTTTGGTTTTGTTTTTGTTTTTGGATCTGGATTACCGTCGTGTTTTGGTTTTGATTTTAGTTTTGCCAAACCGCCATTGCGTGTTTTGGTTTTGTTTGGTTTTGTTTTGCAATTTTGTTTAAAAATCAATGTTTTTGGGCATAAAATAAACGAATTTAGTGCTCCACCTGTTTCTTGGATAAGTAAGGTAATTCTAAAGCTAACAAATTAGGAAGAAAGCAGTTTAATCACTGGTAGACAGTCCTTAATCCTGCACACAAACCTGATTGTCTTCCTCTCCATTTAAGCCTATTGCCAATGCAGCCATCGTCTTTGGGTGTATATTACACCCTACACTTATATATAAAGAAATGGACAAAGGCAGTTTGGTTTCTGTCTGCATCAGCCCCCCCCCCCCCCCCCATCCACTTGTAGTAAAATAGAAAAGAAGCAGCCTGCATAGACTGAACAATATAAAAAATAAATGGACCAAGGTAGTTTGGTGGCTGTCTATGACTCCCCCCCCCCCCCTTCCCCGGCCTCCACTTGTGGTTGAATAGAAAAAAAGCAGCCTGCATAGTCTGCAGGATTAGAATATACAAAGAAATGGACAAAGGCAGTTTGGTATCTGTCTGCATCAGATCCCCTCTCCACTAGGAGTAAAATAGAAAACTATTCAGCCGTTATAGAATCTAGAATATAAATAGAAATTGAGAAAGGCAATTTGGTATCTGTCTGCCTCATAATCATCAACATCATCATTAGCGCCCTCATCGCCTACACAAATCTCCCCTTCATCCTCTTCTAATTCCAAAGTGGCATCCTCAATTTGTGTATCACCGGCTACACTTGGGCTGTTCAGGCAAACATCAGTTGAAGTGCTGAAAGGGCCCCTCTTTATGGGTACACTAACAGAATGCTCATGATTAGATATACCACTGGTGGATGGACTCTCCATAGGGATTGGTGTCATTTCTGATTCACAGCATACATTATCCTCTAATGCCTTACTGTTTTCTTGCAGCTCGGCCTTGACGCGTAACAGTAGTTGTGCACCACTTTTAGACTGCAAATTACTTGGTCTTGCTTGCTCACGAGTGACCTTACAAGAAGAAGGCTCAGTAATATTTTTAGATCTGGCAGTAATAGAGAAAGACAAAGGCCTCATTCTTTCTTTGCTACTGCGTGTGTAGAATGGCATGTTGGCAATTTTTTTTTTATCGGCAGTTAACTTTTCCTCAGTTACACTTCTTTTTCGCTTGAACACGGTAAATTTTATTTTGGTGTGTGTTTTTTCCCCTGATTTTAAAAGACTATGTACTTTTACATCGCCTTTCCCAGATGATGTACTGGGAACACTACCATCAGGACTGGTGACAGAACCTGGTTGCTGATTCTGCTCATATGTGGACTGCTTTGAATCCATTTTAATGAGCCGAAATCACTTGTAGTGCAAAATATTGTCTTATATAGATACTGCTGACAAATATGACTTCTTTTTACAGCCAGAAAAAATAGTGTAAAACACTGGGGGAATATTGGACACCCCAAATCACTTGTAGTGCAAAATATTGTTTTAGATACTGCTGATAAATATGAGTTTTATTGACAGCCAGAAAAAATTAGTGTAAAACACTGGGGAATATGAGACACCCCAAAAGCACCTGGAGTGCCAAAAAATTTAAAAAAACCTCCTCTATCCTCCTCTATTACTGCTCTAACATTTTCAAATGGTATTAATATTAGAATTGTATAGAATAGAATAGAAACAGTTATGTGTACAATAATTGCTCTGTCCCTGCGCTAAAATAGCCTGTGACCTAACCCTGCTCTCTCCCTCAAATGGCCATGGATTGTTGTGGAGGCTGGTATTTATGCTTTTCCAATCTCGCAAGAACCGAGCTCCGAAATACGAATACGTCACGATGACGTTTTGCCTCGATTTCGATTCCGAATAGGCGGGAGAGTACCGAGTGTGCTCGGCTCGGTACTCGGATAGGCTAAATTCGGATGAATTCAGATCTCGGGGAACCGAGCCCGCCCATCTCTACTTTGCATAGATTGTCCACATCATGGAGCAGTAGTGTGAGCTGCTTCTGTGTAGTGCAATGCAGCACTTTGACCCGTTTTCTGCCGGCTGTGTGGGACAGTTCCCAAACAATAGGCAGAATGACAGGCTCTCTCCTACCTGTTTTTACAGATTTCACTACCTGCTGCTGCTACTGTTAAACTCTGTTGTTACTTTTCAGGATTCTAGAATGTTGGGGCTTTGGAGAAGAGATAGGTACCTATCTCCATCTGAAAAGATGAGTAATGAGTAAACGCTCTAGGCCTTCGTTCCCCACTCCTGCTGCTCCAGCATTAAATCAATAACACCCACATTTAATAAATAGGCCTCTTCCCCCCAACTGGCCCTCTCAACTAGCCCCCACATGTAAAACAGTGGCCTCATATTGCATTATGAGCCATTACAATATATTAATAGCCCCCATCAAAAAGAGATCCCATATTAAATTATTAGCCCCTACTTCCTGCTACATTATATAAATAGCTCCCACTAGCTTTCACATCACTTTAGTACCCTCACCACATTTTATTAATGTAGTGCAGGCGCCTGTGACAGACAGCGCATGTGAAACAGAACACAGGGAGACCAATTGGAAACTACATCCCCCGGACTGCCTTAGAGTCAGAGTTCAGGGAGCCATGCAGAGACTGGCAGAGGCAGGAAGATAGTGTGTGAAGCCAGTAAAGCAGTGGAAGGAGTAGCGAGAGAGCTGAGAGGAGGTTGTGTGACAGAATCTGGGAGCCAGAAACCAAATCCATTGAGAGAGGGAGAATTGGAGAAAGCTGTGCTGTGGAACCAGGAGTCAGGTTCATAATTCAGATAATATATGCTATTTTTATTTGTTTTGGTTCTGTGGATCATGTTTGGTTTTTCAGATACATTTGATGTATGTATTTAATTAAATGATTTTTTGATTTATGTTGTTTGAAGAAGATCATTTACCTGTGTTCTTAATTACATGGAAGAATAATATACGCAATTTATGTTTTTCGTGGTCATGTGATCTGGATCATAGGAGCTTGAACTTCTCCAAAATGAATGACATCTAGTCGTATTTTCTCGGATGGTTAGCTGATCAATTTGATATTATTCGATTCATAATGTAGGAGATTGAATGTCTCCGAAAATAATTAACTATTTCCGGATGGCTAACCGACGATCATCAGATCGTGTGGATGTGAATTTGAATGTCTCTGAAATGAACTATATAATTGGACATTGCCGGGCGGCTATCCGACGTCTATGAGATCATGTGACCTGGAATAGAGGAGATCGGTTACTTCCGTGACTAATGTCAAGTCTTCGGATATCTCCGGACGGTTAGCTGATGATCATATGACTAGTTCCATGTGACGAGTCTTGTGTATATAAACCAGCGCTGCTGGTTTCTATCATTATACCTACCTCTGAAGAAGCGGCAGGACGCAGAGAAACGCGTTAGGACTGATACTCACAGAGTAACCTATCGGGTGCTGACCAGTTTACCATCTTTAAGCTGAATTGGATTATTTGCTACCAACAGCGCACTTCAGGCTGTCATTTGTATCCTACCGGAAACTTTGGATCTGGACTGATTGTAGAAGTTTGGAACCCACGGGCTCACGAAGAGAAGTTAAGTACCTGTTTGATACCAATCGGTGCCTATTATATTGAATATCTGGACACTGACACAGGTCTCTCTTATATCTGATATTGATTGAGCCCTTTGAGGATTTGAACATCAACAATAATATAAATTCTTCAGTCCGCGGTATGGACATTTGCACTCCAGTGTTCTTTTTTCTATATATGGTACCATATTATACCTAATTTTTTGGCCATGCATCCTGATTCTGTCTGACTTGGTTTAAGTCTATGAATTAACAGCTGCCAGCGATCATATCAAAATTGATATCAATATATTGGCTATATGTTTTATCCTGTTATCAATCTATTTGAATATTTATATTAATAAATGGTTTATTATTATCACGCTTGTTGCTTTGTGCTCTTCCATTTTCTATTCCATATATTTGTATTTCTGACAGTTCAGATTCTGTCTTTGAAGAGCTGCAGCACATGTCGTAATATAAGGGTAATTTGCAGCGCCTTACAATTTTATATCTGTTTTTTGTCATAATTCAGAGTCCCAGTCAAGGAGAGGGAGGGACTAGATAAGGATTTCAGGAGTGTGAAGAAACAGTAATTTGGAGAAGAGTGGGTCTGACTGACAAACACCATTGCTGAGAGGAGTCGCGCTGAAAGTGACAGTTGGAGAACTGTAGGATAAGTACTGATTATTTATTGATTTATATATTTAATGGACTGTGATTTGTGGCTTCAGTTTAGGTAGACAGAGAATTGCTTGGGAGACCAGAAGATATTGATTTAAACCTATTTTGCAGGACTGTGTTTTAGTTTCAAGGGCAATAGTGCAGGGAGGGACAGCCAGGGATTCTGGAACTGAGATATCTAGAAGAAATAGCCGGTTTTAAAGCGGCAATCCCCGGACCCCACGCCTGTTTAATGGAATATAGGTGTGTGGTCCTGGGATTGCCACTTTAAAACCGGAATTTTGACTCTGCACATACTAAATGACGGAATTTCACACTGTAGCTGTTTAACACATTCGGATGGTACAGTGGACGAGAATTTCAAGCGCCGGACAAACTCCATGTCTGAAATATGGTAAGTAGTTATTTGATTAGTGTAGGGCTTAGAGGCATTGTTATTTCAAAGTCGTTTACAAGATTGTCGGATTTAATGTGGCCGTAGTAATGAGTACCACAGAAACAAAGGGTATGGAGGACCTTGCTCATTAGAGAGCTTACATTCTAAAGGGAAGAGGGCACAACTGAAACAAGAGGAGCGAGTGTGGCTCAGTGTGGAGATTGGGATAGTTGTGAGGGTGCATTAGTGTGATATAGTGCTATCGAGGATAAGGTCACCTCTAAAATAGAGATGGGTTTTCAAAGAGCATCTAAAGATTTGAAGGCTGTGGAAAGTCTGATTGAGCGTGGTAGGGAATTCAATAAGTGGGGAGCAGTACGGGAGAAGTCTTGAAGGTGGAAGTGAGAGGTGGTTATCAGAGACGAGACAAGGCGCAGGACAGAGGTAATACCGCTGACAACCTGTTTGAAAAATTAAGAGATGTCGATGGAACATGGCTTATCCTGCTTGGACTCTCCAGAGGATATGTGATTTCTGATAACGCCACCAATATTGTTAGAGCATTACAGCGGGGGAAACTCCATGACATTCCCTGTTTTGCTCACACAATCAACTTGGTGGTACAGAACTTTTTAAAAATTGACAATAACATGCAGGAGATACTGTCTGTGTCCCAAGATAGTTAGTATCATTTTCGGGATTCTGCAACAGCATGTAGGAGAATGCAGCAGCTGCAAGAAGAATAGAGTTTAGGGCGGAATATACTTTAGTACAGCGCAGTGGAGAATACTTACCATGTTGTGCAAGGTGCTGAAACCACTCAAAGTAGTCACCTGTGAAGAGAGTGCAGACACTGTTAGCTTGAGTCAAATGATTCCCCTAATTAGACTTTTTGTAAAGCAGCAAGAGAAATTGAAAGAGGAAATGAAACAAAGCAATTCCGCTAATTATGTTGGACTTGTAGATTAAGTACTTTATTCGCTTTGCCAGGATCCAAGAGTTATCAACATCTTGAAATCTGATCATTACATTTTGGCAACTGTACTTGATCCTAAGTTTAAGAGCTGTGTCTTATCTTTCTTTCCAACTGAGATGCAATGAGCTCCTGGGGCCTGAATCATTAAGGATCTTAACTTGAGAAACTTCTTATTTCAGTCTCCTGGACAAAACCATGTTACATTGCAAGGGCTGCAAATGAGTTTTCTGATTTGCACATAAGTTAAATACTGACTGTTTTTTCATGTACCACACAAATATCAACTTTAAATTTCAGTGTACAAATAAGCTATCAAGTATTTGTGTGCTACATGAAAAAACAGTTAGTATTTAACTTATGTGCAAAATAGAAAACTGATTTGCACCCCTTGCAATGTAACATGGTTTTGTCCAGGAGACTGAAATAAGAAGTTTCTCAAGTTAAGATCCTTAATGAATCAAGCCCCTGGTCAGCAAGCTGACAGCTCAAGTGGTACATGACACAATGACGTCTCCTCTTTCAGTTTCTCTGGAAATCGCTGCTAGGAAAAAACTTAGCTTTCCCAAGACACCTAGTGGTGATGCAGATGAGTCTGCACAACATTTTGACATTTGGTTTGTTCTAAAAGAATTACCAAAAATCGTGACAGCTCTTCGGTAAAATGAACTACAAATTCCATGAGGAAGGCCATTACTGGCAATTACATCAAAATACACAGATTTCTGTAATGGTCGATTCCAGCGGGATGAATTAGTATTGTTTGAGGATAATGTACACACTGATGAGAGTGAATATGATGACAGTGTAGATTGCAGGTGCAGAGATCTAGCTGAGAGAAGGGAGATAGCTAGCTAATGCGGTTATGCTTGGAAAAAATTTGGGTAGAATGGCATGTTTGCAATTTTATGTTTTTCTACAGTAAACTTTCACCTTTATTAGACAGGTGTTTTTTTTTTTTTAAAAAAGGTCAAGCTTTTTATTTACATTTTTGTTTCCCTGACTTAAAACTACTATGCCCTTGACATAGGCTTTAGCACATGAGGTAGAGGGATTAGTATCATCATGACTCAGAATGGAGAGTGACAGAACAATGTGATTGAAGACTGGAATGTGACAAGGACACTGCCACCCCTCCTGTTTCTATATGAGCTATGGTACAGTAAAATGTAACTGCAGATTTTGAAGAACACTGCTAGCCCTTTTATTTCTATTTTAGCAATGAGAACTAGCAATGGAGCAATGGAGCTCTTCTCTTTGTGTGTTACCTATATAACACCGTACAATTTGACTGCAGATTTAGACCATTACTGCCAGCCCTATTATTTCTATTTCAGCAATGACAATTAGCAATGGAGCAATTAAGCTCTTCTGTTTTCTGTTTGTATGTTACCTATATAACACAGTTAAATGTGACTGCAGATTTAGAAGACCAAGACTGCCAGCCCTATTATTTCTATTTCAGCAATGACAATTAGCAATGGAGCTCTCCTGAATGTCACTGGAGACTTTGAAGAACACTGCTACCCCTCCTCTTTCTTTTTTACCTATGATGCTGCCCAACTGCACTAGAGACTGCCAAGAACCGTGCTACCCCTTCTGTGTCCCTCTGTGAAATGGCGCTGGATCGCTGTGGAGGGTGGTACTTCTAGAAACCAAAACTTGCGAGATCTATTGATGTAACGATGACGTTTTGCCTCGTTTTCAATTCCGAGGACGCGAGAAAGTACTGAGCCGACTTGGTTCTCGGATCTGCTATGTTCGAATCTGTTCGGTTCTCGGGGAACCGAGCATGAGTATCTCTAATTGTAATGAGGATCACATTAAAAGGGACAATGTAATGAGTGGGACAATTTAATGAGGGGCACAGTAATGAGGACAACGTAATGAGGGGCACAGTAATGAGGGGGACAATGTAATGGGGCAATGTAATGAGGGGCACAGTAATGAGGGGAACAATGTAATGAGGGGCACAGTAATGAAAGGAACAATGTAATGAGGGGCTGAGTAATGAGAGGGACAATGCAATGAGGGGCACAGTAATGAGAGGGACAATATAATGAGGGACACAGTACTGAGGGGTACAATGTAATGATGGGCACATTAATGAGGGGGGCAATGTAATGAGGGGCACAGTGTGATGAGAGGCACAGTGTGGTGAGGGGCATAGTGGGAGCCAGGGGCACAGAGGTATGCAGGGGGCAATAGTGTGATGAAGGGGGAACGTGTAATGCAGGGGGACAGTGTGATGAAGGGCGAATGGTGCGATGAAGGGAGCAGCAGTATGATGAAGTGGGCCGCCGTGTGATGAAAAGGGAACAGTATGATGATGGGACAAACATATCTGTTATTTGTTGTTGTGAATTTTTAGCTGTATAGTGTTATATATAGCCCAGGGGTCAGGGAACTTTTTTACCTTTTACCCCAAAATATATTTAGAAATGCAGACGTTACCCCACTTGAGTAGAAATTAAGGAAATTATATACTATTAATTATTTGAATTCAAACCTGTGTGGAATCAGCTTCAACTTCAAAACTTCAGGTTTTGGAGAAATGATGTTGCTTCATTGTTGATACAAGAGCATCAATATAGGGGCATTTTGATGTCAGAGCAATTTGGATACAGTCTTCAGCGTCCAATCGATTTCTCTGCTTTGTTTTTATGTTTGTTAAAGTGGAAAATCCTTGTTCGCAAAGGTAGGTTGATGCAAAACGCAACAACTTTTTGACTGCCTCCTCATGTGCAATTTGGAATGCCTTTGCAGCTGTTGACATCCAAAAATTTGACAGATCTGTTTTGTTTTCAAATGCATAGTGCTTCATTATTGCATCGAAGTTCAAGAAGTGCCTCTGCCAACCCTTGAGGTTCTTCTGGTATAACAGCAATTTCACATTTGAATGGCTCTACAATCCAACTGACAGCATGTGAATCAAAATCTGGAAAGTAATCAAAAATCCAAATTTGCTATAAACACAGTACCCCTATTAAAGGACCTCTAGAGGCCTGCTAGTGCACTGCGGAAAAGTAGAAAGTTTGTGGCTCTGAGAATCTCTGATAACTTACAAATATCTCATGGTCTGGCCTAGAGTCCCTCTCCAACATTATCTTGGAGAACACAATCTGCTCAGATAAGAACCATGCTGCAAATGGCTTATATCCTATATTGTAATCATCTTTATAAGCTCAGGATATGAGTTCAGGGCCTTGGGAATTTCCCAGCTTATAAATATGATTGCAGTGATGTTTACGGCATGGCTCTTAATTGGGCAAATTGTGTGCAATTAGGGTTTTTTATTTTCTGTACCCCATGGGGCAGCACGGTGGCTAAGTGGTTAGCACTTCTACCTCACAGCACTGGGGTCATGAGTTCAATTCCCGACCATGGCCTTATCTGTGTGGAGTTTGTATGTTCTCCCCGTGTTTGCGTGGGTTTCCTCCGGGTGCTCTGGTTTCCTCCCACACTCCAAAAACATATTAGTAGGTTAATTGGCTGCTATCAAAATGGACCCTAGTCTGTCTCTCTGTCTGTGTGTGTGTGTGTGTGTGTATGTTAGGGAATTTAGACTGTAAGCTCCATTGGGGCAGGGACTGATGTGAGTGAGTTCTCTGTACAGCGCTATATAAATAAATGGTGATCATGATGATGATGATTATGATTGAATGCCTGTCATAGATCCCTAGGATGCCTTGATGTGTGTGTGTCTTTACACAGTGGGCGCTGGATATCAGGGCATCCTGCTACTTGTAGTTCTATAATTGTCACCATGCTCCTGCAGCCATGGGTATGCTGACAGTTGTAGCAGTACAGGTACCACCATACTCATACACCTTAAGGCAGACAGAGAGTGCTGGCATCAGAAGTGCATCATGGAAAAAGGCTACTCCCAGGGGTGGGAGTAGCCCTAGTGCTTTCTGCACGGGACTGGTTTTTCCTAGGTGATGGGCCCGCATTTCTTTTGTGAGCATGAGGACCTAGGACTGGTCGGTACTATAGCAGGGTAGACTAGCGGGTCTTCTTGCTATAATGCTACCACCCCTGGCTGATATCAACATTTTTGGGGGGAACCCCATGCTCTTTGTCCCCTGCTTTTGCCAAAACCAGCATATGTTTTTTTGTGGGGCGGGGGGCACCTTTTCCCTTTTCTTTTTTCTTTTTTTTTTAAAGGTTGTGCAGGATCCGTATTGATGATTATCTTCATTTACTTGCACCAGGAGGATAAAAGGCACAAAAGATAGGCCTACTGGATTCATCTACACCCCTACCTGGACCCATAATGGGCTACTTTGGGCTGGGTCACTGGGCCATCTGCATTTTTTCCTTTAAAACAGGCTGCTGAGTCAAGTGTTGCCCCCCCAGGCTGAAAATTTGCCAGCTACCCCCTGGTTAGGTTACAACCCCTTTCACAACTCTTAATCAGGTTGTGCATTTTACATTCATCCCCATACAGCACAAAATGTTTTTATCGGGTGCAAATGTTGCACACGACAGCTGTGTTTGCTCCTAACACTAACAAGTTTGGTGCTGCAATTGTTTTACCCCAATATTGATTCCTGGATAAAGGTTTTTTTTATTATATTTTAATTACTATTTTAGCTGAGCCAGCTGGTATATGTGTATTTTATGGTTACTGATATACAAAGTTGAACTATTGCAATAGTAGTAACGGGTCCTATAAAATAAATCTGTAAGGAGAGTGGAAAATTTATCCCAGTTAGTGCCTATATTGATCTAATTAGCAGTGTTTATAACTTTTTTTTCCACTGTGGTTAATATAAAAAAATGTAATCTTTTATTATTATGGTTTATAAATTGAAGATATCAACCACAGAGATACTTGGTGCATGTTAATAACACTGTTTATTATTCTCTGGCCAGAGTTAATTTCTATGTGCATTGTCTTATACTGACAGTTTTTTTTTTTAATGTTTTGGAGATATTAATAAATTGGTTTATGCTAAATGTACAAAGCCAAGCCTAAGCAATTTATTATATATCTTTATTTGTCAAATGAATTATGTATTTACCTTTTCTACTATTTTTATATGTGAATATTATTGATCCATGAATATTTATTTTCAGGAAGATAATCTGTCGCTTCTTCCCTTAATGCACAAATAAGTGTAAACGTTGTTCACTGAGACAGTTCCCTAGTTTTCTCCCTTTTATTGTATATGTTTAAATGTTCATTTGTCTGTTTGTTGGTGAATATCTTCAACAACTCTCAAGGTAAAGCTGCCAAATTCTCCATAGTTATTTAGTAGTTATTTAGTATAACAAAAGTAAGCCATTAGACCACGTAGCAACAGTGCAACAAAGTGACAGAGTGACAAATATTTAAAAGCCCCCTTTTCTGACATGGCAGAAAGGCAAAATTAGAATACAAGAAGCAGAACATAATCAAAAGAAAATAGGGTTCTGACCCAAGCTGAGTTAAAAGTCACTGAGAAAACAACCCCCAATCCTGCTCACGGCACCAGATGTATAGAAAGGGCAAGCTGGACAGGAGATGTTTTTGAGCCTGCATTCGGACACCCCTGAGATGAAACCAGCGCAAGGTGGCTGGCCAGGTTTTAGGGAAAGTTGGGACCTCCAGTTGGTGTATGCTGATCAGAACTTTGACCCGGGAGCCTGTTCTGAGCCTGCATGCGAACATACCTGCACCAATTGGGATGAAACGAGCGCAAGGTGGTCCAGTTGGATCCTGGCCAGGTTTTCGGGGGGTGGGGGTGGGGGGAATAGGGTCCTGGTCGGACCTCCTGTTGGTGTACGCTGGGCAGAACTTTAACCTGGGGAGCCTGTTCTAGGCCTTCCACTGGATGGATTTGAATGACATTTAATATAAAAACAAAAATGACACTGGGCAGCCACCTCATGGGTGTGTTGGAAGAGCTGCTATTCTGCTAAATATTTTTAAAAGGTTGACCGTTACATCAAACTAATGAACAACTTAATAACTTGAAGACTTAAATCCGGGTACCTCAGCTAATATTTGTATATTTATATTCACTTTTTTCTGGTGTGCTTACTTGCTTTCACTCCTGTATCACACCTAAAATATCTCTTTTCCCTTCTTCTCCTCTAAATTCATATTCTGCCTGGCAACACATTCCCATTAGTCATCTATCAATATTTGACACTCCCCTTTTTCTGATCGAGCGTGACTTCCAATTGGAATGAGGCTATCCGGTGATTTACAAAATGTGCATTTCTAGAGACCGATGCAGAAGTGATAGTTAGCTGGTATTATTATTTTTTAAACACAGCTGTGTCCCTTTATACACTGAATAGCAATAAGTGAAATTCAAGAAAATTTTATGTGAATCAAATTTTGCCGCAGAACAGGCTGTTGTGCAGAGGTTGAAAGTTACGGAGATATAACCTTCTGTTCCTCAGCCAATAACGAGGGGTACAGATCATGCTACAAAAAAATCTTAGGGAATAATTTTTAAACTAACGAATGAAGGTTAAAATCTCACTAATTTTTTACCTGAAATGCCTTATATTGTGTTCAATATATAATATTGGAAGTGGATTTAGTGTATATTTTGTTCTTTCTATGGTAGGACCTCCTCCTAATTCCCTGGTTGTAGATTTCATACAGTCAACTGTAATAACACACTTTGGGCTTAATTTATGAAAATGCTCTCTGTATTGTGTGGTGGTCTCAGTAGTGTTCTCTGTATAGTATGGTGGTCCCATTAATACTCTTTGCTTGTTATAGCAATCAATAGAATCGCTCGGTATTGTATATCAGTCACTAGGATGCTCTCTGCATTGTATGGTTATCACTAGATTCGCTCTTTTGTATATCGTGACTAGGATGCTCTTTCCATTGTATATCACTAACTAAGATACTCTTTGTATTGCATATCAGTCACTAGGATGCTCTCTGTATTGCATATTGATCATTAGTACTGGACAAATAATTATGCATAAAAGTATGTTAATTGCTTTCAGACACCCCTTCCACCCTACCCCCCCCCTCCCTGCTTCCAGACACCCCATCTGCCACAATCCCTTTTTCTGTGTCTAGACACCCCATGTGCCACACTCCCGCCCTCAATGCTGTTACACTAGTCCCTGCTTCCAGTCAACCCATGCAATGCTGGCCCCGCCTACAAATTTCTTCTTGCTTCTTCTAAACATCCCCTGTTGCTGCACCTAACCTGCCACCATTCTCCCCTAGGTGTCTCTAGGCTGGTCTCCCTGCACAGCTTTCATAGCTGCCCTGGGAAAATCAGAAGAAAGAATAATTAAAGAAAAATAAATTTCTGTGGTCTGACCACGATGCCTCTGTTGAATGTCCACATTCCCGCTGGAGGCTGGACACACCCCTTCAGTGGTGTGCACACACACTATTTTGTAGACCGCTCCCTATGTATTCTTCTGTTGGGCCCTTCAGGCCCCAATCCAACACTGGTAGTATAGTATTACTGGATCACAATGTTAATACAAATCTTACAGCCATAGATCAGGATAAAGCAATATATTGGTATAGCTAGCATACAACAGTCTTAAAATAGCTAATAACCTCTTAAACAGGATCATCAGTAGTGAAATAAGATCAAATTTGACCCATAACTACATATAAAGCTCAGTAAAATATTATTTCTGTCTATAGTTGGTCTAGCCATGACCCTCTCCACTTGTCATACTGCAGATCATTTAAATGACATGCCATCTTCAGCAAGGTTACATATTTACAGCAACACAGCTTCTATTCTATGCTGGAAAACATGACGTGTTCAGTGAACAGTGAAATTCAGAATGTTCTTTTCTTACTTTAAGACATTACATGATGCTCCATTCCAGAGGCCTTCTGTGAATAACTGCATGCTTTCTAAGCAAGGTAGACTGGTTTTCAATCTATCTTAAACATGTCTTTAAATTAATATATCTTAAACTAAAGTAAGTAACTTAGACATAAAGTTAAAAAAATAACATATTGTAAAAAGTTCCCCCACCTCCCAGCTATGGGACTAGTAGGGATATGGTTGGTAAGGGTTTCTGAATTTGCCAATGTTTTTCTCTACTATAACTACTGTCAGGGGTGCACGCAGGATTTTTTTAAAAAAAGCGAGTTAGCTGATGCGCAAGCGCCCGCGCGTGCGCAGCAGCTCCGTTTTGGCAGCACTGTACTGTACTATACAGCAGCCGCAGCGCTGTCAAAAAAGCGGATGCTTCTTTGACAGCGCCGCGGCTGCTGTATAGTACAGTGCCGCTATGTAGGGGCACTTCTTTAGCGGAGGGGAGGGGTTTCTGGAGACCCAGAAACCCCCCCTGCGTGCGCCCCTGACTGTGAGTTATTTTATTTCCTCCTCTCCATTCTTGTAATTTAGATTAAGAAAATATTGGCGAACTCAGTAGCTTTCAGCAGGCAGAAGTGAATTTCAGAAATGAAAGGTGGCAAATCAGGCCTCCTGAAATGTCAACATTATTTTCACAGTGAGATTGTCTGGCACAGGATAGTGTGGCACACCTTGCCAAGGTAACACAAAGAATGAGTGCAACAGGCAGTGAACAAACTGTACAGGCAAAAACGAAATATAGTGCACTGAACATTGCAAATTCAATTCTCGCAAGTATCTATTCTAATACCCCCATAGTCTCACAAATAGTCAGACAGGTGCTAAATCTCCATGTATTTTCACCAGCATACAGATTGCCAATATAATACTTTAACCCTATAGGCAAAAGGGATGTAACTAACAGCTAATTATTATTAAATCCTCAATAACAGAGGAGTAAACAATAGATAATTCAAATTAAATAAAATTAAATTAAATATATATGCTGTTAACATGACCACCATTTATACACTTCAGAGGGGATATATACTCAACAGTTGTTGTGATTCAACTTTATAACAACTGAAAACAAAACGAAAAAAGAGAGAAGTACAAGTATATCCTCTCTAGAGTAAAATACCACCAAAAAATAAAAAATAAAATTGGCATGTGAATTTATTTTATATGTTTTATGTTTTTAATGATATTGTTATTTTGTAATAAATTTTAAACATATGTCAATACAGTTAGTATTTTAATCTAGAGAGGATATACATGCGCTTCTCTTTTTCGTTTTGTTTTCAGATTGCCAATATGCCTCATATAGCCAAAGTATCACCAAAGAGCCTCACTTTCCAATATACAGTCAATATGCCCACAAAAGTAATAGCCCACATAGCCCAATATACCTATATATTAATATGGAGGCATATAGTGTAAGGAAATATGAGACTATGCTATATAGTCTTCTTTTGCACTTCCATCATGGTCCAGAAAATAGCTTGTTTGCCCCATCCCTCCATTCCTGCCTCTACATATTTAAAATCATTTTGGGGACATATGGGGGGTAAGTGAACTGGATGACATACAGAAGACTCAGCTCAGCCTAATCCCCCAGTAATTGGAGAATTCATTGCGTTAAAATCATCGATCATCTTGAGAGAGTGAGATGTGCTCCCAAACCTGATCTTATAGTGGGACTGTGAGTATTGGTAGATAAGCATACATTATACACACACATCAGTATGGAAAGAGAATACGTATAGAGGGAGTAAACATTCTGCGGAATGCTGCTAATATACTGTGTGGAATACTGGTGCCATAATAAGTGGAATACTGCCAGTACTGCATCATATTTTTAAGGCTGGTGCACTATTTGGGACATATCAGAGACAATGGACTATTTCAGCTTTGAGGGGTTAATATGTGCCGTACCACATTTAGGGGTAGATTTATCAAACCTTCTAAAAAATAAAGTGGACGTGTTATCTACAGAAGATAAACATATTCTCTCTATCATTCATCTAGTGCAGTCTAGAAAATTATAGCTACAAATTGTTATGATTCCTAGCGAATTCAGGAAGCGGCAACAGAAGTATAAAAACCAAATGTCTTTATTCAGGCAAAATATATAAACAAGGATTCAGTTCATGGAGAATGCAGATTTCAGGTAGCAGGCTAAACAGGTATACTCCAATACACAATTATGAACAGGTGTGATGAATGGCAGGAATAATCCACAGAAATAACAGGTTACAAGAAATGACAAATACAGTTTGAATGCAGGAACAATTATATTACATTACCCAATTGCCAGGAGGCACGAGGCAGTCCAGGGTAGCAAACAGAGTAGCTGAGTTCAGAGACCAGGCAGAGGTCAGGCAACAGGAGTTCAAGCAGAATCCATATCCAGGCAGAGTTCAGGGTCACAAGCAAACAAGCATAATCTAGAAATCAGACAGAGGTCACAACAGGAGATCAAAGAGCAGAAGAACAAAACTGGAACAGGGAGAAACAAGCAGTAGCCATGGATAAACGATGAACTGCACAGAGCACAGATTGAGGCAGGTATTTGAAGCTGTGAGGCAGGTGCAGTTCTAATCAGGTAAGGAGATTAACTCCTACAGGCATGGTGTAGAGTTCAGGGGCAGAACAGCAGCACCTCTGGTGGATTTGAGGTACTGCTGCCCCATACAAAGTATAGGCAGAGTCGTAACACATATCTAATTGGTTTCTATGGGCAAGACATCCACTTTTCCATTTTAAAAGGTTTCATAAATCTACATCTTATTGTGTTCACTCTACCTGTGAAAGTAAAAGTTCTAAAATCTATAGTAAAGATACTTTATAATTTTGGATTTAAGCTTTTGTGACTGTGTCCACAGTAAGACAATATGCACACAAGTACCATTTAATTATGTCTTTCCTTCATTACATTTAGATGAATGGAGGATGGTGGCTGCAGGATGGCTTAGTGGTTAGCCCTTCACCTTACAGCGCTGAGGTCATGAGTTCAATTCCCAACCAAGGCCTTATCTGTGGGGATTTTGTATGTTCTCTCCCGTGTTTACATGGGTTTCCTCCGGGTGCTCCGGTTTCCTCCCACACTCCAGAAACATACTGGCAGGCTAATTGGCTGCTATCAAATTGACCCTAGTGTGTGTCTGTGTGTCTGTCTGCGTGTGTTTTAGAGAATTTAGACTGTAAACTCTAATGGGGCAGGGAATTATATGAATGACAAATATTCTCTGTACAGCACTGCGGAATTAGCGGCGCTATATAAATGAATGAATGATGATGATAAAGATGGAGGAGACACAGAAGACCACTTATAATGAGGATGATAATTGACGATGTCTGACTAAAGATGGAGGAGACACAGAAGACCACTTATAATGAGGACGATAATTGAAGATGTCTGACTTTTCAAAGTAGGAGATATGGAGATACAAAGGAAGTGAGACGGAATTTACTAATTAAGTTTGTTAAAGCAGGTTCTACTTCCAGACACTTTGACTGTAACAGGATTTACAAGAGAGAATGAGATTATTGTTAATTAGTCCCTTAAGTAATTAATTAAGTAATCCTCATGGCCTATTAACAGTGCAGTTTTTTCAGGTGATAAGTAAAATAATTAGTACAACCTGTGACTCTGTTACAATGTGTTAGTCAGTAAGGAGTACATGTGCTCCAGCAAGGAGATATGGAAAACATGCACTGTTAGGAGGGGCATGAAGACTGGGTTTGTAAATCACTGAGGTAGGCAATTCAGAGAAGTTAGGACTACTGATGCGATTCACAATTACTTGTAACCAACATGTAACCAATTCACAATTAATTGGGCCCAATTACCAAGTAGAAATGTAAATAGTGCACAGAAGGAACTAAAAGTAAATAATTGGATACATCGAGGTCTACACATTTAAGTCACTGTGGCCATTGTGATGGAAAGTCCCATTACGGTTTCCTTCAAATTTCAACAATGGATTAATAAAGTAACAATCTTGTAAAGCTTGCATGACCTTCTGCAGATAACTCAGTGCTTGGCAATAGAGTAATGGACTGCTGGATATACAGTATATTAGAGGTTTGTTGAGACAAGCTTTATACGATTCAAAGAAAATCAGGCGAGACACACCAGGTAGGTCCTTCAGACAGATTAACCTATATTTACATGTATTGCTGAACATTTATAAAAAGATCAGTGAAATGACCCATTTTCAAAAGAAGGCATATTAATCTCTATTAAAAGAAGTGTCCACTAAAAAAACAATAAACGAATAACACACAAATGTATAATCCCAGACTGGTTATGTGCAAACATTGCTATTAATTTTTCTGTTGCCTTTTGGCTGAAAAGAGAAACATCTTCTCTGCAGTTGTATGGTTTACGGGTTTAGAGGTGAGCTGCAACATTGTTTCAACAGAGAAAAAAGTCTGGCTGTGGAAGCCAAGTTCTATAAACGCCCTAATGGTTGATTTCTTTACCTCCAAACCACAAACCACTATTATTAACAATTTCAAAAACATGGCAATGAACAATGACAGAAAACCATTTTACTTTTGGAAAAACTGGAGGACACAGCTTTATTGATTGCTGCAACAACAGTTGGTGGCAAGAAAAACAGAGCGTTGGACAGCTAAAACAGCCAACACTAACATTAAATTAAGGTTCCTCCAGGGACATGAAGCCCCTCCACACCCTCCTTTGGCTCAGTCGGGGCCCTCTGTAAAGGCATGCACTGGATCTATCTAAAAAAGGCAAGATCATCACATACAGCTGCTTTAATTGGGGGGGGGGGGGGGCACCACTCGATGGCCCAATTCATCTGAAACCCAAGACATCAACAGATTGGTCGCTGACCGCAGTCTGCCACCAACTATCCCTCCAAAACCTCAACCAGAACTCTGAAAATTTGCTGGATAAATGAATCATAGTCCCTCCTCAGAAAGATGACGCCAATCAAATCCATTGAGTTGGACAGAACTGCTCTGCAACATAGGGTATGTAACAACATATCCCCCCTCCCATTTTCAAAATGTACCAACCCGCTGATTAACTTTCTTACGGCGGCGATGGAGGCGATGCGTAAGAAAGTTAATCACCATTAAATCAGATAACGGGCCCGCTTCAAGTAAGATATACTACAGTCACAGGGAAGGGCTAATACCTAGGCAAATCCCTAGCAGGTTGGCCCCCACGACTTGTACAGGCATGTCTGTATCTTCAGGCAGGGCCCACTGCACACTGGGAGCTATTAAATGCAAACCATCTGTTCCAAAAGAAAGTTTGCATGCTTGGCCTTCCCTGGCCAACAAATGTCTTTACCTCAGACCCTTCCCAATACCTTTGCTAGGCTGTATAAAATCTTACCACACCTCCACATTCTTGCAAGCAAAATTGATGCTAGCTTTTTCCGAAAGTCATGATCATTACGCATCCAAATAGTACCTTTGGATCTCCAATACATATCATGAACTAAGTGACGGTATCACAAAACATGCATGTATTCTGAAGGCCTAGTCTCCAAGTAGCTCACACCAAAAACGTAAGTGCCCCCCCAACCAAATATTATAGGACCTGTACGCCTCCTTCCCAATACCTCCAAGTATACCCGCTTCAGCCACGGCCTTTTGGCATCCTGTTTTATGGTGAACATGTCTACGAAGACTCCTGTTGCAATCCTGTCATTGACTCTCTTCCAGATACCCCTCAAAATAATTGTGTTAGCACAACTTCAGGACCCACCCATACCTACAAGCCCTGAATGTCACTGGACTGACCCCTCAACTGACCTACCCCTCAGGTGTGGCATGAGCAATTTAAGTAATTTACTAGGACATGCCTCATCCTCCGAAGAGTCCCCACTACAGCTAGATGTGCCTGACTCAACTTACCCATGTGAGCGCAAATTGATACAGTACATACTTGCTGGCTGCTGCCGGAAAGAACCTTATCCAGATCTGCAGCCCTGCGCCCTGACTCAGTAGGGGACACCCCCATCTTACTGGAGGAAGAAGGTCAGGATGGGACATCTGATAGTGGGCTATGGGCAGAGGTGAGGCTGCACACAGACGGCTGGTATTGCAGGATGGAGAAGAAACAGAATGGGGTGCAAGTGATGGAGAGGAGGGGGAAATGACAGGAAAAGGTAAACCCATTGCCATTAGGGCTTGGCGGGTCCGAGGCCAGAGTGCCGCTGCGGCAGTAGAGCGGAAAGGCCTCATCCCACCGGAAACAGCCACAGCGGTGACAGAGGTGCACATTGAGGAACTGAATCCAAATCCAGACAGTTGCACATACTGGAATCCAAAAGCAATGGGAGAAGCTCCCCAGAGAAGGAGCTGGGCCCAGAAACTAAAATTTGTTATCCCCTGCACTGAATGAAGTGCTGATCCAAATAGCACAACTCTCGGGGTTTAGATCATTCTGCCCTATTTGGGATTTTTTTTTTTTATAGTGAATAGGGAAGTGAACTGATAACAGAGTTCAGACTTCTATCTTGTCAAATACCTGTTGGCTGAAGTTACCATCTCACAGATAGAGAAACTATATACAAGTGTTTTTTGCTTATATTTCTACCAGAGCTTATCTGAGAAGTTAATAAAAATAAATGTCAAATCAATGAATTATAAAAGATGGGATTTGACTAATCAAATATCTCCACCAGCCAGAATAACCCCAGCCTCACCATCCATTGAAAAATTAGTATTTGAAATCATCCTTTCTCTCACATTGTTACTACATCCAAAAATAAAACTGACAGACACACAGTTAATTCGCTCTGACAACAATGAATCATTGCTAATAATGACTTGTAATATTTCCTTATCACATAATGTATTTCCACTCTAAATCTCCAAAAAGATTTAAATTGTTACATCTTTTACTTAGAAGGCTTTTGATGGAACACAATGTTTCTTTCTCGTGTTGTTACGACAAGCTTTGAATTTTCTTTTGGTTAAATATATTTATATCAAACAAAAACGCAAATAAAAATATGAAAAATGAAATGACTCTAGGGTAGAAATAAATTAATCTATGACAGTTTGAAGAGCGCAATCTCCAGAGAGGAAAATATCTCTAGTATTTAGTGTTTGTTGTGATTTTCTGATCATTTAGTTTTAAACACTAAATAGGGAGAGTCTTTGGGCCTGAATCATTAAGGAAAGTAAAGCAAAAATATGAGTAACTTTGGACATTGGCAAAACCATGTTGTATTGCAGGGGGAGGTAAATTTAAAATGTGAATTCAGATTTATAATTGGGGTAGAGCATGTCCTAGATCAAATTTTAATGTTAGTGTAAAAATAAAGCTATCAAGTATTTGCGTCCTACATGAAAAAACAGCCAGTATTTTTCTTATGAGCAAAATAATAAACTCATTTGCACCCCTTGCATTTCAATATGGTTTTGCCAAGGTTCAAAGTTACTCATTTTGTTGCTTTATTTTCCTTATAAGTAAACCTGTTATTCTACAACTTTGTCAATACATTGTCCTTTTTTCTGTAACTTGTCCCAAACTCCTAACTTGAGATATGATGTATTTCCTCTCCTATGCAGAGGGTTTGAGAATTTATTAAAGAGGACACGAAATCAAACATTTACATTTGAAATCATGACATGTATCAACAAATTGACCTAAATATCATGGTTGCTATTGGGTGCAAAGATACTTATCTAGTAACTAACTTCAACAGCTGCATTCTCTATCAAAGTCATTGGATTTATATGCATATAAAAATGCAGAGACTGAGTGAGAGTCGACGTCAGACATCTGTAGTGATATGGACTTTTGTAGAATTAATCCAAAAACGAAGTCTCTTCAGAATATGTTCTTTATTTATGTATGCGCAATACAGACCATTCAATTCAAATAGAATAATGGTAATATCACAGTACCTTTGCAAGCCTTTTATTTCTTAAAACCACAAACTAATAAGTAGATAAAAAGCATCATAAATTACTTTAGACCAATAATATCACTCCACATCTCAGGAACTATTAATATCTTCCCCTCGCCCCCCAAGATATTGGCATTAATCCAAATTAATCTTGCCACATTTTATCAGATGCTAACTTACTGTACCTCACTGTACCACAACTACCCTATTCCCTTAATATGTATAATGGAGGGCACATTTCCTTTAGACACGCTACTGCAATACTTTTTAGACATGTTTCTCCACATACCTTAAACAATATGTCTATAATAGTAAAACAGCTTAATTTGTCAACATATATTTATGCATGTAGCTCTCTTAACTCTTAAGCATCCTAACTTTATTTTATAACCAGCTTTAATTCAACTTCCATTGGTGTGAATTGATTATCCATATCATTCCTCTCTCTGTTGCTAATAGCAACACACTATGACAATTTACACAAATCATATGATCCTCTCTCTGGCACTAAGGGAGGTTATTGGAGACAAACAACAAAGGAAAAGGTAAATGGAGTTGTGGCAGGTTAATCACCAATACTTACCGTATCGGATATTAGGGAGCCCTGTCTAGGATCATAGGTGTCTACAATTTTGACTATATTATTCATATGGATATCCAATTCCTTACTATTTCAATTTACATGGTCTGACGAACATCAATGCTATCATATAGTGGATCATGTTCTACTCTTATTCTCTCAATTCGTCCATAATCATTTACTCTGGACTCTGAATCCAGCGATCCGAGTTCAAATCTCAGTGGGACCTCCAATAATGATATGGACTTTTGTAGAATTAATCCAAAAAGAAGTCTCTTCAGAATATGTTCTTTATTTATGTATGCACAATACAAACCATTCAATTCAAATAGAATAATGGTAAATATCAGTAGTTGCTTTAAACGAAAGACAATCTAGTTGCCCAGGTTCTAGCTTTGTATAAGAGGGAGATGTTGTTGTGGTTCATATGCTCCCTACACAGCATTTCCTCTATGTGGGCTCAGGGTTGTTTTAATAATGGTGCTTTTCAAGATAATGTTTTTCAGCTAAAAAATCTTGCATTCTAAAGGCCATATATTGCCACCTTAAAATAATATAGGAAACTCTGTTTCTCCACCACACGAGAACTTCATATGTAAAAGTAATTCTATAGCTATATAGGTTCCTGAAAAGCGCTTGTCCAGAAAAGCCTTTGGTGTCCCATATAAAGGTCATTCAACCTCAGATTTAAAAGATCACATGTGACAAGGTTACATATATCTTAATTTTTTTTAATCATCTGTTGTTATTATACATGTGCAGATGTGTGTCATCAGCCAAACAGATTATCCAATCCAAATTTTCATCCGATTGGAAGGCTTTTTTTTTATCAGACACTAGCTGAAGTACACGGTGTTGCCTGGGTTTAAATCTTCAAGTTATTAAGTTATCAATGAGTTGGATGTAACTATCAACATTTTAAAAACAATTTGCCGCTTAGCAGCTCTTCCAACACACCCATGAGGCGGCTGCCCAGTGTCGTTTTTGTTTTCATATTAAATGTCATCCAAATCCATCCAGTGGAAGGTCCAGAACAGGCTCCCTGGGTCAAAGTTTTGGCCAGTGTACACCAACGGGGGGTCCAACTGGGACCTCAACCTCCTAGTATCTCTTCTGGGATCCAATGTTACCAGTCTGTGAATTTTTCAGCCAACTCTATTGAGTGGAAAACTCAGAACAGGCTCCCTGGGTCAAAGTTCTGTCAGGCATACACCAACAGGATATCCGACTGGGTCCGTAACCAACCCTAAACCCTGGCCCGGACCCAACTGACTACCTCGCATTGGTTTCATTGCAATTGGTGCAGGGGTGTCCGAATGCATAACCAGATACACAAACAAACCAAAACCATTCAGTGAAAGGCCCAGAACAGGCTCCCTGGGTCAAAGTCCTGGCCAGCGTACACCAACGGGAGGACCGACTGGGACCTCAAACCCCTAATATGTCTTCTGGGATTCAATGTTACAAATCTGTTAAGTTTTCGTTCAAATCTATCCAGTGGAAGGTTCAGAACAGCCTCCCTGGTTCAAAGATCTGCTCTGTGTACACCAAGGGGAGGTCCGACTGGGAACCTAACCCCCTAAAACCTGGCCAGGATCCAACTGGTGCAGGGGTGTTGATATTTGCCAGCAAAGAAACAAACTTCTTCTTTTATATATATATAGAGAGAGATTATGGCTGTTCAATTGGCCATAAATGTTACAATGTCACTCTAATCTGGCAAAAATGTATTCAATTGACCAACACCATTTATACATGTATGGCAAGTCTATATACACATTTTATGGAATCCTGAGTATGACATGAGTAAGTCTTTGATCATAACTGAAGGGGTCAGAAGAGGCAATAAGAAGGAGCATAACATTTAGCAGTACAGATATTGAATGTATGGTCACAAATACTGGTAGTTTTCTAAACAAAACAGGTGAACTAGAATTATGATATTGTGGGTGCAACTAAGATTTGACCGGATGAAAGTCATAAGTGGACAGTGAGATCAGTAGGGTGTAGCATGTTTAGGACAGGTAGGAAAATGTGAGTGGTTTGTATATATGTAATAACTTGTATAAGACAGAGAGGGAGTATATGATTAATAGAGCCATTGCCGTACTTGACATTTTAGTGCCCTGGTCGAGACAGGGCACGGGCGCCCTCCATCTAAGTGGGAGCGACATTTGTCAAGTGGGTGTGGCCAACCTAATGTGGGGGTGTGGCTAGCACTTTACTGAAATAGTTCTGTTACATGTCTGCAGACCCCAAACATGAGCACAGAAGCATGGAGGAGAAGAAGAAGCTCCTCTGTAAGGTGAGGTACAAGGGGTCTCACAGGCGACCACCGCCTCATTCACCTCCAGCTATTATCTGCTGTCAGTATCACTGATTTACATCTCTTCACTGGGGAAATGTCAGATAACATGTAACCTTGTCTTATCCATCCCTGATATTAGTTATTGCTGCCACTACCTGAACTTTTAGTTTACTTTCCCTCTCAATGTATTTAATTAGTCCCTCCTTCCATTGCTTGCTGTATGTGTTTGGTTTGTTTCTCCCTGCCTCCTTTAAATTATCTTATTCCTTTTCATCTGTGTGCTTGTTTAGACCTGTGCATGAAAAATCAATTTACAACATAAAGGGGTCTATAATGTCACCATCTGTCATAGCACTTCAGAAGTGATGTAGTCCCGTCTGCAAATTTTTCTCCAAATTTTTCTGCAAATAGTTTCTAAAAAGTCAACTATTAAAAAGTTTTAGTAAGTTCTATAAAGACCATAAAACTTAGAATGCAGTGCATTTAATTTGAATGCTTAATATCCAACCATCTGGCTTAAAGAGAAAGCTTTGTCTGACACTTTGTATTCTAGGAAATAAAAAGGGTAATTTTACTATCCTTTTTATTGTGGTTGTGTGATGGTGGATCAATTGATTACAACTGTTGCGTTAAAAAGCTGTAAAGTGTCGTTGGTTTTTATGTTTTTTTCTTTTTAATAAAATAAATGTATTATTATTATTATTATTATTATTTCAGAAATTATTTTTTATTTTTATTTTTTATTTAATTTTTTTTAGAAAAGAAGATCATAGGAAATAGACATTGAAAAACTTTCTGGCACCCTGCAAGATTTACACAGTCATCAACCCACATCATCTGAACCTCTCTTATTTCACCATTCTCCCCATTACTAGTTACAGATGTGGTAGGGGGAAATACTATACATGTGAATTTTTTTCTAAAATTTCCAAAGAAGCGCATACAGGGACTAATGGAGCTCTACCCATCATATATTGTCTGATTGTGCACCATATGAAATATACTTATTACAATGCATGTGTTGTTTCATATTGTTTCCAATATGCTGGATGTACCACAGATCAGATGATAAAAAGGTTGGCCAGCATCGACATAACATCAAATCTGATGACCTTCATCAGAGCAGATCTGAACATTGTGCAAATAAATCATACATGCATTTCAATATCCACTAGTTAAGCCTTAATAATACATTCCAGTGTCAGACAATGATAATATAGCAAAATGGGTCAAAGTCTAAAAAATAGTGAATCATTTTGAATATTTTGTCACATTCCCCAAAAGCAAGTATAAATAAATGTCAAGATTATTAAAAAATTTATTTTTTTTAAATCATTATGATAATTTTTGTTCTATATATTTTTTTTATTGCTCATTGGATATGTTTGCTATTTGCTTTTCAAAATTGCATACAGCAGTCCATTATTTATCGTTCACTTATATTTGGATACATCTTTGCCTTACAGTAGTATAGAAATATTTTCCATTTGGAAGGGGAGAGAGAGAGAGAGAGAGAGAGAGAGAGAGAGAGAGAGATTTTCTTACCTTTACTTTCCCGCAGTGGAACGCATGTGCGTTCCAATGACAGGAAGTTCGACAGAACTTCCTGTCAGTGGAACGCGTTCCACTGCTGGAAACTAAAAGTCTGTAGGTACAGATCCAGGTAGCGGGCGGCTGCTGCGCCCCCTTGGGCTTGCGCCCTGGGCGACGGCACCGGCCGCACATGCCTAGTTACGGCTCTGAATAGAACAGTATATTTAGAATTGTAACAAGCCTTAATTTTAATTTCAAATGTATTGTGTGTATAAATACTAACATGTTGCTTTTCAGCGGAAAAGTGGGTCTAGCTTTTAGCAGTGTAGGCTTGACCAAGCTGAAAGGACAGAAATTCCAGTGAATAGCGGACCACATTTGTAAGTAAATTTTAAATCACTATAATCACTTTACCACATATTTCGCTGTTTTTCTAAAATGATTTTATTGAAACAATTGGTCACATGTAAAACACTCAATAATTTGTAATATCGAATACTGTTAGCGCACCATATTTAAAGCCAGCTTCTTTGTTCTCTTCTTTCTTCTTGCTCTTAATCATCAAGGATACCTATAGAAATAAGAAAATGAATAATTAACATAGATAATTAAATGTAACATTGAGTTACAGCCTTTGGAAATTGACACTAGTGCAACAGTAATACTTGGGAGCACTTTAGTAAGCAGACAGATTGTTATTGTGACATACAGCTACAAGTCTCCTTATCAGATATGTGGTCACAAACCCTGTAATATCTATTAACAGCTTATATGTAAATAAGAAAATCTTACTGTTTTAAGAATATTGCCCTGTTGGACACAAAGAGACAAAGCAGAGATTTCCAAGTTACACTGAGGACAGTTTGGTGATAATGGCATTCCAAACCTGTGTGAACTTATAAAGATTAAAGTATTGCCATCTCTATTTAACCAACTTCCCAAAGTACGGCCAATGTGTGGTATCCAGCGGCATTCATCATCATCATCTATTTATATAGCACCACTAATTCCACGGTGCTGTACAGAGAACTCACTCATAGTCTAAATTCCCTAACACACACACACACACACACACACACACACACACACACACACACACACACACACACACAGACGGTTCAATTTGTTAGCAGCCAATTAACCTACCAGTATGTTTTTTGGATTGTGGGAGGAAACTGGAGCACCCGGAGGAAACCCACGCAAACACGGGGAGAACATACAAACTCCTCACAGATAAGGTCATGGTCGAGAATTGAACTCGTGACCCCAGTGCTGGAAGGCAGAAGTGCTAACCACTGAGCCACCGTGCATTCAGAACAGCAGATGAAACAATTATGCAATTGTAATGCCTGCGGGGGTCAAGCTAGTATTCAGAACTGCAAGCAATGGTAATGGGGATCTTAGCCAATAATGGAGACAATTTGGTGATCTACACTGACTGCTGGGCAGTAAAGATGTAATCACATGTTGGAGAACAAGTTGATAGAAAATACATCACCTACTACTATTACATACCTACACCACTAGAAGATCAAGATGTATAAAAGAGATTGCAGGACTGGACTTGCACAATGCTGAAGACAAAAAAAAACACATTCTGGCTCTGCAGCGAGGGGCAGTGAAAACAGATAAACTTACCCACTGGTTGTTAAGGAAATGGCTCTAAGTAGAGTTATTGATGTTGGAGGAGGAATGATTGACTCAGTGCATGGACACAAGATACAAGTGGACATATTGGAGAAGAGAAAACATTGGGCAAGACAAATGGCCTTGCCAATACAAGTTGAACACACCACAGCAGTGTTCCAATAATGTAGTGCGTGTGCCAAAGTAAGAAAGTGACCACTGGTGAGGAAGGAAAAGAACCAGAACCAGAAATACTTGTTTTTCTGCCGTATCTCTTGCTCCAGCTACAGGATTAGTCTGAGTCCTGAGTACTAGTGATGACAGTCTCGTAGGCATGCTATAGCATGTGTTTGCAACCAGGAGCAACTGTAAAAAATTATTTTATGATCTGTTAACAGTCATAACATCCTAATAAATGTATTTTGTAGAAAAAAATATTAACTGTTTTGTCATTCATGTCTATATTATTAACAGGTGAAAATAATATTTGTTTCTTTGCGTTCTTTTCAGTGTCTATTTTCTCTGCCTTTTAACTAAGATGTAGATGCCTATGTATGCAGTGGGACTTCAAAGTGCTCACTGTCGGTGATGGACTATCACCTGGTCTTCTGGCCGTGGCTGGCAACTTGAAGCCCGAGGTGCTATGTGCCCCCGGCGTGGCCTGAGCTGGGGGTGCTCGAAAATGCACTAGGTGATGGAGCACACCTTTTGCACAGAGTAAAGCACTTTGCACTACAGAACTTTGATATTTGAGTTGCATCACTTTCCTTTGCCCTAGCCTTTTGGACTGGAGCAAGTTTAATATTTATATTTCCGGCTGGGGCATTCATGGCACGTGTTTATTTATTTTCTACACTACACCTATACTTTTCACTTTTTTGGGTTTCTGTGCCTTTGTCAGGACTTTGGTGGGGGGGGGAGGGGGTGGAAGGTTGCACTCTTATGGGCCACCATCCTTCCCAAGTTTTTTGGCTGCCTTTCCTTAAGGTTGTACACTCCAGTTTTAGGAGAAGGCTTTGGCTGACCTTCAGGGAAAGAGGCCCTCCCAAGACTTGTGGAGGAGGTGGGCCTGAAAACCCTTGTCTCCTCAGTGGCCTTAGGAGGGCTTGAAGACCCTTATCTCTCTCTGGGCCCCTTTGGAGAGGCTCAAAGGACCTATGTGTGCACTTCACTGGGTGATTGGAGTCACGCACCTTGGGCTTCAATAAAAAAAATATATCAGCGTCTGTTTCTGATTGTTGAATCTAAAGTAAACCTTTTAAAAGAATGTTTAACGTGTGAAGCTTAATTCCATATTGTTGTATCGTTCTTCAACATGCCTTAATTCATGCTGAGTAAATGAGCTGGGCAGAGTAATGAGAGAATAGCATGCAAAAAAACAAATGACATTATTATACATCTAAAACATATAAAAAATTAAACAGTGCTTTACGATGCCACTACTTCTTTATTTCTTCACATGCATGGTGAAAACCTGACCATTGTGCCAATGTATTATTACGGGGGGTAAATGTATCAAGCTGAGAGTTTTCCGGCGGGTTTGAAAAGCGGAGATGTTGCCTATAGCAACCAACCAGATTCTAGCTTTCATTTTGCAGAATGTACAAAATAAATGATAGCTAGAATCTGATTGGTTTTTCAAACCCGCCTGAAAACTCTCAGCTTGATACATTCAGCCCCAGATCTCCTTGGTGGCTTCTAATATCTTTATAGATTACACTGAACTTTACAAAACCTTAAGTATTTTTTGAAAAAATGATTGTATGCTGGATTCTGCACATTGTGGCTGACTATAAGAATGAAAGCACTGGGCACCAATTAAGAATCTTTTCTTCAATAATTTTTTTTGCTCCACACTACTTTAACTTCCATAAATGCAAAAGTCATGCTGCCCCGTGGTTTTCCAACCGTAAATACATTTAATTGACAGTAAAAAAAAACCATAATACTTTTAACGCCGCGAGGCATATTCAACGATTGAATATGCCCCTAATTGTACTAAATTTCACATAGCATTTACCACCCTCCATTGCTTTGGGTGTAAATAGGGCTATTTTCAGTTTCTGAAAGTGACTAATCAGCGATGGGCAACATGTGGCCCTCAGAGCCTTTTCCTGTGGCCCTCAGCTCTTTCCTGCTTTATCGTCAGACTTGTTTATTATAACTTGTAACACTATATGTTATTACAGCAACGTGTTTCTTTATTTGATTAAATGTATTATTTTAATTTATTACTAAGATTTCGTTAATGTGCAACCTGAAGCCTGTGAAATGTATTTATATATATATATATATATATATATATATATATATATATAAATAATATTATAATGTAAATTTTATTATATGCACTGTTTTGCTTCTCCTCATTATATTGCAATGGCATGTAGTACCTTGTATTAGCCTCTAGATGTCACTGTTGAAATTGCTGCTGTCTATAGAACACATTGGCCCATGCTAGATCTGTCAAGCTATAGAAATGGCAATAACAATACAGTTGCAGGTTATGTAATGAACAAGTGTTTCACAAAGGTTTAGATAACATATGCATGATGTTTCACATTGGTAGTAGTGTTGTTGTGATGAGAGGAAGATAAGCTCTACAACATATGCACATTGAAAACAAAAAGTCTACCCCTTTAAGCCTGGTTGATGCTTATACGGATCGTTCCTAAATACATACACTTTCTCCCCACACCGTTAATAAAAGATTGCAGGATATATTACTATCAATAACAAAGGAATTATTGTCATGCTCTCGCAGCCTGATTCAATTTACGGTGACAGATGTTTGGTTTGAAACGTTAAGGGTTTTGCATTTGAAGCATTAAGGCGCAACTGAGCGTGGGAAGAATTGTAAATATTTTCAAATATATCGGAATTCAATTGATATCAAATTGATGTTGCTATTTTGGTGAGACAATACAATTACATTTATTTCCTGCAAAAAAAAAACATTACACCATTTAATCTAAAAATGTCAAAAAAGTTATACAATATTTCAATTAGATGTACGCCAATGCTATTTCAAGGAGGAGCAAATTAAAGTTGTCTTATTCAATATATGGGGATCCTGCTGATTGTAATTGTAAAAATAAAACCTGCCATGTTGACAGTTATTGAACCTTTATATTAGAAACCCTGTCTGGTAGGAAGATCTGTGCACAGTAAGAAATGTTGCTTATGAGAATGCATTGCAAATGGCATCCTTATCTGTCGAATCTTTAATCAGGGGGTCCCATGACCAATAATGTTGTAGTTTGACATATACTCACCCCTTCCATGACAGCTGGGACAAGTTTTAAATTAAATTCAGGGCTTTGAATGTTTTTTTTTTCCAATTGTCCATTGAAAAGCTCTGCAAAAAAATAAAGAAATAACAATTCAGGCAGTGACCCCCCCCCCCCCTCCCCCAACCATCCTCAACCAGCCCCAACAGACATGGTGAAAGACTAATGGAGTAAGGAGAGGAAGGCAAGGACAGAAGGCCAGAGGGTGGACTATCAAGTGATTGGGAGAAGGGTGCAGGGGTGCTAGGGCGGAGATCAGGGGATGAGAAGAAAGACATCAATATGTATGTAACAGACTGACATGCGTGAGACTGACTGATGTGTGTGTGACCGACTAACTGACATGTATGTAACTGACTGACTAACATGTGTGTGACTGAATGACTGACGTGTGTAACTGACTGACGTGTATGTAACTGATTGATGTGTATGAGACTGACTGATGTGTGTGTGACCGACTAACTGACATGTATGTAACTGACTGACTAACATGTATGTAACTGACTGACGTGTATGCAACTGACTGACTGATGTATGTGTAACTGACTGACTGATATGTGTGTAACTGACTGACTGATATGTGTGTGACTGAATGACTGACGTGTGTAACTGACTGACGTGTATGTAACTGACTGACGTGTATGTAACTGACTGACATGTATGTAACTGACTGACGTGTATGTAACTGACTGACGTGTATGTAACTGACTGATGTGTATGTAACTGACTGACGTGTATGTAACTGACTGATGTGTGTAAGACTGACTGACGTGTGTAACTGACTGATGTGTATGAGACTGACTGATGTGTGTAACTGACTGACTGACGTATATGCAACTGACTGACTGATGTATGTGTAACTGACTGACTGATATGTGTGTAACTGACTGACTGATATGTGTGTGACTGAATGACTGACGTGTGTAACTGACTGACGTGTATGTAACTGACTGACGTGTATGTAACTGACTGATGTGTATGTAACTTACTGACGTGTATGTAACTGACTGATGTGTATAAGACTGACTGACGTGTGTAACTGACTGACTGACGTATATGCAACTGACTGACTGATGTATGTGTAACTGACTGACTGATATGTGTGTGACTGAATGACTGACGTGTGTAACTGACTGACGTGCATGTAACTGACTGATGTGTATAAGACTGACTGACGTGTGTTTGACCGACTGACATGTGTGTAATTTTCTTTCTTTTTTGATTAAAAGAAAGTGTCTTAAATATGTGCAGCAAATATCATTCAATATATAAAACAAATGAAGAAAAAAAGGAATTTCTCAATCACCACCCACAGCTTACTGTGTAAATATGAATTTCCGGGTACTACGCATTAGGGAGAAACTCTCTGTATACATTAAGTAGCCTCCCTTTGGATTATTTAATGCCGTGCACAGTTTTTTTTTTATCATTCTGTGCCACTTATCCCTAATTTTTAAAGTGCTGCCAGAAATCACTTCATCTTAAGAGAATACTGCATAAAATCTGTATGGAAAGAACATCCGCCTATGGAATGAAAAGGGGGAAATATATTTAGCTACTCAAGTTAAGCAATACATTTATAGAAGAATAGGGAAAGATGCAGAGTGAGTATTATGCAATTTTGCATAGCGTACCTTGTGTGAAATCGATCTGTGCATGCCCAGAAAAGTATGCACCCGCATATATGCCCATACTGATTTCCGTTATGTTGCCACTTACACCTGCTTGGGCCTGTATCCGTGGGAGGATAGTAAGGCCAATTGTGAATGTATGCAGACCAGGACAAGATGCTTATGGGCCTGACAAAGATGTATTTTTTTCTAGTGGTCAGGGGCAGGTACATATAACGGATAATGACGATCTCCAGCACTAGTTACCCGTATACTCTGCTTGGTCAGCTTACGCTGATTGGTGATTTCTCCGTTGATTAGGCATATATTATACTTTTGTGTGTTTAAGCAAAACTTTATTTCTTCTTACACGAGACGGGGAGTTGTTTCAGCTGTATTAGACTGGAGTTAGCAGGTTTATCGATGCCTAATGGAGAATGCTTTTGTTGCGAATAAAAAAATGGTAAAATACATGGGCACAAATAGAATGTAAGTGTTTGTGACATAAACCAGTCGCATCTGTTACTGCTGACAACCAGTACTCATCTTAAGAGAGTTGCCGCTTTGCATATGTTTGCAATTGTGGTTTTTTAAATAAATGTAATTAGCGCCTGCGATTTCGGGGTCAAATGTGGCAAGCTCTGCATTAGCCCCATCCTGCTTAGAGCCAGGGGTGAGAAGGGAGCAGGAAGAGGCAGTTGTAAGTAATTCTCCAGCTAAAATAAAATTTGACACTTAAACACTGCTAAGGAGACTAAATGTGATTAGATGGATTAAAGATTAAAGAGGCTCCATCTGGGAAGAGATCATTGTGACACTCTCGCTGCTAGTGTACCCCCTTGCTGGTACACCTGGGCTGGTACCCCTGACCTCTTGCCTTCAGATCAGGGTTGCTGTGGATGGTTCCCCCTGGCCTATCACACTGGCCAGAGCTGCAGGGGTAGTGGGCAGAGCATTGGTACTAGATGCTGGGTCCAAACCTCAGAACAGCCGGATAAAGGATTAGATTGGGTCTAATCTGTAGCCACAGGAATTACAGCAGGGTAAGTAGGCGTCAAAGCGGGTTCTTTAAGCAGTGATGTTTATTAGCTCCTAACAGATAGTTTGAGGTACTAGTGATATCCAGAAAGTACAGAGGTTATAATGATACATTATAAACAGCAATTTTTAAATTCACATTCTGACACAGATGTTAGCAGGAGGCTACGCAGCCCCCGATCCTAGATGGCTCCGCAAAGACTGATAAATCACATTCAATAATTACCATTAAGATGTAATATATTTTTTATCCGTGGAGCTAATTGCAACTTAGCTTTAACAAAATTTACATCAAACGCTTGATTTCTTAAAACTTGGTGTTATGTTTCCTGTATTACTTGCATCCTGAGTCTAGATTGTTGAGACAGGTTCCAAGATACAGGAATAAAACCTACAAATGAAAAGACTTAATTAGCATGATTAGTCTGCCTTCAAAATTTACAAAACAAAAAATGAATATCCTTCCTGGCACTGTCTCAGAAATAAATACATTTCCAATACAAAAGTGCAACACAATATAATAAAAATCAGTACATTTGCAATGATATAAATTAACGTACTGCGCTAATAATTTAAATATATTTTTACAATAAGTTATTTATAAGAGGTTCAGCCACAATCCTGAACCTAGAATATCCACATATGTGTCCCTGGACTTGTATAACCTTTCCTGGTCTGATAGCAATCAGCGACAGTGGCAAACGCAGAATTAAATCAGAATGAAATAGTTTTAATGTAATATAACAAGTACAAATGTGTCACTATGGAGACATGCGCGGGCTGTGACACCAGGGTGACAGGACGAACTGAGTCTTGCCTGCTAACTCCAGTCCCTCACCAGCTCATGTCCAAGGGCTGATTATCCAATACGCTGACAAGGCTGCAACCTAAGGCTTATATTTTTTTGCGGGGGGGTTCGGAAAATTCTCGGGAATACAATATTGTGACAGTGCATGGAAGGCGAGGGGGCACCACGAGCATATTAGCCTAGGGTGGTCGTAAACCTTAATTTTTCAGCCACCAGCTGGGGATCATTTTCTTCCACGGTTCCCAGGTTAGCTCCACCCCCAGCAGACAGCATGGGGAGGAGTTTGACAGACTCTGTTATTTTAGGTTGCACTTTCGTAGAGAGGGGTGGAGCCTCTTGGTCATTGTGCCTGAGCAACAATTAGACGGGCAGAGCTTACTTGTAACTGTGGCGGTTTAACATTGAGAGGGGCGGAGCTTCCTGGTCACTGTGCCTGGGAAGCAATGAGAGGACACAGTATTCCTGTGTAGATGTGTGTTCTGAGCAACAGGGAACCCCCCTAAGTGCATGCCTGAGCAGGTGAAGTTTGAAAAAGGAAGTTCAGTGAGGGCTAGATTAAAGGCCACATGGGCCTGACCTGAAAATGATAAAGAGCCTGTTGTGAAAAGTGCTGTCCCACCGGAAGTGTGGCCAGTGATGTGTGGGTGTGGCCAGATGTGTGTGGGCGTGGCCAGCGCCATGGAGGGCATAGCTTGCACTTCCCTCTAACCACCTACATCTCCCTCCCATCCTCCCTTATATAAAGAGTGCAACACAAACTGGTTCATACAGCACGTATGTAAAGTGAAGAATGGAAATACATCCCAGATGTTCCTCATGCTGTGAAAAGCTCTTGTCTAATCAAGATAGTCCCCTAAAATCAGGACTATCCTCATGGAATCGGGACAGTTGAGAGGTAAAGGTATGTAATTTTATTGACCATTGAAGACAAAAATGCAATGGTTCATTATTTTTATTCATAAAGTTTTTTTTTCATCAATAATTTTTATTTTGCAAAATATTTGGGGTACAGAAAAAAAAGAAGGGGAATCAACAAGGGGGGGGGGGACACAGGGGGGAACCCCCTTGCAGAGGGGGGTGGTTGCTCAATTGCTCAATGAGTATTACAACAAATATAAAATCCACACATTCTGAAAACAGAAAAGAAACAATAAAACAAAAACATTGCAATGCTCATCATAGAAACATAGAAAGTCCAAAAGATGGGGGAACCACTAATCCCCCTGGGGGGAATCAGGAAAAGCCAGGAGCGAGTGGGTGGGAGAGGAGGAAGATGACCTATTTGCACCCGCTCCCTTGGTAATGTATACATGTCACTTGAACCACTTCATGATAGGGGCCGAAGCAGAAGTGGAGCATGGCATGTCTATCATCTCCATTTCAAAGCTGTACTGTATTTTAAAAATAATTCGAGCCAGCATAGGGGATTTATAAAGTGCTTCAACAGAAACATACATGAAAAATGCTCAATGAACAAAGTACAGGGTGCTGAAAACTTAAGAAAATTAATAAAAAAATTAAACTTGAATAAATATAAATATATATAAATATACTGTATATTGTATGTATCTATATTGCTCACATGCTTTCTTTCTGAAAACAACTTATGGGATCCTCTTCAGTCAGGCTTTTGTTCTCAACACTCCACAGAGACTGCACTGACCAAGGTTGTCAATGATTTTATCACAGCTAAAACTAAAGGAAATTACTCTCTTCTAATTCTCCTGGATCTATCTGCTGCATTTGACACTGTTGACCACTCTCTCCTCATACAAACGCTACAATCCCTAGGTCTGTCCTATCCTGGTTCTCATCCTATCTATCTAATCGCTCTTTCTATGGATCCAACTCTGCTTCGCTTCCTTTATCAGATGGAGTATCACAAGGCTCAGTCCTAGGTCCTCTGCTGTTCTCTATCTACACCACTTCACTTGGAAAACTAGTAAGCTCCTTTGGGTTTCAATATCATTTCTATTCGGATGATACACAAATTTATCTATTCTCTCCTGATCTGTCACCATCTGTGTCTCGTGTTACTGACTGTCTTTCTGACATTTCATCTTGGATGTCCTCTCGCCAACTCAAGCTCAATCTTTTAAAAACAGAGTTAATAAGATTCCCACCCACCAACAAAAGCGTCTTGCCTGACATCTCTATTTCTATTGATAACACGACCATAAATACCACCTCGCAAGCTCGCTGCCTAGGTGTAACCCTTGACTCGCAACTATCCTTTTTTCCCCACATCAACTCTATAATTTACATCATGCAGCATCTAAAAAGCATTTACAAAAAACGTACATATCTCACACAAGACACTGCAAATACTTTAATTTGTGCACTCATCATCTTCTGCATAGACTATTGCAATTTCTTCCTTACTTACTTCCCAAAATCAGACTCAAACCCCTACAATCTTTTTGAAAGCAGCGGCTAGATTGATTCTCCTTGTCCAAATCGTCCTTCCGCTGCTGAGCCACTCTGTCAGTCTCTACATTGGTTGCCTGTAGTTCAATGAATCCAATATAAAATTCTTGTACTAACATACAAGGCCATCAACAAAATTGCACCCAAATACATCTCCTCACTTGTATCAAAATATCTGCCAACTGGACAGCTATGTTCTGCACAAAATCTGTGTCTCTCTTCCACTCTCATCACATCCTCCCATTCCCAGTTACAGGACTTTTTTCGTGCTGCACCCACTTTATGAAATTCCCTCCCTCAAACAATAATTCCTCTAGTCTTCAAACCTTCGAGGGTTTTCTGAAAACCCACCTCTTCAGACAAGCTTATAATATTCCTCAACCACCAGCTAAATCTCCCTAGGTTACAATATTTATGTCAGGAGCCGTGGCGGCCTCGGGCACCGGCGCAATGCACTTCCTGCCTTAGTGAACGTCCCGGCCGTCTCCATGACGACCGAGGCGTCACTTCCGGTTTCTCGGACGCCGAGTGCAGCAAGCGATGCGCCCCGGCAAGTGAGGCAGCTGGGCGCATTCGCTAAGATAGGAGGCTGACATTAATTAGCCCGCAGGCTATCTGTGATGTATTGCAGGGCTGAGCCCTGATTGGCCAAAGCTTGTATATAAGGCAGAGAGGGCTTAGCCTCCCTGCCGGTTATAGCATTCAGTTGCTGTCAGCTAGCCTGCTCCTCTGCCTTCTTGGTGATTAACCTTTGGATTTGACTACCCGTGTATGACCCCTGCCTGGACTTTGACCCTGCCTGTTTGCCAGTGACCCTTGACCTTTCAGCCTGTAACTTGGATCTTGCTACTGTGCCTGTGACCCCGACCTTCGGCCTGTTTACTGGATCTGCTATCTGCTGCCGGCCCTTGACCCTTGCTTGAACTCCACTATGCTTACCTGGGTTCTCCCTAGTAGGTACACACTTCACGACCCTCTGTCAGTCTGCAGCCAAGTCTGTCCCCACCACTAGGGTCTCCAGTGAACACCTGACTGGCGGAGCAGACTTCGGGTTGTGCTGTATCGGCTAGAGGGGTTCCTAACAATGTACACCCTCTACACAGCTAACACAAGACGGAAAACCTCAACATTGTTGTGTGACTGTTACCTCTCTATACCTCTTACCTCTCTATATGTCTGTATTACCAAGTATTGTTTTATTACTGTTTGTTCCTAATTTTAAAGTGCTACGGAATCTGCTGGCGCTTTATAATGTTAATGATGATGATGAGATCTATCTGTCTATCTATCTATCTATCTAGATACATACATACACACACACACACACACACACACACACACATTCACTGTCCACTTAGGTTTACCTGTACACCTGCTAGTTAATGTAAATATCTAATCAGTCATTCATGTGGAAGAAACTCAATGTATAAAAGCATGCAGACATGGTAAAAAAATTGCAGACCAAACACCATAGAAAAGAATTGTGATCTAAGTGACTTTTACTGTGGAATGATTGTTGGTGCCATATGGGTTGTGTCACGATCTGCCTCCTGCAGCTCCTGTCTACCAGGAGCTGTGTTGGACTTTTGCCTTGATACGTAGCCAGCTTGCAGTACCACTGTTCCACCAAAGTGTCCACTATGGTACTTGAACTGCTCTACTACCTGCCAGAGCTAATCTCATTATTCCGGGATGCTTAGCACCTGTCTCTGGCCTATAAAGACTGTCTTCCCCCATCAATCCTTGCTAGTTCATCTGTTGCTTTGATCTCTGCTGTTCCTCCAGTGTGTTATCCTTGATTTGTATCCTGGTTTTGACCTCTGCTAGTCCCTATGTTTTTGCACCTCTTCCTGTTGCCCCTGACTCAGATTTGTTGTGACTCTGCATTTGCTTCTCCCTGATACCGTGGTGGATCGCCTGGCTTTTGATCCCTGGCTCGTTTGACTCTTCTCTGTTATTGTGTCTGCAGTTTATTGCTCCTCTAGCATTCCATCTTTTACAGTCTGTAGCAGCTACTCCGCTCCCGTGTCTGCAGCTGTTACACCATCCTGTATCCAGTGTATCCTGAGTCCTCACACTCGTGACTCCTTTGGTGCTTTGAGTCTCCTGAGTCCTGACATCTGTGACTCCTCCGGTGCCTCGTGTCTTCAGTGTTTTCTGAGTCCTGACACCCCTGACTCCTCTAGGGCCTCGTGTCTCTAGAGTATCCTAAGTCTTGATACCCGTGACTCCTCTGGTGCCTCCAATCTCCTGAGTCCTGACATCGTGACTCCTCCGGTGCCTCGTGTCTCCAGATAGTCTTGATACCTGTGACTCCTCCGGTGCCTTGAGTCTCCTGAGTCCAGACATCAGTGATTCCTCTGGTGCCTTATGCCTCCTGTATAACCTGAGTCCTCACACCCGTGACTCATCCGGTGCCTCGTGCGTCCTGATAACAGTGATCTTACCTGCTTCTCCGGCATCAGAATCAGACTTGCCTTTTGGCCTCTCTGCACTGACTGCTGAACTATATTATTGTCCATTATCTGCATCTGTGGATTACTGAGTTATCTTTGTTATTGCTGCCATACCCTGCTGACTTGCACTTACCGCTTTTCCATTCATTGCACCCTGAAACCTGTATAACCGGTATTAAATAAAAAACACTATGCTCTCTCAGTGGTCTTTTTATTGGGTATCCTGACAGGTTGTCTCAGTAACTTAGAAACTGCTGATTTCTTGGGATGTTTACACAAACAGTCTCTAGAGTTTACAGAGAACGATGCTCAAAACCATTACCATCCAGTGAGTGGCAGTTCTGTGGGTGGAAACACCTTGTTAATGAGAGACGTCAGAAGAGAATGGCCAGCCTGGTTCCAGCTGATAGGAAGGCAACCGTAACTCAATTAACCATGGGTGGCATGCAGAAGAGCAGCTCTGAATTCCAAGAACATCCAACCTTGAAGTGGATGTGCTACAGCAGCAGAAAACCACACAGCTCCCTTGAGACCGCCACACAATACACAGCACCCTTGTGACCACCACACAATACACATCACTCTTGTGACAACCACAAAATACACATCACCCTTGTGACCACCATACAACATATAGCATTCTTGCCACGGCCACACAATACAGAGGGCAACCTTGTGCCTGCCAAACAATACATTGGGCAGCCATAAGGCCGCCACCCAATACAGAGAGCAAAAGATGATTTTTATTGATACAAACTGTGCAGTTAATGTGTGAGAACGTGATCATCAGTTGTTAGTCATTTTCACACCTCCTAACACCTCATATGTCCAAATGGAAATGTATAAGGTTTAGTATATATAACTATTCTTTCTTCAACTGTTCATACATCTGAGCAGACTTCAAAATACAAATAGTCAAACACAGTTAACTGTCAGTGGCACCAGGGTATTGAAAAATTTGGTAATTTTGTTGTAAGAAAAGGAACTGATCCCTATGTTAATACACATGGGCCGTTGACACATGCATATTGTATTTTTACATATCCCCTGTTGTCCCATATCCCCTGTTGGGCCTGTTGTCACATATCCACTGTTGAGCCTGTTGTCAGATATCCCCTGTTAAAAATAAATTGTTCCTACCTGTTGTATTGAATGCCGCTGACCTCAGTCTGGGACTGGGTAAAAAGTTGGTACAGCACGAGTCACACAGCACATGTCACACACAGCCTCTGTAGAAGCAGTCCCCACCCCACTCAGCAACAGGCAGCCTCGCATTTGGCTGCCTGTTGTTTTCCAATGACAGTACTGCCCCCTGGCAGCCAAGGAAGTCTCACCACCCTCCCCACGCCAGGTGCCCTTACAAAATGTTTTTTCATTTATTTATTATTTTTCTTTTTTACTCCTGGCTGGCCTGGGCCTATTTCTGTGGAGAGACCTGGGACTGCAGCCCCAACAGGCCCATTGTTTATCCGGCCCTGAGTTCAGTGTCATAAACCTAATAAATAGACACTCATACAAATACACAAAACTAATTGCCCAATGGTATTTGAATGCAAAAAAAATGGAAAAACCTATTATGTCATTCATCATACAGAATATGAACAGATGCTGCAAATTATACCCAGCACAAAGGTCAAGAGAAGTTGTCTATACATGCAGAATAATAACAATTCCAATTATAAAATGATTATAGCTCTTACTGCATAAAAAAAAAATATTAACCATTTGCTAATCTCCCACCGTATATTAAACTTTTAAACTGCATGAGAAGATGTATATAAAAATTTTTTTTCAAAATTATTGGCATCCAGCTCCTGCATCTCTATAGCAATAAATCCAACTGTGATAGATCTAATGCTAGTTGGCATGATGGAGAGCTGGTGGGATGCACTAACTTTGTAAAGTATGGGATGAATTATAGAAATGTGCATTTATAATAAGAGTTGGGCTGCTTGGTCCTTCTGTGTGTAACAGAGTAGTGAGCAATGAAAAACATTCATGCAATAAATGTAATATCTGCGACTGGCGTACTATTGAAGACCTTCAGCTTTGCCAGCTTGGCACGTTATATTAGCAAGCATCACTCAAGGATTAAAGGACAGTGTCATTGCTCAGATAGACTTGCAAAGATTTATTCAGTATGTTATTGTCGGGATAGTGGAAGCATCATACCTTTGGAAAGTGTTTAAATAATATTACCCTATCTTTCCTTCACCTGAGCATTGCCCGGTTGCTTAGAAGGCACCGATTTAAAACCCACATGAGTTAAAAGCTGTAATATATCCATAAATTCATTTATTGTTTTACAGGTAGAATTTTTATACGTTGAACATTTTATTCCCGTTTGTGAAGCGCTGTGGAATTTGTTGCCGCTATATAAATAAATGTTGATGGATGTTGATGATCCCTCCCAACCATCCCAATTTCAGAGGGATAATCACGAATAAAGGGCTCTGTTCTGCCTGGGGACATGTTTGTTACTGCGCGGGAAATGTTGGGGGAAAGGGAGGTAGCTTATGGGCAGTCTAGCGCTTTAAAGAGAGGCGTGAGTTGGCCGCACCGGCATCCCACTGCCGGGGACTTTCAATTTGGGAGATATGGCATTGTTCATTTTTACTTGATATTGTCCAAGCTTCCAAGCATTTGGCTTCCCCCTCTGTGGCGCAACATAACATCTGTTCTCACAGAATCAAATCAAGGTGTCTGTGAATACACAATGTCAAGCACCCATGTGATTTTTATAATGCGTCATGTACAATGTCATACTGGGATACTGCACCTTGGTCCCACCAGAGATATTTACTATGAAGGCCCATTCTTGCCTTTAAAACTAAATTTTTCATAGTACATAGTACATTTCCTTTTGCCCGACGGAGTTTGCAGAGGAACAATATTTTATAAAATTCGATGGAAAGAAGTTGGGTTGAGCAAAATGCTCCTTGCCAAGTGCAGATTAGTAGCACGAGTGAACCTAATTTTGCAGGTTTGTTTTATGAATAATGAGATAAATAGGTGGAGGTTGTGCATTTTTAGGAAGGGTACACAGCCAATTCCACTCCACAAAAACACTTGAAATTTATACCAGATGAGATCTTGCAGAAATTGTATTTCATGGTATACTTCTACCGGGGTGGTTATTCTACCTTACAGTTGCACAGCCTGCTTTGCCCAATTTTAATAAAAGAGAGTTAACAAAAATGCCACAGATAACAAATGTATTCACAATGTCCCCGGATTTATTTAAGACATACATTAAGCTAAATTGAGCACTATTTTAGGAAGAAGGGTGAAAAGTATTATTAAATGAATTGAGTGGTTGTAAAGTTGTAGGAGGTTGGACATTGATGGGACGTTCACATTTTTGCACGGTGAGGCTCTCGTGATTTTTCCACCAGCCCAAAAACTTAGGTGTACCTCTGGGCTTAGGGGGCATCGTCAAAGATCAGAATGTTAACCTGCACCTTTAAATGTTCTGGATACATTAGTACATATCCAAACCTAATTACCACGCGTATCCTCTGTCAAAAATGAGGTCTAGTGTATTTACACACAAAATACTGTGCCTAGCAGTGCCCACAAGCAGGGGCGGTTTGGGAAATTTATATGGCCTTAAAAAAATATTGTAAAAGTAGCCTCATGTTGTAAAGAGGGGGAGGGGGAAATTATTGGTAGGCGGTATCAAATTGGCATGAGGCTGGGATATGGTATGGCCATGATCAGCATGAAAGTTTGGGGCTCTACCCCAACCTCCTTCCCTTTCCCTTCAAACATGCCGCCAATGCTGAGTGCACCACTGTGCTACCCCTTCATGAGCAGAGCAGTGTGCATACTTCCTTTCAGTTGGGTTAAATCTACGGTACAGGACAATTCAGCAACATTGGGACTGTCCCACCAGAATCAGGACAGTTGACAGGCTGTGTTGCTCTCTCTCCTTTCGCTACCTAATGCTGCTGGTGTCTTTAGTTCAGCTGCTGGATCCTGAATAATGTTGGGGCCTGGTATGGAACAGAGATAGCTCCTATTCACCACCTGGAAAGGCTTCCCTCACCCCAACAAGACCCAAGGGAAGGAGAGATGAGTGGAGTGTGGGAGGAGAGAAGAAAGGAGAGAGAGTGAGAGTAGGGGAGCGGTGTAGAGAATAGGAGAAGAGACAGGAGGGAGAGCAGGTGAGAGGAGGGATGTTTCATTGAGCCGCAATGCAGCACAATCAAGATGAGTGCAATCTGACCGATGAATAATACTGCTCAATCACTGCACCCAGACAACTATTGGTCATGAATGCTTCCTGTCACAGTTGACGCTTTAGCAAAATAGAGGGGGCACAGTGCATGTATAGTGCCGCATTGCTCTGCGCTTCTTCTCTACCAGTTACCAAAGAGACATTGGAGCAAGATGTTTGGAGACAGGAACTACTGAGAGGCAAATCTACAGTTGAATGATAGGGAAGTGACCAGCCCAGAATATGCGGGTGAATTACAGCACTGACATGCAGCTTGGATTCAGTTTGGTATTGACAATGCATTTGGTTCAATCAGAATCCATTGAAAAATGCTTGAATTCAACCAGAGCACAAGGATTCAATCATAATAAGTTACAGGGACAGAACAGGGCATTGCTAGGCCCCATTGCAAAATTCAGGTATAGGCCTGGCAATGCCACTCTAGCCTCCGCCTCCCTCTTCTGAGTATACACGGTTCAGAACATGCATACATTTCCAGGTCTTATAGCAACCATACCCCCTGCGCCCAATATAGTTCTGCCCCAGTCGAGTTGTAGAAAGGTAAATACGGCAACCAGCTTGAAAATAGTGAGCATGACAATATTGCATACAGAAAATAGAAGGGAACCTTTACTATATATATGTATATATATATTAGGAACAGATACTGAGAAAAGCTAATCAACAGCAATCTGACAGTTCTGGGGCACAACTTGTATTTGTGCAAGATCAGGGCAGGGACTGAGGTTTCCAGTGCCCCCTGCTCGGAGTTGGCTCATATTCCATCAGAGAGTGTAGTGGTAGTGAATATCCTTATATATAAAGTCATAGCTACAGAGTATACTAAACTATAAGGTGAAAAAAACGCTAATATAACTTAATGTACCACTAAACTAAAACACAAGTTTGCTCATGCAAAAGAGCTAATAATAACAGGACGTTAGATATTTGAAGTTTTCGAAGGAATTTGTATTAGCAAAAAGAAATATTAGTGCATGAGAATACATTATATATAGCTAACATTGAAGGTGATGGTCTCCTTTATATTTCACTGTAAAAAAACAATTACCGCTGTTTCAGCAACAAACATTTAGCATTGTGTAAGATTACAATTTAGAATCACGTATTTCAGCCTCTGATTTATTAGACAAACTTATTATCCGAGGTTGCTCAAACACTATTTGTCTGAATCAAAGAAAGATCCTACACTGAATTGTTTCCTTTTAAATAAAACAAGAAAATTACTTTGGAACAGAATGTATTTAAGTAAATCAATTGATTCCCCCTCCACCACCACCCAGAACAACGGTGATCGATTTTTACATAATCATCATCTGCAGTGTAAAATGTCACACTTTATCTAGAAGGGAAACACAAAGGGAATTCTCAGTAATGTTCTCCATCACTCCCGAGGGAATGTATCTTAATAATGTAATTATTATCCTGGACAGCTCACTCAGCAAATGCAGAATTATAAATGCAACTCTGCCTCTTGAGCAACATTTAACCTGAAAAAAATAATTCTAAATGATTGTACACTGATATAGTACAGCCGATTGCTGCTGTGAACAATGCATTCTTTAATCAATTCATAACAAGTCGCTTACTGCACAAATAACTGTATAGGAAACTTGTTTTAATTCTGTCTCTGTACAATTTCGTGTCATCATAGTAGGAAAGGATAATAATAAAACAATAAAAATAAGAAAAAGGAAGTGCATTCCTGGAATAGCTTTTCTCCAAATCTAGTTTTCTGCTTGTCACTTGATTTATGTAATGCTTTGTAAGGAATCTGCAGTACATTATTTATTTTCATTCACCAACTTCATTCAAGGGCTGGGGAGACTGTGCTGCATTGCAGCATTTTGTGCCACGCTAAAAGCTGGGAGCAGGGGAGAAGTTAGACGTCCGTGACAGCGGTACAGACGCTGCTTCCTAGAGACGATAATAAAATGTTGGGAAATGATTTTCCGATCTGGCCTTAAAAAAAAAATAGGAGCTGAAGAAATAATAGCTAAAAGGTTTAACATAGTGAAAGACACAATAGAGAAATCTGTCGTACATCAGCAGCAATGCAGATGGCTAGAACATACAATTTAAAAATCTGCCGGCTTGGATCTCGACCCGGTTCACTGTGGCCGCTGATCCCAGTGTAACCTATGAAATTGCAGTCTGAAGGGTAATTTTTTTTCTTCTGAAACCCTGGAGAGTATGGTCATTCATGGGTAATCATGAAGCAAGAACAGCATAGTCCATTTGTCAGAGGTTACAATGATTGCTGCAGTCGGTGCAGGAAGCACAGTGCCTTACTTGGGGGCCTTTAAAGGGTAAGATTGGGTTTTAACAAAAATCTGTAATAAAATATAAAGAAAATTCTACTCTAGAAAATACTTGCCTCACTTTATTTACAACAGGTATTAATTCTCCCAAACTGCTTGATTCTGCTCGGTTTTGCTGGTTGGCAGGCAGTTTAACCCTTCCCTTACCATTCGCTGTATTTAACAGGGTGTTGGCAGTGGCGCACGAAGGGGGGTTTCTGAGTCTCTAGAAACCCCCCCACCTGCGCTAACTAAGTGGCCACTGTCCTATACAGCAGCCGCAGCGCTGTCAAAGAAGCGTCCGCGGCGGTGCTGTATTGTATCAGACGCTTCTTAGACAGCGCCGCGGCTGCTGTATAGGACAGCGCTGGCGAAAAGGAGCTGCTGCGCATGTGCAGCAGCTCTCTCTCTGGTTTTTTTTTGGGTCGGCGGGGGGAAACCTCCCCCCCCGACAATCCTCCGTGCGCCGCTGGTTGGCACTTACATATCACCTTGTGCGCCAGTCGAATCTCTCTGCATCAGGAGAGGTACGGCACAGCAATTCAAATTGAAAGCCTTATGGGGATGTTCAATTAGCAATGAATGTGGATGTGAATAATTCACCTGTGAAAGCATTTGTTTTGTTTTCACTTTGTGCAATACAGATATTTTTTACACTTTTTTGCGTCCATGTGGGAAAAGCTTCATACTTGTTGAGATAAGGCAACAGACTAGGGAGTAAATTTATCAAGCTTTAAATTTCCAGCGGGTTTGGAAAGTAGAGATGTTGCCTATAGCAACTAATCAGATTCTAGGGCCTGATTCATTAAGGATCTTAACTTAAGAAACGTCTTATTTCAGTCTCCTGGACAAAACCATGTTACAATGCAAGGGGTGCAAATTAGTTTTCTGTTTTGCACATAAGTTAAATACTGACTGTTTTTTCATGTAGCACACAAATACTTGATAGCCTATTTGTACACTGAAATTTAAAGTTGATATTTGTGTGCTACATGAAAAAACAGTCAGTATTTAACTTATGTGCAAAACAGAATACTAATTTGCACCCCTTGCATTGTAACATGATTTTGTCCAGGAGACTGAAATAAGAAGTTTCTTAAGTTAAGATCCTTAATGAATCAGGCCCCTAGTTATTAATTATTTAGTATATTCTACAAAATGATAGCTAGAATCTGATTGGTTGCTATAGGCAACATCTCCACTATTCAAACCTGCCGGAAACTCGCAGTTTGATAAATTTACACCTCAGACTCTATATTGCTTGAGTGATTACACTGGAGGGACTGCAAGTGGCGCTGTTCCTTAACGTGTTACTGTGTGGTCGCTCTGTGTTATAGCAATATACTATTTTTAATTTTTGTTCTCATGTTGGTTTTACATGCAGAATGTGTTATGTCATATTTGCTAATTCTCCCTGTCAGGGAGACTCCCTGAAAATAGGGGTGATCTCCCTCACTCCCTAAAGAGTCTGGCATTCTCCCTGATGCTGAGCCAGTACAAGCAGGGTTGCCAACTCTGAAATGAAAAACAAGCAACCGCTAAGTGAAAAACAAGCCCAAACAAATCCTAAAAAGCCCAAAAAAAGCCCAACTTACAGAGGACAGGGGTGTTACTGTAATGAAAACCACAACGTGTATTTATTATTAAATAAACACATATAAAGATTTCTACAATCTGTCTTCAATGTTTCCTCAATAGAACTTTGGATAAAATACTAATAAAATACTATACAGTTCCTCTGCCTCCGCTGAACTTCGATTTTCTTTATTAGCCGGGTCACTTCCGCCTCCTTGGCTGTAATCAACGCATCAGCTGATCCTGTAGATTCAGTATCGTCTGCACTCTTGCTCACCTGCCCTTGTTTTTTCCCTGCTGCAGGAGGCTTCATCCAGGCCGCCTTCACCCCACTCAGAAGAACCGCAAGAGGTACTCCCCACGGCCTCCTCTCAGGGACTAGCAGTCCAGATTTATTGCTTCTGCTTAGGATAGTCACTGGGTTTTTGGCTGCCTCCTTAGCGCATACAGTCATTTCCTTGCCCTCTTATGTTTTCCAGGTGATAGGAATCACACCTTCACTGCTTGGTTGCAAACTGTAGCTTTTCCCTGGGCCAAGGTCACTCCTGGATTGCTCTAGAGGAGCAGCCACACTAGGTCCTGAGCCCAGGGCCTTGCCTTGTTTTTCATGCCTCAGGTCTTAATTTTTATCTAGGCTGCTGCTCCCTGATGATGAAGGAGAGCTGGAGGCTTTGCAGACCTCGCAGCCTGGGGACTCTTCTGGGGAGGATCCCCAGGAGGTTTCAGCTTCCTGGGCTTATTCCCAGGAAACACTGTTTACTCTGCAGCTTCACCAAAACACAACTCATAGCTTCAGCTGCTGCCTTTGGAACACCTTTCTGAGCTCTGTCTGCACTGTCCTTCTCCCCCTCTGCCATCACATGATATGTTGAGAGTCTGTGAGACTGTGTCTGGCAGCTATTTTTGTTTGTCAAGTATAACAAAAGAAACACAATCATATGGCCCACTGTAGGTTTAAATCATATATAATGCATTACAATAACAATAAGAATAAGGGGGAAAACACTTTTTACATAAGCAGTACCCCCTTAGCAATCTAATAATAATTAATAAATATAAAGGTTAGATCAAAAATGCAGCTGTTTAGAGGCTGTGTGAATCCCCACTTTTTGCAAATAGCAAAATAATCAATAATGAAAAACAAAAACCGTGCTGTAATTGACCATCTTCAATACTGAGATACCAACACAGTGAGATCAGAATACAATTCTTTTATTAATATAAACACATAAAAAGTATACATAATATAAAGAAGTGAAACACAGTTTGCTGTAATATTCACATAAACCAACATATTATAATGCCACACATGATCTAACCAAACTCCAATATTGATAATTGTTTCTCCGTGTTAAATATAATTTGCTAGCACTCTTAAAAAGACCAGATAGCACTGGGCAACAATCAATAAGTTCTCTATGCTTATAGATAGCTGCTGAACATTTAACTACAGATTATTTTACTCTGAGGTCAGGTATTATCCAGCTTGTATCTGGTCACAGGTCCACACACATTAAAACCATTAGATTCTTAATAAACATCCATTTATAGAAGATCTAAGGAGTTGGTGCTGGACTTAATTTTCTATTTATAAGCATAGAGAACTTATTGATTCTTGCCCAGTGTTATATGGTATTTTTAAGAGTGTGTTTATATCAATAAAATAATTTTATTCAGGGGGCATGATTTGGATGCCATATCTGCAAGACGTGTTCAGCTTGAGCTCTGGGAGTACCCTGTCCCCAAAATACTGACCAAAAGCCGCAATAATGACTATTAGACCACACAAGAGGTGACATCGTGGGGATCGAATACCTGTTAAAATAACCCCTGAGGGAGTGACCCCAATGCTCTTTCCACCGCTACTGCACCCCAGTCCGTTTTCCTGCCAAAAAGTCCTACGATGGGATCAACATCTTGTTTAACAGGTGCATCTCTTCAGTTCCGGAGACTCTTTTAATCTTACCAGTCTTATTGCCTCTTAAGTCTGATGGATTCTGAGCGGGCTGCTGTCTCCCTTCGGTGGAGTCTGGAGAAGTGTGCGTGCTGCCGTCTGCCTGGGAGCTGTTCATACACTCAACAAGGCAATAAAGCTTTTTTTTTTAAAAAAAAAAGTGCCGAGCTTGTAAGCCCAAAAAACCGCAACCCACGGCAAGCTGAAAAAAAACGCAACTTAAAAATAAAACAAGCCCAATTCCGCTTGTTATAAGCGGAATTGGCAACTATGAGTACAAGATGTGGTTGGCTTCGTCATCTGTGGCATGATGACACTGTTCAGAAATTGTGTCCTATGTCCATGTATTGATGCCTATGGAGGTGGCCATTTTCATGGAGACCAAGATTTAATCAAAGACTGACAGGTAAGACAATATGACTCCAGTAATGGAGACAGAAATGTAAAAGACCCAGTCTTCAGAGATTCATTAGCTGCTTTTCCTTAACACATAGTTGCCTACTCTCCTGGAATGTCCGGGAGACTCCCAAATTTCTGTGAAATCTCCCGGGCTCCCGGAAGAGCAGGGTAACCTTTCGGTTTTCACCCCTGCAATAGATAAGTGGCGAGGGGGCTTAATGATGCAAATATGGTATCATCTCAGTCCCGGGGTGGTAGATATAGGATATAACATATTTAATCTCTGCATTATTTTTATATATATTTTATATGTATAACAGATTTATTTTTTGTAGTTTTTATTTCTTTGTTTAAACTACCAGTGGGCAACAGGTGGCCGTGGCCCATCAGCGACCTACTGAGCCTTCACTTGCGACCCCCCATCTGGCTGCTCCCAATCTTATCTTATTGACTTACGCATCAGCTGACCTCCTCTGCAGAGTGCATGGAGGTCATGTGACATATCCGGAGGAGGAGGATGAGGGAGTGCACTGTGCCCTCTCCTTCCGCTATGCAACGCCTTTGAAAACTGGAGGTCCTCGTATGCGGCCATACACCTATTCCACGTTGCCCCTCAATATTTTGAGCAGTGGAAAAGGCTATTTCCAGTTTCATGCATGCTCTGGTTCCCCGTGCCTCCCAAGAGAGGAGTAATCATCATCATTATAGATATTTTTCACCATGGCAGCTGAGTATGACAGGCTGCCACCTAATTCCTGTCCATGTTTCACCAAATAACAGAATTTACGATTTTATGTGGGGGCCAAAGGAAGTGCACTTGTGACCATAATCCACTTATTAAGGAATGTCCTTGATCAACAACAACTTCTTTCATCAGACAATGCAAATGTTTGCAACTAAACAGACCTTTTGTTCCCCCAATGCATGCACTTGCCTTTAAATAATGCACAAAAGTAGGTGCATAAAGTCACAAAACAACGCTTGCATTATGCAAGGTAATGGAACGATCTGTGAACCCACTCTTGCAAGATGTAGGCTAATGTAGAGGAGGACTAGGTGGCTGCTGGTATAATTTGTGTAGCGCATCTCTTCTGGAATGCCACTTGTGGTTCCCTTTGAAGATTTTCTGTAAAGTCACACAAAGAAGATCCCAAGATTGTGGGACAGGTGAAGAAGGACCAGAGCATCTTTTAGGTACATATTTTCTTTACTTTTTAATCTGCAGCTTTTGCTAGTGGTCCAAGTTGCAGGCAGCAATGGGTGTGCCGAGGTGATTAGAGATTTTCTCGTCAGGTGGCCATCAGTGCCCTGTTCACCTTTGATTGTTTTTGCAAAAAATATCATCCCTGAACTAAATAAATGACACAATGCGAAAATTACAGTTACGACTCAGAGCCAATCACCTGTTTGCTTTCAAACATCTCGTGGCCAATCACGGTCAAAGCTAGTAAAATGCATTTGCGGTAAAGCGTGTGTACAACACTTTAAGCAGAAAAAAAGTTGCGCTCACAATAAAGGTCAATAGAACAAACTCCCCTCACCTAAAATTCTGCATACAGCTCCACAGAGTCAATAATCTTATAACATTCTATCTGCTATACAACAAAATAGCACATGACTGGTTGGTGCATCATAAATTCATGTGGTGTGGCTTGCAAGGTCAAAGTCTCCCACAATAGGATGCTGCTTTAATTATTACAGGATTCGCTGGAGTAAGACTGTAAAGGGAAAGCACACTATCGATTCATTAAATTGATTTATGACCGTCTTCTCAAAGAAAACCATCAACATTTGAAAATTTATTTCAGATAATCTTAAAAATATTTGTTTTGTTTGTACTGTGTATTGAAAATAAAATTAGTTGAGAAACAATAAAGTAGGTCATGAAATGCCTTCAAACGTTGTCCGGATAGTAGCGCTTGGAATGAAAAAAAAAGAAAAGAAAAATCCATTAAACTTGATTACATTTATTATATAATATACTGAGTTTTGTTATTATTTAATACAGTCTGGAAAAGCAGTCATTCTGTGCATAGAAGTAATACAATCACAGCAGGCATTTATGCACCGTAGGGAAGCAATGCTGTAAATATTAAGACAGAGATGTAACACTTCACTTGCTTTCCTAAATTGCTAATTTCATGGGTTTTTACACTCTTTTCTTAACATGAAAACGTATAATTTATATACTATAATGCATTGAACCAATTTGTTTTATTCTTCTTCTTCCTATTTTTTTTGGCATGGTACACTTTGGTATCTGTGCCTATTTTAATCATCTTTAGGTCAATAATGTCTTTTTGTTCCCCAATCTTATACTACACGTGAGCAAGGACATACATTTTCCATGAATTGCCCGAGGATTCAATTCTATAAATGGAGACAATGGGGCTAATGTAGATTGAGTACTACGCCAGTTTGTGTATCTTACGTGAAATCGATCTGCACATGCCCGGAAAGTGGGCGCACGCAGAAGCACCCATTCAGATTTGCGTGATTCTGCCACTTATGCCAGCCTGAGCTGGCATATATTCATCAAAAAGTCGTATTATATGGGGGGTTGTCAGGAGCAGGTAGAAATCACAATTAATGATGACATTCTCCGGCACTATCAAACCACTTCTTATTGGCTGCTTGTGATTGCACCGATGACGCTGATTGGTAGTCACGAATACCCCAGCCTGTCTCAGATACAGCAATCTGAACAGCTGGTCATGACTGGCGTCACCTTAGTCACTAAGCAATGAATACACCTTTTCTGCCACCATGATTTATTATGGTGTCCTTACGTTCACCAGAACCACTTATTAATATTTTATATTTAAATCACATACATATGTAGCATGGGCTTCGTAAATTCACAATAAATCACGGAGAACACACTAGATTATATTTATGTAATCTGAAAAATGTTTCCAAGGCTTATTTACAAAAATTAATAACAAAGACATACAATATGTTGCACAAATGAGTTTCAGAGAATAAAATAGAAAATAACAATCAGAGTCCCTACTTACAAGTTGAGGAATTGGTGTGTGAGGAGTACATATTGAGAAGAATGGCACATTTCTGTCGTGATAGACCTCATCAAAGAAATGGACACTGTACTCATGATACGACTGGGCCAAAACAGATTTCAACGCTGTAAATGCTTTTTCACAATCCTCTGTCCGATTAACCACCTGTGGCAATTTCTTTTTTGTTAAGTCAGTCAGAGGTTTGACTAGAGTACTATATTGGGGCACACATTTTCGATAATACCTAGCTGTACCTAAGAAAGACATGACCTGCTTTTTTGTGGTGGGGGTCGACCACGCTGTGATATCCTCTACCTTGCCTGGCTCTGGGCAGAGGGTACCTCTCCCTACACGGTGCCCCAAGTCTTGCACTTCACACATGCCAAGCTGGCACTTCTCTGGATTGATAGTCAGACCTGCCTAAGTAGTTTGGCGTAACACAGATCTGGATTAACACCGCAATGTCATCCAGGGAGGCAACCACATGTCCCTTCTGGCCCTCTAGAATGTCATTGACCAGGCACTGTGAGGATGCAGGGGCATTTTTAATTCCAAATAGCATGACCAAAAACTCAAATAGCCCAAATAGGATGATAAATGCGGACCGCTTATGGGCCTTGGGTGACAATGGGATCTGCTAGTACCCTCTACTGAGTTCCATGATACTGATGTAGTGTGCCTGGGCAAGCTTATCTAACATTTAATCTATCCTAGGCAAAGGATAAGCATCAAACACTGGCGTCATTCAACTTCCTATAGTCTACCCAGAACCGGGTGCCCGGACGTTCGAATTACCACTAGCTACAGCATCTCAACTATCTCTCTTTTAATGGCTTGAAGCACTACTAGGGAAGTGCGATATACTGGCTGTCTGTCAGGTTAGCTCATGAATAATTGAATGAGATCCTGCTGTCTGAATGAGTATTGACTAAACTTCCCTGAAGGCGTGGAGTCTAAGAAAATGGAAGGTGTTCACCAGGGATTCCCGCAAGGGAATATGGGCTTCTGCGGCTTCACCTTGCAGGTCGCGGCCCTCCAGGAAAGCTCTCAATGTGACAGCTAGAGAACATGTTACATAGTAGAATAATGATCCAAATCGGACATCACATGGTGATAATAAAGATTACTACTTTATTATAAAACATTAATACAAGAGTTCAATGAAGACTTGAATAAATTGCAAATGATGATCATGAAGATATGCAAGAGTAGTAACCTTCAGCAACCTTCAATAGTACAGACTGCGTACATAATGATCAAAGTCACAACAAGTACCACTGAGAAGTGGAACATAACACAAGTTCAGTGAACTGGAGATGAACAGATAGTGAAATCCAGGAATGCAGCAATGATGAACCTCAGCTTACCACAGAAATGTGGAACGGAACAGAAGTAGTCAGCGGTGCAGACAGAGTAGATAGCAGGCGTTGATCATAGCATTTACCACAGGCAGTGGAACAGGTATGCAGAGATTGATGGAGTCCAAACATACAGCAGCGATGAAGCACAGCTAACACATGCATCACAGAGCAGGCATAGAATCAGGTCAGGTATGATTTGAAGAACTAGCAAGGAAAAGGTGAAAGGAGGGGCCTTATAAAGGGAGGCTGACCAATGGCAGAACTGACTAACACACAGATGAATTAATCACAGGTGCAATCGTGGCTTACATGCCTGTGCTAAGAAGAGAGATTTAAAGCGATAGTCAGTATTTGAGGCTTGGGTGGTGATACCCGGGGAGTGGAGTGTGACACTGAGGGGGGTCTGGTTGCCTGTGTCTACATGATGTGTGACTAAATGTGTTTTTCCAGATGTCCCTGTGAAATGAGACTGATAAAGCCTTAGTGTGTCAGCGAGCTGCTCTAATTGATTGTCAGACAGCTCTACACTGCAGTGAGCATCTGCTAGGGACCCCCACTCTCTAGCAACAGCTACTAAATTCACCAAGGAGTCAGACTCCTGATCACTTTCAGGCAAGCTGCACACAGCTAAGACACAAGCTTCCCTGTCATGATAAGCTTTGAGCATGTTGATGTGATATACCTTTTGCTTTTTTTGGCCCTCATCTTTTGCCACTATATAATTGACATCATTAATTTGTTGGACTATGGTGTAGGGGCCCTCCCAGGCAGTCTGCAACTTGTTCTGTAACTTGTTAATTGCCTGATTCTATAATTCTATAATACAAACCATTAAACCCTTTGAATATAGGAAGTCCTTGAAACCATTTCAGTCTGCATAAACACTCAACGCAGATCAGAAGACAAAAATAAACCACCACTAGCTATGCTCAAGTAGATAGTTTAGTCTAGTTTCAATAAAGGAGCTCAACTAATTGAAAAAGACCTGGACGAAGTGAGAACCTCCCTCCTAGAAAATCTTTCAAGTACCCCAGAGTTTTCAGTACATATCAATACCCCATCACCACATTCCGATCACTTTCCAGATAACATTTTTTTAGGGATATGCCCAAGTACCACTCTTCCCCCAAACCCTGTTTCTGATATAAACAAACTATTTTCCAACAGCCCTGTAGAGTTAAAAAGGAAGTTGAGACCAAACTCCATAGAGGAACAAGAGGGGGGAAAAGAGCCTGTAGTCAGACCAAAAATAAAGAAGTAAGTGGGAAGGGCATATTCAACCTGAGTAACACCAAACTTACAGCACCTCAAATCAACTACTTGACAAAGGTCTTAAATTCGCCCCAACTGCCACAATTAATAAATTCAATACTTATATTGATATTCAGAAATGCATAAGGAAACTTTTTTTCCTTAATGACAAGAAAGGAACCACTTCCTCCAATTCCAAACCCACTACATACAAACACACTGACCTAAAATATCAATCAACCTCAACTCCATCTACCTTAAAGGGGCCTTCATAGATACCTTCCAGAAAATGGTGGATGATGATCTAGATAAACTAGTCCCCCAAAAGTCCAATCAATCCAATCTCACCGAAGCTGAAACTACCGCATTGAGAGAACTAAAAGAGAACAATAAGTTGGTCATCAAACCTGCAGACAAAGGGGGGGGCATTTCCATCCTAAACAGGAAAGATTACGAAAAAGAAATAGCCTTGCAATTGAGTGACAGGTCAACCTACAAACCACTCACATGTGAACCGACTACAACATTTAACAACAGTTTGGGGACTCTATTAAATCAAGCTCACTCAGAGGGGATGATTACAAAACAAGAATTTGACTACGTCTACCGGAAACATCCCGAAATCCCCGTCATATACTGTCTCCCCAAGATTCACAAAGACCAAAAAAAGCCCCAGGAAGGCCAATAGTGTCGGATATATGTTCCCTGACTACCAATTTATCCGAATATATCGGTCACTTCTTACAACTACTAGTTACCAAACAATTGAGCTACCATAAAGACACTGCAGACGTTCTGCGTACACTCAATCAATTTACTTGGGATAATGAGTACACTTTGTTAACATGTGATGTATCATCTCTATATACAGTGATCGAATATATGAAGCAGTTTATAAATATATGTCGAACAAATATTCTCTCACCAATCTGATCTCCCTCCTACCCAGATAAAGTTCATCATGGATTCCATCAAATTTGTCCTCAACCATAATTACTTTTGATTTGATGGACTATATTATCAACCAATGAGAGACACTCCAATGGGCTGTAAATTCGCACCCAGTTATGCGAATCCATTTATGGCCCATTGGGATACTACCTCAATCTGGAACAACAATCCCTACATTGAAGACATTTGTCTATGGCGTAGGTACATAGATGATATCCTATGCATATGGAAGGGGACTGATCAACATCTAGGCGCCTTCATTACATATCTCAACCATAACAATCTTCAGCTACACTTCACAGCAAATAAAAGTAAATCAAAGGTGGAATTTCTAGACCTTGAAATCTATATTGAAAAGGAAATTTGAAAACCAAAACCTTCAGTAAGCAGGTTGATTGTAATACATTTATCTCTGCATCCAGTGGACACCACCAAACCTGGCTAAAGCACATTCCCAAAGGTCAATTTATGCACTTGAGAAAGAATTGTTCTGACCTTACTGTGTTCATGGAACAGGCCACAAATCTTAATGAGAGGTTCATTGACAGAAACTATGACCCCACTACGGTGAATTCAATTTTTCTGGAAACTGCAGCTATGGAAAGGACTCCCTGGTTCAGCCTAAAGAGAGGTCCACAGAACCAAATAGGATCTCTATCATCACTCAATACACCAAGAACTAAACAATTTGAACACTGCAGACTTTATATATATCAGCAGTGGGCGAATATTAGAGCCCCTATACCGAACTGGATACACTTGCTTAGAATTGATCTCTGTTCCTTTACTTGCAAATTTGCCCCCACTGGACTTTTTTTGCACCCTTGCCTCACATTGTCAGTCTAGGCTGTTTATGATACCTTGTATACCATATGGTGCATTACATTGTATTGTTTTATTCTGTCCAGAATTGCATTTTTTGTGTCTGCATTACATAAAGAAGGCACTTGTATTGCCACATTTACACACCTCTCCATTTACTCACATACATTTACAGGTACCCGTCTATTTAGCGCCGAGGATTTTCTTTCTATTTTCTACCCTGTATAGGAATAGGGTCACCTATACTTTCCTTCAGGCAGCTTTATCATTACCTAATAGGGAGCACAGTTAGCAACACTCCTCGCTATACCTATGGATTGTTTTACTACTCATAAGACGGAAAATTAAATGCATAATTATACATTTCATGACGCTCTACAAAGTATCAATTTTTAAATTATTTATACTTAAGAATGGGTCTTCCCAATCCACACATTTTTTGCATATTGCAAAAATGATTTGTGCATAAAGATAAAATATCTACCTTAAATAACTAATATTTATGCTTATCTGTGTATATACAGTATATGATATGTCAGAAAAAGCAGCTTATGTGATGGCTAGAAAGTATCCAAGGAAGATGTAGACTATTGGACTCATAAATACTGTAGTGCTGGTGCCAGTGATGTCACAGTTAACTGACACACTGGGCTTTGCAGTTTAAGCTTTTTGTCAGCTTCACTGTCCAAGCCATAACTGTCATATGGCTTGGACTGTATTAAAGTAATTCTATCATTTTAAAATAAGCATTGCCCAATCAATTGAATGTGTGTCCAAAGCACAAAGTGATTTATTTTAGCAGATGTAAATAGTCAACAATTTCAATACATTATTATATTATGATAAAGTACAGTACAGAACAGCCAATACCAAAAGATAATACATACCAATGCAATCGCTTGCGCACGCTGCGCAACCATGGGACCCGATGGACAATATTCTGTATAGAATATTGTGTCAGAGTTGACTGAGGCCCCAGTGAGATGCAGCTAATATATATACAGTCAGTGTTTCATTGTGAACAATAGAGATGACGTAGATTGTTTCTATAGGTCCAGACGTTGGGTGGGTCCAGTCCAGACAGGTAATAGGTTGATTCAATCTAAGGAATCCAAAGGTGGGGGTCTTCTCTCCAGGGGGTCTGCTCCTTTTCATAGCCAGTATCATACAAAGGTTTACTCTCTAATATCAATAACTGAAGTATGCAATGTGCGATCTCTTCGCCGACTGCACCGGACAGCTGCTGATGATTAGGGCTTCAATATGATATCAGGCATGACACCTTTCCTATTACCTAAACCTTTAATAACACTACAATGTACATATAATCACTATATATATATATATATATATATATATATATATATATATATATATAGACTAATAATAAACCGAATACTATCTGCTCCTGAATTACAGTGTAACAGAACCAATATGAAATTATATAAATAACTAACTGTTGTAAAGCGAGTGTGTGCGTGCGTTTTTTACCGTGCGATCGCATCACGCCACGTAACACGTGGCGTACGCTTCACAATACGCACGGCAAACCAATATTAAACCAATATACTTTCGTTCATCCAATTATACGACTTTGACAGTCCACCCTTTGATAGTACAATAAACTATCACCTTAAAGATGTTATATGCAGGATCTCAGTACCACGTTTCATTGTTATGTAATACAAATCCCCCTTGGTGTATGTCCACGCTGTTCGTAGATCTAAACAAGTTATCATAAAAGAAAGTCTTAATCCTCTAAACGACTTCTTCTTTTACTATAAACCGTACACTTCTGGAGCTTGGAGATAACCTTTTGTATGCCCTTCAAGGGTGCAATAAAACACTTAATACATTATTTGGAAAGGTACATGGTACAGTGGAACGTGTATCAGCTATACAGAATTCTCTACTATAGTTCTTCAAGTTTAACAGGTTCTTCTGTCCAACGCATGTCTTTAAGCTCCTTCAGCTTGCGTTAATATACACACATCTAATAATGTCACCAGCTCTTTTCATCAACACTTGTGGGCGGGCTATTGTCTGTTCGTTCTTCCCAGTCTCTCAATACTCAGATTTAACAGTGATCGGCTTGCAAAGCATTGGGAGACTTCAGACTAAGGGACCTAGGTGTCCTACTTTTTCCCTTAGTGACCTCCCGCCTATAGTTCGGGTACCTCAAGAATATTTAGTGGAAAGAGAACTAATCCTACTTGATATAATCACTGAGGCACATGTGAGCACGCCCAGCACTTTGTTTGGTCTAAAACCTTACCCTCCCAAGAATGATAATCATTCTCAAGGATGCCTGCTCAAGTCCGAATATTACTGGACTGGTATCGCTGGGTGTGTCTCTTTTTTAACTATGGGGTCGCCATACTTACGCACGTAATGCTACTCAGACAATAGCCCCTCGCACTTTCTCCAAGCTCCAAGGTTTCCAAATTTTCGTTTACCCCTGAATTGAATAGAGTAATTGGCCGGACTGATTATGCTACTAACTTCTTCCTCCTCAATACCTCCTTATCATTACCTGAACCAGTCTCTGTCACCTGCTAATAATCAAAAGAATTACCCGTCCTGAGAAGAGAGTGAAATGAGAGAACACAAAAGAGGAAAAACTACAACTTCATGCTGGACAACAGTCTTAGCCTTTGGCTCAGGTGCTACTAACTGCATTCGAGGCCTTCCAGTACAGACTCATGAGTGCCCTTGGACCCTTCTCTGAGTGTTGGCCCCTCTGCAGTGGGTGGTATGGGCACCAGTGTGTCTCTGCTACCCTTGAAGCCGTGAGGCTGGTAGCCTACACCTGGTACCTGTCTGGCAAATAACCTAAGCTTAAGAGATTACTGCTCCAGAACTTACTCTCCTGATCCAACATCCTGACAGTTAGTGTGACCTTTCAGGAAACAGTGTTTTGGACGTTCTTGGTTACTGTCTCACTATTTACCTTCTCTCAAGGTCTAACCTAGCCTCCCAGTTACAATCTCATCTCACGAGGGGTCAAGAACATTTCAAAAACTGACAGGTTAGGAGTCTGCCCAGGGGTGATCTTTTGGTAGCGGGAAAGGACTAGTGGTACTTCAATCAAGTTCCAACTCTTATTCTATTCAATTCATTCTACCGAGTACCACTACTTTATGTTCACACTGGTTTATGGCTAACTGAAAGTATGTGATTTGTTACCACTACTCATACATTATACATCTATTATCAATAACATGAATACCCCTATCATCTATTATAACTCTAGGACTATCACATTAAATAACAAAAGCTTTGAGTATGATACAGTAATACATTAGACACATTTCAATACACCTCTACCTAGACATTTTTCATTGGTACACCTGTGTATACTTGAGGATCCTGCATGGTGGTAATTGGATGACGTGTATTTGTTTTACCTGGAGGAAAACCCATCAGCAGGAGGGATATGGGATGGCTCTATTGGTCTACATTGTCCATCTCTCCAGAGTCCACCAGACTCCTCACCACATCTCTTCACCTTCCAGACAGTTTATCCCTCGGGTAACACAAATCTTCCTATATTAACCAATATGTGTATGCGTGCATGTGTGTGTGTGTTCACCTTTTTAAAACTAAAACAATACAACGAAAAACAAACAAAACATAGATTTGTTAGCTGTCACATAAAACCCTGCTGTCTATTTGACAGCTATGTTCTCCCTGGTGTGACAGCCATGTATGGTTGTGTGTGTAAGTGTGAACTTTACTAGCAGCTACTTCAGTTGGTAACTGTGTCACTGTCTAAAGTCCTCTATGTAGTGTCCTAATCATGTGCTGGTATTGCTATAAAATGATTTCTCAGTCACCTCAACATCGCCCTCTAGACTAGAAAAATGCTAAAGTCCAATGTATATCAATCGATTTTCCCTCTGCCAACTCACATTTCATTCTCAGTACCTCATATTCAGCTACTTGACTAAGTGGGAAAGGCAAAGGGGTCTTTTTCTATAACACTTTCTTCAAATATAACAGTATCCAGTACATGCCTGTCTAACAGTGAAAAAATATAAAACATGAAAATTCTACATTTTCTAGGGTTTCACATTATGTCGTATCTTGTGGTAAAAATCCTACTCCAATGTTCTATACAGAGATGCATATCTGTATGCCTAACCTCTAGCATTCTTCTGTCCTCCTGTCCTGCCCACCCTTTGTGCATCCATATAAAGGCACATTTTTGTACAGGAGGCACGTCCCAAAACAAAAAAACAAAACAGATATGCAATCTATAACACATGAATCGTATTTCCACAACAGAACCTTTCTGCTTAAAATCAGCAGTTTCTATACACATGAAAACAAAACCCCTGACTGTTTCTGTAACTCATGTCAATCTAGTGTGTGTATCTCTGAATTTGTCTTATGTAAAAAAATAAACTATGTTTTAGCCCCATTGTTGAGACTGTGTCTGATTTTATCTCTACCAGAGCAGAGAGAGAGAGAGAGAGAGAGAGAGAGTAAGAGAGAGAGAGAGAGCGAGAGAGAGTAGAGAGAGGGTAGAGAGAGAGAGAGAGAGAGAGAGAGAGGGTAGAGAGAGGGAGAGAGAGAGAGAGAGAGAGGGTAGAGAGAAGGAGAGAGAGAGAGAGAGAGAGGGTAGAGAGAGGGGGGTAGAGAGAGAGAGAGAGAGAGAGAGAGAGTAGAGAGAGGGGGGTAGAGAGAGAGAGAGAGGGAGAGAGAGAGAGACTAGCATTTGTGTAAAGAATGGGAAATAGGAAAGCAATGAATGATGGGAATACAAAGGTTGAATACAAACATACATGTAGAAAGGGAGATTTTTACAACAAAATGACAGCTGGATTGGACTCTGACTCTATGGGGAAATGGCTGTATTCATTCCACTGTTCCCCTTAGCTATTTGCTAACTATGACCCCTCCCCATACTTGACTAGGGGGTCTTAACAGTGCAATCCAGTGTCGTCCGTCATTTGTTCATTAAGAACTCGGTATCTCATTGACTACATACCTTTTCAACGGACTTTTCTAACTTATGATAGAGAAATGTAAAAATGTACACTTAGTGACTCATATTTTCTCTGAAATACATAAAACGATATTTTGGAGCAAAGTATGTACATACTTCATTGTTGGATAATGATTCTCAGCCAAACAAATTATCATGAGACACTGCAGCCTAAAACAAAAGAGTGTTCCAATTGTCTATTGTTAATTTGTCTTTCAAGAGTGATTCTTCTATTTCTCTATCTCCCCTTTTGATCACTAAGTCTATACTCCTTTTGTGTCCCCTTTACCTGTGAGAAGAAAAACAAGATAGTTATCCTAAAACAGCAAACACAACAAACATTTCTATTCTTTGCCATCGGCTAGCAATTTAGGAAAACAAACATTTCACAACATAAATGAACAAACAAAATCAGCAAAGATTACTTTTAAAAAAATAAGTTTCTTTCTACATTTTGCACCTTAATGCTCACCACAGATTAACTCTAGAGTCGGCTATATTTCTCCCCCAGAATATTAGTTGTTACAGAGTGTGCAATCAATTAAAGGGGAACCTCTGAGAGAAGTGTACACCTCCTTTGTGGATGTCTATGTGATTTCCAACCCAGGTATTCATTCTTCCCTCTACACAGGTCCTACTCATGTGTCCCTTCTTATGGCAGTAGAAGCAAGTCCCTGTCATGTCATGTCTGCACAATGTTTTGCTAGGTGTCCTATTTTATTGCCTTGAAAACACTTCCTCAACTCGTGTTGTTTCTCTTCCTTTTTACAATCTTTCCTAATGTGTCCTTCTTCTCTGCAATTGTAACATCTCACTATTCTGGGTTTCCTGTTATGTGGGTTGTATTCTGATGGTCGTGGGTGCAGTCCCTCTAGTGCTGGGATACTTATCATCATTACCCTATCACTTAGTGTCTCTTTCTGTTTGTTTATAATTTTATCATGTTCTATAGCTGACTCCCTGAGAGCACTTACAGTGGTTCCTTTCCAGTATGGTAATGAAATTTGCACCCTTCTTTTCAAGTTTTCCCTGAGGCCATCCATTAGAACTTTAACAGCAACCTCTCTGTAATATGGATTATCTTTTATGTCTGGTACCCCAGTATATTTGCCCATTGCTATCAGAGCTCTGCAAAAATAGTCTGTTGCATTTTCATCTTTTTGCCGGATACTAAAAATTTTACTCCAGTCCACTATCACTGGGAAATATGTGGCCAACCGTGTGATTATTTGTTTAATATTGTCCTGATTATCATCCTCGGTTAAGGATTCATCCTCCTCCAACATACAATCCTTAATGAACTTTTGTATATCAGTATTGAGAGGAAGACAGGCCTTCAATAATACTCGCCAATCGTTATTAGTTGGCTCATACACATTACCATAATATCTAATAAACTGCTGACATTTGGTCAAATCTTTCCTAGGATCAGGGAAATCAGACAAAATTGAAAATGTTTCAGACCTAGTGCATGGATCATGCTTTGCTACATGTTTTAAGGGAACATCACTATTCCTGTCTGCTTTCCCATTGGGAACTGCTGCTGTGCAGACAGGATGTAAGTCTACCAAATCACTGAAACTAGTTGCTGAAATTGCTGCTGCAGTACAATGGATGTCTCCCCCTGTGTTAACCTTTTCATTATTCTCACCACTTTCAGCAGCTGCCCCTGCTGGTGGGACCGTTCCTCTTCTTTGTCCTGAAACATTACTTTTAACGTTACTTAAAACAACATACAACTTACTAGTTACAGTTTTTACATTTTTGGTATTGGCTGTACTTCCCGCCCCGACCGAATTTATCGGGGACGTGTTTGCGCTCAGTTCGCCACGCTTTGCAATGCACACTTCCGGAATGCTTGTTTCCGGTACGCTTACTTCCGCTGAACACGTGTTTTTCCTTACACTCACTTCCGCTGTGCGTTCGCTGCTCTGCCACGTGTTACCTTCCATTTGCCACGATTTTAAACAATGATTATGTGCATTTCTCACTTTCGTTGACTTAATCAACCGTACTTTATCTTTTACGGTATTTAGCACCTCTGCATTAAAACTCCCTGTTGTTGGGAAAGGCCTATCGCAATCTTTGGTCATTTCGACCCAAGTGTCACAATACACAGTTGCGTATGCACCATATTTTGCACACATGAGAAATCTCGCTGACTCAATAAGACCTTCCTTAGGCAGTAAATTCTAGCTTATGCCTAGCACCCATGTTGAACAATATAATTTCTACCCGGAACACAGACACACCGCAATGCTCTGTTCCTTCCGGCCAAATGTGAAATACAGACACACCGCAATGCTCTGTTCTTTCCACCAAATAATTTCAACTCTGTTGCTATACTCACCGCTAGAGATCTATAATGCTCGGTGAACGTATTTCCTTTAGCCGCGTTCACTCGCTTTTCTCGCACCAGGCGAGGATCCCTAATACAGAAAAATCACTGTGGGCCCCAAGGGCTATCAGCTCCTCGATACCCTGGCTCAACCACAAAATCTGCTGAGTTTATTATCGCTGGGAGCGCAAAGTCGATACAATCAACCTGCCTTTCCAGTATAATTCCTCCTAGCTGCTTCACCAATTCGCACTAACGGTGCGATTGGATTGCACTGCCTACCAATACTAATTATTAGCAAACCTTGCGATCTATTGGTAGCGCTTTTGCGAAAACTTTGTTTTCGCATTCGGTATACCTGCCCTGTATACCGTCCTTCAGTTGGGCAATCCGCCTCGTCAGACAGCAACTGAGCACCTCAACAATAAACAGTGTATCTACGTTACAAAATCGCACACTATACACCTTTTCTGCGCAGAAAATTGAAAGTTCCCAACAACCGTAATAATGTCTCAGAGGCTTTCACAAGTAATTATACTATGCATATAATAACTATCAAAACGATTGTTCAACCACGTGGCAAATCTACCGGAAGTTCGCGTACGCACAGCAGGAAGTACACATACGCTCAGCAATGCAATACACTTTAAAACGTAAAATGACAATAAAAAGAAACATTTTTCTTTCTTGTCCCTAGATTCTAATTAGCGTTCCTTCAGTCTATGCAACAACGGACATTCGGTTTCGCAACACACAGTGAACCACAGGTATTAGACGCATTACGTTCTTTCCTGCTTTATGCGACGCGTTCGTCAATCCACCCTTTGTTGAGGAACCGAATATCGTAAGCGTTGCATACCTGCCGGTAACGTAACTCCTAATTCACGAGCCCCCAAATTATTAAAGTAATTCTATTGTTTTAAAATAAGCATTGCCCAATCAATTGAATGTGTGTCCAAAGCACAAAGTGATTTATTTTAGCAGATGTAAATAGTCAACAATTTCAGTACATTATTATATTATGATAAAGTACAGTACAGCACAGCCAATACCAAAAGATAATACATACCAATGCAATCGCTTGCGCACGCTGCGCAACCACGGGACCCGATGGACAATATTCTGTATAGAATATTGTGTCAGAGTTGACTGAGGCCCCAGTGAGATGCAGCTAATATATATACAGTCAGTGTTTCATTGTGAACAATAGAGATGACGTAGATTGTTTCTATAGGTCCAGACGTTGGGTGGGTCCAGGCCAGACAGGTAATAGGTTGATTCAATCTAAGGAATCCAAAGGTGGGGGTCTTCTCTCCAGGGGGTCTGCTCCTTTTCATAGCCAGTATCATACAAAGGTTTACTCTCTAATATCAATAACTAAAGTATGCAATGTGCGATCTCTTCGCCGACTGCACCGGACAGCTGCTGATTTTTAGGGCTTCAATATGATATCAGGCATGACACCTTTCCTATTACCTAAACCTTTAATAACACTACAATGTACATATAATCACTATATATATATATATATATATATATATATATATATATATATATATATATAGACTAATAATAAACCGAATACTATCTGCTCCTGAATTACAGTGTAACAGAACCAATATGAAATTATATAAATAACTAACTGTTGTAAAGTGAGTGTGTGCGTGCGTATTTTACCGTGCGATCGCATCACGCCACGTAACACGTGGCGTACGCTTCGCAATACGCACGGCAAACCAATATTAAACCAATATACTTTCGTTCATCCAATTATACGACTTTGACAACTGTCTATAATATATATTGGTGGAACAGATGCATTGAGATCTTGTCACACACCTTGGCAGGTGACCAGGGCAAGTATACGTGATGGATGATAGTGATGACTTAGGCTGGGGACACACTACAGTGTCTTTAGCAGATTATCCGGTCAATCAAATTAAAAAACAATCCGTTTTCACATTCGTGTGTACGCTGCAACGATAAATGATTACCGCTTCAAAGCCCATCGTATTTTTTCATTTGACTTTTAAACTGGGCTAAAAACAGGGTGGCGCCACCATTATGCAGCTTTAGGTAGCTGCCTAGAGCGACAGCTCTGTGGGGGTGCCACAATCACCGGCTGCAAACACTAATAATGTCTCATAATGAGACATTATTAGTTAACTTAATAAGAGCGGTGCAAACTCCCGCCCGTCCACTATTTAGCCAAATCTGCAGACTGTTACGTCTGTATTGTGGTGCTGCTACAGTGCAGCACCGCATATTAGTGTGTGCCTGCTGGTTCCAGACTCAGCTCCTGACAGCATTGTGACGTTACAGCGCTGTCAGTGGGAAAAGCCGCGAGGCAACAAAGAAGCAGAGAAATAACAAAAGAAGAATAGAAGGCAAGTATAAACTACAGAAAAATGAAGGGGGCAGAAATAGAGGGCTACAGAAGAACTAGGTGGTGGGCATAAAGAAGGCTGCAGATAAACGAGGGGGGGAGCAGAGAGAAGGCTACAGAAAAACAAGGGGGGACAGAAATAAGGCTACAGAAAAACGAGGGGGGTGTGGTAGAAATAAGGCTACAGGAAAACAAGGGGGGGGCAGAAAGAACCCTACAGAAAAATGAGGGGGGGGGGGTGGCAGAAAGAAGGCTATAGAAAAATCAGGGGAGGGCAGAAAGAAGGCTACAGAAAAATCAGGGGGGGGGGGCAGAAAGAAGGCTATAGAAAAATCAGGGCAGGGCAGAAAGAAGGCTACAGAAAAATCAGGGGGGCAGAAAGAAGGCTACAGAGAAACGGGGGGGTGTAGTAGAAATAAGGCTACAGGAAAACAAGGGGGGGGGGCAAAAAGAACCCTATAGAAAAATGAGCTTGTGGGGGGGCAGAAAGAAGTCTATAGAACAATCAGGGGAGGGCAGAAAGAAGGCTACAGAAAAATCAGGGGGGCAGGAAGAAGGCTACAGAAAAATCAGGAGGGCAGAAAGAGAGGGCTACAGAAAAATGGGGGGCGTGAAATAGAAGGCTACAGAAAAACGAGGGGGAACAGAAATAAGGTTACAGAATAATAAGTGGGGGAGAAGGCTACAGAAAAATGAGGGGGTAGGTGGGAGAGGAGGCTACAAAAAACAAGGGGGAGAGAAGGCTGCATTTGAAAGATGTGGTGGGTTAAAATAGGAGAGTGAGGGTTACGCTGAGACATCGCCATTACAGCCTATGGGGCCCTATGTATTAGGCCATAAACCATTCGAAAATGGCCTTTTATACATTGTTTAGGCATTTTGAAGTAACCTGGCTACCTTACAAAAGCCTAACATAGGAGGTATCATAGATATCTCCAGTATTAGGCTAAGTTTCTATATAAACCGCGATACCCATAATTTTCAATGGGGACTGCGGTCTGGGGCAGCTGTACAGGAGTAGGAGGAGCAGCAGATGTCAGCGGGGAAGGAGAAGCAGAAGATATCACAGAGGCAGGAGAGGCAGCAGATATCACAGGAGTAGGAGGCCTGTCACAAATGCCCAGCCTGTCCCAGATACAGCAATCTGAACAGCTGGCCATGACTGGCATCACCATAGCAATGAATATACCTTTTCTGCCACCATGAACGATTTATTATGGTGTCCTTACGTTCACCAAAACCACTTATTAATGTTACACACTTAAATCACATACACATGTAGCATGAGCCTCCCTGATCTTCGTAACTTCACAAAGAATCACGGAGAACACAGTAGATTATATTTATTCAATCTGAAAAATGTTTCCAAGGCTTATTTACAAAAATTAATAAGACATACAATATGTTGCACAAACGAGTTTCAGAAAATAGAATAGAAAATAAAAATCAGAGTCCCTACTTACAAGTTCAGGAATTGGCATGTGAGGAGTACACAATGAGAAGAATAGCACATTTCAGTCATGATAGATCTCCTCAAAGAAATGAACACTGTACTACTGATACAAGGATTATTTAAACCATATTTAATCTGAAAAATGTTTCCAAGGCTTAGTTACAAAAAAAGTTTATAACAGGACATACATTAAATTGCACAAATAAGTTTCAGAAAATAAAATAGGAAATAAAACCAGAGCCACTACTTACTAGGTAAGACTTGGCATGTGTGTGTGAGGGAACACATTTGAGAAACATGAGACAATTCAGTCTTCATAGCCCCCTCATGAAAATGCACACTGTGTTGTCTAAAGCAGAAGGTTTTAAACATTTTTTCGCATAGCTCTCACCCCTCACCTTTGGAGTTTAGTTGTCAATAAGGACAGATTGATCTCCCAAATGTCACAGGGCTTTTGAAGTGAGCTAGGGATGTCCTAAGATCGGGAATGTTCACAGGACCTGAGTTCTCACCTGAGTTCTCACCTTTACTGGTCAGGTCCACATCCTCTGCATACCAAAAAAACTCCTCAGAGATGCTTATCTATCTCTTTCTGGCTAGTTTCAACAGATTATTGACACCTGCATAGGTTCAGACTCATGTCATCTAGCAAAGCACACGTTGAGATTACATTACAAGGTTACATACAATATACATTGCCATACATGAATTCAACAGAAAATGACAGTCATTAGATATACTACATAATCGCCACAGACCACTACCCCCAGACTCTTCCTGTGGCTGCTCTTCTTCTGCCCTGTCACAGGTGTCTTTGTCTGTGGGCTCCTGTTCCACCTAATTAGGCTCCTCAGAAGCTAACATAATGGAAAAAAAAAATGACATCATAACATGTATGTTTTTGTCCATAACACCATGTGTGTATATGTGGGGTCATGTAGAGAAACTATTACACATGTGGTTAGCACTTCTGCCTCACAGTACTGTAGTCATGAGTCTGATTCCTGGCCATGGCCTTATCTGTGCGGAGTTTGTATGTTCTCCCTGTGTTTGCTTGGCTTTCCTCCGGATGCTCCGGTTTCCTCTCACGATCCAAAAACATACTAGTAGGTTAATTGGCTGCTGTCAAATTGACCTTAGTCTCTGTCTGTCTGTTTGTGTATGTGTATGTATGTTAGGGAATTTAGACTGTAATCTCCAATGGGGCAGGGACTGATGTGAGTGAGTTCTCTGTACAGCACTGCGGAATTAGTGGCGCTATATAAATAAATGATTCTAAAAAGCAAAAGTGCCTGCAGAAAACGGTACAGGAACTATATAAGCCTGCAGGAAACGGCACAGGAACTATATAAATCACAAACTTTTAGTGACATATGAAAACAGCTCTTAAAGTGGACCAGTTGTCTCCACACAGTGGAGGCAGCCATTTTGTATGTGGAGCCAACAATCAAGAAAATGCAGCCTATGAATTCAGGGGAAACCAGTGACATCGTTACACTGAGGTAGATTTATCAACCAATCAGATTCTAGCAGTCATTTTCTAGAATGTACTACATACATGATGACTAGAATCTGATTGGTTGCTCTGGGCAACACCTCCACTACTTTTTATAAGGTTTAGTAACTCTACCCCTGGGTGTCAGCGACCTCCAGCAAATCAGGATCTATTTATCTTTCAAGACACAAGATTGTGACAGGTATTTCAGTATATTAACATTTCAATTTTAAGGTGCCGTTGTTTTTTTAACTGGATTTTTCCTGTTTTCTCCTACTTTAGTGTTCTGTTACATAATCTTAAAGTTTTTGCTTAGATTTACATAGCTCAGAATTGGAAATGGAAGTAGTTTTACATTAATGTGATGGTTTGGGAATTTGCCTCTTAATTATGCTTATTGATATACATGACGGGTTCTCGATAATACATATTCGGCAAATGATTAAGGATGTTCAGGCTTCTACTGATATGTCAACTGAATATTAACAGTGCCTGGTGGAGGGGAAAATCTGCCAAGATTTCTAGGAAAGCGCGGAAATTCTTAATTTATGGCATATCTTTTTATTTTGTTATTGTAGAAAACTGCATGGTTGACTTTTTAGAATGATGAATATTAAATCCAGCACTGTGAAATGCTGTTGAGCAGGTACAATAATTGGAATTGAGTTTTAAAGGGCCACTGAACTTAAAACACAAAATGATCCAGTACGTAAAAATATGTTGGCAGGGACGAGCACAGATGTCAGTGGGCCCCAAAGCAAGTAATTGTAAAGGGGCCCCTTTCTCTGACACTTCATTGTCCGAAGTGTTTGCCCGACTGTCTGATGTTGATGCTGCCTGGCCTTTGGAAGGGCAATGGGTGCGCACAGCTCTCTTCGAACCGCGCATGCCGCTCTGACGCATTATGAGGACTGTGGAGTGTGACATATATGTATGAGACATCATTTTATAGGGCATTATACCTAGCATTGACAGGGCCAGATTAACCCTAGGGCTAACTGGGCTATAGCCCAGGGGCCTCGGGCATCCAGGGGGCCCTTCAAAGTCCTCAGCAGCATTATTGATCGGTCCGGGGGCAAGGGCGCCCCCATCCCGAATAATGCTGCTGAGCACTGTCAGTGCAGTCCTCCATCCCCGGCGCCGCTCAGTAATCTGCTTACTGAGGAGATCTCGCGAGAGTTCACTAACTCTCGCGAGATCTCCTCAGTAAGGAGCTTACAGCGTGCCGCGGAAGGAGGACTGCACTGCCAGGAAAGTGCTTGGGGGGGGCCTCACGGGGGGCGGCGGGGCAGCACACATTGGGGGCCTCATGGGGGAATGGAGGCCCCCTTAGCCCAGGGGCCCCTATTCCCTTAATCCGGCCCTGAGCATTGACCATCATTCTCCTACACAGCAAATTACCAACATTCTCTTATTCAGTAAATACATCATCACCAGATATATTGCACAGAGTTTTCCATTGGTGGACATATATTGAGGAGAAATATTCGTCTTTGCTACTCCCATATTGGAGAGAAATACCCAAAACTGCCAGGCACCTTTTGCACAGATACCTCCTTTTGCCAGTCGTGTGTTGCACAGATTACCCCCAAACTGCACAGAGCCTCCCCCCCATAGAAGCAACTCTATGTATTCTCAGTGTTTCCGTATAATGCCCTCTAACCATGGAAATGCTGTAACATTCTATGTTTTATTAAATGTATTTAGAGAAAATTAATAGGCTTTAATGCTTTTTATAAATAAAAAAAAAAGAAGAAAAGTGAAACAGTTTTAAGCTGCTGATAAATATTTAAAAGAAAGTATTGATTAGGATCGTTTTTATAATACTGAGCTAGAATTTACGAAATCCCATCTGCTAATGAGTAGACACATTATCCTGATGAAAGATAGCACCCCAGAGGGTACATACTCTGTGAACTCAGTCACATTACTCTCGCTGGAATTTTTATTGCCCGGCAAACAATATATTATAGAACTACACAGTGCATACAAGGACACACAGAGAATTTGCATAACTGCATTAATATGCAAGTGTCCCTTTCTTGGATATTTATATAAGAACGTAGTGGAATAAATATATTTGAATAAGGATGAAGCATACTGTTATATTTTCCTTTAATCCACACATATACTGGTCACCGTCCTCATCCCTCTTGGATCTCAGGGGTACATGAACTGAGATAGCATCCACACCAGGGTCTTTGGGGGCCCCATGGTCACCACAATATACTATGACAGGTAAATTTTGCTTTACTAGAACTGAGGCATGGATTAAGCCTGAAGGAATTTAAAAACTGTTAGTGTCATAGGGGGCAGGTTAAGGGGAACAGGCTACAGAATATCAGGGAGAAGTCATCCAGTCCACTTGGATCCAGGAAAGTGACCTCCCCCAATTCCCTGCTGCTGTATCCGGAGTTTGTTGGCTGGTTCTGGAGTTCACCTTCCTGTTGGTGTGTCCTGCGATAGGGGAGGTGCTCCCCATGTGTTTGCCCGGGTTCTGGTGCAGACCCGAGGCTTTGTGAGCTACATGGTGCACAAACTCAGGTATCTGGGGCGTGTGCTGGTGCAGACCCGTTGGTATAAGGAGCCACGTGGTGCGCGGACTCTGTGCAGGGACAATGGTCCTGTGGCTGGTGCAACCTTTGGTTTTGCAGGAGAACACTGTACAGTCAGTGGGCAAGGTTGGTGGAGCACATATTCATAGCAGTAAGGCTTTTGGAACCCATTTCCTTTGAAGAGTCGGTTTAGGTTCGCTGCAAGTCAGCCCTGGGGGCTGACTTGTGGTGCATTGTGATTAACCCAGAAGGGTTCTGGTTCTGGAATGCCTGGGATTACTTTACCCATTTAAGGATAAATGACAAGGGTGCGCTCAGCCAAAAAGGGGGTATAAGTAATGATGTCCAGAGGGTGGGTGACCCATGATGGAACATCCGGAATGGTATTGGGATCTTGCCGATCTGCATACAGTGTTCTCCCTCCACAATATTAGTATGTGGTTAGTTAAATAAACAGTTTAATTTGCCAACAAGTCAAACATTTTAGTCTTTCTACAGAAGCACCAGTATGGCCTATTTATAAGTTTTAGAAGATCTTCAACATTGGGAGCAATGAGGACCCTGGATTAGATTTAGCAGTGTGGAATAGGTACCTTTAGATAGGCAACTGATGGATACTGTGTGATACCTTATTACAGTGGTTCCCAAACTTTTGCAGTTCGCGGCACCCTTAGAGTCTCCAAATTTTTTCAAGGCACCTCTCCAAAATAATTACTGAGCAGTCCTGTTTTAGAAGTAGTTGGGTCAAAAAATTGTAATAAGTATTTAGGTCACGACAGAAATACTTATTTAGTTGTATGCAAAAATGCCCCTCTGCATCCAGACACTCTGCCCCCTCTGCATCCAGGCACACTGCCCCCTCTGCATCCAGACACACTGCCCCCTCTGCATCCAGGCACACTGCCCCCTCTGCATCAATGCACACTGCCCTCTCTCACGTTGCCCCTCTGCACTCTCCTCTGCCCTCTGTCACGCTGTCCCCTCCCCTGCCCTCTGTCACCCTCCTCTGCCCTCTCTCATGCTGTCACCCTCCTCTGCCCTCTCTCACGCTGTCACCCTCCTCTGCCCTCTCTCACGCTGTCACTCTCCTCTGCCCTCTCTCACGCTGTCACCCTCCTCTGCCCTCTCTCACGCTGTCACCCTCCTCTGCCCTCTCTCACGCTGTCACCCTCCTCTACCCTCTCTCACGCTGTCACCCTCCTCTGCCATCTGCCCTCCTCCTCTGCCATCTGTCCCCCTCCTCTGCCCCCCTCCTCTGCTGCCCTCTGTCCCTCTCCTCTGCCATCTGTCCCCCTCCTCTGCCATCTGGCCCCCTCCTCTGCTGCCCTCTGTCCCCCTCCTCTGCCATCTGTCCCCCTCCTCTGCCCTATGTCCCCCTCCTCTGCCCTCTGTCCCCCTCCTCTGCCATCTGCCCTCCTCCTCTGCTCTCTGTCCCCCTCCTCTGCCATCTGCCCTCCTCCTCTGCTCTCTGTCCCCCTCCTTTTGCCATCTGCCCTCCTCCTCTGCTCTCTGTCCCCCATCTCTGCCATCTGTCCCCCTCCTCTGCCATCTGCCCTCCTCCTCTGCTCTCTGTCCCCCTCCCCTGCCCCGCGCCAGGCGCCAGCTATAGAAAAAAGAAAGCAAACAGAAACTTACCAATCCACGCCGCGCTAGGACCCTGCAGCCTCCTCTCTCGCGCAGCTGTCACTGACGTCGATATTCAGTGACAGCTGCAGGAGAGAGGAGGCTGCAGGGTCCTAGCGCCGCGCAGATTGGTAAGTTTCTGTTTGCTTTCTTTTTTCTAGGGCTGGCCTGCGGCACCCCAGTGACAGCGCCGCGGCTCCCCTGGGAGCCGCGGCGCACACTTTGGGAACCGCCGCCTTATTACCTAGTACTACGTGAGACTGTATTCTGACTACACTCTGCACCACATATGAACAGTTGTTTTTGAAAGAATCAGATTACTGACCTTGTAACATTGCTGTCACTTGTACAGAGGCTGCCTGTGGGCATGCTAAATCTACAGTCAAAATTATTTGAAGAAACTAATATTGTGCTATTAGAAACCAGTAAATATTCAGTGCATTCTTAGCTCAAGACTCACACCTTCCTCACACAGAACTGAGTATTTACTCATTTTATAATTCATAATATAAGAAATAACATCACAAATGACATGTATTCTATGAAGTATGTGGACCACTCCATGTGCAGCACAGAGCACCTTGGTTTTGCAGCACAAGCCCAAAGGGTCCATCCTGCCCGCATGGGTTCTGTGCGGCCTGAACGAACTTGTGGTGAAACCTCAATCAAATTAAATAGCACAGCAAAATAGGCCTTTGTGCTTTTGCTTCGCTGTCTTGAGGAAAAAAATTGCGCATGATTCATCTTCCGACGTAACCTAAACGCAACTTGCGTTTAGAAAACACGCACAGGACTTGAGCGTATTTTAGACCGTATTTAAATACAAGCGGATCTCAATATACATTTCCATTTGATTGTGTGTATAAGTACACTCTGCCTAAATGTTACTTGCCATATATAGACAGACAGAACAGACTGCAGTATATGCACATGCATATGTGCAATACAAGGTCCCATCAAAAAACATGCAAAAAATATATTTTATAAAACACATTAACAACTCTATAATCAAATAAAAAAATGTTGTTTTTTTTAAAAAAAAATATTTGTGTTTACATTAAATACATAAATCAGGATGTTCTGAGTATGTACTGTACATGTAATGCATTCTTTATAGTTTTTCTTACTTGCAAACACATATTGTGTGCTATCTAGTGGCACTTACAAGTGTAGTTTTTAATACAAAGACTATGCAGCAACAGCAATCACTATCAGTCAGCACTTACACCTGCCCAATAGCCGGTGCAAATGATATGGCTATAAAACACGTACTTAGGAGTAACCCAGAACTTGAATCAGCCGCATCTAAGTTGGCACGCCCTTGGCTTGCCTTTCCTCCGTTCCGCTCTTTTAGTCGTAGCCAGTTGGTAGGGTCATTTCCATGCGGACATGAATTCCATGCAACTGCGTTCATTGGCAAAACCCATTCCGGTGCAGGCGCAGAGCTTTTTCACACAAGACACGCCATGCAAATGGACTTACGTGTAATTTTCGCATCGCTCATTTTGCTGCATTTAAAATCTATCAATAGAAATGTGGATGGGGAATCATAAGGGGATAGTCAAATTCCGTGCCCATAGGTATGTGCAAAATTCCACACCCAAATGCAACCTGAGTTGTATTCTGCATAATTAAGAAAATTTCACTCTACTCCATGAATAAATCAATATACAGCCATACTAAGAGGACTCTTATAAACCCATGGGGGTAAATGTATCAAGCTGAGAGTTTTCTGGCTAGTTTGAAAAGTGGAGATGTTGCCTATAGCAACCAATCAGATTCTAGCTATCATTTTGTAGAATGTACTAAATAAATGATAGCTAGAATCTGATTGGTTTTTCAAACCCACCGGAAAACTCTCAGCTTGATAAATTTACCCCCATGCTGTTTTCTGAGACCATTTAGCAGTTGCTTGGGCTAGTATGACTATATTTACACACTTCTTATTTTTAATCCAAGTTAATTTGAGTCACAAAATAAAATTGTCCCACAAATGCTTACTGAATTACAGGTGACATTTGATTTTTATTGTATGACAATAGAAAAAAGTAGTTTTACAATATATTTTAAACATAGTAGCATTTCTGAGGTATTTATATATTGATAGATTAGTGAAAATAAATTTGTACTTAAAAAGTCTGGCAAATAGGTGATTATATATATTATATATAAGATTAATGAGTGTATATTGCATAAAATATTATTTGCCCAGGTGTCCTTCAGCCCAAAAGAGCAGGTCGGTTGCAATCACGGGGTCTTTTCACATGCTAGAAAATCTTTATTGTCAAAACAGGATAGTACATATAAGTGTTGTTATAGGACAGTTGTTAGGTGATAACAATAGTCTCTCTCTCTCTCTCTCTCTTTTTTATTTGTTGGTTAAAGTACAATATTCAAGGTTGTTTCTTTAAGGTTTCTGCTTGTATTCATTTTGTCATCGCAAACTAATAAAACATATCATTTTAATCTAATCAGTAAGTGTGCATTACTAAAGAATTTATAAACATGCAATCAACTTGCATAATTCTGAATGGAATTATAATTTTCTTTGTAAAATCTATGGGACATGTCGCCAACTGTGGGTGATGAGTCAATGTGCCCTAGCAGTTGGTGCTGGCTCAAATGAAGCACAGATTCTAAAAGACTATGTGATCCTTTCCAGATACCCCAGCGAAGAGGAGATGGTATGAATGATTATGCAGTGGTGCACCCACAGCATATGACCTCCAGGTTCACTAGACAGCTGCTCACATCAGGAATTGCAAATCAAGGGACAAGATAAAGTCGAGAATAGGCCTATGGTGTGCAGTACAGTAATGGTGTGCAGCAGGGCTGCCATCAGAAATTGTGGTGCCCAGTATATAAGAAACAGGTAGCCCTACCCCTGCTCTTTGATCATCCCCTCCCCCTTCGGGCCCATTGAACGCATAGGTGTAACGTGCAGTGACCTCCCCTCATGCCTATTACATACTTCACAGATAGAGAGCGAGAGGCTGATCCTCTGATATATTGACATATAATTGCTTGCTGAAAAAGGGACTACTGCAGTTTGAATATGAACATACCAACAAGCTCAAGAACAAGAAGAAGTACTTCCTTGATTTGAAAAAAATCCAATGGAGCAAAAAACCCATGCTGATGCATGTCAACGTCTACTTCCTAATGGTGACAATCCATGATGACATTTAGATGTTCCTGTTGGCATTTGCATGCACAGCTGAAAGAGAAGGTTGGCTTGAAGCTGAGTGGGCTAGCTAACTGGCACCATTTCTGAGTGGAGAAAGACTATTTTGACCTAGGACAAGGTTAAATTAATGACTAGATCAAGCATAAGAGCAAGATCCTCATCCACTGTACAGTGACCGTGTTCCTTGTTATATTCATTAGATAGACTGCCAGGTCTCACTTGTTTGACCTCATACATCTGACTCAGAAGTGCTTAATGCCAGAAGTTAATTCACCCAGCCACAATATAGAACTACCGATAAGGGACCATTTCTATGCGCCATGCCCTCTACCTTCTACCACTAGCCCTGTTAGCATGATCCTCATAGTGCCAGGATCCTGACCCATAACTCCGAGGTTGGACATAACAGCCCTGGAAAAAGGGACTAACTGGAGATCAACTAATGTAATAAAGTGTTTTAGGTATAATGATGTTGAACATATTTTCAAGGCCTGCTCCTTAAATGATGAACCCATGCAATGCAATGTTGGGAGAAATGTTGATTCTTATTTAGGTAAATTAAAATTTGCATATTCTGCTACAACATGTGGCTGTTTGGGTAGTTTTCAATTATGTATGATAAGAGTAAGTGGTAAGGAGGCTAAAGCCCTACTGGATTTAGGAAGCATGGTTACTTTAGTGACAGGATCTCGAATAGACAGTGAGAAGACACAAGGTGGAGATTGTTTATATAGTTGGTGACAATTGGGAATATCTCACCATTATGGTTACGTTTGAGTCTCCATGCGGAACCATGAATTATCAAGTGGGCATAGTACCCATGTTGGCCCATGATGTAATTCTGTGCAGGGATTTCTCTCAATAAAGATAAACATGTATTTCCTTACTCTGATGTAGAATTAGGGTAACATAAATGCCAAACACAGAAAGAGAGACCATTTTATTTCTCACCACAGAATCAGTAAAAGATGACTCAAGTCAAATTGAGCAGTAAACCGATAGCAGGGCAATCAGGACATGGACCGACTTGATTTAAAAGCTAAAGTTGGCCTTAAAAGTAGTCAAAAGGAAGCCCCATATTATCTAAGGCCTTCTAATATATTCAGGTTTCTAATGGGTTGGCCACTTAATCTGAAAGGGAACCCAACAATCTTTATTTTGAGATAATTAGCTACCTAATGTACAGAATATCGAAGAAAATTGGGGACTCAATGATTACTTATTGTAAGTGCATTTCAGAACACCTTGTTAAACTTGTCCTAAAGCCACATACTGGGGAACACAACACATGGAAGTGAATTTATTGGCCTGAGGCTGTAGCTGTCATTACATGCCCTGTGTGCCTACAATCACACCTTTCTCTAAAATAAGAGTACACTAAAACCCATACTAAGAAGAGTATAGCTATAGACTTAGTCATACCACTTGTAAATTCCATTAGAGTGCACCAGTATATATTGTTATGAGCGTTTTATCGCTATCCAATAACGATTGTCGAATCTCGATTTGTGTTTTCAACGCACAAAGATTTATTCTCAAAAAGTAGCAATATATATCTGAGCGAAATAATAGTAAGTACAGCCGTTACTTATCGCAGGCGCTCTGGATCCAGTGAACAGTCATTCAGTCCTGAAGTCTGTGGTCTAGGTGACTGAACACTAGATGAAGAGTTGCTGCTTATATGCAAACAGAGATACAGTAAAACAATGCAAAGTTGTGGCTTGCTTCTATTGGTCCAGGCATCAGGAGGGTCCAGGGGGTTGCAGATCATAGGCTAGTTTAAGCTCAGGAATCCAAAGGAGGGGGTCATCTCTCCAGGGGATGAGCTCTGATCTTCCCGCCAAGATTACTAATCCTAATAGTCCATAATTCCTTAACATTAATAACGTGCGTATGCGCTCTGCGATCCATTCGCAGAGTGAACCGGACAGTCGCAAGTGTGAAGCGGATTAGTTTGATACCACACATGACATGATTCCTTCATCGTGTACCATATGCTTTACTGATATGCATATAACTCATAATATTACACATAAATACTACTATATTTTGACATAAATGACTATGTGTTGCAACTACCATTAATGTGTACTATTTTACAAGTGTGCGTGTTTGTGCGAATGTATGTAAAAGACTAAATACTGTTGTTGCCACGTGTTGCAGATGCGTACGCCCTTCCACGCCGTAGCGTACCGTACGCATCTTTTCAAACAAAGACAACCAAGTTTGCTCGATTTTAATTGAAATTACTTTATCCAATTTGCTGACTTCGACAGCTCCACCCTTTGATAGTATAATAAACTATCACCTAATCACAGTTTCAAGTTCAGGGTTATACAACACTTCTTCACATACCATGATCTCCGTGTCTTGCACCACCCTTTCAGTCTCGTTCTCAGTGTTTCTCCTAGAAGACTGTTTTCCACACTTCAACACAGTAGGAACACATTTGACACCTAAACCAATTGCTAAGATGACACCCAGTATAAGGAGAAGGAGCATACCTACACTAGCAACCATTTCCTGTACCCACTCCCCCAGACCAGAGAACCATTTCACAGGGTTCAACCATGAGAACCAACCTGCCACCTTTTCCCCGACCTCATATAACGAAGAATTATGGTTCCTTCGAAATTTCCATTTCAGTTGCAGAATTTCATCCATCTTCCGGTCTATAACCTCCTTAGGGTCATCCGTATTATTGGTGATGCACGTGCAACATTTTACACCAAACTGGGTGGCCAGTGTCACACAGTACCCACCAGTAATAGAGGTGAGATAATTTAGTACCAGTCTATGTTGCACCAACTCCTTCTTGTACACTTGTAGCTCCCTTCCAGTATACCTGAAAGTGTCATCATACATCTCGGTGATATTGTCTATTAATTTAGCTAGGTCTTGGATATATTTTATAAGTTTAATGTTCCCCGAGCGGTCCTGGTGAGATCTAGAGCAACCATAACTTGAAACCCAGCAGTTTCACTAATCAATTTTGTAGCTATGGGCTCCTCACCAGGAATCATATTTCTCTTGCCACTGTGTTCATTCTGTGTGTGTATGTATGGTGGTGATGTAGTCTTGTGAATACCAACCATTTCTTCATGAGTAATAGTCATGATTTCAGGAACCAGTTTATCTAAGAAACACAAGCCCTTGGAACTCGGAGTCACCCAGGAATAAGCTTTCCTCCCACAAACAAAGTACACATCATCAGGGAGAACATAAGAAACAGTATGTCCATTAATTAAATCACACAGAGTTTCAATAAAACTACCCATGCCTAGTGTCTCCATTTGCTCAAGACATGTGTCAGCATGGATGACATTCTTACGTTTATCTATAGAGACTTTTCCAATGGCTACTTTCTTATGTTTGGTTACACGCCCTAATTTGTGAATTCCATCAACATTCCAGCTTATTGGTGGCCTCAGTCTCCCTCCAAAATGAGCGTGGCGAGCCATTGTCTGATCAGCTTCCCAATTCTCCAGGCGCTTTGCATGAGAGATATTTAGACACAGCAAAGATCTGTCTATCGAGTATTGTCGAAGCGCTAGCCTAGGGGACCTAGTGTTATTGTACCTCCCGTCTATGGGCCTCCCACCCCTCAATTCGAGTACTTCGGAGATGTTTAATGGGAATGGCACTAGTCCTATGTTATGCTGCCCCTGCGGCACGTGAGAGCACACCCAGCACTCAGTTTGGGTTAGCACCTTACCCACCAGGGAGTGATAATCCTCCAAAGGATGCCACATTCAGATTACCGGTGGACTGACATCGCTGGATGCATCTCTCTTCAACTAGGGAGTCACAGAACTTGCAGATACAATACTCATCAGACAATAGCCCCTCACACTGTCTCCGAGTTCCCGAGCTAGCAGACCTTTTCATAACCCCTGGACCAAGCTTAATAATGGACTGCTCTGGGTATTCTAATAAGTTTTCCTCGATTTCCATTTCCTCCGTATCACTATCAGAACCTTCCTATGTCCTCCATCCTCCTTTAAAAAAATAGAATGTCCTAGAAAAAGTAAAAACAAGGAAAATCCTGGAACAAAAGAAAAACAAAAACCGCCACTCCATCGCTGGAAAGATAGTTCTGAGGCAACGTCTCTGGTTCAGGTGTCTCAACTGCAGGCTTTAGGTCTCCCGGAACAGGCTCACAAGTGACAGCTCTATGTCGTCGGTCTGAGTCTTGTCTTGCACTTTCTCCGGATTATGGACTCTCCTGCAGTGGGTGGAATGGTCCCAAGTGTCTCTCTCTGCAACCTTCAGTGATGTAGTACTGGTCAGCAGCACTTGGTACGGGCCTTCCCAACGGTCTGTTAAACAACCTGAACGTAAGAAATTGCGGATCATAACATAGTCTCTGTCTTCTTTGCAGTGAACACAGCAGTATTAGTGGCTGCCGGATATGCTTCTACCCAACCGGAAAACACATCAATACACACTAACACATACTTTAGATTCCTGCACGGTTCTAATTGGATATAGTCAATTTGTATTACCTGAAAAGGTCCGTCTGTAGGAGGGATGTGGGATGGCTCAGTTGGAATAGTTTTCCCAACATTTTTCCTCAAACAAGTAAGACATGACATTGCTTTCTTACCAGCTTGAGAGGAAAATCCGGGAGCACACCAGTATGCTCTCACCAGTTTGCACATACCTTCTTTACCCAGGTGAGTCAGACCGTGTGCTGCTTCAGCCAGGCTTGGATAGTACATTCGGGTAGCTACAGGATTACCTTGTCCATCCCTCCAGAGTCCTGAGGACTCTTGACCACATCCCTTCGCCTTCCAGACCGCCTTTTCCTGCAGGGAACACAAATCTTGCATTTCAATTAATTTCTGCATGTCTAATGTCTGAAAAACCATCATAGTCTCGGTCGATAAAGTCATAGGTTGCCCTGCTGCCCATTTAGCAGCTTCGTCTGCCCTGTTGTTGCCCAATGACACTGGGTCTTCTTCAAAGGTATGGGCTTTGCACTTTATGATGGCTACTGTTCTGGGTAACTGTATCGCTGTCAGAAGTCCTTTTATGTGTTGTGAGTGTTCCACTGTCGTACCTGCTGCTGTCGTAAAGTTTCTAAGACGCCAAAGGGCCCCAAAATCGTGCACTACCCCAAAGGCGTACCTAGAGTTAGTATATATATTGGCTGATTTACCCTCTGCCAACTCACACGCTCTCCTTAATGCTACTAGTTCCGCCACTTGGGCTGAGTGAGGTGGGCCAAGGGGTTCAGCTTCTACCAGATCCTGATCATCTACCACAGCGTAACCAGTACATAGCTCTCCCGTCTCTGTCTGTCTATGACAACTCCCGTCTGAATAAAACGTAAAATCTACATTTTCTAAGGGGTGTCACGTATGTCGGGCCTTGCAGTAAAGGTCTGGTTCAGGTGTTCCATACAATCATGCAAGTCGGTACTCTTGCCTAACTCATCATCAACCAGGTTCTCCTCACCTCCCACCATTTGTGTCTCTAGAGACACATATGGAAGGTATATAGCTGGATTTAAGGTGCTACATCGTTTGATGGTGATGTTTGAGGGTGCCATCAGGGCTAGTTCCCACTTTGTGAATCTAGCTGAAGAAACATGTCTGGTTTGGGCTGAATTTAACAGAGCTGATACAGCATGGGGTGTATAGACAGTTGAATTATGTCCTAATACTACGTCTTCGCTTTTACTTACCAGAAGAGCAGTTGCTGCTACACTTCTGAGACATTTTGGGAGTGATTTTGCCACAGTGTCCAATTGTGCACTGTAGTATGCTACCGGTCTGCTAGCGTCACCATGTTTCTGTGTGAGGACACCTGCTGCACAACCATCAGATTCCGTACAGTGTAGCTCAAAAGGCTTTTCATAATCAGTTATGTGTTCTAGTCAGACTATCTTTAAGATTAAAGAACGCTTGCTCTGACTCTTCTGTGTGTACAACACGTTCTGGTTTTGAGGAAGAGACTAGCTCCTGCAATGGTAATGCCAGAATAGAAAAACCTGGGATCCAGGATCTACAGTATCCACACATCCCCAGGAAGGTAGGTACGAATCTGCTTCTGGCTCTGCGCAGAGTCATGTGTTGTATAGCCTCAATCCTGTCGGTTGTCAGGTGTCTTAGCCCCTTGGTGAGGCAGTGTCCTAAGTATTTGACCTTAGTCTGACATGGCTGTAATTTATGCTTTGCCACCTTGTGCCCTGTTTGTGAGAGATGGAGCAACAACAATTTAGTATCATGTAAACATGACATAAAAGAATCAGAGCACAGCAACAAATCGTCCACATATTGAATTAGAACAGACCCATTGTGGGGTTGAAAGGATTGCAAACAGTCATGTAAGGCTTGGGAGAAAATACTGGGGCTGTCAATGAACCCCTGGGGGAGTCTGGCCCATGTGTATTGCAATCCCCGGTAGGAGAATGCAAATAAGTATTGACAGTCAGGGTGAAGAGGGACTGAGAAGAAAGCAGAACATAGGTCAATGACAGTAAAATGACTAGCAGACGGTGGAATCTGCATGAGGATGACAGCTGGATTCGGCACTACGGGGAATTGGCTCTCAACAACTTTATTAATTCCCCTTAAGTCCTGGACTAATCTATAGACCCTCCCCCCACTCTTCTTCACAGGGAAAATGGGACTATTTGCTGTGCTTGATATACGAATTAAAATCCCCTGTTGTAACAGCCTTTCAATAACAGGATATACCCCTAGTTCCACCCCTGGTTTTAATGGGTACTGTGGGATTTTTGGAGCTATCCTACCACTTTTTAGATTTACCATGACAGGGGCTACGTTTGCCATCAGTCCAGTGTCCTGTCCATCTCTGGTCCATAGGGAACCTGGTATTTCCACCAACATCCCCTTTACTTGAGATGGACTTTGTTCTATAACAGTAGAGTGTAACATCAACCTTTGAAGGGTGTCCAATATATCCTGTACCTCATGCGCGACCTTCTCGGGTAGATCTAGGAACACATCATCTGAAGTACAGTATATGACACATCCCATTTTACATAACAAGTCTCTCCCTAGCAAGTTAGTAGGAGCCGCTGCAGCCAAGAGAAACGAATGTTTAGTATGCAGGGGCCCAATAGGAACTTCAGCAGGTTTAGTTAGAGGATAATGTAACACTCTTCCAGTTACCCCCATCGCTGGAATAGTTTTACTGGTCACCTGTAGATTAAAAGGAGAGGTTATAACAGCTCTGGCTGCCCCTGTATCTACAAGAAAAGTTTGTTTCCTACCAGCTATGTCAACTATCATTGTTGGTTCTTCTCTCAGACTCTCAGTTAACCTCACTGGCTGTAGACTACAGGTAGTCTACAGCCTGACTATTGCTTTCCCGCGCAGCATTTGCTGCTATAACATGTGCGGGCAGGTATGAGTCTTCTAGTCTATGTGAATCCCTCCTTGGAGGATATCTATGTGACCCTTCATTAGACTTATGTCTTCCCTTTGTACAATCTTTCCTCATATGTCCTTCCTGGTTGCAATTATAACATCTCAACATTCTGCGTTTCCTGTCATGTGGGTTATATGCTGGTGGTCGTGTATGCATTCCCTCTAATGCTTGTATACTCACCGTCATTAACTTGTCACTCTTTTCTTCCCTTTTACTAAAAATATTTTTGTCATGTTCCACAGCAATCTCTCTAAGAGAATCTACTGTGCTGCCCCTCCAACCAGGTGTAGAGGTTTGTATTCTTGTCTTTAGGTTTCCTTTAAACCATCCATCAGTACTGTTACTGCTACTTCCTTATGATGTGGGTTCTCCCTTATATCTGATACCCCCGTAAACTGTGTCATTGATGCAAGAGCTCTACCAAAATAGTCCGCTGCAGTTTCACTATCTTTTTGTTTTATGGTGAAAATCTTACTCCAGTTTACCACTACTGGAAAATAGATGGCTAAATGTTTGACAATTTGTTCTATATTTTCTTGATTTGTCTCATCCGTCAAAGTGTCATCTTCCTCCAACATACAATCTTTAATACATTTTTGTATGTCAGTATTGGGAGGAAGACATGATCTCAACACTACACGCCAATCCTTATTGGTTGGTTCGTGTGCATTTCTTTAACAAATTTCTGACACGTAGCCAACTTTTTTCTAGGGTCTGGGAATTCAGTCATAATAGAACGTAATTCTGATCTAGTCCAGGGACAATGCATTGTAACATTCTTTAAAGAAACTACACCATCCTTGTTCGCCTTCCCATTGGGAACTGATGTTGTGCGGACTGGATACGCACCCACTGGTTCACTGTCTTCAGAAGACACTACAGGATTTGCTGTTTCAGTATTTTGAATGCTATCACTCCTAGTGGTCACACTACTCTCACCTATCTCAGCCATTGCTCCTTTCCCATACTTACGCTGAACCTCTAGCATATTAACAGCATGAGCAATGGCTGAAATTACAGTGGGTTCATCTTCATCTTCTGATACACTTGTTTTAAACTGACTTAAAACAGGGTATAACTTAGCAATTTCTCTTTTTTCAGTTTTAATAACGGCTGTACTTACCCCTCCTGCCACAGAAGGTGGCGGGGGCGCGCTTGCACTGAGTTCGCCACACTTCTCAACGGCTACTTCCGCCGCATGCGCGCTTTTCGCCACGCCTACTTCCGCTGTGTATTCGCTGCTCTGCCACGTGTTACCTTCCATTTGCCACAATTTGAAACAATCATTATTTTTATTCCTCACTTTCGTTGACTTAATCAACCATACTTTATCTTTTACAGTATTTAGTACCTCTGCATTAAAATTCCCTATTGTTGGGAAAGGCCTATCACAATCTTTGGTCATCTTGACCCACGTGTCGCAATACGCAGTTGCGTATGCACCATATTTCTTACACATGAGAAATCTCGCTGAACCAATAGGCCCTTCCTTAGGCAGTACCTTGGCCTTCTCTAGCGTTTGCTTAGCACCCATGTTGAACACTAGGGTCCCAGAAATATCACAATATCCTGCCACAAAATAGGGTTCCAGCAATAACACAATATCCTGCCACTACTTTCAACACTACCGCTAGAGATATTTTACCAGCCCGTGGACGTATTTGCTACAAGCCGCGTCCACTCACTTCCTCTCATTTTAAACGAGGACCCCTAATACAGAAATATCAATGTGGACTAAAGGGTTATCAGCTCCTCGATCACCCCTGACTCTCCAACAAAATCTGTTGAGTTTATTACAACTGGCAGCATCCGGTAAAGTCAATTACCAGCCTTACCAACGTAATTCCTCCTCGTTACTCACAAGTCACAATAACGGCTTTCCTTGCCACGCGGTGCAATCGCAACGCTTAAAGCTAATCCGTAAGCGATGCGATAACCCTTGGGTACACGTCGCGAAAACTTAGTCAGTTTCCGCCCCCGGTATACCTGCCTCTTATACCGTACACCAGTTGGGCACCTGCCTCGTCAGACAGCAACTGACACTCTATTCAACAATAGATCAAACCTCAGTGTATTTAAAGCCACCAAATCACACGACATACACCTTTTCTGCACAGAAAATCAAAGTTCCCAACAATAGTAATAATGTCCCAGAGGTTTTAACAAGTAATTATACTATGCATGTATAACAACTATCAAAACGATTGTTTAACCACGTGGCAAATCTAACAAAAGTTTGCGTACGCAAAGCAGGAAGTACACATACGCTAAGCAATGTAATACAGTTAAAACGCACAATGACAGTAAAAAGAAACAGTTTTCTCTTTTGTCCCTAGGTTCAGTTAGCGTACCTTAGATAATGCAAAACGGACATTCGGTTTCACAACACAGAGTAAAATTCAGGTTTTGAACACATTGCGTTCTTACCCGTATATGACGCGTCTCCACCCTTTGTTGCGGAACCGAAATCCGTTAGTCTTGCGTATCGTCCGGCAACGAAACCTACAAACTCACGAGCCCCCAAATTGTTATGAGCATTTTGTCGCTATCCAATAACGATTGTCGAATCTCGATTTGTGTTTTCAACGCACAAAGATTTATTCTCAAAAAGTAGCAATATATATCTGAGCGAAATAATAGTAAGTACAGCCGTTACTTATCGCAGGGGCTCTGGATCCAGTGAACAGTCATTCAGTCCTGAAGTCTGTGGTCTAGGTGACTGAACACTAGATGAAGAGTTGCTGCTTATATGCAAACATAGATACAGTAAAACAATGCAAAGGTGTGGCCTGCTTCTATTGGTCCAGGCATCAGGAGGGTCCAGGGGGTTGCAGATCATAGGCTAGTTAAAGCTCAGGAATCCAAAGGAGGGGGTCATCTCTCCAGGGGATGAGCTCTGATCTTCCCGCCAAGATTACTAATCCTAATAGTCCATAATTCCTTAACATTAATAACTTGCGTATGCGCTCTGCGATCCCTTCGCAGAGTGAACCGGACAGTCGCAAATGTGAAGGGGATTAGTTTGATACCACACATGACATGATTCCTTCAACGTGTACCATATGCTTTACTGATATGCATATAACTCATAATATTACACATAAATACTACTATATTTCGACATAAATGACTATGTGTTGCAACTACCATTAATGTGTACTATTTTACAAGTGTGCTTGTTTGTGCGAATGTATGTAAAAGACGAAATACTGTTGTTGCCACGTGTTGCAGATGCGTACGCCCTTCCACGCCGTAGCGTACCGTATGCATCTTTTCAAACAAAGACAACCAAGTTTGCTCGATTTTAATTGAAATGACTTTATCCAATTTGCTGACTTCGACAATATTTGTATCACCGGACAATGCAATCTGTTAACCTGGAGCAATACCTCATGACATACTTCTGCACTGGTAATTCCAAAAGAACTTATGGTTATGTTTAGTAAAGATAACGTAATTGATCAGGAAACCCAAATTAGGTCATAAATCACAAAAGATTTGTGCCAATTATTGCAAATTAAACATCTCAAATCCTCTATTTAAAACCCTCTGGCAGATGGTTGATAATTCTATTAAGATACATGCAATGCCAACAAATTAACTTGTTTCCCTGTCTGATATTTTCTATCAGGGGTGTGCATTATGTTTCCACAGGCCTAGGAAAACAGCTACAATAGAAATTTTGGAATATATATTTACTGTTTGGGCAGTATCCTTGTTTTGATACTTACTGTAGAAAATAAGTTTCTTGCCATGTTGCATATTATATAAATCTGATGAAGCCTTGAAAAGATGGGTTGGAGTTGGAGGTGAATATTTCTGTGCACATGAAACATGAAGTCGGAGATTGTGCGAGGAGAAACAAGGCAAATTTTCCCCTTTTCCACGGGAGAACAAGAATACTTAAACTGTACATCATCATGAAACCAAAGAGAAACATTAATATTAAGCTTTACAGACTCCCTGAAGCCTCTTCATCTGAGCGTAACTGAGGAGTCTTATATTGGAAAAGTAATTATTTTATGGTACCAAAACATGATGCACTTTACAAGTTTGTAATGATTATAGTAAATTAAAAGACATATCTAAATTTGATGCCTATTTGATGTATATGGTTGATGAGCTCATAGAACAATCATGAAAAGCATGGTAACTTACTCTGAAAGTGAGAACTTGCCAGTAAAGTAGCATGCAGTGATAATTTATCACCCATGGTACAGATAGTTAGTCTCATCTTCTATGGCTTCAAGTTGTACTTACAAATATACTATTGGTCTTAACAAGCCAAATATCTAGTATAGATGGTGACCCATCCACGGCACCCACACAATGTGGAAATTATTTATTTATCGTGTGGCTGGGTTGCCTCTCCTAAGAACCTAATATGTTGTTATAAACCTATATAAAATTATTTATTGATTACAAGGTTGTACCTCATAAATCTAAAATTCAAAATGTATACACATTGTGGCCTAGTGGGGTCAGCTGCAGTGACACGGGAGAATTTGGTGGTATTAGGCTGCCACTCCTCCAGTTCCGAGTCTAAGAGCTGGAGAGCAGCAGCATGAAAGGTCCACCAGGAAGTTCTGAAAGGGCTCTGAAGAGTCTAGAAGAAGAATCACCATCTGGAAGTCTAAGGCGTGTGACTAGCAATAGGGGGATGTAAGGATTAGCAACACGGGGGTGGGGGGAAGATTCTTATTTTACATATTTGTGCTTTAAGTCGAACCAATCTATTAGGGCTACAATGGTCGGTGAGCTTCTTACTAAAAAAGAAAACTCTTTTAAAGTAGACTGGTAGAGGGTGAGAAGGTGTAATTGTACATTCCCCCCACTCCTTGATCACAGTAAATGTTCCCCTATCCCCAAAGTAAATGTCACCCTCTCCCCTCCCTACAATCACAGTTGATGTCCCCCTCTCCCCTCCCTGTAATCACAGTTGATGTCCCCCTCTCCCCTCCCCGCAATCACAGTTGATGTCCCCGTCTCCCCTCCCCGCATTCACAGTTGATGTCCCCGTCTCCCCTCCCTGCAATCACAGTTGATGTACGCCTCATCGCAATCACAGTTGATGTCCCACTCTCTCTCCCCCCTCCACAGTTAAGGTCCCCTCTCTCTCTCTCTCTCTCTCTCTCTCTCTCCCCCCCCACAGTTAATGTCCCCCTCTCTCTCTCTCTCTCCCCCCTCCACAGTTAAGGTCCCCCCTCTCTCTCTCCCCCCTCCACAGTTAAGGTCCACCCTCCTCTCTCTCTCTCTCTTCCTCCCTCCACAGTTAAGATCCCCCTCTTTCTCTCTATCCCCCTCCACAGTTAAGGTCCCCATCTCTCTCTCTCTCTCTCTCCCCCTCCACAGTTAAGGTCCCCCCTCTCTCCCCCCCTCTCCACAGTTAAGGTCCCCCTCTCTCTATCTCCCCCCCTCCAGAGTTAATGTCCCACTCCCCCCCACCCTCTCCAAAAAAATGATTACCTAATTAAGTTACCTTCTCCGCGATACTGCAGCTCCCGGTCACTGATACACTGGGAGTGCGGAGCACATTGATGATGTCACCGCTCCCAGCCTATCAGAGCCTGGGAGGCGGAGCTGCAGCATTGCGGAGAAGAAGGTCAGAAGAAGAAGTGACAGCAAGGTCGGTCAGACTGAGGGGCCCGAACAGTCCAGGGAGTCCGGACAGATGGAGAGGTCTGTCCGGGCCCCTAGTCTGTCCGGGCCCTCTAGTCTGTACGGGTCCCACACAGCAGTACTGACCATACCACCCTGATGGCGGCCCTGCAGCCAACTATACTTTTGCAAGACCAGGCCGCCATTTACCCATGTGCAGTGGATGACTGGCCCAAGTCTCATACCAGAAGCTGTCACTATCCTAATTTTTCCTGCCGACAGTCTAAACGGAACTTATGGCTTTCCAGCTTCATTGATTCACCATGGAAAGCTGATCCCAGCTATCTTCTTCTCATCAGCCAGGCCCCATCCAAGACACAAGTAATCTGCTCACACCTGAGATCTGAACTATGCCCTTAGAGCGGACTGAGGCTACAACTCCTCCCCAATATCAAAGGACCCATCTACAGGACTTAGCAAGCAGCAGTCACGGATTTCAGATATGAAATAACATCCCTGGGCAACTGGATAGACATCCTGGAAGCCAAACTGAACAAAGTATGCCACTACAACAAAGTATTAAATCAGGAAATGTTGGCTTTGAAATTCTACATAGAGTGGGTCAAAATTGGAGGATCTTGAAAATTGGGAGAGATGCAGCGACATTGGGCAAACAAATTAAGTTGAAATGGAGGCTTTGCCAGTGTCCTTAGAGTCCTTGTTCCAGCACATTTTTCAGGAATCCAAAAGGAAGAGCTACTCCTGGACCAAGCTCAATGTATCCTCAGACCCAGATGAAAAGCAAATCAACCACCATGCAATCGTATTGTCCGGTTCCATTATTATGACTGCTATAGGGTACAAGACTTTGATCCCTTTTCCAGGGGTAAATTGGAAACTATTTGAAAATATAGCGCCATCTACTCTAAAAAAGTGGCTCAACATGACTAAAGCCTTATGCAACCACAACATCATATACAAATTGAGCTTTTCTTTCCAGCTTCAAGTGGTTAAAGACAGAAATATTCTAACAGCAAGATCCCTACAGCAAGGCAAAGGAGCCCCATTACCAAGACATAACTCCTCCTCTGAGATGAGAACTTTCACGGAAAATGGTCCACATGGCCTTATCAGACAGTTCCTGACTTTTATTACATTACTATGTCAAGAATGTTCTGATAATATTTGCTTTCTCTGTGTTATGGCAATGAACTTATCACTTGTAAGACCTCATTGATAACAAGGCTGTTCATTAATCCATGCCTAGTGCCTCATAATTTCATAGGCTGTTATGCCCATCACTTATAGGGGGATCAACAGGTAATCAACATTCATATATTATTTATTCTATATGTTGTTATTATTCTTTATATCCCATGCTCTTTGACATCTGTCTTTTCAGATACTACTATATTCTGGACCAGTGGTCGAAGTGGAAATGTATACAGTGGTATGCCATACCACCACTTATCCTACTGCCCTCATTGTAAAACTGTCAAATTCCATTTACTTACATTCCCATTACATTTTTCAAACTGCCACTTCTAAATTTCCCCCTCAACTACTATTCTGGACTATATTGGTCCCCGTCCCCAATCTTCTGCCTCCTTCCCACTCCCCACCGGCCTGTGTGCTGTCAAGAACCGACCAAGTGGAGGCACTTGTTTGAATTTAATTTTTAAGTTCTTGCTATTTTTCATCTCCATGAGTTTGAGGATCTCTTCTCTAAACACATTTCATGAATCTTCATCCGTAATTCCTAGGTTAACTTTTCTCCCATTCATTTCTTGGGTCCTCTACTAGCAAGCATTGGGGAGTGGCAAATTTGGGGAGATGCCTAATAATAGTCCATCAATACTGTCATTCGACCCTGGCTTTGATCTTTGCACCCAGTTCAAACTAATCTTCGATTTACTCAACATTTTTTGAACATCTCACAAAAGTTGTAGAGGGGAATTTGATCCTGGAAAAAGAGCTAAGCTAAGTACAAATCGACAAAAGATTTCAACCACTATTCATGTACCCACAAAGTACATAGTCCAAGCTAGAAATAGTACAAGATCAGGCAGGCCATAAGAGGCTCATAAAGCCATCATCCATGGTAAATTGATCAGTATTCTTACACTAGAAAATTGCAAACTTAGAAGCTCAGCCCTAGATATCAAATCTAAATATAAACAATGCTCCAAAGTTAAACTATACTGAAAACTGTCCCTCAGAGGGCAACTGAACGTTATAATTTAAAAAGACAACCAAGACCCAAAGAAGTAGCACTATTAATATTATTAGGATTGGGAACACTACTATTAAAATTATTAGGATTGGGAGCATTATAATTAATATTATTAGAAGTGAGAGCACTATTATTAATATTATTAGGATTGGGAGCACTACTATTAATATTATTAGGATTGGGCGCACTACTATTGATATTATTAGGATTGGGAACACTACTGTTAATATTATTAGGATTGGGAGCACTACTATTAATATTATTAGGATTGGGCGCACTACTATTGATATTATTAGGATTGGGAACACTACTGTTAATATTATTAGGATTGGGAACACTACTATTAAAATTATTAGGATTGGGAGCATTATAATTAATATTATTAGAAGTGGGAGCACTATTATTAATATTATTAGGATTGGGAACACTACTGTTAATATTATTAGGATTGGGCGCACTACTATTGATATTATTAGGATTGGGAGCACTACTGTTAATATTATTAGGATTGGGAGCACTACTATTAATATTATTAGGATTGGGAACACTACTATTAAAATTATTAGGATTGGGAGCATTATAATTAATATTATTAGGATTGGGAACACTACTATTAATATTATTAGGATTGGGAGCACTACTGTTAATATTATTAGGATTAGGATCCCTTTTATTAAAATTATTAGGATTGGGAGCATTACCATTAATATTATTAGGATTAGGAGCACTATTATTAATATTATTAGGATTGGGGGCACTGCTATTAATATTATTAGGATTGGGCGCACTACTATTGATATTATTAGGATTGGGGGCACTGCTATTAATATTATTAGGATTGGGTGCACTACTATTGATATTATTAGGATTGGTGGCACCACTATTAATATTATTAGGATTGGGTGCACTACTATTGATATTGTTAGGCCCGGGGGCATTATTCTTTATTTACATTTGTAGAGCAACCAATTGTGGCACAACAGTTGAAAATATGTCGACCATGTACATGCTAGCGCTTTTTTTTTCCGCGCAAGTGCTTGCAGTATTTTTTTACACTATTACCCTGGTACCCACCAGAAGGGACCCAATGGTATTCAGCATAGGGATGGTCATCTCTAGAGGACTGGTCCCCATGATGAGTAGGCTGGGCTTTTATAGAATTGAAAGGAGGGGGGGTGTATCTTTATTACATGAATTACTTATTCACATTCTGACAAGCTAGATAGGTCCAAAAGCTTGAGGTTTGAGCTTTCTCATCTCACAAATGTGTCTAAAAACTCGCTGTCTTTTTTCTGTTTGTTTTACATGCGTTTTTGCAAACTGCGCATTTATATATCACATTTGTATACCCGCCATGTGAAAAAAATCAGGACGGGATTTCAAATCGTGTAGTTTAGAAACGTGCTATTTAATGTGCGGTTTGGCCTTTACTACAGTAAAACAGCACAGGTGGCAGATAGGGGAATGCTTACCAGATATAGTTGGGTTCTGTGGAAATAAAATACCCACTCACCAAAGCCAGCCGCTGCCGCCCTACAGTTTGGAGCTGACTTTTCAAAAGCAAGGGAAAGAAACCTGGACCAAAAATCAGGTTAGTGACTTGGCATCAAGGTGGCAGTCCCACCAGGACACTCAGGAGCTGTGGGCTAGTGACCTGCACTGATTTAAAATAAACTACTACAGAAACAGAAGAGAAGCAACGCTCCGTTTTGCATAAAGGCTGCATAAGACCAAGCCATGACCGCAAAATTACTGGGAAAGCTGCAGCGGAAATAATAAATGTTCATTTGTAAATACCAGAAGGGGCAAAGCAAGGGCAGAATGTGTATGGAAAAATACGGGAATGGGCTAATACTATTACTAATAATTTAAAATGTAAAATAATGTATGTGTGTTACAAAAACCTGAAATCAGAATACAGAATGAATAGTGATTTGGAATTATGCATGTAATTATACTAGGGATGAGCGCACTCGGATTTATGAAATCCGAGCCCACCCGAACGTTGCGGATCCGAGTCGGATCCGAGACAGATCCGGGTATTGGCGCCAAATTCAAAAGTGAAACTGAGGCTCTGACTCATAATCCCGTTGTCGGATCTCGCGATACTCGGATCCTATAAATTCCCCGCTAGTCGCCGCCATCTTCACTCGGGCATTGATCAGGGTAGAGGGAGGGTGTGTTAGGTGGTCCTCTGTGCTGTTTAGTTCTGTGCTGTTTAGTTCTGTGCTGTTTAGTTCTGTGCTGTTTAGTTCTGTGCTGTTTAGTTCTGTGCTGTTTAGTTCTGTGCTGTTTAGTGCTGTGCTGTGCTGTGCTGTTTAGTGCTGTGCTGTTTAGTGCTGTGCTGTGCTGTGCTGTGTTCTGCAGTATCAGTCCAGTGGTGCTGTGTGCTGTGCTCTGTCCTTCTGAGGTCAGTGGTGCTGCTGGGTCCTGTGCTGTGTCCTGTTCAGTCCAGTGGTGCTGTGTCCTGTGCTCTGTGCTTCTAAGGGCATAGTTATTTCCCCAATATTCCCCTGTGTTTAAAAAAATAAAAAAAAGTTTTTTTAAAAAATACCAAAAACTACTTTAATATTTTTTAATTACCACAAAATTTTCACAACCAATCCTGCAGTATAAGCCCATTGGTACTGCAATATTACCAAGTTCACACATTCAGCAGTAAAAGTCCAGTGGTACTGCAATATTACAAAGTTTACACATTCTGCAGTATCAGTCCAGTGGTGCTGTGTCCTGTGCTCTGTCCTGCTGAGTTCCGTAGTGCTGCTGGGTCCTGTGCCGTGTCCTGTTCAGTCCAGTGGTGCTGTGTCCTGTGCTCTGTGCTTCTAAGGGCATAGTTATTTCCCCATTATTCCCAAGTTTTTAAAAAATAAAAAAAAAGTAAAAAAAAATAAAAAATTAAAAAAAAAAAAAAATATATAATAATTATAACCAAATTTGCAAAACCAATCCAGCATTATAAGTCCATTGGTACTGCAATATTACCAAGTTCACACATTCTGCAGTATCAGTCCAGTGGTGCTGTGTCCTGTGCTCTGTCCTGCTGAGTTCCGTAGTGCTGCTGTGTCCTGTGCCGTGTCCTGTTCAGTCCAGTGGTGCTGTGTCCTGTGCTCTGTGCTTCTAAGGGCATAGTTATTTCCCCACTATTCCCAAGTTTTTTAAAAATAAGAAAAAAGTAAAAAAAAATAAAATTTTTTTAAAAAAAAAAAAATATAATAATTATAACCAAATTTGCAAAACCAATCCAGCAGTATAAGTCCATTGGTACTGCAATATTACCAAGTTCACACATTCTGCAGTATCTTGTGCTACATATAATGGAGACCAAAAATTTGGAGGATAAAGTAGGGAAAGATCAAGACCCACTTCCTCCTAATGCTGAAGCTGCTGCCACTAGTCATGACATAGACGATGAAATGCCATCAACGTCGTCTTCCAAGCCCGATGCCCAATCTCGTAGTACCGGGCATGTAAAATCCAAAAAGCCCAAGTTAAGAAAAAGTAGCAAAAAGAGAAACTTTAAATCATCTGAGGAGAAACGTAAAGTTGCCAATATGCCATTTACGACACGGAGTGGCAAGGAACGGCTTAGGCCCTGGCCCGTGTTCATGACTAGTGGTTCAGCTTCACCCACGGATCTTAGCCCTCCTCCTCCTCCCCCCCCCCTACAAAAAATTGAAGAGAGTTATGCTGTCAGCAACAAAACAGCAAACAACTCTGCCTTCTAAAGAGAAATTATCACAAATCCCCAAGGCGAGTCCAAGGGTGTTGTTGGTTGTCAAGCCTGACCTTCCCATCACTGTACGGGAAGAGGTGGCTCGGGAGGAGGCTATTGATGATGTAGCTGGCGCTGTGGAGGAACTTGATGATGAGGATGGTGATGTGGTTATTGTAAATGAGGCACCAGGGGGGGAAACAGCTGATGTCCATGGGATGAAAAAGCCCATCGTCATGCCTGGTCAGAAGACCAAAAAATGCACCTCTTCGGTCTGGAGTTATTTTTATCCAAATCCAGACAACCAATGTATGGCAATATGTAGCTTATGTAAAGCTCAAATAAGCAGGGGTAAGGATCTTGCCCACCTAGGAACATCCTCCCTTATACGTCACCTGAATAACCTTCATAGTTCAGTGGTTAGTTCAGGAACTGGGGCTAGGACCCTCATCGGTACAGGGACACCTAAATCCCGTGGTCCAGTTGGATACACACCAGCAACACCCTCCTCGTCAACTTCCTCCACAATCTCCATCAGATTCAGTCCTGCAGCCCAAGTCAGCAGCCAGACTGAGTCCTCCTCAATACGGGATTCATCCGAGGAATCCTGCAGCGGTACGCCTACTACTGCCACTGCTGCTGTTGCTGCTGTTAGTCGGTCATCTTCCCAGAGGGGAAGTCGTAAGACCGCTAAGTCTTTCACCAAACAATTGACCGTCCAACAGTCGTTTGCCATGACCACCAAATACGATAGTAGTCACCCTATTGCAAAGCGTATAACTGCGGCTGTAACTGCAATGTTGGTGTTAGACGTGCGCCCGGTGTCCGCCATCAGTGGAGTGGGATTTAGAGGGTTGATGGAGGTATTGTGTCCCCGGTACCAAATCCCCTCGAGATTCCACTTCACTAGGCAGGCGATACCAAAAATGTACAGAGAAGTACGATCAAGTGTCCTCAGTGCTCTTAAAAATGCGGTTGTACCCACTGTCCACTTAACCACGGACATGTGGACAAGTGGTTCTGGGCAAACGAAGGACTATATGACTGTGACAGCCCACTGGGTAGATGCATCCCCTTCCGCAGCAACAGCAACAGCTGCATCAGTAGCAGCATCTACAAAATGGCTGCTCATGCAAAGGCAGGCAACATTGTGCATTACAGGCTTTAATAAGAGGCACAACGCTGACAACATATTAGAGAAAATGAGGGAAATTATCTCCCAGTGGCTTACCCCACTTAGACTCTCATGGGGATTTGTGGTGTCAGACAATGCCAGTAACATTGTGCGGGCATTAAATATGGGCAATTTCCAGCACGTCCCATGTTTTGCCCACACCATTAATTTGGTGGTGCAGCATTACCTCAAGAGTGACAGGGGTGTGCAGGAGATGCTTGCGGTGGCCCGCAAAATTGCTGGACACTTTCGGCATTCAGCCAGTGCCTACCGCAGACTAGAGGCACATCAAAAAAGCTTGAACCTGCCCTGCCATCACCTCAAACAAGAGGTTGTGACGTGCTGGAACTCCACCCTCTATATGCTGCAGAGGATGGAGGAGCAGCAAAAGGCCATTCAGGCCTACACAGCCACCTACGACATAGGCAAAGGAGTGGGGATGCGCCTCAGTCAAGCGCAGTGGAGACTGATTTCCGTGTTGTGCAAGGTTCTGCAGCCATTTGAACTTGCCACACGAGAAGTCAGTTCCGACACTGCCAGCTTGAGTCAGGTCATTCCCCTGATCAGGCTGTTGCAGAAGCAGCTGGAGAAAGTGAGGGAGGAGCTGGTAAGCCATTGCGATTACAGCAAGCATGTAGCTCTTGTGGATGTAGCCCTTCGTACGCTTTGCCAGGATCCGAGGGTGGTCACTCTTTTAAAGTCAGAGGAATACATTCTGGCCACCATGCTCGATCCTCGGTTTAAAGCGTATGTTGTGTGTCTGTTTCCGGCGGACACAAGTCTACAGCGGTGCAAAGACCTGCTGGTCAGGAGATTGTCCTCTGAAGAGGACCGTGACATGCCAACAGCTCCACCCTCATTTTCTTCCACATCTATGGCTGCGAGGAAAAAGCTCAGTTTTCCCAAAAGAGGCACTGGCGGGGATGCTGATAACATCTGGTCCGGACTGAAGGACCTGCCAACCATTGCAGACATGTCTACTCTCGCTGCATTGGATGCTGTCACAATAGAAAAAATTGTGGATGATTACTTTGCTGACACCATCCAAGTAGACATGTCAGACAGTCCATATTGTTACTGGCAGGAAAAAAAGGCAGTTTGGAAGCCCCTGTACAAACTGGCTCTATTTTACCTGAGTTGTCCCCCCTCCAGTGTGTACTCGGAAAGAGTTTTTAGTGCAGCGGGGAACCTGGTCAGTGAGCGGCGAAGGAGGTTGCTTCCTCACAACGTTGAAAAAATGATGTTTATAAAAATGAATAATCAATTCCTCAATGAAGTACAGCACTGCCCTCCAGATACTACAGAGGGACCTGTGGTTGTGGAGTCCAGCGGGGACGAATTGATAATGTGTGATGAGGAGGAAGTACACACTGTAGGGGGAGAGGAATCAGAGGTTGAGGATGAGGACGACATCTTGCCTCAGTAGAGCCTGTTTAGTCTGTACAGGGAGAGATGAATAGCTTTTTTGGTGTGGGGGCCCAAACAAACCAATCATTTTAGCCAAAGTTGTTTGGTAGGCCCTGTCGCTGAAATGATTGGTTTGTTAAAGTGTGCATGTCCTATTTCAACAACATACCTCTCAACTGCAGCTCATCCCTCCTCTGCGGGGATAATGTCTCCTGTGCTCTGACACGTCACTCTGTGTACTCTCAGCCTCAGGATCTGACACTACAACTACCATGCCTCTTGTAGCAGCCCTCACTCCAGGGCCTCTTCCATGTGCAGTGTCCCCCTCTCTCTTGGGTTCACTATAGTGGCATGGAGTTCTCCCCCTCATCCAGGGCACACATTCCTTGCCCTGGCTCAGTCACCACGCTCAGACTTCCAGGCAATGCTGGGGGAGCCTGGGAGCTTCCACCCCAGGTCCCCAGCTACAACTCTCCTCTCCTGTGTCTTCTCTCTCTTTCTGACACTTTAAAGATCGTGCCTTTAAATGAAAAAGTCAGTCTTCATTGCACGACTATGTGCAACAGGGACATTTTTTTGGGTTTACAAAGTCAAACAATAACACTTCGACCCTGTCTGTCTGGGGTCTCTCAATGACGAATTGTCTGTAGCATGTTTGGAGGAGGTATTGTGGCCCCGGTATCAAATTGGGTACCGGGGCCACCCCACTATGCAGTCCAGATACTTGTTTGGTGGAATTCAGACACGTGGAGGGTTTTTTAATTATATTGTGGCCTCGGTACCAAATTGTGTACCGGGGCCACCACACTACGCAGTCAAGATAGATAGATGCGTATTGCGTATCATAGATAAAGTACATTCAGTGGTGTGGGGCAAATTGAAAAATATTCAAAATGCACTGACATTATCAAAAACAAGAGGTTGTCACACGCTAAAACTCCAACATGTATATGATGGAGAGGATGGAGGAGCAGCCGTATGTGTAGTGTAATGCAGATCTGTTGAAGGTTTTTTATATATTTTATTGTGGTGCCCAGTGCCCACTCCTCTACGCAGTCCAGGTACAATTATTGGTGCGAATCTTAAAAGTTCAGGGTTTTTAAGATATTGTGGTGACCCACTCCTCTACGCAGTCCAGGTACAATTATTGGTGCGAATCATAAAAGTTCAGGGTTTTTAAGATATTGTGGTGACCCACTCCTCTACGCAGTCCAGGTACAATTATTGGTGCGAATCATAAAAGTTCAGGGTTTTTAAGATATTGTGGTGACCCACTCCTCTACGCAGTCCAGGTACAATTATTGGTGCGAATCATAAAAGTTCAGGGTTTTTAAGATATTGTGGTGACCCACTCCTCTACGCAGTCCAGGTACAATTATTGGTGCGAATCTTAAAAGTTCAGGGTTTTTAAGATATTGTGGTGACCCACTCCTCTACGCAGTCCAGGTACAATTATTGGTGCGAATCATAAAAGTTCAGGGTTTTTAAGATATTGTGGTGACCCACTCCTCTACGCAGTCCAGGTACAATTATTGGTGCGAATCATAAAAGTTCAGGGTTTTTAAGATATTGTGGTGACCCACTCCTCTACGCAGTCCAGGTACAATTATTGGTGCGAATCATAAAAGTTCAGGGTTTTTAAGATATTGTGGTGACCCACTCCTCTACGCAGTCCAGGTACAATTATTGGTGCGAATCATAAAAGTTCAGGGTTTTTAAGATATTGTGGTGACCCACTCCTCTACGCAGTCCAGGTACAATTATTGGTGCGAATCATAAAAGTTCAGGGTTTTTAAGATATTGTGGTGACCCACTCCTCTACGCAGTCCAGGTACAATTATTGGTGCGAATCATAAAAGTTCAGGGTTTTTAAGATATTGTGGTGACCCACTCCTCTACGCAGTCCAGGTACAATTATTGGTGCGAATCATAAAAGTTCAGGGTTTTTAATATATTGTGGTGACCCACTCCTCTACGCAGTCCAGGTACAATTATTGGTGCGAATCATAAAAGTTCAGGGTTTTTAATATATATTGTGGTGACCCACTCCTTTACGCAGTCCAGGTACATTTATTGGTGCGAATCATAAAAGTTCAGGGTTTTTAAGATATTGTGGTGACCCACTCCTCTACGCAGTCCAGGTACAATTATTGGTGCGAATCATAAAAGTTCAGGGTTTTTAAGATATTGTGGTGACCCACTCCTCTACGCAGTCCAGGTACATTTATTGGTGCGAATCATAAAAGTTCAGGGTTTTTAATATATATTGTGGTGATCCACTCCTCTACGCAGTCCAGGTACAATTATTGGTGCGAATCATAAAAGTTCAGGGTTTTTAATATATTGTGGTGACCCACTCCTCTACGCAGTCCAGAAAGATACCTTGTTGCAACGTTTTGGACTAATAACTATATTGTGAGGTGTTCAGAATACACTGTAAATTAGTGGAAATGCTTGTTATTGAATGTTATTGAGGTTAATAATAGCCTAGGAGTGAAAATAAGCCCAAAAACTTGATTTTTAAACTTTTTATGTTTTTTTCAAAAAAAATCCGAATCCAATACCTTAAATCCGAACCGAGACCTTTCGTCAAGTGTTTTGCGAGACAAATCCGAACCTCAAAAATAACGAAAATCCGGATCCAAAACACAAAACACGAGACCTCAAAAGTCGCCGGTGCACATCCCTAAATTATACATAGTTTAATCTTTTGTATCAGATGTCAGACACTTTCCATATATATACGGCAATGGAACAAGGACATAACTCAGTAAGCCTCTTGATATACAGTTGCAAATAATTTCTTTACAGTAAACACTTCTTTCTAGTTCAACGCACTTTTCTTTGTTTCATTTAAAATGAGGCCAGAAACTGACAGCTGATAAATGACTGTCAATAATCGGTTATCAGCATCATGAGATTAGTCATGAGACGAGATCGTACAACAACTGTTCTACTGCCCCCGATAGACAATAGACCAACTGTGTACATTGAAAGTAACATGGCAATGTTGGCATCAACACCATGTTAGTCCCACATATAATTCCCCACTTGATTCAAAATACATATAATGCCCTGAATACGTATGCACAGAGGCTCCTAAGCTCACAAATTCATGATTTGTGATTCATGAAGTCACAAGCAATATTTTAGATATATGCTTGCAGTCGGCTGTTTTATCCAGCGGGACGTTAGGTATACAAGAACATATTCACTGCATCTATATGCTTATTTGCTTAGACATTTCATACAGACTTCTGTGACATTTCTTTTACTTGACAGGAACATATTCTTACCAAACAACACATAAAATGACTTTTGGAAAGCAAAGATCTATTAACAACCTGAACATAACCTCATCAGCATCAGGAAGCCAGAACGGAATCTTGCCAGAAGGCTCATTGTCAATGTACCATGCAAAATAGTTTGCAGAGAAGGAAAGAAAACTATATAAATTGTGACATCTGGTCTTGCAGCTGCCAGTAATATTTACCCTTCATCATTTTTGTCCCTCTGCAGCTCTTTTTACACCAATTTGTTTTCATCTAGTTCAGAGTTTAGTATGGTTTGAATAATGCAATAAATGGCGAAGGGAGTGACAAATGGAAGCGAGCAAAACAATAGATAAACGTATTGTCATTCATACTGAGAATATATTGCTAATAATGTCTGAATGGTAAGATTCCACCTCATTACATTTATTTAACATGCAGTAACATTAATGATGATCAGTGCACAATGCTATATGCATCTGTAAACAGGTCCTAAAACTGAGGCTTGGAAAAAAGCAGCCTGCCAAAGAATATAATAAAAATAATTAATAATAGCATATCGCAATTTACCCTGCTAAACTTAAAGGGATATATTTCTCAAACCCTCTTACAAGGAACATTGGAGGACTTGCCCATAACAACCAATAAGATTCTAGCTATCATTTATCTAGTACCTTGTAGAAAATGATAGCTTGAATCTGATTGGTTGCTATATGTAACAAGTTTTTTTGTGTTCCATGTTTTTGTTTACATTGGGCAAAGAGCAACTACAAATGCGCTTAACCACCGCAATGTAACGGGAAGGTGCAAAACATTTCCTATTAAATGAATAAGATAGTGCCTGATCTCCACTAGCTCAGAGGTGGCATAAGAGTAATGTTTTTGCAGAGTTCTGTTAATTAACAAAGATGGCACATGGCACAGATTCCATATCTAGGAAAGATCACACTTGTTCCACCTAACTCATCCCATAGGGCACTGCAAATTTCTGCCCCGTCAACACCCTCTTCTTGTTCCACTATCATTTATGCTGTGGTGGAAATATATAGCCAAACCTAGATAAATTACCTCTGTTATATTTAATGTTTTGTTCTGTTTTATTGTTTACGACCATTTGTGGTGCCTTGTAAATAAAAGATAATAATAATAATAATTGGAGAAAGTGGTTGTTCTAGTGAAGAAATCACCCAAAACCAGGAGGGACAGTGAAGTAACTACAGTGCAGCTGTTATGGGGATTGTTAGAGAGAAGAGCCCGACAATATGCGTCCATCTGCTCATATGAGCAATGTGGGCTTTTGGCGCAAAGACTCGTTGGTCTTTGCGCATGCTGAGGAGAACAGAGTGGGAGCCTATAGATCTGATGAACACATATTGCTGGTGTCCCCAAAATTTTGCTTTGGGGCTTGCTGACTGCATGTTGAACCCTAGGATAAAGACCAAGTATTAAGCTCACTTGTACTTAAGAAATGAAGCACATGTTTCCAAAGTTGCCCAAACATCAGGAAACTCATTTTGCTGTGATGACATATTAATGTAATATTATCTTATCTACTTATGCACACTGGGCCTGAGTCGTCAAGGAAAGTAAGGAAAAAAAAGGAGTACATTTTCTTCGGGATAAACCATGTTACAATGCAAGGGGTGCAATTTAGTTTTTAATTTTGCACATAAGTTAAATACTGACTATTTTTCCATCTACCACACAAATAACAGATAGATTTAGTTTTACACTGAAATTTAAAGTTGATCTAGGACATGCCCTATCCCAACTATAAATCTGTCCCCACATTTTAAATATACGTCCCCCTCCAACAATGCAACATGGTTTTTCCCAGTTGCAAAGTTACTCCTTTTGTATGCTTTGCCCTCCTTAATGACTCAGGCTCTATATCTTTAAACTAATTATTAACGTAATTTTCTGCACTTAAGTGAATGAGTTTTATTATTATTTTCTTTTAAAATGTAAATTTCAGCACTTGGACTTTATTATACTACTTTGACCCATTAAAATTATTAAGGGAAAGTTTATAATATGTGAATAAGTTTCGTGTTAAAATAGAGTGGCTTTGGGTGATACAGTTAAACATTTCTTTTTATTTTGATCTGCATTCTCTAAATTTGGTATGCAGGAGGAATGAAAAGAACATTTTCCTAATTATCACTTCTACTTTGTAGCAATGTATTATTCTTCCTCTTTGAAAGACAGATACATAATTTATGACAGTGAGGCATTCCAGTACTGTCTAGTCTCTCCATAGCTATCAATTTCTAAAGCCGAATACAGCTTTTGCTGACATCTACTTCTGTGTTTTCCTGATATAAAATGCTGTGAGGGTTCCAACTTATTTTTTTTAATTTTTTTTTTAATATTACATTTAAATTATGCAAAGAAAATGATACTCAAAAAGTAAAGAGAAGAAGTGGTAAAGAGCTTGGGGAGATCTGTACTGTAACCTACTAATGCTGTGATGATATAACATTTTCCATGATATTTTGGCCACCCCTCGATATTTTGAACACCAAGGGGAGTCCAATGTTAGGGCCAAGAACTACCAATTATTTTCTGGACCCCTTTGTGCACAATGTGGAAGCACTAGTATGTTACTGTCACGTATATTGTGTGTTAGAGATGTCCGCTGACCCTCGTGTTTCGGTTTCGAAACCGATGTCGGTTCTAACCCAACTTCGTGTTTCGGCTTTGCTACTGGTTTTGTCGAACTATCGCGAAAGCTTTTGGTTTTGGTTTTGGATTCAATTGAAAATTGTGAAAAATAGGTAAAATAATGTTATTTTGAGCTGTTTTGCTCCTATATTACTATCTATAGCATTAACATTCATTTCCAGTCTATTTTCTATTGACCCCTTCACAACAGTCCCAAGTTCCACCAATGGTGACCAAAATCTGCAGCGAGCTATCTTAATGAAGGATTTTGTAACTTTGCCATCATTGCATTTGCTTTCTCTGATTCAATTAAAAAAACAAAAACTAAATAGTGCTGATATCTCCCTTTCATTGCTCCCAAACCTCCGTTGCATGTTCAGACTATTACTATAATTGAATAAATCAATAACCACAAGAACAACAATGTAAATTTGGCAAAAGGTCACAGTTTTTATTTAAACAAAAAGTCAGCTAACAACTAATAGCAAAACCAAACAGTGGAAGGTCAGATTACTATTACTCCACTGGTCCCAGGATATAATCCTGTATGATGTTACGGCTTCCCAGTAACTGTCATAAGCTTTTAGAACTAGCAGGAGAAGTCTTCACCTATAGCAACCGCCTTTCCCATAGAATTGGACACACTCACACGTACTCGGATGCCCCCAGGACTTAACTCAATGTAGTAAAAGCTTATGAGCTGGAATCGGTAGCACAGAGAAAGGAGAAATGTGGCCAAGAGCACGCCCCCCATATCCACTCAAGAGGCAGCAATAATTTAATTACTGCCTGTCACTAGATGGGACTCAGGGGCAGTGTGAGGCGTCTTGGTTTCCCTGGTATCAGAGTGAGTACACCCCTTCCTGGAGACTGCATCTGCTGCAAGTCTCGGGCAGTGCCCATCACCCTGGGGTTGGACAAAGCTTACCCGGGGCAATGATTTTTCCACCCTCACTTCCACATAAATGTTTATGAGTCCCCTAGTTTAATTCAGAAGGACAGTATTACGGCACACAGCATATAAGGTTGCTATTAAATTGACCTTAGTCCTCTCGGTCTGTGTGTGTGTCTATGTTAGGGGATTTAGGCCATAAACTCCAATGGGGCAGGGACTGATGTGAGAGAGTTCTCTTTACATCGCTGCGGAATTAGTGTCGCTATATAAATAGCTGATGATGATATAAGGAAAGCAAGGTAGGAAAGCCCTGCTCTTGGCTATCGATGAATGCTCTGGCAATGTATTGTGTGCCTAATCTTTGAATTTTTTTGTTATGGGTGTAGGCTACCTCTGTCTATTTACTTTCCAAAATATCTAACTCCATTCATTCATACCACTGTCCATTTAATGACCTCTGCCTGTTAATTTAATTACAGCCGTGCACCCCGGCTGCCTGTCACTAGCCCAGAGGCAGTGGTAGTGAGGCATCCTGGTTGCCCTGGTGTCAGTGTGAGTACACCCCTTCTTGGGGACTGCCTATGCTGCAAGTTTCTGGCAGCCCCTGTTAGCCCGTCAAGCTTATCATGGGGCAGTGATATTTCTGCCCTCCCACATAAATTTTACGAGTCCCTTGGCTTGATTCAGAAGGGCAGCATTATGGCACAGATGTACCTTACTCGAAAGGACAATGCCATCTTTACTTGCACCATTTAATATTGTGCCCACTCATCATCTTATAAATGTCTACTAATGCCGCTGTCTTTAATTGTCCACTGTTGTCTCAACAAAGGATTTTTTAAATCTTCCACCAGTGCATTTGCTTTCTCCAATTCAATTCTAAAAATAATAACCATATTTTACAACTCTCTAACTCCATAACATAACATAAATCATCATCCATCATATCTCCATCTATAAGTGTATTTTTTGCCAGGTCCAAGATCTTTCCTTTTAATTTCTCAGAATGTGGACATGTTTTTGGCAACCAAATCAACATCAATGTAAACATTACACATATTTGCATGTGTGGGAAAGGCGACTATTGGCCTAACTAAACTGTCTCTTTTACATAATTCTTACAGTTCACTAATAGAACATATAAATATAATTTATATAGATTCCGTATTTATATACATGGGTCTTGGGGTCCTCCTCTGCTGCATGTCTCAGACAGTCCCCTTTACCCCCGGTTTGGATGAGGCTTACCCCAGGGGAAACATTTTTACTCCCTCCCCATATATATATGAGTCCCCTGTTTATATTAAGAAGGGCAGAATTATGGCACAGAGCATATAAGTAAAACAAGGTATTGAAAGCCATGCTCTTGGCAACAGATGAATACTCTGGCAATATATTGTGTGCCTTATCTTTGAGTTTTTGTAGTAGAGGCGCAGGCCACATTCATCTCTCAGTATCCTCATTTATTTATATAGCGGCAAGATATTGAAAGCCATGCTCTTGGCAACCAATGAATTCTCTGGCAGTGTTTTGTGTGCCTAAATTTGTAGTAGGGGTGCAGGCCACATTCATCTTTCAGCATCCACATTTACTTATATAGCAGCAAGATATTGAATGCCATGCTCTTGGCAACCTATGAAAACTCTGGCAATGTATTGTGTGCCTATTTTTTTAATTTTTGTAGTAGAGGTGGAGGCCACATTCATCTCTCAGCATCCTCAGTTATTTATATAGTGGCAAGGTATTGAAAGCCATGCTCTTGGCAACCAATGAATACTCTGGCAATGTATTGTGTGCCTAATGTTTTTGGAGTAGAGGTGCAGGTCACATTCATCTTTCAGCATCCTCATTTATTTATATAGCTGGAAGGTATTGAAAGCCATGCTCTTGGCAACCAATAAATACTCTGGTAATGTATTGTGTTCCTAATTTTTGTAGTAGGAGTGCAAGCCACATTCATTGTTCAGCATCCTTATTTATTTATATAGCAGCATGGTATTAAAAGCCATGCTCTTGGCAACCAATGAATACTCTGGCAATGTATTGTGTGCCTAATTTCTGTAGTAGGAATGCAGGCCCCATTTATCTTTCAGCATCCTCATTTATTTATATAGCAGCAAGGTACTGAAAGCCATGCTCTTGACAACCAATGAATACTCTGGCAATGTATTGTGTGCCTAATTTTTGTAGTAGGAGTGCAGGCCACATTCATCTCTCAGCATCCTCATTTATTTATATAGTGACAGCAATTAGGTAAAATGGAATATATTGAAAAATAAAAAAGAGTAGAATATATAGCGTCTTTTGGGGGGGTCCACTTGCAAGCTAACTCTCACAAATAGCCTTCTTTAAATATAGATTGCACTAAATGACCCTTCCAAAATACAAATGTATTGAAAAATAGGAAAGATTAGAATATATAGGGTTTTTGGGGCGGTCCAGCTGAGTGCTGACCCTCATAAACAGCCTTCTTTAAATATAGTTTGCACTAAATGGCCCTTCCAAAATATAAAAGTATTGAAAAATAGAAAACATTAGAATATATAGCCTTTATTTGGGGTGTGCAACTGCTAGTGAATCTAACACGCAAACACCCAGTTTTTTTCTAAATTATTTCACTTATCGCTGCCTCACACAAGATTACTTTCACTAGAAAAACTTTCAAGTTTAAAAGAAAGAAATCTGTTTGTTTTTTGGATTTTGCTGCTAATAACCTGACATCAAAATCACTGTTTTTCGCAAAGAATATAAAATAGTTAGTTCAGAATGATATCTATCTAACTCAGTCTGTATATACTGTCTAGTACTACTAGATATATGCAATGCAATGCAAAGCATTATCAACAACCAGTAGTCACTAGTCGATGTAAAATATATTTAAGATTGAAATTAAAAGCATTTGATCAGAAAAATGTTGTAGCTGACCACTCTCTACAGAACTTCATTACAATAATGACATGATTATACTGCTTTCCTATGTCCCTGGTTCACCCATAACATTATTTTATGAGCAGAGTACCGCAGCTAACCTCCTCCCTATGCGCTGTATCTTTTAAAATGGCACTGAAGAAAATGAGGGAGGAATATATGTGACAGAACGGACCGCCTATGCCAACCTGTTGTTGCTGGGCCCACTTTGTCACCGTCCCCTTTCATTATTCCGAATGCGCCCCTCCTGCTGTAATTGGAGGAGCCTGCTGCCACCACTGGACTCCTTTATGGCATCCAGAACCACGATCAGTCTGGTTAACTGTCGCTGCTAGTATACTCCTGTGTTGGTACACTTGGGCTGGTACCCATGACTGCCTACTATGGATCAGGGTGCTGTGGATGGATCTAATTACCCCTTCCTTTCCCTTAAGGGGTATTGGACACTCACATCCAAATCAATATGAGATTAGCATTGGTGCTTTCTTCCAACAGTTGCAGAATACACATTTCATCCAAAGAAAAGAATTCCCCAAGAAAAGTTGCAAACCCCAAACAAGGCATTTCCTTACACCAAGATATACAAAAGACTTTCTAAACAAAGGCTTATTGTATCTAATATATAGATCAGAAATAATGCATTTATTCTAGCAAGGCTAAAATGAATTTTTTCCCCTGGTCTCAGAAATAAAGATTTCCTATATCAAAATATACACAATATAAAAAAATAAGTGCATTTGCATATATATAAATAAGCGCCCTGCACTATTTTCTTTAATAGAAAATAGTGCAGTACTATAAGTGATCCAGTCACACTATATATATATATCACGCGTGTCATGAACTCCCAGCCTGTCCCAGATACAGCAATCTGAACAGCTGGCTGTGACTGGCGTCACCTTAGTCACTTAGCAATGAATACACCTTTTCTGCCACCACAAAGGATTTATTATGGTGCCCTTACGTTCATCAGAACCACTTATTAATATTTCACAATTAAATCACATACACATGTAGCATGGGCTTCATAAATTCACAAAGAATCACGGAAAATACACTATATTAAATTTATTTAATCTGAAAAATGTTTCCAAGGCTTACTTACAAAAAAAGTTAATAACATACAATAAATCTGCACAAATAAGTTTCAAAAAATAAAATAGGAATTCAAATCAGAATTACTGCTTTCTAGTTAAGACCTGGTGTGTGAGGGAACACAATTGAGGAGAATGGGACATTTTAGTCTTGATTGACCCCTCATGAAAATGCACACAGTAATGTCTAAATCAGAAGATTTTAAACCCTTTTTCACACAGCTCTAACCCCCCCACCTTTGGAGTTTAGCTATCAATAAGGACAACTTGATCTCCCAAATGTCACAGGGCTTTCAAAGTGAGCTAGGGATGTCCTGAGATCGGAATGTTCACAGGACCTGATTCCCCACCTTTGCTCAGTCTGCTTGGCTAGATGGTTTACAACTTTGGGGCTTTAAACTCCGCCAAGATCCTATCTCTCCCTGGTCTGGCTATTTTCAACAGATTAATGATACTTGCATAAGTTCAAACTAATGTCATCTAGCAAAGCACACATTAAGATTACATTACAAGATTACATACAATATACATTGTCATACATGAATTCAACAGAAAATAATCAGTCATTAGATATGCTACCTAATAGTCACAACGCGTTTTATAAAAATAATTGCAGGAAATTGATTTTCACCTCATTTTGAGATCCGAGTTTGGTGGGAGAAATCGAGTCATAATTTTGTTTCACTTGAATCCTCTTTGATTTTGTCAGCTTTCAAGTAATCAACTCATCTCTAGTGTGTGTGTTAGGGTATTGGGATTGCCTCTTTAACTCTGGTGGGCAGGAGTCATTGAATGTGTTTTCTGACACTACCTCTTCAGCTGTGGCGAGCATGAGTCATTGTACACCTGTCGCATTAAGGTAAGGTGTGCTTCTCTTCTGAACTGATTGGATCTTTGAGGTTTAAAAGTTTATTATGTTCTCTGCAGCTTTGTCAGTGATAGCATTTCACTCTGGACTTTAGTAAAGTCTCCTCTCTGAAATTTATCAGTTTTCTGGTTTTAGCTTCAACTCTAGCTATATTTACCTGACTAACGGCATACAAAAACTTCTGAATCTGTACTCTGGCAAACAGCATTATAACTTTAACTCAGCATTACAGCATCCTGCTTACTGTGACCTCTCTCTTTGACTACAGCATTTTGCACATCGAACAAACGTCTATTAGTCAGCTGGTCAGTATCAAAATCTTTTTATATTACTCTGCCTGCTGATTACAGCACCGAGGGACTCTGGGCTCATCTCAGTTGTACTTGGATGTTTGCTGTCTGCAGGTAAATCAGGATAATTGAATACTCTCCATTGCCAATATTGCATCTTGTGAGTACTGTGTCTGCTTCTACAAGTCTATGACTTAATTATTCTGTGTGAAGCACTACAGACTGCCAGTGTCCCTGGAGATCATTTATTTAGCACAACTCTCAGAGAGTGTCATTACTTTGTTCTGTGTTTCCAAATCAGTAGCAAGCTGGGTTTTCACTGTATATGATCATCAGTTTCTGTGTATGTTTACTTCTCTCCTGCATCTTCCTATCATTGAATTAACTAACAGTGTGTTTTCCCTGTACAAACTAGATGGCTGTAGTAAATTGATGATATGTTATCCAACTAAAGGACATTTAGCATATTTTTGCAGGATGGGAAGTTCAGAGTGGATTAGGAGTGTCAAAAACTAAATGCAGCTCAAGCACCTCATTTTACGTCCACATGCCGCAGATTTTGTTTTGCCAGATGAAATATTTAATTGACATTTAGGAACTGAGATGGAGCATTTACAGATTATTATTATTATTATTATTATTATTATTATTATTGCCTGGTTTATGCTAGACCACACAGTCTTTTTTCCCCTGTTAAAAGACTTATTTTTTTCCATGTTCACAGAGAAGCTGGGACCAGGCCTGAGCCTGTACCTTCTCAGTCCAAATGTGGGAAATATGCGAATATGCAAGGATGAATTCTACACAGCACCCAGTGGTCACTGCTTTGCTGGACAATGCCAGCTTCCTGAGGGGGGGGGGGGGAGGCTGAGCTTCCCTGCTTCTACTACCACCCCCTGGCATTGTTTTAGCAAGAACTGCAATACACCTATACAATGAAGAACATATCAGGCCCATGACATTATTTTTTTCAGCAGAGTGATGATATGATGATTCATTAGAGCTCTAAGTGTCAACATCTTGAGCACACAGCAGTGGATGCCACCTGGGATTATGACTTAGCTCAGCATAAGGTCCCTTTCATGACAGCTGTTTTTTTCTAGAGAAGAGATGAGCGCAACTGTGCTGAAATGTTACATGAACCAAGTTTTTTTTAAAGAACAGGATGTTGTGCAGAAGTGCCGAGTCCCAGTGATACAATCTTTGTGTTCCATTTACTTTGCCATGCCATGGAATGCCATACCACACTTTATTTGTACATAGGCATTTCTTGAATACAGCTGGGACAACGACGGTCAATTCATTTCACTATATTGTATGCTTGGGATAGTACTGGGAACATTTTAGGCCACATAAGGTTGTGTGAAACTTTTCAGCCAAATGTGGAATATTTCAGGCTGCAATGTCAAAAATGACTCTCAGGTTTAAGCTTAAAATGCTGAACTTATTCAAATGAAATAAATCGGGTCTGAGTAAATTTTGTCACTATCATTTCACTTATGGCAGCAGTAGACAATTAAACTTGCATGCCTGTAACGATCGGGAAGTAATCTTTTCTGGTCAGTCCTTACATGATAAAATGCTATGCTTTTTGGGGGGGCTAAAGGCCTACCTGCACATAGCTTTAAAGGCAAGTCTTTCCCAAGCACTAGCAGACATGGGATCCTAACATGGTCATATGTTATGCTCTTTATCTATAATATAAATGCTTAGTGCCGTGTGTTAGTCTGTCTGTGTTTGTGTGTGTGTGTGTGTGTGTGTGTGGAAAAAATAAAACCAAGCTGCAGCGCCACCTGCTGGGCGGAGTTACACACTGACCTACTAAATTCTTAGTGTGTGTAGAAAAAAAAATTCAGAAAGGGCTGAAATTTGGTATACTAAGATGTTTTCAATTTGTTAATTTAATTTGTTAATTGTTGAAAGTGTTTATAAAGATTTTAAAAAAATATATATATATTTCTTGAAGGAGAAGTGACAGTTGGGAGTGGTTGGTGGTTGCCGGGGGTGACAGTGGGGAGTGGTTGGTGGTTGCCGGGGGTGACAGAGTGAGAGGAGTGTGATACTCAGGACCGCTGAGAGAGATCCCTGTGTCTGGATAGACATCTGGATAGATGTGGCGATGAAAATGAAGGATGAGGTGATGGAGAAGAATGATGAGGTGGTGACATGTGGACAAAACCACGTTAAAAAAGGGCGCTTACGCCGGGAAGTAACGCTCTTCCCTTGAGGAGGCCTGGGCTATGGCCCAAGTGCATGACACAAACCTTTTTAACACCTTAAGTAGCTTGATTTGACTAGAATGCATGAGTATCATGCACAGGTTAACTTGTATATATATATATATATATATATATATATATATATATATATATGTATATATACACATATTTATATATATATATATATATATATATATATATATATATATATATATATATATATGTACACATATATATATATATAACAGAATAAAAATTGCAGCAATAACTGACATTTGAGCTGTAAAATGGTTTGGTATGTTCAATGTTTGATAATATGATGCTTTCGGTAAGCAGTCTTAATTTGCTGGTTATCATATAAGTGAGTTTCTATTTTGTGCTGCACATGTTAAGGTTTAATATGAGTTTCTATACCATTTTAGGTCTGTAATTAATTATACCTGGAGATCCATGCGGTTTTTGCACTGCCCCCAACTACATCATTATATGGTAGGGTTTCATTCATCACCAATAGCTAATCACAGTTTGGCCACTATATTTCAAAATAGTCATGTTTTTAAAGACAACATTTTAAAGACAACATTTTTAACTGAGCTTTATAAAACACCAAATAAGAACAAATTCTATTTGTAGGGTTATAACCTGCTATGGACAGATTTAGTAAGCAGGCTAAAGAACAAACACAGAAGGCAGTGGTTGGGAGAGATGGGAAGAAAATCTTATTCCTGGATAAAAAGAGAATGTAAAAGCCAAATATAAATGTAATAGCTTTCCTATCACAGTAAATTATTCTACACAAATATGTATTTACTGATAGCAAGGAACATAAAAATGAAATCCTATGAGATCATAATCTCAGTGCTGGACATAGCTTGAGTATATGTTTTTCCTGAAATAAGATATTATCAGTTAATGGATTTAAAACACACGTTTGTATTGGATTAAGCTATAAACATTTAATTTCTGGATTTGTGAAGTTTCCAGGTAATTTCACAAAGGATGAGTTTAATCCCACAACATGCTGTTGTGGCAACATCAAGACAACAAGTATTTCACTTAATATATATGTATTGCAGTTCAGGCAGTATGGCATTATGTGCAGGAGTTATGAATTATGTCAGTTTCCTCGAACCATTGTCCCGTGACGTAATTACAGTAACACCCAAGGTTTGTCCTGACCCCTACTGCCAAAAACAGACACCTTCCCTAGTTCCTAAGCCAAATGTGACAGCAAAGAGAAACAACAGTGTCTCAGGGGGTGTAGGCAACTATATGGACAATCAATTCTTATAGGAAGTTATGTTTTAGACATTGAGTAACCAATTTGTGGATGTATGAATGTATCTGACAAATTGGTCTTGAAAGAAATGTTTACTGATTTACTGACCACTATCCACCCTCCACCTCGGCCCGACATTGAGTGGACTGATCCAACGTTCAATATAACCCATTATTGTACAACACTGTAGAAATGGTGATGGTAATAAAATAAAGTATAATCATATAAAAATAGAGGAATGTCATTACGGGATGTGAAGACAGTGACTTTCCAGATCAAGCCAGATTATTTTAACAGTTAACGTGTAAATTGTTAACATATGCAAAATACCTACATTTATAGAGAATACAGAATACACAAACACTATAAATGGGGACACAAACATTAAGTTTAATGTTGATTATTCTGGACATCTACAATTTGCATAGGCTGCGAATCAAACAGCCGTCTTCGAAGAAGAGAAATGGGGACTTACAAGACAGAAAAAGCTGTAAATTGCACTGCAGGAAGCCAGCAGGGCAGACAAAGGACTTATTCACTGCATTGAGATCTGACAAACTACTGCAATCACTCAGGACTAGGAAGCCGAGCAGTGTCCTTTGCTGTTGGCAGAAGTGATTGGTGGAATTAGTTGTTGATGTAAATCAGGCTGCACGAGACAGGGAGCTGTCCAGCAGCTGATCAGTTACACAGCTGTAGTTGTACAGTCTGTAGCTTCATATAATTATCATTCTATAGGATAATGTATTACAGGAATGGACAAATCACCTACTATCACGATTTTGAACAGATATTGGAATGTCTGTTCTTGGCCATTGTAATATCCTCAAACCTTATTAAATACTACCTGATAGGATACTGCGACCCAGTACCATGTAATTAGGGTCCTTTAATTTTCTCTGACATTTTTTAAGTCCTAAAAGCAGCTTTTATTTTTTTAATTTATCTCTTTTTTGTACATGAACAAGAAACAATAAAAGCATAAAAAAGCATTTACAGTTGTACATCTTTTTCTCAATGTGCAACAATAGCACAAACCGTCTATTAATGTGATATAAACAATATAGGATAGATTTATAATAAGCTGTTGGCAAATACAAAATAGCTCTTTCCCAAAAGAGGTATAAGTTTATGTGCCTCTTTTTGTTAAAGTGATAAAAAATTATAGTGTGCATCTCAGAATTTAACAAATCTATGAGTAATTTAGTCAAGGGTAGGTCAGTAACAGCTTTTTAACTATTACCAGGACATGATGCTAAAGCATTATAAAATGTTTAAAACATGCATTTTGTACAGTTGTTTGCACTGAGGATAACAACACGGAACACTCGTTTTTGAGAAACGCTTTGTAAACATAAGCGAGAATTCTACCATGTGTTATATAATCACTAGGGGTACCAAGTAGTTTTTGAAAATTTTAAGGATCATTTCCATATGCCTATTTTTGCTTGAGTGCAGTTATAATATGTGTCTCTCTTCTCCCAGAAAAATAATTAGATTTTTTTCAAGTGTTCAAAAGTAGCAGAAATTGTGTATTTGACTGTAAATTTAATGGGATGGCTTTTGCATCAAACAGGCACTATTTATACAGGGTCAGATTTAAAAAAGTACGCGAGCCCACAGTTATTGTGTACCTTTACCCTACTAAACTCTATTAATCATAACCTCTAACACATCCCAACTGTATAAAATAAATATATGTATTTTATCAAATATTAAAAACATATCCTCTTACCTTTGTGGAAGTCAAGTAATTGGATGAAGTAAACCAAACTGATTGATATTGTTTAACCATGCAATTGCGATAAATACGCCTTGTGATATGATGGAGTCACATGGGTTAATAACACACACATTTACATTCGCACTTAGGGGGGAATTCAATTGGCCACGGGTCTTTTTAACACCGCGTTAATTCATTTTAACGCGGTTTTCACTCTTTTTGGAGCGATTCAATTTTTAACGCAACTTTTTTTGCTCAAAAGGTTCTATCGCGCTCAAGTAGAAGATCTATACAAAATATAGGGTGGGCAAGAGGCAGCCGCGTTAGAAGTTATTCAATTGTTTTTTAATGCGGAGTGCTAAATAGGCCAATATGCTGTTTTATCTCGCACCTCTTTGGGGTATGCTAAAAATAAAAAAAGTGTTTTAAACTAAAAAAAAACAGGTAATAAAGGTATAAAATTGAGCTAAGTTCTTTCTTATTATATTTAAAACTTAAAAGGATGAAATATAGTTTAAAAAAGCATGATAAAAAAAATATTAAAGTTTACTTATTTCCCCTTAGAAAAATAGCATAATGGTGCAGTCCTTTATTTTAAATAGAACAGAAACATTTTTTTTTTTCTAATCACTTGTGTTGACAGTGGTGATGGAGAGCATTTTTGAGAAAGAACTGTTGCTGAGTGATGTTTTTGGGCAAACCACCTTATCCTGCATTTTACTGAAGTGATTTCTGCTGGATTATCGAGTATTTCCAAGGACACATATCGTATTGTTTGTTTTGTGTTGTTTGTCATATAATTAGCTAAATATACATATAAATGAATCACTTTAACCAAAGTAATATCCTAGTAAACTAGTACTTCTCACAGGCCCATTCTTCCCCTGCACAAGAGGTCTGACTTCCTATATTTTTGGGTGTAAAGAAATAGCTAATAGTTTAGTTTAGCTTAATTATCCTTTTTAATAGTTTAGTGTCTCTTTTTCAATGAAGCTATTCATGGACACAGTGTGGATGTACATGTATGCTGCATGTATGGAGGAGACTGCTTTGCATGCAATGCAAGGCGATGCAAATGTGGGAGTGGCTGGAGAGAATGTTGATGCATGTGGTGTGAATGTGAGTATGGAAGAGGGAGAGACTGTGGGAGAGAATGGTGGACAGGCAATGGCAGCATTGTCAATTGAGGCAAGTAGGACTAGAATCCCCAGGCCACGTCTGTACCGCAACAGGCGCTTGCTTGATGGATTGCCCGAGCAGAAGGTGAGAAAACTTTATCACCTATCCTCCTCAGCAATTTACAATCTGTATGAGATTGTAAAAGAAGACCTGGTTGTGTCCCTGGACTTGTCAAACTGTTTGGTGCTTTGCATTTTTTGGCTTCAGGAAGATTTCAGCCCACCTTGGCACTTATTGCTGGGTTTCCCCAACCCACCTATTCTAGGATCCTGTTCTAAAAGCCCTCAAAAAGCACACTGTATATTTTATTAATTTCCCGCAGTGTGCCAATAAGTGGCGTGACCTCAAAGCAGATTTTTATGTTTTGCTCAAATGCCCAATGTGCTGGGTGCAATTGATTGCACCCACATTGCACTTACAACACCCCGCCGAATGGAAAAAAGTTTTCGCAATCGAAAGCACTTCCATTCCATAAATGTTCAGATGATTTGTGATGCCAAACAAAAAATCACCAGTGTTGTTGTCGGTTTTCCAGGTTCATAGCATGACTCCTTCATCTTGCGACAGTTGTCGTTGTTCCAAAATTTTGAAGCAAGATCCTATCCACATGACTGGCTGCTTGGTAAATACATTTTTGTTTTACAATGTACTATTTTTACAAAGAAAGTATAATTGAGATAAAAAAAAAGGTTAAGATGATGACAATGCTAATGCTAATGTAATTTGTAATTTGTTTTGTTTAGGAGAAGCAGGATATGGATAAATCAGCCACGGTGAGTATGTTTTATGTTTTTGCCATTACACAGAATGTAAAATTGTTCTTTGAAAGTTGAAATGTAAGGGAATGATGTGAACTGGATGTGACAAATGATAACATAATTGTTTTGACAAAATTACTGACCATTATTTTATTTTTTTGTCATGAAAAGAAAAATGTATCTTAAGTGAATGTATTACTGATATCTAATTTTTATTACCTGTGATCTCCCAAATAGTATCAGCATTGAGCAGATGTTTTCTGATAAAGTAGATTAGTAAGCAGAGATCTGCTGTGAGGTGTTAAAAAAATGAATACCCCATTTTCCATAATTTTGGAAAAAATTAAAAAAAAGGCAATTATAATAATATTTTCTTCAACTAAGTGAACAGTACCTATCTGAATTCTTCACGTAAACTGACCTCACAGATGGAAAGAAGTCATCATGAATGTGTTTTGTGACAAAACAATGATTTTTTTTTATTAATAAATTAAAAATATATAATTGTATTATTAATATTATTTTTTTTTTTTTTACACAATATTACAAGTGTAATGGTTTATTATTATATGTTCAACCAGAAAGTAATTAGGTTACAAAACAGCAAGTACATTTTGGGGAAATAAAGTGTTGACCAAACTAAACAAATACAACTTTCATGAGATCATTTCAGCCCAAAAGAAAAGTTAACTACAAAAAAAGGCTAATGTTCTAAATTCTTATATATTTTGAAAAGTGTGTTAAATACAATTTTTGTAATAAAAATAAAACATTCTTGAGTTACTACAACTCTTAACAGATTCAATATAAAAACATAAATCAAGCTTTAATTTATATAAAATGTTATATGTTCTACAAAAGTCAGTTGTGAGTTGTTCATTGATAATTTTAATATTTAAAATTTTCTAACAAATATAACACAGTAATGCATTATATTTTGTGGGTTACTTTTAAATATTAAAATAACAGATTGTAGCAAAAAATATAAAAGAATTCTCCTCACGTTGTAAAAACATTTTTTTCAGAGTTAGTAGAACTGAATCATAATATTGATGACAATAGAAGGAGTTATCAAAGACTGTGAATTGTGAAGAAGTAATATATAATATAAATTGGTGTTTGAGTCATGGTACTAACATGGCAAAGTAGGTTGATTATTTTTTATTTTGTACCCTTGTAGAAATAAGAAAAATTTGATTTTGATTGAAAAATCTTACATTACAGTGTAATGTTTTTAATTTTTACAACAGAGAAATTAGTGTTTCAAAACATATTTGTCAACATAAAAAGCAAGTACACCAGCCAGTGGGTATGGTAGTTATTATAGGTTAAGAACACACATGACGTTTGGTGTGAAAAATCAAGTACAGTCCTGGCATAGGCTGCTCTGGATAGGGTATGTTTTTATTTCTAAAAAATAATAAAAAAGCCTCTAAAATATGAATGTCCCGTGCACTGCAGCAAACATTTATTTTGTAACCAGACCCCAGAGTGCTTTGTGTAGGTTAATCATTTTAATCTAAATAGTGAATTGTTTAAAAAATAAAGATAAAGTTGCAGACATTTTTTTGTGGAACATAAGTGTGTAGCCATGCTCCTCTTTGCAGAATTACATTCAACACCATAAGAATGGTTGAAAGAGGCTGCATTTATTGTAAGAAATAGAAATACCACCTACTTTCTCCAACTGTTGTCCTTATGGTTAAATTTAGTTTCAGAAACTATTAATCAATAGATTTCTAAATAAATGTGACAGTGTAATTGACATAATAAAACTGGAATATTTTTGTCAATAAGGTGTTATTGACATTGTCCACCGTAAATACTCTTTTCACCTGTACATTTTTTTACCATTTAAATCCAGAAATACATTGTTGAACAGGCTACTTTATGGATACGTAAATCATTTAATTATTTACTACAGGTATTGTTCAAGTACTGAAAGGTTGCTTTTGTTACAGCAGATTACAGTTAAATAAGCATCAACCTTTTTTTTAGATTTAACCAAACATCTATAATAATATGGATTAATGATAGTGAATACACCCAAACTGGTTTTGGTTTTATGACCGAATACTTACCCACTGAACATTGACCTCTATTATGTGAATAGGGACAGTGGCCTTTGCAAATATTTTGGGTCATCTCTTATCCTTAACAACATGCGCTTAAAATTTTTACCAGTATTTGAAGATGCTCCAACTACTGCGGCTTGAATTGACAATTGTAATGTCACATATAATCTAAAAAAAAAAAAAGACATTTTAATAAAAATTTTAAACCTAAATAAAATTTTGGGTTTGATATCTACATTTACAGCGATATTATGTTCTGTTAATTTGTATAAATTTAAAAAAACAGTATAGATAAATTTCAATTTTATACATTTAAACCTACCAAGAATCAAAATTTTCAAAGAACCTCGCCATCAATGGCACAAATATGTTGAACTTAGATATTAATCCAATATTGATTAAACTACAAGTAAAAGGGCAGAGCTATACAAATGTACTTCTTGCATAGTTATATCAATAGAAATCATACATCTACACAGATTTTATATATATATATATATATATATATATATATATATACATACACACAGATTCTCTCTCCCTCTCTCTCTCTCTCTCTCTCTCTCCTCTCTCTCTCTCTCTATATATATATATATATATATATATATATATATATACACATATATGTGTATGTGTCCACCTCTGTGATCTTTCCACCAGTGGGTTTATTATTGTATTTTAGTATTGTAAACCACAACCTAATATGTTGGCGCTATAGTATTACATTTTGATGCTGATGACTTATGTATCTTTCTTGACACATATAGGGCATCCAATACATAAATATTATCTATATATTATCTATTATCTATATATTATCTATTTTACATATTATTAATCTTTCACATTTACAGAAATTGGTTTAAAAGATAAAAACGGTTATTACTGTGGCCAGGAGTCTGTGGCGGAATTGTTGTGTTGATTAGCAAATTAGCATGTTTAATATCTGTTGTTTGTTACAAACTAAAAATGTGCTAATACATTTTAGGTGAACTATGTGAAAGGTGGCTGTACCTATTGTTGTGTTGATTATCAGTTTTCTTTTGAAAAACAGTTGTTTTACACAAAACAAAAATGCGCAAATACGTGTTAGGATACCTATGGCTGGGTATCAGGGCATTGCTTACTTTCATTGCATATTGGCTTTTTAAAAAAAAATTACTTGGAAAAACATCTTAAGAAAAATATATATGGGGATATTATTGAATTTGTTAAAAAAATTGAATTGTTTGTTGACTTACATTTGGACCATAAACTATGTTATCTAAGTTGGCAAATCCATAAATGACTATGGTGTATAATGTCATAAAATATTGTTGAAAAGTTTTAGGATCATACCTTCTCCTTATCCACTCCTCTGGCCTTTCTGTCCTCGAGAAGAAACCAAATCTTAAATAAGTATAAAACACACATTAGACAAAGACATCATTACTTACTAACTATTTTGGAAATGAAAGTCAACCGAAAATAAAAACCTAATTACACTTGGATTTTCTTTACTGCTAATAACAGTTAAATACATTTTTTTGCTTTTTAGTTTTTAAAATTACCTCCAAATTTGGCTTTTCTCTTTCCAGGTACTGCTTCCCCTGTATCTCTTCTGGGGCGAGCTGGTTCTTCTTCTTCTGTTTTGAATGAAAGAACATTTTTTTTTAACATATAACTAAATAATAGCAACATTTTTTAAAGACTTGTTAAATAAAATATACCTTGCTCCAGGAAAGTAGAGGGTTCCAAGGTGTCCACTGTCCCTTCCACTCCTTCCACAAGATCAGCCCTGAGAATCTGGCGTATTTTCTCCTCCCACGGTTTGAATTTGATCCGCAGTGGCTTGCCACCACCACCAGTGCCCCTGGCATGTCTTGATACTGTTGCCATCTTTGCTTTGGTGGTGCGCAAACAGGCCTGAGAGCGCTTCTGACACACTTCTGACGCAGTACCCGAGCGACAAGGACATTATTCTCCTCCTCCGTGAACCGTCATCTTCCTCACTGTCATCTTCCTGATGTGCCTGTTGTCTGCTTGTAGATGGTTGAATGCTGCTGACAAATTGATGTCTTCTTCGCTCTTCTCGACGCTGTACATAATTCTCTGACCATTCCTCTCCACTATTAACACTTGATGCCTTTTGGGTGTCCTGTTGAAAGAGAGAATCCCTATTCTCCATAGACATGGCTGCTCTTTAAAATTGTACTAATATTAAAAAAAGAATTAGTTTAAAAATAAAATAACTACCTAAATACACGGATTAATTTATTAATTAATGTGTTATTTTAATATAAAAACCTATCCTATACTACCATGCTAAAATTATTTTGCAGTAGGTTAAGAAATATATTATATTTATATTACCTAATCTGTAATATAAAAGCAGATACTATACTACAATGGTACAAAATCCTAGCCTATACTACAATGGTACAATTATTTAGAACTAGGTTAATAAATATATTACTTTGACCTATATGCAATATAAAATCCTATCCTATAATATAATTTACATTAATTATTTTGCAGTAGCTTACGAAATATATTATATTACCTAATCTGCAATATGAAAACAAATACTATACTACAATGGTACAAAATCCTAGCTTATACTACAATTGTACAATTATTTAGAACTAGGTTAATAAATACATTACTTTGATCTATATGCAATATAAAATCCTATCCTATACTCCAATTTAAATAAAATATTTTGCACTATGTTAAGAAATATATTATATAACCTAATCTGCAATCTAAAAACCTATCCTATACTACAATGGTACAATTATTTTGCACTAGGTTATAAGATATACTTGGCCTATCTGAAATTGAAAAACCTATCCTAATGCTAAAAAAATATTTTGCACTTTTCAGAAAAATACAGCAAAAAACAACAAATACAGATTTGGTGGGTATGTATGTGGTTGTGTGACTCCAGCAAAAAAAATACAGAAATTTAGAGGTATACAAATTATAGGTATGTATGTATGTATGTATGTATGTATGTATGTATGTATGTATATGGGGTGTTATGTGTTAGTAAAAGTGGGTATGTATGTATGTATGTATGTATGTATGTATGTATGTATGTACTAATGAGTATGAAGTGTATTCTATTAAAATCAAAATTTTAAGAAAAATGTATGTATTTATTTAAATAGTAGTAAGTAGCATGTAGTGTAATGCTAATCTATGCCAATCCCAATTGCAATCTTCATCATGATCAACATTTATTTATATAGCACCAGGAAATTTCGTAGCGCTTTACAATTGGGATCAAACATTTATAAGACAATACTGGATAACACATACAGAAAGAAAGGTAGCTTACAATCTATGGTACAATGGACGTTTGAAACACATGGGCATGTGCTAATTGCAATGAGGAAAACTCACAAGCCAGATGCTATGCAGTCACCAAACCAGCCAACAGCTATCAGCAAATATATATATTATATTCAAGATGGTCGCGTTAAACGCTAACCTCCGCTCCCATGAAAATACTCACTTTCACCAATCGTTAGCGCGTGTTGGCGGGCATCCCAGATTACAAATTGAATTGCACAAGTTTTAACACGGTGTTAATTAAAAACGGTCGCTCTAGTGGGTAAAAATCCACGCGGTCAATTGAATTCCCCCCTTACACTTGTAAATAATACACATTTATTAAGGTTTCAATCCACATTTATTTATTAGTAAAATGTATTAGAGATTGCTTATACATAAATGATAATATATTAAAAAGACTCAGGATATAGGAAATGTATCATGTTTAGTGTCAATTTGATCCGCACATTACCATCTCGAATATGCTACTTTCGGCTTTGCGATTGCTTCCTGCGATCAATAGTTATGGAAGATAGAAGATTAATGATCAAAATGACATTGTGTTTTAAGTTTGTTGAAAACTGGTTTGGGTCAGTTTCCTTAAACATCATGTGTTCAGCAGTTGAGGGTGAGGTGCTGACTCCTTATCAGAGGAATCCTTTGAATTAGGCTATGACCAGCAGACAACTGAAACATCATTAACCCTGAGCCAATGAAGACCCCTAGACGTGATGCTTGTGTATTCGTGACATCATCACTGTTCATGCTAATTCAAGCTGCATATAAGCACCCTGGCCTCTCTCTGATCCTGACTATACACACAACATGACTCTATCTTATCCTGGGCCTGGGTGAAGCATTAGAGAAAATGTGATGTATTCGGTAGTTTATACTTTCCTGTTTTATTGTAGTATCTTTTATGTATAATAATAGCTTGCTGTAAATCCTGCTATATTTTGCAATTAAATATCTTTGTGCTTTGGAACCACAATAATCGCTTTGAACAATAATTATTTGGTAAGCGACAAAAACGACTTTAATACCTTCTAGAAGTATAAATACAGAATAAATAAGAAATAAAAGTAAAACATATCCTCTTTCCTTTCAGGCGTAAATTTACATATTCAGCAACCAAATGCCAGTGTCTTTGTGTCCTTTCCACAAATCCCACAAATTAAAGTCTCTTGACTGGGGCCAAAGCCTTTAATTTTACAATAGCCAAGTAAGCAGTAGTGCTTTTACCAAACACGCAAATAACTGAAAACAATAAGACTTTCTATGTCTTTTATAGAACAGTTATAGATACCGACAATCAGTATAGTCTTATCTCTTTAAGGAATACCTACATTTGCTTTTTTCTCAATTCTCATTTTTAAATGAATATACAAAAATAAAATACAGCATTTAAGCTAAGAATATATAAAGTTCTCACATCCCAGAAGAAAAAATCAGCTTGTGCTGTAAAGGGAAGGATCTGCATTGTGGAGATAAGGAAAGTGCTGACACACTGCCAGGAGTAATAATGTTCCCAAGGATATCTCAACTACGCACTGTTTGAAAATCTATTGGACAACATGGATGTGTGTACTGCCCTTGACATAAGGAGAATGCAAGATCAATATACTGTATAATTTAAAGTTGCACCGGGTACATTGCATTGAAGTAAAAGGTCTGTGGATTTCAGTACCACTTCGTAGTATCATTATACATAAGACAATGTTTTCCCTTGGTACATGTATACCTGAGAAAGGAATGTAATAGTTTGTTTCTTAATACAAAATCCTTATAAGATGCTTCATTATTTAGTAAAGTCTTTCTAGATATTTGAAACAAAACATACAAGAAAACTGAAAAATCAAGTTTCGTCCCTTACTGACAAAAATTGGAAACATAGGACCTTATTCATGTTTGAATGTCCGTCCTTATGCGTAGCGTATCTTGAGTGCAGGGCCGCCATCAGGGGGGTACAGGGGGTACTGTTGTACCAGGCCCGGGCTCACCAGGGGGCCCGGCCAGGCCCGGTACAACAGCCAGCGCAACACCAACTTAACTTACCTGTCTTGCAGTCCACGGCATCTCCGCTGATCTCCGCTGGTCTCCCATTGCCTCTGCTTCTCTGCACTCATCTCTTCACCCTGGCTGTCAGCGTGACAGCCAGGCAGCACCAGAATACGATCGCAGGGGAATGACCCTGCGATCATGTGACAGCCAGGCAGCTGCCAATCATGATCGCAAGGGAATCGTTGCTCCACCCCTGCGATCATGTGATCCTCCCTGTCAGTGATGGTGTAGGGAGAGGAAGGGAGAAGAAGGAAAAAGAAGGATAAAGAAGAAGGAGAAGAAGGAAAAATAAGAAGGAGAAGAAGAAGGAGCAGCAGCAGCAGCATCTGCAACATTTCTAACTGTAAGTACATTTTAAAGATTTTATTTTTCAGGTTTTTCTGTTTGTTTCAAGGGGCTGCATTACTAAAAATGAAAAATGTGATGAATCTGCTTCCAGAATTTATTTATTAAATATATTTTATATCGAATTCTACATTTCAATTTATATACTTTGCTCCCAGAATTGTACTCCTATATTTCTATTTAAAATAGGGGGAGGGACACACAATTATTTTTTCTGGGAGCTGCATTGTATTTAATCCTTTCCATGAGTGCATATTGGAAGGTGTGTTTTTATGTGTTTTGGCAGAACTTCAAATCCTGGCTTCATACTCATTTGATAACTGTTTTATTAATTGATTATTGTATTCAATTATGAGTTTGCATACGTACCTATGTTATTAGGCGTATGTTACATAACAGTTATTATTTAACCTATATACTTGTTGCTATATCCTGTATAATAATTGTGATCTCCTATCAGTGCACTGATTTTTACTTGTACCTTGACATTATTCCTGTATATTGACATATGTGCTTCCAGATTTTATGTATTAAATATATTTTATTTGATTCAACCTTTCAATTTATATACTTTGCACCCAGAATTGTACTGCTATATTTCTATTCAAAATAGGGGTAGGGACACCCCCTTATTTTATCTGTGAGCTGCACTGTATTTAATCCTTTCCAGCAGCGCATACTGGAAGGTGTGTTTCATTGCTTGTTTGTCATCCTTTTTTTCGTTGATCAATATGCATAAATTTAAAAGAAATTTACTGTTTGACATATTAGAGAGAGGGTGATTAATTTTTGTGTTTTGTCATTTTCACTTTCCCAACCCCTTTAAGTGCACATTGATTTTGACTGAAAGGCTTTTTCACATTTACCTGTTTCCCTGTCACTGGATTGACACCATATAGCAGTGGATCCCAAACTTTCTCAGTTCGAGGCACCCTTAGGGTCTCCATAATTTTCTCAAGGCACCCCTAAGCCAAAATAATTACCAAGTAGTCCCCTGACTTGCTTACAACTGGCCTTGGCCGAGGCACCCCTGTGAGATCACTGCGGCACCCCAGGGAGACGGGGCGCACAGTTTGGGAACCACTGCCATATAGTATAGGTTTATTTCCACTCTCTCTTCTACATCTTATCATTATTGTGTTGATTTGAATCTATTTTAGGTTCACTGTATTAGCTATGATTAATGCCCTGCACTTTTCTTACTCATCTCCTGGAGATCCTCCCTTCTCCCTGATGGCGTGGTGACCTGACGTCACACCACTGTTCCCGCCGCCGCTGAAGAAGGAGCAGTGAGAAATAAAAATTACAGCAATGTTGAAATAATATAAAAAGATTGAGGTTAAAATACAATATACATAACACTGGGTGGTTACTGCAATATAAGCAACAGACAGACTGAAGTGTTTGAATAAAAAACAAACCACAGTGTCACAATAGGATTAAAACACTGTACTTCCAGCCAATACAGTCCAATATCTTGGATTACTATATGAGAGGGTCTAAGATTTCAAACCAATGTTCATTGTGATGAAAAACTGCTCAATGTTTCATCACAATGAACATTGGTTTGAAATCTTAGACCCTCTCATTTACTAATCCAAGATATTGGATATTTGCTTTTATTCAAACACTTCAGTCTGTATGTTACTTATATTGCAGTAACCACCCAGTGTTATGCATATTGTATTTTAACCTCAATCTTTTAATATTATTTCAACATTGCTCTGATTTTTATTTCTGCATTTCATTTTTATTAATGCAGACCCTGTTGTTATTGTTGAATAAAACCTTTTTTTTTTTATTGAAAATGTAATAGGTGTATGGTTTACCATTCAGGTTTGGTAACCAGTTTACAATTGGACGTATATATATATATATATATTTACATTTGTGTGTAGGTATATGGGATTATTTGTATAGAGATATATGCATATTTCTGTTGCAGTGTATTCATATGTACATTAGGTTTAGCCTGACTTGTTTATTTCTGATTATCACCCAGATGTAGTTAAAATATGAAAATCTGAAAGGTTGAAATACATTTGATGTTATATATTTTAAAACATAGTGGAGATCATTGACAAAGCGTACTGAGGACGCACTGCAAAAACATCCCACTTTTTGCACGGGTGTGCCCCAGACGTCTGCGTGGCTCACACTAATGTTCCCACCGCCACTGTAGGAAGAAGGAGCAGAGGCTGCAAGTAAAGTAATTTTTTTTACTTGCTAATATATGTAATTGAACCTATGTCATTCTTTTTCTGGCCAGAAATTTTCCTGTATAAGACAGATAGAGGCTACAGCAATCAACATCTTTGTAAGTAATTTTTGGTATCATCTTCTATTGTTTATCTTCCAAACACATATTACTTTCATTGATATGTAGCATTTTATGTACAATACTCAGCATCGGTAAAGGTGACTATGAAACTGAGTCATTAGCTTCTGTGGATAATAACAATTTCCTCCTAATTTTCATTCAGTGAGAGAAATACGTCATCAAGTGATTTTCAGTGACTTTGCAAAGGCATGCTTAGGTGAGGAGTTTTCTCTGTGGGGTACAATTCCACTTTTAGTATTCTCTGCAGGGCAAGCTCCAAATGTTTTGTGTGACCTAGATGTGAGAACTAAGAAGATAATTCAACTGGTATAGAAACAGCCATTATATATCTCTTAAAATGGTGCAGTATTTTTATGTTAATTGATTCATAATCTACATTACTCATTTTTATTGCTATATTTGGCTGATTTACATGGAGATGTGCTATTCACCATATGGGGAGTACAGGGGTACTAGCGTATGGTGCCCAATATGTGGGCCGTGGTGCGTGCTCACTAGGGAACCCGCTTGTCCACCGCTGCTCTGTCCTCCCCGGCGTCACCATTGCTGCTGTGAGCCTTGCAGTGGAAGGCAGTTGTCAAACAGCGATCAAAGATGAACGGCAGGGGAAAGATCGCTTCATTTACCAAGGTCATTTAACCCTCATGACACCCTCACCTTCCCACGATGAGGAAGGAACGCTCTACTGTCAAGACAGAGGAGAGGCTGCAGCAACATTCTTTCTCTGTATTCTGTGTGAGTAATTTTATTTTACATTTTATAACTAGACGGGTTGAAGAAGTTTAGTGGTGCAGTGTTTTTTTTTGTTTTTTTTTAATGGACTTGTTCAGTGCTCTGATAAGCAAGTAAGGACCATAGTGGTAGATATGTGGGGTGGTCTGATGGACATAAAAATGGCATGTGTGGAGATTATGGTGAGGGGCATATGGGGGCATTTTCGGATCAGTGATGTGGATGGGCCAAGGTACAGTTTGGATGTTTATATAATATCATGTGTGATCTTATATACTGGGTTCAATTATTGGTCGGCTTCCCATATCTAATGTGCCTATACATTTTCAAAACAGGTCCCAACATTCCATCCAGACAAGAAACCAGCAGCAGGTTGTAAAAGCTGAAATAACAAGTAAGGGATAAAAACACAGTCCACCAACAGCCTTGACCTTTAGCCCTCCTAATTTTTATTCAGCACATCTCATGCTAACTCTCTCTTCCTCTTTCTCTATCTCTCCCTTGCTGTCCTTTATATGTCACCTTCCTCAATGTCCTGTCTATTCCCCTGCTGTGTTTCTACCTTCCATCTTACTCACATCCTCCCTGCCACCTTAAGTCCTTCTCATTCTCTCCATCCTTACCCTTTATTTATTTTTTTTAGCTTCGTGGTCAGGGTGTGGCGAGATGTGCCCCCTTGCAAGGGCCCAGGGGCCTTGAAGTCCTCCAGGGTCATTTACTTGCTGCCTCGGTACAGTAAGTAAGTACAAATACATCCCTTCCCAATCTTTGACCTGCCTGCTGAGAGCCCAGTCACTGAGAGCAGGAAGGCAACTCAATCTATCTGTGGACTGTTACTAATAGTACACACTGACCTGATCCCTATTCCCTGACTACACAAGATTCACTGTAACATCAGTAGCACATCACAGTGACCACACTGACCTCAGCAGACCACTAGGCCTACACTGATCCCAGACCCAGTTACACATCCTTACCCAGCACAGACACCTGCACTCCTTTTACAAAGTTAATCTAAGTGTGACCATGCTGTATCTTTCTAGGTCCCTGGTCCAGTGCCATTTTCAGGGAGAAGCAGAAGGCTCTGCTGTCACACAGACTTCCCTGTTTGTTGAAGCCTTGATCCACCTACAGAAGACTGCAATCAAGCAACTGTGATCAATAATTCATTTATTTGAACTCTATTTGCATAGCTAGTGTTCTGTTAATTGTTCAAATTTTAATTTTCATAGTTTACACAGTTTAGTTAGTCATTTCGTTTGTTGTACTTTGTAATTTGTTATTTCATTTTTAGCTTTCTTGTTTGCACTTATCGTTATTATTTACAGTTTATTGATCTGAAGTTTGTTGCACATTTTATTGCCTTTTACATTTTTGGTCCCTGCCACTCTTTCACAATGTATCACCATAAATCTGGCTCAGTCAAACGCAAGGAAAGGAAAGAACGTTAGCAAGAAGAGGAAAGATGAAGAAGAAGAAAATGATACTACAGTTCTTCAAAAAAGCCACCCACTAAGCAGCAAGATGTGGTGGAAAAGAATTTATCAGCTGCATCAGAAGCCGAAGTCCCTAGTGAAGTTGTAGAAGTGGAGAGTTCTTCTTGCAGTACATCTCTTTCTCAGGAGTCTACAACAACTGCAAATCTAGAAGATACACCTGAGGTAGAAGACCCGGCTTCAAGCAGTGCCTCTGTAATTCAAGAAAATGTTCATGATGATGTATATTGGAAAGATCCAGCACTGTTGCCAGATATACTGAAAGACAAAGACAGAGAAAGAATTGTACTCAATGGCCTAAGCAAAGAAGATGAATTAAAGGAAATGATTACATTTATGCCAAAGGATTGTGAAGACCGTTCGTTTAGTGATTTTCTTTTATATGCAAAATCATCGAATGGACGTGAGTTGCTTATAAGGGACTGGCTTCGATGGAGCAGTAGGAAACATGCATTGAATTGCATCACTTGCTTTGCATTTGCTTTAGACCACGGCAAGGCTTCTAGTCTTCTATGCAGAAATTATGGATTTGATCCCTCAAAGAATAAATGGCATCAACTATACAATAGACTGCCAGAACATGAGAGGAGTATTCAGCACAAGCAGCATTATTGGAGCTGGAGAACACTGCAGATGTCTCTTAGCGGACATGGGCTGGACTCTGCCATACAAAGAAATCTGGAAAAGGAAACTGAAAAGTTTTCTGCATTACTTGAAAGACTGCTCGACGTGACCTTGTATTTGGCATCAAGGAATATGGCATTCAGAGGAAGCTCCCAAAGGATTGGGGACTTGAACAATGGAAATGTCCTTGGTACACTGGAGCTGGTATCACATTACGATCCTCTTCTAGGAGAGCACTTAGAAAATGTGAAGCACAGTCAGCAAGAAGGGAAAAAAATGCAGGCACATTATTTATCGTGGGCCACCCAAAACTAATTTATAAATCTATGTGGAAAACGTGTACTGGACACCATACTATCAGAAAGGGAAAAGGTAATCTATTCTGTGATATGTGATGCCACTCCAGATGTTTCACAGACAGAACAGAATGTGATTCTTCTACGGTATGTCCTTAGAGATTCAGTGACAGAACGTTGGATCATTCAAGAGAGGTTCATTGAATATTTTGACTTTTTCAACAAAACTGGAGAAGAGGTTGCTGAAAAGTTGTTGTCAAGATTAAATGAACATGGCATTGATGTTAAGGAATGCAGAGGTCAAGGCTATGACAATGGAGCCAATATGTCTGGTAAAATTAAAGGAGTAAGAGCTCGTATAGAGGAGAAGTATCCAACAGCTACATTTTGTCCTTGTGCTGCCCATTCCTTGAATCTTGTGGGTGTGCATGCAGCATCGTGCTGTTCTGTTGTCATGACATTTTTTGGTTGCGTAAATCGTTTGTATGTCCTTTTCAGTTCAAGTCCGGAGAGATGGCATATTTTGAAAGAAGAAATCGGAGGTTCCTTGCATGGCTTAAGTGACACTAGGTGGAGCGCAAGAGTGGAAGCTGTTCGCCCAATAACTCAGAAATTACCAGGTATCATTGAGGCATTGAAGAAAATCATTTTGTCCAGAAAACTTTCAAGGGAGGCCCATTCAGAGGTAGAAGGACTGAGAGATTACTTCTTGAGTTTCAAATCCATACTTCTGTCAACATTTTGGATAAAGATCTTACAAAGTTTTGAAGAGAGGAATAAGATTCTTCAATCAAGATCTACTTCCATGGAAATTGGAGCAGAAAACATTAAGGATCTTTCTGTAGAAATGCAAGCCCTTCAGGAAAAGTGGTCTGTTATACTTTCTGAGGCAAATCTCATTGCTGATAGTATGGAAATTCCTAAAGACCTGAACCCCCGTTACCGAAAGATTCAGAAGAGGCACAGCAGAGAAGACCTGTCAGGAAGTAGATGCTGAAACATCATTCAAGATAAATGTGTTTTTTGTGGCACTTGATTCCATCATTAGTGAGCTGAACCAGCATTTCAAATTGATGCAAAATATTTGCAATTTGTTTGCTCCAATTTTAAAATTGAAGACTGCCAGAAGAAGAATTGGTGACATCCACTGAAGCTCTGGTCTCCAAATATCCAGAAGATCTTACACCATCTTTATTCAGTGACCTTCAACACCTTCGAAAAGTCTATGATGCTACATTTCAGAGCCCTTTGGGTCCACTTGACTTACTGAATAACATATACAGACTACAACTTCAAGGGATATTTGGAGAAGTTTGCATTGCTATCAGAATTTTCACCACCCTTCCACTTTCTGTGGCTGAAGGAGAGCGAGCATTTAGCAAACTGGCCTTAATTAAAAACTATCTGCGTTCGACAATGAGTGAACAACGTTTGAACAGCTTTGCACTTCTCTCCATTGAACACGAACTTGCACAGAAATTGAATTTTAAAGACCTAATACAAGATTTTGCATCCAGCAAAGTGAGAAGGTGGTCAACTAATGTGTAGATGTGAGAAAAGAAAAAGAATGATCATAAAGGGCAATCTAATGGATGATTATGTATAGTATAGTATAGTATAGTATATTATATTATTCTTTATTTCTGTTAAATATATCTTTATTCAATAAATTCATTATAAAATCTTTCTAGTAGTGAATATAATCTGTAGAAGAACCTTAAACTTTTTAATGGAAATTGGGGGAGGTACTTGGGGGGGGGGAGGCCCTGCCTGCGTCATTTGTACTGGGCCCCATGATTTCTGATGGCGGCCCTGCTTGAGTGACAGCCTGCCCAAATCCAGAAATGGACATTACGCTAATGCATGCAATTCTTGTTCACATGCAACTGACACTTTCGACTGCCTACGATCTGAGAGATGGAACGGGGGAGAGAAGGGCAGACTAATGTAGGCAATGTACAGTGAGGGCATTCTAACACAGAGACGGCTGATTCAAATCCTGTTTGTCAAAAATATGCTTGTTTTCAGCTGAATTATTTGCACCCACTACAGGGCAGGTGTAAATGCAGACTGATAGTGGCTGACACAACATAGACTTGATTTGAAAGTAAGACATATGCATGACACTGGCACAGAACAACTGTATACCACTAAGATGTACTATTACAATGTATTGTGTGTACAGTGCTTATTGAAAGTATCTTTATGTAATTAATGTAAAAAACTGTTTTATTTTCATTAAAGATGTGCGCTGACTGTGTTTTGGATTTCGATGTGGTTTTGGTTCTAAAACATCTATGTGTTTTGGTTTTGTTACAGGTTTTTGTTACGGCTACAATGTAGCTTAGAACTGATGGTAGAGGTATTAGCCTATAGCAGCTGTCTTTCCTGTAGAGTGATTTGCACTCGCAGGTACTCGGATGCCCCAAGGACTTAACTCTAGTTTAGGAAAAGCTTATATAACGTAGCCGTAGCATGAAGGATGGAGGCATGGAAAACCAGCAACACAGCACATGGATAACCAGGAAGCAGGGTAGTCACAGTTGAGCCAAAGGTTAGGGCTGGCAGCAAACAAGGCAATCCAAGAGACAGAGCAAAGGTCAGGGCAGTTAGGGTTTAAGCATGGTAAGGAACTAGCCAGGATCACAACAGGTGTCAATCAGAATAGCAGAGTGTCCACAGGAAACTGGTAGCAGGTCAGAAAGTTTGTGGCACAAATGCTATAACCAGCAGGGAGGCTAAGCCCCCCCTGCCTTAAATACAAACAAAGACCAATCAGATGGGGCAGATTATGCACACACCTCCAGCCGCACAGGAGGCACAGAACTATTTAAAACTCGCTACGTGCCCCAGCTGATATGCTAATGGCTGGGATGCAGTGGCAGTGGGGAGAGAGAAGCTACTTCTGCCCGCAGCATCCCGGCCATTGCCAGGGTGACCGGGACAGGGCCATCAATGGTTCCAGCAGCAGCTTGTGACGTTTTGCCTCAAAATCATGAAAGGTTTTGGTTTTGGATCTGGATTTAATTAAAAATTGTGATTTTACTTCTACATTGCTATTTATAGCATTAACAGTCATTTAGTCTATTTTCTAATGATCTCTTCACAACTGTCCAAATTTTCACAAATTTTGGCCAAGTATTGCTGCTGACCCTCTCCGATGTAATGCTGCTGACCCTCTCCAATGTAATGCTGCTGACCCTCTCCATTGTGTTGCTGCTGACCCTCTCCAATGTGTTGCTGCTGACCCTCTCCAATGTGTTGCTGCTGACCCTCTCCAATGTGTCCCATATGCTGCCTAACAGTTACCTACTTGTATTTTTTTTTAAACTAATATGTAATTGATATGTAAATTGGTATACATTTTTGATGAGGATGGCGATGAGAGTGATGATAACATTGTTATTTGTCACTATTGAGGAAGATGACCAGTGACCAGTGTTATCCAAATGCCCATGATTCATTCGTTAACATCCCTATCTATTCTCCAGTTTAACAACCAAAATGAAAATCCAGTCACAAAAGTGCAGTCCCTGTCACTGAAGTGCTTGGTTTGCTAAACTATGAGCATGTCCTTTTCAACTTATGGATGGGTGGGTCCAAGGACAATGCCATGGGCCCAAGGACAATGCCATCTTGACTTGCCAAGGACAATGCCATCTTGACTTGCAACATTTATCCATCTCATTTGTGCCCTGATGTCTGTAGTTGAGGTCTTCTGTCCACTTTGATCTTAATGAAGGATTTTGTAACTCTGCCATCATTGCATTTGCTTTCTCTGATTCAATTCAAAAAATAATTAATAAGTCTATATGGTTCTCTAACTCCATCACTTAGCGTAAATTGTCAGCCATCATATCTCCATCTATACATATATTTTTTTGCCAGTGCCATATTATGTCCTCTTAATTTCTTAGAATGTGGACTTTGAATTGCATTGTCTTGTCAAGACAGATGATTTTGGCAACCAAATCTGCATCAATGTCAGTTTTACAGACTTACCTGTGGGAAGGCCTACAATTGGCCTATCTGATCTGTCTGTTTTACGTATTTCTTATGTGTCACTAATATAGCATATATATATTACACATAAATATATATATATTACACTCATTTTATTGGCAATCATAATAGAGTGATTTTGGGCTAACTTTGTGGTGCCGATTCCGAATTTAGGACATTGGATTTGCTAGATTAGCTCTAATTATTTAGATAACTGGTACCCCATTAAAAAACATAAAAATGCCAAAACTTTAATGTCAGGCAGAGCCTAATTACAAATCGCGTTGAAATAATCTCAAATCATACAAAAGTAAACACATAATATACATACTGACATTTTATTTGTTATAATAACAGATAAAAATAGTAAGCTGATTCAGATAATTACAATTAATGCATAGTAAAATGCTGTTTGTACAATTTTCTTTTGTGTGGGTTATCAGCACAATCATATTGGAGACTCCAGCGATAGTCATTCATCGTGTGTCTGTCCTATCTGCCTTGATTCCTTTCCTCCATCACTTTTATATCTTGCTGGAACCTCTCCCCTTGTTCCACAGTAAAATCTTCAAGATTATGCTGAAATCTGTGTAAGTGGCTATGGAGAAAGTTATGCTCATATTATTGCTTATGTCATTTTTAAAGTTTGTGAGGATGTCTTGTCCCAATTGTCTTCCTAATTGTCTGCTTTGTGGTTCCCCAAGAAGTCTTTGGCAACTGAGACATACACGTACCAGACAGAAGCTTCAAAACCTTCATACATTTTAATAAATTAGAATCCTTCAAAAGTTTACGAATTTAAGGGCCATCAAAGATTTCAGATTTTAGTTTTTCCATACTTAGTCCAGAGAACGATCTACAAATATATTTGAAGCAATCGCCATCTTTGTCCAAGGCCTTAACAAATTGTTTCATTAGTCCCAGCTTGATATGGAATGGTGGGATAATGATTTTTCCCTGTCAACCAAATGATTTCATTCTTACTTGAAACACTCTGTCAATGCAAATTGTCACTACAACAACTCTGTATACAACTGGATTTATTTACATTAATTACATCTATACTAGAATGCATGAGTATCATTACACAAGTTAACCTGAGCATGATACTCATGCATTCTAGTCAAATCAAGCTATTTAAGGTGTTAAAAAGGTTCTTGTCATGCATTTGGGCCTAGCCCAGACCTCCTCAGGGGAAGAGCGTTACTTCCCGACGCAAGTGCCCTTTTTTAACGTGGTTTTGTCCCAGGGGCGGACCCAGATATTTACCCTACCCGGGGCGATTTTAGGGGGGCGATTTAGGCCCTGCCCCCTTTCTGTGTTCTAAGGCTGCCGGCGGCTACACAGTATGTGCAGGTCCGTTCAGCAGTGAAAGTGTGCTGTCCCGTTGCTCTGATTGTGTTTAAAACACAATCAGAGCAGCCGGGCAGCACACTGTCACTGCTGAACGGACCTGCACAGTGTGTAGCTGTCGGCAGCAAGCCCCTGCTAGGGGGGGCAATCGCCCCGATCGCCCCCCCCCCCTGGATCCGCCACTGTTTGGTCCACATGTCACCACCTCATCATTTTTCTCCATCCCCTCATCCTTCATCTTCATCGCCACATCCTTCATCAAGCTACTTAAGGTGTTAAAAACTCTCCACTGTCGCCCCCGGCAATCACCAACTGTCACTTCTCCTTCAAGAAATATATAGGTAAGTGTATAACTCTGCCCAGCAGGTGGCGCTGCAGCTTGGGGTTTTTTTTTCCACACACGCCACTAGGCATTTATATTGTAGATGGCCGAGAAACAAGAAAAACACAATAGCCATTGCAAATCGCTCAACTGGCAACTGAGTGTTGGTTGGGTGACAGATCACTTATATAAGGAGGGGGAGTATTCTAAAATGATCAAAGTGAACACCTAATATATTTGCGTTTCTCTCCTTCTAGAATATTCTGGCAGATTTCCATATACACCTGTTATGGCTAAGTTTCCTATTAATTGAAGGTATCCATTATCTCAAGAACTAAAACCAATTAAAAAAATCTTTCCATTTTGAATTCAGCAACCACAAAATACCCTAAATTCTTTCACAATGTCCTTAGCTACTGAAAAAAAATGTTTTTGTTGTTATTTATACATTCCGCAAGTCTAGGGCAGTCCCCTTTACCCCTGGGTTGTGTAAGGTGAGGGTTACAGTTCCGTCACCACTGCATTTTCACACCACCGGCCTTCCAGCATCAGACCAAGGAGACCAGCCCATTCAGGACATCCCGAGCCATCTGTACTAGGTCAGATATTACACTTGTGCTTAGCCAAAAGAATGAATCATGATTGACGTTTTAATCTCAAAATGGACATGGTAACTGGATGTAGATATACTGTACATGGTAACTGGCATATATATCAGAATTCCCTTGTTTGATTCACAAGGGCATCATTATGGCACAGATTAAACTTACTCAGAGCATATAGGCAAAGCAAAGTATTTGAAAGCTCTGCACTTGGCTAACGATGAACGCTCTGCCCATCAAGAAGTGCCTAGTACTAGTCTTTGATGTTTTTAGTATAAGTGCAGGCCACTTTTGTCTATAATCATCAACATTTATTTATATAGCGACAACAAATTACGTAGCACTTTACAATTGGGTATCTACTAGTCTAAATATCTACTGATGCCTCTGTCCATCTATAATGACATCTGATTGTTACTGCCTCTTCACTCTCCATGATGCATGCTGTCTAACATTCCAAATTTAGTGTGCACCTAGTGTCTTAACATTTTTATCTCTTGCACCTTGCACTAATTTTTTTATTGTTGCTTAATTTATCTTCAGTTGGTGGCATGGCAGATAACGTTTTTTCTGCAGCCATTGCAATGTTCTATGTGTGGTCGCTGAAAGTCTAAAATATCCAGAAAAACATTCACACACAAACACCCTTTTTTGCACTTAATACCATTGTCACTGTACCACACAAGATTACTTTCACTACAAAATGTGAAAATGTAACACTTAAAATTTTAAAATAAGTAAATCAAATTGTTTTTGGGCTTTGCTTCTAATAGTCATACAGAAAAAACACACTGTTTTTCTCCACTAAATATGCTAGTTAGTTCAGAATGATATCTAATTCAGCCTATATACTAGTATTATATATATATCTGTTAGGAACCCCTCCAGCCAGTACAACAACACCCGGAATCTACTCCGAAAGTCTGGTGTTCACTGGAGCCCCTAGTGGTGGGGACAGACTTGGCCGCAGACTACAGAGGGTCGTGTGATGTGTACCAGCTGTGGAGAACCCAGGAGCAGAGAGTTATGGCAGACAGCGTATCCAGAGAACAGGCCGAGGTCAGGGGTCACTTGCTAGATAGAATTGTCATTAAACACGCCAGGGGTCGGGGTCACGAGCAAATCAGCAGTATCAGAGGTTAAAGCCAGAAGGTCAAGGGCACAGGCAAAAAGACAAATCCAAGGTACAGGCAAGGGTCATACACGGCAAACGGAGGTCCAAAGGTTTAACACCAACAGCACAGCAGCAGGCAGCAACACAGAAGTCTGGAAGCTATAACCGGCAGGGAGGCTAAGCCCTCCCTACCTTAAATACAGAAATGAACCAATGAGAGCCTAGCTCTCTAATTGCAGTCAGACTGGCCACTGTTTAAATAATTAATTAGCCCGCAGGCTGCTCGCATATCACGCACGCGCCCGGCTGCCCCACAGTGCCGGGACGCTGCGCTGAACCTCTCAGCTTTCGACCGTTGCTACGGCAATGGTCGGGCTGGCCCCCGGAAGTGACGTCCTGGTCGTCATAGCGACGGCCGGGATGCAGATGAGAGAGTCGCGGCAGCTGGGCACCGCCGCAGCTCGTAACAATATCAACATCAACCAGTAGCCACTACTCCTTCTAAACTCTTTGACAGATTGAAATTAAAACCAATTGATCAGCAAACTATTCTAACTGACTGATGCCTACAGAACTGCTTTTCAAAAATCACATAATTCTATTGTTTTCTCTGTCTCTCTTTCACACTGAATGCTATTTTCAGAGCAGAGCACCGCAGCTAACATTCTCCCTACACACTCTCTGTTCTAAAATGGCACATGAGAAAACAAGGGAGGGTTATATATATAGTAGATATAAACTATAGCAAGTCTTGCATCGCTATTTTCTCAGAAATTACGTTTTGCCTTGTTTTGAGATTCAAAATCGGTGTGCGAAACCGAGACATGACTCGGTTTCACTCGGAGCCCCAAATCGCAGATCTGTTGGGTTTCTCCAAATCTGATCCGCTCATCTCTGATTTTATAAATATATAAAAATAGTACCGGCCTGGGGGGCAGATGCTCCCTTGCCCCTGTTCGGAAATATTTCCAAAATCAAAATCCATACACTTTTTAAACACGCAATTTACGTGCAAGTTGCATTTGGACTTGAATCAGGCCCATAATGAACAGTTATATATGTAATCCATAAACAATATTAATTTATGGGGTACCAAGTAAAGGGTGGTATCTCTTATTCAGCTATTCTCTAAGCATGGCACCATGTAGATGGCTGGAACTTAGTCTGTGGGTGACCTTCAGAGCTATTGCGTCCATGATCAAGGTGAGATCTTTGATTCAGACAACATAACTTTAGATGCAGCTCTCTCCTACCTCCTGCATAACTCTTTCACTCTCTCTGTGTCTCCATATCTCATCAGCATCGGTCTTCTTTTCCACAAGCAATGATTGTAGAAGTGCATCACGATATACAGTGATTTGTTTTCTGCTCCCTATGTGAGGATCATGGTGACTGACAGCAGGAGTGAAGGAGACACACTGGAAGGGAAGAAATCATCCCCTGTGTCTCCTTTTAGGCCCATGGTCGTTATTGCAATACTCGGATGGGGCCTGATTTAAATTGGAACGCAACTTACACTCAAATTATGGTTTAAAAAAGAGCACGGAACTTGAGCGTAGTTCTTACCGTATTCAAATCCAAGTGGATCTCAAGATGCATTTCGATTTGAATCTGGGTGTAAGTGCACTCTGTCCAAATAGTACCTGCCTTACGTAGACAAACAGAACAGACTGCAGTATACGCCCAAGCATATGTGCAATAAAAGTTCACATCATAACACATGCCAAAAAATTATATTATAAAATAAATGAACAGCTCAAAAAGCTAAACCGTGTAATCGTTAATGAAATATATAGTTGGTTTAAAAACATTTTTTAAAATATTTTTTTACATGAAATAAATAAATCAAGATGTTCTTAATGCATACTGAGCATACAAAGCCTGATTAATTGAGAAATGTAAATGCTGATATATGCCATATTTTGCGTTAAATTGCTCTGCGCATGCTCAGAAAAGAACTATACACCAGTGAACGCAATTGTGTGCAATTTATCTTCGGACACAAAGGACAGTCCGACAGCCAAGGATTTCATGGGTGGAGTGTACAGTAAGGGCGTGCAAAGAGTGAGCACTCGCACATCCATCCAATTGAAGCCCTGGGCATCTTTCAGATACATGATGGTCAGCCGTGTCACGAGCACCAGCCGCGGGACAGGTTTTCTTTTAGTTTTCAATGTCTTTGTCTTAATGATTAAAGTATTAACTGGTGATAATAATTGAATATTTGTTTTTTTGTGTGCGTTCTGCTGGGGCTTTATATTACACATATGTAATTTGTTCGTACCCTGCAGTCGGTGTCAGGGAGCTGCCGGAAGGAGGTGGACGTGCCGGGGGCGGGACTTAGAAAATCGCATCATTTTGGCCCCGCCCCATGACGCAATGACGCAAACTCTTCATTTTACCGTATGGGCGGAGCCAACTGCAGCGATTCTCAGGGAATCGCTGCATTTTGGATCTAATTTTGTCCACTTCACTAGGAAGTGGGCACATGCAGGAGGCTGCCATACTCTCCCGGGATTCTCAACAGAATTCTTCATATATCCAAGTGTATGTTCTAATCACAATTTTTAATATTTCGCTACTAGATAAATGTTCTTACAATTTATTCAATAAAGATTTATCCTAAAGATTTTAAAACATATGAATATAATACAAATATGTTTATATCCATTACGAGTGCCCCATATGGTCATTCTCTCTTTTCGTCTGTAAATCAAGGTTACAATAACTTTGTGATTGGGTGCACCCCTCCTCTATGGGTATTTACACTTTGCCAGTGAAAGAGGGATCTATATAATTGGAGGAGGATTAATGGTTTACCTGGTGCAGTCAACCCCCCTCTTTTGTGTGTATATTGAATACTCTCCCGGGAGTCTGGGAGTCCCACCCAGAATCCGGGGGTCTCCCAGACATTCTGAGAGAGTTGGCAAGTATGACATACCTCTTTGCCTCAATGAGGTTACTAGCTCCTAGTGAATTGAGAGGCTGAATTAATTTTCCGTAGTTATTGGTTTAGCCTACAAAATGGCTGCCTCCACATTGTAGGTGAATGGGGACATTTTCATGCAAATTGCAGCTGTGAGGTTTAAATCATTCAGTAATGTGTTGGAATTCTGTGCAAGATAAACAGACCCAATGGTGTGGAAGAGTTTAAATATACAACACGAGAGCCTGTGTAGTGTCTAATACACTAATGCTCTCTACAAGATCCAATTATATCCGTCTGTCCCAGCTTCTGTCAGATTTGTGCAGCCGCTGTTTAATACATTCCAGGATGTCACAGAACACTGCTTAACCTCTTGGTGTCCAGAAGGTTTTCAATAGAGATGTGCAAAATTTTCAAAACTGTTTAGCAGAATATTCGAGTCCTTCTGAATTCGGCGACCGAATTTCAAGTTTCTCTGATGAGTTTAGTCTTAAGTGTTCCACACGAAATTCCCGTTATCATTTCTGCTCATCTGGATTTCAAACCACAGCATGAAACTGTGGTCACCACAGTTTTACATATCTGCAGCTCAAAATAGAGCCTCAGAAACGTAAGTGTACAGATACATTTTTGTGTATATGCAAAAGTTGCATATTTGCCTTTAACTCTAAATCAGGCCCATAGCGACAGCGGACTTGATGACAGTACAGAAGGAGCTTCTCCATGTTTAGCATGCTATCAGCTGGGCTCCCTCTGTGAATCAATTGCCAGTTATAGGTTCCAACAAGGCTCCCCTTCTGATGCCCCCCTCCTGTCGGTTTGATTGCATATTATTGCTAACAGCAGGAACTGCCAGACACAGCACACTGAGAGATAACAACGAGGGGACGTCCTCTACACACACGTATAGCAGACACTTCTAGCAAAACCACACTTCACTAACTATAGTATTAACCCTCAGAAATCTATTACATTTTACAGTTGAAAAACCACACAGTACCATCAACTTCAACAAAAATCCACAGTGTGATACAAATTTCTTCCCAACACCAAATATGGTAATAGGATAAAGTCCTCACCCTCTATGTCGTCTACTAATTATAACTACTGATACAATTTTTTTGTAAGAAAGGATTCCAATACATTTTATATTATGTTACTAAAATTGCCATCACCACCTATGGGTGCTTGAGTAGCTCTAAATGGTTCGTAGTCGAACGGGCATTACAGATGCACCCAGGATTGTATTTGCCATTGCAGCTGCTGCACTATGTGCACCTACATCTAGTCCTATTCCATTTCCCTAATTACATCCCATTTTATGTGTACGTAGCATAGTTATTACCACGGCATAGTGCATTTGTCTACATTAAATTTCATCTGACATTTCACTGCCCAGTTTGCCACTTTGTCCAAATATTTCGGCAACAAGTTATTATACTGCTCTGTGCTAATAAATATAGTAAAATAATAAAAAAGAACATTAAAAATTGGTATCATCCCTCCCTCCCCAAGCAGCACTATAACGGAGACAATGCACATAGGGTCCCCCTGCCATGGTGGTTAGCTCAGAGCTGGTGCTTCTGTGGAAAGAGTACAGCAATAAACAGTATGCATATCCCTTCCCAAAGCTCTCCCTGACTCTTCTGGGCTGTGGGGGCAGGGGTACAAAAAAAAGGTATTTCTTTATGCAACATGGAGCACAAGAGATAGATGGTTATTTTCATGGGGATTTTTCTTTTTTGTATTTCAGTAACCGCTGTCCATTTTATGGGGCCATTTGTTCTTTACCGCAACCTCCACGGTCCAGGATGGTCGGAAAGGGTGTCTTTTTTTACAAGAGATATTCTTTTTTTCTGATCCCTCTTCATGCAGTTTAATGATTCAGTGCCAGTTCTATAAAATCAGGAATGTCACTGGGATCAGGGGAAGTAATTTTCCTTTATTCTTCATTTGTAAAGTCAGTTGCCAGTTTGCGGTACCAGACTAGTCTCCCTGCATTCAGCCCTACATCCCTTTTTGTAACTGTAACCCAACTACCTACCTCATGATACTGCTCTCCTATGTTTCCATCCCTTTGTAATAGCCCCAACCAATACCTGTGCAGTGAGAAACACACTCCTCCATTCCAACCAGCACTTGCTCAGCAAGCAGCAAACTCCTCCATCCCAACCAAAACCTGCTCAGTAAGCAGTAAACTCCTCCATCACAACCAGCACCTGCTCAGTAAGCAACAAACTCCTCCATCACAACCAGCACCTGCTCAGCAAGCAGCAAACTCCTCCATCCTAACCAGTACCTGCTCAGCAAGCAGCAAACTCCTCCATCCCAACCAGGACCTGCTCAGCAAGCAGCAAACTCCTCCATCTCAACCAGCACCTACTCAGCAAGCAGCAAACTCCTTCATCCTAACCAGCACCTGCTCAGCAAGCAGCAAACTCCTCCATCTCAACCAGCACCTACTCAGCAAGCAGCAAACTCCTCCATCTCAACCAGCACCTGCTCAGCAAGCAGCAAACTCCTTCATCCTAACCAGCACCTGCTCAGCAAGCAGCAAACTCCTCCATCCCAACCAGCACCTGCTCAGCAAGCAGCAAACTCCTCCATCTCAACCAGCACCTGCTCAGCAAGCAGCAAACTCCTCCATCTCAACCAGCACCTGCTCACCAAGCAGCAAGCTCCTCCATCTCAACCAGCACCTGCTCAGCAAGCAGCAAACTCCTTCATCCTAACCAGCACCTGCTCAGCAAGCAGCAAACGCCTCCATCTCAACCAGCACCTGCTCAGCAAGCAGCAAACTCCTCCATCTCAACCAGCACCTGCTCAGTAGGCAGAAAATTCCTCTCCCTGTTGTCAGTGGACCTCAGTGTTTTCCAGGTGAGCATCTGCATCACATCTTCCACAGCAGTATTCACCCTCCAACTCTTGTTCCAGAGATGCAGACATCACACAAGACATATACAGGGTGGCATTAACAAACATATTCATCTGAAAAAGCTTGTTTTTGCATCAAATAGCAGGTGCTGAAATATAATCACATCATTAACTTACAAATTGTCAGTGCAAGGAAACCCTCCAAAAATAGCCAACATATTCTTCACTCAAACTTAAATTATACTCACGAAATCATAAGAACAAATACATACAATTGTCAGGGAAATTAAAAGCTTTGCACAGCTCAGAAACCTCACTTTGTTTTCAAGTTAAGAACATTTTGAGGGTAAATGTATCAAACCTTCTAAAAAGGAAAAGTGGAGGTGTTGCCCATAGCAACCAACAGGGCCTAGGTAGGGGTTCAGCCAATACGCTCGTAAGTGCCCATTGGACTTCTGCGAGATGACACAACTGCTCCTGTTGTCATCCATATCCTCTACACGCTTATCACTACGCATTTATCTCAATATATCATCTTATATTTTAAAATTAATTTCAGATTATACATCTTCCTGTCCCAGTTTTGCATTCCCACAAATTTTGCACACCACCAAAAGCCTTGCGCCCTAGGCTGCAGCCTAGTCTGCCTAGTGGATAATCAGGCCCTGGCAACCAATCAGATTCTAGCTATCATTTATCTAGAACAGGGGTTGGCATCCTTTTTCTATCAAAGTTCCCACTAAAATCTAGTTAAGCCCAAGTGTGCCAGTTGTGTGTATATGTATTTGTTCAAATTATGCCACATAGTAGCCCCCTGTTCAATATATGCCACACATAAGTGGCACAATTCCATTTATGCCACAGTAATGCCCCCAGTTCATTTATGCCACATATAAGTGCCCCCAATTAATTTTATGCTACAGTAATGTCCCCAGTTTATTTTATCATCACCATCACCATCCCCATTCATTTATATGGTGCCACTAATTCCGCAGTGCTGTACAGAGAACTCACATCAGTCACTGGCCCATTGGGGCTTACAGTCTAAATTCCTTTAAAAGACAGACACACACTAGGGTCAATTTGTTAGCAGCCAATTAACCTACTAGTATGTTTTTGGAGTGAGGGAGGAAACCGGAGCACCCAGAGGAAACCCACGCAAACACGGGGAGAACATACAAACTCCTCACAGATAAGGCCATGGTCGGGAATTGAACTCATGACCCCAGTGCTGTAAGGCAGCAGTGCTAACCACTTAGCCACATATAATTGTCCCCAATTATTATTATGCCACATATAAGTGCCCCCAATTAATATTATTCCACAGTAATTACCCTGATTCATATTTTGCATCACATAAGTGCCGCCAATCACATTATGCCTAATTAATATTAGGCCATACATAAGTGTCCCCAATTAATATAATGCCTTATGTGGCAGCTGTGTGTGCGACTCACCTGACGAGCCATCCGTTCTGCAGTGGTGCCCAGGAGGAACTGCTGCACATATGTGGCAGGTCAGTTTTGGCGATGTCCTGTAGTGACACCCGGCTAGGCGTGCTAGACTACAGGACGCTGCGTGCCTTGTCTGGCACACGTGCTGGGGGTTGCCGACACCTGATCTGCAACATTCTAGAAAATGAGAGTTAAAATCGGATTGGTTGATATGGGCAACACCTTTAGTATATCTTTTCAGAAGTTTTGATACATGAACCCTTTTCTGTTTTTTTTGCATTTACAGCACTATCAAAATTTATTGCATTTTTACTAATTTTATTTATCTTGAATATGACATCTTATCAAAATTATTTCATTTATAAAGGAACAGAAAGGTGCTTGCAGCTTCCATTTTCAGCATGTGTTGCAATGAAAGTAATTCTTTGTGACTGCAAATTGTCTCTTTGTAGTAACATTCCCTAAGTCTAGTAGAATCATTGGCAGTAACACATCGTTTAATGCTATTCATTGGTTGATCATGCCATACGTTCATCATCCATTAAAATAAAATAAAGATAACTGTCTCTGTGACCTTTGTGTTTTGTGACAAACAAAGAAAGAAATCAAAGTTATTGGATAAATTATTTTCAGTGAATAAATGCCAGAAGCATGGAAGTAATTGGAAATGTATTTATTGGCCTGCATACAACAAGAAAATGTCTTGTATCAGACAGCACACTAAACAACAAAAACAAGTGTCACTATGCCTCATAAACCATAACTCAGCAGAAGCATTGTAAGCACTGTACTGCAATCTTTTCAATATGGCTTAATCAATCACAGAGCTATTGAAACTGTATTAAACGATAAGCCTTTAAATACGCAGAAGAAGGAATCATTGTCATTTTACACAAGCCTTTATTAATGATGCTGAAGGCCAAAGCACCTGCCAGATTTGCTGGATAAAGTAAATATTTGTAACAGGAAGAACTTCTAAAACATAATAAAACTAGAAAATTGTCCATTGTATGAAGATTCGCTATGATGTTATAATGCTGCACTTGTATTATTTATTATTATATACAAGTTATGTTAATATATGTATAAAACACAATTAATGCTAATTAAGGTATATACGAATGTAATTAAAATTTGTATAAATTCTGTGATTTCTGAAAAGCATTCAGCCTACAGTGTCATCCTTTTATACAGTCATAAAAATTCTCGATGGCCTCTAATATCCATATAATTTACAGTAGGTAGAGCATTATCTGATATATAAAGTTCTATAATAAGATCTGTCTAAACAGTGAGCTCTGATGTCATCACTTATAATTGATGAGCTCTGATGTCATCACTTCAATGTTCATTGCCGCCGTGTTACACCTCTGTTTTATATTTGCTTAGTACAAAGTACCTTTTCCACTATGTAATAAGGAAACAAAACAAAACGGGACTCCTTCATACCCCAGTACTCCCAGAAGTGAGCATTTAATAGAACACGCTGTTCATGCTCTCTCCCAGGTTGGCTTCCTTTATGTCTCACAGCAGGAGAGCCACGAGCTATAGAGGATGCCAGCCCAGAACACAGCATAGCATATGCTGTGTCAGGATTATTAGCATGAACTCCAGAGAGATTGCTAATGTAAAAATAAGTGTCTTTATTAGGCAGTGATTCACAGACAGAGAATGGTGCAGAAAACAGCAACACGGTTCAAGGCAGCAGATACATCAGCAGGACTGGCAATATAGCTGAATAACTCAGGAAGTAGCAAATGATAAACAGTTCATAGAGGCAGTACTGAGTAGCCGGATAGCAGACCTAGCTCAGAGGCTGAAAAATCAGAGAAGACTGGTGACTTAAGATGCACCATGTTGTCAGGATACCTGGTAGACAGGAGGCACGAGGTACTGGAAAACCACAGATGGCAGAATATCTGGTTTACTCAGGAGGCATGAGTTACTGGATGAACCTCGGTAGACAGGACGCAAGATGTTGCCAAGAGGCACAAGGCACTGGATCGATCCGTGGGTGTGAGGATAGAGGGGGGCCAAAAGGTCAAAAGCCAGGAGAGCCACGGAGGCACCAGAGAATGAGCTGGAGCGTAGTCAAGAATGGAGCCTGGGTCTGGCTCAAAAGATAAACAGTGAAGCCAAGGAACAAGCAGGGTTCAATACCAGGAAGTCAGACTGGAACAGGATACAGTATACAGGATACTAAGGAGAATAATTTCACAAACTTACCTGCCTCCCACTCCTGTGCTGCTGATTTCCTCTGTCTCTGTGTAAAGGTCAGCACTGCCTGGTTTGGGCGGTCACATAATCGTGGCCGGGAGGGGTCTTATTTAAACCTGCAGAGTATAAAAAGCTCACACTGACATTGCAGCTGTGTCAGAGCAACAGGTATTCATACCCAGACTGACTCCCTGTTATGCTGTATTGCTGTTGACCTTGGCTTCCCTTGTGATTCCTTCTTGGATTGGTAACCTCTCGTTTACCAGTCCTTGCTTGTTTTGCTGACTCTCTTTCGGATCTTGATTTTAACCTGCACACTTGCCTGTGTACCAGATCCCGACCTGTTATTGGACTTCCCTTCTGCATACTGATTTTATGCCGCACTACCGCCAATGTACCAGTCCTCGGCTAGCTGACCTGCTTTCGGAATTCCCCTTCTCTCTGCTGTGTTAAGCTTAGTGGCTGATCAGAGGTCCGTGGCCTGCGTGTTCACGGCCAAAAAAGTCCATCCTGTCTTACGGCGGTTCTTGGTGGAGACCGGGCGACCTCTTAGAATCTGTGCCTCTGTTTTAGCCATCGCTAAGCCAGGCTAACACATGTATCCATCACCTCAGAGCTCTCTCCCTGAGACAATCGTTACAATAAGTAGCAGCAGACTGTCAAACATTGCACTAGCTACATTTCATACTGGTCATTGTTGTTACCTGTTTACCTTTTCAAAACACCAGGTGTGTGCATGCTCAGTTCAGAACAGCAGGTAAATGCAGAGTGAATGTGAAAACCAAGGGAAACAGGTAAGAACAGTGACCAGAATGAAAGGTAGCTGGTGCAATGTGTGACACAGGCAAAGACAACAATGAACTGCCACAGACTACTGGGAAAGGCAGTCTTATAAAGGCAGTGAGCAGGTATGGGTGCTGATTAAGGAGGGAGGTTAACTTCTGTTAATAAGGAGATATGTACAATGGTAGACCAGCAGCACCTCTGGTTATAGGAAGGTACTGCAGACCACATGATGGCAAAATTCAAGCATAGTTCTTAGCAGACATGAGCTGCAGGAGGAAAGCAGCATCCTCATGGAAGATTCTGCAGTGCAGCTGGATCCTGATATGCTAACAGTGTTGGGATTGAGCTGTCAGCTGGCTGATAGCCAGTTATACTATGTGATCTCTTCAGAGCGAGCAAGGGCAAGAAGGAACTTAAGTTTTGTTTTGGTTTATTTGTGTAGAATTAAGTGAAGTTAGGAGTTGGGGCAGAAATTTGCACAAAATCAAATTTTCAGTGAAACAGGCTGTTTCGCAGAGAGTCCCAGCAATACAATCTTTGAGTTCCGTATTTGTTTCGGTATTCTGCTCTGTATTTATTAATTATGCATTCCATTGAATTCATAGTGTATAAAATAGATTTGGGATGACAATAATGGGAAGTTTTAACAATACATGCCCTGATTCATGCTCGGACAAAACCTGCATGCAACTTGCATTTTAAAAAAGAGCACTTGAGCGTAGTTCCGAGCGAATTCAAATCCAAGAGGATCTGAAGATTCATTACACTTGAATCTGGCTGGAAGTACGCTCTGTTACTTGCCATATGTAGATAGACAAAACAGACTGCAGAGTATGCACAAACGTATGTGCAATATAAGGTCACATCAGGACGGATACAAAAAAATTAATTATAAAATAAATGAACAACTCTTAACAATGTAATCATTAATAACAATATGGATATTAAACATTAAATACATAAATAAAGATGATTTTAATGTGTTATTTACATACGATGGGTCTGATTCATTAAAGAAAGTAAAGCAAAGAAATTAGTAACTTTGAACTTTGGCAAAACCATGTTGCAATGCAAGGGGTGCAAATGAGTTTATTATTTTGCACATGAGGAAATTACTGGCTGTTTTGTCAAGTAGGATGGAAATACTTGATAGCTTTATTTTGACCCTGACATTAAAAATGGATCTAGGACATGCCCTACCCCAACTATAAATCTGCCATCACATTTTAAATTTACCTCCCCCACCAATACAACATGGTTTTGCCAAGGTTCAAAGTTACTTATTTTTTTGCTTTACTTTTCTTAATGAATCAGGCCCAATGTGTTTATATTAGAGATGGGCGGGCTCGGTTCCCCGAGATCCAAATTCAACCGAATTTAGGGTATCCGAGTACCGAGCTGAGTACCCTCTGTACTCTCCCGCCCATTCGGTTTCGAAATTGAGGCAAAACGTCATCGTGGCGTATTTGTTTTTCTGAGCTTGGATCTCGCGAGATTTAAAAAGCATAAGAACCAGCCTCCACAGCAATCCATCGCCATTTGACAGGGAGAGAGTAGGGTTAGGTCACACTGGCTATATTAGCGCAGGGACAGTGATTGATTGCATTAAACAGCATTGAAAGCTTAATACAAGATTGTTACAGCAGTAAGAGGAGAAGAGGGGAGGGTTTTTTGTTCAGTTTCTTGCACTTCAAGTGCTATTGGGGTGTCCCCCATTATTTTGCAGAAATTTATCTGGCTGTGAAAAAATAACTATATTGCGGCACTTTAATAAGAAATATATTTATATATTTAGCACTTCCATTTGCTTTTGGGTGTCTCCCATTCTTTTGCAGAAATTTATCTGACTGTGAAAAAAGAACTATATTGCAGCACTTTAATAAGAAATATATTTATATATTTAGCACTTCCATTTGCTTTTGGGGTGTCCCCCATTCTTTTGCAGAAATGTATCTGGCTGTGAAAAAAGAACTATATTGCAGCAGTGTCAAAAACAATTTGTAGCACTACAAGTGCTTTGGACTCAGAATGGATTCAAAGCAGTCCACATATGAGCAAAATGAGCAACCAGGTTCTGTCACCAGTCCTGATGGTAGTGTTCCCAGTACGTCATCTGGGAAAGGCGATGTCAAACGACACCGTCTTTTGAAATCATCCAAAAAAACACACACCCCCCAAAAATTTACGGTGTTGAAGCGAAAACAAAGTCTAACTGAGGAAAAGTTAACTGCCGATAAAAAAAAATTGCCAACATGCCATTCTACACACGCAGTGGCAAAGAGAGAATGAGGCCTTCACATTTCTCTATTAGTGGCAGATCCAAAAATGTTACCGAGCCTACAAGTGGTGCACAGCTACTGTTACGCGTCAAAGCCGAGCTGCAAGGTAACAGTAAGGCATTGGAGGATAATGTTTGCTCTGAATCAGAAATGACACCAATCCCTGTGGAGAGTCCATCCAACAGTGGTATGTCTAATCGTGAGCATTCTGTTAGTGTACCCATAAAGAAGGGCCCTTTCAGCAGTTCTGCTGATGTGTGCCTGAACAGCCCGAGTGTAGCCGGTGATACACAAATTTAGGATGCCACTTTAGAAATAGAAGAGGATGAGGGGGAGATTTGTGGAGGTGACGAGGGCGCTAATGAGGATGTTGATGAGGATGAGGTTGTTTGTGTAAGTCCTGCACCAGTGGCAGCAGTTCTGGCACATGACAAGAAAAAGGCCATTGTCATGCCTGGGCATAAAACAAAAAAATCCACTTCTTATGTGTGGAATTATTTCTACCCAAATCCAGACAACAATTGTATAGCCATTTGTAGTGTATGTCAAGCCACAGTCAGTCGAGGGAGGGACCTTAACCATCTTGAACCTCGTCTATGTTACGCCATTTTACGAGAGTTCATGGCAAAGTGTTGGGAAAAGCTGAAAGTTCTTCTAAAAAAATTACAAGCACTCCATCATCAGCTAGGACCCTCCGCTCACCGACATCCCGACGGCTACAAAATACACCCACCACACCATCCTCATCAATATCCTCAGTAGCGCTCGGAGTTAGCCCTGCATCCCAATTATTAAGACTGGATGACTCCTGCACTATTATTGATTCCTCTGAAGAAAGCGTTAGTCCCACTGCTGCTGCTGTTGCTGCTGTTGCTGCTGCTGGGGGTGAATCGTCAGCCCAGAGAAAGGCCAAGAAAAAGAGCAGTCCTACATTTCAACAATTAACTGTGAAACAATCATTTGCAAGGGGAAGCAAATATGACAGCAGTCACCCAGTCGTCAAGCGAATCACAGACGCCATGGCTGCCATGTTAGTGTTAGATCTGCATCCAATCTCCACAATAAACGCAGCTGGTTTTTCACAGTTAATTGAGGCTTTGTGTCCGCGTTACAGAATTCCATCGCAACACCTTTTTCCCCGTAAAGCTATTCCACAACTATACCAAAAATTGTGTACAAATGTAGAGATTGCGCTGAAAAATGCCATTCTGCCCACTGTCCACTTAACTACAGATATGTGGACAAGTGGAAGTGGTCAAACAAAAGACTATATGACTGTGACAGCCCACTGGATTAGTCATTCACCTTCAGCAGCAGGAACAGCAGCAGCATGTACAACACTACGTAACATTTGTCACAGGCAGGCCACTCTTTGTATCACCGGCTTCACTAACAGGCATACAGCTGACAATTTGTTACGCAAACTAAGAGATGTGATTGATACATGGCTTATACCACTTGGACTCTCCCCAGGATATGTCATTCCTGATAATGCCAGCAATATAGTGCGAGCATTACAGCTGGGTGATTTCCAGCATATTCCCTGTTTTGCTCACACCATCAACTTGGTGGCGCAGAACTTCCTACAAAGTAACCGTGAGGTGCAGGAGATGCTTTCGGTGGCCCGTAAGATTTCAGGCCAGTTCAGGCATTCGGCCACAGCATGTAGGAGACTGCAGCAGCTTCAAGAACCGTTTAACTTGCCCTGTCACCAACTTAAACAGGAGGTGGTAACTAGGTGGAATTCCACCCTGTACATGCTGCAGAGGATGGAGGAACAGCGCAAAGTCATCCAAGTGTATTGCACAAGTCATGACATTGGGAATTTCATGTATTTCAGTCTTGCACAGTGGGGAATCCTTTCAGTGCTGTGCAGGGTGCTGAAACCATTTGAAGTTGTGACGTGTGAAGTGAGTGCAGATTCTGCTAGTTTGAGCCAAGTCATTCCTTTAATTAGACTATTGGAAAAGCAGCTTGAGAAACTGAGGGAGAAGATGAAAGCAAGCAATTCCGCAAAGTATGTTGGCCTTGTCGATCAAGTACTTAATTCGCTTCACAATGATCCTCGAGTTATTAAGATCTTGAGCTCGGATCAGTACGTTTTGTCCACTGTGCTTGATCCAAGGTTTAAGACCTATATTGAGTCTTTGCTTCAAAATGAACGATATGTGAACTTTTACAAGGGGCTAATGCTCAGCAAGTTGGCCGCTGAACTGGGCCTTGGCTTGACGACGTGTCCTCCTTCAGTTTCTCAAGCAGCTGCTGCTCGTAAAAAATTTAATTTTCCAAACAAAAACAGGGAGGACGAAGAGGGCAGACCAGAACAGTTTAACATCTGGGCTGGTTTGAAGGATTTTTCTAAAAAATGTGTGACCTTGCCCATAACTCCATCCAATATGAGTATTAACATGCAAAGGATGGTGGAGAATTACTTTCAAGAGGTAATTGGTATGGAAATGTCAGACAGTCCCTTTCCTTACTGGGAAGAAAAGCAGGCCATTTGGAAACCCATGTACAAACTTGCTTTGCAATACTTAAGCTGCCCACCCTCCAGTGTGTACGAGTGTTCAGCACAGAAGGGAACTTAGTCAGTGAAGGTTACTTCCCAAAAATGTGGAGAAAATTATGTTTATAAAAATGAACTACATCTTCCACGAGGAAGGCCTTCACCATCCAAGACATCCAAGCACTGACTGTTCTCTAATGGCGGATTCAAGCGGAGATGAATTGATAGTCTGTGATGATGACGTACACACTGATGAGGGTGAGGATGAAGCTAGAGATGATGACGATAACATCTTTTTAAAACTTTCTATGTAAGTCTAGGGTACAATCTACCCCCAAAGAGAAAAGGGAATTGTGGCATTTCCATATCACGTACCTTCTTGAAAGGCTGCTGTTTGGGCAATTTCTCCTTAAGGGTAGGGTGTCATAGACAGAGTGACCCCAAACTAGCTTTGTCCATTTCTCTTAATATTGTACAGTCTATAACGGCTGAATTTTTTGGTATGTTATACAAGTGGAGGGGGGCCTAGAGAGATTGAAACCAAACTGGCTTTCTCCATTTCAATTAATATTGTACAGTCTATAACGGCTGAATTTTTTGGTATTTTATACAAGTGGACGGGGGCCTAGAGAGACCGAAACCAAACTGGCTTTCTCCATTTCAATTAATATTGTACAGTCTATAACCGCTGAATTTTTGAGTATTTTCTACAAATGTAGGGGGGCCTAGAGAGACAGAAACTGCCTTTGTCCATTTCTTTACATATTTAAGTATAAGTGTAGGGTGTAATATACATCCAAAGACGATGGCTGCATTGCCAATATTCATAGATGGAGAGGAAGACAATCTGGTTTGTGTGTAGAATTAATGAAGGCCTACCAGGAATTAAAATGTTTATTGGATAAAGTATTAGCTTTACAATTACATTATTTATCCTAGAAACAGGTGGAGCACTAAATTTGGTTATTTTAGGGCCAAAAACATTTTTAATGAAAATAGCAAAACAAAACCAAACAAAACCAAAATCAAAACCAAAATACGCAAGGGCGGTTTTGCCAAACCAAAACCAAAACCAAAACACGAAGGTAATCCAGATCCAAAACCAAAAACAAAACCAAAATACGGGGGTCAGTGAGCATCTCTAGTTTATATAGTCAAACTTATAGTCAAACTTTCTTGCAAACACATGTTCTTTGCTATCTTATGCCCTGCATGCGTGTAGTTTTTAATGCAAAAACTGTATAGTGACAGTCATCACTATCAGTCAGCACTTGCACCTGCCCTGTAGCTGGGGCAAATGATACGGCTAAAAAAATATACATTCGAGAAACACAGGACTCAAATCAGCCGTATCTGCATTGGCACTCCCTTTCTGTACAATGCCTACGTTCATCCGCTCCTTCCCTCCCCGTTACACCCTTAAAGTCGTAGGCATTTGTAAGTGTCATTTGTCTTCAGACATCAATTGCATGCAATTGCTTTCATCAGACTCACAAACTTCAAGTTCTTGCCGTCCACAGAATGGCAATCTGCACTGCATGTGTAGATTCCACATTGTGTGTAAGTCATAGTTTATAAATAAAGCTATGTCAACGACAGTGTCAATGTATTCTGCTCTATGGTTTGGTTTGAATGCCGGGGCGAACAAAAATGACAGGGTGAATTTTGTGCAGAACACACAGGACTAAATGTAGCGGAGAAACGCGTAAAGTTATGTTCCTAAATGTGGACTGAGGCAAATAAATTTTTTTTAGGAATCCCTAGTAATAAACAAATAAAAAGCTAGTGGGAACAGGTTCTCTTTAATCATATGATGTCATGCAGTGAATCCAGCCAGTTACACCAGTATCAAAAATAAAATTGTGCTTCTTTTCCTGGTTTGTTTATCACATAAGTGGGGGAATACAGGTGTAATACAGGGACACAGGGGAAGTGGATTTTAAATAAGATAGATAGTGACTGTTATTATAAACAGTATAAAAAGAACATTCTGTAACAGAACTGAAGTGTTCTCAAATAAAATGATTTCCAGTTACAACATGGTTTATATTTTAGACTATAAGAAAATAAGATGTCAAGTCACATCTCCTAATATCTGTTTCTGCTCATCTGCTGGGCACACCCACTGCTACAATACTGTACAGTTAGTAATGATGTAAACACATCTCTGCTATAATATCCGGTGTTATAAACAGACTGCTCAGCACTTCATGTTACTCATCATGTACCTGTTTTCCCATTACAGTTTTCTCAGTAAACACTTCAACTAAATATTCTCTCTCCAACGCAACGTTCTGAGAATTCAGATGCTCCATATGAAAACAATATATGTATTAGAGATGCTCAGGCTCGGTTCCCCAAAAAACTGAACACACCCGAACTTAACAGATTCGAATACCGTCCGAGCCGGCTCTGTACTTTCGCGCGCCCTCGGAATTGAAAACGAGGCAAAACACCATTGTTACTTCGTCTGATCTCAGATCTTGTGAGGGGGCCTAGCCCAAACCCTGAAAAACATCCCCAATTATCCCTCCTCCACCAAACTTCACAGTTGGCATAATGCAGTCAGGCAGATAATTTTCTCCCGGCATCCGCCAAACCCAGACTCACCCATCTGACTGCAAAACAGAAAAGTGTGATTCATCACTCCACAGAACACGTTTCCACTGCTCCACAATCCAGTGTCAGTGTGCTTTACATCACTCCATCCGACGCTTGGCATTGGTCTTGGTGTTGTGAGGCTTGCATGCAGCTGCTCGGCCATGGAAACCCATTCCACTAAGCTCTCGCTGCACAGTTCTTGTGCTTACATTAATGCCAGTGGAAGTTCGGAACTCTTCAACTATGGAATCAACAGAGCGTTGGTGACTTTTACGCACCATGCGCCTTAGCAGTCGTTGACCCCGCCCTGTGATTTTACGTAGTCTTCCGCTTCGTGGCTGAGTTCCTGTTGTTCCTAAATGCTTCCACTTTCTAATACTATTACTTACAGTTCGCCGTGGAGTTTCCAGCAGGGATGAAATTTCACGAACCATCTCATTGAAAAGGTGGCATCCTGCACAGTACCACGCTGGAAGTCACTGAGCTCTTCAGAACAACCCTTGTTTGCAAATGGAGACTGCATGGGTAGGTGCTTGATTTTTAACACCTCTGGCAATGGGCCTAATTAAAACACCTCAATTCAATAATTAACAGGCGTGGCCAAATACTTTTGTCCATATATATATATATATATATATATATATAATGTGGACAAAAGTGTTTGGCCACACCTTTCATTCATTGAGTTGAGGTGTTTCAATCAGAACCGTTGCCAGCAGTGTATCAAACAAACGACCATATGAGGTATGGTTATAAATTCAGTGAACAACGTTTAGGAGTGAGCGATAGCTATAAATAGGTGGAGCTAGTGACTGAGTGGGCGGAATTAATCATAATCACAGTAGCTCTTGTTCTGTTGGTGTTGTAATATTGGAAAAATCTGTTCACGCAACGGGTGTAGTACCTATTAACGGTACTGACTACCCTGACACAGAAAACAGCGACATGAGGAGTCTGATTGAATAATACACCGACCTGCAAAAAAAACTACTTACCGGAATGCAGATTACTTCAGATCACGACTCCCTTTGTTGCCGGCTGGAGAAAATTACGTCATCACACACCACAACTTGGCTTAAAGCGGCGATGGACGGATCCACCTGTCATTTATGTCATGTAAGTACTATTTTAGGGTTTAGGGGTGTTAGGGGTATTAGGGTTAGGAGTTAGGGTTAACCCTAATCCTGATCCTAACTCCTGATATCGTTGTCTTCTGTGTCGGGTTAGTCAGTACCGTTAAACTGACTACCACCTCATGCAATATTGTCATGAGAATCTATATGAAGATATACAATTTCTATTTATTTTTAACTTTCACACTATATATTTACCGTGCCTCTCTCTGCCCAATTAACCAATCATTTTCTACTTGACAGGTTCACATTAATTCATAGGACATCGGCATTCACTCACTGCCTGTTTCAATAAATGCAATGCAGTGAATGATTCAGCATGGTACTAATTACTAATGAAGAGCAAGTAATTATTATGATCTTCCCTTCCAGCAATCGACGTGTCGTATTTCCCATTTCCATTTTTCAATCTACCTGGTTCTATATTACTATTGTTCCTGTAATGTAAACTGCCCTATATGTGTACAGCTGGATAAGTCCCCTGATGCTATAGTACAGCTTTGATGGTCTGTTGTAGGACAATGGATGTCCTGACATGATTGTAAACACATTGCATAATGTAGTTTCAATTTTCAGATATTTGAATTAAGATAAATGGCAAATGTAATACACCTTTCCTTGGTTGCTTATGAACTAGTTGAAAATTGTTGAAATGTATATTGTATGACTGCAGCAGTTAATATAGAGTCTTAACCAAGTCTTAACTCTGATGCTTCTCTTTGTGGCAAAGCTCCCAACATTAAACGGGGATGGAAGGGGGGGATGCCCACATTTACTATAGGCCAACCAGATGATTGCTACTCCCCTGCCCCTTTTGACTGCTGAAAATTGGGACTCTACAAGGAAAGTTGGGACTGATTTGAGGGCATAAGCAAGTGCCAGTCATCGAGTGTTTGTTTATTGGGAAGATACAATCCACAAACGCTCCAGTCAATAGGCTCACCTGTTATCCTAGACAGAGTGATGGTCACTTCCACTTATAGGTGAACAGATAAGCAAGAAAAGGCATGGTCTTACAGTCTTCAAAGGTGACACATGAACAAGTCCACTGTCAAATAAGTGACTTCCATTAAATGGTTTGCAGAAGATTATGTCTGGGTGCCATGATACAGCTAAAAGGAAGCCACACATGCTATGGTTTGTAAGAGGTGTGGTCTGTTCTCTTGATTAGAACTCAACAAATAGCTGACGCTTGCTCTTATATAGCTATGACAGTTGTAGGAGCAGCTCTGAATAGGGTTTTAACAGTCCCCTAAAAAACACAGAAATATATATAGAAAAAATATCCGAGTGCTGTCCTTTAGTCTACAAGAATCATAACCATATCGTTAATCAAAACATCAAACATTTATATCAGCATTCATATTTTAAAACTAATTTAAAACAATATTACAACATATATAAAATCAAATGAAATGAAAGAGGTTCATGACAACTATTGTAACACCCTGTGTAACAATTAGATAGCTATCACCAGTCACTCATTTAGCAGCCTGTTTTCATTTATAAATATCAGTAAGTAGCAGTTCTGCATTGTCAGCCAGCTAATCTATATTTACATAAAGAGATCCTTTTGTCCTGATAGTTTGTAAATTCTAAGATCTAAATTGAAGGTATAATATCAGCACTTATATGAATGTCTTTATTCACAACTCACAGGTATACACTATATGGACCAAAGTATTCGGACGATTGACCATTACACCAGCAAGGACTGTAGTGACATTGTATTCAAATACATGTATTTTAATATGGAGTTGGTCCTCCTGTTGCAGTGATAACAGCTTCCACTCTTCTTGGAAGGCTTTCCACACAATGTTGGAGTGTTTCTGTGGAAGTTTGCGCCCACTCATTCTGTAGAGCATTAATGAGGTCAGGCACTGATGTTGGAGGAGAAGGCCTGGCTCGTAAGCTATGTTACAATTCATCCCAAAGGTGTTCGATGGGGTTGAGGTCAGGCCAATCAAGTTCTTCCACATTGAACTCATCAAACCATGTCTTTGTAGTACTTGCTTTGTGCACTGGAGCACGGTCATGTTGGAATAGAAAAGGGCCTTCCCAAACTGTTGCCATAAAGTTAAACGCATAGCATTAATCAAAATGACTTGGTATGCTTAAGCATTAAGATTGCCCTTCACTGGAGAAAAAGGGCCTAGCCCAAACCCTGCAATACAGCCCCATACCATTATCCCTCCTCCACCAAACTTCACAGTTGGCATAATGCAGTCAGGCTGGTAACGTTCTTCTGGCATCCACCAAACCCCGTCTCGTCCATCTGACTGCCAAACAGAGAAGCGAGATTCATCCCTCCACAGAACACGTTAACATTGCTTCACAGTCCAGTGTGCTTTACATCACTTCATCTGATGCTTGGTGATGTGAGGCTTGCATGCAGCTGATCGGTCATGGAAACCCATTCCATTAAGCTCCTGACGCACAATTTTCGTGTTAACATTAATGCCAATAGAGGTTCGGAACTCTTCAGCTATGAAATTAGCAGAGTGTTGGCGAATTTTATGCACCATACGCCATAGCAGTCATTGACACTTCTCTGTGATTTTACATGGTCTTCCGCTTCATGGCTGAACTACTGTTGTTCCTAAACACTTCCACTTTCTAATAATATCACTTACAGTCGACTGTGGAATTTTCAGCAGGCATGAAATTTTAAGATCTGTCTTATTGCAAAGTTGGCATCCTATCACAGCTTGAAGTCTGTGAGCTCTTTGGAACGACCCATTTTGTTTCACAAATGTTTGCAAATGGAGACTCCATGGCCAGGTGCTTGATTTTATACCCCTCTGGCAACGGGTCTGATTGAAACACCTCAATTCAATAATTAACAGGTGTGACCAAATACTTTTGCCCATATAGTGTACATTGTGGCAGTGCCTGCTGTCTCCTTCTTGTTAAGACTTTACATGAAACCTTTCCCAGATTTGTCCTTCTCAAATTTATCTATAAGCTCTTACACAGTCTAGCCGAACTAACGGCAGTCGTCGCACATGCAGCTCTAGCAAGTACAAGCCTTAATGTATACAAAAAAACTGTATCCGGAGGTTAGCCGGTCTCACTATTTCTCATCGAGGGCCCTTGTTCCGCTCCTTCTCTATTATTGTGTACTCCGTGACCTGATCAACATTGTGCACTTCAGATAAATTTGTGCCTCCTCACTTTCAAATATATTTTCTCTTACACAGTTCTCTTCCATTTGTTACACCTGGCAGTATCATCAAAAGGGGTGTTCCTGATTGGTTGGCTCTGTGCAGTCTATGCCCTCTCCCTAATTGGCTGCCATGCTCAGATCACCCACAAGGATTTTCCCAGTATTTCAAGTGCTTATTTTAATTTATGGCACAGATCAAAATTCTATATAAAGAGCACATGTTGCTTTATCTGTTTGTGCACACATCCACTGCCTTTAAGTAGATATTGTATTATACAGCACTTGAAAGAGCCATTAATTAATAAGTATCACAATTCTTAAAGATGATCTATTCCTGGAAGACACCTATACCTGCTGTCTCCCTGTGATCTATCAACAAGAGCTAACACTCTAATCCATCCCTTAGCTGTCCTGTGTTGAACCCAACACACTGGGCCTGAGTCATTAAGGAGAGCAAGGCAAAAAAAGGAGTAAAATTGATCCTGGACAAACCATGTTACAATCCAAGGGGTGAAAATTAGTTTATTATTTTGCATGTAAGGAAAATACTGGCTGCTTTTTCATGTAGCACACAAATATTTGATAGCTTTATTTTTACATTGAAATTTAAAGTTCATCTAGGACATGCCCTACCCCAACTATAAATCTGTGCCCACATTTTACATTTACCTCCCCCTCCAATGTAACATGGTTGTGCCCAGGTGCTCTTGGACTCAGGCCCACCGAATCTATTTTCTGTCTGCTTCCCATAGAGTAAGTAGTCAGGAGGACTCATTCACAGTCACCTGCAAAGAGGTGCTGCAGCAGCTAAACACACAACCCAAAAGTAAGTGGCTCCAGGTGATGGTGAAGGAGCCTGGTGGTGGCAGTGACTATTCTCCAACAACAGGGGGCAGCACCGTGGTGCACAGTTGACACTTACAGACCAGAAGTATCTGGAGGCCAAGTATTTCCAGTAGGAGTAATAACAGCGGGTTACTGGGGAACCCTAAGACATGTCTGTAGCGACAACCGCCTGACAGGATGGCAGAGCACTCTAATATGGAAAATTGTAATGTAACTTTATATCCGTGGTCATAAAACAGGATAACATGTTACAATTGTATGGTCTTTTTGGGGTAAATTCAATTTCTGTGGTAACATATGGACTTCATTCTCAAGTTCTATAACTTGATCCAGCTAGGTAATTTCTTTTGAACTTTATAGCAGATGCTATATTATTAACTATGGGATGCTATGAGGACTCTCCTTACCTGTGTGATCTAAGAATCCCTAGGGTCACTGTGACAGGATGGATCGGCTATGCCACCCTGTCTGTTGTTGCTGGGAACCGGCTGGGCTTACTATGCCACAGTTCCCTTTCATTATCCAAAATGCGCCCTCTAACCGCAGTAGGAGGGGCTTACAAATGCTGCCATTACTGGACTCCTTACCGGCATCCAGTACCGGGTTTCTTCTGTGTAACTGCCACTATGAGTGTACCCCTTTATTGGTGTACCTGGACTGGTCCTCCTGACCTCTTCCTATGAATCAAGGTTGCTGTGGATGGATCCCTCCTGGCCTATCACACTGGCAAGAGCTGCTGGGTAGCGAGCAGAGCCGTGGTACCGGAAAACTGGGTACAAATCTCAGAACAGCCCGGAACGGATTAGACTTGGGTCTAATGGTCACAGGGATAGACAGGTTTCCAAGCAGGTCCTTGAAGCAAATGATGTTTATTTGCTCACCCTGGTTGAAGGTACCAGTGAGCAGGTCAGATGAAACAAGAAGAACAATTTTCAATACAAGACAGTGCTTTTTATACAGATTTGGACACAGCCTCACAGAGTAAGCCAGCTCCCTGAGGTCTGAGCTATTTTTAGTATCAGGATGCAATATCTTTACCCAAACATGGATTTACATGCAATGCAAAGCTAATAATATTTACACTTATCTGTGATATCCTAAAACTTGCTGTGATTTCCTGCATCTTGTTTTAGGCACAGAGGAAATCTAACAGCAAGTCTAATTAAACCTTCCTGTGCCTTTAGGTGTTGGACCCTCACACATCAAAAGGCCTAATTAACATGAGATTAACATGGGTCCTTTCTTCAGACAGTTGCAGAATACACATTCCCTCCTCTGGAGAATTCCCAAATAATAGTTACAAAACCCCAAACAAGTAATTTCTCTACACCAAAATACACAAAAGACTTCCTCAACAAATGCTTATTGCATCAGATATATACCTCAGAGATAATGCATTTCCTCTAGCAAAGTTAAAACAAAAACAAGTTTCCTCCCCTGGTCTCAAAAATAAAGATATTTCTTTTACCAAAATACACACTAACACACTATATCAAAAATAAGTACAATTGCAATTATATAAATAAGCACCCAGCTCTATTTCCTTGAAATAAATTTATGCCATAAGTTATTTATAAGTGATCCAGTCACAGTCACCTAACTACCATCACACATGCTTTACCATCAATTATGATAATGAAAACGTTGCCCTTTTTTGCTCGCACCTCATCTTAACTAAAGCAGTTGATGCTACTGTGGCACTTTGCCCCCACTGCAAAAGCAATACTTAACACTGACAGGGTTATTGAAGCGATAACAGGGTTATAGACAGTAAGAGTTCCCTTAATATAAAGGACAGATTGAAAAAATGCCCTATTGGGGTTTAGAGCTTTTCACCATGTCATAAATCGGCCTCTTAGAGTTCAAAGTTCTCTTGTAATCCAGCAGAAACAGTTCTTCTGCACTCACCAATTAATGCACCAATAACAGTAAATAAGGGTTAAATTTTCAAAAAAAGGGAATTTGGGCATCTTTCAAACATTTATCCCTACCTGACGAGTCAAAAAAGGAGGACTTTTCCTTTAATATATTTATCACTTAATATTAATCAAATACACAGTACTGATTCTCTTGTACTACATGAACAAGGTTCAGATTTCCAGAAAAGCCAATATAGACCCATCTCCTGGGGGAGCAGAATTGCAAAGGTAGCAAAACGGAAGGTGTTTGCACTTAGAGTTCTTCAGTAATGGGATTTCGAAGTGAGAAGAAAATCTTCTTCGGAAAGGAACAAAATTGAAATCCAGGACTTGTGTAAGCTATTATGTACTAAAAGTAAGTCTGTAAAGTACATTGCCCAGTGATCAGGTTATGATTGGGTTGCACTGAACTACAGCAAATTAGACAGCAAAAACAAGTGATTGATTGGTGTAAAAGTATTGGTTTAATTCCAATTTATGGTTAATACATTGATATCACAAAGAATGATATAAATAACAACTTATGAAATAGATGCAAAATTGGACTGCACAGTAATATAAAAGGCAAACAATATAGTACCTTGGTTCAAACCTCAAACAACTAACAAAGTCTTCATTAGGTTGGACACAGACGTCCCAGAGAGGTAGATTGAGTCCAATAGGTGTATCATAATCCAAGTGATACTCGGAATGTCAGTTCCTTGATGAGTGAGTAAAAAATATATAGTGCCTTGCCTTCAATGAGATTGTACTATCTTCAGAGGCAACATAAGGTATAAAGTTCAAAATGCATACAAATAATCCAGAAAACCAAGCATAGAGTCTATGAATCTGCAGCGTGGATAAATTCCGGTGTTCACAATGTTATTGGATAATCAATCATAAAAGTTCTATCCAAACAATGTTGATGTAGATTGCTGGTAATAATAAACTTACCCCTATAGGGTTGGTGCGCTGTAAAGACTCCCCGGATAACTGACTCCAAACGATAAATGCAGCGTGATCATTGATAGACTGGTGCAGTCGCGTCCGCGGCTGACATCAAGTGCTGACACCAAAGTGCGCATGCAGCGAATGTAGAGACAGGTACAAGCGCTGTTCCTCTGTCGAGTCAGTTATCCGGGGAGTCTTTACAGCGCACCAACCCTATAGGGGTAAGTTTATTATTACCAGCAATCTACATCAACATTGTTTGGATGGAACTTTTATTATTGATTATCCAATAACATCGTGAACACCGGAATTTATCCACGCTGCAGATTCATAGACTCTATGCTTGTTTTTCTGGATTGTTTGTATGAATTTTGAACTTTATACCTTATGTTGCCTCTGAAGATAGTACAATCTCATTGAAGGCAAGGCACTATATATTTTTTACTCACTCATCAAGGAACTGACATTCTGAGTATCACTTGGATTATGATACACCTATTGGACTCAATCTACCTCTCTGGGACGTCTGTGTCCAACCTAATGAAGACTTTGTTAGTTGTTTGAGGTTTGAACCAAGGTACTATATTGTTTGCCTTTTATATTACTGTGCAGTCCAATTTTGCATCTATTTCATAAGTTGTTATTTATATCATTCTTTGTGATATCAATGTATTAACCACAAATTGGAATTAAATCAATACTTTTACACGATTCATACATATGTGCGCCAAGAGGACATCTTTTGTATACATGCCTATTTAAGGGTCGGAACTACCCTTGTTAATCCTCTTCCTCCTGAGCAGCAAGGCCTATGCCCTTTACATAGACCAGGGAACCAACATCCATTATCTCTAAGTGATTGATTGGTGACCATTGTTTGGGGCACCCTTATGCAATGTCAGGTAACGAGCCCTAATGTGCATAATGTATAGATGTTATACAGTTGTAAAAATTATTTAAATACTTAGCAAGAGTGCCAATGTATAGTGTGTTGTTGGTGTCATACAGCAAATTCTTCAACTTCGGTACATATATATATATATATATATATATATATATATATATATATATATATTTATTTATTTATCTACCGTGTATAGCTAGATACACTACCACCACTACTCCTACTGCCTTCATTCCCCCCCCCTACTTCTTTCACACCAACAATTCCAAATTTCCACTTCAACCACTATATATATGTGTATGTATACATGTATATATATATATATGTATGTATATATATATATATATATATATATATATATATATATAATCATTACAAAAGCTTACTGAGAAAAGTAAAGAGAATCATTCTGTTTGGATGAATGTTTAAACAGGTGCACAGTGTACAAGAGCCTTTACAATAAAGGATCTTAGATAGAATCTCCTCGCAGTGTGACCTACCAGCCTGGCGCTGTTATATAAAATGTTCCCTAGTCTATAGTCTGTTTGTACTTTTCACCTGATATGCTCTGCTTGGCAGTAAAGTAAGACATCCTTATACAATATTGAAGGACTTAATCAAATTCAATCTCTTGCAAGCCGCTTAACATTTTTTACAAGTGATAAACCGTTGTCTTTCATTGTACGGCATTAGCATTTTGGAAATTCCAATATTGTCTTATTATCCTTGTGTTAAGAGAAACTACTAATCCTTTTCAGAAATATACTTCCATTAATTATAAAAGAATTTCACCTTTCAAGTGAAGCAGAGAGAAGAGAGCTTCTGGCCCGGCTTTCATCTTTTATTCGAAGATTGCTGGCACCATTAAGTAGGTGAGTCCCTCCATACATGAATGAATTTTAGATGACTCTATGAGATTAAACACTGATAACGGTAATTTTCATGTAAAAAAAATCTAACCTCTGATAGCTGATATACTATCACTTTACTCAGGAAATAATGTAGATAACAATAGAGTATTGTTCTAAATCTTAAATTGTAATGCAAAGAAAATAATCCTGATTTTTCAAATACAGTATGTATTCTACATACACCATACTGATTTATCTGCAGTAATTAATTACATGTTCCTGAAGTCTCTCCAGGTGCTCTGTGTAAAGGTTCCTGGAAGCAGTGGGCCAAACCATCCTGAGGCTTGCAACAGAAACTGGCAACCCCCTCATTACTTATACAAATCATTGTAAACATTTGGATAATGCAATTTCAAGGCGGATTTTTTAAAAAAAATAAAAGGCTTAGCAGCTGCTGCCTGGAGCATGGAATATAATGTAAGAACAATTTCCCATGCTGGGATGCGGCATCTTCTAAAGCAGTTATGGGTACCAGGGAGCCTTTCGACCCTTGACGTGCGTCCCTTCCTGCATTATTGTCAGGTATGTTTAGTATAAGCTTGCAACACTTTTTTAAAATGTCCGCTGATATGTTATTACAGATAGGCATCGTTTTCTTTCATTAAATTGTTATCATTTATTACTGAAATTAAGGGTAATGTATGGCCCTATTCAAGATTAGAGGGCCACACCATGTAGCCCATACTTGCCAACTTCTTCTAGTTGGCGTCCGGGAGCTGCCGGGGGGGAGGTGGGCGTGCAGGGGATGGGGCTCCAAAAATCACGGCATTTTGGACCCGCCCCCTTGACGTAATGACAGAAAAGCGTTATTTTACAATGGGGGTTGGGCCAAATGCTGCGATTCCCGGAGAATCACGACATTTTGGGCCTAATTCTGCCCACTTCACTAGGAAGTGGGCAGATGGGGGAGACTGCCATACACTCCTGGGAGTCCGGGAAACCCACCCACCAGAAGTGTATCAGGTTGCCCATCACTGTTGTAAAGGAAAATACTTCAGATTTATAGTTTTGGAACTGTATCAGAAGTGTCTCAGTTGGAATCCCTACTATCAAAATCATGTGCATAATCTTGCCTTCTTTCCCTTGTGCATGATTCAATCTCTAGATGGTACAACTAGGCTACAGGTAGCTTGGTGAAGATGCCAGAGGGGATAGAAAGATTGGGAACCACACTCAATGTGCACCACACAACTCCTTGATTTTCCCTGACTACTCTCTGGGGGACTGGGTTACATTGGGCAAAGTGTTTTCCACTGAAGGGCAATTGCAAAATGCACCCCATTAAAAGTGTAGGAGGAGACTTGTCTTAGTGCACAAAATGAAATCTTGTTTTCACGCTGCTGTGCAAAACCAGACGCACAGGGGCCCCAGCCCCGTCAAACGCCCTTACTCTACGTCAGTTCCTCCAGTTGATTACTACAAACTACTGCTCCTCCTCAAATGCCATATGGCATATATAAATGTAACACCCCCCTAGTGGTGTTTTAGTTAAACCTTTACCTCAGTGAATAGAGGAGGGGTCACCTAGAGGGTAAGATAGAAGTTTCTGAAAAGTTACATAAACTGGTTACCATGGTGATAACCCAGCCCAGCCTGTGAGACTAAGTGAGAGGAAGGAGGGGCTGTCATTAAGGGGGGATAGGAACTGAGAAGGGAGACACAAGAGGAGAGTTGTAGCTGGGGACCTGGGGTGGAAGCTCCCAGGCTCCCCCAGCATTGCCTGGAAGTCTGAGCATGGTGACTGAGCCAGGGCAAGGAATGTGTGCCCTGGATGAGGGGGAGAACTCCATGCCACTATAGAGAACCCAAGAGAGAGGGGGACACTTTGCATGGAAGAGGCCCTGGAGTGAGGGCTGCTACAAGAGGCCTGGTAGCTGTAGTGTCAGATCCTGAGGCTGAGAGTACACAGAGTGACGTGTCAGAGCACAGGAGACATCATCCCCGCAGAGGAGGGGTGAGCTGCAGTTGAGAGGTACACAGAGTGTGTCAGAGCTGCATGGAGGAGAGGCTGCCTGCCTATTAGCATCCATGCATGTGCCCCTGCAGAAAGGGTATCTGCAGTGAGTATGGAGTGTAAGAGAGACCAATGATTTATGTTACATAACATCTGGATAACATTAAGAACTGTGCAGGAGGAGTAATGAGATATATTTGCAACCATATTCGTATTGCTCATTAAGAACTGTGCTGGAGAGAGTAAGGAGCTGTACATATATTTCTTTATTGCTGCAACCATTATGATTATCGTGCTGGAGGAAGAGTGTAAATAAAGAGTTGAGTTTGTTATAGAGATGGTCTGGCGCCCAAATTATTGTGACTTCTATTACACTGCACCAAAGTGACATTACCTGTGTCCCACTAACTACAAAGAAACACCTGCATGTGCAGGGACCCCCTGATCATTTACACCCATGCCCATCAGCTAGCCAGGGCTTGAGAAGGAGGTGCACTGTGTACCCTTTGCACCCCACACTACACACAGTGACAGGGGGTTACATATATGTAACCCCTGGGGATGCTGCAGTTGGACTTGAGCACCCAGGGGCTAATAATCACAATTGCATCAGTAAAAAAAGAGATGGCTATAGCTATTTATCAGTCCAGGAAGAAAAACTACATTTCCCACAATGCTATTGTGGAGAGGGGGCTGAGCCTATGAAGACTGAGAAACCAGGGGGCGGAGAGAGAGGAGCATCCTGGGAGAGACTGAGCGGTGTGACCAGTCCAGATAGGTGACCCTAGGCAGAAGGGCACTGGATTGGTGGTCTGAACAGAGAGAACAGACAGTCTGCAGAGATATCAGAGCTCAGTGCAATCCTAACCAGAACCTGCTGGAAGTCACAGTGTGAAGCTGTAGGAGGAGGTTTGCATGCACCTCTGAAGAAGGACATTTTACAAGTCAGCCATCTTGGAATCAAAGTTCAGACCTGTGACACACACTGGTGCAGATAAGTAACTGGTTATTTTTTACCTATCTGTTATTATTCAAGTGGGGTTTGGACTATATCTGGCCACAAGGGCTGAAGAGTTAGGGATAGATGGGTGGGCAGGTAAAATTGCAACAAGTGTTTGTCTAATCAGCATTTGTGGAACTACAAGTCCCAGAATACAAATAAGAAATGATTTTACAGTTGTTGCTACAGGAGGGTTTGCATACTGTGACTGCTTTACCTCACTGCAAGTGATTTAAAGACATCTAAAAGCTGCAATCTGGACACATGATGTTTCCATGCCATGCTGCATCCATAGAGAAGGGCCCCAACTTGCAGTGCACTGCTCCATTTGTGTGGCATGTTTGAATACTGTTGATGTGTGTGTTTGGCAGTACATTGTAGAGCTATAAGGAAAATATATATACATTCACCCCGCAAGGTATTCCCAGTATCAGGAGCCAGTAAGGTATCTGATATATTTTTGTATAAGGCTGTGACAGTTAATGTTCATATTGTATGCTGTTAATGTTATTGATTTATTGCGAGTTATTGTGTTAACTGGGTGTTCATAGTAAGAAGTGGTGCTCCACTTTTATCCACACTGTCTTATTACTGTATTGTATTGTTTGCACTATTATTTCAAATTATACCAAAGTATATTTTTCTATAAAATTACAAAGCTGCATTCAGGGTTTTCATTTCAATAAATGTGCCTGGCTGGCTTTTGCAGCACACAGTTTGTCACAGAGTGTTAATACTGAGCAGGGGGTTTTCCCGATTCTCCCCCTGGTGTATCTTTTGAACACCCCCCAGAAGAGAAAGCAGCGATTCGGGTGGAGGCACTGAAAATCAAGTACCGAGGTGAGAAGCATCTGCATTGTTCAATATATATACACCCTCACAATGCATAATACAGAAGGGGGTGTTACATATATATATATATGTTTAATATTGATAGTAGAGTTAAAGGGCAGCTAAATTAAGTGCTGGGACTGTTTTTCACCCAAGGTTCACACATTGCCATCAGCACTGGTGCTGCCATTATAGGAGCCTAGGCCCAAAATACTGAATGAGTTTTTTTCATGTCCCCACGGTGTTCCACATGGAATGTCAGCTGATGACATTTAAGAGAAGCAGTCGGCATCTTCTTACCGTGAAGCTGCTGCTCCTCAATGTCTGTGATGGATCGGGAGTGTAATGTCAAAATCTGAAGGGAGGGGGCACCACCTAGTGCAATCACAGTGCTTTTGCCGATTACCATTCACACATTACACCCAAGAATACCCCCAACACAATATGCCAAGCAGTAACACCCACAGAGAAGAAGGTATTAACTTACTGTTCACACTGACAGTCATAGAGAGGATGTTTCCAAACCAAGGAGAGGCAGCTGTGGATGAGCCCGTCATGAGCTGAGCCATGCCATGTGTGACAGCCATGTCACTCCATCTGTGACCTCATCTCTCTGCTTGGATAGTGCTGATTAGTTAAGTTCTCTTCCTGACCGAACCTGCTCCCTGCTGTGATTTCAATGCTGACAGTGAGGAATGGGTACACACTGAAGAGGGAGACTGCTCTACAGTCTGTGCTCTCAGGGATAAGAGTAGGGGAAGCAGCTGCCTATTTTGCCTCTACCTTGGCCCAGCCCTAACTAAACCCATTTCCATGTATTCCAAACATAAATAAATAATAGTTTTGCAAAAAATAAACAAACAAGAACTACATAAGTGCACTGGTCCCAGCGCTAATCTTATATAAAAGTTGCCACTCAACATTACCCCTCATAGATGTGTGTTTCTTATTACGTTGGAAATGTAGAGCAATTACATTGTTTGCAATTGGGCTTGATTTGGAGTAAGCCTAAGCATATTACTATGTCAACTCCTCGTTCCATCATCGGGATGATACAGGTCGCCCAAATGGGGTCGGGGTTCCCTTTAACTAATTGCACTTTTATAGAATAACTTCCTTCTAGGGAACTCCTCTTCTTCCTTGAATCAAGTTGAAAAAGTCCTTGCAAATGATTAAATCATTTTATTCATCCCTAGTAATGATCTCCACTTTTTTTATTCATTTAGCATTATTCACTAAGGAAGTGGTCATTGATGTGGTATTTTTATTCTAGTTGAGGTATAAAGCTGCTGCTCCGGTCTTTGTGTTCCACCCACTCTTTACATACAATGAATGGAATATGATGTATAGAAAAATAATGCTGACAAAGAATATCTATTCAACTCTTTTTATTTGTTTGCTGTAAATCACCAACAACATGTAAAATCTGTCTGTATTTAGCCATCAAAATCCACCGTAAGGTAAGAACATATATATATATATATATACATACACGATATACTGTGCCTGGAGGACAGTTAACAGGCTGTATTTAGAGCTTTATATTTTCAGTTATTACAAATACATTTGTAAGTGGAGCAATGATTGCCACTTAATTAAACTGAGAATCCCACAAATATATACAGTTAATGTACTTTCCTACATCCAGCGCATTTAAAAGAGGGACATGAGCCTTTCTGTATTGGGGATTTTGGGCATTTGAACAATTCATCTCATGACAGTATTTGTGTTTCAGTCTAACATATATTTTGAGAAATATGACTTACAAATTTGGAAAAGAACAGACACTGGCTCAGTGTCACGGATAATATATGTTATTATGAAAGCCGCGGGAACCAGTCATTCTAAAGGTGGCCACACATAATTGATCCAGTACAGCAGTCCACCTAAAATAACGCTGATACGTCATAAGCGTGGTGGAAAATACATTTAACCATAATCGGCACGTGTGTGCACTGGTCTCCCAACAGCACTAATGGGCTGCAAGAGAGGCGGAGAAGTGGCTCAAATGCCCAAGAGGCTGATTAGGAGCATCTCATTCAATTCGGTAATAGTCCCGTTGCCTGACCCTTAGGTAAAATGACGAGATCAGCCCGGTTATCGGCCAGCTTCAGTTTCATATACCCAGGTTATTTTATTGTCTAGTTCTCAAAACTGCCTAAAATAATGTTAAATGTAATATTAAACTACAAAAATACAAGCTGAACTTTAATTAACCTCGTAATGAAAATAATAATAATAATAATAATAAAAACAATAAAAAGTGCTTTAAACAGTTAATGAATTGAATACAACATTTATTTAAAACCCTTTTGACACAGTAAACTGCAGGTTTACTTTGCTATGAGCTACAGAATATATTCAGATGTATCTCAGATTTAAGGATCACAGATTGTTCCTCTACATCCAGGAATATATATATATATATATATATATATATATATATATATATATATATATATATATTATAATATATGTACTGAAGGATGGTAGATAAGTGGATAAGCCCTAGCTATTGTCACAGCAGTGTGTTGAACCCCACCATTACCTTCATTATTTGTGTTGAACTATTTACTAGATTCTGAAGGACTGACTATTTTGACGGCTAGTTGCAGGAGGTGTGTGAGCAGAAGCTGCAATTGATTTGTCAGGTGCAGCAGTCATCCAATCAGGTGCATCCTTTACCCATATCTCCTAACTTTTTTTTGAATTCTACAGGAGGTTGGAGTCCTCCAAGCTCAAGAACTTGAGTCATCCAGCAGTAAGTGTAAACATATTGGTGTGGTTCCTAGGATTTGGGGCACTAGCTAGGCAGGATGGGATAGCCTGAAGTTGATAAACACTTTAACAACAGCATTGCCTGTAAAGATATACAAGTTTCAAAAGAACAACCATCATGGCTGTCCTTGAAGTTAGATTTAAGTAGATTTCCAAATAGCACTGTAAAAGTAGACACAATGCCTTGCATTTAGGTGTTTATTCGATTTTGGTGTGTTTTATCTTTTTTAGTTCACTGATAATAATTTCACATTTTCAAAATAAGTATCCAGGCCTGTTCTATTGAATACATATATAGATAAAAGCGTGCTACAACTACTTCTTGCCTTTGATACAACTGACCTAACAAAAGCAATAGCAGGGTCATTTCAGGGTAATAATTACTTTTTTGGTTATTCCTTGGTACAGCCTAGTAATGTGAATGTAAGAGCCCCTTTAAAGACAACAAGCAAGCTGTTCTAAATCCTTTGTAACGTTAATCCCCTTCAATAAAGATTGATTAAAGCAATAAAATGCACTATGACTATGAACCAGCAAAAACTATGTGGACAGCTATCCCTAAATACGTAGTAAATATTGGCTGAAAATGTTCTGCAGGATTATGTTTAAAACCGTTCTGAGATCGACTGCAAAATATTTTAAATCATAATGTGAGCATTAAAACATAGAAACGCTGTAAATACCTTTATAACGCAACATGTATCTAATGGTATTAAAATGCATTTTCGGCAGCATTTATATCTCCGATCCTATTGTATGTCTAAAATTCACGCCACTAATCTAATGCCATCTATTTGTGCCCTCCTTGGAATTGGAATCAGCTAACGGAGATAAGGATGAAGCTGTTTAATCTTGGCTTTCTTTGACAAGCCGATCCTGAGAGGGCCGGTCCGTGTCTTGAGTGGAGTCACTCTTCTGATCCCATGAGAGAATGTCACTGGTGGGGAAAAGATAAAACCTCTTATCATTATGAGCAGGAAAGACGTACACTTCACCACTCGGTAATGATATTCTAATTTCCATTGCATAATAAACAGCACAAAGCTAAGCATTGTTTAGAGTGACTGGCTCCATTTGATAGACAGACGACCCCCTGGGAATAACAATTTATGTTTATTTTTATAGCAAGTCAAAAGCATGATTTCAAACAATTCCTATGTGTCACTTCTGAGGGGGAGGGGGGATTGTGTGCAAATAACCATAGTTTCCAAATCCATTCAAGTCATTTGCATTTATTAGGCTTTTTTTTTTGCGCTCTCCATTTCTGTAAATTTTGTTGCGCTGTACATAGGCTTAACTTACACCCTGAGCAAGTTGGTGATGTCATGCATGTGTGTGTGGCTTAAACGTGGATTTAAATGTAATAAAATACAAACACAGTTTAACCCATATCCAAATCATGCTCATAAAAACAATTGCTGCTTCCAGGGGACAAAAAAAAAAGTTTATTTGTATTCTATAGCAGTGGATTAAAAAAATTTTTCAGTTCAAGGCACCCTTAGGGTCTCCAAAATGTTTTCAAGGGACCCCCAAGCCAAAATAATTACCAAGTAGTCTCCCGCCTTGCTTACCGCTGGCCCTGGCCGAGGCACCCCTGTGAGATCTCCAAGGCACCCCAGGGAGCCTAGGCGCACAGTTTGGGAACCACTGTTCTATAGTGCTGAAAAATCACAGTACCCAATCATGCACAGCCCCTAAACGTTTGGGTTAAATGCTCTAAATGCTGCTGGCTTCAGTCACTGTCCCCTAAATTATACAGAAATTCTGTCTGGTCTCTTACCTGTCTCAGTGGGTGATGTATTACTTGACTCTCTCATATTACTTGTCAAAAAGGCCGGAGTCCAGGAAAAGGTCTTGGCAACATCTCCTGTATAACAAAATTGTTTCTTAATTGGTGTTCTATATACTAGAATTAAAGTAAGACTTTTATGAGGATATATAGAATATGTTCTTTATGCTGCTTACAATTAAATCTAATTACATTTCAATAGAAAAAAAAACACTTTGTGATATATTTGTTTTGCCATTCTACCTTTTTATCTGTTTTTTGTCAGGTGGACGTTTGAAGTTGTAGACAATACCAATTAATGGACAGTCAAAGCAACAATGTCCCCAACTAAGAGATCTGCCAACAACCTACCTTGTATACACTTCAAGCTACCAGCAAAATGTAAATATGCAGTGAATGAATTTACACCCCAAAGCGTCATTGAATCCATAGAGAGCCGGGACATTATAATATGAATATAAATAAAACTGCTCGTGTTTTTTATTGCAGAAAAATACCTCTATTTTTTTCCTTTCAAACATGCAAATCAGTAGGGAAAATCTGGGACAGTTGGCAAGTATGTCAGATGTAGAGAAATGTTACCATTCAGCTAAATAATTTGTAGCAACCTTTGATATATGATTTTGACTTCATTCTTATAGAAATATCTGCAGCTGGTGCTGATGTTGCAAAAAGCCATAAAGACTGCCAACCAGAACATTATGTTAATAAGTGAGTTTAATCCTTATAGCATTTGTTTACACAATATAAAAGGATTAGTATATCAAAGCAACAAAAAAATAAATACTCAGCACACCTAAATTAACCTTTGCATAATATTTGTATAATAAAGCTACATTGAAAAAATAATTAGCTAAGCCCGCTTTTTTTAAAGACTAAAATTTATATATATATATATATATATATATATATACATATATATATACATAGAGAGAGAGAGACGTTACTGCACACTTGTTTAGTACCCTTCCATCTCCTGCCTCTCCAGTGTAGATACGCAAATGTCAAATGTGTCCAGCTCTGCATGAGAACATATAAGTGCGCTCTCTTTTTGGGGATGCACAGAGCAAATGATCAGAAAATACGCTACACAAACGGGGGTATGTCCAAATCAGTATCAAGCCCATATACGACATCAATGGGGTGGAACCCTTACAGAACTCACAGAGCGCGTAGTTCAAAGACTTTACAGTCAAGAATATTATTGTCACAATCAACATATAAAAACAACTGATACACCGCTTGCATTATTTTTTCATTATACTCCGTTGTTAACATTTCTACATGTAATGTAGTGTATAAAAAAAATATTGAATTCTGTTAATAAAGTAATTTAGTCACTACATTTCAGTTTAATTTAAGCTAACCACTGGGTTTCCCTAGCTGATTATTATTCTATTAATCCTACAAACTTGTGACTAGTAGGAAGCCATAAGATCTCTGCTGTTGGTACAAGTAGTGGGTTTGGTACGGATTTCCGTTGACGAAAATTCTGACATCCTTCATACCTACAGCAAAAAAACAATTGCATAAAAAACGAAGGCAATAAAAACAGACTTACCTGAAATCCGAAGATCCAGATGTCCAATGGTACTTGCAGGCTGACAGTAAGTGATTCCGAAAGGACAGCGCTCCGGCACTTCAGTCTTACGTCTGTGCGACTTGGATGAATGTTAATTTAAAGCGGCAATGTCTGGACCCCACAGCTTAAGTGTTCAAACAGTTAGTCTGCGGGGTCCAGACATTGCCGCTTTAAATTAACATTCATTAGGTGGCGCAGACGTCAGACTGAAGTGTCGGATCGCTGTCCATTCGGAATCACTTACTGTCAGCCTGCCGGTGTCATCGGACATCTGGATCTTCGGATTCAAGTTAAGTTTGTTTTTATTGCCTTGGTTTTTTTATGCAATCGTTTTAATTTTGTAGGTATGAAGGATGCCAGAATTGTGGTAATCACTAATATGATTACCACCGCAAGTAGTGACCCCCCCCCTCCACTTTGTGGCCAACTAATGTGCCAAATAGTGTGGTGTGCCCAAGGTTGGCACCCTTTGTTCCCCTCTATATCTTGGACAATTGAGGTAATTTTCTTATTTTATTGATTATTTATTGCTCACTGCCATATTTCTGTAAATGTCTATCGCATTAAATGTCTGGACTAGTATAAAAAAGCAAAGTGCCCAAATAGCAGGAATCTATGCTAAACAGAACTCACGTATCCTTTGACGGTTAAATATCACTCTTTCTTTATGAAGCACACAGAGCTAATAATCATGGAAGTGTATTTTTCCTGTTTTCACAATTTTGCACATCAGTGGTTTTGGCTCTTTGGTGAGCCCGCATTTAAAACTTGACATACAGTGGATATAAAAAGTCTACACACCCTTACTGAAATAGTAGGTGTATGTGATGTATGTATATGTAAGATAGTGTAATAGATAATAATGAGACTCAACAATTTCCATGCACATTGCACTGTGTAAATTAAGAAAAATAAGTAAATTATCAAAGGAAAGATAGCTTCCACCCCCCCAAAAAAAAAAAAAAAAAAACAACAACAAATTATCAACCAGTCCCAAATCTGAGCTGGTGCCTCTGTGGGGGAGAGAAATGACAAGAAATTACATTTTTTCTCCCCCACTGGCATATGCAGAGATCAAGAATTTTTTTTATTTTTACTTAGTAAAGTGGTGCTAGGGTTTGGAGTGTCTTTTATTTTCAATTAATATTGTATAAATGTGTGTACGTGTGTGTATGTTTTTTGTACCTTTTGGTATAATCGGCTGAGATCTTTGTACATTATAATGGGAGCACTGGCGTGGCAAAATTTTCACTCCAAGTCTTCCAAACTTATTAATAAACTGTCCCTTACAAACCATAAAATGTTTAATGGCTGATACCTTTCCTTACATTATTCTCTTATCATTTTAACCATAACCATAATAAAGACACGACAACTTAAATGTGGGGAAAGTAACACGGGATTTATTGCAGGTATGGTGGTGGAGAAAGGAGCAGTCCGAGTCGCCATCCGCCAGGCCAACCAGGATGCCCCAAGCCTTCCAGGGGGCATCCGCAAACGGGGGACAACCACACACCCCAAGGCGCACATATCTACCTAAATGGGGCTACCGCCCCGGGCACTACAGAACCCTCCCCTTTTCTAGGCTAACGGAAGCAACCACAAGTCAACCCGGTTGGGAAGTACTTGGACCGAGACTAATAGCCTATTCCATTTGAAAACAGGTGGGTTAAGCGTGCCCGATACCATCATGTGCCCTTACCACTGGCCGTCGACTGTACTACGATTTCCGGCCACGCCCGGGTCCTCAAGACCCGCGGCCCGCCACCACACCTAAAGAATTCCCGCTAAGCCTCTATAAATATCCTCAACAAACAAACGCATGCCTTCCTCATTCAGATGAACACCATCAGACCGATATAGGCCAGGACTCTGGAAACGTATAAGAGGATGTTGTATACGGACTCCACCAATAGAGCGAATAAATCGAGCAATCACCGAGTTCACTTTTTTCGTCAGCCACTCTGCCCTCCTTAAAATATCTCCAAGACAACCTAGGCACTATATCCGACCAGCATATTAACAGGTCAGGCCAGGAGGCACGGACCCAAGCCAACTCTGACTGAATTACGAACTCCAAATCTACGGTCCTACCTATACCCAGGTCATTTCCTCCCAGATGAATAACCAACACATGAGGCACCCCCCTTTTAGCAATCTCATTTACTAACAACCTACGAAAACCCGTCCATCTTAAACCCCTCTGACCAATCCACTGAACCACAACCGACCCCGGAATAGCTGAAGTATCACCTATAGCCCTATGCAAAGCAGCCCAATGCACAAACGAATGTCCCAAAACCCAGACCAGCCGCGGGGTCCTGTGCTCTGTAAAGAAGGCAGTGAAAAACAATATACATGTTAACGACAAATACCAGCAAAACTTTCGAGCAGCTGGAAATTGAAAAATAATAAGAAGAAAAGCAAAGACCAGCATGGCCCCAGGATTCTATCCTGCACACCCATAACAGGCAACTCAGCAGACCACCACACAAGAGGTACGCATTCACACAAGTAGCAAAAGGAAACAAAGAGGGGAGCTGAAACACAAGCGAGGGTAAAACCATTAAAACCTCATGGAGCCAACAAGCCAATCATGGCCCCACTTTAGAGGGAAAAAACGGACAAAACCCTCGCGCCCTGCTTAAAAAGCATGAGCAGCCGAAACCCTGTGAATCCGCCCGCAGCTTCAGATCAGGAGAGCAGAAATTCAGGAAAGAAGAGAGGGTGCGACCTCTCTCATAACGTTTGTAGACATTACTTTTCCACCTGCCCAGTTCCTTCAAGGTAGGCTCTGATGCCCCTGCAACCGCAGCAGATGTAGCGGCACCAATACGGAAAGAATGGGTGCCAAACTGCTTACAATCCACACCCACAGCCGTCAATGTGCGTTTAAAAACCACTGAAAATTGGTACCTGGTGAGAGGTGAACCATCACCATGCACCAACCAAGGTAATGTACCACTCGGTCTAAGGGAGGCAAATTGGCTGATTAACACAATAGGGCATACAGAACAACCAACCCTTGGGACCAATGTAACCCAGCGCCCTCTCCCTAACTGGTCAGATTTAGACTTCCTCACCTTACAACACACAGAGCTGCTAGATATTATTACGTGCTGGCCTAGCATGCCTGACAAGGGGGAAGTACGAGAGGAAGCAACTAGCTCGCTCACCCGCAAAGCGCCAAAGTATAACATAACAAAAGCAGCGCGAAACAAAGCAACCTCGTAGCTATCCCTAGCAATTGTCGAGATTGCGGCCACCATATTCCCTAGCAACGAGTCACTGATAGGCCTTCTCTGATCCGAATGAACCGGTCTTTCTCTCGCCCAACCCCTCAGGGCCTTTGAAATCAAAAAACTTTTTGTAAAGTCTCTCTCTCCTTTCATCCTAGCAAAGAATGATATCCCTGCCAATGCGGCCACCATGGAGGCCTTAGACTTGCCTGCCTGATACCCAGCCCAGACAAACACCAGCATCCGCTTATCCCCACCTTCCTTACCGCCAAGGCCAAGGCCTTGGAAAGTGCACCATTCCGTCCAGGCAGCCCGATATTTTCACCCTCGTCGAGGGAGCCAGGGAGGCTTCGGCCAGCCCTTCTATGCTGGCTTGACAATCTGCCATACGTAAGAGGGACAGTGCACACCCGTTAGGGATGCCCCAGGAGCCAAGACCCTAAATCTCTCCATCTGACCCCTAGACAACGCATCCGCCAACTCATTCTCGACTCCAGGCACATGCCGAGCTTGAAAGGATATATCGCAGGCCAGACAGCGCCAGACTAACCTACGCAGAAGTGTAATTACTGGGGGGGACTTGGACCTTTGTCCATTTATTGCCTGCACAACACCGAGGTTGTCACACCAAAAAAACTACCTGTTTTCCAGCTAACCTGCTTGCCCATAGCTCCAGTGCCACGATCACGGGGAAAATCTCGAGTAGCGTCATGTTAGCTGTCCAGCCGGACGCCACCCACTCCTCGGGCCATGAAGCAGTACACCACTCGCCTGCAAAGTATGCCCCAAACCCTACCGACCCAGCTGCATCTGTAAATAGCTCCAGCTCCGGACTGGAGACCGAAAGACCGCGCCATACCCGTACTCCATTGAAATCCTGCAAGAACAGGTCCCACACTGCCAAATCCTCCCGGATTTCCTCAGAGAGTGAGATGCGGTCGCCTGTTCCCCGCCGTTGCCCTCTCCAGCTTCCTACAAAATACCCTGCCCATGGGTATCACCCGGCAAGCAAAATTGAAACGTCCCAATAACTCCTGCGCTTGTCTCAACGACACTCCCCCTTGGCCTATCACTTCGCCTATAGCTCCCCTTAGCTTACTCACTTTATCGTTTGGCAAGCAGCAGATACCCCGGACAGTATCTATCTCAATACCCAGGTATGATAACTTGGTGGTGGGGCCTTCAGTTTTTTCCCCAGCCACTGGTACCCCCAGGGAATGGAAAAGAGCCTTCACCGCAAACAACATGTCTCTACAAGTCTCATCCTCCCCGGGCCCTACCACCAAGAAGTCGTCCAAGTAGTGAGCGACTCCGTGGTGGCCTGTGCCCGCGCAGATACACCAGTGCAAGAACGAACTGAAACATTCGAAGAATGCACAGGACACCGCGCACCCCATGGGAAGACACCTGTCTACATAATAGCCCTCCTCTAGCTTAAAACCCATAAAGGGGAAGGAATCAGGGTGAAGCGGCAGCAGACGAAAAGCCGACTCCACGTCAACTTTCCCCATCAATGCCCCTTCCCCGAATCCCCGAACCATGTCCAGAGCCGATTCAAAGGACTGGTACGTGACCCTACAGTACTCATCTGGGATCGCATCGTTCACCGACGCCCCATGTGGAAATGAGAGATGCTGAATGAGTCAAAATTTCCCTGCCACCTTTTTAGGAACCACCCCTACCGGGGACACCACCAAGTTCCGATATGGGGGGTCCCGAAAAGGTCCACTCATGCGCCCCAACATCACCTCCTTCTGAACTTTCTCCAATAGAACCCCTGGGTGCAAACTAGCCGATTTTAAATTTCCTCCTATTCCCGACTGCACCGCTCCCTCGATAGGAACTCGAAACCCCTCTCTAAAGCCTTCCCTCAAAAACTCTGCCTCCATCCTATGAGGATAGCGGCTAAGCCACCTGCCCAGGCTCGCCAAATTAATCGGCGACCCTGCCTTCCCCAACGCCAGTGCTGGGCTGACCACCTGAGCCACCTCTTCTATCCTGCTTGTCACATGCCTTTGCTGGATGCCCTCCCCCGCACTTAATGCATGCATGGGTGAATCTGCACCCTTGCCCGTGAGGGCAGCTTGATCGGTTGAACAGGAAACAGCGGCCCTTGCTGAGAAAGGGCGCATTACCCTTCATCCGCCCTGTCTGTCTCCGCCACGTGACGCTTGTGGCGGCGGCCCCCCACCCCTCTTGGGACACCTTCAACCAAGTCTCAACGTCTTTGTAACCTAACATCAGGCTGGCGTGTCCCTTATATTTTTCCCTGAAAACCTCATCGTAGGCCAGCCAAACCCCGGGACGGGAGGACACGTACATCTCGTGTATCATATGCAGATATTTTAGCATATCCATCCATTCGCTAGGGCGAGACTCCAGATAACAGGCCGCAAAGAGGTAAGCGCCTGACAGCCAGTTCTTATAGGTCTTGTAACTGGCTTCCCCACCCCCTCCCCTGGCCATGGCCTCTGTCACCAATTTCTTGCCCTGTTTGGAAACTTCAAACATATCAACGAAACGCCCCCTGTGAATTCTACTGCGTATTGTCTTTCTGACCCCTTGAAATATACCTGTGCTTGCGCAGCGCATAGTGTCATCACCCGTGAGCCTGGAGCCCCTGAAATGTCTGTGTCTATCCGCAGAGCGCTCTGACTGTCTAGTAACAAAATGCTTCCGCAAGCGCTTCACTAACCGCTGCGGACTACCTTGTGAATCCGAAGAAGACATGCTAGAGCTACAGCTATAGCTACCAGACCCCCCAGATTGCTCGTCATACATATCACAGACATTCATCTCACCTTGCTCCGCGGACCCTCCTTCCAAGCCCGTCCACTGACCTTCCATCTCCGCCTCAGCCGAGGCCTGCCGCTCTCGAGTCACGGACCTATCCCTTCGACCACCACTGAAAGCGACGCCATCTGCTGGGAGAGACACGTTACTACATGACGCCAGAGACACAGCACCAATCAACAAAGAGCGCCTTCCTTGACTACCAGACCTGTGATTCTCCTGCACCACCCGTCTAGCCCGCTCCCCCTGCCCTTCCGGGGCAACACTGCTGGGACCTGATCCACTCCTAGATCTACCCCTGCGGGACCCGGAAGCCACCTGTCTATTGCCCCCTGCTGCCCGGCCCGACTGCTGACTACGATGGGATCGGGCTCTATTCTCTCTGGCCCGGCTATGCCCATGTGAAACATCCTGTACTTGCCCCTGGTAACTACCCCTTGGAGAGCCAGAATGAGGCTGACCCCTGTCTATCCCACGCGGCCCATTCCGCACATCCCTGCCCTCCCCTAGAACAGGACTACCCCTACCAGGTAAGCTACCATGGACACTGAGGGAGCGTGACAGGGATTGGGACTGACTAATTACAGGCAACCTAGGGCTACTCCCCGTATTAACAGTGGAACTGCTGGGCCTGCTAACACTAGTGGGGGGGGGGGGACACCACCCCCTTGTACTGACCGCGAGCCAGCGCTACCCTCATGCTGGCCCACGGACCTATGATGCTGCCTACCGGCGGGGGAGTGCCCTGCCCCCTCCGCCGCTGAATGCTGGCCACTTACCCTCCCCCTGGCTGGAGCTAGACGAGCGGATCCTCCGCTCGTGGAGTTGCCATAGCGACGGACCCGGGACCGGAAGTGACGTCCGACGTCACTTCCGGCCGGGCGGCGGCCCTGGAGGCCTGAATCATACCCCTCCGCCGCATCTCGTGACGGGGGGAAGGCCCGGCGCCTGCTAGCTCTCACATGAGAGCGGGATGCCTGGTCTGCTAAAGGTAAGGAAACGGGCGGGGGAGGGGAGCGGGAGGAAGCGGGGGAGCGTGGATCCATATCGTGGCTGGGGTTAAATAATGAACACACACCAAAACACAACAAAGGGGGGGGGAGCGTGAGCGGAGACAAGGAGAGAGAGGTGGAGGGAGATGTAGCGGGAGATGGGACCAGGGATAAACAACCACTAAAATACAAGTACTATACAATCAAGGGTAAAAGAAAAGAAATAAAGAGTACAGACAAAGAGAAGAAGAAACAAGCAGATATACACAAGTGTTGAGAAACAGAGACAGCGGAATAAGAGATATACTTATCTGTGTCAAGCAGCCTCTAACGTCCAGCAGTGTAACGTCCAGCAGTGTAACGTCCAGCAGTGTAAGAGATGGATTCTTCTCCGCCTATCCCATATATAATCTCCGTAACTCCTCCCCATGACTCATCCGGACGTCCTGATCAGACCAGCCCCTTTAACCCCCAGAGTCCAATACAGTTCAACACAGCCTTAGCTTTTATTATCCCTCGAGCTTATATCCAGCCCTCTGTTCTTATTTCCTCTTTAATAGAGGTACCAGCCCTGCACTGCCCAGACCAGGTTGGTTATTCTATAGCAGTGGGACCTATACTTGTGGTCTTCCTGCTATAGTGGAAATCAGAACATGCTGTTGAGGATTTCAGAAGGAGAGTAAGCTGGCTGTTTTCAATTATGCACCTGCAAACATGTGATCGAAACCCACTAAAGTGCATTTGTAGGTAAACTCAGAGCAATATAATAAAAAGCTTCACACACACAAAAAGGACAACCACACTCTTAACCTCACTAGGCTACCCTATTACCACCCTTAACACAATCTACACAAGACAACAACCCTCTGACCCCTGAACAATATTGCTATGTGACTGGATCACATAGAATACAAATCACTTTTTACCTGGTTGGACCAATATGTAGTATGTAGATTTATTGTATCTGTATCTGACTCCCATTGACATAGATTGTAAACTTGCAAGCAGGGTCCTCTTACCTCTTTGTCTGTTTTACCCAGTATTGTTTATTACTCTGTTTGTCCCCAATTGTAAAGCGCTACGGAATTTGCTGGCGCAATATAAATAAATGATGATGATGATGATAATAGAACCAGTCGCAACATCACTAAACTCTCATGATTTATTTTAGGAGACAAACAGAAACATTCATTTGATTGCAAGGGGTAGTGGAGGCTGGACTTTGTACAGTGAACCTTCCAAATATTTTTCCACCTCTCCATAAAGCAGTTTTACTTTTGCAGAAGCTGCCTTCGTAGGCAGAGGGGAAGTGTGCACCTTGATGTGGGCTGGGTGGTCCATCAATGTACCCGATTGCAAAACTAATTAATTTGCAATAAATGACCTTTAATGTGTTCTTGTGTAATGTTTATTACAAAATTTATTTTAAAAAATAAAGGAGCAGAGTTGCCTGAATTATCTGAAACAGTTCGAAATTTGATCGAATTTGACCGGATCGTAGACTTTGAATTTGTTGGAGACACCATTGTGACTTTTGTGCCAGTTCAAATTGGGCTCGAATTTTTGGTTTGAAGTTTGCAGCTCGTAAAGCAAAGGACTTTAAAATATATATATATATATATATATATATATATATATATATATATATATATATATATATATATATGTGCATCTATATTTAATGTGATATGTAATGTAATAATCATGCTGGAATGACTTGAACTCATGGAGCTAAAAACTGTCCAAAACATCAGAGATTAAATTTAATTTAGTTGCATAAATTTATAGTAGTGGCAACTTTTTTTTCCTGATTAAACAAAAATAGGTCCCAGTAGCCTCCAAATGTAAGATTTACTGAGCAGGATCACAATCAACAGCTGTGTTGATACATTTTTTTTTATAATTATAAATAATTAATCTGTCGGATTATGAATGATTTGTTGGATATCTACACTTAGAATATTTATGGAAGTTTTGTTTAGAACAGCAGTGTACATGATATTCCCGGCACATACTGAAAATATGTAAAAGAAGAGTGAATATAAATGAAATATGTGAAAAAAATAATAATGAGTCGTATGAGATGAATGTTCCTCCTTTCATCCCTGGTTTTTATCAGCATTGGTATCTCAGTTGCCTGTAGACCAACACTGTATGCTATAAATACAATTGTTGCCAATGATAAAGTAATACCACAGTCACCTGCTCCCCCAGAATGTCTGGGGGATTAATGGAATATTGGGAAAACTTCAGGAACTAGGTTTACTAAACTGTAGGTTTGGAAAAGTGGAGATGTTGCCTATAGCAACCAACCAGATTCTAGCTTTCATTTATTTAGTGCATTCTACAAAATGACAGCTAGAATCTGATTGGTTGCTATAGGCAACATCTCCACTATTTCAAACCCGCAGTTTAGTAAATATACCCCCAGGTGAGAAGGGTAACCCCCCGAAACCCCGCTATGCCTCCCGAACTGGGCCACAAGAAAGAGACTGCTGCTCTCCTCCTCTTTATGTTTCATCTTCATGCTTTTCCACAGAAGATGAGGACGACAAAAAAAACGGCCACCACCCTTCCAATCACAGACGGAGTTTAACTTTTTGCATATTGGTTATTTGTCTGACAGAATTTATTAGCCCAAGCAGGAAGTGAGTTGCAAGGCACAGCTAGTGGTTGTTGCATAACATCTGGATGGGAGGAGACAGTGGCTGACTGAGGGTAATGACACAGAGTAAAAACTCCAACTTGCATACACACTTATCATCATCATCTATTTATTTATATAGCGCCACTAATTCCGCAGCACTGTATACAGAGAACTCACTCACATCAGTCCCTACCCCATTGGAGCTTACAGTCAGATACACAGACTAGGGTCAATTTGATAGCAGCCAATTAACCTACTAGTATGTATGTTACTTATCACATGCATACATATCACATGTACATATAGCATAACCACAGCTGCCTACTCTCCTAGAGTATTGGGAGACATCCCGGATTCCTACTGTGCCTCCCAAACTGCCAGCTTGCCCAAACGTGTGTGTACAATATGACGTGACTGCATACTCGAGTCCGGGCCGCCACAGGCAACTAACCAGTGTTTGCATAAATCAGCAAAAAGAGTGAGGATCCTCTTGACTCAACCGAGTCAGCACAATGCTACAAGGCTACTTGTATTGCAAGTAAGTCCATTTTCATTGTTCTTTTATTGTTCATTTGTTTGTTTGTTTTTCTTAATAATTTATTAGAAGTCCAAATTGTATTTGTTAAAGTTTGATAGAAAGAATTTTGATCATTAAACAATGGAGGATCTATTTATAAAGCCCTGTTTATTGCAGCATTGTAGCTTTTTGTTGCTTTGTTCTATTAATTCCCCCTGTTATCACATGCAATTGTCCCTCATGCTTCTGCACTGGTGATATTATTTATCATGTGTGGTACTAATTTTACTGCTGCGCTGCTAGGTTATTGCTGGTGTTGCCATAGCTTTTACAGTAAAATAAAAATAATTTTATTATAAAAAAATATTTTTAATGGCCAGTACATTGCTAGACATGTCCCTTGGGTTAAATAGGATATGATATGCCTGTTCAGGTAGAGCTAGACACTTCGCCTTGGGCAGTGCACTGTACTTCATTCTTACTTTTATAATCCCTCTGAAATGATTTTCCCTGGCAGGAGACATGTACTTTAATTCAGTTAAAAAAAAGAAGCAAAAAACATCCAATTAGAGCCCTGGGCAAGTTATTTCCTGTTTTTTTTTTTTTTTACTTTAACCCTGCTCCTCCCCTTACCTCCTCTCTGCTCAATCCTTCAATTTAATCTTGCTCCTTCCCTTCCTTTCTCTCTGCTCCTTCCCATCCCTTCCTTCCTCTTTCTTACACATCCCTCTTCTCCTCCTCTTCCTTCCAGTTCTGCCCCTCCCCCTTCCCACTCTGCCCTCTGCGCCTCTCCTTTCATCCGCTCCTATGTGGCTGGCCTAACACCCCTTTGCTGCTTTCAACTAGTGCTTTCCCCTGTGATCTGATTGAAAGACTTCACTATATAAACAATGACTGGCCATGTATTGCCAGTGATAGCATTTGACATTCATGCTTTTGGCTCCTGTATCTTTATCTAAATCTAAATATATCAAAACAGAACAGGATACAGGAGTCAAACACGTGTGTGAAACACTATCACTAGCAATGCATGGCCAGTCAGGGTTTTTCTAGTGAAGTATTCCAATCAAATAACAGAGGATGTGGCAGCAAACATAAAAGAACATATTTAGAAAGAATTACACTAATCAGGAGCCACTTATAAACCCTCTACTAATTCTAAATTAATAATTACTAACGGAAAAGAGGCTAGACTTTTTGGGGTAAATGTATCAAGCTGCGAGTTTCCTGTGGGTTTGAAAGTAGAGATGCTGCCTACAGCAACCAATCAGATTTTAGTTTTCATTTATTTAGTACATTTATACGTTTACCCCTTAAGTGTTATTTAACCGACAATTCAATTAACACAATAAACCAGTGGTTCCCAAACTTTTGCAGTTCGCGGCACCCTTATAGCCGCCGTAATGTTTTCAAGGCACCCCTCTAAAATAATCACAGAGCAGTCCCGTTTTATAAGTAGTTGGGTCAGGAGAGAAACACTTATTTAGTTATATGCAAAGATACACATAAATCCAAGGGAAAATAATATTTTTATATATTTTTTTCAATTATAATAAGAATAAAGAATAATTTACAGCTAACTCACTCTGTGCCCCTGCATCATCATCCTCACACACTCTGTGCCCCTGCATGATCATCCACACACATTGTGCCCTTGCATCATCATCCTCACACTCTGTGCCCCTGTTAGGAACTCCCAAGTCAGTACAGTGAAACTCGGGAACTACTCTGAAGGCCAGGTGTTCGCTGGAGCCCCTAGTGGTGGGGACAGACTGGGCTGCGGGCCGACCGAGGGTCGAGTAACGTATACTGACTTAAAGGAGTTCCCAGGAGTGGAGTGATTGGTGGACTGTAGTATAAGAGAATCCTAGGTCAAAAGGTCACAGGCACAGATGCAATATCCAAGGGCAAGCGAAGGGTCAAACTCACAGGCAGAGAAGCAAAATCCGAATTCCAGGCAAAAGGTCAAGGTCAGAAGAGAAGGGTCACAGGTCCAATAACAAGCAGAGGTCAAAACACGGGTAGTCAAATCCAAGGTAGCAGGAACCAAAAATGGATAGCACAAGCAGGCAGCAGAACTGAGGACAGAACGCTATAACCGGCAGTGAGGCTGCAGACCTCACTGCCCTAAATACCACAAGCCACCAATCAGAGCCTAGCTCTGAGTCTCACACAGCCCCCATGATAATTACATTAATCAGCCCACAGGCTGTGTTAAATTGCGCGCATGCGTCCGGCCACTAGTACCGCCGGGAAGCAGCGCTAGATTATCAGCGTCGGACTGTTGCCTTGGCAACGGCCGACCAGGAAGTGGAAATGACGTCCCGGTCGTCAAGGTGATGGCCGGTACGCTAGCAGAACCGGGAGACGAGCCGCTGCGGCTCGTAACAGCCCCTACATCATCATCCACACACACTGTGCCCCTGCATCACCATCCACACAAACTCTGTGCCCCTGCATCATCATCCACACACTCTGTGCCCCAGCATCATCATCCTCACACTCTGTGCCCCTGCATCACAATCCACACACACTCTGTGCCCCTGCATCATCATCTACACACTCTGTGCCCCTGCATCATCATCCACACACACTGTGACCCTACATCACCATCCACACACACTCTGTGCCCCTGCATCATCATCCACACACTCTGTGCCCCAGCATCATCATCCTCACACTCTGTGCCCCTGCATCACAATCCACACACACTCTGTGCCCCTGCATCATCATCCACACATACTGTGCCCCTGCATCACCATCCACACACACTCTGTGCCCCTGCATCATCATCCACACACTCTGTGCCCCTGCATCATCATCCACACACACTGTGCCCCTGCATCACCATCCACACACACTCTGTGCCCCTGCATTATCATCCACACACTCTGTGTCCCTGCATTATCATCCACACACTCTGTGCCCCTGCATCATCATCCACACACACTCTGTGCCCCTGCATCATCATCCACACACTCTGTGCCCCTGCATCATCATCCACACACTCTGTGCCCCTGCATCATCATCCACACACTCTGTGCCCTTGCATCATCATCCACACACTCTGTGCCCCTGCATCATCATCCACACACTCTGTGCCCCTGCATCATCATCCACACACTCTGTGCCCCTGCATCATCATCCACACACTCTGTGCCCCTGCATCATCATCCACACATACTCTGTGCCCCTGCATCATCATCCACACACACTGTGTGCCCCTGCATCATCATCCACACACTCTGTGCCCCTGCATCATCATCCACACACTCTGTGCCCCTGCATCATCATCCACACACTCTGTGCCCCTGCATCATCATCCACACACTCTGTGCCCCTGCATCATCATCCACACACTCTGTGCCTCTGCATCATCATCCACACACTCTGTGCCCCTGCATCACCATCCACACACACTCTGTGCACCTGCATCATCATCCACACACTCTGTGCCCTTGCATCATCATCCACACACTCTGTGCCCTTGTATCATCATCCACACACTCTCTGTGCCCCTGCATCATCATCCACACACACTGTGCCCCTGCATCACCATCCACACACACTCTGTGCCCCTGCATCATCATCCACACACTCTGTGCCCCTGCATCATCATCCACACACTCTGTGCCCCTGCATCATCATCCACACACTCTGTGCCCCTGCATCATCATCCACACACTCTGTGCCCCTGCATCATCATCCACACACTCTGTGCCCTTGCATCATCATCCACAAACTCTGTGCCCCTGCATCATCATCCACACACTCTGTGCCCCTGCATCATCATCCACACACTCTGTGCCCCTGCATCATCATCCACACACTCTGTGCCCCTGCATCATCATCCACACATACTCTGTGCCCCTGCATCATCATCCACACACACTGTGTGCCCCTGCATCATCATCCACACACTCTGTGCCCCTGCATCATCATTCACACACACTGTGCCTCTGCATCATCATCCACACACTCTGTGCCCCTGCATCATCATCCACACACTCTGTGCAACTGCATCATCATCCACACATACTCTGTGCCCCTGCATCATCATCCACACACACTGTGTGCCCCTGCATCATCATCCACACACTCTGTGCCCCTGCATCATCAACCACACACTCTGTGCCCCTGCATCATCATTCACACACACTGTGCCTCTGCATCATCATCCACACACTCTGTGCCCCTGCATCATCATCCACACACTCTGTGCCCCTGCATCATCATCCACACACTCTGTGCCCCTGCATCATCATCCACACACTCTGTGCCCCTGCATCATCATCCACACACTCTGTGCCCCTGCATCATCATCCACACACACTCTACGCCAATGCATCATCATTCACACACACTGTGCCCCTGCAACATCATCCACACACTCTCTGCCCCTGCATCATCATCCACACACTCTGTGCCTCTGCATCATCATCCACACACTCTGTGCCCCTGCATCATCATCCACACACACTGTGACCCTGCATCACCATCCACACACACTCTGTGCCCCTGCATCATCATCCACACACTCTGTGCCCCAGCATCATCATCCTCACACTCTGTGCCCCTGCATCACAATCCACACACACTCTGTGCCCCTGCATCATCATCCACACACACTGTGCCCCTGCATCACCATCCACACACACTCTGTGCCCCTGCATCATCATCCACACACTCTGTGCCCCTGCATCATCATCCACACACACTGTGCCTCTGCATCACCATCCACACACACTCTGTGCCCCTGCATTATCATCCACACACTCTGTGCCCCTGCATTATCATCCACACACTCTGTGCCCCTGCATCATCATCCACACACACTCTGTGCCCCTGCATCATCATCCACACACTCTGTGCCCCTGCATCATCATCCACACACTCTGTGCCCTTGCATCATCATCCACACACTCTGTGCCCCTGCATCATCATCCACACACTCTGTGCCCCTGCATCATCATCCACACACTCTGTGCCCCTGCATCATCATCCACACACTCTGTGCCCCTGCATCATCATCCACACACTCTGTGCCCCTGCATCATCATCCACACATACTCTGTGCCCCTGCATCATCATCCACACACACTGTGTGCCCCTGCATCATCATCCACACACTCTGTGCCCCTGCATCATCATCCACACACTCTGTGCCCCTGCATCATCATCCACACACTCTGTGCCCCTGCATCATCATCCACACACTCTGTGCCATGCATCATCATCCACACACTCTGTGCCTCTGAATCATCATCCACACACTCTGTGCCCCTGCATCACCATCCACACACACTCTGTGCACCTGCATCATCATCCACACACTCTGTGCCCTTGCATCATCATCCACACACTCTGTGCCCTTGCATCATCATCCACACACTCTCTGTGCCCCTGCATCATCATCCACACACACTGCGCCCCTGCATCACCATCCACACACACTCTGTGCCCCTGCATCATCATCCACACACTCTGTGCCCCTGCATCATCATCCACACACTCTGTGCCCCTGCATCATCATCCACACACTCTGTGCCCCTGCATCATCATCCACACACTCTGTGCCCCTGCATCATCATCCACACACTCTGTGCCCTTGCATCATCATCCACACACTCTGTGCCCCTGCATCATCATCCACACACTCTGTGCCCCTGCATCATCATCCACACACTCTGTGCCCCTGCATCATCATCCACACACTCTGTGACCCTGCATCACCATCCATACACACTCTGTGCCCCTGCATCATCATCCACACACTCTGTGCCCCTGCATCATCATCCACACACACTGTGCCCCTGCATCACCATCCACACACACACTCTGTGCCCCTGCATCATCATCCACACACTCTGTGCCCCTGCATCATCATCCACACACTGCCCCTGCATCACCATCCACACACACTCTGTGCCCCTGAATTATCATCCACACACTCTGTGCCCCTGCATTATCATCCACACACTCTGTGCCCCTGCATCATCATCCACACACACTCTGTGCCCCTGCATCATCATCCACACACTCTGTGCCCCTGCATCATCATCCACACACTCTGTGCCCCTGCATCATCATCCACACACTCTGTGCCCTTGCATCATCATCCACACACTCTGTGCCCCTGCATCATCATCCACACACTCTGTGCCCCTGCATCATCATCCACACACTCTGTGCCCCTGCATCATCATCCACACACTCTGTGCCCCTGCATCATCCACACATACTCTGTGCCCCTGCATCATCATCCACACACACTGTGTGCCCCTGCATCATCATCCACACACTCTGTGCCCCTGCATCATCATCCACACACTCTGTGCCCCTGCATCATCATCCACACACTGTGCCCCTGCATCATCATCCACACAATCTGTGCTCCTGCATCATCATCCACACACTCTGTGCCTCTGCATCATCATCCACACACTCTGTGCCCCTGCATCACCATCCACACACACTCTGTGCACCTGCATCATCATCCACACACTCTGTGCCCTTGCATCATCATCCACACACTCTGTGCCCTTGCATCATCATCCACACACTCTCTGTGCCCCTGCATCATCATCCACACACACTGTGCCCCTGCATCACCATCCACACACACTCTGTGCCCCTGCATCATCATCCACACACTCTGTGCCCCTGCATCATCATCCACACACTCTGTGCCCCTGCATCATCATCCACACACTCTGTGCCCCTGCATCATCATCTACACACTCTGTGCCCCTGCATCATCATCCACACACTCTGTGCCCCTGCATCATCATCCACACACTCTGTGCCCTTGCATCATAATCCACACACTCTGTGCCCCTGCATCATCATCCACACACTCTGTGCCCCTGCATCATCATCCACACACTCTGTGCCCCTGCATCATCATCCACACACTCTGTGCCCCTGCATCATCATCCACACATACTCTGTGCCCCTGCATTATCATCCACACACACTGTGTGCCCCTGCATCATCATGCACATACTCTGTGCCCCTGCATCATCATCCACACACTCTGTGCCCCTGCATCATCATCCACACACTCTGTGCCCCTGCATCATCATCCACACACTCTGTGCCCCTGCATCATCATCCACACACACTCTACGCCAATGCATCATCATCCACACACACTGTGCCCCTGCAACATCATCCACACACTCTGTGCCCCTGCATCATCATCCACACACTCTGTGCCTCTGCATCATCATCCACACACTCTGTGCCCCTGCATCATCATCCACACACTCTGTGCCCCTGCATCACCATCCATACACACTCTGTGCCCCTGCATCATCATCCACACACTCTGTGCCCCTGCATCATTATCCACACACTATGTGCCCCTGCATCATCATCCACACACTCTGTGCCCCTGCATCATCATCCACACACTCTGTGCCCCTGCCTCATCATCCACACACTCTGTGCCCCTGCATCATCATCCACATACTCTGTGCCCCTGCAGCATCATCCACACATACTCTGTGCCCCTGCATCACCATCCACACACACTGTGCCCCTGCATCACCATCCACACACACTCTGTGCCCCTGCATCATCATCCACACACTCTGTGCCCCTGCAACATTATCCACACACTCTGTGCCCCTGCATCATCATCCACACACTCTGTGCCCCAGCATCATCATCCACACACTTTGTGCCCCTTCATCATCATCCACACACACACTCTGTGGCCCTGCATCATCATCCACACAATCTGTTCCCCTGCATCATCATCCACACACTCTGTGCCCCTGCATCATCATCCACACACACTGTGCCCCTGCATCACCATCCACACACTCTGTGCCCCTGCATGATCATCCACACACACTGTGCCCCTGCATCATCATCCACACAATCTGTGCTCCTGCATCATCATCCACACACTCTGTGACCCTGCATCACCATCCATACACACTCTGTGCCCCTGCATCATCATCCACACACTCTTTGCCTCACCATCATCATCCTCACACTCTGTGCCCCTGCATCACAATCCACACACACTCTGTGCCCCTGCATCATCATCCACACACACTGTGCCACTGCATCACCATCCACACACACTCTGTGCCCCTGCATCATCATCCACACACTCTGTGCCCCTGCATCATCATCCACACACTGCCCCTGCATCACCATCCACACACACTCTGTGCCCCTGCATTATCATCCACACACTCTGTGCCCCTGCATTATCATCCACACACTCTGTGCCCCTGCATCATCATCCACACACACTCTGTGCCCCTGCATCATCATCCACACACTCTGTGCCCTTGCATCATCATCCACACACTCTGTGCCCCTGCATCATCATCCACACACTCTGTGCCCCTGCATCATCATCCACACATACTCTGTGCCCCTGCATCATCATCCACACACACTGTGTGCCCCTGCATCATCATCCACACACTCTGTGCCCCTGCATCATCATCCACACACTCTGTGCCCCTGCATCATCATCCACACACTCTGTGCCCCTGCATCATCATCCACACACTGTGCCCCTGCATCATCATCCACACAATCTGTGCTCCTGCATCATCATCCACACACTCTGTGCCTCTGCATCATCATCCACACACTCTGTGCCCCTGCATCACCATCCACACACACTCTGTGCACCTGCATCATCATCCACACACTCTGTGCCCTTGCATCATCATCCACACACTCTGTGCCCTTGCATCATCATCCACACACTCTCTGTGCCCCTGCATCATCATCCACACACACTGTGCCCCTGCATCACCATCCACACACACTCTGTGCCCCTGCATCATCATCCACACACTCTGTGCCCCTGCATCATCATCCACACACTCTGTGCCCCTGCATCATCATCCACACACTCTGTGCCCCTGCATCATCATCCACACACTCTGTGCCCCTGCATCATCATCCACACATACTCTGTGCCCCTGCATTATCATCCACACACACTGTGTGCCCCTGCATCATCATGCACATACTCTGTGCCCCTGCATCATCATCCACACACTCTGTGCCCCTGCATCATCATCCACACATACTCTGTGCCCCTGCATCATCATCCACACACACTGTGTGCCCCTGCATCATCATCCACACACTCTGTGCCCCTGCATCATCATCCACACACTCTGTGCCCCTGCATCATCATCCACACACTCTGTGCCCCTGCATCATCATCCACACACTCTGTGCCCCTGCATCATCATCCACACACACTCTACGCCAATGCATCATCATCCACACACACTGTGCCCCTGCAACATCATCCACACACTCTGTGCCCCTGCATCATCATCCACACACACTCTGTGCCTCTGCATCATCATACACACACTCTGTGCCCCTGCATCATCATCCACACACTCTGTGCCCCTGCATCATCATCCACACACTATGTGCCCCTGCATCATCATCCACACACTCTGTGCCCCTGCATCATCATCCACACACTCTGTGCCCCTGCCTCATCATCCACACACTCTGTGCCCCTGCATCATCATCCACATACTCTGTGCCCCTGCAGCATCATCCACACATACTCTGTGCCCCTGCATCACCATCCACACACACTGTGCCCCTGCATCACCATCCACACACACTCTGTGCCCCTGCATCATCATCCACACACTCTGTGCCCCAGCATCATCATCAACACACTTTGTGCCCCTTCATCATCATCCACACACACTCTGTGGCCCTGCATCATCATCCAAACAATCTGTTCCCCTGCATCATCATCCACACACTCTGTGCCCCTGCATCATCATCCACACACACTGTGCCCCTGCATCACCATCCACACACTCTGTGCCCCTGCATGATCATCCACACACATTGTGCCCCTGCATCACCATCCACACACACTCTGTGCCCCTGCATCATCATCCTCACACTCTGTGCCCCTGCATCATCATCCACACACTCTGTGCCCCTGCATCATCATCCACACACTCTGTGCCCCTGCATCATCATCCATACATACTCTGTGCCCCTGCATCATCATCCACACACTCTGTGCCCCTGCATCATCATCCACACACTCTGTGCCCTTGCATCATCATCCACACACTCTCTGCCCCTGCATCATCATCCACACACTCTGTGCCCCTGCAACATCATCCACACATACTCTGTGCCCCTGCATCATCATCCACACACTCTGTGCCCCTGCATCATCATCCACACACACTCTGCGCCAATGCATCATCATCCACACACACTGTACCCCTGCAACATCATCCACACACGCTGTTCCCCTGCAAAATCCTCCACACACTCTGCGCCCCTGCAACATCATCCACACACACTGCGCCCCTGCAACATCATCCACACACTCTATTCCCCTGCAGCATCATCCACACACTCTGTGCCCTTGCATCATCATCCACACAGTCTGTGCCCCTGCATCATTATCCACACATTCTGTGCCCCTGCATCATCATCCACACTATATGTGCTTTTCTGCATCATCCAAACTCTCTGTGCCCCTCAAGATACACACTCTCTGTACCCCTCTGTATCCACACTCTCTGTGCCCCCCTGCATCATCATCCACACACTCTGTGCCCCTGCATCATCATTCACACACTCTGCGCCCCTGCAACATCATACACACAGTCTGTGCCAATGCATCATCATCCACACACTCTGTGCCCCCCTGCATCATCATCCACACACTCTGTGCCCCTGCATCATCATCTACACACTCTGTGCCCCTGTATCATCATCCACACACACACACACACACACACACACACACACACACACACACACACACACACACTCTGTGCCCCTGCATCATCTTTACACACTGTGCCCCTGCATCCTCATCCACACCCTCTGTGCCCCTGCATCATCATCCACACACTCTGCGCCCCTGCAACATCATTCACACACACTGTGCCTCTGCATCACCATCCACACACACTGTGCCCCTGCATCACCATCCACACACACTCTGTGCCCCTGCATCATCATCCACACACTCTGTGCCCCTGCATCATTATCCACACACTCTGTGCCCCTGCATCATCATCCACACACTCTGTGCCCCAGCATCATCATCCACACACTTTGTGCCCCTTCATCATCATCCACACACACTCTGTGGCCCTGCATCATCATCCACACAATCTGTTCCCCTGCATCATCATCCACACACTCTGTGCCCCTGCATCATCATCCACACACACTGTGCCCCTGCATCACCATCCACACACTCTGTGCCCCTGCATGATCATCCACACACATTGTGCCCCTGCATCACCATCCACACACACTCTGTGCCCCTGCATCATCATCCTCACACTCTGTGCCCCTGCATCATCATCCACACACTCTGTGCCCCTGCATCATCATCCACACACTCTGTGCCCCTGCATCATCATCCACACACTCTGTGCCCCTGCATCATCATCCACATACTCTGTGCCCCTGCATCATCATCCACACACTCTGTGCCCTTGCATCATCATCCACACACTCTCTGCCCCTGCATCATCATCCACACACTCTGTGCCCCTGCAACATCATCCACACATACTCTGTGCCCCTGCATCATCATCCACACACTCTGTGCCCCTACATCATCATCCACACACACTCTGCGCCAATGCATCATCATCCACACACACTGTACCCCTGCAACATCATCCACACACGCTGTTCCCCTGCAAAATCCTCCACACACTCTGCGCCCCTGCAACATCATCCACACACACTGCGCCCCTGCAACATCATCCACACACTCTATTCCCCTGCAGCATCATCCACACACTCTGTGCCCTTGCATCATCATCCACACAGTCTGTGCCCCTGCATCATTATCCACACATTCTGTGCCCCTGCATCATCATCCACACTATATGTGCTTTTCTGCATCATCCAAACTCTCTGTGCCCCTCAAGATACACACTCTCTGTACCCCTCTGTATCCACACTCTCTGTGCCCCCCTGCATCATCATCCACACACTCTGTGCCCCTGCATCATCATTCACACACTCTGCGCCCCTGCAACATCATACACACAGTCTGTGCCAATGCATCATCATCCACACACTCTGTGCCCCCCTGCATCATCATCCACACACTCTGTGCCCCTGCATCATCATCTACACACTCTGTGCCCCTGTATCATCATCCACACACACACACACACACACACACACACACACACACACACACTCTGTGCCCCTGCATCATCTTTACACACTGTGCCCCTGCATCCTCATCCACACCCTCTGTGCCCCTGCATCATCATCCACACACTCTGCGCCCCTGCAACATCATCCACACACGCTGTTCCCCTGCAAAATCCTTTACACACTCTGCGCCCCTGCAACATCATCCACACACTCTGCGCCCCTGCAACATCATCCACATACTCTGTGCCCTTGCATCATCATCCACACACCCTGTGCCCCTCTGCATCATCATCCACACACACTGTGCCCCTGCATCATCATCCACACACACTGTGCCCCTGCAACATCATCCACACACTCTGTGCCCCTGCATCATCATCCACACACACTGTGCCCCTGCATCATCATCCACTCAAACTGTGCCCCTGCATCATCATGCACACACACTGTGCCCCTGCATCATCATCCACACACTCTGTCCCCCTGCATCATCATCCACACACTCTGCGCCCCTGCATCATCATTCACACACTCTGCGCCCCTGCAACATCATCCACACAGTCTGTGCCAATGCATCATCATCCACACACTCTGTGCCCCCCTGCATCATCATCCACACACTCTGTGCCCCTGCATCATCATCCACACACACACTCTGTGCCCCTGCATCATCAGCCACACAGTCTGTGCCCCTGCATCATCATCCACACATTCTGTGCCCCTGCATCATCATCCACACACTCTGTGCCCCTGCATCATCATCCACACATTCTGTGTCCCTGCATCATCATCCACACTATATGTGCCCCTCTGCATCATCCAAACTCTCTGTGCCCCTCTAGATCCACACTCTCTGTACCCCTCTGTATCCACACTCTTTGTGCCCCTCTGCATCCACTCTCTGTGTCCCCTCTGCATCCACTCTCTTTGCCCCCACTGCATCCTCACTCTACTCATTTTGCATCCTAACCCTGCCCCCTACTTCATTCTTTTGCCCCTCCATTGCTGTTTCCTATCACCATTCCCCTCCGTTTCTTTACTTACCATACTTGACCTTCTTTCTTCTATTTCTTCTTTCTTTTCTACTTTCTTCTTACCAATTCGGCGGTAGCCGGAACCCAGTATCCTCTCTCCTGCCGCTTGTCACTGAATGTTGGGCATGATGACATCACACCTGACATTCAATGAGAAGCGAGGACGGAGGGGGATGCTGGGTCCCGGGCGCCATCGGATTGGTAAGTTGTTTTTTTTCGTCCCCTGGCCACGGCACCCCTGCGACAGCGCCGCAGCATCCCTGGGAGCCACGGCGCACACTTTGGGAACCTAAGTAATAAACAACAAATATGCTATCATAGTGGTAAATCTGTAACATTTTCCTATGTTGATTACAACTATAAGTCTGAGTATCCCATTAACTTTACAGGTAAATTTGATAAACAATGTTAAAAATGTGGTCATTTGAATGGCGTAAAGGACATAGGGCCTGATTTATTAAGGACCTTAACTTAAGAAACTTCTTATTTAAGTCTCCTGGACAAAACCATGTTACAATGCAAGGGGTGCAAACTAGTATTCTGTTTTGAATATCAACTTTTAATTTCAGTGTACAAATAAGCTATCAAGTATTTGTGTGCTACATGAAAAAACAGTTAGTATTTAACTTATGTGCAAAGCAGAATACTAATTTGCACCCCTTGCATTGTAACATGGTTTTGTCCAGGAGACTGAAATAAGAAGTTTCTTAAGTTAAGATCCTTAATGAATCAGACCCATAGATATCAATAATAGAGATTGATCATATATCTAAAAAATAATACACAGTAACAGATGATATATTACAGTTCCTATACTGTGTTTTATTAACTTTTCTCATTCTCTACACTTTTCTTACTATCATTTTAATACTTAATAGTCATGCTTTTCTTTTCTTTTTTTATGTATATCAATAAAGATTTCTAATATTTTATATAAAATACCCTAGAGCATTGCAAAGAACATAACCACCACTCTACTTTTTTTTAGTTTGTATCAGCTCAGAATCCACAGACACAGACTGTGGTAATTATTCCTTGCTCTCCAGTAGGGCTTCGCAGTCATCTTTGGACACTGTGAACATTTGCACCAGCCTTGCTACCAGAGACATTAGTTACTACCTCACTTTGCCTAAACACTGTGTAACCTTGCACCAGAAATATCTTCAGTGTTCTATTTTGCAGTCTTAGACTGTCATATACCACATGATTCCTGTGTACCCTGTGCCTTATTCATTATTCCAGCATAACTTCAGAAATTGTGTTTATTTCCTGTCTTCATTTGAACTCAACAATAAATGCCATAAAGTCTAGGGAAAAGCCAAAAACGTTTTGTGTTTATTGTGACAATTGCGTCTCACTGTTTTGGTATCTTTTCTCTAACCTCAGATGGCTAGCAGATTCTGGAGAAAAGAATTCACCTAGGGCGAGAGAAGGCATCACCTACAGTGAATTGAATACACTTTCTCATCTGCAGCCAAAGCTTTTTAATGGTAAAAGCTTTGCATGCAAAAATCCAATTTTTCTCCCATGGGAAGGCAAAAAGTCAGACAATTTAATAAAGGGAAATAAAAAATGTTTCACTTTTGCATGGGGAGAATTATTTCTTCCAATGAAATGGTGGAACTAAATAGCCTATATACAAGGATGCTCCTGTCAAAATAGCCTGGTTCACTCCACGTGATGAACATAACAGAACGCATAAGGGCTATATAGCAATAAATCTCTTTAGGAAGCAACATAATGGTTTTGGTTGGATTGACTCCTCCCTTAGTCACAATTAGTCACAATTATCTGGTGTTTTCTATGATGTTATGGAGTTTCCTAGGATTCCTACACAAGAAACCAAGAAAATAGCTTTGTTTTTTTTTTTAGCTTAAAGCTGTGTCACCCTGACTTTTATATCTCTGCGGTATGCTCTTCAATGAGATTAAATTGAACTGAATGCACTTTCTATCTCTTCACTTAACTATTTATTTGCAAGTTACTGATTTTTTTTTAAGGAGAGACCTACATTGTAAATGTAACCACCTACCTGACAGTGGATGGGTTACATATTGTATAATTTCCCACTGAATGGCTCTGTTTCACTTGCTAAGCGTTTAGGTAAAAGGAAACACCTTGTTTATGCAATATAATTCTTAAATCTGTGCGTCATATACTGTACATTCCTGTATTCTGTTATGGCGGCCCTCATGAAACACATTTTAAATGAGTATTAGGCAGGTCCTATTTTTATGAGCACTTGCAGACCCATGAGGTGGGTGCTAAATGTGGCTATTACCTTTGGCAAAATACACCTAGGTGAGGTGTTTTACTATTGCGATAAATACATATATTAGCAATAGACTGCTGTAATGAAAAACTATGTTGTTTTCCACAGTTACCTTCTTTTTCTGTAGAATATAGCGATTCCTCCTCAGCTGGATAAGCAGGCCCACATTGCTGAGGTACCTCCTGGTCTTCTATTTTATTGTCACATATATATTTGTCATCCGTCACTACATCCTGTCTGTTGTCATCTTTCCTTACTGAGTTACTAGTAATGCTCTCAGTTAACACCTCCGTTAATACTTCTAAAGTACGAGAAGTATGTTTCAGTCCGTTCCCTTCTTTTGCCTCGGTGGAATTTTCTGCTTCTTCTCCAATTTTATGGAACGTCTTCAACTCTTCCAGAACTAAGTCAAACTGAGCCTTCATCTCAAACTCCATAGTTCCTAAAGACAGTGGTGTGCCTACGCTGGAACCATCAGTGTTGACTTTGGTAACTTCTTCAACTTTTATTTCATTTACACACTCACATTCCTGCTTTGTATTTAGATTCAAAGTGCACATAGTATTTGTAAACGAAGACACGTTGCTGAGATGTACATTTTCACTCAATGTGTGTAATTCAATCTGTTGGGTTTTGTCTACACCAACCATATTTTCTAAAGGGTCTTTAGCATTTTTTATACCTGTATCACAGACAAAGGTGATGCAATTGTCGGTCTTGAGAAAAATGTCACAGTTTATTTCTTTGTTTATATTGTTGCTGAGCTCTTCCTGGTCTACGTTATACTCTGTGACTGATGTGTAAGGGTGATTGATGTACTGATAATTTGCAATAGGACATTTTGATTTGCACTCTTTTGGTTGACTTTTCATTGCAGCAGTGTTGTCAAGTGTGGCTCTGCTTTTGTAAAACACATGTTCATCGCGGAAGGAACAATAGGTTTCCTTGGGATTATTGCTTTCCATTTCCCCCAAACACAGATCTAAACAGACTTTTTTAAAAGTTTCAGTGACAGACAACTGTTTTGGACACATTGACGTCCGATGAGCATCTATAGCCTTTCCAAAGCTATCTTTTTCAGAATGTTGTGTGTCAACAGTATTTTGATAGTGTGAAGGAAAACAGAAGCCTTGCTTATTAAATACAGTTGTATAGTCCAAATAAGCACTTCCAGTTCTTTTGTTTATATTTTCTGTGCTAAGCAAAACCTCCACGTCTGTGTGTTCCAGTTTTATGCCATTATGTTTGAATGAGAACATGAATGATTTGCAAGACATTTCATGGGAAGATTCTATTTTGGAAGTGCTTTGTAAGCCATTGGCGTGAACACATAAGAAGTCATTTTTAGCCTTTCCAAGTAATGAAGCTGCAAGTGTTGAAAAGTTGATGTTCGAAAGGAAATGTTGCTTTTCAAGCTTGCTCGGGTAATTGAGTAGCGCTGAAAAGGTTTCTTCTGTTGACAGAAATGGCTCACCGTTATTGCCAAAATGAAAATTTTCCTTGTCAATACAAGGTAAAGACAGATCCGGTTTTTGTAAACCGTTCCATTTTGGAGGGCTTGTTAATATGTTTGCAGAAATGGCAGTTTCATCTGGAGTCGTGCTTTTCTTACCAGCCACCCAATTTAAACATTTTCGCCCTTGTGGCTCACCTGGCTCTATGCAATTAGCAGCTTTAAAAACAACAGTTGAAGCTGGTATGAGAGGATGCAATGACAGCATGACATGCAGATTAATATCACTGTCAGTGTTGTTTGTCAGACAAAGGCTTTCATCACAGTCAACCTGAATTTTACAAAGTCTTTTCTGTTGGAAACTACCGCCTGGCACAGAATAATCAACAGAGCTGTCAGTTTGAGAAATGTAAGTGCCCCTAACGTCCTCCAGTCTATCACCAAATGAAAAACATGATAGAACCAAGTCCTTTAGCACTGACCTTATGCTGCATCCTCCATCGCACATTTTACAGCCGTCTCCAGAAATGTTATATTTTTGTTGAGTATTAAAATAGTTTAATGTAGATATAATGGGATTTTTTTCCATATAAGCTTCTATTTCAGGACAGAGTATTACAAACCCGCAGTGATCCACAGTTTCTGCTGTAGCGTTACTGGGATTTCTAAACCAGGAGAAACACTTATTTGAAATACCCAGGTTTGTTGTTTTACCAAGGTCCATGAATGGTTCAGTAACATCAGTACATGTATTTATATTTAAAGCTATTTTTATCCTCTTCCCTCTAGCTTCTAACAGATCCACTGTTCGCTTTCTCTTACAATGCTTTTGATTTTCTATTTTGCGAGCTGTCTTTTCTTTACTGTCCCATATAATTTTTTGTATATGGCAATTAGCAGACTTCTTATTGGCTTCATATAAAGATTGTCGTACCCCTTTGTCTGTTAGAGTAAATAGGAAGCTAGGGAACTTTGTTGGGGCAAGTTTTTGTTTATTCATAGTGGTTACATCAGAAAAAGGCACTATGTCAGTGGAATAAACTGAATTGTATGCAGCTGCAATATCATTTTCCCAAATTAGGTCACATTGAGAGAGTATCATTTTTTCCACTGATAACTCAACAACATTCAATATCAGAGCTGAGTGTTCATTTGTGGTCATTGTCGGAAAACGTTCTGCATCTCTAAAACGGTGCTTGTTCCTGATTCTTACTTCAGCATTAGATGTTGTTCCACACTCAGAGAACATGACAAAGTGAGGGGAGAGCGCGTCCATCAGCCCGTGTCTTTCTTCTTTTATAGTTTCAGCAATAATTTCTGCTGACGTTCCCCTGTCTGTTCCCACCAGTAATTGCTGATACTGCTGTGCCCCCATACATTTTCTCTGCTCATGCCATATGTAATCCACTGAATTTGAGTGTTGCCCTCTGTGCATGTCACTTGCCATATGTCAGAGGTTCCTAATGCATTTTAAAGTTAAAGAAAGGCTGTGGAAATAAAATTGTGGTTTCTTTTTAAACTGATAAATTAGCAGATCTTTTTGCATTTTTGTCTACATAACAGCTAACAAATTCATTTTGGGTTGAACAAAGAGAATATCTGTTTTAGGTTGAATACAGAATAGCTAAAATTCAGTTGTTAATAACTAGTTTAGTTTGTTCTAACAAAATGTAACTATCTGACATAAAGTTCTCAATAAATCATTTTTAATTAATTGCCATTTTAATCAACCTGCCAGTGTCCCCATCTTGTAGGCCGTGAGTGATTGACTTTTTCATGAAATAAATTGTCTCAATTACAACTTGTATTATTTCCAATGTACACTAAGGTCTGGTCCACGCACTCATCATCTCCCGCCTCGATTATTGTAACCTTCTCCACACTGGCCTCCCCCACTCCCCCCTCCCCCCCTCCGCTCTATACTCAATGCGGCTGCAAGACTCATCTTCCTCTCACGCCGCTCCTCCTCGGCCTCCCCCCCTCTGCCTCTCCTTACACTGGCTCCCCTTCCTCTACAGAATTCTCTTCAAACTCCTCACCACCACTTACAAGGCTCTCTCCCAGTCTACTGCCCCTTATATCTCTAAACTCTCCATTCACACTCCTGCCCGCTCCCTGTGCTCGGCCAATGACCGCCGCCTCTCCTTCACTCTGATCACCTCTTCCCACTTCAGAATCCAAGACTTTTCCCGTGCGGCCCCCCTTCACTGGAACGGCCTCCCTCGTTCCATCCGTCTCTCTCCTACTCTGTGCTCCTTCAAACATGCGCTCAAAACTCACCTCTTCCTTAAAGCCTACCAACCATCCACTTAACCCCTCATCTCCTCCTCTCATTCTCCCCTCTCTCCCCTCTCTCCACTTGCCTCAACTGGCTCCTCTTTTGCCTTGTCTAATAAACTGTTGATAAATAATGCATATCTTTAAATTAAAATATTTGTAACATCAATTATAAGGCTAGGATATAAAAAATACTTGATAGGGACCCAGATAAATTAATTTATCCTTTCTTTCATCATCCCCATTGTAAAGCGCTAGGAAATTTGCTGGCGCTTTATAAATAAATGTTGATGATGATATATCTACTGTTACAAAAGGGTTAGCTTACCTATAACCAGCATCTACTGTAGTCCAGGTGCTCTGATCCTTTGTCATCCAAGGTCCAGAATATGTCAGTGAATCAGATTTTGCATTCAAGGTTTAACTATGAACAAACATATTTCCGTTAAATGACTTATGTCTACAAAGTACGTTATTGATAATAAATTAGAAAAAGAAAATGCAGAACATACAAAATATAAATTTTTAAATATGTTTAAAAATTAGTTTATTTGGTAGTACACAGGTAAAGATAAACATGGAAGCCTACTCTAAGTAACATATCCAGACCCAAAACTCTATTTACACATATTAAGAGCACTGCAAACCCATTGCATTATCCTCCATACCCCCAAGTCAATCTGTACAACAAGTGTTCGCGAGGGGTAGGAAAGAAGTGGTGGGCTAATGGAAAATATAATGTGTTTGTCCTTATTTGCTTCACTGTACATGTAAAACTTCTGGTCTCTGGCCTAAGGCGATAATGTGAAAAGCTTTGCTAATAATTATAGAAGATAGCTTTAAACTTGCAGAAGAGAAATTCAAAAATGTTATGCTTCATTAGTTAAAAAAGCAAGTAAATGTAAAAAATGTAGATTCCTCTGCAGCCACTAATTTTTTTTTTCTGTAACAGAAGTAAATATCAAATTCATTGAACGCAAAGAAACAATCCCCCACAATGCTCTTAATTATTCCTGATGCAATTCACTAGCAACCCTTTGTCCTGCAGCACAAGTATTGTAATCAATGCCACTACTACTATGGGGTTGTAAACACCCTTTTCTCAGCTGATATTGAGTGTAGCTACCACCAACTTACCCACAACTGTTGTCATTATTCCTTTATGGAATACGGGTACAGTGTTACAGTAATAATGTGCACGGCAAAGCATTCCTTTCCCATTGAGTACAATAGATGTGCTTGTACTGAGCTCTATGGGAGAGGGGTGGACGGATTCTCTCTCCCTGCACACAGTGCAACTGGCTCTTGCGGTTTCTGGCTTTACGTAGTGGGGAGTACCAAGGGCATGTTAGAAGGAAAGGGAGTTCTAGAAATGTGAACTTTGCTTACAATTAAAGCCTTTTCATGGTTAAAAAGCTCTGCCTCACCGACAAGGTAAGTATCTCACAATACCTCTTACATGCACCCCATTCATCTATCCTACTTACTCCTGCATCTTGTGTGGACAAAATTCATATATCTATATATTTTGCACAGAACCTTCCACTTTGCAAAACAAAATGCAGAGCTCCCCTCTGGCTTGTGCATAATTGGGGACTAAATAGTTATGCATAAGGTAACCATGCTAGATGTCATCAGCCAGAGCAAAAAAAAAATATCTTTTGCAAAATAGGCAAGACAAATCCACATGCAGCGGTGTAAAGATAATTGATTGGGTTGCAGAAGTAAGGGAAAAACAGCCTTAGTGTAGAATAATCAACAGAGCTTCAAAATGTGTCTTTTTTTTGTTGAAACATTATTAGGTCCCAACAGATGTCTATTGGTTTTATGTTCTTTGTTTTTCTGAGTCAGCAATATATGATTGTAGGTCAGACCTACAATAAAGAGTTATGGCAGGGATCAGCAGCTTTTTTCTATCAGTGCGCCGGCAAAAATCTTTTCGAGCCCCGGTGGGCCAGTTGTACACATATATATATATATATATATATATATATATATATATACAAGTTAACCTGTGCATGATACTCATGCATTCTAGTCAAATCAAGATACTTAAGGTCTTAAAAAGGTTCTTGTCATGCATTTGGGCCTAGCCCAGGCCTCCTCAGGGGAAGAGCGTTACTTCCCGACGCAAGCAGCCTTTTTAATGTGTGTTCATGAGGTAAAATTACCTCACGAAAATGAGTTTTACCCCTCAACTCGTAAATTTAGCCTTTAATACCCCTCCCACGGGGGGAAGGGGGGATGATGGAAGTTAACTGACTTGACTATTCTAATTTTTTTGTCAAATAATGTCAGTATACCAAATTTCAGGTCAGTTGGATGAGCCCTTTCTGAGAAAAGTTTTTTCCACACACACACACACACACACTAACGCTTGCCTCTACACATGTGTGTTCATGAGGTAAAATTACCTCACGAAAATGAGTTTGAGCCCTACCAAATTTCAGCCCTTTTTGAAAAAATTTTCCCACACACACTAAGAATTTAGTAGGTCAGTGTATAACTCTGCCCAGGAGTTGGCGCTGCAACTTGGTTTTTATTTTACACACACAGATGCCACTAAGCATTTATATATTAGATACAACTGACACACCTGGATATAATGAGGTGCCCTTGACGCTGGGATGTAGGCTTAAATGATATGAACTAATACCTCATGTTTTAATTTTCCTAGATACACACAGATATGGAGTGTTGAGGATAAGCTCTGACAATTGTCTTTTTTGTTTTTTATAGATATATGGGCATTTATATTGCCATGCAGCTGGTACCAGATACATGGCCTTATCTGTGTGGAGTTTGTATGTTCTCCCCATGTTTGCTTGGGTTTCCTCTGGGTGCTCCGGTTTCCTCCCACACTCCAAAAACATACTAGTAGGATAATTGGCTGCTATAAAAAAAAATTGACCCTAGTCTGTGTGTGTGTGTGTGTGTGTGTGTATGTTAGGGAATTTAGACTGTAAGCTCCAATGGGGCAGGGATTGATGTGAATGAGTTCTCTGAACAGCACTGTGGAATCAGTGGCGCAATTTAAAAAAATGGTGATGATGATATACCGAGCGCAGGCTTATTGCCATGTAGCTGCTACCATATATAATATGAGATTTACCGAGAGCGGGCTTGTTTTTTCTCTGGTTTTGTATCAAAATATTGCCTTATTGTCATAGCAGCTGTCCATCAAGTCTATTTAAGGCACATTTGGGTGTGGCTCACAAGTCAGCCCTTGCTAGATGTAATGCTGGGATGCTTAAATGTTTCCATCAAAATATGAACTAATACCTCATGTTTTCATGTTGCTAGATACACACATATATGCAGTGTTAAGGATAAGTGCGGATAACTGACTTTTTTGCTTTATATACCGTATATACTCGAGTATAAGTCGACCCGAATATAAGCCGAGGCACCTAATTTTACCTCAAAAAACTGGGAAAACTTATTGACTCGAGTATAAGCCTAGGGTGGGAAAAGCAGCAGCTACTGGTAATTTTTGTAGATTTATTCATTATTATGTTTTTTATTTACATCTGTATATGCATTTTTATTTTACACATTTTTATATCATGTGCAGAAAGCAGGCATTAAAACAACCAGCTTCGGGAGCATATCTAGAAAAAGCAGGACTGATTTTGAATGTGGTCTTGTAGGTGTGACACCCAGCATCAATTTAAAAAAAAAATACACAGTTTGTTTGCCATTTTTTCACAACTGCTCCATAAATATGGCTTTATGGTCCTGATATAAGCTTGCCATTTTAGTGAAGCCCTGACACATTTCAAAATGGGGTGCAGGGGGACACTGTCAATAAATATCTTTATATATGTGTGCATTAATATTTCCACACCCCCTGATTTTTTACTCTACTTTATTGATTTAATTTGAAAAAACTGTTTTATAAATGAATCGTATAAATTAGAACCATTAATGTACGGTATCCTGAATAATAATGTATTATGAGACCCAGCAAATGCCATATCTGAAATTCACCCCCAAATTCACCCCCAAAGAATAGGGAAATCACGTTATGTTAATATTGGAGGGGGAGAGAGGGAGGGAGGGAGCGAGTGAGGGAGAGAGAACGAACTTACCTGGTCTCCGTTTCCTCAGCTCTTCAGTTCCGCAGTGGAACGCATGTGCGTTCCAATGACAGGAAGTTCGGCATTTGTGCCGAACTTCCTGTCGGTGGAACGCACATGCGTTCCACTGCGGAACTGAAGAGCTGAGTAAACGGAGACCAGGTAAGTTCACCCGTGTATATATAGTACTGTGGAAATGTTTTTGGCAGGTGTGGAAAAAATGCTGCAAAGTAAGAATGCTTTCAAAACCGGAAGTGTTAATAGTTTATTTCTATCATTTAACAAAATGCAAAGTGTATGAACAGAAAAGAAATAATAAATCAAATCAATATTTGTTGTGACCACCCTTTGCCTTCAAAATAGCATCAATGCTTCAATTCTTATAGGTACACTTGCACACAGTTTTTGAAGAAACTCTGCAGGTAGGTTGTTCCAAGCATCTTGGAGAACAAACCACAGGGGGTAAATGTATCAAGCTGAGAGTTTTCCGACGGGTTTGAAAAGTGGAGATGTTGCCTATAGCAACCAATCAGATTCTAGCTATCATTTTGTAGAATGTACTAAATAAATGATAGCTAGATTGGTTTGGTTTTTTGATTGGTTTTTCAAACCCGCCGGAAAACTCTCAGCTTGATACATTTACCCCCAGATCTTCTGTGGATGTAGGCTTGCTCAAAACCTTCTGTCTCTTCATGTAAGCCCAGACAGACTCGATGATGTTGAGATTAGGGGCTAGATTTACTAAGCAACCAATCAGATTCTAGCTGTCATTTTGTAGAAAGCACTAAATAAATCAAAGCTAGAATCTGATTGGTTGCTATAGGCAACATCCCTACTTTTTCAAACCCGCAGCTTAGTAAATCTAGCCTTGGGCTCTGTGGGTACCATATTATCACTCCCAGGACTTATGCCCTCAGCTAATGTTATTCCTCACAGTTATGCCCTCAGCTAATGTTATCCCTCAAATTTATCCTCATACTTACCTTAGATGCTGATCTTCCATTCCACAGGAGCTGCTTCACTAAAAGAGCCGAAGATTCCGTTTCGCCCATCTTCTGCTGTTTAAGTTAGGCAGCTGTGGAGCTCCTGCGTGCCAGACAGAAGTGGTCCACGTACCACGTCTGTAACGCATGCCTGGGATTGCCGACTCCTGAGTTATGGTGTTATAATGTTCTCAAAACTTTTCTAGCCATCCACTCATCTATCTATAAAAATGTCTGCACTCAGGAACTGTTAATGCACTGACCGAGGCTCAAACTGAGTCCTCTCAATGCATGAAAAGTGCATCTGGGGCAAAGTAAACAAACGCATAAAAGCCAAATAGCAAATTGCATGCTTTTTGTAAAAATACAGACTCTACTCCATATAACTATACGGTCCACCGCATGGATTGACTCACAGCTACTCTGCAAAACACTCCCAACAGCTTCAAAAGAACATGGATACACTGGAAGGATTGCTTTGAGGCTGAATCCCCACTGATTACTATTTGATTCATCGCTTCTAACAATCACACACCAAGCAATCACACAAACCCCTCTGTCCTTTCCAACTGACTTCCCTCTGAATACCTAACAACAAAGAGTGCCCTTCATTAATTTTCTTGTTTCTTTATACTCCCCTTTTCTTTCCAAGCCACTTACTGGTGCATATTTATGTTAGAATTGTTTTTAGCTGTTATTACTACCTAAAGAAAACAAAGTGTTTGTTTTTTTGTTTTTTTTAAAAAAATGAAAAGTGCATGAAGTTGTGATTTTCATTCACTTTGCAGGTTCTCATTCATTCAACTGAATATACTCCTGACCAGTCCATGCAAAACACACTCACACCCACTCCTGCACGGTTCAAAAGTAGGGGACATCGGTGACCTGACGGATTATAAAAGGCACTTGATAGTGTCTAACACATGAGTCTAGCCTAAAAACACTTGACATTTCCATCTTTTTCTTGTTATTTTTTTGGTTTTTTTTTAAAACTCCAGTTAATAAATGTGGTTATGATGTTCAATTCTGCTGCAATATTTTCTTGCTTGTTGATTTTATTAAGACACATGATATGAGACGCAGAGCCAATTTAGTATGTTATTGGCAATTAAAATATGAAGGCTGTCTCCCATTTAAGGTAATTAGTGCCACAATCAATTAAAATAAAGTATTCCAAGATCACCATTCAACAAATAAAAGCAGTTAGAAATCTGTCTGTTTAACCATTTTCATGAGTGCATTTTACTCTTTCATTACTCTGTGGGGGGAACTGAACTTGCCACCACGTGCCGCTGGACATCGCCTCGATGTCTGGATGCTCACATTGTCAGCCAATATGGTACAGAATCTCCACTCATTTACCCTCACTTCTTTATGAGAAATGAGGGAAAATTAGCGGAGATTTGAGAAAAAACATTGAGTCAGTGTGTCTCCGCGGTGTGTTCCGAAGACACATTGCGGCACCTCATGGCTAATTGTAATCCCCCTTAGAGTAATGCTAACACTTAAATATATCATTATTAATAATGCCTAAACATTGTGCAGCGGTACTTGGTATGAATTGATTATTATTAAGAGACCTCAACCTTGAAGGTGTAAAATCAGGAAACGTTTATGCCATGTCACAATGTGGGACATTTTGAGTAGACATGGGCGGGCTCGGTTCCCCGAGATCCGAACCCACCCGAACTTTGCCTATCGAGTGCCGAGCAGGCTCGGTACTCATCCGCCCATTCGGAATCGAAATCGAGGCAAAACGTCATTGTGACGTTGACGGATCTCGAGATATTTGAAATGCATAAATACCCGCCTCCACAGCAATCCATCGCCATTTGACAGAGGGAGAGAGCAGGGTTAGGTCACAGGTTGTATTAGAGCAGGGACAGAGCAATAATTGTACAACTTATTCTTTCTATTATTATTTCAATTCTATTTTATTCAGTTCTATTATTATTAGCAATTGTTAGAGCAGGAAGAGAAAAGGATAGAGGAGGCATTTTTTTTTCAATATTTTGCACTACAAGTGCTCTGGGGTGTCCCATATTCCCCAGTGTGAAACAATAATTTTTCTGGCTCACAAAAGTCATATTTAGCAGCAGTATCTATCTAATACAATATTGTGCACTACGAGTGCTTTATGGTGTCCCATATTTCCCAGTGTGAAACAATAATTTTTCTGGCTGCCAAAATTCATATTTAGCAGCAGTATCTAATACAATATTTTGCACTACAAGTGGTTTGGGCTCATTAAAATGGATTCAAAGCAGTCCACATATGAGCAGAATCATCAAGCAGGTGCTGGCACCAGTCCTGATGGTAGTGTTCCCAGTACGTCATCTGGTAAAGCCTATGTAAAAGTACATAGTCTTTTTAAATCAGGGAAAAAAACACACACCCAAAAAAATTTAGCGTGTTGAAGTGAAAAAGAAGTGCAACTGAGGAAAAGTTAAGTGCCGATAAAAAAAAATATTGCCAACATGCCATTCTACACAGGCAGTGGCAAAGAAAGAATGAGGCCTTCGCCTTTCTCTATTAGTGGCAGATCAAAAAATGTTCCCTCACTCTCTGTATGTTGAGTATTTCCTCACTCTATGCTGAGCATCCCCTCACTCTCTGTATGCTGAGTATTCCCTCACTCTCTGTATGCTGAGTGTCCCCTTACTCTCTGTATGCTGAGCATCCCCTCACTCTCTGTATGTTGAGTATTTCCTCACTCTATGCTGAGCATCCCCTCACTCTCTGTATGCTGAGCATTCCCTAACTCTCTGTATGCTGAGCGTCCCCTCACTCTCTGTATGCTGAGTGTCCCCTCACTCTCTGTATGCTGAGTATTCCCTCACTCTCTGTATGCTGAGTATTCCCTCACTCTATTCTCAGCATCCTTTCACTCTCTGTATGCTGAGATTTCCCTCACTCTCTGTATGATGAGTATTCCCTCACTCTGTGTATGCTGAGCGTTCCCTCACTCTCTGTATGTTGAGTATTTCCTCAATCTATGCTGAGCATCCCCTCACTCTCTGTATGCTGAGTATTCCCTCACTCTCTGTATGCTGAGCATCCCCTCACTCTCTGTATGCTGAGTATTCCCTCACTCTCTGTATGCTGAGCGTCCCCTCACTCTCTGTATGCTGAGCGTTCCCTCACTCTCTGTATGTTGAGTATTTCCTCAATCTATGCTAAGCATCCCCTCACTCTCTGTATGCTGAGTATTCCCTCACTCTCTGTATGCTGAGCATCCCCTCACTCTCTGTATGCTGAGTATTCCCTCACTCTCTGTATGCTGAGCATCCCCTCACTCTCTGTATGCTGAGTATTCCCTCACTCTGTATGCTGAGCATCCCCTCACTCTCTGTATGCTGAGTATTCCCTCACTCTATTCTCAGCATCCTCTAACTCTCTGTATGCTGAGTATTCCCTCACTCTCTCTATGCTGAGTGTCCCCTCACTCTCTGTATGCTGAGTGTCCCCTCACTTACTGTAGGCTGAGTATCCCCTCACTCTATACTGAGTGTCTCCTCACTCTCTGTATGCTGACTGTCTCCTCACTCACTGTATGCTGAGTGTCCCCTCACTCTATACTGAGTGGCCCCTCACATACTTGTTAGATATGTTTCACCTCACACATTTCTCCTCGTGCTCTGTGACTGTGATCAGAGTTTGTACAAACTTTATTGACAACAATTGTCCACTGTGATCCCTTCTACACCAGCGCTGTAATTTAAAATGATAATTATCATCTGATACTTGATCAGTTTGCTTATTGTCTCTTCAATGTATATTTATTTTATTTTAGGATTTTTTTCTCACTAGGCTTAGTAGGAGAATATGCCATTATCTAGGGGCAATTTTAAAACAGAAAAGTGACCCCACTCTCCCCCTTTGTGGCATGAACTGTACTTAGGCCATAAAAGTCATTATAGGCCTCATTTTCTGTTTCAAATGAACCAAAACAGCTACATGAACAGATTCCAGCTTACTCTGTGAGGTCGGGTACATAAGGTGTCAGGATTTGTTTTATTTATTTATTTTACAATGTTTGTCTAATTCAAAAATTCAATATCTAGAATATCTAGAATATATGCTAAGTCCTCTATCTCATACTTGCCAACTCTCCCGTAATGTCCAGGAGACTCTTGCTGTCAAAATGACGTGAATCGCGGTGAATCACATAATTTTGGCCTCGCCCCCTGCAACAAAAACGGCATTTTGTCGCGGGGGCAGAGCCAAAATGCCGCGATTCCCCGCGCCCTGCCCCTCCTGCCCTCCAACCACGCCCCCCTGCCTGGGATCTCCCGGAAAGAACTTTAAAAAGGTTGGCAAGTATGCTCTATTTACATTTTATATATTTTTTAACTTATTATTAATGGGGTTTTGGGGTGTCCTTAGTTAAAAAAAACAACATTTTTTTTAATCCTTTGGGGCATATTCAATTGACGGCAGGATCGCCGAAAATCCCACGCTCTAAAAATATTACCATTAATACGGTAATATCTCGCTGAAATCCAGCGAGTAAATTACCGTATTAACGGTTTTTACGCGCAGAATTACCGTATTAACTGTAATATTTTTAGAGCGCGGAATTTTCGGCGATTCCGCCGTCAATTGAATATGCCCCTAAGTGTCCACATTTTTTTTTCTTTAATGACTACAGTCAGGCTATGATATCACAGCTTTGTGCCACACTCCCAGTCTGCAAAAACAGAAGCTTCCTGGCTGCCAGCCCCCTCCCCCTGCTTGCTTCACGCAAGGTAAGAAGTCGGGGAGGGACGGTGGCCCTGTGGGGTGTGTGCAATGCGCTTCCGTTGGCCCTGGAAAGGATTACCTTGGAAATCAGCCACTATCACATAATATTGTTTAATAGCTCATTAATTATTTTTCTCAGATTATCATAAATTTATTTAAGCGTTTTGCACTCTATTCTCTATATGCATACCTCCCAAGTGTCCCGATTCCAGCGGGACAGTCCCAATTTCAGTGGACTGTCCCTTTGTCCCGCCCAATTTACAATTTGTCCCAGTATCGGAACACCACGCTCAGTTTCCATAGCAGACAGGTTCCCTGATGGTCTAGGAGGAAGTGGGGCAGAGCGTCTGTCGTAAAAGCGCAACTACGAATGCGCGAACTGCGCAAACAGGAAGTTCGTGGGCGGTGATTGGGCTCGACGGGGGGGGGGGGGGGGGGGGGCGGGACGAGGCTTATTTGTCTCTCTTGCGGAACTCCAAATATTGGGAGGTATATATATGTTGTTCTCTTTCTGCCACATCTACCATACAGTATTGAGTTGATCAATTTTACTCTTTTGCAGTGAAATAAACTGAAACCAACATTAACTTCAACAAAGGAGTGTTCCACTGACACACATTCACTATAGCTTAATGTGAGAACTTAGTAAGACAAAGCAGTCTAAAAATACAATTATTTTATTTATTTTATGGAAGCCATTTTTATTGCACTCCCCTTTTCTCCATCCTGCGCCTGCAAAAAAAGTGATAGGTGATTTATAACGTCCCAGTTTTAACGACTGTGTGCAATTCAAATTAAATTAGTTATTCCCTAATACATTCTATTATTATTTATTTGTTACATAACAAGGCGTTGCACTGCTTTGTTGTTTACACTGCAGAGCGCTCCCGTCTTGGGACCCTCTCCCACTAGTTTCCCAATACAAAATGTCGGCAGTAGAGAGTGGTATATAGAGTTCAAAGCTTGATTCCGAGATGTTTGGCCTGGCTTTTAGAATATCGATTGTTAAAATTAAAATTTCGTTAAAATTTGGAATTGTCAGATTCAGTAGAAAAACCACACTGCTCATCACTAATTATTATCTATCTACATTCATGTCTCCATTTCAATACAAATTGCATTTCTTTATCAATAAAAACTCAGCTTGTGAGAGTCCACCCTTAGGGGTGTATTTGCGAAGTAAGTTGCGAAGGACCTAAATTCCATCGATACCGCCGGAACAAGACCAGTGTATGGGGATGGATACAGTTTGCAATACATCAAGTCTTACCTTGTTGCTAATTGGAATAAAAATATAACTCCAGCTCAAGATGGCGTTAGTGTCACTTTGCTTTCAAGATCTGCCCGCGGGAGAGAATTTAACATAACAGAGATTGGTCTGCTTCACCTCTCCCCAACAGGCTGTATGCTCCTCCTTTCCTGGTAATACCAGGGGTGCCGAGAGGGAGGGGAGCAAGTACATGGGCCCTGGGACTGCCTGAATGCACTGACCTGTCTGTATAGTGGGAGGAGCCACCAACCTGTTGTGCCACGACCCCTTTCTGTAGTTATGGAAGGGGCCCCAAAAGGTTGCTGTACCAGGGCCCGAAATTCCTCTTGGTGGCCCTGGGAAATTCCCATAGCAACTGCCAGTTGTATTCTCTAGAGAGGTGAGTGAGCATGCTGTGCATAGTCATTGTGGTGCAATTGTATGAATTGAAATATTTTGACTGTGGTTTATGGTAGGGTAAAGGAGAATTATAAAAATGACCACTGTCAAACTGATAAAGTTGTTAACTTATACTGTCACTCATCATGGGCAGCACGGTGGCTTAGTGGTTAGCACGGTGGTTTAGTGGTTAGCACTTCTTCCTCACAGCACTGGGGTCATGAGTTGGATTCCCGACCCTGGCCTTATCTGTGTGGAGTTTGTATGTTCTCCCCATGTTTGCATGGGTTTCCTCCGGGTGCTCCGGTTTCCTCCCAAATACCAAAAATATACTAGTAGGTTAATTGGCTGCTGTTAAATTGACCTTAGTCTCTCTCTCAGGCTGTGTGTATGTTACCGAATTTAAACTGTAAGCTCCAGTACTAGTATATGAGAATACCTGCCCGGTTTCAGATTGCAACACATGCAACATCTTTGAAAAAACATGTCAGATAGTATAGCGGGCGTAGGAGAAGACGTCTAACGCCGTGTGTCTTCAGACAATACCAATCTCTTGCTGGTTTACGTGAGGTAGACATTATCAGGCTGCATCGGTTGCATTCAGTTGCCATCTTGTCCCTTTATGAACTTGTGATGGGAGAAACAGGCCCCAAAACAAGTAGAACAAATGACTGGAATTGGAATACTCTTGAGTATACTGCATTTTTTAGCTACAGGGTCCTTTCAGCCCTTTTTTTGCATCTGTTGGTGGATTTTCTCAGCCAACATTTTGCAGATTTTTCCAAAAGGGATACACGCCATGTCAAAAATTGTCAAAGACTATATATATTTTTTACGTGCGCAGAGAGAGTGGCAGGAAGTAAAACAATCATTTTATGCTATCGTAAATATAACAAATGTCATGGGTGCAATTGACTGCACTCAAATTGCCATTAGACCTACCCAAGACATGGTTGAAATCTGTCGCAACTGAATGCAAGTAACATGTGACGCAAACTCGAATTTTCAACGTTTTTGCTTTTTTCCTAGGACCAACTCACAACACGTACATACTGAAGAACTCTCCAGTGTTCTGTGATTTTTAAAATTTCATACTACATGGCGGAAGTTTGTTGGGTAATTGTTAAAAATATAAATATTAAATTATTTATTAGTATTTAATTTAGTGTTTCATTCTTTATCACTTCTCTTTTTTGTTTTAGGAGATTCTGGATATGTATGAAGAACGTGGCTTCTGACACCCACCTCTAGACCACATACAAGAGCAGAAATGAGAAACAATCAGGCACACATTGCCACACGTGTCAGGCTTCTTACGAACGCACAGGAACTCCGTCTCTCACTCCCACTGCCACTGTATCGGCGATATAATCAAACGGGTCTGAGTTATTTAGTTTAGCTATCAACTGGGTTGTCCATAGCTTTCAGACTTGTGAAACATCTCTCCCCAATATAACATCAAACCCCAAACCAGGAATAGTGAATATCACGGAACCACACTGTGTTTTGGTATCCCCTTGATCCTTTAATGGACTCAGCAACTCCGCTTTAATGGAGAAACCATACTACCAGAATCTAGCAAAGCCTTTACCCATTCCCCTTTTACAGAAGCGTTACACATTTGTTTGTCTGCTCAATTTGGTAGTCTGGCTTATTTTTTCTCTAGTTTTGTCTCAAAATATTGCCTTATGTTGTCTTAGCAGCTGTCTATCAAGCCTATTTAAGGCTCATTTGGGTGTGGCTCACAAGCCAGCCCTTAATGGTGTTGAAAGCATATAGGTCAGTGTAGGACCTGCATACAATGAGGTGCCCTTGACGTTGGAATGCAGGCTTAAATGTTCTGATCAAAATATGAACCGATACCTCATATTTTCATTTTGCTAGATGCACACAGATATGCAGTGTTAAGGATAAGCGCTGACAACAACTGTCTTTTTGTTTTGTATACATATATGGGCATTTACATTGCTATGCAGCTGGCACCAAATATAATATGGTATATACCAAGCACGGACTTATTTTTTATAGAGTTTAGTCTGCAGTACAGGCTAACTCGGCAAATAAAGATACTCTGTGATTTAAAAAAGCATTATCACATTATCCAAAGGTAAGTGGACAATTAGCAGCAATATCTAAAACATCTGATCACATATTTATCACAGCTCATATGAGGCATATATCTTGCCATAACTGGCCAATCCCCAGGTTCTGAGCCTGCAGTGCGTTTCAGCTCTTTCCACCGCCCAGCACCCTTTTCCCGTAACAGTCTCTCCAGAATCAACTGGAGATCCTCGTTGCTGAACTAGGAGCTGGTGGGGTGTATTCATCAGTTCCTCAGCTGACACACACTTGGCCTGCACCACTTTCAGCAAAGCAATAGACGAGGACGGAAACTCGGCTTCCTGCTGCAACTGACTTTACCTTTTGTACTTCTTTATGAGAAGTTCGCTCTTCTGACTGTGCTGCCTGTACAAAATATCAAGTACCTTTAGTTTTTGTAAGCCCAGAGCCGTAACTAGGGTGGTGCGGGCGGTGCCGTCGCCCCGGGCGCAAGCCCGAGGGGGCGCAGCAGCCGCCCGCTACCTTCCCCTCTGTGTTACATAGTAGAAAAAAAAAATCTAAAAAAAAAAAAAATCTAAAAAAAAATCTAAAAAAAACGCGTGGGCCCTCCCACGACTGGCGGCACCCGCCCCCCCCCAAGTCAGGGGAGGGGGGTGCCGCAAGAGGGGGGGGGGCTAGTGTGGTGGCTGGTCCATGAAAGGACTATGAAAAAAAAACGCCAGCTCCCCGTCACTGCAGCATCACTGATGATGTCACCATGCTGTCAGTGCAGAAGAGCCAACACTGCGGGGAGCTGAGAACAGACCTTAAGTAAGTGAGGGGGAGGGGGATCTGTCAGCTCCATTAGTTGTTCTCTCCCTAAGCACTGGTCTGTTATATCACATGCTGTGTGTTAGCAGCTCTCTGCTTCCAGGACTGCCCCTCCCAGCATCCCCAGCTCCTCCTGACAGCCCTGCGTTCCACCAACACTCTCACCTCTGCTCCTGATAACTATGACTCCAGTGCCCCTCCCAACTCTCGGTACAGTACAGAGCCCCCATCATTGACCTTTCCTTGCCCTGCATATCAGTTCCCTCTGTTTATATCCAGATATGTTTCCCTTCCTTCTGATCCCTGACACCTGTCAATTCTGACTCCTGGACCCCCGAAATACAGCTGTAACCTCTGCACCCTCTCCATCACAAGAATGCTCTCTGTATAGTTTGGCGGTCACAGGAATGCTCTCTGTATGGTATGGAGGTCACAGGAATGCTCTCTGTATGGTATGGTGGTCATAGAAATGCTCTCTGTATAGTATGGTGGTCATAGGAATGCTCTCTGTATAGTATGGCGGTCATAGGAATGCTCTCTGTATAGTATGGTGGTCATAGGAATGCTCTCTGTATAGTATGGTGGTCACAGGAATGCTCTCTGTATAGTATGGTGGTCACAGGAATGCTCTCTGTATAGTATGGTGGTCACAGGAATGCTCTCTGTATTGTATGGCAGTCATAGGAATGCTCTCTGTATAGTATGTCAGACACTAGGAGGCTCTTTATATTGTACTAGCAGAATACCCGGCGTTGCCCGGGATTTAAAGAATTTTAAGACACAACTGTGTTACAAAGTGTTTCTCTGAGTTTGAAGAGACCAGTTACTGGATGAAGCGGCATTAAACCATTCCCAATATTTAAGAAATGATCAGCAAACTGACCGTGCATTGTGTTGCTATGCAGAGAAACTCTCATATTTGTGGTTAGTCGCAAAGTGCGAACATGCCTGCAAAGATGTGATGATTTAAGGCATGCATTAATTTCATCCGCCATTGTTCCTTTTGGAATGACCGGCAATGTTTGTCGAAAATCTCCAGCCAATACAACAGTGACTCCACCCATTAGTAAATCATTGCCTCTTAAAAATTGAAGTGTTTGATTGAGGCCCTGTAAAGCATTTTTGTGTGACATGGTGGAACTTCTTCCAAGACATTGTTCCAGACATTCCAGAGTTATGGTCGTTTTCGATTATTTTTAGGTGTTACCCCCCTCGCCACTCCCACCTTTAGGAGTGCTAGGGGTGTCTTGCCCCCACAATATTTGTTGTTAGACTGTAAGTCATGTGTGTACCAGGTTTGGTGTAAATTGTTCCAGACATTTCAGAGTTATGGTCGTTTTCGATGATTTTTAGGTGTTACCCCCCTCGCCACCCCCACCCTTAGGAGTGCTAGGGGTGTCTTGCCCCCACAATATTTGTTGTCAGACTGTAAGTCATATGTGTACCAGGTTTGGTGTAAATTGTTCCAGACATTCCAGAGTTATGGTCGTTTTCGATGATTTTTAGGTGTTACCCCCCTCGCCACCCCCACCCTTAGGAGTGCTAGGGGTGTGTTGCCCCCACAATATTTGTTGTCAGACTGTAAGTCATATGTGTACCAGGTTTGGTGTAAATTGTTCCAGACATTCCAGAGTTATGGTCGTTTTCGATGATTTTTAGGTGTTACCCGCCTCGCCACCCCCACCCTTAGGAGTGCTAGGGGTGTCTTGCCCCCACAATATTTGTTGTCAGACTGTAAGTCATGTGTGTACCAGGTTTGGTGTAAATTGTTCCAGACATTCCAGAGTTATGGTCGTTTTCGATGATTTTTAGGTGTTACCCCCCTCGCCACCCCCACCCTTATGAGTGCTAGGGGTGTGTTGCCCCCACAATATTTGTTGTCAGACTGTAAGTCATACGTGTACCAGGTTTGGTGTAAATTGTTCCAGACATTCCAGAATTATGGTCGTTTTCAATGATTTTTAGGTGTTACCCCCCTCGCCACCCCCACCCTTAGGAGTGCTAGGGGTGTCTTGCCCCCACAATATTTGTTGTCAGACTGTAAGTCATATGTGTACCAGGTTTGGTGTAAATTGTTCCAGACATTCCAGAGTTATGGTCGTTTTCGATGATTTTTAGGTGTTACCCCCCTCGCCACCCTCACCCTTAGGAGTGCTAGGGGTGTGTTGCCCCCACAATATTTGTTGTCAGACTGTAAGTCATATGTGTACCAGGTTTGGTGTAAATTGTTCCAGACATTCCAGAGTTATGGTTGTTTTCGATGATTTTTAGGTGTTACCCCCAGCCCGTAATGAATTTCAATTTTAAATTTTTTTAGTTGCCTCCGTCATGTTTTAATGCACTCGTATGCAAAATTTCATGATCTTCGCTTGAAAAATGTGGATTTGTATAGAAAGACAGACAGTAGGACAGAAGGACAAATTTTCTCTTTTATATATTAGATGTGTGTGTGTGTATATATATATATATATATATATATATATAATAATTTCGTGTGATGGTGATAAGGGTGCACAATGTGATAAAGATGGCTCCATGGCACGGTGTGATAAAGGAGAAACTGTGATGGAGGGCACAGTGGGATGAAGGGGTAGTGTGATACAGATGGTACCGTTACAATTATGTTTTAATTTGTTTCAGTGAGTTTTATTTAAAAAAACAATTCATTTTTTATACAGCTAGCATGTGACAGCTGCATTTAAAGTACTTTGATTCTATGGAGGCTTATTACATAAAGATCCTTACAAAGCCAGACCGTGAAGAATGGGGAGGGAGGGGTTTCAGTGCGGTTTAGAACCGCACTGAAACCCTAGCCACGCCCCCACAGCAGGTTGACCACGCCCACTCGACTATTGACACTCCCACTTATATGGGGGCACCGGTGCCCCTGTCTCGCCCAGGGCACTAAAATGTCTAGTTACGTCACTGTGTAAGCCTAATGGCCACTTGCTGAGAAGGTCTCAGCACCCAGTTTATCATGCTGAATCTTAAACTCTTCCCAAGCATTGTTGTAGCTCCTTCCATTATGGCTTCCAAAAAAATAGGCAGGTTATTTGCTCATTGCTTCAACGATTTGTGCTAGAGGTTGTAGAGAGACAGCTACGAATTGCCATATTTGGCGAGGAAGAAAAAAACTCCACAGGTTTGAAATATAAATTAAAGTGACAAAGCGACTGTATTTTAAATGATTCCCCACCATCCTTTACATTCCCAATGCCAACAAATATTGCTGATTTGGACATATATCCAGATCATCCACTATGCAACCTAGGCTCCTGTTTAGGTCCCAGCAGGCTCTGAACGGGCCATATTAGCCTAATAAGTTTTGTTGGGTTTTTTTGACAAATAGTTGAGGAAAAGGAGCCCAGACCAATATGTTGCTTAGGGCCCCAAGGGTTTTAATCCAGCTCTGCCTGTACAGAGCTCAGAACACGTCACTCAGCTGTATTAGCGCTTCCACGTGACTTATAATATAGACCTCTTGTTCTCCACAACTCAACTGGTATTTCGATTAAACAAAGACTACAGAAAGGAATAGGTGGTTGCCACATAATTACCCAGGAGCTTTGGCTGTTTGGGGTATGATGGTGGTACCCATAAACCTGCCTTGCCCCATGGTGTGGTACCAGACAACAATATTTTAAAAAACAAAATCAGAACAAAATAAATTAAGCCCCACACATGACCGACCATGACCTGATGTACCTAACCTTGCCCATATACCAGTAACCATGCCCACATTCCCACAAAGCCACTCCCATACACAGGACTCGTGGTCATCCCCTAAGGTTAGAGGAGAGGAAATTTCACAACCAGCAAAGGAAGGGGTTCTTTACAGTAAGGGCAGTCAAGATATGGAATTCATTGCCAGGGAAGGTTGTGATGGCAGATTCAATAGATATGTTTAAGAAAGGGTTAGACAAATTTTTAGCGGAAAGGTGTATCCAGGGATACGACCGTTAATTTAAAATAAAGGATAGTAGTGGATATAGGGTAAAAATTGGATTGCAATATTGAGTCTGGGGGGATTTTCAAAATTGAAACAGATGGGCGGTTGCCTACTCTGGATTAATTTCAAATATAAGTGCAGGATCGCAGGAGATCCAAAATAGGTTGAACTTGATGGACTGGTGTCTTTTTTCAACCTCATCAACTATGTTACTATGTTACTATGTTACTTTCTGATAGGCCAAGCCTGAGAATTGTGACAATTTTGCCAAAATCGAAACTTTTGGAAGGTAAGCATTAGTTCTTAGGGCTACATCAGGGAGCAGGGATTTACAGGACTTTGTAGCCACACTTATATAATATAGCTATAAAATGGATTTAATTACAATTTATGAAACACCATATTTTTTATCTGAGAGAACACAAATTGACCATGCTCGACATAAAAAACAACATAAGCAATCATTTTTACATTGTTAGAAAGGAGAAAGACATGTCATGGCTTATATGTCTCTGAGCCATAATGCAATTCCTGTATGTTGCTGACCTTTTACCACAATTATAGATCTGTGAACACAAAAGCATTTTTTCAAATCTTTATTCCGGAACCTACAAGAAACTAGAGGGTAAGCTTCAGCATTGTGCTAGACCCATGCTGCTATAAGTACCAAGTGGGCGTAATGGCTGACATGATTTACCAGTGTCAACTCTGACATTAATGTGCCATGTTGAAAAGCAGAGAGAATAAAACAAATACATGCAGTATGATTTAATAATATAGTTGCTATTTTTAACTCCTGATGCAATGTCAATATACATTATGGTTTATAGATATGTGCTTTATCTACAAATCTATTTTGCAAGTATGGTAAATAAATACAGCTTGTGTATGGTTGTTTACATATCATAACTGCTGTAATTTCCCTAACAAGCACATCATTAAGTGCTGTATAAAATCGTTTCGCAAGAGCTCTGTAGGCTACAGAATAACACAAATTATTTCCTTCTGTGCAGAGAAAAAATGTTTGGACTGATTGAAAACTTTAAATAACTCTCTAAAACATATTACTTTGGCTGACATTGTTTTTTCTTGACCAAGGCCATTCCTAGAACATAAACAGGATAGACCACACACAAGATGCTCTTAATTTGATTGTGCAGTACCCCTCTGACCTTCTAGGTTTTCAAGCTTGTGTTTTTAATTCTTGCACCTACTTTTTGCTTTCCATACATTATATCCACATGTTTAAATGTGCCTTCTATTTATAATTATCTACATTGTTGCCCATAGCATCCAGATTCAGATCATTTATCTAGGACATTCTAAGAAAATGATGTCTAGAATCTGATTGGCTACTGTGAGCATCACCATCACCTTTAATTTTAGAAGGTTTGATAAATCTACCACCAGGTACTGTGTGACTATTTGGGCTCTATCAAGGAAAGTGAAGGTACAACTGGTAAGATATTGGGCAAGTGGCCATTAGGCTTACAAAGGCTAGAGGTACTTGATATTTTGTACAGAAACGAATCGCAGTGTACACATTGTATACAATACACCTATAAATGTATACATATAAACATATACAGTTATGGCCAAAAGTTTTGAGAATGATACAAATATTATTTTTCACAAAGTCTGCTGCCTCAGTTTTTATTATGGCAATTTACATATACTCCAGAATGTCATGAAGAGTGATCAGATGAATTGCAATTAATTTCAAAGTCCCTATTTGCCATGACAATGAACTTTATCCCCAAAACAAGATTTCCACTTCATTTCAGCCCTGCCACAAAAGCACCAGCTGACATCAGGTCAGTAATTCTCTCGTTAACACAGGTGAGAGTGTTGACGAGGGCAAGGCTGGAGATCACTCTGTCATGCTGATTGAGTTAGAATAACAGACTGGAAGCTTTAAAAGGAGGGTGGTTCCTGAGATCATTGTTCTTCCTCTGCTAACCATGGTTACCTGCAAGGAAACACATGCAGTCATCATAGCTTTGCACAAAATGAGCTTCACAGGCAAGGATATTGCTGCTAGTAAGATTGCACCTAAATTAACCATTTATCGGATCATCAAGAATCTCAAGGAGAGAGGTTCAATAGTTGTGAAGAAAGCTTCAGGGCGCCCAAGAACATCCAGCAAGCGCCAGGACTGCCTCCTAAAGTTGATTCAGCTGTGGGATCGGGGCACTACCAGTGCAGAGCTTGCTCAGGAATGGCAGCAGGTAGGTGTGAGTGCATCTGCATGCACAATGAGGCAAAGACTTTTGGAGGATGGCCTGATGCCAAGAAGGACAGCAAAGAAGCAACTTCTCTCCAGGAAAAACATCAGGGACAGACTGATATTCTGCAAAAGGTACAGGTATTGGACTGCTTAGGACTGGGGTAAAGTAATTTTCTCTGATGAATCCTCTTTCAGATTGTTTGGGACATTTGGAAAAACACTTCTCTAGAGAAGGAAAAGTGAGCGCTATCATCAGTCCTGTTTCATGCCAACAGTGAGGCATCCTGAGATCATTCATGTGTGGGGTTGCTTTTCAGGCAACGGAGTGGGCTCACTCACAATTTTGCCTAAGAACACACCCATGAATGAAAAATATTACCAAAACATCCTCCAAGAGCAACTTCTCCCAACCATCCAAGAACAGTTTCATCATCATCATCATCAACATTTATTTATATAGCACCAGCAGATTGTATAGCACTTTACAATTGGGAACAGTTTGGTGATGAACAATGTCTTTTCCAGCATGATGGAGCACCTTGCCATAAGGCAAAAGTGGTAACTAAGTGGATCGGGGATGAAAACATTGACATTTTGGGTCCATGGACTCCCCAGACCTAAATCCCATTGAGAACTTGAGGTCAATCCTCAAGAGGCGGGTGGACAAACCCCCCCCCCCCCCCCAAACGCCAAGCATTGCTTAGGCAAGAATGGGAGGCCATCAGTCAGTGTGTGGCCCAGAAGTTGATTGACAGCATGCCAGTACGAATTGCAGAGGTCTTCAAAAAGAAGGGTCAGCACAGCAAATATTGACTCTTTGCATAAACTTAATGTAATTGTCAATAAAAACCTTTGACACTTATGAAATGCTTGTAGTTTTACTTCAGTATACTATAGCAACATCTGACAAAAAGATTTAAAAACACTGAAGCAGCAAACTTTGTGAAAACCAATATTTATATCATTCTCAAAACTTTTGGCCATGACTGTAGAAGTGAACTTTAACCCAGAAGTAGGTACTTCCTGAAAGTCAACCTAATTGGTTTCCACCATAAAAGGTTCTCAGGTGCATTTCACATGTCTTCCTGCTGTGGAAAACTCCAGCTCTGAATCTGGGTGGAAACCCGAACTCAATAGTTAGTGAAACACTTTATTGTAGCTACAAGGGTTGTGAAGAAATTTGCAAATGCAAATAGCTGTATATTCTACTCTATTATAAGGTTGCAATAAAGTAAACAAGTGCATTCTTTGCACATGACCTTTATTGATCAATGCAAAATACATGGCATGGCAAGTAACCCTGGTATGCTTAAAGCAGCTAAAATAGGATGGAGTAGGCTACCCTCTGCTTATTTGTAACCATCTGTAATGATCACAGAGGGGTAGTATCATGATCATCATCAACAGCCCTACTCGCAAGCTTAAAATCTATGGGACAATGGGAGTTTGATACACAAGGGTACGTGCTACATCATATTGCACATTAGTCCAACTAGAATGCTAAGGTTAAAAGTATTTAGTGGGCTGCATAATGAGTCACTCAGCAATGTTGGTCAGAGGGTTGTTGTCTTGTGTTAGCTGTGTAGAGGGTGGTAATAGGGTAATCTAGGGAGATTAAGATGGTGGTTGAGGAATATCATACGTTTGTCTGAAGAGATTAGTTTTCAGAGAATGTTTGAAGGCTTGAAGACTAGAGGAAAGTCTTATTGTGCAAGGGAGTGAGTTCCACAAAGTGGGTGCAGTCCGAACAAAGACCTGTAACCGGGAATGGGAGGATGACAGTGGAAGAGAACTATATTGGATTGATTGAAAAACAGGCAACCAATGTAGAGACTGATAAAGTGACTCAGCAGAGGAAGAACGGTTTGCAAGTTAAATCAATCTGGCCGCTGAGTGCAAAATAGATTGTAGGGATTCGAGTCTGATTTTGGGAAGATCAGTAAGGAGGGAATTGTAATAGTCGATGCAGGAGATGATGAGTGCATGATTTTTGCTGTGTCTTGTGTGAGATATATGCATATTCTGGAAATGTTTTTTTAGATGTATGTAACATGATTTAGATATAGAGTCGATATGGGGAACAAAGGATAGTTCTGAGTCAAGGATTACACCTAGGCAGCAACTTTAGGGGCTGGGATTTATGGTCATGTTATCAACAGAAATAGAAATGTCAGGCGGGAAGCTTCTGTTTTTGGGTGGGAATATTATTAATTCTGTTTTTGAAAGATTGAGTTTGAGTTGGCGAGAAGACATCCAAGATGAAATGGCAGAAAGACGATCAGTAACGCGAGACAGCACAGATGGTGAAAAATCAGGAGAGGATTGATAGATTTGTGTATCATTCGCATAGAGATGGTACTAAAATCCAATGGAGTTTATTAGTTTTCCAAAATAAGGGGTGTAGATAGAGATTAGCAGAAGACCTAGGACTGAGCCTTATGGTACTCCAACTGATAAAGGAAGTGGGGCGGAGATGGATCCTGAAAACACTGAACACTGAAAGAGCGATTAGATAGGCAGGATGAGAACCAGGATAGGACAGTGCCTTCAAAACCTAGGGATTGTAGCGTTTGTATGAGGAGAGAGTGGTCAACAGTGTCAAATGCAGCAGAGAGATCCAGGAGAATTAGAAGAGAGTAACGGCTTTTAGTTTTTGCTCTGATCAAATCATTGACAACCTCGGTCAGCGCAGTCTCTTGATACGAGCCTTGGCCGTGCCCCTAGCATCCGTGACTCGCTGTCTCGCTCTGGCTGCGTCCCAGCTGTCTCTATGATGACCGGAACGTCACTTTCGGTTTTGCTCCTGCCGTTGTTAAGGCAATGGTCGGGACGCTGTGCCACTGATCGCTGCGTCCCAAGCATGACAGGTGCCCAGGCGCGTTCGCAACTTCTGTAAATTAATCAACAGCTTCCTGAGGCTAATTAATTCTGCTGGGTCTGTTAGTTGCTGATTGGTGGCTCTATGTATATAAGGCAGGGACTTAATAACTGCCGGTTATAGCATTCAGTTTCCTGTTAGCTGACCTGCTCCTGCTTGTGAGTCTTACTGATTTGACTACTGTGTATGACCCCTGGCTTGTGCCCTGGATTTGATTATTTGCTGGTGGTCCTGACCGTTGCCTAAACCTCACCTCGCTTTCTGCTTCTATCCTTGGACTTTGGCTTGTTCCTGACCATTCTTACCTCCTGTCATCACTTCCTGTTCCGTGCTACGGTGTTGCTCATAAACTTGCACTACATTGAGTTTAAGATCTGTGGGTATCTGAGTACCTGTAGGCATAACTTGACTCTACGGGAAAGGCGGCTACTAAAGGTGAAGTCCTCTCCTTCTAGTTCTCCAAGTTTATAAGAATACAGATTTTCTGTAACATCTCTCTGGAGTGTTTAGCGTGAAAACCTGGCAGAAGAGAATCCAGTAGGTTATTTGCTGTAAGAAAGTGTGTGAGGGGAGTGTAGGCTATTCTCTCGAGAAGCTTGGAGAGACATGGAAGCTGAGAGATCGGGAGGTAATTTGAGAGAGAGAGTTTGGGTCAGAATATTGTTTTTTCAAAATAGGAGTAATCATTGCATGCTTGAATAGTTATGGAAAATTACCAGTAGAGAGAGAGAGATTACAGATTTTACCATTTCAAGTCTGATCTTATCAATTTTGTCCTTGAAATAGGAAGCAAGATCCTGGGCACTGATGGTAGTGGGGGGGCTTGGGGTGCCAGAATTTATAAGAGATCCCCATAGATTCTAAGCTTGCCAGCAGGGCCTTGTTTTACCCAGTTTGTTTATTAGTTTACTATGTTTGTCCCCAATTGTAAAGCGCTACGGAATATGTTTGCACTGTTTAAATAAATGATGATGATGATGATGTGTTAAAAAGGCATTTGGGGTTAGAAGCCTGATGAGGAATTAGAGGTATGTTTGTTTTGCAGTGTCCAGAGCATTTTGATCGCAGTGGTACATGAGTATATGTGATGAAATCATTAGAGGTACAAGATTTTCGCCAGTGACGTCCTGCTTTACGAGAAAGTTGTTGTAGAGTTACGTGTTACTTTAGTGTGCCACGAAGTCTACTTGGAGTATGAAGAGTTGCTGGAGCCACTTGATCAAAAGCAGTTGCTAGAGTTTGGTGAAAATCAGGTACTGCCCTATAACTAATTTTAGTCAAAATGTGACCATAACATCTTTGTAAGTGGTCACACGGAGAAAGACCCTGTCATTGGTGGTTCACTCCAAACAAGGTCAGCTTGTGTACTTTTTATTTTATTTGGTTTTTTTTTCACATTTTAAATGCACCAAAAGTAAATCCTAGTAAACTTTTTAATTCGTCTTTAAGTAGTTACAGGAAAGTTCCTCTTCAGCACACTACAAAACATTTCTCTATATATTGCAGAAAACAATCTTCCTTTTATATGAAGGACAGTATTTCTCTCTGTGCAGTTCTACAGTCTCACACATCCGCAAAATAATAAATCTTACCTGAAAGACTATTACTGCCCATTTCATATTGCCGGCTCTCTTTTACACAGTGCATGCTTTTCCTGTCTTCCTAGGCTCTTAAGATTCACATTAATTCTCAACTAGGAAACTCATATAATAGCCCTCTTTTACATGCATTTTACAGACATATGAAATAAATTAATTTAAAAAAGAAACCAATTCAAAACATTGTACTTTGTCCTCTCATTATAAAGAGGGTTCAAAGAGCGTTCTCAAAGCCTGCCTACAGCTTAGTGTACTAAGTACCGAACATTAGCGCTTGTGAACGCTGTGGGCATTGTTGAAATGACATGAAGCCTGTGTGTCCATTTACTTATGTATTTTTTTAACACCATTAGTGTTAAAGCCTCTTTACCAGGCATTAATAATGCAAATAGAAGGCTTCGTTTCAATGCCTATGTGTACAAGCCCTAATATTAGCTTACAATTTGAGGCATGTCGGAACAAATAAAAGTGGACTTGATTTTAAGCATTTGAAAGAACAGGCCTCTCTAAGGTTTTCATATTTAGCGTAGACGTCTGCTTGTGGCTTTTCTTAATTCATATTCCCCATTCATAATGAAATGATCTGCAAACATTGGTTATTTCTGCATTCATTCATGAGAAAGTAGCCTATTCATTCACTACGTACCAGTGACATCACTTAGAATGCAGCCTATTCATTCACTACGAACCAGTGACATCACTTAGAATGCAGTCTATTCATTCACTACGAACCAGTGACATCACTTAGAATGCAACCTATCAATTCATTAGTAACCAGGGATATTAATGCAGTCTATTAACTAAGAACCAATGACATTCAATTCACCATGAACTTACTTGAAATCAATGACATCATTGAGAGTACAGCCATTCTCATGTCCCTTGTCTATACAGTCCCTGACTAATAGTTCCCCAAAAGCTTACTCTGCCTATTATCCAAGAGTTGCCAATGTACTCAGGGTCTTTCTGATGGAACGCAGACATCACAATTTAAAATTATGTCTCTTTTCTGGCATCGTTGCTCCTAGATACAGGTATTCCCATGCCAACAATGCCCAGGACCCTAACCGCAAACTTGTAGTTTGCTGCAGTGCAGCCTCTGTGCAGTGAGCTATGGACTCATTTGCAATTTGCTTTTAATATTTGTGTTCTGCGAGGCTCTTAATGACCAGGTGCTGGCACTGACCAGTAAACTCCAGATGTTCATTACTTCAACTTCAGGTCTAAATAAGCAGCTTTCTTTGAAGAACTCGCTGACAGTTTTTTTGCGCTTGACTTTGTGAACCAGCATTCTGAATCCTGTACCTTCTTGACTGCTTTCCTGGCTTCTGACCCCTGGCTTTGGATAACTATCCCTCTAATTCTTGACCCTTGACTTCGGATGACTACCTCTCTGGCTATTAAACCCTGGTTTGGATGACTATCATTCTTTCTCTTGATCCCGGACTGTGGATGACTAGGTCTCTGGCTGTTAACCCCTGGGTTTGTGTAAGAACTTACCTGCTCCACTCTCCTGATCGCAGCACTCTATTGTTTGCTTCCTGCTTGGTGCTGTGATCATGTGACTCTGGGCAGGGACTTTAAAACTCCCTGCACTATATAAGATCCACTCTGACGTACTGTCTGTGTCAGAGCAACAGGTTGCTAACCCCTGTTTCTGGTTTCTCCTGCACTTTACATGTTCTTGGCTTTAAGTGAATCACTCCTGGCTTGTCTGACTTTGTTTCCTAGGATTAATCCCTGCGCTGCTGACTTTTGTGTGTAGCCAACTGGCTTGTTTATTGACTACGGTTTCTGGCTTACTCCTGTATTACTTTTCCTCTGTGCACCAGACGCGGTTTGTTTACTGACCACACTTTCAAGATCATCCTAGGCACCGCACATCCCAGAGTGTATTATGACTGATATGATTTCTGGTTAAATGAGAGAAGATAATCTTCGATATCACTTCTATTTATTAGCCATTTTTTGGTACAGACATAAGTTTTAGTAGCCCGTAATATAGTGATGAAGATCTACATTATTAACTATTTATTTATTATATGCTAATCAACCTATCACGACATACTATACCATATGTTGCTATTTTGTTTCCTTTGCATATAATGCAGTTGGTTGGTAACCACGACAAGGGTTGCAGGAGATCTTCAGCTATCATCCTCAGTCGCAAAATATAAGTATTTTTTCATCTATTTGCCTATTTCTAGTAGAGCTTTGAGCAAAATCCAGAGCTAGAATTTTTGATATCTCTTTATTGTACGTCTTGTCTATTAGGTTTGTGTACACCTACTTTTAAGAAATTTGGCTGCATAGATTTATGTGTGGAGCACCAACAGTGATTATTCTTACATTTTGTATATCATTATTCATGGAAGGCTGAGAGATAGCATAATAAATGAAGATCTCTGAGGGCCCCACGCATTTCAGGAGCATTGTCATTCCTATAAAAACAAGGTCTAAAATAGGACAATAGACAAAATGCAGTTTCATAAAAATCATGACCTACAGTATTCTCACAAGGAATAATTATGTTAGCGGAGCTATTTCAGTACATATTATAACATTAGTATATATAATGGGAAATGCCTATAGCAGTTGTGTAGCAGATGTTTTCCTTGTCACTGTTAATGTGACTAAGCAAAATATCTACATCAGTGAGCATGTAAGACCTGCTCCGTACTAAAAAAAGCTGAATTGTACAAGTCAAGATTTATGCAATTTTATTCCAAAAGCATTTTTTTTAAAGGGTATTTTATTGAAATTTGTACGCTCATATTCACGAGTAACGAGAATGTACAGAAAATACAAAGTAGGAAAAAATGGTAATTTTAAATTGAAATAATAGGAGTATAATTTAAAAAGAGGGAATGCCAACATCAATAAAGTAGGATTGAAAGGCAAGATGGGGAAATTAGATTTGCATTCGTAATTATTAATTATGAACAATCCAGGCAGATATTATAGGCCTGATTCATCCGACGGTTTTGAGCATATCGAACGCAAAATCACTCTGCGCATGCCCAGAATCAGGAGATACGTCTGTGAAAGCAGCCCTGTTAGCTGCGTCATCGAACGCAAAGGACACTTACTACAGCCTACGATTAAGGGGAGTGACCGGGGTGGGGAAGTGGCGTTTTGCCCCAGTCTACAGTAGGGGCGTGCCAAACTCCAGCACACACAGCCACATCCGAATCCAGCTCTGAGCATCTCAAAGTTACTTGTTTTTCTGTCATATCTCTTGCACCAGCTAAAGAGCTAGTCTAAGTCCTAATCAGTAGTGATGCCAGTCTCGTATCCATGCTACAACATGTGTTTGCAATCAAGTGCAACTGTAAAAATCTATTTTATGCTCAGAGTAGACATAACAACATCTTAATGAATGTATTTCATCGAAAGAAATTAAAACAAATATTTTTTTTTAAAATTGTTTTATCATTAATGCTTATATTAATGGGTGACATTAATTATTATTTTTCCTGTGCATTCTGTTGAGAATTTATAATCCACGCTTTCAGCCGCACGCGGATCTTGAGATCTGGTGCCTTGATGAATTCAGCAGTACGCAAAGCCTAAAGCTTTTAGTACTAAATGCAGGTTGTGTTCAGAATGCCTGACTTCACGAATGAGGCCCTATAAGTATAGTTATAAGTCAAAGTTAGTGATGGAGAAGCACCTTGATGATTGAGCCAAGGAGAATAAATAAGCAAAATTGTATCCAAATAGCCAGAGATTATACAGGAGATATGCTTGCTTCTTTATATAGGGTCAGTTATCTAATATATAAATGTCTAGTGGCGTGTGTTAGTCTGTCTGTCTGTGTGTGTGTGTGTGTGGAAAAAATAAAACCAAGCTGCAGCGCCACCTGCTGGGCGGAGTTATACACTGACCTACTAAATTCTTAGTGTGTGTGTAAAAAAAAAAATCAGAAAGGGCTGCAATTTGGTATACTAAGATGTTTTTAATTTGTTAATTTAATTTGTTAATTGTTAAAAGTGTTTATAAAGATTTTAAAAAAATATATATATATTTCTTAAAGGAGAAGTGACAGTTGGGAGTGGTTAGTGGTTGCCGGGGGTGACAGTGGGGAGTGGTTGGTGGTTGAGGCCTGGGCTATGGCCCAAATGCATGACAAGAACCTTTTTAACACCTTAAGTAGCTTGATTTGACTAGAATGCATGAGTATCATGCACGGGTTAACTTGTATTAAATATAAGGTAATGAATCTTGCTCCATAATGAAGCTTTTGGCATTCCCAACAAATGTGAGACAGGGACCCTTGGTGGTATACTTATTAAACTGCGGGTTTGAAAAAGTGGAGATGTTGCCTATAGCAACCAATCAGATTCCAGCTGTCATTTTTTTTAGTACATTCTACAAAATGACAGCTAGAATCTGATTGGTTGCTAACTCCACTTTTTCAAACCCGCAGTTTAGTGATATATAGCCCTTATTGTCCACACAATCGCCAGTATAGTTTAGATGAACCAGAAAAAATTCTATGGATTCTTGAAGGTACAAGATATCATCTTAGAAACAATGTTTTCTCTCATACGCACACGTGGAGCCGGAGGCCACATTAGTTTGCGTCCGTGCCCACTCTTCTGTATCCGGGATGTCACATTCCAAAAGATATTTTTATGAACAATTTCCTTAAACTATAATACATACGTGTATTCGGAAGTGATTATAATGATGCAAACTGTGAGAGCTGTCTCAAGTAGCATGTTCTGGAGGGTTATCAATAGATCATAAAACATATTTTATTCTTGTTAGTTAATGGTTTACACTTTGTCAATGGATCTAATGTAGGGCCGGAGCAAAACTAACTGCGTTTTTACAGTTCATGATTTACTAAACAAACTAAAGAAGTGATAGAGCCCCTGTTCATGTCAGTGCAGGCATAGTTGATTGCAAAAACCTCTTACTAAGCTTAAAATGCGCCAGAGCTGTAAGTTGCTTTACTTGGTAGAGATGTCAGCGAAAAAAGATGGGGATTTTCTGAAGTGCTGCAAGCCATTGGTATGGTGGGTGTGGCCACAGCTTGTTAGATTGGTCTAGAGGGTTTGTGGGATTGAAAAAGTGGAGATTTTGCCTACAGCAACCAATCATATTCTACCTTTCATTTTGTAGAATGTACTAAATAAATGACAGCTAGAATTTGATTGGTTGCTATAGACAACATCTCCACTTTTTCAAACCCACATCTTAGTAAATATACCCCTAGGTGTTTGGTTTGGAATATCAATTAAGAGTGTACAACTGGATTAAAGGGTAAAACCGATATATATATGTCTATAAATTATTCTTAAGATTAGATATTTAATAATACTTTTTTAGTGATTTATTCTATTCTTGTAACATTAAAAGAAACAGGTTCCGCAAGCATTCTAGCAGTTGATTAATATCAGCTTTTGAGATACATACATACATATTTTGTGTATACGAATTTTAACTCCTTGCTAGAATTTGACATTTTCATATTTGAAATTCTATGTGACTTTGTTTGCTGATTGCAAGTTCTGTATTCCTGTGTACGTCAGTTACTCTACAGGTCCAATCGTTTGAAAAGGTTCTACCAAGGAACACACATTCATGCTTTGGGTGCGCACCTTCAATGTGTTTACAAGTGTAATTTTACAGGTATGTGCTTAATGATTAATTTTACATTTTATTTGATTCAATCAAAAACAAATGTAAAATAATAAAATAAAATGTAAAATAAATCATTTAACTTGATTTGACTATTCTACAAATTATAAATAACATTTGATTTTAGTTTGAACAGAAAAAATTCTTTGTTAGACACAGATTAATAGAGTATGTTGGGCGGCATATTAATTTAATTGACAGCAAAACCATCACCATGAGTTGTTTATTGCAGCAACAATTTTCCAGGTAACAGTGAATCAGACAACAAAGTTCTGAGCCTCCCAATATCTCTGCCTCCCAAGTAGTTTCCCCATTCATGTGTAATATCATTTTTCCCTTCTTTACTGGGTATGTACATATATTATTGTCCTGTAACTTCTAAGTATGTGAATGTCCACTTAAAGATGTAAGACTCCTACTTAGTTCTAAGATTTGGGTGTCCATAAAATGCTCATGGTTCGTGCTTGCTCTGGTTTAACGTACTATAAAATAATGAATTTGTTCCACATCCCAGAATTACTTTTTCTGTGTATGTCGTGTTATAAAAGAAGGTTGATTGGAAAATAATGGTTCCGTCGCTCATAAAACTAATCATTCACACTTCAATGCTGTAAATAAGGGATTGCTATGAGTAGCATGGTGGCTTAGTGGTTAGCACTTCTGCCTCACAGCACCGGAGTCATGAGTTCGTTTCCTAACCATGGCCTTATCTGTGTGGAGTTTGTATGTTCTCCCCATGTTTGCGTGGGTTTCCCTACGGGTGCTCTGGTTTCCTCCCACACTCCAAAAACAATCTAGTAGGTTAATAGGCTGCTATTAAATTAACCCTAGTCTGTGTGTGTGTGTGTGTGTGTGTGTGTGTTTGTTTATGTTAGGGAATTTAGACTGTAAGCTCCAATAGGGCAGGGACTGATGTGAGTGAGTTCTCTGTACAGTTTTTTGGAATTAATGGCGCTATATAAATAGCTGATGATGATGATTGCAGAGTTTATGACTATATAAAGGGTCTCTCCACTCTTTACCAGTAGTGACTAGGAATGCACACTTTGGGGATTCAGACAGATACTATATATAATGTTTGTTGCAGCTAAATGATCTGATATAATAGTGAAATGTCCTCTCAATATGACTGCCCTTAACCACTACATTATTTTTTATCGTCATTGCTCTTGGAATCCTCTGGGGAAAATGTTCTTTGCAGCGATGATTCCAAGACCACTGATGTTGATGATATGGTTCTGGGGGCCAGATGTATTCAGAGGTATGATCAACCTCATGCCAAAGAGCAGGGTAATCAATTGCAGATGCATTAGATACAACCTGTTAGAGAGTGTATCTAACAAACTAATGCAGTTATGGCAGAGTTTTGTATATATAAAATTTACCTTTTGTGTGTAATGAGTTTCCATTTAAATGAAAAGTCTCATTTTCAAAAATACTTCAATAAAACCAGGGATGAGCGGGCTCGGATCTCCGCTATCCAAGCAGCCCCGAACAGTGCGGATCCGAGCCCGATCCGAGCACTGTTCGGGTATTTCCGGCGCTTAGCAAACCTGAAAACGAGGCTATGAGTCATTATCCCGCCGTCGGATCTCGCGATACTCGGATCCTTTAAATTCCCCGCTTGCCGCCGCCATCTTCACTCGGGCATTGTACATGGAAGTGGGAGGTTGTGTATTCTCTGTCCTGGTTAGTGCAGTGGTTCTTCGTCCTGTGCTCTGTCCTGCTGAGTCCAGTGGTGCTTTGTCCTGTGCTCTGTCCTGCTAAATCCATTGGTACTGCTATATATCAACGTACACTGTTCCTGCAGTCAAAAAAAATTAGTACTGCAATATTTAACTACGTTCACTGTTCCTGCAGTCAAAAAAAATTAGTACTGCAATATTTAACTACGTTCACTGTTCCTGCGGTCCAGAAAAACTAGTACTGCAATATTTAACTACGTTCACTGTTCCTGCAGTCAAAAAAAATTTGACTGGAAATGAGTGGAAATGAATGTTATTGAGGTTAATAATAGTGTAGGAGTGAAAAAAAAACCAAAATATGGATTTTAGCACTTTTTATGCTTTTTAAAAAAAAAAAATCAGAACCCAAAACCCTAAATCAGAACCAAAACCTTGAGTGGGGTGTTTTGGCAAAACCAATCAGAACCCAAAACCTGAAGCTAATCAGAACCCAAAACCCAAAACACGAAAAGTGGCCGGTGCACACCCCTAAATAAAACGATAATGTTTAGGTTTACCAGTTATAGACTATATTCAGTTATAGTATGTATGGAGAGAGCTAAAACACACGCCCTGGGACAAATGTAGGTAAAAGTTTCTCATAAGAAGGCTCAGAAAAAAACCCTGAACTTCTTGTAAGCCAGGGTGAATGTGCTATTAATTATAATATATTAGATAATTCCAAAAGAATAAGAAGGTCATGGGTGATCATACATTGCATTACGTCTATCAGAACAAAATTACTTTTTAAATATATTTTATAAAATAAATAAAAATATTTGCTAAAAGCTTTCAATTGCAGTTGTTATGTTAAAAAAAAAAGAAAATATAAAAGATATTCAATATATAGACATTGAATATCTATAGGTATTCAAATTTGGAACGTTTTTACAAAAGATTTTTGGAAATACAAAGTAGAATCTGAATCCTAATTTGCATATTGAAATTTAGTGGGGAGCAATAATAAAATGTTGTTTCTAACTACAGACACTGTAAGTAGAGTTGGCTAAAATGTAAGGTCAGTGAGGCAATTGCCTTAGTCTACCAGTCTGTGAGTGAGTATATGTGTACCAACCATTCAATGAGGGGAGTTGGGGTGTTAGGATGGAAGGGTGTGCTGAGTTGCATCATTTTGGCCCCACAACACGAACACGTCACTTTTCAGTGGGTGGTGGGGCTAAAATGACGCATTTCACCTTGAATCGCGTCATGGGGGCTTCCATCCACCCCACACACACACACATGCACGCACAGACACACACATACTGAGCCCAGGTTGGGCACAGGTAGCTGTCTACAGCCCTGCAGGAAACAGAGGAGCTTGTAGATCCTAGTGAGGCCTATGTATGTCTGGAGAGAGACAGCAGGGTTTTAGTAGAGACCTTAGAGTATATTTACTAAACTGCAGGTTTGCAAAAGTAGAGATGTTGCCTATAGCAACCAATCAGGTTCTAGCTGTTATTTTCTAGAAAATAAATGACAGCTAGAATCTGATTGGCTGCTAAAGGCAACATCTCCCCTTTTTCAAACCTGCAGTTTAGTAAATATACCCCTTGGAGACTAAGCCCTGAGAGTATAAAGTTTGCAGCAGATTAGCTTCACACATTTTAGAATGGGCTGAGGAAGTCATGCAGTGCCGTGAAACTGCAATCACAATATACAGTATATACATTTATACTAGAAATGCTCACTGACCCCCGTGTTTTGGTTTTGGGTCTGGATTACCGTCGTGGTTTGGTTTTGGTTTTGCCAAACCACCCTTAAGTGTTTTGGTTAGTTTTGTTTTTCAATTTTGTTTAAAAATCAATGTTTTTGGCCATAAAATAACCTAATTTAGTGCTCCACCTGTTTCTTGGATAAGTAAAGTAATTCTAAAGCTAATAAATTAGGAAGAAAACAGTTTAATCCCTGGTAGGCCGTCCTTAATTCTGCACACAAACCTGATTGTCTTCCTCTTCATCTTAGCCTATTGGCAATGCAGCCATCGTCTTTGGGTGTATATTACACCCTACACTTATAGTTAAATATATAAAGAAATGGACAAAGGCAGTTTGGTTTCTGTCCCTATAGACCCCCCCGCCCTCCACTTGTAGTTGAATAGAAAAAAAGCAGCCTGCATAGACTGAACAATATAAAAAATAAGTGGACCAATGTAGTTTGGTGGCTGTCTATGAATCCCCCCGCCCTCCACTTGTAGTTGAATAGAAAAAAAACAGCCTGCATAGACTGTAGAATTAGAATATAAAAAGAAATGGACAAAGGCAGTTTGGTATCTGTCTGCATCAGACCCCCTCTCCACTAGGAGTAAAATAGAAAACTAGTCAGTCGTTATAGAGTCTAGAATATAAATATAAATTGAGAAAGGCAATTTGGTATCTGTCTGCATCATCCTTATCAACATCATCATTAGCGCCCTCGTCACCTACACAAATCTCCCCCTCATCCTCTTCTAATTCCAAAGTGGCATCCTCAATTGGTGTATCACCGGCTACACTCGGGCTGTTCAAGCACACATCAGCAGAACTGCTGAAAGAACCCTTCTTTATGGGTAAACTAACAGAATGCTCACGATTAGACATACCACTGGTGGATGGACTCTCCACAGGGATTGGTGTCATTTCTGACTCTGAGCACACATTATCCTGTAATGCCTTACTGTTTTCTTGCAGTTAGCCTTTCACGCGTAACAGTAGTTGTGCACCACTTTTAGACTCCAAATTACTTGGTCGTGCTTGCTCACGAGTGACCTTACAAGAAGAAGGCTCAGTAACATTTTTAGATCTGGCAGTAATATAGAAAGGCGAAGGCATCATTCTTTCTATGCCACTGCGTGTGTAGAATGGCATGTTGGCAATTTTGTTTTTATCGGCAGTTAACTTTTCCTCAGTTACACTTCTTTTTCTCTTCAGCACGGTAACTTTTTTTTGGGTGTGTGTTTTTTTCCCTGATTTCAAAAGACTATGTACTTTTACATAGGCTTTACCAGATGACGTACTGGGAACACTACCATCAGGACTGGTGCCAGCACCTGCTTGCTGATTCTGCTCATATGTGGACTGCTTTGAATCCATTTTAATGAGCCCAAAGCACTTGTAGTGGAAATTATTGTATTAGATAGATACTGCTGACAAATATGACTTTTTTTGACAGCCAGAAAAATTATTGTTTCACACTGGGGAATATGGGACAACCTTAGGCACTTGTAGTGCAAAAAAAAAATTTGAAATACTGCTGACAAATATGACATTTGACAGCCAGAAAAATTAGTCTAAAACACTGTGGAATATGGAACACCCCAAAGCACTTGTAGTGCAAAAAAATTGTAGAAATATTGCTGATAAAAATAACTTTTGACAGCCAGAAAAATTAGTGTTTCACACTGGGGAACATGGGACACCCCAAAGCACTTGTAGTGCAAAAAAATTGTAGAAATACTGTTGATAAATATGACTTTGGACAGCCATAAAAATTAGTGTTTCACACTGGGGAATATGGGACACCCCAAAGCACTTGTAGTGCAAAGTATTTTATTAGATAGATACTGCTGACAAATATGACTTTGTGCGACAGCCATAAAAATTAGTGTTTCACACTGGGGAATATGGGACAACCCAAAGCACTTGTAGTGCAAATTTTTTTTAGAAATACTGCTGACAAATATGACTTTTGACAGCCAGAAAAATTAGTCTAAAACGCTGGGGAATATGGGACACCCCAAATCATTTGTAGTGCAAAAATAAAAATTTCTAACAGAATTGGTATTAATAATAATATAATTGTATAGAATAGAATTGAAACAATAATGTGTACAATTATTGCTCTGTCCCTGCGCTAATATAGCCTGTGACCTAACCCTGCTCTCTCCCTCTGTCAAATGGCGATGGATTGCTGTGGAGGCGGATATTTATGCTTTTCAAATCTCGCGAGAACCGAGCTCAGAAATACGAATACGTCACAATGACGTTTTGCCTCGATTTCGATTCCGAATGGGCGGGAGAGTACCGAGCCTGCTCGGCTCGGTACTCGGATAGGCGAAATTCGGATGGATTCAGATCTCGGGGAACCGAGCCCGCCCATCTCTAATTTATACATGTATAGCTATGTATATAAATAAATGTATATGCATATAACAACTGTGATATGTACTGTTGTACATCAGTGGAAAACATTTTGCGTTTTGCAGACTGAGATTAATTAATGAGATGAAAGGGTTGACAGAGCACTTCAGGAGAACACAGAGCCGTTTCCTCCCCACAACAAGACTCTGAAGATCGGGTCCTGTTGGTAGTTACTTCCTCTTGGAATGTGCAGCATTAAACCCCTTTATTGCTAATAATAACATAATTCTATGAAAGCAGAAAAAGGTGGCACAATAGTATTATTGTATTGTAGTGATTATGTTGCTTGCTGCAGGAGGTCAATAACGTAGTGGAGGCCTTCACAAGCTGCAATAGGGATATTCTACTAGTGATAGTAAAAGTCGTGGGTGCGTACATGGTTATGTGTCTCTTTACAAAAAGTTTTTTAAAAAAAAGAAGTCAAAGTTTTTAATTGAGAACCACATGCCTCAAAGTTTACACTTTGCACAGATCGCTATTTGGCGATATGGAAGACATGACAGAATCTCTATCTGTGCTAATGTATACATTTCTTCAATTTCCAGACATATAATAGATATTGATACTTCTTTTGCTATTTTTTTCCACGTTGATCTTCTGTACTTAGAGCTCGGACATATAAATATGCAGAGAAATTATATTGTCATATTTAAATATTGTTATTAACACTTTACCCTATATTCGGGGTATTTTATTTTGGACAATACTAACTTGTGATTTAACAATGTACGTGGTCAGGGTCGTCATCAGGAGGGTACAGGGCCCAATCAATTTATTGGGAGAGTGGACCTTTAAAGTAAATTATGGGAAGTGGTGGGCTCCCCTTCTAGACAGCAACTGCCCCTGAGATGTGATGTTGTGGAGGCCTCTACACTGAATAAAGGGATGCTGGAGAGGGCCTCCCTGTAGGCAGCACGTTCGCCCCCATTCCCAACATTTAGGGGGCCCGATGGCTTCCGCCACTTGGTCCAGTCTCAGCCCATCGGGTGAGCATCTTCCTGAGAGAGAGGCCCACTGTCCCATATAGAGATACCAGGCAGAAAGGCACCCAAGAAATCCAACAGTTCCGAATTTTGGGGTACTGAGTCGACCAGAGTCATGAATCGGTTTGTTGAACCAAATTTGGATATGAAGACTAGACAAAACGTTATTTCCTGTAATATGTCAGATCTCGCGAGGAATGATATCCTCTATATATATTTAGCCCTCCCTCCTGTCTATTTTTGAATTGATAGCATGTGGGTAGGACGTTTGCTGCAATTTTGTGCTCATAAAGTGGGTTGCAGAGAGCTGGACAGAGCGAAAGTATATTCAGATAGCTGTGATTTTACCACACAAATTGTAACAGTTTATTTACAGATCAGTCTGCTGGAAATGTGTGTGATCAATAGGGTGCAAGAGAGGGAAAAGTAGATAATTAGTGCCTACTAGTAATAATAGTATATTAGTAAACTAATTAGGAGATGGCAAAAAATATTCTTTTTTGCTTTTAAACTCAAAGTGTTTCAATCTGAAGGCAGCTGTGCAAGGGTCAGTATCAGTGACATCTGAACTATATAGGAGACAAAAACAGGGACTTTTTGACTCCGAGCAGCGCACCTTCCAAAAATTCCAAACCATTTGGAAATGTGAGGATAAGTATTGATGATGATTTAGACATAGAAATTGAAGATGCTTTGGAACTAGCTAATGTGCATCAGGATGAGCGGGATAATTGTGGATCTGAAAATGATGACTGTGTTGTACAAGACAATGAGGAGGGTGATTGTGTCCAGGTAAGGCAGCCACTAGTGGTACCACCTCATGCCCATAATTAGATCATTATCATTCCAGGCATAGACCAATAAAAGCACCTCTTGCGTGTGGAAATATTTTTAATCCAAACCAGATAACATTTGTCAACGCATCTGAATCCTTTGTGACACCACAATAAGTAGAGGTAGAGACGTTGGCCGTCTAGGCAACTGCAACCTGGTACGTTATTTGCAGCGAGTTCAGTCAAGCAGTTTATCAAAAGGTGGAAAATCAAGTTTAGTACAATGCAGCAGAATGGATAGAAACATCATATGATTTTCACCATCAACATCTTTATCACCAACCTACTGCTGCTGGTGGTGAGACGTCTGTACAGATGGGGACCAAGAATTGTAAGCATAGTTTTAGACAACAATTGTGCCAAGTATGACAGCCAGCATCCTGTTGTCCAGCAGATCACTAAAGCCATGACAGCGATATTAGCATTGGATGTGCATCCAATTTCCGCAATCAGTGCGTCAAGTTTTAGCAGATTAATTGAGATGATGAGGTAAGTTTACCAAGTTACAGGTTTGAAAAAGTAGAGATGTTGCCTATAGCAGCCAATCAGATTCTAGTTATCATTTATTCAGTACATTCTACAAAATGACAGCTAGATTCTGATTGGCTGCTATAGGCAACATCTCCACTTTTTCAAATCCACAGCCTGATATATTTACCCCATGTGTCCATGCTACGAAATTTCCATCTCCATTTCTCAATTCCCTTTCTCCCAAACAGCAATTCCTAAACTGTACCCAGAGGTTAAGCAAAAAATCATTCAGTTCCTATAAATGTAATTGTATGGATGGTCCTCTTAACTACGGATATGTGGGCAAGCAGTTCTAGTCAAATAAACGACTATATGACTGTAACAGCCCACTGGGTAGGTGTATCGCCATCAGCAGCAGTAGTACCCGATCATCCTCCTCCTCATCCTTTCAGCATAGTACTGCTAGCAAACAATACCTGGTCGCTCACAGGCAAGCTCCTCTCTGTATCACTGGCTTCTCTAAGAAACATACCAGTGTTGCCATTTAAGTGCTACTGTTCAAATTGCGATCATACAATATACGGTTTAATATCTGGTGCCCTATTTTCTTTTTTTTTCTTCTCTTTCTTATTTTTCTCTATAATATTTTATACATAACTGACATTACCATGTTTTAATTTTTATTTTTTATTTTTTCACTGTACACACATTCCTTGGGGGCTTATCTGCGGCGTACGGCACTGGGCGAGCTTAATCTTACCCTGTTAAGTATTTCTGCAGGCTCTACCTCCCGCTTTCCTTCCTGTGTTGGCACTTGCAGTGACCCCCACCCCCTGTTTATCATTTGCATGTTGACACTACTTGACTTTGTACGATTCATACTGCAGAATATTCAGCAAAATGTGCTTAGTTTTGTTTTTGTCTTTGTTTTTTTCGTTTTGTTTTTGTTTTAATTATCCCTGATAATTAATGCAATAATGCTGTTGTCTTGTTTTGTTCAGAATATCTCCTCTGCTTCTTACCTCCATGTACTTTCTTCTATACTGCTCCTACTCAGCTGTCCCGCTCCCGTGGCTCTCCTCAGGTCACTCAACCCGTGCTTACCACATTTTGGTCGCCCAGGGCCTCTACCCCTCATTTCCGGTACCTATGTTGTATCTATCATTTCGAGCCTGGACTCGTTTCTCTTTCAGGAGACTGGTCTCCCCCTCTTTCCTACTCTCCCCTATCCATTCTGAAGTCACTGTCCCTCCTCAGCCCCCAGATCCTTCATGACTCTTAGAATTCTCTCTCTGAATGCCAATGGCTTGAACATCCCTACAATTCGCACGCCCTCCAACATTTCAAAAGTCACAAAGCAGATCTTGTTTTCTTACATGAGACCCACAATCAACCTTCAAGACATACCCTCACTCTTATTATGCCTCTACAGTGCAACGAGATCTCAACTAGCAGTGTTTTGGAATAACCTGGAGCCACCACCCCTTCCATCCATTATTAACCAGGCATGGCAGGTTTATCATATGGAGCACATTACGAGCATAATACGCCACACTCCTACTCCTTTCACCCATGTTTGGAGCCCCTGGACCAATTATCATGGCTCTCCCCCACCTCTGGCATTTTAATTTTGAGGTCCCCTTCATTTGAGTCAGTAACTCTCTCATTTTGCATCCTCACATCTCTATAAACCTTGGCGAACAGTGACTTCCCCCTATCTCCTTCTCTTTCCTCGATTTCTGCCTTCCCCCCTACCTCCCATTGTAATAGTGACCATGCCTAAATTTATGTATCACTTGGAAACTGAAAAATCTACGTTATTGATCTTCAAGTGTTTTTGTTCGTTATATAGGCCTGGTTCCTTTATTTTTTTCTGTTATCTTGCATCCCCTTATATAAAACCTAATAAAAATTGTTTATTAAAAAAAAAAAAAGAAACATACCAGTGTCAATCTGTTGGAAAAACTCAGTAATGTCATAGAAAAATGGCTCTCCACGCTAATACTCTCCTTGGGATTTCTCATTGCCAATAATGGAATGAACATTGTGGACCTCATTTAGAGTCGGACGCAAAGTCCGTTTTAGGCGCATCCAGCAAAAAAACACTACCACGCATGTGCAGAAAGCACCAAATCCGCCTGCATCTTGGACGCAAAATTCCACTTGCAACAGCTTGCGACTCACTATGAGAGAATGGGAGGAACGAGGAATTGTGAAGGCGTGACCATGTAAATACATCCTAGTCGCAGTGAGGCGCAGACGCAACACACGTCAAAACAGGGCTAAAGCTGTGCATCAGGAATTAGGTGGCGCAAGCGTTAGCTAGCTGCAGGAACTACTCGCAGCTTGGTAGGGTATTAAGAGTGGGACGCAACTGGGGTTGCTTGCCACTCGTAATACCCTACCAAGCTGCGGCACACTCCCACTTCTACACTTCTTACACGGACTTTGCGTCCGACTCTAAATGAGGTCCTTTGTGTGCAGTATGACTGGGTGAATTTCAACATGTACCATGCTTTGCACACACAATAAACTTGGTAGTTCAGAACGCCTTAAAAAAATTAGAGGTCGTTGCAGAAGATGTGCAGAAGGCCCGTAAAATTCCTGGCCATTTTTAACATTCAGCCACCGCATATTAAACATTGCAGAACCTGCAAAAACATATAATCTGCCATGCCACCAAATGAATTAAGAGTTAGTAATGAGGTGGAATAGCACACTTTATAAGCTTACGTAAATGAAAGATTATTATGACATCTGGTCAGGCTTAAAAGAAATATATTGACACCTCTACCCCCGCCTCAATCTGATACAATTTGTATTAGTAGAATGGTGGAGGATTACTTTGATAATGTACAAATTAGCATCTCAGACAGTCCATTGAATTCTGGGAGGAAAAAAAAAGACAATTCAGAGCCCCTTGTAGAAACTAGCAATGGCATACTTAAGCTACCCACCCTCCAGTGTGTCCCACAAATGTAGAAAAACTGGTGTTCATCAAAATGAACTAAAAATTGTATGAGGAATACTGTTTTTGCTGCCTGATTCATTAAGGATCTTAACTTGAGAAACTTCTTTTTTCAGTCTCCTGGACAAAACCATGTTACATTGCAAGTGGTGAAAATTAGTTTTCTGTTTTGCACATAAGTTAAATACTGACTGTTGTTTCATGTAGCACACAAATATCAACTTTAAATTTCAGTGTACAAATAAGCTACAAGTATTTGTGTGCTACATGGAAAAACAGTCAGTATTTAACTTATGTGCAAAACAGAATACTAATTTGCACCCCTAGCATTGTAACATGGTTTTGTCCAGGAGACTGAAATAAGAAGTTTCTCAAGTTAAGATTCTTAATGAATCAGCCCCAGAATCTGTAACAATGGATTCCCAGTCTGAAAGAATTAATATTGTGTAGTGATGATATTGACATCAATGATGAGGATGAGGATGAGTTTGATGACATTGTCAACAGTGAGGAAAATTTCAGCCTAAACCTGGTTATCCTGGAATCCTGTACCTGCAGTTATCCTATTGTGTCTGGTATTTAACATCTCCAGCTTCCCAACTAAACCTAGTTATCCTGGTAATTTAACCAGCCAACTTGCTGCCGGCTTTGGCAGTAATGGGGAAAATATTGACAGTTGCGAGGAGGTCATTATAAAATAGACTGTAAATGTCTGTAACTAAATGTTAATGCTATAAATACCAATGTAGAACCAAAAATAGCTAAAAATTACATGATTTTACCTGCTTTTCACAATTTTATTTGAAATCTAGATCCAAAACCCAAACCTATGAGGATTATTGATTGTCCAAAACCAGAACATGACGATAGTTTTAGAACACAAACAAAACATGGGGGTCTGTGCACATCTCTGATTATTATAGCTGAAACCAGTTTACTATACTATTTATCTGTAGAGCCAATATAAATATGATGTAAAGTGAGTATATTGCCTCAGGATGCATTTTAAGGTAAAGAACCTGCTGGCGTTGAACGTTTTAATGTTAGTAAAAACCAGAGTGAAAATGTATGTCAACTGCAAACATGTTAGACATTAATTTGTTGCTAGCATTTTTGCTAAATTTTGGAGCTATCTGCAGGCTTCCACCATACGATTAAGGAGAGTAAACATGTGGATAGACTAAGATTGCTTCCTCAGCCCTAGTATGGTGACACTAGAAACATTGGTCCCCACCATTTACGTTCATTTTACTGACATTAAAAAATGCTAATCACGGTGGCATGGGCTGTGACTGCATGGAATAAGACATTTCCCCCACAGGGAATACATATAATACCCTCCTACAAGTTAAAGAGCCCCCGTCAGAGAGTACGAGTGGCCCCTAAATCACCAATGGCCTACTTTCAGTTTCAAAATCGTCTGTAGCAACGGAAAAATTCCTGGCAGCCGACATCTTGATCAGAGAAATGTCGATGTCCTAGCTCCCAGCATCACTGCTTAGCTCAAGAATTTGTTTTTTTCACATTGTGAGGTTAAAACACTTTAGAGGGCTCCTCTTTTCTACATACAGTCAATAGTGAGGGGGGAGAGATCAGCATCAGGCATTGGTTTCCACTCTGAGCATATCCTTGCTGTCTACAAGCCTGGAGTTATCTGGTGCAGGAGATCAGTCTCTCAAGATTGGAGACACCTGTAGGAGTGCTGACATGGGTGCTTCCCTGTACTTGTCGGAGCAAGATCTTATTCTGACTAGGATCCAGTAGCCTAATTATACGAAAAAGGAGTGCCACACTTCTGGAACTGTTCTATGTCTCTCTGCATTCTGTCAAACAGCTACACATTACTCCATCTTCAGCCATAATTATATGTGTCACAATGACTTTATAATATGTTTCATGGGGGAAAATGGTCTCCCTCAACCTTGATTCTAGTTGTGATTTCTTTGTAAAGTGGCTTTAGAGTTTTGCCTCAGTGATGGGGAAAGACATAAAGGGCTAGATTTACTAAACTGCGGCTTTGAAAAAGTGGGGCTGTTGCCTATAGCAACCAATCAGATTCTAGCTTTCATTTATTTAGTGCTTTCTACAAAATGACAGCTAGAATCTGATTGGTTGCTATAGGCAACATCCCCACTTTTTCAAACCCGCAGCTTAGTAAATCTAGCCCAAAGAGTATGAAAAGGAGGGAGTACAGTAAACCACAGATATGTGGTCCTTTCTGAAGAAGACAAATCTTTCCAGCGCCAGGGAAAATTCCCCTGCAGTATCTTCTGCCAATTATAAACGAATGGAACATTCTTTAAACTCCAAGAAACTTGGCTCACATGTTACTCTCCAAAATAAGAAGGTGAGGTCCTCGTGCATGTTAAATCGCTCGCAACCAATCAGGATATGCACACTTTGGAACAAAGTTTGCAAGAGTCAATGCATTAACAGATTGCTCATATTCAAACCGACATATCACACCTGGGGGACAGACTTACCACTCTAGAGGAAGGAAAGGATAACTCTGACACGCTTCTTTCACAGCTGAGGGATATTGTAGACCAGCAAGCTGTGAGTCTTGAGAGCCATGCAACTCAAACTCGATGATCTTGTGATCTTGATAACGGGGGTTGCCGAAATAACATTAGAATTTGTGGGCTTCCCCCCTGAAGATATACCAAGGTCTCGCAGATGCTTTAAACAAAATCTTTGGGCAAATTTAAGAGCTAGACCCCCATGATCAAATTGAATTTGACTTTGCACATCAAGGAGTAAATGTATCAATCTGCGGGTTCTTTAACACCCGCGTGTTCAGTCTCTTCCGCGATTAAATTTCAAGCGGCGCTGCATTGTAAAGGGAAGTTAACCCTTTACAATGCAGCGCCGCTTGAAATTTAATCGCGGAAGAGGCTGAACACGCGGGTGTTGAAGAACCCGCAGATTGATACATTTACCCCCAAAGCCTTAAAACCGAAGAGACCGCAGACTGAAAAACAGAGAAATGTGATTACCAGCTCCACTAATTTGTACAAAAAGAAAAAAATGTGAAGAAAATGAGGAATCTAAACAGCATCGAGTTCAACAGCAGCAAGTTACAGATTTTTCAAGATCTTCGTTGGCGCACATTGCAGCAATGCAGGGTACTGAAACCCCATACAGATGAACTATGTAAAAATAATTTCAAGTACTGATGGGGATTTCCACTTAGTCTTCAATTGATACATAATGGGAAACTAACAACCCTAAAAACACCTGTGGACCATGATGACTTTTACTCAACCCTTGGTCTGAACAGGATTGAAGTTCCTGGCTGGCAAGTCTTAGATCTTCATTTGGAAAGCCCAACAGCCTTGCCAAGAAGAGAGAAGTGGTTCCTTATCTGCATGATTTACCATTAAAAACAGTACTAGGCAGGGTTAACCTCTTTCCCTGCTGATTTTCGTCCTCTGTATGGAAACTCTTGAGTTGTAAATTAGAATGAACAATGATCTGATGGGGATCAAAATAAAGGATAAAGTATAGACTATATAGTATATAGACTTGCTCTTGCAGCAATCACCAACCCAATGGCATCACTCCTCAATTTGTTAAATGAATTCACAGTATTTGGTACATTTTCTAACTTTAAAGTAAATTACTCCAAGTTCATGGCACTAAAACTTACCATGCCACCTCAAGTGTAGAGGTTCTGAAACATGCCTTTGTATGGCATAAATCCTATATCAAATATTTAGGAGTGTATATCACAAAAGATTTCAGACAACTTTTTCACGCTCATTTCTTGCAGATGTTATCTAAACCCTGTAGGGAGTTACATGATTGGACATCTAAGAACTTCACCTGGATAGGCAAATGAATTCACTACCTAAAATATTATATATTTTTCAGACGTTGCTCATCACATACCCCCCAGGTTGTTCTTGGACATCCAAACAAAGATACAGGATTGCATTTGGGGTGTAGACAACCTTGTCTGCAGCTAGAATTACTCTATAGCCCTGAAATACAGAGGAGGTCTCCAACTCCCCTATATCTCTGGCTACTATCAAGCAACTTTATTTAAATAGGATACTGGAATGGACTAAAGGTGTGGTTGCAAAGCAATGGATAGAGATCAAGGGACATTCCATGCAAATTTCAGCTAGCATTGTTCCATAGACCTCTACTATACCTGCAATTACACAACCCTTAATTTCCCACACTCTTGTTTGCTGTAAAAAAAAACCTTATATATAAGATGGTCTTCTCCTTGATGTCATTCCAAGGGAAAGCTCAATTCCCTCTGGGTCTGGATTTCATTGCCTTTAGAAATCGGTTGAAGGAGGGGGTCTTACAGGTCGGCCAGCTGGTGGGTACTAATGGGATACACCCTTTTAGCAAAATTCAATTAAAATGGAATCTTTCCTACATGGAAGATTGAAAACACTTACAACTCCTTCACTTTCTGGGCATTAAAGGCTTTCTTAATGACCTTCACAGAGACTACCCACCATTTGAACAATTATGCTCTGGGCATCCCCTCCCATTCAATCAATCTATAAACTGTACAAACTGGTACTCAATGATCTGTACAACTCTGTGCCACGGTACACTAAAGCCTGAGAGAGTGACCTTGAAAATGAAAATAGAGAGAGTAAGTAGACAAATATTTAAATTGCTCTCTAGATGGTACAGATGTCCTGATACCCTGAGTAGGATAGGCATAGGTGTACCCAAATTATATTGGAGATGTCTTAAAGAACAGGGTAACCCACTTATATTGGGTGGGGCTGTTCGGCATTGAAACCCTTCTGGGAAACTGTGTTGCGTCCCATTAGTGTGATCTTTGGGGAAAGTGTTCCTGAAGACCCGATTTTCTGGCTCCTAAAATGGTCAAACATGCCAGTCTTCACAAAAATTCACTTTTAAAATCATCATTGTGTATTTATATGGCGCCACTAATTCTGCAGCGCTGTACAGAGAACTCATTCACATCAGTCCCTGCCCCATTGGCGCTTACAGTCTAAATTCCCTAACATACACACACAGACAAAGAGAAATTAAGGTCAATTTAATAGCAGCCAATTAACCTACTAGTATGTTTTTGGAGTGTGGGAGGAAACCCACACAAACACGGGGAGAACATAAAACCCCAGCGCTGTGAGACAGAAGTGTTAACCACTGAGCCACCATGCAATACCCTAGCAATGCCTCTAAGGTGATGATTCCAACCCATTGGAAGTCCCTCTCCAACGATATCTGATTGGTTTACCAAAAATTGAGTTCTTTATGGATACGGGTGACATCATATCTGCAGCAGGTGACCATTATACATTTTTTCGTGACACCAGTTTTCAATAGTTAGATTTTACATTTCCTAAATTTTTCCTCCCACCAATTGATTGTACATACCTTCTTGTTACATTAGGTGGTAAAATATTCTTGTTATTCCTCCAGCTGATAGCTAAAAAGGGGGGTGCACATAAATCAATTTCTTCTCTGTGTTCAATAGAGCACAACCTGTCCGTTTCACATGTCACGTAGACAATTGACGTAGGCAACTTGGCAACTATCTTATATCTTCTCGCTCTTAACCCTCCTACCATGGGTATATTGACATAAATTCCCCAGCACCCCCCTTTTTTTCTACCTCTCGTGTTTGCTTTCCTGTTCCCTGTTTCCCTTCCTGCTTGGTTTTTACTTAAGTCCCTCTGGATAGGGTAAATATAATTTTGTATAGTTCATTGCCTCATCAGCAACTGTACCCTGTGCTTTACATTGTGCATACCGTATCTGTTTTCTATTAACGATTGTATTGTTCTGTCTTGAAAACCAATAAAAAAAAGTTTACACAGAAAAAAGCAACAAATTACATGCATATGATTAACAGATTTTCAGAAAGAACTATATACAGAATACAATAGCCACTGTAGCAATACTTTTCACTACATGACTGTTAGATCCTGCTGAACACCACATATGCTGCAGGAAGACACTACAAGGACATTTATGGAAATTATTCCCCAGATACTAGTGAAGAAAAAGGAGTTGTTGGTCATAGCAACCAATTATATTGTAATTAATATTTTTCTAGTATAAGTTTGAAAATCAAAGCAAACATTTATTTGGTTGCTACAGGCAAACATCAACCTTTGTTTACAGTTATCTGTATAACCGTTTTCATAAATGTCTCCAAGGCATCTGAATGTGAGGAGGAGTTTTGATTGTCACGTGTGGTCAGCATTACACACCTCTTAATCTGGTGCTAGGACTAGGCCACTGCAGTCTGGTTGGAGTTATCCGGTCAAAAGTGTGGAGGACTGAACTGTACAGATCTGATCAGATTACAATGATCACATTTTATTAGAAAGAAATTGGCTGCACCGGCACCACATGGACTAATCATAAATTAAATTCAGTTGACTAGAATTTTAATTGACCTACCAACATTTCGCCACATTTTGGCAGCTGGGGCAAAACCACAGAATAAAATATGCTTAAGACAACTAATATGCTACCATGCGTAAGAATTCTGTTTTCCTTATCTAAATGTGTGGGATTTATGTGGTGTGAGTTTTGCAATCTCACCAACAGCATTGCAAATGGGTGTGACCAGACCCATCTGGAGCTCAGTTGAGCTGTGATGTGTCCTATTGGGGGGTAGATGAGAGAAGTTGCAGGCTCAGATGTAGGGTTATTTGGAGACAGACACAGGGGGGCATATTTACTAAACTACGGGTATGAAAAAGCGGAGATGTTGCCAATAGCATCCAATCAGATTATAGCTGTTATTTTGTAGAATGTACTAAATGATAACTAGAATCTGATTGGTTGCTATAGGCAACATCCCCATTTTTTTCAAACACTCAATTTAGTAAATATACCTCATGCTGAACAGGCTCGGGCTGAGTCACATTATGACCGAAGGACCACACGCTACAGGTTATCGGTTATAGTGGGGCCAGCCCATACTATCATAACCTGGCTCTGACCCCATGCTGTTCATCCCCCTGCAATTGCCGCAACCAACCCAGGCTATGAGCATGCACTGCAAAGATCCCATCACATATATTGCACTAGAGGTCACTCAACATATACACCTGCTGTCAGGCATATCTGTGCTAATTTCCAGGTCATGCCCTTACTGTTCTTAACCTACGCTTATCCACCCATTCCTTCCCCCATTGCGCTTCTTTAAGCGTAAGGAGTTGTAAGTGGAAGATGCTGCTGAATCTACATACAGACGTATGCGTAACAATTTTTTTGTGCCAGTATGCAGTACGGAAATGCGAATCTTCACCCCCCCAAAAAAAAATATTACAACTAACTCTACATGAGTCCCAATATGTTGCTGCTATATATATATACCCTATGCAGCACATTACCCATCCAGGCTATCAGTAGCTGTGTTGAGAGTTGTAGTATTACAGGGGCAAACGCAGGATTTGTAGAGAAGGGTTTCCACACCACGCCACCAGTGGGCATGGCCGGCATGCATGGGGGCGTGGCTATAATTTTAGACAGTGCTTGGCTGCTCTCCAACACTTCCTATCCCCATAATATACATGGGCAATGCTACGTGCACTACTGTTAGGTGCACACAGCTCTCCCTTTTCAAGTAAAGCCGTGTGAAGCAGGGGCAGGATTCAGCCACCTAAATTATACAGTGCCTCAGTCTTGGAGGAGGGTTTACAGGCACTAGGAAACCCCCCTTGGTTTGCCTATATATTATTTGTTTTCTGTATTGTACTATTATACCATGTACTGTCTTGTTGTTTGCTCTCTGTACGGCGCTGCGGACCACATGTGGCTAATAATAATAATAATAATCATCATAATCATCATCATCATAATAATAATAATTATAAAATATATTAAGAATAATAAAAGTAAGGAGGAAACCCACACAATATTTGTGTCATAAAATCTAAAGGTTAACTGAATTGTTAAGCCTGCAGAGATTACGAAAGCTCAAATATTGATTCTATTGTATAGTGTAAGATGACTTCAGTTATACTATAATAAATATACACCAGCTCTGCAACCTGTACCAGAGTTGTAACTGATACTCATGCAAAACATGAACCTCTCCGTGAAGCTTCCTGCACGTGTCCATTGTGCACACTTTCGTTTTACATTATCAGTATAGCTGCAGGGTGCTTTGCCCAGTCCATTATTGGTGAAATAATGTAAATTGCTGGCATTTCCCATGTGGTGAAACAGACATAAATCACAAAATGAATAAATGGAGAAAAAAAAAAGTGAAATAAAAATAAAAATGTACTGCTCAGTACTATGCGATACACAGCTGGAGTTTCTGTAACCCTTTGACTGCTAAACATGAGCAGAATTTGAAAGGTACAGTTTAGTGCAGGTAAGTTTATATGTTTTAATCATTCCATTCACAATATGTAAAAATCACCATTCGGATACTCAGAAGCTTGTAGAGAGCACACCAGTGTTTTATTATGTTGGGGTTTAATCAGAGCACCTGTTTCTTAGGTTTACAACAGCACGGTGTTGTAGTGGTTAACACTTCTGCCTCACAGCACTGGGGTCATGAGTTTGATTCCCGACCATGGCCTTATCTGTGTGGAGTTTGTATGTTCTCCCCGTGTTTGCGTGGGTTTCTTCCGGTTGCTCTGGTTTCCTCCCACACTCCAAAAAACATACTGGTAGGTTAATTGGCTGCTTTCAAAATTGACCATAGTGTGTGTGTTAGGGAATTTAGACTGTAAGCTCTAATGGGGCAGGGACTGGTGTGAGTTCTCTGTACAGCGCTGCGGAATTAGTAGCGCTATATAAATAGATGATGATGGTGGTGATGCATTTATCTAATGAAAAATTCCTTATAATTTCAACATGTTATTGGTAGAAAACTGGATTGTATTCTCAAAAGTATCTTCTTCATGGGCAGCATGCTGGCCAGCAGTGGTACAGACTTAAATGGAAAAAGCACTGAAGTCTTGAGCCGATAATATCAAAGAGGATGATGTTTACGATGGTTGACAAGCAATAAATAATGTAAGCTCTAGACAAGATTAATCTTACTCCAAATCTCCGGAAGGAATCACCTGTGGCCCTTGTTTGTATATCTGTTAGACTGATGCTAAATCCACTCACTCCCAGAAGAGCACTTTAACCCAAGCTTCGAATTGAGGATCCTTTCTTCAGATGCAATCTATGTCTCCTACAGTTACATTGGATAATGTTGTTTGGAAAGAAACTAAAAAAACCATGCAAAACCAGGTTGAAGCTAAAACTGTATATTTTTCTTCCTTTTCTTGTTTGGCAGAGTATACAGCTGTTAAAATTGGCTCCAGGGTGAATCCAAATGCTGACCTGAATCTGGTCTTTATCTTTTATGGGAGGTATTAGAATATTTTTCCATGTTTTCTGAGATTGTTTGCATCATCAGAGACATTACCTCCTGTGATTCATCCTCCTTCACAAACCAGTTTTAACGGTATCGGAAAAGCCCAACAGGCCAAACATGCTCCACTGGGTGGCCATAAATGAAAGAAGAAGACAAATCTGTGGCTTAATACAAATCAGGATGATGATGTTGATGATAATAATGTTCCATATGATTCCTGTGTGGTGAAGAATGTCTGTATCTTGAGGATCTAGAAGGACCATGTCTTCAGTGAGAACCTTGACTCCTAGAAGAGCTACCCAAAAGAAGACCAAAAATCATTGAAACACTCTCATGAGCCCACAAGACTCGTATATTATAAAAGGTCCTAGTTTATAGCAGGCAAATATTATATGTGCATATACATTATATACACACACATACATATATCAATACCCAAAATAAAAGGTTATAGGAAAATGATCAGCAAGGAAGAGGTCACTAGTCAGACTTACTGGGCAGACATGAAGAAGCAACCTCCACAATTAAATGGTTGCTAAGTAGTGTGAGTTCAATTTGTTATCTGTGACTCCTGTTTTCTTCTTCTTGGGCCTGATTCATTAAGGATCTTAACTTGCTAAACTTCTTATTTCAGTCTCCTGGACAAAACCATGTTACAATGCAAGGGGTGCAAATTAGTATTTTGTTTTTCACATAAGTTAAATATTGACTGGCGCTGGGTACTATTAAAGATGGAATGGGTATTAGCTTGAGGGAGTCGCAGTTGTAATAAAAGGACCTTGCCAAATAATAAACAAACAAAATGAATAAATTGTACTAATACAGCGCTGACAGTAATATATTCATCAGACTCAATAATAGTCTCAGTTGTGACGATGCAATAGACGGAAAACTGTATGACACCAAAGTGGTTAAATGCAAACAATTTATTACATCATGAATGCCTAAAAACACATAAAAAACATATAAACTAAAAAAAAAAACACAGAGACAAATGACTGATCTTATATTGTAAATGTAATACAATAGTGGTTATAAATTGATGGATAGTTCATGTAATATATATTGAATTCATAAATTTCTCAGCTTTAATCAGTCATCCCAATAAAAGGCCAATATTAATAGGTCTAGTATTAAAAAGTATAACTTCATATAATGAATAGTAATGGAAATATTATTCATCCAACCGGTCAATCCAGATAAATTTCAGTCTGACTGTTCCCAGTAGCTACTGAGAAGAATATAAAGTGCACATAATCAAAAGTCAGTGGAAGTTTCAAGTCAAATCTTGAATGTATATCCCAATTAATATAGGGACTATATACCTTTGAAATCCGGTGAACCCCAGCCTCCGAGGGGAGCAATTAGAAGTGGATTGTATCAAGGGCTGCAGTCGTGTTGGGGCCTGCTCACGTCCAAATGATAGCCTGCTGGTTCCAGACGATGTTTGTAGTACACTCTGCTGTCTCTTGTAAAAGCCTTTCTCTTACTGCGGTTTCACAACGGAGGAACAAAGATGGAATAAGAGCTGAAGAACAATGTTAATAGATCTGATTCGTTCTCTTTAAAGTTAACATATAATTCTGAATGATCAGATGGATGGAAGGTACATATATATATACTGACGCGTTTCGTCCGGCTCTATCAAGCTTTTTCCTAGGCACCACTGCGATATCCCTGTGTACTTCTGCAATTAATTCAGTTGATTATATTAAAGTAATATAATATATGTGCAATAAAAAAAGCAGATTTAACAAACAATAACAACTAATTTAACAAGAAAATACATAATATTAACTGAAAATAAAAAAAACAACCAGTACTATATAACTTTATAAATTAATTCAATAAATTCCATGCTCTTCCCCAGGGTGAACCTGATGTTTCTGAAATATCAAACATGGTATAAATACAGTTTTTCCAGCACTGATTCTGATGTCTCTGTGTATTTTGAATTTGGTCAATATTTTTTGCCACTTTGCATTATATGCATTTATGTTCGGCATTGCTTATTAATATGCTTCTACCCCCATGCACCACATTGTAAGTTGGTCTGAAAACAAGTTTGTCCCCACACCACACTGATACTTCTGAGGATTACACTATTTTTCCACATTTGTCCTTCTGTTTACTGTAGTTGAGTTTTAATAAGCCTATATCTTGCAGATTGCCATAGTTTAGGAACTGCTTCAATAAACAGTTTGTGTATGAGTTTGATTTTGAAGCAAATACAGCACCTGGTTGATTGTTTCTACAAGGTTTAATCCTTCTGCAATTATGGTGCTCAAAACATAAAATTCTGAATAATTTCTGAAGTTACACATATATAATCATTTAGATTGGCCATCAGTTTGCCATGAAATACATACAGTGGCATTGATGCAATATCTGATATGTATTTTATCCATGATGCCAAATAATTAATATTTACCTTAGTAGGGGTCAGGCATCGTGTGTCATATGATGCGGCCGCGTCAGCTCGACAAGTGATGCGGCCGCCGCGCCCCGCCGGTAATATTGAGCCAAATATTGCATCCAAGGGGGGGGGGGCGGCCCAGCCCGCCCCTGGTAGGGGTCCTCCTTCTCACTCTCCACAAATATGTGGAGATCACCCATCTCTTCAGCCTGGCCTGAGGGTGGGACTGGATCCTCCTCCATCAGAATCAGGACCGGCTCCTCTTCCTCCTCCTCCTCCTCCAGAGTTGGGCCTGGCTCCTTTTCAGGAGCTAGGGCTTGGGCCGTCTACTCCTCCGCAACCACCTCCTTCTCTGTGGCCTGTTCTGTAAAACATAAAACATAATTAATTCCCTGCAAAGCAGAAATCCCATATAGAAGGGTTTTTTTTATTTCAAATGGGAGGTTCAGAACCTTTTAAGCACGCATCTGATGTTTTAGCTTGCTGATTTTTTTCTTAGCTATCCTGCCACAAAATCATTCTTTTCAAATTCTCCTTTTCAAAATCTCTCTGGAGGGAAACAAAAGTATGGCTGCCAGACACAGTTAGTCCGCTATACAGACACATGCTCTCAGACTCAGCATATAATATGATTTCGGGGGAGGATGCAACAGTTCAAACAGAGCTCAGAGGGGTGTTCCAAAGTCTCTCAGCTCATTAAATCATGTGCCATGTGACTATGGTTGCCATGGTAGTCACATTTCACTGTGGAATGTTTGCAGAACTATAAATCATTGATAGCATTGATTTAGATTTAGGGGGGAATTCAACTAATAGTGTTACTCGTGAATTCCCCCCTTCAAGAATCTGAAATTTAATTTAATGTTATAATATAAACATGAGCATCTTGGTGCCTATTTTGGTGCGTATATAAATGGATACACTAACATTAGATTCCAATCAACATTATTGTCACTGCAAATGTCATTCAGATTTTGACCAAAATGGGCACTAAGAACCTTATGTTTTTGGCAGTTACTTAATGGCACTTTTATAGAGTCTAAAACACAAGTGTCTATTATTGATATGTTCATACTATTAGTGTATAAAGAGTGCTCCTCCTTGCTTACGCTCTAGTTTATAAAGTCAGTCACAGCGGTGAGCCACCTTTATATACATTTAGGTCTGATTTATTAAGGAATGTAAAGGAAAAAAGGGAGTAAATTTGCACCTGGAAAAAACCATGTTACAATGCAAGGGGTGCAAATTACTTTATTATTTTGCACCTAAGGAAAATACTGGTTGCTTTTTCATGTAGGATGCAAATACTTGATAGCTTTATTTTTACACTGACATTTAAAGTTGATCTAGGGCATGTCGTATCCCAATTATATATTTGTACCCACATTTTAAATGTATCTCCCCCTCCAATGCAACATGGTTTTGCCAAGGTGCAAATTTGCTCCTTTTTTTGCTTTCCTTTTAATAATGAATGAAACGCTTGGTATTTAGTGCTGCAATGTGTGTGTTCATTGTTATTACTAATCCAAAGTCAGAAGGTCAGAACACCTCTATGACCAGATGAGGGCTTCCATAATTTTGAAGTGACAAATAGGGAAACCCGCGTGACTGTGATTTGTCCAACTTATTCCTTTTTTTTTGCATTAATTTCCTTAATGAATCAGGCCCCAAATGTCGTTTCAGCAAACTTAACAAGTAGTGCTCCCTGTAATTAACTTTTGTATATGATATATAGGAAACTCATATTGTATACTCATATGACCACATTCCACACACACAATAATATACCCACTCAAACTAGTTCCCATTCCTGTATCCTTTAAATACTGTCCTCACCAAACATGTCTGTTTTCATAATGATTATAATATTAAAATTATATAATAAAACTCAGATGTAATTTTGACAACCTTTGAAAGCTTTAATTGCAGCCAGATGTTTTATTTGTGCATGTTTTTAAAGAAGATCTTAATCTATATTCAAAGGAAATAATTATGTAGTTATTTCCTGAAGTCATGATATATTGGGATAAGTAAGAAAAATATATATTGTGCAAAGAAGGTGAAATGGTGCTATCACTATTATTAGCTACCAGGTGTGTTCCCCGGTTTTAGAGAAATGTTCCCTATTTTCAGATGTTTTACTTGGATCAGAGCATCTATTGATTTTATTCTTCTAACTAGGGGTGTTAGATATTGTGATTTGGCTCTGCCAGATCCACATTGCTGTTCATGCCTGCAATACCATGTTTCACCACTGGGTTGTCTTACGGTGCTGTTGGGCAGCCTGGTGTAAAACGTGTTGCTTTATGTTTGTTCTTCAGTTTAGTAAGAAGTATTTTCCAGCATGCAAAGCAAAGCTCCTGGTATCCATGTTCTGCTTGTATGAATGAGCACATACACAGACACCACAATGAGCACATCGATGAACAGGGGATGAAGAGGAAGGGCCTACAGCAACTTATAGCCAAATAGAGCATTATCATTTTTACAGTGTGGTATCAAATAAGGTAACAAGGGGGTTGTTGGAGTTGGTCCTATGCTACCCAAGCGGGAGGTGCAGATTATAGTGAGGGGGATATATAAATGTGGACAACCCCTTTAAAATAAGTGATTTATGAAAAATAGGTAAGGAAATTAGAAAAAGCAAGTGGAGAACCCCAATACGTCCACTACAGTCATGGGCAAAAGTTTTGAGAATGACACAGAGCCAGATTTAGACCTCATGGGGCCCTAGGCAAGAAATTGGTTTGGGCCCCCTCTCCCTTAAGAAATCCATACCCCATCACACACATACAATACAAATGCGCTGGCCCCTCACACACAAAATACAAATACGCTGGCCCCATCACACACACAATACAAATACGCTGGCCCCATCACACACACAATACAAATACGCTGGCCCCTCACACACACAATACAAATACGCTGGCCCCTCACACACACACAATACAAATACGCTGGCCCCTCACACACACAATACAAATACGCTGGACCCTCACACACACAATACAAATACGCTGGCCCCTCACACACACAATACAAATACGCTGGCCCCTCACACACACACACAATACAAATACGCTGGTCCCTCACACACACACAATACAAATACGCTGGCCCCTCACACACACACAATACAAATACGCTGGCCCCTCACATACACACACAATACAAATACGCTGGCCCCTCACACACACAATACAAATACGCTGGCCCCTCACACACACATAATACAAATACGCTGGCCCCTCACAAACACAATACAAATACGCTGGCCCCTCACACACACACAATACAAATACGCTGGCCCCTCACACACACACACAATACAAATACGCTGGCCCCACACACACACACACACACACACACACACACAATGCAAATACGTTGCCCCTCGCACACACATAATATAAATACAATACCGGCCCACATACACAGTATGTACATAATATAACAAATTTACTTACCTTTCTATTGCCTTTTTCTCTTCTTTTCTGTTCTTGTCTTGCATTCTTCTTTTTTCTTTGTCGCGCTGCCGTTACTCCTTGCCAAATCCTCACTGAAAATTACGTCCGGCGTGGTGATGTCACGCCTAACATTCAGTGGGAGTGAGGAGGAGAGGAGACTGCCGAGAGCCGCCGCGCGATCAGGCTGTTTTTTTTTCTTTATTAACTCGCCCGTAATTTTTTTTTACTGTGCCGGCGCACAGAGGGGGATGGCAGGCGGAGGGGAGCGCCCCTCCTCCTTTCCTACCCCGCTCACCGTTGGCTCTGGGGGGGGGGCCTCTGGGGACCGCTAGGCCCTAGGCAGGTGCCTAGGTTGCCTAGTGGTAAATCCGGCCCTGGAATGACACAAGTATTGGTTTTCACCAAGTTTTTTGCTTCAGTGTTTTTAGACCTTTTTGTCAGATGTTGCTATGGTATAGTGAAGTAAAATTACAAGCATTTCATAAGTGTCAAAGGCTTTTATTGCAAATAGTCAATATTTGCAGTGTTGATCCTTCTTTTTGAAGACCTCTACAATTCGCCCTGGCATGCTGTCAATCAACTTCTGGGCCACATACTGACTGATGGCCGCCAATTCTTGTCTAATCAATGCTTGGAGTTTGTCAAAATTTGTGGGTTTTTGTTTGTCCACCCGGCTCTTGAGGATTGACCACAAGTTCTCAATGGGATTAAGGGGATTTTACTGGCCATGGACCCAAATGTTCAATGTTTTGATCCTTGAGCCACTTAGTTATCACCTTTGCTTATGGCAAGGTGCTCCATCATGCTGGAAAAGGCATTGTTCATCACTAAACTGTTCTTGGATGGTTGGGAGAAGTCGCTCTTGCTACCATTCTTTATTCATGGCTGTGTTCTTAGGCAAAATTGTGAGTGAGCTCACTCCCTTGGCTGAGAAGCAACCCCACACACGAATGGTCTCAGGATGCTTTACTGTTGGCATAACACAGGATTGATGGTGGAGGTCACTTTTCCTTCTCCGGACAAGTGTTTTTCCAAATGCCCCAAACAATCTGAAAGGGGATTTATCAGAGAAAATGACATTACCCCAGTCCTCAGCAGTCCAATCCCTGTACCTTTTGCAGAATATCAGTCTGTCCCTGATGTTTTTCCTGGAGAGAAGTGGCTTCTTTGCTGCCCTTCTTGACACCAGGCCATCCTCCAAAAGTCTTCACCTCACTGTACCTGCAGATGCACTCACACCTGCTTGCTGCCTTTCCTGAGCAATCTCTGCACTGGTGGTGCCACAATCCTGTAGCTGAATCAACTTTAGGAGATGGTCTTGGTGCTTGCTGGACGTTCTTGGGTGCCCTGAAGTCTTCTTCAAATCTATTGAACCTCTCTCCTTGACGTTTTTGATGATCCATTAAATGGTTGATTTAGGTGCAATCTTACTAGCAGCAATATCCTTGCTGTGAAGCCCTTTTTGTGCAAAACAATGATGACTGCCCGTGTTTCCTTGCAGATAACCATGGTTAACAGAGGAAGAACAATGATTTCAAGCACCACCCTCCTATTAGTGCTTCTAGTCTATTATTCTAACTCAATCAGCACGACAGAGTGATCTTCAGCCTTGTCCTCGTCAACACTCTCACCTGTGTTAATGAGAGAATCACTGACCTGATATCAGCTGGTCCTTTTGTGGCAGGGCTGAAATGCAGTGAAAATGTTGTTTTTGGGATAAAGTTCATTATCATGGCAAAGAGGACTTTGAAATTAATTGCAATTCATCTGATCACTCTTCATGACATTCTGGAGTATATGCAAATTGGCATCATAAAAACTGAGGCAGCAGACTTTGTGAAAAATAATATTTGTGTCATTCTCAAAACCTTTAGACATGATTGTAGAAGAAGTACTGTGCAATTGCTAATAGAGATGCTGTACTTCCACTGCTTCACTGATTTGTTCCTCAGTATAAATCAATTAGCTCAATAAAGGATTAGAGATGCTCAAAGATTTTGAACCAGTTCAAAATTCGATCTAATTACATTGGTTTGACATCCTCAAACTTGTTTGCTATACAATCTCCAGTTAACCCCAATTTGAATTTGTGGTTTGAAATTTGAGTCTCACGTTTGTCAATTACGTTTGAATCAAAACTTCCATAAAATCTGACGGAATTTTCTCAAACAATTCTCCAAACCGGTTCGAGAATCAATTCGCAGCTGGTTTGAGCATCTCTATATATTATTACATTTGTACTTTTACACATATGTACTAATTTAAGATCTCTAGTCCCCCCAACTACAGTTTTGTCTGCTACCGTTAGCAGTATCCTGAGTACGTTTATTGCCACTTCTGCGGTCTGATTACAACATGGCAGAAAGAGTAATTATTCGTAATTTAATAATAATATCTTGTAAATTAATATAATTATTCGCCATAAGCCATAGCAACCAATCAGATATCAGGAATTAGGTGTCTCTAGTTTAATCTGATTAGTAAATGTTAATATCTGATTGGGTTTTATTGGTCAAAGCACATATGTACTAAGTGTTTTATTATAGTATTTATTAGTCTAAATAAAATAGCACTGAGTGTTTTATAAGTCCTATATATAAGCACGTGTTATGTGTTTCTGTGTCTAAATACCACTTAACTTCTGGCAGGGCATAAGCATAAATGATAGATGATCTGGCACACATCACACATCTACAGTATTTAGAATGCACGCTACAGCAATTACAGATCACTAGGAAAATGTGTAGCAAAAAAGAAAGCTCACTAAGAAGAGAGACTGGCAGACTATGGGCCATGGCAGTGGTAGTGGCATCATGCAAACCAACTTACATGTTCTGCTTTGCAGTGTTATAGTGCACAGCTGTGTTATTTCACACTTGGCACCTGGCAAATGCATCTGTTTGTTTCACATGCCTGAAAAATAGCGTATCATTTCCTCTTCCAGTTTTCAGGCACAGTTATAAAGAGTTGTTCATGGGTTTTGTCTATTTTACAGGCATCGGCAACTGCATCAAATCACGTGGAGTAAATACTTCATTTTTTTATGTTTTTTAGGATAAACCTTTTGATGAAGAACAGTATCAGGATTCCAGCGTCCAAATCACAGACGTCAGCAGAATACTGCAGGACGGGGAGCAAAAAGTTCTATTATGTTTCACTCTATGCCCACTCATCCCTACTTCTGTCTGTGTATTTTATTGTCACTCAATGCTTAATGCTCTTTGCCGTATCTCTCACTCATAGGAGCAGGATCACTGAGATGGAAGCACCGGAACGTGGAAATGGACTGATTGCCAGGACCCGGTGTAGTGCCACGATAACCCAGACTTGTCATGCTTGGAAACACAGAGCAGATATAGTGTGACAGTGGATGAGGCTGCCAACAACCTAAACAAATAAGTTATAGGCTGCTACACCCCCCTAACATTTTCCCAACACTGAAGTTGGCTGGCTGTTATTAAGAACCTCAGTGATGAAAGCGTTTCCTATATAAGAAGGGACAGGGTCAGGACCAAACACAGGATTTCTAGAGGGGGGGTTTCCAAATGTTTAATGCTTGCCATAATAATAATACAGTTGGGCAGCACAGTGGTTTAGTGGTAAGCACTTCTGCCTTACAGCACTGGGGTCATGAGTTCAATTCCCGACCATGGGCTTATCTGTGAGGAGTTTGTATGTTCTCCCCGTGTTTGCATTGGTTTCCTCCGGGTGCTCCGATTTCCTCCCACACTCCAAAAACATCCTAGCAGGTTAATTGGCTGCTATTAAAATTGACCCTAGTCTCTCTCTATCTTCTGTGTATGTGCGTGTATATTAGGGAATTTAGACTGTAAGCCCCAATGGGGCAGGGACTGATGTGAGTGAGTTCTCTGTACAGCGCTGCGGAATTAGTGGCGCTATATAAATAAATGGTGATGGTGATGATTAATTAGAAAAGTACAATGTGTATAAATGAATAATGTATGTTAAATAGACAAAAAAGAAAGAAAAAAAATGAGACATAAAGTAAGCGAATTAATAAGAAAAACCCACATTATTATTACCCTCCTTTAAATAAATCCATCTTAAACATCTCACCAAGGTATAATAATATTGTGTAAATTAATACAACTATGCAAAATGAATACTAATCTCCACTCACAGCCAATTAATTAAAAAAATATATAATTAGCTTTACAGTTACTTAATCAGTGCTTTGCTACACTCTCATCAGCCAAGAAGCTGCAGAGGAACACAGGTAACTTACATTTACTGCATTTTTTTCCCTAAAGTCACAGAAAAACACTAGAGCCAAATATACAGTAAGTGAGGACCGTAAACTGTAGCAGGCCTACACATCCTGTGGCTCTCCGGGTGTTGTAAAACTACAAGCCCCATCATGCTTTGCCAGCCAATAGGCAGACGATTGCTGGCAGGGTATGCTTGGACTTGTAGTTTCACAACACCTTGAGAGCCACAGGTAGTTCAAACCTGAGCTAGAGCGTAAAAATAAGTTAGCCTAATAATGGTAGCCATTTTGTTAAAGCCAAAGTTCATCAAAACAAGTTGATCAACCATATTGAAGGCAGGTTGAGATTGTTTGAGCTTAAATGGCTACATTATATATTGCTTTTAAAATTTTCAATGGGAAGCCAAACTTAAAAATAGTAACACAAAAAAAGCATTAGAGTTCAAACGAGCAGAAACTACAACTTTTTATCATTATTTTACCTTCTGGTAACATGACCTTCAAGTTCAACCTCTAATTTAATAGCTTAGAACTTATAGGGGAGAATTCTATTGACTGCGTTGCTCGTGAGAGTAATGCGGCCCCCGCACTATTACCGTTAATACTGTAATTTTAACATGAAGTACTGCTCACGGCTCTCAGAGCTGGCAGCAAAAATCAGCCTTGAAATTACCGTACTAAAGGAAATAATGCGCACTATTACCGTAGTAACGGTTACTCGTGAGAGTAACGCAGTCCGTTAAATTACCCCCATACAATACACATCCTGGTACTTGTACCAAAAATGAATTTCAGAGGAATTGACTAAGTAAACGGCTTTAAAGTGAACAGTTTAACGGTATTTACGCGCACTATTACCATAATGACGGTAATAGTGCGCGTGCCGCAAGATTTTTTGGCTATAACGCCAACAATTGAATATGCCCCTTAAAGTGAATAGTTTTGAAGAAAGGGAGAATCTTTGATCAGCTGAATTTGCGTGTTATTGGAAATCCAATCCCTGAACACACATGCTATACAGAAAATGTCCCAAGATAATTCATTCAGATGTTGGCAGGCATTCAAATGCTGTCCTACAATACTAAGTTCAGCAGTGTGCTGAAGTGTCAAGACATTTCCAGGATAACCTATGTAGATTAACTTTGTAAAAAGTGAAGGTATTGTGTAATTTCTGAGACATTCCATTATGTTCCTTTTTTGTGCACCATTTGGTTAAAAAAGGATTAATTCAAACAATTCAGTAATACCTTGGATAGTGTAGTATGTGAGAGTTTAAATGCATAACAAATTACACATAATGAAGCACTTGAGTACATTCTAAAGCGTCTATTATATGTTGATAAGGTTTCATTACGTGAAAAGTTCCAGTAAAGTTACTGAACCTGTGAAGTGATATAAAATGCCATCAATTATTTCACTCTGTAATTTTTTTTCTTTCTAGAGGACGAGTGACGTGCCGGGTCAGATTAGACAATCATTGGCACCTTTTAACAGTGGGAGGGTTAATTGGAAGTTAATTGGAATAGTAAGAATTGTCTGAGAATATATTTGACAAAGACAGAGTAATATAGCAGTTTAGCTTCGGTTCTCAAGAGAACAAATATGTTATCTATATTAGGGATGTGCACCAGCCACTTTTGGTGTCTCGTGTTTTGTGTTTTGTATTCGGATTTGCTTGAGGTTTTGAGTTCGGATTTGTTTCGCAAAACACCTGACGAAAGGTTTTGGTTCGGATTTAAGGTTTTGGATTCGGATTTATTTTGAAAAAAACATAAAAAGTGTTAAAATCAAGTTTTTTGGTTTATTTTCACTCCTACGCTATTATTAACCTCAATAACATTCATTAACAATCATTTCCACTAATTCCCAGTCTATTCTGAACACCTCACACCTCACAATATTGTTTTTATCCAAAACGTTTCACCGAGGTAGCTTTCTGGACTGCATAGTGCAGTGGTCCCGGTACACAATTTGGTACCGGGGCCACAATATATCACCCTCAACTGGTCTGAATTCCACCAAAAAAGTATCTGGACTGCGTAGTGGAGTGGTCCCCACAATATAATAAAAAAAAACCTCAACTGGTCTGAATTCCACCAAAAAAGTATCTGGACTGCGTAGTGGAGTGGTCCCCACAATATAATAAAAAAACCCTCAACTGGTCTGAATTCCACCAAACAAGTATCTGGACTGCGTAGTGGAGTGGTCCCCACAATATAATAAAAAAACCCTCAACTGGTCTGAATTCCACCAAACAAGTATCTGGACTGCGTAGTGGAGTGGTCCCCACAATATAATAAAAAAACCCTCAACTGGTCTGAATTCCACCAAACAAGTATCTGGACTACGTAGTGGAGTGGTCCCCACAATATAATAAAAAAAACCTCAACTGGTCTGAATTCCACCAAACAAGTATCTGGACTGCGTAGTGGAGTGGTCCCCACAATATAATAAAAAAAAACTCAACTGGTCTGAATTCCACCAAACAAGTATCTGGACTGCGTAGTGGAGTGGCCCCGGTACTGAATTTGATACCGGGGCCACAATATAATAATAAAACCCTCAACTGGTCTGAATTCCAGGGAACAGATGGCGGACACCGGATGGACGTCTAAAACCAACATAGCAGTTAAGGACGCAGTTCCTCTTTTTGGTGACTGCACAAACAATTAACGTAGTAATAGAAATGACAGTTTGTTTTTTTTTAAATAGAGAAAGAAAGAAGGTAGTAATAGAAATGGCAGTTATTCGAATCCCCAGGAGAGTCTAAGTGGGGTGAGCCACAGAGAGATTATTTCCCTCAGTTTCTCTAACAGGTTGTCAGTGTTGTGCCTCTTCTTAAAACCTGTGATACATAACTACACACACTCAGCAAAGCTTTTACAAATTATCTGCGGCACAGGAGAGTACCACTGGACTGTACTTTAATAGCAGTACCTATTATTTTTGGGTACAGCAACAGTGAATGATCGTAGTTAGACTTTTAAATAGCAGTACAAGGTAAATTTTGTAATATTTTTTTCCAATTATTTTTGAAAACATTTTTATTACTTTTTTTTAATTTTTTTTTAATTAATTTTTTATAATTTTTTTAATAAAAATAAATTAGTTTTTTTTGAACTTTTGGATAACTTGGAAATAACAATGCCCTTAGCAGAACAGACCACAGGACACAGGAAATACAGAAAGAAAGAGGGTAGCAATAGAAATGGCAGTTCCTCTTTTTTGGAACTGCACAAACAGTGATGAAAATGAAGGTGGAGCTGGTGGCATGTCACGGTCCTCTTCAGAGGACAATCTCCTGACCAGCAGGTCTTTGCACCGCTGTAGACTTGTGTCCGCCGGAAACAGAGACACAACATACGCTTTAAACCGAGGATCGAGAACGGTGGCCAGAATGTATTCCTCTGACTTTAAAAGACTGACCACCCTCGGATCCTGGCAAAGCGTACGAAGGGCTTCATCCACAAGAGCTACATGCTTGGTGGAATCGCAATGGTGTACCAGCTCCTCCCTCACTTTCTCCAGCTGCTTCTGCAACAGCCTGATCAGGGGAATCACCTGACTCAAGCTGGCAGTGTCGGAACTGACTTCTCGTGTGGAAAGTTCAAATGGCTGCAGAACCTTGCACAACACGGAAATCATTCTCCAATGCGCTTGACTCAGGCGCATCCCCACTCCTTTTCCTATGTCGTAGGTGGCTGTGTAGGCTTGAATGGCCTTTTGATGCTCCTCCATCCTCTGCAGCATATAGAGGGTGGAGTTCTAGCACGTCACCACCTCTTGTTAATTTAGATTGCAAGGCTTGTAAATACTTTGAAGATAAAAAAAGCAGGCTGCACAGACTGTGGAGCTAGAAAGTGAAATTAAATGGACCACGGTACTTTGGTGGCTATCTATGCCAAACCCACCCCCCCCCCCCGCCCCCGCCCTACACTTGTAGTTGAATATAAAAAAGCAGCCTGCATAGACTGTAGAACTAGAAATTCAAATATACAAAGAAGTGGACAAAGGCAGTTTGGTATCTGTCTGCATCAGATCCCCTCTCCACTAGGAGTAAAATAGAAAACTATTCAGCCGTTATATAATCTAGAATATAAATAGAAATTGAGAAAAGCAATTTGGTATCTGTCTGCATCATAATCATCAACATCCTCCTCAGCGCCAGCTACATCAATATCCTCCTCCCGGTGTACAACATTCACACCTTCATTAGCCAAATCTGTAACTGGACTGTGGGTGATCCTTCCAGCATATGCAGAGGGCGTGCTGCAAATGGTGGAAGGAGCCACCTCTTCCCGTACAGTGATGGGAAGGTCAGGCTTCGCAACCACCAACACCCTTGGACTCGCCTTGGGGATTTGTGATAATTTCTCTTTAGAAGGCAGAGTTGTTTGCTGTGTTGTTGCTGACAGCATAACGCTCTTAAATTTTTTGTAGGGGGGGGGGGAGGAGGGCTTAGTTCCTTAGGTGAAGCTGAACCACTAGTCATGAACACGGGCCAGGGCCTAATCCGTTCCTTGCCACTGCGTGTCGTAAATGACATATTGGCAACTTTACGTTTCTCCTCAGATGATTTTACGTTTCTCTTTTTGCTACTTTTACTGAACTTGGGCTTTTTGGATTTTACATGCCCTGTACTAGGAGATTGGGCATCGAGCTTGCCAGACGACGTTGATGGCATTTCATCGTCTATGTCATGACTAGTGGCAGCAGCTTCAGCATTAGGAGGAAGTGGGTCTTGATCTTTCCCTACTTTATACTCCAAATTTTTGTTCTGCATTATATGTAGCACAAGAGAGTGTACCCCGAAGCCACACACACTCGGCAAAGCCTTTAAAAAATGTATGCGGCACAGGAGAGTACCACTGGACTGGAGTTATACAGCAGTACCACTGGACTTATTCTGCAGAATCAGTGAAATTTGTAATATGGCAGTAACAACAATGGACTTATACTGCAGAATGAGTGAACTTTGTAATATTGCAGTACCACTGGACTTATACTGCAGAATGAGTGAACTTTGTAATATTGCAGTACCACGGACTTATACTGCAGAATCAGTGAAATTTGTAATATGGCAGTAACAACAATGGACTTATACTGCAGAATGAGTGAACTTTGTAATATTGCAGTACCACTGGACTTAGAGAATGAGTGAACTTTGTAATATTGCAGTACCACTGGACTTATACTGCAGAATGAGTGAACTTTGTAATATTACAGTACCACTGGACTTAGAGAATGAATGAACTTTGTAATATTGCAGTACCACTGGACTTATACTGCTGAATCAGTGAACTTTGTAATATAGCAGTACCACTGGACTTATACTGCTGAATAAGTGAACTTTGTAATATTGCAGTACCACTGGACTTATACTGCTGAATCTGTGAACTTTGTAATATAGCAGTACCACTGGAATTATTCTGCAGAATCAGTGAACTTTGTAATATTGCAGTACCAATGGACTTATACTACAGGATTGTTTTTGGATATTTTTTTTTAATTACTTTTTTTTTTTTATAACTTTTTTTTAAATTTTTTTTAACTTGGGAATAATGGGGAAATAACAATGCCCTTAGAAGGACAGAGCACAGGACACAGCACCACTGGACTGAACAGGACACAGCACAGGACCCAGCAGCACCACTGAACTCAGAAGGACAGAGCACAGGACACAGCACCACTGGACTGAGCAGAACACAGCACAGCACAGAACTGAACAGCACAGCACGAGATATAGCAGGACAGAGGACCACCTAACACAACCTCCCTCTACCCTGATCAATGCCCGAGTGAAGATGGCGGCGACTAGCGGGGAATTTATAGGATCCGAGTATCGCGAGATCCGACAGCGGGATTATGACTCAGAGCCTCGGTTTCAGTTTTGCAATTGGCGGGAATACCCAGATCTGTCTCGGATCCGGCTCGGATCGGCAACGTTCGGGTGGGTTAGGATTTCAGATATCCGAGCCCGCTCATCTCTAATCTATATTAAACGTTTCTGTCATGTATTAGTTGTAGGTGAGGAGAAGGCAATAGTTAAATGCTTTATTTTCCATATATCTGTTTCTTTGTTTTTGTAATGATGTTTCTTTGTGTTTGCAGTACAAGCTAATGTTATCATGTACTGTGCATGTCTCATTTTATAAAAGTTTATGTCTCATGTGATCAAAGTCTTAGAAGGTACAACACGTGTCAATATTTCTCTGTAAAGGTACAAAACACTTGCAGTTGGTTGGTGGAAAGTTATCTCAAGATGATATTGGGTGAATTCATCTGTACTTTACTTCTGAACCTCCAATCATTCAACATTTGAAACTTCTCAAGTGGCTTTTTTCAATGACAATTGCTTATATATATATATTTATATATATATATATATATATATATATATATATATATATATATATATATATATATATATATATATATATATTATTGAATTGAGATGTTTCAATCAGACCCATTGCCAGAGGTGTATAAAATCAAGCACCTATTATTAGCTTTAATTTATAAGGAGTCACAAAGAGTCCGCAGCACCCTACATGACATATACAGCAAACAGTGACCTATGACAAAACATGATACAGGAAGAACAAAAAATGAAGAACAAAAACATAAACAAAAACACATACACACAGGTAACATGGTAATGCAAATCAAATTATTTCTGGGACAATGTGTGAAAGTGATGGCAGAAATCAGCGAGAAGTAGGCCGAGGCTTAAGAAAACAGGGCTAGGGAAGCAGGCCAAAAGGTACAGAGGGTGATGGAATCACGCTTCACGAATCACGCTTATCTGTTTGGCACACAGATGGGCGAGTCTGGGATGACTGTATAATGACTACGTAATCTGTGGCAGCCTATAAACATTGATGATGATTTGTTTAACATTCATTTGTAACTAGCACTTTGAGATCATGGGAGATCACTGTAGGCTTCCCCAATGCATTTATCTTGCAGTAAACATACTGAAGGGAAAAAACGCATTCCGAAAGCTGCTATGCCAACGTCCAAACACTATTAAAAACTTGAGTGGTGTCATTAAAATTGCTTGTGAACTGCTTGAAGTTACTGTCAGTGGGTACTAGGTCTTGCTGTTATATGTTATATAAAACATAAATAGATTAACAGGTAGATATGAGTTTGTTACTAGGCAGTATTTTTGGGTGACACGCTGAGATGCGCTTTTCTGCCAGCATCCACAAGCGCAGAACAATCTACATAGGTGAACAGAGAACAATCGGAATGGAGGTGTGCGCCAGAGTTTATACATGGCGCATAGATCAGTGCATGTCCGTAACTAGGGCTGTGCGACAGGGGGGACCGCCCAGGGCGCAACGCTGAAGGGGGGCGCAGTTTAGAAATATTTTAGGTTAATTTGGTTAAAATTGAGGGCTAGGGGGCGGCATTTGTCTTTCTCGCCCAGGGCGCTAGCATTCTAAGTTACGGCTCTGGATCAGTGCATTTCTGCACAAAAGTGTAATCTGCACCTATTTGATGGACTTCATAAATAACCCCCCCCCACTGTGTTTTAACGCATTAAAGAAAACTCTCACTTATGTCTGTATAAAGCAGCCTGTGTCTCATTCATGCTGTGTATATATCTCGTTGTTTGCAGCCCTTCATCAATCACCTTCAATTCCAATTTAGTTTTGCGTTTGAACCTTCAGAACTGACCTTGGCAGAGGAAGAACCTTTGTAATTTCAGTTAACAGAATTAGGATATGCCACATCCTCGCCTGTTATTTTCTGACATGCTGAGACAAGTTTCCTTTCAGCTCAATCAGCGCTCACTGCCGGCCTAACTTCTTTAGGCAACGGAGAACGACAGCAATCACCGGGGACCAAGAAGGGGAAAAACAATCATTCACTTTAAACTACTGGTGAAAAACTGAAAAATGGAGGTAGGAAGGTGAACATTTCAGTTCTTGTAAAGAGCTTCTAGGCATCAATTCTCATTCTAAACTAAATCATAAAAACAATCTCAGATTTACAACTTCATTGATCATACCAAGGTTTGCTCTGGTCAATGGCTATAAAACACATGAGAGTTTAGGCTGTCAAGTGCATATGGATAATAAATCAGATGGGTATAAACTGAACGGATCTTTTTCATCTCCATTTTTTTAATAGGAAAACTAAATGAATTCAACATTCAATCATTATTTTATTTCAACGTTATTTGGAGTTTGTGTTCTTATTTTTGCCGCAGTGTAAGTAGGATTAAAGACAAAAAAATAATTACTTTAAAACTCCCGGTAACAGTTATCTGTTTATACATGTAGATGCTATATACTTATTTATTGTTCATCAGTTCTGTAACCCAAATCTTTGCTGATTGGCTGTGGATCTCTCTCAAAGCAAATAATATTGTAATTATTATTATTATTATTATTGTTTATTTATATAGCACCACCAAATTAAACACTGCTTTACAGGGAATATTTATTCATTCATTTCAGTCCCTGCCTCGTTGGAGCTTACAGTCTGAGGCTGGATACACACTGCAAAAAATTTCTCCCGATGCAACATCTTTAGCGATTTTAGCAACGACAGAAAAAAAAAATGTCCCGATCAGCTGCTGATTCATGTGTACACACTATAGACGTTTTACACGATTTACCTTCAGATCTATGCTCTTCATCTGTCATAACCATTGTCTGAAAACATCGTGACTCTGCACCCTCCATAGACATCTATGGACACTGCCGGTCCTGAGGGCGTACACACTGCAGGATTGGAAGGATATTGTTCCATCGTTGAACAATATTTTTAGTCCGGTTTAAAAATCAAATGAAATGATATAATGTGCTTTGGACAATAGCCATTCTTTATTGCAGAGTACACACTAATGCGATATTGGTTCGACCGGTTGTTTATCGTCTGATTGGCCCGATAATCGGCAGTAAACACAGTAGTGTGTACCCGGTCTAAGTTATCTACCACACAAAGACACATGCACACATTAGGGTTTATTTTGTCATCAGTCAATTAAGCTGTCGGTATGTTTTGGGGTATGGCAAGAAATCTACACAAATACAGGGAGAACATACAAAGTCCACACAGACAGTGCCCTGGTTGGAGGCAGCAATGCTAACCACTGTGCCACCAATGGATATTCTAAGAAACAGTGCTGGATTTGCATGGAACCATTGGCATAAAACCCAACATTCCAGATTTGAAAATTGTTGCAAATTAGTCCACACCCTTCCCCAATACACAAATTCTGCGCTAATTTCACTAAGAGGATCTGAACCGGCCGGTCACACCTGTTGGGCCTAGAGCTCCCAGTCCCATTTGTTTCCATATAACTTGATGAGTTGTGTTAATTGCAATGCAATAACAGACCCTGGAGGCTGCTTTTGGAAATACATGTGCCTCCATACAGTAGGTCTGTTTGGTGACAGTTTACTGGCAGAGGCGTCCCCTCCGACAAACTATATGTGGCAAAATGCGTTGATAGTGGCTTGGTGCGCTAGGATTCCCAGGACTAGCTCTTTCTTTGAATCTTGTTCCTTTCATTTGTTGATAAGCGAGTACTCTGATAAGCAAGTTCTCTGCATCCTGCTGGTAAGTATTAGCGTTCTTTTGTAATAAGCTGCTCAATAAAAGGTTACTGCACTATGAAGCGCCCTATTTTTAAATATATATAAGACAAATGGTTTGATCAAAATGCAATTTTTGAATGCCCCCTTAATTTCTCCAGTTCCTATTAAGTTGACGGACTGAATTTTCATTATACTCCCATTGTGTGCAGGGGCAAGCGCAGGATTTGTAGAGGGGGGTTTCCACACCATGCAGCCAGTGGGCGTGACCAGCATGCATGGGGGCGTGGCTATAATTTTAGACAGTGCTTGGCTGCTCTCCAACTCTTCCTATCCCCATAAAATACATGGGCAATGCTACATGCACTACTGTTAGGTGCACGCAGCTTTCCCTTTTCAAGCAGAGCTGTGTGAAGCAGGGTCAGGGTCCAGCCACCTCAATTATATAGTGCCCCAGGCTTGGAGGGGGGGTTTCTAGGAAACCCCCCTCGGTTTGCCTATGCTGTGTATGTACTAGTATAGACGGGACCCGTTCTTTAACCCATAGAAACCACAGCCATTAGGTTTCCTTAGTCTGTCAAGACTAGAGATGGTCACTGACCCCCGTGTTTTGGTTTTGGATTCGGTTTTGGATCTGGATTACCGTCGTGTTTTGGTTTTGGTTTTGGTTTTGCAAAACCGCCATTGCGTGTTTTGGTTTTGGTTTTGGTTTTGTTTGGTTTTGTTTTGCTATTTTTTGGGAAAATCCATGTTTTTGGGCCTAAATTAACCCAATTTAGTGCTCCAACTGTTTTAGAGACAAGTAATCTAATTGTTGAGGTAATAAATCATCCAAAAAAACAGTTTAATTCTTCGTTGGTAGGCCTATTCTACACACAAAACAGATTGTCTTCCTCTCCATCTATGCATATTGGCAATGCAGCCATCGTCTTTGAATGTATATTACACCCTACACTTATAGTTAAATATGTAAAGAAATGGAAAAAGCCAGTTTGGTTTCTGTCTCTCAAGGCCCCCCTCCACTTGTATAAAATACCAAAAAATTCAGCCATTATAGACTGTACAATATTAATTGACATGGAGAAAGCCAGTTTGGTTTCTGTCTCTCAAGGCCCCCCTCCACTTGTATAAAATACCAAAAAATTCAGCCATTATAGACTGTACAATATTAAATGACATGGAGAAAGCCAGTTTGGTTTCTGTCTCTCAAGGCCCCCCTCCACTTGTATAAAATACCAAAAAATTCAGCCATTATAGACTGTACAATATTAATTGACATGGAGAAAGCCAGTTTGGTTTCTGTCTCTCTAGGCCCCCCTCCACTTGTATAAAATACTAAAAAATTCAGCCATTATAGACTGTACAATAGTAATTGACATGGAGAAAGACAGTTTGGGGTCACTCTGTCTCTCTAGGCCCCCCTCCACTTGTATAAAATACCAAAAAATTCAGCCATTATAGACTGTACAATATTAATTGACATGGAAAAAGCCAGTTTGGTTTCTGTCTCTCTAGGCCCCCCTCCACTTGTATAAAATACCCAAAAATTCAGCCATTATAGACTGTACAATATTATGAAAAATGGACAAAGCCAGTTTAGGGTCACTCTGTCTATGACACCCTACCCTTAAGGATAAATTGCCCTAACAGCAGCCTTTCAAGATGGTATGTGATATGGAAATGCCACAAGTCCCTTTCCTCTTTGGGGGTAGATTGCACCCTACACTTACATAGAAAGTTTTAAAAAGATGTTATCGGCATCATCTTCAGCTTAATCCTCACCCTCATCAGTGTGTACGTCATCATCACAGACTATCAATTCATCGCCGCTTGAATCCGCCATTAGAGAACAGTCAGTGCTTGGATGTCTTGGATGGTGAAGGCCTTCCTCGTGGAAGATGTAGTTCATTTTTATAAACATCATTTTCTCCACATTTTTGGGAAGTAACCTTCTACGGCGATCACTGACTAAGTTCCCTGCTGTGCTGAACACTCGTTCAGAGTACACACTGGAGGGTGGGCAGTTTAGGTATTGCAAAGCAAGTTTGTACATGGGTTTCCAAATGGCCTGCTTTTCTTCCCAGTAAGGAAAGGGACTGTCTGACATTTCCATATCAACTACCTCTTGAAAGTAATCCTCCACCATCCTTTGCATGTTTATACTCATATTGGATGGAGTTATGGGCAAAGTGACACATTTTTTTGAAAAATCCTTCAAACCAGCCCAGATGTTAAATTGTTCTCGTCTGCCCCCTGTGTCTTCCCTGCTTCTTTTTTGGAAATTTTATTTTTTACGAGCAGCAGCAGCTTGAGAAAGTGAAGGAGGACACGTCGTCAAGCCGAGGCCCAGTTCAGCGGCCAACTTGCTGAGCAATAGCTCCTTGCAAAAGTTCACATCTCGCTCATTTACAAGTAAAGACTCAATGTAGGTTTTAAACCTTGGATCAAGCACAGTGGCCAAAACGTACTGATCCGAGTTCAAGATCTTAATAACTCGAGGATCATTGTGAAGCGAATTAAGTACTTGATCGACAAGGCCAACATACTTTGCTGAATTGCTTGCTTTCAGCTCCTCCTTCATTTTCTCAAGCTGCTTTTCCAATAGTCTAATTAAAGGAATGACTTGGCTCAAACTAGCAGAGTCAGCACTGACCTCACATGTCACAACTTCAAATGGTTTCAGCACCTTGCACAGCACTGAAAGGATTCCCCACTGTGCAAGAGTGAAATACATCCCCCCTCCTTTCCCAATGTCATGACTTGTGCAATATGCTTGGATGGCTTTGCGCTGTTCCTCCATCCTCTGAAGCATGTACAGGGTGGAATTCCACCGAGTTACCACCTCTTGCTTAAGTTGGTGGCAGGGCAAGTTAAACTGCTCTTGGAGCTGCTGTAATCTCCTACATGATGTGGCTGAATGCCTGAAATGGCCTGAAATTTTACGGGCCACCGAAAGCATCTCCTGCACCTCACGGTTATTTCGTAGGAAGCTCTGCACCACCAAGTTGATGGTGTGAGCAAAACAGGGAATATGTTGGAAATCACCCAGCTGTAATGCTCGCACTATATTGTTGGCGTTATCTGAAATGACATACCCTGGGGAGAGTCCGAGTGGTATAAGCCATGCATCAATCACATCTCTCAGTTTGCGTAACAAATTGTCAGCCGTATGCCTGTTAGTGAAGCCGGTGATACAAAGAGTGGCCTGCCTGTGACAAATGTTACGTAGTGGTGTACATGCTGCTGCTGTTCCTGCTGGTGAAGGTGAATGACCAACCCAGTGGGCTGTCACAGTCATATAGTCTTTGGTTTGGCCACTTCCACTTGTCCACATATCTGTGGTTAAGTGAACAGTGGGCAGAATGGCATTTTTCAGCGCAATCTCTACATTTTTACACACTTTTTGGTATAGTTGTGGAATAGCTTTACGGGAGAAATGGTGTCGCGATGGAATTCTGTAACGCGGACACAAAACCTCAATTAACTGTGAAAAACCAGCTGTGTTTATTGTGGAGATTGGACGCAGATCTAACACTAACATTGCAGCCATGGCGTCTGTGATTCGCTTGGCGACTGGGTGACTGCTGTCATATTTGCTTCCCCTCGCAAATGATTGTTTCACAGTTAATTGCTGAAATGTAGGACTGCTCATTTTATTCACCTGCCTCTGGGATGACGATTCACCCCCAGCAGCAGCAACAGCAGCAGCAGGACTAACGCTTTCTTCAGAGGAATCAATAATAGTGCCGGAGTCATCCAGCCTTAAGTGGGATGCCGGGCTAACTCTGAGCGCTACTGAGGATATTGATGAGGATGGTGTGGTGGGTGTATTTTGTAGCCGTCGGTATGTCGGTGAGCGGAGGGTCTTAGCTGATGAGGGAGTGCTTGTATTCTTTTGGGAAGAACTTTCAGCTTTTCCCAACACTTTGCCATGAACTCTCGTTAAATGGCGTAACATAGACGAGGTTCCAAGATGGTTAAGGTCCCTCCCTCGACTGACTGTGGCTTCACATACACTACAAATGGCTATACAATTGTTGTCTGGATTTGGGTAGAAATAATTCCACACATAAGAAGTGGATTTTTTTGTTTTATGCCCAGGCATGACAATAGCCTTTTTCTTGTCACGTGCCAGAACTGCTGCCACTGGTGCAGGACTTACACAAACAACCTCATCCTCATCAACATCCTCATTAGCGCCCTCGTCGCCTACACAAATCTCCCCCTCATCCTCTTCTAATTCCAAAGTGGCATCCTCAATTTGGGTATCACCGGCTACACTCGGGCTATTAAGGCACACATCAGCAGAATGCTCACGATTAGACATCCCACTGTTGGATGGACTCTCCACAGGGATTGTTGTCATTTGTGAATCAGAGCAAATATTCTCCTGTAATGCCTCACTGTTATCTTGCAGCTCGGCTTTGACGCGTAACAGTAGTTGTGCACCAATTGTAGGCTGGGTAACTTTTTGGGATCTGCCACTAATAGCCAAAGGTGAAGGCCTCATTCTCTCTTTGCCACTGCGTGTGTAGAATGGCATGCTTGCAATTTTTTTTTTATCGTCACTTAACTTTTGCTCAGTTACACTTCTTTTTCGCTTCAATACAGTAAATTTTTTTTTGGTTTTTGTTTTTTGCACTAATTTGAAAACACTCTGTTGTTTGACATCGCCTTGGCCAGATGACGTACTGGGAACACTAACATCAGGACTGGTGACAGAACCTGGTTGATCATTTAGATCATATGTGGACTGCTTTGAATCCATTCTGAGCGCAAACCACTGGGGAGTGCTAAAAATTATTTAGTAGATTCTGCTGACAGTTATGACTTTTGACAGCCAGAAATATTAATGCACAATTAGGGAGGACACCCCAAAAGCACTGAGGAGTGCTAAAAATTATTTAGTATATACTGCTGACAGATATGACTTTTGACAGCCAGAAATATTAATGCACAATTAGGGAGGACACCCCAAAAACACTGAGGAGTGCTAAAAATTATTTAGTAGATACTGCTGACAGATATGACTTTTGACAGCCAGAAATATTAATGCACAATTAGGGAGGACACCCCAAAAACACTGAGGAGTGCTAAAAATTATTTAGTAGATACTGCTGACAGATATGACTTTTGACAGCCAGAAATATTAATGCACAATTAGGGAGGACACCCCAAAAGCACTGAGGTGTGCTACAAATTATTTAGTAGATACTGCTGACAGATATGACTTTTGACAGCCAGAAATATTAATGCACAATTAGGGAGGACACCCCAAAAACACTGAGGAGTGCTAAAAATTATTTAGTAGATACTGCTGACAGATATGACTTTTGACAGCCAGAAATATTAATGCACAATTAGGGAGGACACCCCAAAAACACTGAGGAGTGCTAAAAATTATTTAGTAGATACTGCTGACAGATATGACTTTTGACAGCCAGAAATATTAATGCACAATTAGGGAGGACACCCCAAAAACACTGAGGAGTGCTAAAAATTATTTAGTAGATACTGCTGACAGATATGACTTTTGACAGCCAGAAATATTAATGCACAATTAGGGAGGACACCCCAAAAACACTGAGGAGTGCTAAAAATTATTTAGTAGATACTGCTGACAGATATGACTTTTGACAGCCAGAAATATTAATGCACAATTAGGGAGGACACCCCAAAAGCACTGAGGTGTGCTACAAATTATTTAGTAGATACTGCTGACAGATATGACTTTTGACAGCCAGAAATATTAATGCACAATTATGGGGGACACCCCAAAAGCGCTGGGGAGTGCCAAATATGAAGAAAAAATAATAAACCTCTATCCTCCTCTCTGCACTAGCGATTTTGGTTAGAGCAATTGCAAGAACAATATTGTATTCTCTGTCCCTGCTCTAATTAGCCTATGACTACACCCTGCTCTCTCCCTCTGTCAAATGGCGATGGATTGCTGTGGAGGCGTGTATTTATAAAGTTGAAGTATCGCGAGAACCGAGTCCCGAGATCCGACAACGTCACAATGATGTTCGGCCTCGATTTAGATTCGGAATGGGCGGGAGAGTACCGAGCTGCTCAGCTCGGTACTCGGATACCCAAAGTTCGGGTGGGTTCGGTTCTCGGAGAACCGGACCCGCCCATCTCTAGTCAAGACTAGGCTGCTAAATGCTGACATCTGTTTGGTTACTAAGAGCTGCAGCACATCACTGGTGTGATGTGGCGATATGTAATATGGTCAGTTCAGCATGTTGAAATCTAGACAAAGGTCCCAGAACCGTACATCAGTTCTTTAGAAATATTTATTTCTCAGCTTGCTTTTGTGCATAAGAATCTATCAGCATTTTTTTAGAAGCTTCTTTTTTGTTAGTTTTCTAAAAATATACAACTTTATATGAGACATTGTGTCTTTCCCATATACCAAATCTTTCAGGTGGCATGACATATCCCCACTCAGTGGATGCAATTACAGAACATAACACTCCTCTCAGTATCGACCGTGCTGACTTCCAAAAGTGACAGGCTGTAAAGATAATACATGCCATTTGCAGCTGAATGACACTAGCCCATTTAATAACAGGCAGACAAAAATCCAGTCTATAAAAGTCCTTATTTCAGGTTTTATCATGGTGATCTATTAAGTATCTCCATAGTGTTTCAATGGGAATTCACTAACACAGCACCAGTTGTTTTTTGCTTTGAGAAAGCACTAAGAGAGTGAAACGCAATTTGGAAATTAAACTCAGTGAAATCCTCTTCTAATTTTATCGTTTAAGATAGCTGTTTTTTTTTTTATCTTCACATTGTATAAAGGTAGAAACTAAAAACACATTATAGAAAAAGCAGTCAAACAGTCCAATGGCAAAGTACAATTATAGCAGTTTGACAAGGAAACATAATACAGTAACAGTTTTATATCTTTTTAGGTTTCACGGATGATAATTGGACAAGTAAGTGTGTAATAGAGATAAAGAATCGTCAAATTGAAACAGGGTTTTAAATATTGGGTGAGGGGGTCTAGGGTTTGGGGGGCAGTGGGAGATGGGGAGGTGGGGACAGATAGGTGGGTATGTGTCAGGCGCCGTCTCCGGACTGACACTTGGGGCAGGAGACGGACGCCTGCACCTTCCAAGCAACCACGTCCTGTTGCCGAGCAGCAGGAGGCTATCTCTGCTCACCTGTCTGCAGCCAGCATGTGTTACCGCCAAAATCTCCCTAACCCTATCAGGAGGCACCTTAGGGTATATTAAGCAGCCTCTGACACATGTCTAGTGCCAGAGTATTTGGTCTTCAGCCTTTCTCCAGCATTTGTTCCTGTTTCTGTTATTTGGATTCTGACCCGGGCTTGTTCCTGACTTCTCCTTCGGTTCCTGATTCTGGCTTAGACTGATATTTGGTATAGACCCGGCTTCTTGACCATTCTCCTGCTTCTGATTTGGCTATATCCGTTCCAGGAATCCCATTGAGGTCACGTCAAGGAGGTTCTCTCTCGACTACGTTCCAACCACCTTCACTGCAAGCTGGAGAAGTGTGTTTTTGAAGCATTTCAGGTCCACTTCCTGGGATATATTGTGTCCGGTGCTGATCTTTCCATGGATCCTGGGAAAGTGGCTGCCATTCTCAATTGGCCACAACCATTGGGTCTCAAGGCTATCCAACATTTTATTGGCTTCGCCAATTATTATCGGCACTTTATTCAGGACTTCTCGACTCATTTCTCCCATTACTACTCTCACCCGCAAGGGAGCAGCAAAATCATGGTCTGCCGAAGCCCTCAGTGCCTTTCAGTCATTAAAGAGGGCATTCTCCTCCGCCCCTATTTTGCTACAACCTGACTTGTCTCGGCCGTTCTTTGTTGAAGTTGATGCATCCTCCATTGGCATAGGAGCTATTCTTTCACAGAAAGATTCTGATGGAAAGTTTCATCCCTGTGGTTTTTGCTCCAGAAGATTTTCCCCTAGTAAATTAATTTACGGTATTGGGGATAAAGAATTATTGGCCATCAAAACAGCCCTAGAGGAGTGGAGACATTTGCTTGAGGGGGCTGAGCATCCTGTTATTGTCTACACGGACCACAAGAACTTAACGTACATGCAAACAGCTCAGTGTCTGAACCCACGTCAGGCCCGCTGGTCCTTGTTTTTTTCCCGTTTTAATCTCATTTTGACCTTTCAACCAGGGGTTAAGAATATCAGGGCAGATGCTCTCTCCCGGTCATTTGATGATAGAGATCTTCAACTCGCCCCCACCACCAGAACCATCTTGGACCCTACTACCATTGTGGCCCTCACTAGATCCTCAACCAAGGTTCCTCCTCCGGGTTGCTCCTTTCTCACTTCCAGGCTTCGGCCTAAGGCTCTCAAGTGGGCCCATGATTCTCTGTTTGCCGGGCATGCGGGTGTAAAGAAGACCTCGTTGATTTCTAGGCATTATTGGTGGCTGTCACGGGCACTAGGAGTCTTTACCCAGGGATCACCAGATGATAGGCTTACCAGAGCAGTATAGATGGTAATATGGTACTCTGGTAGCAGGGTGATCACGGAACAGGAAATAGCAGATGATGAGATGCTCAGGAAAGTCTATGACTAGCAGCACTGGCAATATGGAGGTAATAATACACGAGGAACTGTATGGACAAAGGACACGTGCAGGTAGTCAGTGGTCTGCGGTAGCAAGTTGTACCACTGCTATAGTGAGGAGGAATGTCCAACAGAAACGAGGAGGTGATGAGAGTCAGCGGTCTGCGGATAGCAAGTTGTACCGCTGTCTGAGTGAAGGAATGGAATCCAAGTGGAGGTATCCGGGGAGTCAGTGGTCTGCGTTTAGCAAGTTGTACCACTGCTATGTGAGAGGATACTGGAACAGGTGATACTGGAAACAGGGATCAGTGGTCTGCCACTAGCAAGTTGTACCACTGAAATATATATGTGAGGAGGTGCACGGGGAGAGACTGCAACACAAGATATACACGGGCACCTTAAACTTGATCCACAGTAATATGCACAATATATATATATATATGACTGAACAGCACTGCAATAATAGAAAGTCTCTTGAAGTAATCCGGCACGAGATAACACAGTCAATGATGGCAATAGACTCAGCGGATAGCAAACTCCAGAGGAGAACCAACACAGTCCAGCAAGATATGCAATACACCAGCACAGTCAATGAGAAGTATGCATACCGTGGTTCAGAAGCAGGCAGTCAGACAGGAGTGCAGAGATACCTGAACGGCCGGAGGCCGGCAGGATACAAAGTCCCTGGATGGGTGAAGCGGTGGTCTAGTAGGTGCAGCGCACAGGTAGGTAGACCAGCAGTGAAACAAATATACAGGAATCAGTAGAGCGTGGAACTGGACTCCTGGAGGACCCTGGAGAATGGCGATGGTCTAGCAGAGGGGAAAGTAGAGAGACACGAATCCAATGCTGACAGGCGGGTAGCGACCAGCGGGAACACAGGAAAGCGTGGAGAGCGGATCAGCAGTAGATGGATGAGTAGAGCTGAGGAGTAGCAGCAGCAGGTCTCTGCGGCCACACGGAGGTAGCCAATAGCAACCAGCAGGTGCAGTAACGATGGCACACGGGAAAGCAGAGTTGAACTGGAACTGTTGATCACGGAGAGTAGCGGATAGCAATAGTGGCAGCAGTCTCGAGGAAACACGGGAGAGTTGAGATGAACTGAAGACTGAAGCGCACAGAGGCAGCGGATAGGAATCAGCCAAACAGTCACGATGAAACACAGACGAGTTGCAGGTTGAAGACTGTAGTGCACGGAGGCAGCGGATAGGAATCAGCTAACAGTCACGATGAAACACAGACGAGTTGCAGGTTGAAGACTGTAGTGCACGGAGGCAGCGGATAGGAATCAGCTAACAGTCACGATGATGAACAGGTGAGTGGATGTGGATTGAAGACTGTAGTGCACGGAGGCAGCGGATAGGAATCAGCTAACAGTCCCAATAATACATGGTAGAGTTGAAGTGGTTAGAAGACTGTAGTGCACGGAGGCAGCGGATAGCAATCAGCTCACAGTCACGATGATACACAGAAGGGTAGATGTGGTATGGGAACCACAGTAGTAGAAGTGGTTTGGAAACAACAGAGGTAGAAGTGGTTTGGAAACCACAGGAATCAGCAGCGCTGAATAAACGAGGAAACACCTTCAGAGACTCATGGGGAATGAGACTCCAAGATCAGGCAACGTGGTGTTGACCACAGGTGCTTAATATAGGGAGTGTTGCCTGATCTGCCAATTAAGTTAAAGGAACATACACTGAAGGATTAGAAAGGGCTGCGCATGCGCAGTCCCTCAGGATGGAGGACGGCCACGGTTCCTAAATGTCCGGGAAGAAGCACTCACAGTCCGGTGAGTGACAGTGGCCCTCTATCCGGGCGGACGTTAAGGCCTATATTGCCGCATGTGGAATCTGTGCCAGACACAAGACACCTAGGCAGTCTCCTGCAGGACCCTTGGTACCACTTCCTATTCCAGAGAGACAATGGACTAGTATTTCTATGGATTTCATCACCGATTTACCAGCTAGCCATGGATTCAATACTATCTGGGTGGTAGTGGATAGATTTTCCAAGTTGGCACATTTCATACCTCTCAAGGGACTTCCTTCGGCTTCTATCCTTGCTAACCTCTTCATCAAGGAGATTTTCCGTCTTCACGGCTGTCCCCAGGATATTATCTCGGATAGAGGAGTACAGTTCGTGTCCAAGTTCTGGAAATCATTCTGCAAAGAGTTGGGGGTCAATCTAAAGTTTTCCTCAGGGTACCACCCTCAAATCAACGGCCAAACGGAGAGGGTCAACCAAGACTTGAAACAATTTCTCAGAACCTACTCTTTGGGTAATCAGGCTGAATGGAGTCGTTTCTTGTGTTGGGCAGAATTTGCTCATAATAACGAGGTGCATGTATATACTGGTTCGTCTCCATTTTTTCTTACCTATGGGTTTCACCCTCTCCTTCCTGAACTTTCCCAACCTGGTTCAGCGCTTCCGGCTGTGCAGAATCTCATTCAGGACTTTTCTCAAATATTGTCTCAGGCGAAGTCCAAATTATTGGAATCCTCCCGACGCTACAAAGCTAGCGCAGATCGTCACCGTAGACCAGTTCCCAGACTTCGAGTTGGGGACAAAGTGTGGTTATCCACAAGGAATTTAAGACTGCGAGTTCCCACCATGAAGCTCACACCCCGTTATATCGGACCTTTTCAAATCACTCAAGTTATAAATCCTGTGACATTCAAACTCCTTCCTCCATCACTCAAGATTCACAATGTGTTTCATATTGCTCTACTTAAACCCCTTGTTCTCAACAGATTTGTCAAAAGAACCCCACCTCCGGTCCCAGTAAAGACTGATCATGGGAGGAATATGAGATCAGTCTGATTCTGGATTTCCGGATCTCCATGGGTCGCCAACAAATATCTTGTTGACTGGAAGGGTTATGGCCCCGAGGAGAGATCTTGGATCGATGTACAAGAGATACATGCCCCTCGCTTATTGGCCAAATTCAAGAAGGAGAGAGAGGCGACCTTGCAAGCCCTGAAAAAGAAGAAAGGGGAGAGTACTGTCAGGCGCCGTCTCCGCACTGACACTTGGGGCAGGAGACGGACGCCTGCACCTTCCAAGCAACCACGTCCTGTTGCCTAGCAGCAGGACGCTATCTCTGCTCACCTGTCTGCAGCCAGCATGTGTTACCGCCAAAATCTCCCTAACCCTATCAGGAGGCACCTTAGGGTATATAAAGCAGCCTCTGACACATGTCTAGTGTCAGAGTATTTGGTCTTCAGCCTTGCTCCAGCATTTGTTCCTGTGTTGCTGTTACTTGGATTCTGACCCGTCTTGTTCCTGACTTCTCCTTCGGTTCTTGATTCTGGCTTAGACTGATATTTGGTATTGACCCGGCTTCCTGACTATTCTCCTGCTTCTGATTTGGCTATATCCGTTCCTCTGGTTGTGACCCGGCTTGTTGACTACTCTTCCATCCTGCATCCTGGTGGGCTGTCACCGCTGCCTCAATTGATACCTCGCCAGCTGACTGATACTGAGGGCCGCGACCTGCGCGTCCCTTGCAGCGAAGTCCATACCTCCTTCCGGGGGCTCCTGGGAAAAACCAGGGGCGTGTTAGACTCTGCGCCTCAGTACTCAGTAGCGCCAACTGTCATCAATTCCACAGAGTAATTCTGACAGTATGGAGGGCGAAAGTGACTAAATTAAGCATTTCCAGGGACTGGAGAGTGGTGTGTGTGGAACCAAGGGTTCCACACTGCTTGATACTTGGGTACAGTATTGTTCAGAAAAGCAGTAATGTATTCCATGGAAGTAATGTACCATATTCGTTTGAGCAACTCAACTTTCAAGGGGGTTGTTTCCAAGCTTGAGCAATGAGCAGTTTGGAGGCCTGGCAAATGTGGGCTATTAAATGGTCAGTGGGTTTGCTAAGACCTGATATAGGTTGGTTAAGTACAACCCAGTAGCCTAGTGAACAAGATCCAGGGTAAAGTCCCAAAACTCACGTATAATTGGGCATTCCCACCAAATATGAACGAAAGTCCCCTGAGCTCCACAGCGGTCAGTCATCGAGGGGTACATATGGTGGAGTTTATCTGGAACCATATACCAGCGAGGAAGATAGGTGATTTTGTGAATCCTCAGCTATATCAGATCTATATTGTGGCACCATAAGTGTGAGAGATGGCACAGTGAGTTATTCTAGACACATGGTTCTTATGTCTTACAATAGAACTGCATCCTAGTGCAAGGATTCATGGGGAGGACCTGTGGGATAATGTGAAGACACCATTGAAACCTGCATGATTGAACCCTGTGGAGATTATGGTGTCCATTTTTTTTTTTTACGATAAACCCTTTATTGTGCAATTTATTAAGAAAATTCTCACTGGGGCTGCTGATCTCCCCGCTGATACTGGCTGACAGCGGGAGGGGAGTACTACTTGTTACCAATCCAGTCCTGGTACCCTATGCACTTGTTTCTTTGTTTTTTCCGTGGCGCGTCCTGTGGGGAGATAAGAAGGGGATAGGGAGGGAGAGAGAGGGGAGGGAAAAAAAGGGGGGGGGGGGGAACAGGCGAAACAGTATACACGAATTTGGCCTTCTGATGGCTCTTCTAGAGTGGGAGATGTTTATAGCTCCTTTTGCAATATGTTTATAGCTGTTTTGTCTTGTTTATAGCTCTAGTGCCGTGTATACTGGGGCGACTATGTGGGTATGTTGAGTAGTAAACTCTATGGGGTGGGCCGGGCAGTGGGAGTTACGGTGCCCGGTTCCAAGTGCTTTAGTAAAAGCTATGCAGTAAATCTGCTAATTGGTATATATACTTGCTTTCCCTAAATAATGTAGTGTGTGGCTGGATGGTGGGGGGGTGGAGCAAGCTTTGGTTTAAGATATAAATTTGGTAGTGTTCCCTTCTAAAAGGGAGAGGTGGTGTGTGTTGTTATGTTCAGATAGATAGGGGGAGAGATACTACCCTACAACACTCACCTACACAGAAGTGCTTGCCTCCCGTCGCAGCTCCACCAAGCAGAAAGACCCCAGGAGAAAGCAACTCAAAACTGTAAGCAGGAACCTCAAAAGCGGAGAATCAATCCCTGCAGTGGAACGCACAGGCGCCTGTGCGTTCCAAACGAAAACCGGAAGTGAGGCGTCTGGAGCGCTCCTGCGTTCCCAGAACACAGGAAGTGAGACCCTGGGCCACAACCACCCCGACCGCCCGTCCAGCGCCACGATCCAGCATCCAGAACAGCAGCCAACCCGCTCACCCAAGGTAACCTGTACACTAAACTGCTCTTTTTAGAGCTTGGCAGCAGAACGCTATTACATTGTAACCTAAGCCTCCACATAGCACCCACAGCATAACACTATCCTGTTACCTTTAAACTCCCCACATATCTCTCCCCCTATCTATCTGAACATAACAACACACACCACCTCTCCCTTTTAGAAGGGAACACTACCAAATTTATATCTTAAACCAAAGCTTGCTCCACCCCCCCACCATCCAGCCACACACTACATTATTTAGGGAAAGCAAGTATATATACCAATTAGCAGATTTACTGCATAGCTTTTACTAAAGCACTTGGAACCGGGCACCGTAACTCCCACTGCCCGGCCCACCCCATAGAGTTTACTACTCAACATACCCACATAGTCGCCCCAGTATACACGGCACTAGAGCTATAAACAAGACAAAACAGCTATAAACATATTGCAAAAGGAGCTATAAACATCTCCCACTCTAGAAGAGCCATCAGAAGGCCAAATTCGTGTATACTGTTTCGCCTGTTCCCCCCCCCCCTTTTTTTCCCTCCCCTCTCTCTCCCTCCCTATCCCCTTCTTATCTCCCCACAGGACGCGCCACGGAAAAAACAAAGAAACAACCGACAAAAACCGGATCTGGAACATCCGGAGCATCCGTCAAGGCAGCACCGACCCTCTTAACCACGAAACAAAGCGCAGACGCCCCAGGTAAGCCCTTCCTTAAGGGTCCCTACCACCCACTCCAAAACCCTATGCACTTGCTTGAGCCGGAACTGGAATCTCGGGGTTGAGGTTCCATATGCTACAAAAAAAAAAGTTAAAAAGGTAAATACAAAAATACAAAAACATAAAAAATGAATAAATAAAAAAAGTGCTTTATTTTAATAGTAAAGCATTTTTTTCCTGCTAATGCCATTCTGGGGTTGTGTTAACAATCAGCGGACATCAGCGGTACTTATAACCTAGCTATCCAGGAAGCTGTTCCATTTCGGCAGCACTGCACTGAAGAGCAGCCGCGGCGCTGTCAAAGAAGCGTCCGTGGCGGTGCTGCATTGTACTACAATACAGCACAGCCGCGGACGCTTCTTTGACAGCACTGCGGCTGCTGTATAGTACAGTGCCTCTATGTAGGGACACTTCATGGAGGAGAGGGATTTCTGGAGAACCAGAAACCCCCCCTGCGTGCGCCCCTGCTATCCTTGGCATCACAGGAGTCCCCCAGCAATGGCTACCTGTCTGCAATAGCCTTTACTGGCTGGGGGTCTTAGTAAATAGGGAGATTCTCTATATCCTGTGAATAATCCCCTATTTGCACAGTTTAGTGCTTATCTCCCTTTAATAAATAGATCCCTATGTGATAATACTATATTGATTATACATAACACCATCATCCCTCCCTATTAGATAAATTGATGCCATTTATGAGAAGGAAGTATCTGAAACACATTTATCTTTTATAGGGACAGATATACTGGATCTAATAATTGATACAACTTATAACAAGTCCCAGATCTGTATTTTAAATAACTGAGGGTCATTGAATTAGGAGTAAGAATATCACCATAACTGGAATGTTTAATATTAAAGAGTATGATTTGTTAATAAATGTATTCATTTGCAAAGGAATTAACTATATCACTCAGTGCATGGTTTTTAATTCACTACAAACTTCACAATTTTAATTATTTTGCTAATCTTAAAAGAAAAACTTTATGATTAGATATTTTAATGAATATGTCATAAAGATTATAATTTTAAACGTGAAGAATTGTATAGAAAAAAAACTATAAAAGGTATTACTATTCTGAATCTGTAAATGCACTACAAGAGTAACTCTTAGATCTCCACTTTTGTCTCCAATGACATATTCCCCACTCAGTGGATACAATTACAGAACATAACACTCCTCTCAATATCGACCGTGCTGACTTACAAAAGTGACAGGCTGTGAAGACAATACTTGCCATTTGCAGCTGAATGGCACTGGCCCATTTAATAACAAAAAATCAGTCCATACAAGTCCTTTTTTCAGATTTTCTCATGGTGATTTATCAAAATATCTCCATATTGTTTCAATTGGAATTCAATAACACAGCACCTGTTATTAGAAAATCAGACTTGTAATCAATCATTGACTATTTGATTAAATAATGCAAAAAACATGTATTTAACTTTTATCTGTCTCCTTCTTCTCTGGTGGGAATAAACGAAGTAAGGGAAGACACAATGAGACAAAGGGAAAGGAAGAGACAGACAGAATGGTAGAGAGGAAGAGAACAAGGCAAGAAACAGGGGTAAGGTAAAAAAAAGTTACAGGTAGAAGGGAAGATACAGAGAGAAGGGAAAGGACAGAAGGAATAGAAGAGAAAGAAGGAAGTAAAAAGATAGAGAGAAGAGACAGAGAGGAGACAGAGAGGAAGAGATAAATGGAAGGGAAGAAAACAGGGAATGTAAAGGGACATACAGGGAAGAGAAGAACCAGAGAGAAGGGCAGAGACAGAGGGAAGTAAAGAGACAGAAAGGATACACAGCAGCAAGAGTATGAGGGAAGGTAGGAAACAAGGGAATTGTAAAACAAGTTACAGAGGAAAGAGAACAGAAAGAGAGGAGGAGAACAAGAGAGACCAAAAGCAGGGTTAAGTTGTTACACGCCACGGCGGTGCTCAGCCGCCACGACTCTCTCACCTGCATAGTCATAGTGATGGCCGGGACGTCACTTTTGGGTCTCGTCCCGGCCGTTGCCTAGGCAATGGTCGGAACGCTGTAATAGCTAGCGCTGCGTCCCGGCATTAGGTGCAGCCGGGCGCATGCGCAATTGGATCAGGTTGGAGTCATTAAGCAGCCCCTGTGGCTAATTACATTGCGGCTTAGCCTCCCTGCCGGCTATAGTTCCAGTTTCTCTGTGCTAGCCTGCTCCTGTGCTTGAACCTGTGTTACTGTTTGGATTTTCTGTGTACAACCCCTGGCTTCGTTATTGGGTTTGATTCTTGCTCGTTGCCCTGACCTCTGCTTTGTGACCCGGACCTCCCTTGATCACTGCCAGCCCTGACATCTTGCCTGTTTCTGACCATGTTACCTGCTTCGGATCTACCACCTTGGCCTGTTTCCTGACTACGCATATTCTACACCCCTCTACTCTGCGCTACGGTATGTTCATAAACCTGTACTACTTTGAGTATAAGACCTGGGGGAATCCGAGTACCTGTGAGCATAACAAGCTCTACGGGAAAGGCGGCTGCTATAGGTGAAGACCTTTCCATCCGGTTCTACTAGTTTATGATAAGACCGTTAGCCGTAACATAAGGTAAAAAAAAAATTGAGAGGTAAGAGGAGAGATGGAGGCAAGGGAAGAAACAGAGAGAAAGTGACAGAGAGGTAGAAGGAAAGAGAAGAGACGGAGAGGAGGAAAACATGGTAAGGAACAAACAGGGGGAAGGTAAAGAAGTTAGAGAGGTAAAATAAGAGACAAATGGAAGGGAAGAGACAGAGAGAAAGCAATAGAAAATGGAAAGGGATTGGGAAGGTAAAGGAAGGTACAGATGAGTGCTATGAGACAAAGGGAAGAGAAGAGACAGAGAGCAGGGAATGGACAAAGAGGAATAGAATGGGGAAGTTAGAAACAGTGAGAAAGTGAAGGCAGTTAGAGAGTAAGGGAAGAGACAGAGAGAAAGTGACAGAGAGAAAGAAGGTAAGAGAAGAGACAGTGAGGAGGAAAACATGGTAAGGAACAAACAGGGGGGTAGGTGAAGGAAGTTAGAGAGGTAAAAGAAGAGACAGATGGAAGGGAAGAGAAATAGAGAGAGTAATAGAAAGAGAAAAGGGAAGGGAAGAGAAAAAGCATGGGGAAGGTACAGGAAAGGTACAGAGGGGATGGATGAGACAGGTTGAAGGGAAGAGACAGAGAGAAGGGAAGGGACAAAGAGGAAGAGTATGGGAGAGGGAGAAACAGTGAGAGTAAAGGCAGTTGGAGAGTAAGGGAAGAGACAGAGAGAAAGTAACACAGAGAGGGAACCCTTCACTCTTCCTTTACTTTACTTCTCTTCTGTTTCTTCCCTTACTGTTCTCTCTAGCTCTTCATTTACCTTCTCTCTGTTTGTTACCAAATTTTCCCTGTATCTCTTCTTTCCTTTTCAGTGATTGATCCTGTCCCTTTTTCTCAACATCTACATACTTCCTGTACATGAGATATGTCTCATCCCTCACATTTACATCTTTTAAAGTACATGCTGTTAGGACTTTTAACCCATTCTCTATCGTGTTGCTGTCATCTATCGCCCCCCTGGATCACACCAACAATTTTTTGAACACTTCTCTGCGTGGCTCCCTCACTTCTTATCCTCTGACATCCCCACCATCATCAATGGTGACTTCAACATCCCTATTGCAAATCCACATTCCAATGCTGCTTCCAAACCACTCTCTCTGACCTCCTCACTTGACCTCTCCCAGTGGATTGAATCAGCTACTCATCAGGATGGCCACTGTCTTGATCTTGTTTTCTCTAGACTATGCTCAGTTTATGATTTCCTTAACACTCCTTTCCCTCTCTCGGATCATCACCTCATTAGCTACTCGCTCATCCCCAGTTGTTTACCCTCCCCAGTGTCAAACTCTTCCAAGCCTCCTCACAACCGCAGGAATATCAGCTTTATTGATCTTCAACAGTTTTACACCTCTCTACAACACCTTCTCTCCCCAATTTCTACATTCTCCTCCCCTGATCGGGCAGTACCCCATTTTCACCAAACCCTAGCAACTGCCCTTGATCAAGTGGCTCCAGCATTACTACATACTCTACGTAGACTTCACTGCCAACCGTGGCACACTAAAGTAACACAAACTCTACAAAAACTTTCTCATAAAGCAGAACGTCACTGGCGTAAATCTTTTACCTATAATGATTTCATCACATATACTGGTATCTACCACTCTTATATCAAATTCTCTGGACACTGCAAAACAAATATACTTTCAATCTCTCATCTATGCTCAGGCTTCTAACCCCGAAACGCCTTTTTAACACATTTAAATCTCTTCTCAATCCTCCCACCCCAAACCCTCCGACTACCAGCAGTGCCCAGGATCATGTTTCCTATTTCAAGGACAAAATAGATAAGATCAGACTTGAAATGGTATCATCTCCCTCGACAAGCAATCAGCTCAATTCCTTTGTAGCACCCTCTGACACTATCTCTTCATTTGATCCCACAAAAGAAGAGGAAGTTCATACTCTCTTCTCATCTTCCTACTCTACCTCTTGTCCTCTTAATCCCATTCCCTCACAAATTGGTAGGTCTCTGTCTCCTGTGCTTATTCCTGTGCTTAACTAAAATCTGTAATCTATCTCTCTCTACTGGTATTTTTCCATCACTATTCAAGCATGCAGTGATTACTCCTATCTTAAAAAAGCGAAATTCTGACCCAAAGTCTCTCTCAAATTACCGCCCCATCTCTCAGCTCCCATGCCCCTCCAAGCTTCTCGAGAGAATTGCATACACTCGCCTCATACACTTTCTTACAGCAAACAACCTATTGGATCCTCTTCAGTCAGGCTTTCGCTCTCAACACTCCACAGAGACTGCGCTGACCAAGGTTGTCAATGATTTGATCACAGCAAAAAATGAAGGCCATTACTCTCTTCTAATTCTCCTGGATCTCTCTGCTGCATTTGATACTGTTGACCACTCTCTCCTCATACAAACGCTACAATCCCTAGATCTTGAAGGTACTGTCCTATCCTGGTTTTCATCCTACCTATCTAATCGTATTTTCAGTGTTAATTTCTCTGGATCCATCTCTGCTCTGCTTCCTTTTGTCAGTAGGAGTACCACAAGGCTCAGTCCTAGGTCCTCTGCTATTCTCTATCTACACCACTTCTCTTGGAAAACTAATAAGCTCCTTTGGATTTCAGTATCATCTCTATGCGGATGATACACAAATCTATCTATCCTCTCCTGATCTTTCACCATCTGTGTTGTCTCGTGTTACTGACTGTCTTTCTGCCATTTCATCTTGGATGTCTTCTCGCCAACTCAAACTCAATCTTTCAAAACTGAATTAATAATATTCCCACCCAAAAACAGAAGCTTCCTGCCTGACATTTCTATTTTTTTGGATAGCATGACCTTAAATCCCACCCTGCAAGTTCGCTGCCTAGGTTTTATCCTAGGCACAACTATCATTTATACCCCACATCGATTCTATATCTAAATCATGTTACATACATCTAAAAAACATTTCCAGAATACGCACATATCTCACACAAGACACTGCAAAAACCTTAATTCATGCACTCATTATCTCCTGCATCGCTTATTGCAATTCCCTCCTTACTGGTCTTCCCCAAATCAAGCTTGAACCCCTACAATCTATTTTGCATGCAGTGGCTAGATTGATTTTCCTTGCAAACCGTTCTTCCTCTGCTGAGCCACTCTGTCAGTCTCTACATTGGTTGCCTATATTTCAACGAATCCAATATAAAATTCTTCTACTAACATACAAGGCCATCAACAAAATTGCACCGACATAAATCTCCTCACTTGTCTCAAAATATATCCTGACTCAATGCCTCCATTCTGCACAAGATCTGCGCCTCTCTTCCACTCTCATCACATCCTCCACGTTCCGGTTACAGTAAGACTTTCCTCTAGTCTTCAAACATTCAAGCGTTCTCTAAAAACCCACCTCTTCAGACAAGCTTATAATGTTTCTCAACCAGCATCTTAATCTCCCTAGGTTACCCTATTACCACCCTCTACACAAGACAACAACCCTCTGATCAACATTGATGTGTGACCGATCACACAGCCCACTGAATATTTTTTATCTTTGCATTCTAGCTGGTGCAATATGATGTAGCACATGACCCCGTGTTTCAAACTCCCATTGTCCCATAGATTGTAAGCTTGCGAGCAGGGCCCTCTTACCTCTCTGTCTGTATTTATTAGCCAGCATTGTGTTATAAATGTTTGTTCCCAATTGTAAAGCGCTACGGAATTTGCTGGCGCTATATAAATAAATTTTGATGATGATTGGCGCTGTGTTGCTATATCTGTTTTTCCAGTTCTACATAATTCCTGTGTCTATTCCTATATCTTCCCATCGTCCCTAATCTTGCCTATATCTCATCTCTTCCAACTTTGGTTGAAACATTAATACAATAAGCCGCCAGTAAGTATGAGAGTTTTTGTGGTGGGGACTTTCTTCTACACACAACATACTTCCTATCAGTAATCCCACTACAGTAAGAACATCCTGCATATATATGTATACTGCATATATATATATATATATATATATATATATTAATATATATATTTTATTAATAGTTGTAAGTTAATTTTGTAGAGAAGCATCCCCCAGTACCAGTAAGAGAGCTGTAATTTTGCTAGTACATAAAAATGCGGAATTTTTAGTAACACACAAATGTATGGTAAGCCACCCGTCCCGTCAAGGCACTTCTGCTAATAGGGTGGTCCTGACTCTAAACAATGAGAGTCCCTATATATTAGGTCATACATATATGTGTTTTTAAATTGAGAGCTAACTTACCAAGAGGTACCCCAGGAGCCTCCAAATGGCAATAGAGGACCAGCACTCCCCATCAACTACTGATACCAAATATGCCTCTCAAACAGCAATACAGAAATGGAAGTTGCTCAATCCATTTTTAGTAGATAAGGGGGGGAGATGCTCTGCACAGGGATTGAAAGGAAACAACCACATGCAATATATAACAAGATATAAACCTTTGACATGTAGCATGTGGGGGTGCTGGTCCTGTTATATTAGGACAAAGAAATTAATGAACAGGGGTTGATATTAGAAGGACAAATTAGCACTCCTTGTGTTTATTAAAATATAACTTTTATTAATTACTGTTTAATAATGATATCCTCCCGGAAGACAAGGTGAAATATACTAAAAAATTACTTTCAAATACACACATACACACGTGTAATAAAAACAAAGACACCAACTGATAGGGATCTATTATATGAAGGAATAGTCTTGTAGATACAGAGAATTATCTCTGTAAGTCCTTAGTAGCAAGCCATTCCATGTACTAGTAGATAGTGGTTGATAGGAAGACAGGGTGATTTAAAAAGTAAGTGAGAACCGTGTCTCTTTTGGTGTTGATATTATAAGCCTTCTGATAACCACTATAACAACTGTAACAGGCAGGTAAATCCATTTTTACGTTCACAGCAAGTGTCTGAAAGGGCTGTGTTATCCGGATAGGAAAAAAAGACAGAGATAAATCCCCAATAACAATGCTGTGAACCAATAAAAGAGCGGCTATTGTACACATCAGTCAGTTACATACATCAGGCAGTTACATATATCAGGCAGCTATACACATCAGTCACTTACACACATCAGTCAGTTATACACATCTGTGGGCAGCATGGTTGCTTAGGGGTTAACACTTCTGCCTCACAGCACTGGGGTCATGAGATCGATTCCCAACCATGGCCTTATCTGTGTGGAGTTTGTATGTTCTTCCCGTGTTTGCGTGGGTTTCCTCCGGGTGTTCCAGTTTCCTCCCACACTCCAAAAACATACTACTGATAGGTTAATTGACTGCTATTAAAGTGCCCTTAGTCTCCTTTGGTCTATGTGTGTGTATGTTAGGGGATTTAGATTGTAAGCTCCAATGGGACAGGGACTGATGTGAATGAGTTCTTTGTACAGCGCTCTGGAATTAGTGGTGCTATATAAATAAATAGATGATGATGACTTGTACATTAAAAAAAGAATTCTCAGTTAAACACATTTACAAATGTATGATAAGCCACCTGCCTCATCAAGGCAGTTCTGCTAATAATTAATCTTATGAAATCTTTTTTTTTTTTTAGTGCATTCTGATCGAACTTTATATTTCCCATATGCTGTGTGTATCCTGCCGACTGTCTGTCTACACACGGCAGGTAACATATAACCAGAGTGTACTTATACCCATATTCAAATGGAAACGTTTCTTGAGATCCACTTGTATTTGAATATTGAATAAGTGCAGGCAAGTTAAGTCCCGTTTTTTAAACGCAAGTTGAGTTCACATTGTATTCGAAGATGAATCAGGTCCTGCAAATTCACATAAGTATTATAAAGTCATTACCAGACAAGCCTACCTATTACAAAACTAGTTTCCCACCACCTAGGGGTAAATGTATCAAGCTGAGAGTTTTCCCAAAACCAATCAGATTCTATCTGTCATTATTTAGTACATTCTACAAAATGACAGCTATAATCTGATTGGTTGCTATAGGCAACATCTCCGCTTTTCAAACCCGCTGGAAAACTCTCAGCTTGATACATTTACCCCCAAGTCTTTCAGTCTCCTTGGCCATTACTTCTGAAGACGGCCTTGCTGTTATCCCCACACACCAGGTCTGGAGATCACACGTCTGTTATCCCCACACGGGTTCACACGTCTGGAGACACTGATCTCATGTGGTTGCCAAGACAGAGATGCTGTATCAGCGTGGTTTTGTTTATAGCTGATTTTGCAATCATGCGAGAGTAATTTAATTTCATGTTTATTTCCAGAGAACCCATATTACACTGCATGCAGTCTAAATATACCTGCTGAATGTGGATACCACCGACACTGGCGAACAGCTTCTCTGCTCTCTAAGTGCCAATTTCTGATAAAAAACAAACAAACCACCAAATGCAGGAGCTGTAAAAATTATTCTCTCCCTGTCACATTTTTCACATTTTATTTCCTTACATCGTGGAATCAAAATAGACTTAGGGCTAGGTTTACTAAGCTGCGGGTTTGAAAAAGTGGGGATGTTGCCTATAGCAACCAATCAGATTCTAGCTGTCATTTTGTAGAAAGTACTAAATAAATGAAAGCTAGAATCTGATTGGTTGCTATATGCAACATCCCCACTTTTTCAAACCCGCAGCTTAGTAAATCTAGCCCTTAATCTGGAACTCTTAAAATTGATCAACACAAAATGCTCTGTGATGTCAACTGAAAACAATAAAGGATTTATTAATTATAAATAGACTGAAAATGTGTTCTCCTAGTCTAAAAACAGCCAGACAACCTACTTAGCTGTAGGTCACATACGAAAATGACTGCAGCTCAAAGCTTGTTCCCCATACGATTTTGTATTTTTCACATGCAGGTCAAATCTATTATGCATTGCTAAGCAGATCGTATTACATTAGCATTTTAGCTTCATGAAACGTCTGACACTAAACCAGCTGTGCACTTGAAGTTGGTGTTCTCACACTCATTATCTGATCTTTTTTTCTCTCACAAGTACCCAAACGTTCTATATCTACTTATACGAAAACAGTATGTAAGCTATATGGGTCGGCTTAGAAATTGAAAAAAAAAACATACCTCTCATAGCTTAAGTTGCTTTCATGTTCAATGCCAAATAAGATTTTGAGGTGGCAATATTATTTTGGAATGTATTCGTGGCATTTAATGAGTGTCTTTTCCCTTGTGTAAAATCTGATTTGCATCCCCATCAACCCCAGATGAATATTAATTGATTTTTTGTTTATGTTTGCTGGGCTCTGTAACATTTTGTTTTTACATTTTATTTATACAGTGTCCATACTGGAATTGTTACTTACCTTGTGGTATGACAATAGTCGTGATGCCTGAGTGTATATAGCAGAGTGCGCTGTGATTAATGAGTTCATTTGTAGAGGATGGTATATTCCTTAACTTCGGAATGGGTTTTATATTTGCATGTAGTTGTTCTGGTGTAAAAAAAATGGAACCTCTTAACCAGGACCTCAAGTTATGTATTTTCAGTTGCCACTAGAGATGCTCACTGACCCCCGTGAACTGGTTTTGGATCTGGATTAGCTTCCTGTTTTGGTCTTGGTTTAGTCAAAACTGCCCTCGTGTGTTTTGGATTTTTTAGAAAAAATCCTAAAATATGCTAAAATCACATAATTTTGCACTTTTTTCCTCCTACATTATTATTAACCTCAATAACACTAATTTCAAGTCATTTGCAGTCAATTTTGACCATCTCACAGATCACAATATTATTTTCATACACTTTCGGACAAATACTGCAGCGACCTGGCTGGATGGTAAGCGACAGAGCAATGACACAAACACACGGCAGTTCCTAGTACATCTAGGACACATTGGCACACAGCAGTAGCAGAAAAGAAAAATGGGGGTCCACCCTCCCTCCCACCCCCCTGTTATGTTGGGCCTTTAAAAGAAAACCAAAACTCGCGAGATCCGATGACGTAACAATGACGTTTTGCCTCTTTTTTCAAATCCGAAAAAGCGCGACAGTTCTGCACAAGTTCAGGTGTGTTCGGTTCTCGGGGAAACGAGCCTGAGCATCTCTAGTTGCCACTGATGATTGCCTAGAGGACATTGTCCATTGACGTTCTGGGAGCCTACTCATTCATTTTATTTGACTAATTGAACAAAATTATTTTTAAAGTTTTCCAAATAGTTAAAGAAATTTGGGAGACAAGTAAAAGGCACTGTCAAAGCCAACAGGATTTCATGAGTGTAGAGGCTAATCTTAAGACTGAGAGAAGCTTTAAAATAACCCTATATATCTGGCTCTGGTTAAATCCACTGAGTCCACAGAAGAGGAAACAGAATTGTCAGCTTCAACAAGTGACTGGAATTGTCTGGAGACTGGAATGGAGTTCGGTGGCAAGAAGGAGAGCAGGCCATTGGAGGTTAGTTAATATAAGAATGGTTAAAGGCAGCCGGGTTTGGTACACAGAGAAGGAAATAAGGGTTCAGACAGAGGTGTAGTTGAGCACAATCCGAGGTCAGTACACAAATAATTGATAACTGGAGGCAGGAAGCAGCAACAGCGGCAGTCACTAGATTATTGACAGGAACACAATAATTTGGCAAGGAAGACAGGGACAGGCAAGGCTTATATGGGAAGTTAGAGGGATGAGCTAGAACATGAGAAGAACAGTTAAACTGAGCTAGAACACAGAGTACAGGCCAGGAGCTGACTAGCAGCCAGAATAGCTCAGTCAGCAGGGCAACAGACTCCTGTGGCAGAAAGTCCAAGTTCAAATCCTGATCATTACATTGTAAGTTGTTGTCACATGCTTAATAAATTAATCCTAACCATGGAAAAAATAAAACTGAGAAGGTCATTATAAAGTCAAACCAAAACCCAAGCTTCGTGACTACCTTATTTATAGAAATGTGTTCTTTATACAATTCATTGGGATAACGAGTTATATTTTATTCCATGTCTACATTTAGAAGAAAGACTGAGAAACAAGATTGACGGAGGGAAAAGACAGAGTAACTATCCCTACGCCCAACTTGGTAACACCATTGCTGGAGTATATGCAGGGGAAAATAGAGTGCAAGTCCCAAGGTCCCCATAAACTAAACATTCGCTGTTCGCAAAACTGGGTTGAGTGATTGCACTGACCAATAGCAGAGAACTTGCGACCATTGTTACATGTGGTCACCCCTACCAGGTTTTTCGGATATTGGGGCCAAGAAACTGCTGCACTGTACCAAACTATTCCTCAACGGCCGTGCTGAGAGCTTATAAGAACTGTCATGTTCAATACTGTTTAAAAATCAATTGATATTGTCAGCCACCTGGAGGATATAACACCCACACGGCAAGTGCCAATTGAAGGGGGTAAAAATCTGGCTAGTGTTTAAGCCAATTAAATATTCATCAAGTTTATGAATAAGAGCAATATGAATATATAAATGACTGGTCAGTTATACATAATAAGCAAGTGTGCATCTCATTTAGGTTTTAAGCTCTAGAGAGCAATTTCTCGTCAATAGTTTTGTTGTTTTATTACTGTAATGTAATGTAATAACTGTGTATTCTCCCCCCTCCCTGTAGACCAGGTCTACACGTTTCTGTCTCCTGTACCTTCTACCAACCCCCTTGATCTCTTCCATTCTCACCTTCTCTGCTCCTCCAACACCAGTCTGTACGTAACCCACCTCTTCAACCTGCTACTCTCCAATGACATTTTCCCCTAACACTATCATCTGCCCAATCCTCAAAAAACCTTCTCTTGACCCTGTCACTCTCTCCAAATGTGGCCTAAAATGTACTCAAACGACTTGTTTATAACTACCTCACAAGCTATCTATCTTTTTATTTCCTTCTTGACTCTCAGTTATCAGATATTCATCCCCCTCACTCCACCAAGTCGTCAGCGATCTTCTCTCTGCTAAGGCTTATCATCTTCCTGGACCTTTCTGTTGCTTTTTGACAATGTTGACCACATGCACCCACTTCCCTCCATTGGCCTTTGCGGATATGTTCTCTCTTGGTTCACTTGCTATCAAACCATTCATTCTCTGCCACCAGCTTAATCTACCTCTACCTGACTTTATCCCACTTCCCACTCCTGCCCACCCTTTATGTTCTGCCAATTACTGAATGCTCAACTCCCCACAAATGACCACATCGTACTCCCACTCCCAAGAATTTTCCTGTGCCACTCCCCACCTATGGAATACACTTTCAAACCTCCCCACCAGCCTCCATAATTTAATTGTTTCTTAGAAACTCACCTCTTTGTCAAAGCCTACCAGTCTCCCACCTTACTCCACTCCTGCTGGAACAGCCTGCTTGTGCAGACATCTTCACTCCATGTCACCTCCCTTTATGTCTCAGACTTGTCCCTCCCCAATAGACTGAAGCGGTCAGGAGCAGGGCCCTCTCTTCTCCTGTCTTCTTGTATGCAGTCATATCATCCACCTGTGTGTCCTTGTTTTATGCCTCTTGTATGTTCTGTACTATGCGTTACCTTTGTTCTGCACCTTCCTATTACGTCTTACGTATTATACTTAATGCTTTGGTATTATTGCATTTATGCTTCTTGAGAATGTTCCATTTTTTCTTTGCTTGTTCTGTATTTTGCTTGTTTCCCCACTGTACAGCGTTTACTTATTATTATTCATTTATTGCAGGACTAAAAGCTGTATGGCCAGCAAAAACAGGTCTAATGTCCTCGCCATATACATCAACGGCGATAACAATCATTTTCGTTGGTTATAGGGCTGTTTGCCCTATATTAAATATGCCCCAATGCCAATCTCAGGATGGCAATAACAGGTGAAAATTAAAAAAAGCTTCAGTAAAATTATTTATATAAAGCATCTTTTCAATGGTGAAGAGTTTTAAAATATATATTTTTTGTTCTGTTTTGATTATACATTTTTATATATTAGTAAGCCTCTGATTTTTAGTAGGCTTTGTGCAATGTTTTGAAAGCCTGTAGGTTAAGTTACTAAGTTAAGTATAACTAATGACAGCTATAGCAGCAGTGACACCTGCTGGCTAAGAACAGTACTGCACTCCATTGCCTTTTGAATGATGATTCCACCATTGGTAGGATAATCTCAATTAAACCATCGCTCTACAACAGAAGAGATAAAAGTCCACAGTCTATAAATGTCACAGTTAGGGTCGCCTAGTTAGTCATTTAAAACTGGGCACATCCTGTACGAAATAGACATGTCGCATTGCAGTCCATTCAGTATACCACTCAAGATTCACCTTAGAGTGTATTAGCCTAACCATTAATCCATCCCTGCACCTGCCTTCAGGCACCTGCAATTGAGACGGCTACTGACAGCTGTATATGTGTCTCCTTGTGGGTCTGCACACTAAATGGATGTGAGCAGTGTAGGTAGAACCTTATTGGACTAGACTCCTGTCCAATAAGGTGCTGAGTTCACCACACTCATTCAAGGAGGAACATTTGGAACTACTAAAGCTTAAAGGTAGTATCTCACCTAAGCGCTCAAAGGGAGGGTTGGCAAGTACAAAAGTGGGGATTTCTAAATGTGGAAATTAGGAAGTATATGGAATGGTCTTTTTATTCCATTTACATTCATCTAAGGCACCTAATATTAATTTGTGGAATTAAATATTTATTTATGTAATGTTACATTTAGTTGAATGTAGAGTTATATACATTTAGGAGGTTTATGCATAAGTTTGTCATTTATACCGCTTTCATACTGCCGCCCCGGCAATATCCCGGGTTTTTCAAGCCGGGTTTTTGCCGGGGCTCGGAGCGTCCCTGCTCAGAAACACCATTCATACTGCACCTCGGACCCGGGAATTTCCCGGGTTGACCCCATTCATACTGCACAAGTCTGTGCCCTGGCAATTTGTGGGAGTCATCACCAGAGCAGTTTTCATTGGCTGAAAAATGGTGATGTCATTGACAGGTGACTGGTTTTTTGACGCATAAAGATGATGCAAAAGTGGGTGGTGAGTGTTTACCACATTACTTTTCATCATGGCCGACAACTCACTTTTGTGTAGCCCAGAGTTCATGTTCCTAAACTCCTTCTCGAATCTTCCACGGGCTCCCACCGATGACATCATCCTCCAGAGACAGGCAGACAGCCAATCAGCTTGTTTTCTGTGCAACCCGGGTGCACCATTCATAGTGCAGGCAACCAGGGTCCGACCCGGGAATTACCCCTCGATAAATCCCGGGTTGAAGACCCGGGTTTTTAGACCCGGGATTTTTGACTTGTACCATTCATACTGCACCAAGACCCGGGTCGTTCGAGCTCCCCCCGGCAAAAACCCGGGATTTTGGTGCAGTATGAATGGGGTATTATTAGTCTTAAAACTTTATATTGGCTTATACAATTACTTGAGACACACCACACAGTGGTTTGTCACTGTTACAATGCCATAAGGTTTCTCTCCTTAAATACTAAAAGGTCCTGTTGTAAGATTTCCATAAAGGGGATGTACAGCTGCAGAAGAAATTTATCGTTCCAAATAATTATCTAATTATTCCAGTGTCAACAGGCATCGTAGACTGCGCCTGCTGAGTAAACTACCATACCCTGTATGCTCGGCTGTGCCCTTCTGTCTGTGAACAGGGAAGGTAGGGCATAGCAGAGCACCTATGCTGGTTATCCTGTGATGTAAATCTGACTAGAACATGTCAGTAATGGGTTGCAGACATAAGAGAGCAGTGATGACTAGAGGCTAGATTTACTAAGAATCCAGTATGGTGGCGGTTTGAAACCGCCACTCATCGCCGAAGGTTTAGTGGTCCAAACCGCTGCATTTACTATAGGACGGTTTAAGGCTTCAATTTAAAATGATTGGCGATGTATGGCTGATTGAAAAAAACTAAACCGCCTGTGAATTGGTTTAAAACCGCCATCAAAACTGCCATCCAAAAGACAGGACAGGACAGTTTTAATACCTGCTTCAGAATAGCTTGATAGCTTAAACTGTTTTGCCATTCATAACATAAGAGACATTGACATTTTAATTATTTGGAAAATCATTATTTATTGATTAAGGGACAAAATGAATTAAACATAAACTTATGAGGTGAAAAAAAAATTAATTATATGAAGGGGATAAAATTATTTAATTATTATATTATTCGGACAATATGTAATGACAAATTGTGCAAAATAAATAATTATATTCATTAACCATTAACAATCAGTTAATAATATTATATATTCACATTCCCCACATAATATAATGCTATAATAGTGTCCCCTTAAAAAAAATATATATAAAAATAAAATTCCCTCATAAGTTAACATTAAATTCATTTTGTCCCATAATCAATAAATAATGATTTTCCAAATAATTAAAATGTTAATGTTGCTTTCTCTTATGTTCTGAATGGCACAATAGCTCAAACAGCAGCAGTCTGAGCAATCTCGCCACTCACAACCACTTCTTTCATTTAGCCCGTTTGGATGGCTGTTTTGCGGCGGTTTTGAAAACCCCAGCTTAGTAAATCCGGCTGTTTGTATGTTAATCATTGTTAAAAACAGGATGGCGGTTTGTAAAGTGGTGGTTTTGAAGAATGTCAATTCTGGCCGTTTTAACGTCGGTTTGGGCTTTAGTAAATCCAGTGTTTTCAAAACCGCCGGAAAAATAGCCAAAAAGCGGCGGTTTGAGCAAATCTAGCCCTAGATCTGGCCACTGAAGGGGAACATGTTCAGAGACAACCAGAATAAAAACAAACTACTGACTGGAGGAAATTAAGTTCTGATACTGACAGAAAGAGGCCACCAAGACAGCACAAATATATAAGCTATGTGCTTGAACTGGCATAATCTAGCAGGCAGAGGTTGCATGAAGCTATGCCACCCCTTTAAAGGCAATTCAAAATGTATTTTCTCAAAAGTGTCAGGTAAATGGATATGCTAGGCACAGATTCATGATGGTGCTCTGTACAGGCTAGAAGATGTGGTGCCCATTTCTCTTTGTTTGTTTACTGTCATTCTGAATTCTTCCAAATCCATCACAGGTGACATCAAACCACCCTCTTTTGTTAGTCCAAGCCTCAAAGCTGCTTTATTGTAAAAGGATTATTACACATGAACAAAACTGACTCAGAGGTCTTTGGAAGGGGATTTTGGGACAAACGGAAATACAATGGCAGTTAGGGAAAGGTAACCTCGGCAGAGGACCATGAATAATACTTTCTTTTGTTTGTCCATTGGCCTTTAAAAAAACCAAAAAAAAAAACCAATGGTTTTGCAAGATTATTGAAGGTGAATAATGTTTCTTATTTTTGAGCTGCAGTCACTTTGTGGTTAAATACAGCAGACAACACCACATCATGCATGTAAAGTGCTAGCGCGTATAAACCCTTAGGCGCCCAGAGGATTAATTACACAAGGGTTCATCCTGAGCTGTTTTAAGGTTTTTGGCAGCTAGATCATGCCTTGGAGTGTTTCTTACTGCTTGTGGTAGCAGAGGCATTATTTTTTTTCTACAATAATGAAATGGAAAAATATGCATTCTTGCCTCTCATTTGTAAACTGAATGGGAAAGAAACAGCCATGTAAGCATCCAAATCCCAAGGTGGCGGCTTAGGGCCCCTAAAGGGCAAATCTTTCTTGCTTAAAGCGTCATTCATTGCTAGAGAGGAGAGATATTCACTTCACAGCTGTGTTCTCTGTGCCCAGAAATTGCCGAATTATGGTAGCGGGGATAACAGCAGTTGTTAGATTTGTTCAGTCATTTTTTTTTTAATTGGCGGGAAAGTGTCATGTCACAGGATTGAATCTAATTATGATCCTGTACAAATATACATGAACTGTACTTGTTTTGGACATTAAAGAAGATCTGTATTTGTTACTGATTGTTAAACCTCAATGCAACCTAATAAACTGTTCTGGACCGGTCCACCGACTCCGGTGTAGTCATTTTAACGACTTACCACACACCAACGCTACTTACCTACTAATTAGGAAAGTGGGATCCGCGACATGTTGATGTTTCCGAGTGTTAAAAAAGCTGACTTGTAAGAATTTCTCCAGATTCACAGCTCGGAACACAGAATTACGTCACATCTGAACGCGACACTATTACTGCTGGTCTTAAGGGGGCACTATAACTAGGAGACAGCTGGACAATGTACAAGGATGACTAAAAAGCATTGTCCAGCTGGCTCCTAGTTACAGTGCCCCCTTAAGACCAGCAGGGGATAACGACGGCATCACCTCCTTCTGTGGTTTGATTTGGTAGTACTCGGGATTATGCTGTAGGTGGCAGCACATGCAGGGTGCTGGTGGTTAACTGACACTGCTGGGCATGCTATGTTAAGCGCTGCTGTGCACAGAATAGAGGGTTTGGCACTGCTAGGCATAATGGGCCTCATTCATTAAGGAAGGTAAAGCAAAAAAGTGAGTAACTTTGTACCTTGGAAAAACCCTGTTGCAATTCGAGGGGTGCAAATTAGTTTATTATTTTGCACATAAGGAAGATACTGGCTGTTTTTCCATGTAGGACACGAATACTTGATAGCTTTATTTTTACACTGACATTTGAAGTTGATGTAGGACAAGCCCTAGCCCAATTATAAAACTGTCCCCCCATTTTAAATTTACCCCCCTCCCCCTCTAATGCAACATGGTCTTGCTAGGGTGAAAAATTACTAATTCTTTTGCTTTACTTTCCTCAATGAATCAGGCACAATATGTTTAATATGCTATAATATTACACACGCAAAAGGAATCTACACTCCCTACAACCCCACAAAAAGGGTATGACACCATATGCAAATCAGTTCTCTATAGCCAAACTAGTTTGAATTGGCCTCAACCCTGGGGTGATTTATGAATTTAGTGAACCTGTGTACAAGAGTAGTGCTTGCCCCCCCCCCCCAAAAAAAAAAAGTAACCATAAATAAAACCTTCTTAAAAGGAGTAGCATGACAAGCACATTGGGACATGTCTAGTGCATTAGAAGTGCCAGACCTCCCCTCTAACCCCCTCCTTCTCTCCCCCCTTATTCTCTCGTGCTTAACAGACAAGACTCCTAAAGACTTGTTTAACTCATAATCAGCTCTGGTATCTTCATGAAGAACATCCATCAGCATAATCATAACCCCCATCAGCGTAATTATTAACCCCTCCCGTCATCACTTTCCCTGGTCAGTCTGACTGCAACATCCATTGTTCACCGTCCAATTTCCACCTAGCCAACCTGCTAGACCTTCTCATTCAGGGATGGAGGAGAGTGAGTGAGGTTCCCTTCCACTTGTCAGCCCCCACAGAGCCCTCGCCGACGCTGTTAAAGTACCTGTGTCAGGTACTTTTGAAGACCGGCAGGATTTGGAAGAACGTGACCCTAGGCCCATCCAGTACTAGGTTATTTGGAATCATTAGATTGTGGATGAACAACTTTTGGGGTAGGATGGGCCCATAAGTTAAGGAGCCAGCATGAAGCCCCCTGGACTGATAGGCCCATGTGCATTGCACACTCAGCACCCATGGTAGATACGCCACAGCCTTACCCTACTGTTACTTTGACTTCATAGCACAAAAGTGTTGGAAGTTATGTGAGTATAATATGATTTACATCAATCCCTTACCCAGGGGAGCTTACAATTCATATTCCTTACCACATGTACACACACACACACACACACACACACACACACTTGTTTAATTGCATGATGAGGACCCATGTCTGACGCATAGGGACAACCCTTTCATAATGTCCTATCAACAGAACAATCCTATGAGTATGTGTAGGAGCTGTTTGTCACCACTTCAGATTTACTATGTGACCTTGCTAGAAGTACTGAGACGGACTGCATGGAGGGGAAGTTTCATGCATTTTGGCCATCTGAGGACATCCACACGCCTGTATACCCCGACACCTAGCCAAGTAGCTTATAGTCAAGGTCAACCACTGCTTAACATTTCAATAAGTTTTATTTCTCTTTACAGCTGTTATACGGTCCTTTATGTAGGATTTCACAGCCGACCAGTTCCGATCTATAAGTGTTGATGGTTCAGCCATGAGGCATGCGACGCAATCACGCTCTTCCGGGCACCCGGCATGTCTGGATAAACTTGATCATATGCTTCTCCACAGCTTGGATCTTATCTCTGTCCCCGGTTTTCCTCCGCACTTTTTTACAACCTGACAGGAAGCAGAGCGGTTCAGTACGAATCTGCAAAAACTAGTGACGGCAACGTACTTTTGCATAAAGAAACTGTGTCCTACACCGACCATTGGAAGCCTTGGTTGGGCACTGGTCCCGTGTGGCTGGGTCCCTACACCGTCTCCTTACTGACATGGAAGTGCCGACCGCATGCTTGACCACCTATCTTGCTGTCCCGTGGGATTGCTCATCATCCGACCTGTCACTCTGTAGCTGGACTGATTCAAAACAGAAACAGATATGTAAATGACTAAGGTAAAAGTCAAAACCATATCCCACATACATGAGTTCTATCTTATCATCCGGATCAATGTCCATCTTGTCCAAATTCTTGCCTTTGAATTCAGCCAGTCTGCCACTCTCGAGTGTCATTAAAAGTTTGCTGATCTTGGCAAGTTAAAGGGTACCTTCTGGGAGCCGGTACTACTGCTGGGGCACACACAGAAGTCCACCAAATAATCCAATTCTGTGTCGTTTTGGATGAGGACCTTTTAAAGAGTGGCAACATGCTTTCGAAAATTTGTGTGGGAATGTTTGGCGTATGAAATCAGAGCCTCTGAAATCTGACAAGGCTACTGGTCTGGCAAACATATAGACATTCTTGGTAGCCACTAGACATTCTTCACAGTTCATTGCGAAAAGTTCCATTACAATACAAAGTATTGAATAAAAAAACTGAGTCCCTTTGGTTGACCATAGAAACGGGGGACAAGGCAATTCTTCGTACTAGGGTGATCTGTAGACCAGTAGGTGAAAAAGAGGAACTGGGTGGGAACTTATTGCAGGACATCAATAAAATGGATTAAAAGGAGAGGTAACAATCATGGGATACTTTAATCTACCTGATGTAAACTGGAACGGGTCTTTAGCAAGTTCTACTAGACAGTCTGAATTCCTTGCAGGGAGCATCACTCATGCAAATGGTGAGGGAGCCCACTCACAAAGACGCAATGTTAGACTTCTTACAAATGGTGACAGAATATTTGATGTAAATGTGGGTGAGATCCTAGGATCCAGTGACCATCAAGCAGCATGGTTCAGTATAAAGACAGAGATCGACTCATACCACACATATACAAAGGTGTTAGATTTCAGGAAGGCTGACGTTGTAGAGAAAATGTGTAAGTGACTATTTGGCAGAGTGGAAGAACTTGAAAGTAGTGCAGGAGAGGTAGGAAAAGTTAAAAAGGGTAATACTTAAAGCAATAGACCTTTGTATCAACAGGGTTAAGAAAAGCACAAGGAAAAGGAAGCCAGTGTGGTTTGCAAAACAAGTAGCGAGTATAGTGAAAGGAAAAAAATGGCTTTTTAGGAAATATAAGCAGACGTAGAATAATGAAGACAAAAAAATGAAGGTAATCAGATGTGCAAAGTCACAAGCTGAAGAGAAAATAGCCCAGTCAGTAGGTTTAGGTATGTAAGTGAAAAGAGAAAAACAAAAGGAGGAATAATAAGACTAAAGACAGAGAGTGAGAGTCTTGTTGAGGGAGACAAGGTAACAACAGATCATCTTAATAATTATTTTTGCTCAGTGCTCACTACAAATAGAGCGTGGAAGGGACCACAGTTAAGTTGCAGTATATTCATAAAAATGAGGTAGATACAAGTACATTTACAGAGGAGAGGGTCCTAACAGAGCTCTCAAAACTGAAGGTGGATAAATCATTGGGACCAGATGAGATACATCCAAGGATACTAAAAGAGCTTAAACAGGTGTTGGTAATAACAGTAACAGAATTATACAATCAGCCACTAGTTACAAGAGTAATTCCTGAGGACTGGAAAATAGCAAATGTAGTCCTACTGCACAAAAGTGTAAGCAAGGAAGAGGCGACTACAGACCAGTGAGCCTTACATTAGTAGTAGGAGAATAAATGGAAACACTCTTAAAAGAGAGAGTTGCAGACTATCTGAAATCCAGTAACTTACAGGATCCCAAACAGCATGGATTTGCTGGGAGGAGCTCGTGTCAAACAAATCTTATTGACCTCTTTGAGTGGGTGACTAAAATAATAGATCAAGGGGGGGGGTAGTTGTAGCCTATCTAGATTTTAGTAAGGTTGCTTGAAAGCTTAGGATTGGATTCTAAGATGCTTGAATGGATAAGATCTTGGTTGCAGGATAGAAAACAGAGAGTTATAGTAAATGGAGTGCATTCACAGGAGGGAAAGGTTACCAGTGGAGTACCCCAAGGATCTGTACTTGGACCAGTGATTTGTAATATCTTTATTAGCTACATTGCAAATGAAACTGAAGGGAAAGTATACCTTTTTGTAGATGACACAAAGATATGCAACAGGGTAGACACACCAGGAGGGGTAAAACAAATGGTTGATGATCTAGGTAGACTAGAGGAATGGTCAAAAGAGTGGGAACTACAGTTTAATGCCAAAATATGCAATATCTTGCACTTGGGTCTCAAGACCCCAAAGGCTATATATAGTATTAATGGCATCATAATGGAAACTACTGAGGAGGAAAGGGATCTAGGCATCACTATTTCAGGTGACAAAGTCAGGTAAGTAATGCAACAAAGCAATGAGGAAGGCAATTCATATGATTGGTTGCACAGGGAGAGGAATCAGTAGCTTAAAAGAAAAAAGTAATAATGCCCCTGTATAGGTCATTGGTACGACCTCATCTAGAATACTGTGTTCAGTTCTGGAGGCCATAAATGCATTAGAGACTGTACAAAGAAGGGCAAATAAAACGGTGCATGGTCTACAGCACACGGAAACAGGCCTTGGCAGGCTGCACAGTGCATGAAGTCTTTAGCATCCATCTCTTGTTTTGGCAGTTAACATGGTATCAGAACACGGCTTCCCGTCCTTATCGCCTCAGCGTTGTGAGCAAAGTTGCCTTTATTCCGAAGATGTGCCAAATGCATGCATCTTTCTTTCGAGTGCTTGGGGAATTTCATGGCCCAGACTACTTCAGTCTCACTACGATGAAAATGCTCCATAAGCCGGGCTATTTCTGAGAGGAGCCATCACTGTTTTTGGATAGCATTTGGACAGACACCCTGTTGTCTTTCTGACCTTCTGTGTTTAGAACACCGCTGCCACCAGGTCGAGAATGGTTGTGCATAGAACACATCTTTGGGTGCCTGCGCTTTGTTCCACCGCCGGGCAATGGCGCATCACCGCTGGTGTCTGAACCACTCTCCTCTGAAGTGTCACGGGGATACTCATCTCCAAGGCTCTCCGGGCTATAGTCGGAGCCACTAATGGGTTGTGTCATGCTCCAGTGTCCCCACTTTACCTTCAGTGGAAGACGGATGCGACCGTCTCTTATTTCTGCTTGGTGAAATAGGGCAGGATAGCTGTAATTTCCTCATCTTCCTGCTCATAGTGGGACATACGTCAGACACCCGCACACTTTTGGTCTGCCAAAAGTGATTTGCGGTGACATACCAGATTTTTATGCCGAGTATAATAGCAAGGTTCTCTGCAATGACTAGCTTTGGTAAGCATTGGTTTGGGTGTGTGAACAGGTCAATATTCCCCCTAGTATAGGAATGCAAACACTCTCTCTCTCTCTCCCACTCTCTCGTTAATTCCTTCAGAAGCTTATAACCTGCCATGTATGCTTTTGGAGTGCAGGAGGAAACTGGAGCACCATAGTGGCTGAAGCATTATGTTAATTCAACTTACCTGTTGCTGTGCGTTGTTTGGACATACATTTTCTTACTCGCTCTCATAAATACCCAAAATGTGACCCCCTGTGCCAAAAGGATGTACAATCCTGCCCTGACAGCAATGACAACGGAGAGGGGCAAGAACAGGCTTTCCAGTCATTGCAGTGCACCAGTTCTCTGCTTCTCTTTCCATGAAACATGTTGTTCTATTACAAGCAGAACAATGACTTTTAAAAGTCCTCCCTTGTGTTACAGAGGCTAAAAGGCTCAGTTTTTATATGACAGAGGTGATTTAAGACCATGTCACTTTCCATGCATATCTAACAGAGACAGGGGAGGTGCAAATCTGGAGAAGCATTTAATGCAGATACTTCAAGTTCAATACTGCTGGAATTCAGTGGAGGTTTGAACATCTGAAAGAAAGAACCATACAAAAAAAAAAGAACACAGTATTTAATACACTATACCACTGGGATGTAAAAAATAAAACGAGAGCATATAGCTACTGCTCAGATACATAACAAGACCTTAAATAATAACAAGTATTTTGACTATAGATGAATAGTAAAAAAAATGGTGCATTACAGGTAATCGTGACTAAAAATAGCATTAGATTAATGATGTGGTCAGTGCAAAACATGCATACAACTATGTCACAGCTGCATATGTTATACACATGGTTCTAGCATCACTACTGCACAACAGACATACAAAGTAGATGAAGGATAATCATGTACCATAACCATTATGCTGTTACTCATCATTGCTATACTGTGCACTGTGTGGGTTTATATTTACACATGAGGTCTGTATTGCAATGTGGGACAGCAGTGAGCAGACTGAAGGAGATGGGGGTCCTTACTGGGGAGAGAAGGTGGGCACTGGAGGAAGGACAGAATGTAAGGTGTGGAGACAGGGAGAGGAGGAGTGAGGCAGAGGAGAGGCTGCTGTCACTGCTGCTGTCCACCGCGCCTGCGCTCTGCGGCTCCTGGGAGCCTTGATTTTGTCCGGGATTCCCAATTCTGCCGCACAGACCGGAGCTTGTGCTGCAGGCGCTGAGAGCAGGCGCCTATAGAGGGAATTAACGCAAACTGCTTGGAGAGCACGGCCAGGATCACCCACCCCTCCAAACCCCGACACCGACCCTCCCTCCAGGCGGTCAGAGGGGTCTCCATTGTGTTTCCATCAGGTGAATCTGCAGCGCGTTGAATGTAAGTGTCAATCAATGTATATGTGGAATGTGTATGGCACATTGCAGAGAATAAGGGGGGGGGGATGCATGACTTCTAGCCTGTATCTCTGGTACAGTAAATAAGAGCTGGGCTGTTATCTCTCCTTCAATATATGTATCTATATGTTTCTGTAAGGGGCTTATGTGAGGGTGTCTGTGATTCTGTTAGGGATCAATCTTATTTGTCACATATGTTCACTTTTTTTTAATAGGGAGTGCAAATCCAGATTTATTTATCAGAAGCCAAAGCTGTTCTACAAATAGAATATATAATAATACCCAGTGTGTCTGTGCAGCCCCCCCATAAAGTGGATCATTATGGGAATAGGCTGATTCAATGGACCTTGCACTCTGCTGTAAACTGGTGGTGTATAATGCATGCACATTTTATTAATAAATCAGTAGGGGGGGTGATCCTGCTATGTGTTTCACTAGCCTTATTTTTTGCACCATTATGAATGTGTATGCATATATATATTACACATTATTCCTATGATATGTAAACATTCCATTGGTACAAGGAATGTAAGAGTGTGTCTGGTTTCATATATAGACATGCATTGTTTTTTTTAATGTATTTATTTGTGAAATGCGTAATAGAAGCTGATTTTTTTTCCCTATATGATCAGTGTACCGTTTGTAGAGCAGATTCGTCCTATTGATTGGGATGTACATGGCATCAGCATGTCATCTCCACACATTATGTTGCAGCATACAGTTCTGTAATATGATCCTGAGCACTGTGGCTCGTGGAGGTGATGGGGAGCAAGGCACTTTATCTTGTCATGTGCATTACAATGATCGACATTGGACTCTGAACCAAGTCCTAATGAATGCCTGTCAAGCCAAGGTCATGCCAATGTTAACCCTTCAGCATATAGATAGGTCAGCAGCGCAAAGCTGCAAGGTTCCATGCTAAGCCTAATGTATAAAATGTGTATGACCACTATGCTCTGTTAGTTGACCCACGTGTCCATTACTATACAAGATTTCTTTTCTTTCCTTGTAGTTTTGGCATGTGTAGTTGTTTTATAATCCTCAGAGAGGTCAAAGAATAAACAATTGGTTTATAATAGTTGTCTGGACATTATAACTGTGTTACATGGGTATCAGTGGTCCAATGAAAAATAAATAATGGACCTATATGGCAGCGTAGTATTATAAATAGCGCACCATGCGAAAAAACACCATTAAATTCAGACCTGATTTAATGTCCTGAACATATACTGAAATGTGACCTTTTTATTTATTAATTACTTTCAGGTTTGTTCCCCAGTTTTTAATTTAATTTGCCTTTTTGAAATTATTACTACTTCTCATCTGACAAAATCCATCAATCTGATTAGGCTGTAAGTCATGTACGCTTAAACAGCCATACTCTAAGGATGACATTAGCCCATTGCATGTGTTTATCTCTGTCTCCTGAGACTAAATAGTGATCTTTGTTGCTTGGAAGGAAATGTGACAAGGAAATGACCTCTGGACAGTTTTAAGGTTTTTAGAAAAGACCTTGGCATTTGCCTGTGTAGATTGAACGAGATGGAAGGGAGGATAATGGTGTACGCTGAGTGGTGCCTCCTTTTGCCTCTATCTGCAGGATGGCTAGCACTGCAGTGTCCCCCCACACTTCAATGCAGTGACACTGCATTGTACAGTGTAGAATCCTCAGTCTGCCGCTTGTCTTTTGGAATCTTTCCTTTGTCACTTGTGATATTCTGCTCAGCCTCAGAAGCTTGTTTCAATATTTAAGTCGTCCTCATGGAGGTAGATAGTGATATCTTCTACAATGACAATGCTGTATAATACTAATTCATTAGAGATGATTATGTATAGCGAAATAAGTCATTGGGAGAATTTAAGCCCTAGAGGTTTTATTACATATACTGATAAAGTTTGGGAATTATTGACTTAATTCTGTAGTTATCATAGCGGAGGCAGGAAACAATGTAACCAGGATTTCAGCTACTATTTCAGGAAGTATTAATTATAATTCACAAATGTATTTGGCATATGCTGCAGTATAGAAAGGCCACTTACATGTAGATCGATGTTCATAGGGTGGGTTTGGCAGCTGAGTCCTCTGTCGCAGAGGACAGGCACAGAGAAGGTCAGGGATTAGACCTTTATCTTATATTGGCCAGTTCTTCTGGTCAGTGCAGTGTTTGTTAGAACCAATTTGATCTCTTGGGCTGTTCTGGATCTCAAGCTGCAGATTGTATTAACGAAGAGGATTGTTATTTTCAAGTTGGCTTTTCTTAAACGTCTTCAAAATATAAAAGCTGTTTTTCCTGTGGTTCATCGCTGACTTTATCTGAATAGGTTTTATCAACCTTGACCATTTTTTGGCGGTATTATGTTTGAAAAGATGATATTGATTTAGATTAATGAAGCCAGACCTGGATTTTCATTGTTAGCATGTTGGGGCTTGTGCAACTGTTATTATCAAACCTGTTTAAATTGGTCAGTGCTGATGTCTAATGAATGACATACTTCAGTGCTGGTACCTCATGTAACAATCACACCCACTTCCCGGTGGCTAGTGTAGAAAACAAACCACAGTCGTGATGGCTGGTGTAACAAGCGGACCCCAATACTAGTGGCAAGGGTGAAGAGCAAGCCCAGATCCTGGCAGCTAGCGTAAAATGCAGGTACTTGCCTGGGCGACTAGCGCCAGGTACAGACGCCATTCCTGGTGGTTAGCGCCAGTGGCAGACGCCATTCCTGGTGGCTAGCGCAAGTAGCAGACGCCGTTTCTGGTGGCTAGCGCAGGTTACAGACGCCGTTTCTGGTGGCTAGCGCAGGTTACAGACGCCGTTTCTGGTGGCTAGCACAGGTTACAGACGCCGTTTCTGGTGGCTAGCACAGGTTACAGACGCTGTTTCTGGTGGCTACCACAAGTTGCAGACTTCGTTCCTGGTGGATAGCGCAGGTTGCAGACGCCGTTTCTGGCGGCTAGTGCAAGTTACAGACGCCATTTCTGGCGACTAGCGCAAGTTGCAGACGCTGTTCCGGGTGGCTAGCGCAAGTTGCAGACGCTGTTCCTGGTGGCTAGCGCAGGTTACAGACGCCGTTTCTGGTGGCTAGCACAAGTTGCAGACGCCGTTCCTGGCAGATAGTGCAGGTTGCAGACGCTGTTTCTGGCGGCTAGCGCAAGTTACAGATGCCATTTCTTGTGACTAGCGCAAGTTGCAGACACCATTCCTGGCGGCTAGTGCAATCTGCAGACGCTGTTCCTGATGGCTAGGGCAAGTTGCAGACGCTGTTTCTGCCGGCTAGCGCAAGTTTCAGAAGTCGTTTCTGGCGACTAGCGCAAGTTGCAGACGCCGTTCCTTGCGGCAAGCGCAAGTTGCTGGTACTGATGTAAACTCCATCACTTACCCGTTCTGCCACGCCACGCCACTTTACACTCCTCCTTTGCCCATTCATCATCAAGTGCATGAAACTTTATCTTGACTGGTATCATTGGTGATAGATTTCCACTAGCTGGGTCATGCATGCGCACATCTGCAAATACACGCCCGGCAAAGCGGTAACTAAAGTCTTATCGCCTCTAACTAGTATCAGTATTTTAATGATGAATTCCGGTGGTAGATGGTGTTCTAAGTGTGTGATAAGCGGTGATAGAAAGCCAGCCCTATCGCTTGGCTTTGTAAACAGACCCATATGTGCCCATACATGGGCAGATCCTGCTGAACTGACCAAAGGCGCATATATGGCTAAATTGTACACATTGGAGTGTTTGGCTCTCCCTTTTAAAGTCCTCCTTCTTCCAAATGGCATATTCACCAAAGAAGGATCATTGCATCTCCAGCTACATATCTCCTAATGCTTTGCTATGTCTTTGTGCCGTGGAATAAGCAGCTACGAGTACAATATGCGTCATAGATTTGGTGTAGTGTGAGTTAAATATTGTTCTTCAGACCTCTGCTAATCTTACTGTTGCTCCTGATTTGCAGCTGCAGTTTTACAGTGAATGAAACATATCGGGTATATTTTTAATAACTAATTGACACTATTTATGTTACAAGTTGAGTCATTTTTTTTGTTCAGAGTGCTATTGTGTTTGAAATAACTGACAGACAATGGTGAAGGAAGGAAATGTATTGTTACAGAATACATTATGAATAGACTGTACTTTTATATTTTGCCACTAATCAGCCTATAGTAGAAATTCAAAAATCCATCAGAACACAATATAATCAGTTCTCCTAAATAGGCGCAATTAACGCCTGATGTATATTAAATGGACATTAAAACTTAGCCAATATAAAGAACAAATAAACAAGCACCCCCGACAGTAAAATTTGGTGGTGGGGGCCTTCCCACAGCTCTCGCTCTGTTTTGAGCGTGCATGGTAGGAACTAACTGGTAGCTGCTGCACTACAGTGGCAGTATTTCTGCCATTGGCTGCAGCATCTGATTGTAGATTGTTATTGGTCCGCAAGGTCACACCCCCTGTCCGCGTCACAGAGCCTTACGCCTTTCAGCCGTGCCTGTGGGAGAATGACAGAGCTCCAGGATAAATGGCTGCAAGGACCATCTCCTGGTCCTCTAGTAACAGGTGCTCTGGGTAGGGTAACGGGTTCACCCTACCTGGGAGTACAGATCTAACATGTCCTAGTTAAATAATATATAAATACTGCATTTACCTGGGCATTTATTGCTGGCCGCCCTTTTCTAATGCTCTTTGTATTTCATGCAGCAGAGGGAAATCTTCACTATAAGGTCTAGTAACTTAGAAAGTGTATGTTACTGTAGCTTTTGCGAGAGGAACTTTTTAGGCACTTTACAAAAGGAAAAAAACACAAAAATGTACTTTTCCATGGTTACCGTTTAATGCAAAAACGAATTATCAGTTAATTATGCAGAGTATATGAAGCCCAAGTATGAATGCCTTTAAGCATATGTCCTTATGGTACAATTAAAGGACTATAAAATCCTAATGGGATGTGGTGCAGGTCAAATAGCTTAGTAGGAATCTACAAATCCCAAGTGAATTTCTGCAGAACAAGCTGGAAAGTCTGTCAGTCACACTCTGCCTGTTCAGATAGAGAAACATCTATCCCTTATTCTGCAGGTCCATCTAGCCTAACATATGGGTGTGTTTTGGGGGGTAGTGGGTTGTTTTTGTTTGGTTGTGTGTCTCTCTAGCTTTCCCTTTCTATCTTATTCCTAAGTCATCATCGTCATCATCATCTATTTATAGCGCCACTAGTTCAACAGCGCTGTACTCACATCAGTCCCATTGGAGCTTACAGTCTAAGTTCCCTAACATACACAGACAGAGAGAGAGACACTAGGGTAAATTTAATAGCATACAATTAATCTACTAGTATGTTTTTGGAGTGTGGGAGGAAACCGGAGCACCCAGAGGAAACCCACGCAAACACGGGGAGAACATACAAACTCCACACAGATAAGGACATGGTTGGGAATCAGACTCATGAACCCAGTGCTGTGAGGCAGAAGTGCTAACCACTGAGCCACCGTGCTGCTCTCTGAACAATAGCAGTGTGTTTGGCCTCTGCTTTCTTGAATGATTTCATTGTGAGCCTCCACCACAACTGCTAGGAAACATTTCCATGGATTTATCACCCTTTCTGTAAAAGAATAAATAAATATCTTATGTTACCTTTCAGTGTGTTATTGACACTATGGGCTAGATTTACTAAACTGCGGGTTAGAGATGTTGCCTGTAGCAACCAATGACATTCTACCTGTCATTTATTTAGTACATTCTACAAAATGACAGCTAGAATCTGATTGGTTGCTATAGGCAACATTTCCACTTGTCCATACCCGCAGTTTATTAAATATATCCCTATATCACCACCCATTCTATTTTTGGATTTTTGTCCCACATGCATTCTATTACATTACAATATATTACATTTAAGATCCCACACTTTAGTACATTCACCTATTTTAAACAAATCACTACCCATTTATATCAACCTTGTCAAACGTGTCATAAGTCTTCAGGGTAGATTTATTAAACATTCTCAAAAGGAAAAGTGAAGGTGTTACCCAAAGCAACCAATCAGATTCTAGCTCTCATTTCTCTAGTACATTCTAGAAAATGACATTGGCTACCGTGAGATATCACCAATACATCTGCACTCTTTAAAGCGGGTGTGGTGGCCTAGTACATCTCACTTCACTTTATTTTTGTCCCGTTTTCACTAAGAATACATCTATTCAGACAAATTTTGACCCCTTCCTGCTGCATTCTGAAGACAACAGAACTGGACACACAAAAGTATATTTTATTGCTTACTTGATCAATATTAACCATAAACAGTCAATATTGTGTCAATCATGTTTGCTTCCACATCAATTTATAAGCCATGGCTATTGATCCACTTTGATCTATCACTTTAGTTAACTAGCCAATAGAATCCTTTTTTTTAATGACTCTCAGCAGCAAATCCATGCTGTCTTGAATCGTGTTTGTTTGACGCAAAACTAATAATAATAGTTGATTATTTAAAGTGATTCCATTAGTTTTCAACTATTGATGTGAGAGGTCCATAGCTATTCTATTCTGCTCTACTGCCTAATTTTGTGTAGTGGAACTATGTTTGCCAATCTCCACTCACCTGGAATTATACCTGTGAAGGGAAAAAACAAACAGGTTGGTTAATGGCGCTGTGAGCAGTACAATTATGGGACAATTAATCATTACAGTTGTGATCACAGCGATAAGTCTGACGAATTGTCCATTTTTTTTTTTATTGCTGGTTAACAAAAATATCACTAAGTGCATTATTCAGCTGCAAGTAATACTGGAATGAAGCACTAAGGGGAGGAGATTCAATTTGGCGCAGGGTGTCTCCGGAACATCCGCGGAGACACCTCATGCCGCTGTAATGGCTGGAATCTCCACTCATTTTTCCTCCCACCTCTGTATTGCCTATGCACATACAGTTCCAGTTTCATTGACAATAAAAAAAAAATATATATAAAAAAATAAAATAGGGATAAAAAAAATGTTATATATAAAATCTGAAAACAATAATAATTAACTACTAAACCTTTTTTCCTTTTTTATAGCATCTGCTATCACCATCCTAAGATAGTAATAGGAGGACACTGGTTTGTGAGTTCAGGTAACACCTTGGGGTATATTTACTAAACTGCGGGTTTGAAAAAGTGGAGATGTTGCCTATAGCAACCAATCAGATTCTAGCTTTTATTTATTTAGGGCATTCTACAAAATGACAGCTAGAATCTGATTGGTTGCTATAGGCAACATCTCCACTTTTTCAAACCCGCAGTTTAGTAAATCTAGCCCCTTGTCTGCAGTATATATATTTATGTATACAGTTCAGTAGTACAGTATCTGTTCCCTCTAGTGTACAATTTATAACGTCAATACAGAGCAAGAAATAGTTACTTATACACTCTGCAATGTCTTCCCTACGGCAGTATCAGAAAACCCGCAGAACACAGAGGCAAGTGATCTGTGGGTTTTCTTAAACCCTTAAGTGCTGTGGGACTCCTTAGTACTCAAGGGGTTAAGAGGGATGGGGGGGGGGGGGGTCAAATCACCATTTTCTGAGCCAACTAGACATTTGTGTAGATTTACAGGACATGGTCTTGTGGCTCATATTGACATGGAGGGGGTAGGGGGAGGTAGGAGTTATTTTTAATTGTATTTATTTTCATGGAGTGGTAAGTCCCTTAAGAATGATAGAAAAATCTCTCTTTGGTGCACTCGATACTCTCAGTTGCTTTTAAAACCAACAGTAACCAGCATGGTTTATTATTATTATTTTTAATTACATCTCTTATTTTACCTGTGCAGTTTTATTATAGTTGAGTTCCATGAGACCGTTTTCCACAGAACACAAAGAATACCCCTCTGCAGAATCTATCAGTGTTTGGTCTTACTTGACCTTTATCCTTACATTGGCAGTCACAGACCCTACATAGACATATTGCAGTGTAGCTAAAAGCTTTTACATTCAACTGTGAAGTAGTGAAGATAACTTGCTAGTGATCTTTTATTGAATCATTTATTATGTGTGTGTTTATATATGTCTACCTGCAGTCCATGCGATTAGTGGGACACAAATACAGAAAGCGATATATAAAAACTCGCAAAGGATTCTGGGATACGAACCAGAGTCCTCAGCACATTTGAAAGGCTGCTCGTTTCCTTAACCACTGATATATATATATAGTCTCCACACTCACTGTCTTTCTGATTGAGTACTATACCTCACCATTTAGATCAAGGCAGAGGGAGATTTTCTTTTGGTATAATCTCCCGCCCCCCCATCCTCTCTGAAGGATGCATTGCATGCTTTTATGTTGTGTTATTAAAAGTCATGTCCTCTTAAATGTCAGGGTATGGTTTTTTTCTTATTTGCACCATACTTCCTGTCAGGTCTATAGGAGGTCACTGCAGGGAACCATTTTTTGATCTAAAAATGGCTGGCAAAAAAAAAAAGAGGACAGTGTCTGTCAGGGAGGTAAATAACAATGTTATAATATGGGAATTTTTACATATTCATTCATGCCATTTTGGGATTAGTGATCTTTCAATGAGATTATTCATCAGGTATTTATTTAGCTTTTAGCTGTCTTATTCATAGATCTGCAGTGTGTTGTGGTTTGCATCATACCTCGCAGGACCAGGGTTAAAGTTTGTTTTGTTAAACACTCCCCACCCCCCCCCCCCCCCCCCCCCTTCCTCCCTAGGATGTTTTTTGGCACCCGGTATGCTCATGGCAGAAGAATAGATATGTCTTTTGTTTGCGAGAAACTAGCTTTTCAAACCACCACAGCCCACAGCAACACTTCTACACAACACAGAAGTACGTTCTAGCACCAAATTGTTTTATTCCATTGTTTTTTTTATTTATTTGCAGCCATAGGGCTAGAGATCAATTAGTTTCATACAAATATTGTGGCTCCCAGACAACAGCTACTTGTACTATATATGTATATACAAGTTAACCCGTGCATGATACTCATGCATTCTAGTCAAATCAAGCTACTTAAGGTGTTAAAAAGGTTCTTGTCATCTTCATCGCCACACACACACGCCGCTAGGCTTTTATATGTTAGATAATGCTAAGAATTTAGTAGGTCAGTGTAGTATATAACTCCGCCCAGCAGGTAGCGCTGCAGCTTGAGCACTCTGTCACACGGTAGTTTTTTCCACACACACACACACACACACACACACGCCGCTAGGCTTTTATATATTATATATATATATATATATATATATATATATCATTGTATCCCCCTGGGTAGTATCTTAACTTGCACCCCACCAATTAATTACGGTAATATTCAGTGAGGGTTTTCTTATTCGCGTTGCATTTAGTCACCAATTTGCACTAAGACATAGTAACAAACCAGCAATTAGTTTTTATAGATCTGCAGGTTATATAGGTTAGATAAGTGTGCCCCTAAATGCAACATTGGTAAATAACTCCCATTAAATGCTTTTCAAGCTTTTATTTTATCTGTCACGTGCACACAGCAGACGAAGGCATTATGTGGGCCCAGCTCATAAACAGGACAATGCATACCATCAATTCACTAGGAACTAGTGGCTTCACTATTACTAGCCACACATAGGTTGATCCTATCACGGTGGCTTAGTGGTTAGCACTTCTACCTTACAGCACTGGGGTCATGAGTTCAATTCCCAACCATGGCCTTATCTGTGTGGAGTTTGTATGTTCTCCCCGTGTTTGCGTGGGTTTCCTCCGGGTGCTCCGGTTTCCTCACACACTCCGTAAAACATACTGGTAGGTTAATTGGCTGCTATCAAATTGACCCTAGTCTGTCTGTCTGTCTGAGTGTGTATATTAGGGAATTTAGACTGTAAGCTCCAATGGGGCTGGGACTGATGTGAGTGAGTTCTCTGTACAGCGCTGCGGAATTAGTGGCGCTATATATATAAATAAATGATGATGATCCTGCTATAGAAACCATTTTGGACAGTTTGTCATATTGTTTAGAATAATTACTAGAATAACTCCTCTTACTTGAAGTAGGACTTCTGCCTGAAGTAGTCAGGTCAGAACTCTGAAACACACTGTTGCTGCCTTCCTTGGCAACCACTGCACAAATGAAAATAAGTGAATTTGCCAAGTAAGTTCGGGTGTGTTTCTGAGTTTCAAGCTGGCTATTGTAGGCAGAAGCAATATTAAAGTTTTAAGAGTAATTCTAGTAATTTACTGTAACCACTCTAATGATTTCAGTATCGCTAAATATTTTTTGAACACATAACCCTATGTAACAGTGTTTATTTTACATTTCTTTATGTATTAAGTAAACCTGATTTATGCGAGGACAAGTGGAATCGACAATACTTGTTGGTCGAGATAGTGCTATATTGACTATACACTTCAGTAGAACAGTTGTCATATATAGGCTGCAATGATAAAATATAACATTAGAATATTATTAGTAGTACACAGTAGTTTTGCAAACAGAAGATCCCAGAGACTTACGCACGTTTTGAGTCGTGACCAGTGCCCGATTATCCCATAGGCTGACTAGGCTACAGATTCTAGTTGTCATTTTGTAGAATGCACTAAATAACAGCTATTATCTGATTGGTTGCTATAGGCAACATATCCACCTTTTCAAACTTGCAGTTTAGTAAATATACCCCAATGAGTCATCCTTGGGCAGGCGCTTGAGGATGAGAGAGTAGGAGAGACAAGTATGGCAACTGGTGGACATGACAGCCCACTTCACCCTCAGTAGCCCTCGTTCATACCCCTGTTCTGCTATACAGTTCTGATTTTAATGATGACCAAATGAGCGACACAGATTGTCATGACCCTTTTAAAAAGACAAGTGGAGTGGTGTTTCGAAAACGATGAAACAAACATTGGTGAAGGAAGCCAGACTTTAAATTAAGGACAAGTTTGTTTTTACCTGCCGCATATTAGCCTGGCATGGAAGCTGAGGGCGGCCTGATCCCTTATTCAGGCCCTGGTCATGATCCATAGGCCAGGACCCCAGCATCATTTCAAGGATTGTGCACAATATATGTTTTAAACAAAATAGCAAATAGATTGTCATCATGCGATGTTATATTTAGTCTGTTCTACATGTGTAATGACGGGTTGTGTGTTAGAAGTAAAGCATTGCATTACTTCTTTTATTGAGATTTATTCTTACTATTTCTCACAACAGATTTGTAAGACAATTACCGTAATTCATTGTAGGAACACAAAGACTGACGCTCCTGGATACTGTATTTAGTATACGCTGCTTTATAGGGGCTGCTTTGCCAGTGGGCAAATAACCCATTGCCAGTGATATGTTTTTTTTCCTCTTTGCCCTATACATGAACGGGTTACACCCCTGTTACTGGTATCTTACCTTTTATTTGGGGAAACCTAGTTAACAAGTGTTGTGGTGGTATAATAAAAACATGCTTTACTCTTTGAATAAATATATTTTTTTCTATGCAAACAGTTTTATTTTTGCTAACAATATTTAATATTTAGATATTATATTAGTGGAACTGAAAGCTCACTGCTGGCTCACACTTGCCCATATCTGCAGAGGAAGGCAAAATTAATTCTTACCACTCGAGGTCATTATTGCCGGGGCAGAGGACCATTGCCCACCTGCCCCGGTGGTATATTTTTGTTAAAGTGTGTCAATAATAAAAAAAATATAAATACTTCTCTCTGGACTAAAAGGCCTGTTGATGATAATTTATCCCCTTCCACGTCACCGCTATTTGAATATGGTGAGCTCCATTAATTTGCCGGTTATAGAACCGTATCACAGCCCACGAGGCTGCTACATGCAGACGTGGTTCTAGAGGGAAGGGCCAATAATAAGACAATTTCCCTAGTGGTAGCGCAGCTTTAAAGACGTTCTCCACTTTTGGACAAGCTCTGCTGTTTAACCAGCTCCTCTCCCTGTCCAGTCAGTTGCCATTAAACACCCAATGAAGTGAAGAGTATGAATCTCCCCTGTAGCCTCACTGATAATGCTCACCCTTGTAGCCCTTTAAATGCAACTAGAGAGCAAAATAGAAGGTCGAGGTGCGGTCTCTTGGTGCGGGCTATAAAGTAGAGGTTGTTTAAGAGTATTAAGCAGAATCGAGCAACTTCATTATCGGAAGAGGGCGACATAGTCAGGGCAGTAACCCCCTATTGGGTATCTGAACACTCCAGCCAGCAGTCTAGTGTTAGGAACTGATGCCAGCTTCACCCAGCATCTGCAACGGCACATTATCTCCTCTTGAGCCCAGACATAAAATCACACTAGGCTGAGTGGAAAGCCTCACACTGGCACGTGGCCCTGATGCCAGCCTCTGCCACCCTTTTAGAGGATGTATCAGATGCCTGCTTATTGAACAAGAAAGCAAAACTGCACCGTCCAGCAATCTATTCGATAATATCATCATCAGCTATTTATATAGCGCCACTAATTCCGCAGCGCTGTACAGAGAACTCACTCACATCAGTCCCTTCCCCATCGGAGCTTACAGTCTAATTTCCCTAACATTTACACACACAGACTGAGAGAGACTTAAGTAAATTTAATAGCAGCCAATTAACCTACCAATGTGTTTTTTGGAGTGTGGGAGGAAACCAGAGCACCTGGAGGAAACCCACGCAAACACAGGGAGAACATACAAACTCCACACAGATAAAGCCATTGTTGGGAATCAAACTCATGACTCCAGTGCTGTGAGGCAGAAGTGCTAACCACTATCCTGTCCTGCACTGCTGTAGTCTTTGTGAATCGCAATCTTGGTATTGCTAAAAGTCTGGCGGGGGCAGCTACCCCAATATGAGTTACTAAACCAGTGATCGTTCCCAAATAATTTCTTCTGGACATTTACTACATCTGTTGCTAAGCAACTGAGCTTTCGTTTTGGAAACAAAGGGCTGAGATTTCTCCTTCTTGGGACTCTTTTTGCCGGTATCAAAGCCAAGTTGTGCTGGTTGACTGAAGTCTTAACCCTTCATTTAACCAGATAACTTACAACAGTCCACTGGGAAACGCCTGTCCGTCTTTGATGCTGTTGTGAAGTCGTGAAAGAGATTGCGCCCATCTACTAAAACTACTGTAGGAGATTGCAAACAAATTATGCTTTGCATCTACTGATAAGGTCAGGAATGTTTTTTTTTAATATAAGGGAATGTCCACTTAAAATCACTGAAGAGAGGAGCAGTTTTGTAATTACACTACTTATATACAGTGTTCATTGAGTTATCTGAATGAGCAATCACTTGCCTGCAGTCCACTGGGCGACTGCAGGGCTGTGTAGCTGCAGTGATAGTGATCGGTGACCCCTCTCCGTGGGACACGCTGGAGTTTATTTAATAACATGGAGCAATGTTCCCAGGTAGGGTTGCCCATGGCAACCTATCCATGTCGGATCCGGTTAAATGAACAATAATTGTAAGTGTTTTTGCAGTAGAGAGCATGGATGAATGATATACTCATGCTGCATGACTGCACATAACTATGTCCGTATGTAATCCTTTATTAGTAAACTATGTGTGCACAGCAGAGGGATAGTATGAATGCAGACAAATTCTAGACACACACAATGTGGACTTCATTTAGAGTCAGACGCGAAGTCCGTTTAAGAAGTGTAGGAGTGGGAGTGTGCAGCAGCTTGGTAGGGTATTACGAGTGGCAACGCAACCCCAGTTGCATCCCACTCTTAATACCCTATCGAGCTGCGAGCAGTTCCTGCAGCTAGCTAACCCCTTGCACCACCTAATTCCTGCCGCACAGCTTTAGCCCTGTTTTGACGTGTGATGCGTCTGCGCCTCACTGTGACTAGGATGTATTTACATGGTCCCGGGAGCCTTCACAATTCCGCGTTCCTCCCATTCTCCCGTAGTGAGCCGCAAGCTGTCGCAAGTGTTAATTGCGTCCAAGATGCAGGCGGATTTGGTGCTTTCTGCACATGCATGGTAGTGTTTTTTTGTTGGATGCGCCTAGAACAGACTTTGCATCTGACTCTAAATGAGGTCCTTTGTGTATAATGTGTATATAGCTACCATTAAATAATGCTGCAATAAGATGCACACATTATATATATTTAGTTTTATTCTGATTAAAATAGTAACATAAGCACCACACAATAATCTGCATAATATAATATCTACAATAATAAGGACAAGTAAATAAAGAACATCCTTATGGGACTAGGCCAAACAGGTGTTAGTCGGCTGGGAACCCTCTTCCCACTATTAATGGCTAATTATGTGATTGCTGTTACTTTCTGCATCTTTATTTACTGTTTCTTATTAGTAATATTTTTGCTTTGTAACATTTATCTTTAAAGAATAATTCCACCCAAAACTGAAAATGCGGTTTTCATCAGAATCATCAGAAGCAAACTTTTGGGGTGGCGTTTACCTTCCACTAAAAACTTTTCAGTGTTGGGTGGAATTATCCTTTTATACTCATCACGTTTCTTTAATGTCAATTTAGGCTAATATTACTATAAGGTATTTGTATTACTATATTTATTACTGTTACACAAGAAAATATACCGTTTATCAGATTTCAATTGATAAAATACATGGACACAAGTTGGGTTATGCTGCAGTTTGTGTATAGAAATGTATTTTATAGTGAGTTATATGTATTGATTTGTGAAGGGATCCTTCTATCAATGTAATGAATTAGTTTTCATTTCTATTTTACTTTTTATCGATTTCCAGTTACTCACAGGAGAATATGCCTGTTTCTCTAAATATATCTATATATAGACACACACACATATACACACACACACATACAAAGCTTAAGGTGACAACACAGTGATTTGTGAATATACAAAAAACTAATGTAAAAAGAATGTTTCTCATCTTATGCCCCTGTCAGGGTGCAATACCTAATATAAGAAAAAAAAAACCCAGAAGCACCAAACATAGTGTAGCATATATAACATCAGTGGTGGATAGCCATGTACCAAAAAGAAAATAAAGGGGAGCTTATCTGTTGTAAATGCCAAACTTTCAAATAAATATAATAAAGAAGCAATATTAGGAGACTTGATTCCATAGTCCAAGGGGCCGATTCAATTCTGCCGCGAATGACGCGGCGTTAACAGTATTATCGTTAATATGGTAATTTTAACTTGGCTTTCAGCCGCCAGTAGAAATCCAGTGTTGATATTACCGTATTAAGGGTAATTATGCGCAGTTTTACTGTAATATTGGTAATACTGCCAACGCGCGTTATTCGTGGCAGAATTGAATCGGCCCCCAAGTGTCACGAATGCCGGGTCTTGGAGATCCAGATATGGACTCCTGGGCTTAGCTGGCTTAGTAGACGAAAAGTTGGAGCTGGGGGACTTGAGGAAGCTCCTGGTCATCTGGGCCTTAACCAGAAGGGTGACACAGCTTTTGCGGGTACTGGTGGCTTGAGACACGAAACCCAGAAATGGAGCTTGATCCAGAGAAGTCAGGACTGGAACCAGTCACAGGAAACTCAGCACTGAGACCTGCACATAGGCGCACATACCTGGAACCCGCTACAGGGAACTCAGAGCTGGACGCAGCACAGGAGACTCAGAACTGACACTTGGTGAAGCAACCAACGGGAGACTGAACCCACAGTAAGATGTTTGAGATGGATGCAGGAGGAGGATGCCGTGGTCAGAGGCACCTGGTACTGCTGATAGGAGATACTGCAGTCAGGAGCAGAGCACGTGGTAATGCTGGTAGGAACAGAGCACTTGGTAATGCTGACAGGAACAGAGTACTTGGTAATGCTGGTAAGAGATACTGCAGACAGGAACAGAGCACTTGGTAATGCAGGGAGCAGGTACTTCAGACAGGAACAGAGCATGTGGTGATGCTGGTAAGAGATACTGCAGACAGTAACAGAGCACTTGGTAATGCCGGTAGCAGGTACTTCAGACAGGAACAGAGCACTTGGTAATGCTGGGAGCAGGTACTTCAGACAGGAACAGAGCATGTGGTAATGCTGGTAAGAGATACTTTCTGGTTTAAGTAGGGCACACTGTGCACTGATAGGCTGGCTGAATCATGTGACTGAGCTGCTGGAGACTGGTTTATCAGAATGGATCATGTGATGCAATCCAAGATGGCTGCGCCCATGAAGCAAAACAGCAGGGAGTGTTTGTTTACAGCTAGTGGTACAGGACTCAGGAGTGCCATAGACGGCCAGGAGGGGCACAGATGGCGTTGAGGCTCCACCTCTGGACCATGTAAGTGGGGCTAAGACACCGATGTGTGACAGTAAGAGGCTGATCATTCAAACAGCAATATCTGGGCCTTATCTGCAATCCTTAACATTGATGGTGTCTATACATGGAAGGCAACTCTGGCCAAGAGAAGAGCCCCATGAGCACTGAGAAGGAGTCAGGATACACAGGTAAGACTCAGGTATGTCCACCCCCCCCATACAGATAAGCTCTACTGTTTAATTTCTGGTACGTGACATTCACCACACTATTTATGGATTTTATATATATATATATATATATATATATATATATATATATATATATATATATATGTGTGTGTTAAATATATCCTTGGAGAGCAGTGACTAATTTTAAGTGTTGCATATATAGCTGTCAGTTTAGAATTCAGACTGAAGTGTGCATTATAAGGATTAATGTGGTCCTTAGTGTAAAATAAAAATGATATTAGAAGTCACCTCTGAGCGCCATGACCTGTATAAAAGCACTAAGCCTGCGACGTTGTGATTCTATATGGTTCTGAAACTCTTAACGACATTGCTCTCATTATATATGTTATAATATTTATCTGAACATGTGACAATATGAGGATCTATTTCTAGGACCTTCTCCATATTTTCATGTCCCTTATTTATCATGTTGTTATCTAGTCTGTAGTTCTCTCCAGACACTCAATGCATCTTGTTTTTATCACTCCCTGATAGACCACGAACCATACGGAAACTCTTACAATCCCCCTCATTTATCTGGAATATTCTTTTTATTCTCATGGGGAAACGTGGTGTTTATGAAAATACCGCTGTCCAATGAACAGGTTTAAGGATTAGTAGTAGTTATTGTTAACGTTTCCTGTTAAACACCTGGGTAGTAACATTGCATGAATTATCCGTTAAATGGCTTTTCCTTATACTGCAAATCATTAATATATAATTAAGTCTCGACTGTGAGAGATGTGGCTTTCATGACGAATTTGCCTGCGCTACATTTCACTACATTGATAACGATTAGCTCTCCCAATGTAGAGCGTTGTGCTGAGCAATGGAATCTATCCGCACTGACTACTGCAGAGTGAGCACATTGCATTAATCACTACCTGGGGGCGGAAGAGATCAGAAATCCCGCACACAAAAACACATTGGTGTCTTTAATCAAGCTTTGTCTAATTGCCTGTCCCAAAGGTATGTAAATGCCTTCTTGATTTTATCAGCCTTATTTTGAGGCTATTCGAATACCACCGAATCTGTCTATTCCAACTCCTTCCCTCAAAACGTAGTTTTTTCTGGATTGCTTAGGTAGACAGATGGAGATAATATGTAAACATGTGGATTCAATAGTTGGTGGTCCCAGTCTCCAGGTTGCCCACCCCATATACTTGGTAGCTGCGGGCTACAGTGTGCCCTTTCCTTCAGCTGTCTAGAATGTTCATTGTTGGAAGCAGTGGTTCCTAGTAGATAGTGCGCAGTGATTGCCGTCTGTATAATTCAGGGAGGTTTCATATTCTAGAATATTACACAAAGAATGTGCTTGTGTGTAGAATTCTTGCAACATTTTAGAATGTGATGTTGCTCTATGTTTTACTACTAAGGGAGAGCTCTGGATGATTACCGAGGATGGGTTCTGATCCCAAACGCCTACATTGTCCCTTCATATCAGGCCTCTCTCACACTTGGGTAAGTGACTGCAGCTACCCCTCAGCCCATAAAGTCTTACATTCACTTCATCATCATCATCATTATCATCAGTAACAGCTATTTATATAACGTCACTATTTTCACAGCACTGTACAGAGAACTCACTCGCATCACTCACTCACCTGCCCCATTGGAGCTTACAGTCTAAATTCCCTAACATACACACACAGACAGACTAGGGTCAATTTGATCGCAGCCAGTTAACCTACCAGTATATTTTTGTAGTGCAGTATTTGATGTCTTTTCCTCTCTGTGGTGTGTGAGTGTATGTGACTATGGGCGGAAGCAGCAGTTGATGTGGGCCGGTATATTGTGGTATGTCATACCGCCACTTTTTCTACAGCCGTCATTGTAACACTGTCACATTCCATTCACTTACATTTTCCAATACTGCCACTCCTAAATTTCTGAAAAGAATCAGTGTGAGTGTATGTCTGTGTGGACTGGTTGTATGATCAGGGACCTGCATACGCATGGAGGTGGTTTGCGTGTACTATTGGTAGAAGTAATTTGCATGATTGTGTGTAGCCCCAGTTTATGTTCTGTACATATATGTATTTGCAGTATGTGTGATGGATCTATGTGTATTGCGCTGTGTGTTATTAGTGTAAGACTAAGGATGTCCAGTTTATCCATAAGGTAATAAAGGTGAATGCCTAGTGCCTGGATATAATCATACTTGCCAACCTTTGGAAACTCCGAATTCCGGGAGATCCCAGGCAGGGGGACGTGGTTGGAGGGAGGGGCGGGGTGCGGCGAATTGCGTAATTTTGGCACCGCCCCCACAATGAAATGTAGTTTTTGTTGCGGGGGGCGGGACCTGAATGACGCTATTCACCGCGAATAGTGTCATTTTGAGGAGCAAGTTGCCGTATGCGGGATACTTGCCTGCTCTCCCGGGAGTCCTGCCCGAATTTCGTGAGTCTCCCAGACATTCCGGGAGAGTTGGCAAGTATGGATATAATAAGGGGTACGCAGTAAGACCAATTGGCTGGTAATTAGTTAAATCTTAGTTAAATACCCTTGTAACCTGAAAAATGTAAATTACAGTGGTAGGGTAAATTAAATGTTTGGGGCCATTGTCTAATCTTCATAGTTTTGATCTGCATTTGCGAATTAGGACTGTGCGTGTGCTTGAGGGGAAACTGTCCATATTTGTGTACTTACAATATGTAATATCCCCCCCCAAAAAACAAACATGTATATACGGTATCTATAGTTTACTCTGGTTAATCAGAAATTTTATGGATCATATTTGTGAGGTCCCAGCTCATTCTATCTATATAAATACACAATCAGCAGTAAGGAACATATAATATACTTTTATTGCCTATAATGCTAATTTAGGAGTCTAATCAATCTAGTATTTGTGGAACACAGTCTTGCTTCATGGAGCAATAGAGCAATGAACAACCTATTGAGAGCACGCTGGCTCCATATCCAACTGTATTTTAGAATGTAAATTAATGTTTAAAGCACATGTCTGCCAAAAATACATTTACCTTTTTTTTTAAAAAAAGCTATTTTGTACATATATATTTGTCAATGTCTTTGCTTTGTCCCAGGTCACTATGTGTTACCAACCTAAACTCTCTCATTGGTTGTCGGGGTCAATGAGCCTTACGGCGCCCAGGACTAACGGGCCGATTTATTAAAGTGTGAAAAGTCCTATTGATGTTGAAACAGACAATAGGGCATTTTTTTCCGCTTCGCCCTATATAGCAAAGGGTTACTGCTGGCTATAACACCCTTTCCGGTACAGGATAGCACTGCTGGGATAGCTCAGGATCGCTTCGCTGTCCAAACAATAAAGTTTGATAAGCAGCGATAAGAAATAATCCTGATCACTGCAGATATATCGATAAATTGGCCTCTAAGAGCCTTGGGTACGATTTAACAGCTCTGATTATGCCGACAATGAGTATACCTACAAAATAATTCCGATTTCCACAATGCCTATAAAAATAAAAAGCAGATTTACCATAAAACTTACAGTGTACATGGCTGACATGCTTCATCATCATCATCGTCATTTATTTATATAGCGCCAACATATTCCGTAGCGATTTACAATTGGGGACAAACATAGTAAACTAATAAACAAACTGGGTAAAACAGACAAAGAGGTGAGAAGGCCCTGCTCGCAAGCTTACAATCTATGGGACAATGGGAGTTTGACACATGAGGTTAAGTCTACATTTTGCATTTCGGCCCAGCCAGACTGCAAAGATAAAAGTGACTCATAGGCTAAGTGATCCTGTCACACAACAATGTTGGTCAAGGGGTAGTTGTCTTGTGTGAAATTGTGTAACGGGTGGTAATAGGGTAAGGTAGTGAGGTTAAGAGGGTGGTTGAGGAATATTATAAGCTTGCCTGAAGAGGTGGATTTTCAGAGATTGCTTGAAAGTTTGTAGATCAGAGGAGAGTCTTATTGTGCGAGGGAGGGAATTCCATAGAATGGGTGCAGCCCCGAAAAAGTCCTGTAACCGGGAATGGAAGGATGTAATGAGGGTGGATGAGAGACGCAGATCTTGTGCTATATACCGATTCCTGGGAATGACGGCAATTTGTATTTATGTCAGTTCTCATAGCGACAGTGATATTTTTGTATTTGAAGCGGCAATGCCAGGCCTCGTATGTAATATAAAAGTGTTGATCGTGTTTGTAATCTTAACCCTAATTCTAACTGTAATCCTAACACTAACCCTAATCGTAACCCTAACACTAACATTTAAATTAGCTAATAAAGTCATCCTGGCATTGCTGCTTTAAATCCCGAAATATCACTGTAGCTCTGATAAGATAAATAGAAAGTGCCATCATTTCCAGCAGTCGGTATAGCATAAGCATGTCAGCCATGTGCACTGTCATTTTTATGGTAAGTGTGCTTTTTATTTTTATAGACATTGTGGAAACCGGAATTATTTTATAGGTATATTCGTTGTCGGGATAATGAGAGCCTTTAACAAGACTACCACTGCTCTAAGCAGGTACCATGGAGAAGTGTCTAAATATTACATTATGATATACATTACTCTTGAAAAATGAAACCCGTGAGTTTTCCAAAGCATTATTATGTCCATAAAGAAATTATTATGTTGGTCTATTAAAATATCACAAGATGGAAAGTGGGAATAAACAGAAAACAGACCTATTTTCTCCTAGTTTTCCTGTGGTCTTATGACAGAAATATCTTTTCTTGTTTATAAAACTGAACCTCGGTTCATTATCCCCTTAATTCCCTGCTGCTATCTGCCGCTGTCTGCCATCTAGCACCATCTTATACCAATCAGAAACAGTGATTGCTCCTGACAAGTGGCTCGTGTCTTCTGCTTTCACACTGTGATACATATTTTCTGCTCTTCTTCCCTCCTTGTAACGGTACATTTTGTGAATGAGGGATCAGCTGTACTCCGATGTCCACTTCAAATTTGTTATTGATAGCCGGGCAATGGCACCAAATGTAAAGAGTCATTAAAGATCGGTTCCGGGAAGTCTGTCATTTATCTTGGAGAGGCCGAGCCGTTCTCCTGTCGTCTTGTAAGACAATAGGCGTCTTGTTTAGACTTGTCGTTCACGGATTGTGAGGCTGGAAGGACTTAACCTGCAAATTCAGGTTTCAAACTGTGTTCCAGAACACTGAGGATCTTTGGACCTGGTCCATTGACATCATGTAATAAGTTCTACCTGTTGTCTAACCACCTAATCCTGCCCTCAGGGGTCGTAGCACAGAATATAATTACCTCACTGTTCCGCAGCGCTCGTGTTTATGCACCAACACTGCTGGGATGTCCCCTGATATAAAAGTAATTATAGTAAGTATTACGGCTAGTCCTGCAGTGTATTCAGAATGTTAGTAATTTATATGTGACCGCTAATAAACGTGTAGATAAGGGCTAGTCGTCACAGAATGTATTTAAGTAAGATTGTAAACTCAGGGGCTGACGGGAATGTGATGTAAATATTCTCTGTAAAGCACTTGGTAATATGTAGGCACTATACGTGTGTGTGTGTGTGTGTGTGTGTGTGTGTGTGTGTGTGTGTGTGTGTGTGTGTGTGTGTGTGTGTGTGTGTGTGTGTGTGTGTGTGTGTGTGTGTGTGTGTGTGTGTGTGTGTGTGTGTGTATGTATATACACACCTTTTTTCAACGTATTTTCCAAGTTTTAAAAATAGCTTGAACAACTTTTGAACATCTGATGTTTGGTCCACGTGGACTTGAATCGCCCTGCCGAGCGTAGCAGGTCGGCGGCAAAAATCATTAAAACGGTGCATGCGGTGCATGCTGCTTGTGTGTCGAGTCCGATGCATGCGCACTACGTCCGCCCTGGTTGTGATGGCGCTGCTCCGCTTGTGGCGCTGCTCAGATTGGTCGTGTGGTCGCGCGCTGAGAGCTTACTGCGGTCAGAGACCGTTATGTTTCATTGTACAACTGACGTGTTTGGGTGTGTGTACAGTGATTGACTACGTGATGTGAGTTCTGGCATCTTTTTTTCTTACAATAAAAGCACTGTGTATATATATATATATATATATATATATATATATATATATATATATATATATATATATATATATACACATGATGCTACAGTGAACCACCCCGGAGATAAAGGAGAGATCTAGAATAAAACTAATACTGCTCATCTGTACCCCCTTCATGATTTTGCTTCCTTACTCACTGTCCATATTTGTACCACAATGTCTAACCCGGGTAACAAAATGTAGTTATAGAGGAAATGTAATATAGCTCCCAAGTGTACCGATTGTGGCTGTATAGTCTCATCCCCAGTGAGAACGTTTGGGACTGATGGGGCGTGCCGTGCCTCACGCCCATGATGTTGGTTTGCATGTCAGTGGAAGGTGTTTTCTTAATGGATTGTAGGCGGTCTAACACTTTTGGAAGCACTAGACATGCCCCAACTTGACACGATCATAGGGCAGAGCACAGTGGCTCAGTGGTTATCACTTCTGCTTTACAGCACTGGGGTCATGAGTTCGATCCCCGACTGTGACCTTATCTGTGTGGAGTGGTTCACAGATCTCCCGTATGGAATACACTGTAGCATCATCAGCCTTTATATTTGTTTGCTCTCCCCGTGTTAGCGTGGGTTTCCTCCGGCTGCTCCGGTTTCCTCCCACACACCAAAAACATACTAGTATATTAATTGGCTGCTATCAAATTGACCTTAGTCTGTGTGTGTGTGTTGGGGAATTTAGACTGTAAGCTCCAATGGGGCAGGGACTGATGTGAGTGAGTTTTCTGTACAGCGCTGCGGAATTAGTGGCGCTATATAAATAACTGACGATGATGATCATGCCCCCAGTGCGGCATGGCCATGCCCATATTCAGTAGGTGCCCCACCACTCCGCAGAGGTTCACTGTCCCAGTTCCCCAACTTCAAGTATCGGGAGGTATTACATACATATTACATAGCTGGAATAAGTAGACAAGACCTATATTGTTATACAAATATGTATATAAAGTAGATTTTTTTCTTGCTATGGAAATGCGTTGTTAGTTGTTATCTAAATGCTACTTTGTGAAATACTCTTTGTATTTAGTGTGGCAGTGTGGCACTTCTCTTTAAAGGTTCCCTCTAGACGATCTTACTGTCTGTTATTGGTTATTGGGAGTGCAGATCGTCCGTCACATGACACCAATCTGCCTCATGGACTGCAGGGGTTTGTGTCACCAGCCTTATTGCTTATTCTATTGACGGGATTTCCTGGTTTTCATGCAGAATTTAGGTGTTAACTGTTGGGCTGATCTCGAGCTGTAAGGTGTCGAAAGCAGCCCAGTCTGTTGAGTTTTGTGCCACTTCTATAAATAAACGTCAAGTCGTTTGTTCCTCTGCAAACAACGCTAATTTATTCCACACCGTCCAAATGGTATTGGAAACAACACACTTTTTTTTTGTAGTAATGTTACCTTGGTTGCCTCTTGTTTCTCTTACAACACACTACAGAGTGTTTATTTGTGTAAGAAAATATTTGAGTGGTTGTATTGTTTATGGAGAGAGAAGTGGGTCACATTTCAGAAGTTGTCACTTAGCTGGCTCTGACCTTGTGTAATCCCAGTGCCTGAGGGAGCCTGCAGTGCTGTCACAGCAGGAGAACGGCTTCTCTGTTATTATGGTGTAGAAGACCCTGGCGTCTGTGCGTCACTACAGGGCTGATTTATCAAAGGGTGAAAATCTCTACTGCTGGCAGAATCTGGAGTATTCGCCCGCGATAGCTTTTTTTTTTTGGCCCTATAAATTAAATGGTTACCACCGGCAACAGAACCCACCAGTGATAAGTTTCACCAGTGGGGGCTTCATTGTGCTTGCACAGGTAAGCCTATTAAACGAGTATCTCAGGATGGTGGTCATAGATTAAAATCGTTAAAAAAATGATTTATTAGATGAATAATGCATTTTAAATTAAAAGAGTTTTTTAAATATTATTTTAAATGCATATAATCTACTTTTCCCCCCACATTTGCGGAACTGAAAGCCTTACAGACCCACACATATCTTCCAACGGTCCGGATTTAGGTGGGACAGTCCTGATTTTGAGGGCTCTGTCCCACCATTCTGGTCAGGACAGCTTTGTCCTGATCAGTGGGAAATTAGGGAGGCATTGACAGTACACTGCTGCTCATGCAGAGCTGCGGTGAATGGGTGCAATGGAGGTTTTGGAGGGGGGGGGGGGGAGAAAGGATAGCATAGCACTTAAAAAGCACTAGGCAAGCCACCGGAGGTGTGGTCGTGCCACATCAGGACCTGTATACCTCTATCCTGATTCCGCCTCCCCAAATGTTTTGAAACTACAAGCCCCAGAATGCTTTGCCAGTAGATAGCCAGCCAATGGCTGACAGGGCATGCTGGGACTTTCCCAGCATCTTGAGAGCTACAGGTTGGCCAGAAGCTGGTGTAAGATTCATAAACTTTCGACACCAGCAACTACCTTGTCCGATTTCTAATGCTGGGTAAGTGTAGGAGTGTATGTAGCAAACTTTGATTTTATTTATTTTTACTTTTTAAATGTGATTTTTCCTGTTTACGGTGTATTATTGCACATAGGCACAGCATCTTAATTCTGTTTTACATACCCTCCATCATGACACATGTCTCCCACATACAATGTGCTCCCACGTGTTTGTTTTTGCTGCTGTGCTTAATACCTCTCTTTATTGGCTTTCAAGGCCCCAACCTCCAACATATACCATCTCTATAAAAATAAAGTATTATTCCACTTATTAAAAATTATCATGGTATTTTATTTTTATTTACATCATGGCAAACACGGTCCTCGGACCCAGGGACTCCAAATGAGGACCTCAAATCAGGCGGAACCTAGGGGCCAGTAGTAGCATTCAATTAATAGTACTTTATTAGGAAGTTACATGAAATGAATATTAATCGTATGATATGGACAACAACCCAGCCATTAACAATCTATTGGCTCATCACTCCGGCCCCTATAATATGTTCTCTGTGTAACAGGCAGTAACTGTGCTGGATTAATATACTAAAGCTAAAAATTGGGATATATGCTTTATGTTTATAGGTATTCTTGTATTACAAAATTCCATATGCTTAATTCAATCACTTATTGTGTTCTCTAGAAGCTCCAGTTTGTTTCTTTGTGGTCCAAAAGCCGGGAAAGTATTTAGAGGATAAATGTTTTCTGACCGTAAACCGTTATAGGTAGTTTTACATTGCTGATATTTATAATTTTTATTTGGTAAAGGCAGTACTACGTCACATCAGGCAGTGATTGTGCCTGGTAACTTCTTACCCGCTACGGTCTATGAGACTGTAGAATTTCTTTAATATTGCAATACACAGAAGAAATATCTGAAATGATGTTTTTTTATTAGGTAATTAGCAGGAACCATTTTGCACGGTCTCTTGCGGGATTCACACTAGAGCACGATTGACACCTGTGAATTCCTTGGACAATGTCTGTTTGCATCTAGAACATATTCCTGAGTAGCCTCCCCTGGGAGTTTGTCTGACTGTGGCCTATTACATTGCTGTAGATACAGTGGCATTTTCATACAATCTAGTAATTTGACAGCACTGCTATTCCCCTATGAGAAGGGTGATGGGGATATTGTTTAGGCTTGTGGTAAGATAAGGGTTTAAGGACATTCGAACTAGAGGATTAGCCTGCTGGACATCCCTTCTTGTCCAGGCTGATTTTACATTGCTTGGATTGTGTTATATTAACCATGAGTGTATGTATTATTGTTTGTTGCACACATTGTTGCTATTCTATAAACATGTAGTTTGTTTGTGTACTGTTCGTTTTGTAACATGACTCCCGGTTGTTGAGGCTATAGCCAGCACTAGGCGTCCCATTGAGTTGCATCCTGCCTCATCACACATGCTGGAGTCACACACTACTGGGTGTCTGTAAGTGAGCTGAGGGCTGGAAGAGGTTCACGGGCAGCCCCTGGTAAGTGTTTACCCAGTCCCGTGTGTGGTGTGGGCTAAGGACATGCTTATCTGTAGACACACCTTCGTGGAATGGGAAATATGAAGATTTTAAAAGACACAAGGATATGGGAGGTTCAGTCTCCAGAATAATGCTGACTAGGAGTCACTATTCCTGTCAGACTGGTCCTGGACTCTGTCAGGATTTACACCTAAGCCTCCACAGACTCTACTTTCTTTGTGGACCTGTAAAAGCAGGAGGACATTGAGCTCAGTCCCTACCATTTTGGTAGAGGAATGAAGAGAATGGCTCAGCAGCCAGGATTGTGTAGTTCGCAGTGTGGTGAACTATCTGGTAGTAACCATATTTGCTATAATTTTGTGTGCTGTGTGTAAAAAAGGTGCGTCTTTCACACACTTTTTGCCTAGATGATTTAATTAATGTCGAGGTACCATAAAGGCCAGAGGCAACGCATAAGGCTGACCTATGGGCAGAGGAAGCCATCTGCCAGGGAGAACGGCAGTATCCTCACAAGGTGTTTGATACATATTAGCTTATTGAATAGCATAGCTCAGCTATAGTTGTAAATTATGTGTCTTGGCCATTATGAATGCAGTTATAAACAAGGGATGATCTCTAGCTTTTAGAACATATGAATATATTTAAAGGTTTTCTGTTTTTGGGCAACTTTCATTGATAGACTTGGGTCTGCCCACTGGCGACTTCTACGCAATATACGTTTTTCATGTCTTATGTCATATCAACAGGCAGAGTTTATTGTTGATGCCCTTACACACAAGGCATACATTTAAAGTCCTGTAAATGTGGTAGACAATTTTGAACACAACAGTCAACCTTTGGAATGTCTTCAGCTTTGTATAAATGAGCTCATAAAAGACAGGAACTATCTTCAGGTTCTGAAGGCCCCCGGCAGAAAGAACTAATGGTATATTGGGTGTATCAACAAGCAGTAGCAGATAAAGAATAGATTTATTTATAGCTTTACAAGTGTAGTAACAAATCATCTCTGCATTGCAACAAATTCATACCAAGGTAGCCACATCATGTCAAAGTTATGCTGCTTATTTATATAAGAAAATGTCTTTTAATTTCTATAGCTGATTCATAGGAAAATATCTCTTTATTTGTGCACACACATTGGAGGAAGCTATTTGTGGACTGAAACAGTATTTAACCTCTCCATTGACTAGAAACTAATGACATCACTGAGACACAAATTGCCTCATACTTCAGTAATGTCATTGGTTCCCAGGCTGCATTCTCATGATTATCGTCCAGATTCCAGGGCGTTAAAAGGGGCTTGGCCTGCACAACTGGGCAAAGTTTCATCCCAAAGGGGGCATTTCACGGCGGGTAGGGGGCATTTTGGGGTGGGGTTTGCATTAACCTACTCTTTTCTGTTCAGCGATATAGACAGACCCGTGTCTGATGCTTTAAGCGTGCTTTTATGTGCAGCTGACAGGTTCAGTTTAATTTAGGTCAGTCGGTTCTTGTAAGTCTGCAATTTAAAAAAAGAAAGAAAAGTATTAACAAGCCAAGATGCAGTCATAACGTTTCCTCATCCATGAAGGACATTCAAAGTGAAACGCGTCTGGCATCGGAGTCCCCCGGAGTTCTGTAGTATGGCAGGTGTTCTCCCAGCACAGAAGATCACAAGCAACACATCAGAACAGGCTATTGAATCACTAATTACTTCTCTACCAGACGGTGCGTAAAATAACCGCAGAGGCTCAGAGTAATAAAATCCCCAATTGTATTTTTCATCATCGTCCGTTTTTTTTCCTTTAATCTGAAGCTGAGCTGTAAATGTTTTTTTTCTGGCCAGTTGGGACGCATATATATATATTTTTGCATCCAATCCTTTTTCCAAAGTGGCGTCTAGTATTGGCACTAATGAAGTAGGAGTGAACAGCCCACTCTGAACCTTTATCTGCTGAGCAGACCTGCAGCTGGGCCGCACGATAACAGCATTATTCAAATGGCCATTTACATTGCAGCCACGATACACTTTCCTTTTTTCTTTCATTATTACAGTGGTAGTGACGGGTCTCTTGTTATCAGCTGCAGCAGATAAACAGGGTTCTCTGCAGATTACATTTTGGATGAAAAGCCTTGGGGAAAAAAAAAAGCCGCCTAGGGGGAAGGGGATAGAGAGAGAATAGAGAATAAGACAATTACAATGATTTAGCAGCATTTGTAGTGCAAAATGTAGCACAGCGCACTAACCTCCCGATGTATAATCCTAGCAGGGAGATTGTCAGACATTCAGTATCCAGACTGTGCCTCCTTTATGTGTCTTTTACAGTTTGGTAAAATCACGTGAGCGATTAAAATTGTAAGCACAGCACTTAGGAAACTATATATTTATCGGTAGATATGGGTTTTAGGCTGGGTGAACACTACAGAAATGTTCTCCCGATGTTGTATTCGTAACGATTTTACCAACGACTGATAAAAGAAAAAAAAAAGTCCCGATCAGTCTGCCGATTCCTGTGTACACACTAAATACGTTTTACATGATTTACCCTCAGATCTGTGCTCTTCATCTGTCATAACCATCTGCTGAAAAGACAGTGACTCTGTACACTCCATAGAGATCTGCCTACACTGCTGGTCGTGAGTGCATACACACTGCAGAATTGGAACGACATCGTTTCATAGCTGAATGACATTTTCAAGTCAGTTTGAAAACCTTGACCAATGATTTCATGTGCTTTGGAACCAACATCGTTCCAGGGTACACACTACTGTGATATTGGGCCAATCAGCCGTTTATTCTTCGACTAACCCAATAATTAGCTAAAACACTGTAGTGTGTACCTAGCCTTAAGCTGGGTACACACTACACTGTTTTCGTCCAATAATCTGCTCAATCAGCCGACATACGACCGCTCGTTCAAAAGTCGGGTCAGTGTGTGTAGTGACACGATGGTCGAAAGTCTGCCCAAATGGACGATTATTTCCTAATTTGGTTGGTCGTACCGTTTAATATTTTCGTTCCAATCTCGTTTCCGCTGTGTAGTGTGTGTAGACTTCCGACCAATCCACAACAGTGAATACGAATTTACAGTCATTGCTCACGACAACATGGCTGTAAAAAGTCGCTAAAGGGACGTCCGCTCTTCCCTTTATCGTCCTAAACAAGGCTAGTGTGTATGCAGTCCATGGACCGAGCGATCGGACCATCGATCGCTCGGCATAAAAAGTTGGTTGAAATTTCTGTAGTGTGTACCCAGCTTTAGTATCTCTCCTGATGATAACAGAAGGAAATCATGGAGAAAACGCCTTATAATCGGAATAAAGAGTGTGTGGGGGGGGGGGGCGATGTTTTTTTTTTTAAAACAAATGTTTTAAAAAACTTTTTGTAAAATCTGTTGTTAACTTCCTATTGTATATTAGTGGAACTGAAAGCCTACCTAATACATATTGATAAGGATTTTTTATTCGTATTTCCTGAAAAAAGCCAATTAATTGTTAAAACACTGGTACTTAGTAATGAACCAGCATTTATGCACGCCACAGGCATTCGTTCCGGGTCTCTGTTCATTTATGTGTTTCTAGAATCGCTCTGACACACTTTATATCTGGTCATTGTGCTGAGGCTACATCATTTGTACACTGTATCAAAAGGTTCCAGTATAAATTAAAGCCTTAGGTTGGGTTATGACCATGCCTGAAAAACTCTCATACTTGTCTAGCATAGGGTCACTGATCCCTCTAGTGATCTAGAAAAGACAGTGTTAAAAACATGAACTTGTGCAGAGTTGCACCGAACAGCAGATTTTCAATGCAGCCAGGGTGGAATCTATCTGGCTGGAGAGATAAGAAGGCTACATTAGCTAAAGCTATTACAAACCTTTCAATTTTCAAATTTATAATACATGCAGCTAATGCCCTACAGGCTGGCAGAAAAATGTAAGAAAAATAAAAGTGAATTATGAGCATCAAATGATATAACTGATGTAAAAAATAGAAACTTCTTTAGAGGGCACAGTTGGTAAAAGGGTAAAAGACTAATTTGCTGTCTCTTTTTTTTTTTTTTTTGTGTTCTTCGTTAAATTACAGTGTATGAAAATACTACTAATTATACAGTCCTTCTACAGCTCACAGGGGATTTAAAGAGACAGAATTTTAATTTCTGCTAAAAAAATTTTTTTTTTAATTCACATAAGCTCCTGTTTGTGCCCTAAGCAGAAGTCATCTTTCCGTATTTGCTTTACTGCCCTGTTGTTAGCACAGAGAAGAAAATGGAGAGGTAAAATAGAGGGGAAAATAGATACATAGCTCCCCACTGTCCTGATTTTGGCGGGACAGTCCCGATTTTAGGATCCTTTCCCTCCTTGAAACATGCATGTCCTATGGGTGAGAGCATTGGGAGGTGTCCTCCGTTTACAGCTGCTTTGCTGCTTTGCAGAGTAGAGGGAGTGTCTAAGGGCCAGCCTGGTGTTTTACAGCGCTAGGCAGCCCTTTGTTGGTTCACACCCCATTCGTCATGTGGCCACGCCCCCTGTCCTGAGTTCTGAAATGTTGGGAGGTATGTACAGATTTCTACCAGGGAAGAAGAGCTTGTTGAGGGGGGGAAATGTACAGTAAGATAAGATAGGGAGGTGTGTACTAATATTTGCTTAACTAATAATTAATCAATTTTGATGCTAATACTCTATCAAAAATTTCTAGACTCTCCTCCTACCAGAGATTATGGCGCTGTGGCACAGTGGTTAGTATTATTGCCTCGTAGCATTGGGGTGTTTGGTTTTGATTCCGGACAGGGTTCCAGCTGTATGGAATTTATATGTCTCCTCCCAGTTTGTGTGGGTTTTCTGTGTAGATGCTCCAGTTTCCGCCCAACATACCAAAAAACATAGGCCTAGGTTAATTTATTCAAAATAAAGATTTTTCAAAAATTGCAGAGAAACCCTCCAGATATTGATGTTTACCTAAAGCTGGCGAAAATTGGGACAATTGGCAGCTCTGTAAACGTGCCCAAGTGTGAGCTTCAGTAGACGATGGAGACTTTACCCCTGAGCCGTGGCCAGAATGCCTTCAGACCACTTGGAAAGCACCATCGTCGGCGTCCTTGGTCCCTGTGACAACCATGGCTGCCCGTTCATGGCTTAACACTTGTTATTCTGCAACACGTCTCAAATACTGCCTTGAGAATTTTCATTGCGTTTCAGTATAAAGCTGTCTGAGCTGTGCACAAGCAGCAGTGGTTCAGTGATTCCTTTTGCAGCTGCATTATACAAACGGTATTTGTCTGTGCTAGCGCTGCAGAGGTCTGCGCTCTTATGTGGATGAACCCCAGCCAACAATGAGCTCATATCATTAGTCAGGGAAACCCCAAAGCATTATTAAAGCTACAGGGGTGGATATTAACCATGTGCCACCGTGTTTGTAATTAGTTTGTACTGCGCTGCCTACGTCAGCACTTTATAAGTAAAGCACAGTAATAATAATCTTGTCGCTTGTTTTTGCTGCTTGGGATATTTCACTAATGACTTGTTTTCGCTCCTGTCCCGGACCTGTGTAATGTTATAATTGTAACATAATTATTACTATATTGGTATTTCTACAGTTTGTCTGCTAAGTGGCAGCGCAATTAATGCACAATTAAAACACGGTTTTCATCATGAATAATTTCATGCTTTAATGCATGAAGCAATGTGAGGACTTGGTCATTTTCAAAACGTTTTAACATTGATTCATCTGAGAACAAACGTGTGTAAATATGCCTAGGAAATGCGAGCAAGTTCAAAGGAATATTAGTCTGTGAGCCGACATAGTCACACAATTGATTTGTTCTCCGTGCGATTTATATTTTTGCAGATAAATTGTTTTCAGGTCCAGCAGGCAGCTCTTCTAAAGTGTGTCTATCAATCTTAATCTTTTTTTTTTTCTTCTGATGACTAGATTATTTATTCTTTAATAACAAAGAGACATAATCGTGCTATATGCTTCTGGAATTTTCTAGAGATGGAGAGGCAAAATGGCTGCCGGTACAGGGCAAGATGGCCGACCTATAGGCATCTATGTCAGTATCGTATTGTAGGCCTTACACCCCAGTGATGGACAAACAAGGCAGAAAATGTAAGACTTGAAATGTATTTGTCAGGCGTCCCCCCGCACACACATTAGGTGCCAGGGACTACTGCCTTTTCCGCCCCTCGCGCGCCCCCGGCAACAGGACGCTACTTCCGGTTCTCAGACGGAAGACGCCTGACTATCGCGTCCCCGTTGCTAGGCAACGAAAACGCCAGCAGCTCCTTCCGGTCAGAGCAGCTGACCGCCGATCCCACGTCCACCAATGGACACTATTTAAACCTATCTCTGGCACAATTAGGGTGCCAGAGTATCTAGGTCACACCTTGTAAGTCTAACTACATACCTGTCTTCCTGGATTCTGACCTGGGTCTGCCTGACTACTCTTTTGGATCTCCCTCTGGACATATACTGATCTCCTGGTATAGACCTCTGACACTGCTCCTGCCTGCTCCTTTGGTACCTGTATTGCCCGCACGGTGTGACTTCGGACTACACGACTACTCTTGTTCACCGACCCTTCGCTGGTAGCTATCTGGAAGGGCCGCGACCTGCACGTCTCTGCAGCGGGCCCCAAACTCCCTTGCGGGGGTCCCAGAGGTGTGTTTAGACTCCGCGCCTCCTAGCTTAGCAGCGCCAATACCGGCAGGTAAGACCTTCAGAGCAAATCTGTTCCTGACAGTATTATGTCTGAACAAAATAGATTCTTACAGGGATATTAAATATATGGTTAAGTCATCAAATCTACATTTAGTATTTTTGGCATTTTTCTTTATTAGGCGTAATTGTTATTGGACTTTTGTGCCGTCTTCTCTTTTTGTCAGTTACCATGGATGCCCTGATTACTGGGAGCAGTAGGTTAGCATTTCATGTAGAAAGCATTACCTTCTATGTCTACAGTGTCTAGTGCTAGTTAGGTGAAATACAATGTCTGGTTGCTAGGGGTTTTTTGCACATTTGACACCTACAGTAAATAATCCCTTATAATACATTTAGATCAGTGATGCCCTTCGTGCCTCCACCTGTGGCCTTCAGCTCCTCCTGGCTTTGTTAGAGCTTGGAACATCTATGTAGAATGCCGGCTGATGAGTTATTACAGATAGATGTCTCTTTCTTTGTTTAAATGTGTAACTTATTACTGAGATTGAGGGAAATGTGCGGCTCTTTATAAAGGTTAGAGGGTCGCCGTATGCGGCCGCTGAGTTGCATCAGGTGGCCAATCGCGCATTTAAATGCCAGGCTTGCAGACGCACACATGTTGCAGAACGGGAGGCTGTTTTTAGTAATTAAAATAAATCAGATTACCATAGCTGTAGATGAAAGACAGACCGTACTTAGAGGTTCTTGGTAAGCGGTGCTTTGCAGTTTTCTGTATGTAGAATCCAGCATGTTTTCTCGACGCTTTGGGGAAAAAAACGTGTTCCCACATCCCCTGTGTCTTTCACACGTAAGATTCTCACACATTCATCTTCATGTAATCTCCCCACGGTGATATCGTTAGGGTGGGAATAAAGGTCAATGGGGCTGGGTGGACAGACTTAAATTGGGAGGCTGGAGAATTTTTGGTTGGTATATGGTAACATAAAATTTTTGTGACGTTTTTATTTTTTGCATTCCCCTTCGTCAATACGTAGTTGTACGACCTCTGCTAGTTGTTACAGCCAGAAGTCTGATTTTTTAAAACAAAACAATGAACTTAACTGGTGTTGTGTACATATCAATTGGTGCAGGCTTCAGTCATCCAAGATGGGCTCTGACAACTAGCTCTGCTTATGTGGCCAGTAAACTTTTATCCATACTTGCCAACTTTTCTCTGTACCCCTCCAAGAGATCCTGGAGGATAGACGAAGTTTGACTGAGGAGGTTGCGTCATTTTGGCCCCACCCCCATTATATTATGATGTATGATGTAGTCACGTCAATTTGTTGCAAGGGCGGGGCCAATGTTATGCAATTCCACTCAAATCACCTCATTGGGGTCCCCATCTTGCCCACTTCACTAAGAAGTGGGCATGGTGTGGGAGAATGGCCTGCTCTCCCAGGAGTCCGGGAGATCTACCCGGAATTCTGAGTCTCTTGGAAATTCAAGTATGCCTTTGTCTGACTTCAAGTGCTAGGAGCTGGCTGAAGACGTATGGACAGCAGAGTATCCCTGCAATGCGGGCTTAAGGTTTCGATTTATTAAAATACGTCGATAAAAAAAAATCACCCATGACCGCAATTACAATTATAATATCACAGAGGCAGCTGAGTGATATTCAAATAATAAAGAATTGTTTTCATTCATTTTCGGCTGTTATTGCCATTCATAGATATTGATAACATAAGAAGGATTGCCGCTGTACTTGTTGATAAATGGGCTTCCCAATGGAAAGCTTTTGCTGGCAATACTTGGTGAATATTACTGCCGACTATAGGTGGGGACACCTTCATATACAGGGCAGGGGAAGCCCTGTCTCCTGTGAATAAACCCATAGGGCTTTTCACCGATTAATAAATAGGGCGTTAAGTGCCGTTCTGAAAAATTGGATGCAACATAAGTCACTTTTAGGCTTTTAAAAACAAAATAAAGTTTGGATACAGTTCTCCTTTAAGGCAACTGACTCCAGGCTTAATTGTAAATTCACCATAGAAAGTAACCGTGGTGCATATCTGATGATGTCTAGGAGTATTTAAATGTGTAAATGTCACCTTCATGTCCTGCATTTCAATGTGAGCCCTCAGACAGGAAGACAATGTCAAATGTATTAACCACTGCAAGTCATTATTCTGGAAGTTAGAGGAGGACTAACCAGAGTCATTTGATGGTCAGCCCAGCAAGTACTGTGTGTCCTCTCTTCTAGTGTGCACCTCTCTAAACAAACTGACCCTGAGACGCTTTACAATATGAAACCGTCAATCACAATACCATGCCAAGGTCAGAAGAGAATACCATTGAATACCAGAGTTCCCTGGTATGCCAATGTGTTTTTTTTCTTATTAATTTAATATTATGTTTCTTCTCCATCTAAAGCATTTCTCATATATAAGGGTAGATTTATCAAACTTTCTTACAAAGAGAAGTGGAGGTGTTGGCCATAGCAACCAATCAGATTCTAGCTATCATGTTCTAGAGTGCACTAGACAAATGAGAGCTAGAATCTGATTGGTTTCTACGGGCACATTTCCTTTTTAGAAGGTTTGATAAATCGACCCCTTAGTGTGTTTGGGGCAAAAGGTTCCACTTCCCTTCTACAAGTGTGTCTTTAGCAACCGAACGCTGGGCAACCTCCTGGCCCCTCCACCATCACAGGCTGACTGTGGAAGACGCCAACTGAACAGTTGTTCAAAGCAGGTACATAGGGTTAAATATAAGAGAAGTGGAGGACCATTTTAATTTTTCCTCATCCATTGACAACCTACAGCCTCCTTTCTACTTATAATATAGGTTGCTAGATATGGTGGTCCGTTCATGTGGCACCCAGCTCCTCCAAACGGCAGCACCATGCTTTATAATTTTATTTTATTTCTTAATTTATTTTGTTTTGCGTTCCAAAAACAAAAACCGGAACATGAAAAATGAACATCAGTAATATATGTTATTATTTTACCTGCAGTTACTATAAGCCCTCAGGCTCTTCACTAGGGCACTTGTGAACCGTTAGACTGAATCAGTGCTGAGTATGCCAGAAGGAGCCATGATAATATATACAGTAGATGTAATGCCCTGTATGTCCGCTGTAATTGTAGTATCCAGCAATATTCCGCTAATAGTACTATGGGTCTATTTATTATTGGGAGATAACTCCCTTAACTCCGGCAAAACTGGGTACAAAGCATAGAGAAGCATGTTTACCGTGGACTGCGGTGGTACAGGTGCTGCCACAGTCCTGTTATCTGCTACTCAGGATACGGGATGTCTATGATACACTGGGAGAGTCCTAACCCAGTAGAAGACTCCCAGTCTGGGGAACAGGAGACACTGCCCCCCTCCTCCTGCTAAGGTAAGAAGCAGCAGAGAGGCTCAGAAATGTATTTTGATTGTCTATAAATCACAACCAGAATTTATTTTCATCTATAGTAAACCAGTTGCTTATATTTTATACTGTGCAATGCACTCTGTACTTTTTAATATTTGCCCTCATCAATATGTACAGGAATGATGATCATATTTTTCCTAGCCAAAGTTTAGGAAAAAATGCTAAAAAAAACCTAGCGAGTATTGAGCGATGTTTTATTAGACATGCAAACAAGACTTTTTGGTAACATGTCATTCTACATTATGCACAGATATAAGAGGAGTAGGAGATTTCGATGGTGGCGATTCAATGGTGGTGTGAAATATGTAGCTGCGCAAATCATGTTGCCCTGCAGGGGGTGCAAATGCAGAAAATATTTTGCCTGTAGGGCAAATACTGCAATCCTGCCAACACTCCCTGTTTTGGAGGAACTGTTGCGATTCGTCAATCCCGAAAGAGATGTGGGCTAGGCCACACCTGTTACTTGCACCATTATGTCCCCGATGTAGGCGGGACAGTCCCGATTTGAGACCTCTGTCCCAGCATCCCGTTCAGGACACCTCTGTCCTGCGGGTTGGAATGTTGAGATGTATTCTGTTCACTCCCCCGTGGTGTGGCCACGCCCCCTGTCCCGATGGCGCCTAACCATGTTGGTTATGCATCATTTGTATGTTATATATGGGCGTCAGGAGATTGCGGAGTGGGTGCCTTAGTGGCATTATTATAATTTGTTGGGCAAAGTTGTTCATATGTTTTGCTGTATGAAATTCTTAAATTTGCCCATGGTTGTTTGTGCTAAATATTTTTCTTTTTCTATCTCATTATCTAATCTATGGAGTCAGAACGCAATAGATTAATATCATCTTTTCTCCATAGATGTCATGGTTTCGGCGTGATAAAGCCTTCCTTTGTCACTGAACTGTTGATACTTCTGAAATAAAAGCATCTTTGGAATCTGTGTGTTTATATAGGAATTGTGCTGTGTTCACGGGAGTTTTGCAATTGGAACGTAAATGCTTTTGACATAATGGTGTCTGCTCAATATGGAGTTTACTGGTAAAAAAAATAAATAGAATCTGTAAACAAATATGGTCTTAACTACACAAGAAGTCTAAGGCAAACCGCATACCTTCTGTTTGTGGCTGAGTGCCATATCTATTTTATTACACTATCACAATTTGGACCATTACATATGCAGATTAAATCTGTGCTGTGATAACGTGATAGATCGTTAATGGCTCAATATCTTTAATTGTCCTTTTTATGAAATGAGCAACAACAATATTTTTTTTTCTTTTATAAAATACATAACTACATCATAATGAAAACATATAGGGCCTGAGTCATTAAGGAGAGCAAGGCAACAAAAACGAGCAAGTTTGATCCGGGACAAACCATGTTACAATACAAGGGGTGCAAATTAGTTTATTATTTTGCACATAAGTTAAATACTGGCTGTTTCATGTAGCACACAAATACTTGATAGCTTTATTTTTACATTGAAATTTAAAATTGATCTAGGACATGCCCTACCCCAACTATAAATCTGTCCCCACATTTTAAATGTACCTCGCCCTCTAATGCAACATGGTCGTGCCAAGGTGCAAAGTTACTCCTTTTTTATGGTTAATGACTCAGGCCCTGAATGTCAAGAATAAGTTGCCTGTGGCATTTTCCACATTCCAAAACTTGAGTTCAGGTTCATAAAGGCGTAACTTGTGGAATACTAATGTAGGCCACATTGTACCTGTTGTCAAATGCGGTACTCATCATATGCACTAATACAGCTCATGCCTTTGAAATAATGTATATACTTTTTAACAGATGAAACACAGTTAATGCATAATATAAATAGAGACAAGGGATAGACTGATCAAACTTTCTACAAAGAAAGTGGAGGTATTGCCCATAGCAACCAATTAAATGTTAACTACATAGTTGCCTACTCTCCCGGAATGTCCGGGAGTCTCCCGATTTTCTGGGAGTCCTCCCGGACTCCCGTGAGAGCAGGGCAACCTCAAGGTTCCCGATCACTGCAGTAGTTAGTTGGCGGGTTAATTGACAAGTATGTTGTTTAATAAATCTACCCCTAAATACTACAGACTAATGTATGTAGATGAGAACAAATGTGATTAAAGAACAGTCACACATGAAAACAGGTAAACTGTGTACCTTAAGTAATATATCAGTCCTGTTCCGCCTGATAATATCGGTGTAAATAACTGTTTTCTATTAGTAAAGAGTAATTTGTGTGGAAAAACAAGCGACACTGAATCAACATTTACATACATGAATGGGAATTTAGTAAACATTCAGGTGGCTATTACTTTACACACATAAGGGCCTAAGCACGTTGGCTAAGTGATTAGCAATTCTGCCTTGCAGCACTGGGGTCATTAGTTCAATTCCCAACCATGGCCTTATATGTGTGGAGTTTCTATGTTCTCCCCGTGTTTGCGTGGGTTTCCTCCGGGTGCTCTGGTTTCCTCCCACACTCCAAAAACATGCTGGTAGGTTAATTGGCTGCTATCAAATTGACCCTAGTCTGTGTCTGTCTGTCTGTGTGTATGTTAGGGAATTTAGACTGTAAGCCCCAATGGGGCAGGGACTGATGTGAGTGAGTTCTCTGTACAGCGCTGCGGAATCAGTGGCGCTATATAAATAAATGATGATGATGATGATGATGATAAGTCATTAAGGAGAGCAAAGCATAAAAAAGGAGTAACTTTGCACCTGTCCAAAACCATGTTGCATTGGAAGAGGAGGTAAATGGGGACAGATTTATAGTTGGTAGGGCATGTCTTAGATCAAGGGATAGATTTACTAAACTGCGGGTTTGAAAAAGTGGAGATGTTGCCTATAGCAACCAATCAGATTCTAGCTATCATTTATTTAGTGGACTCTACAAAATGGCAGCTAGAATCTGATTGGTTCCTATAGGCAACATCTCCACTTTTTCAAACCCTCAGTTTAGTAAATATACCCCCAACTATCAATTTCTGTGTAAAAATAAAGCTATCAAGTATTTGTGTGCTAAAAAAACAGCTAGTATTTGTCTTTTTATAATAAACTAATTTGCACCCCTTGCATTGTAACATGGTTTGTCCCAGAGAACATTTACTTCTTTTTTGCCTTACTTTCCTTACTTTCCTTGCCCATAAGTGTGTACACTTGGTAAAATTTATGGACATATAATGCAATCTGGTAAACAGTTACAGACACTAGTTCAGTAGTGGGCACCAAGCACTGTGCTCTCTCTGCTTCCTCTGCAGGGATTCCTGGGCCGGCACACACAAGAGACACAAGTAGGAGGTGGGAGTGCACTGTGCTCTCTCTGCTTCCTCTGCAGGGATTCCTGGGCCGGCACACACAAGAGACACAAGTAGGAGGTGGGAGTGCACTGTGCTTTCTCTGCTTCCTCTGCAGGGATTCCTGGGCCGGCACACACAAGAGTCACAAGTGGGAGTGCACTGTGCTCTCTCTGCTTCCTCTGTAGGGATTCCTGGGCCGGCAGACACAAGAGACACAAGTAGGAGGTGGGAGTGAACTGTGCTCTTACTGCTTCCTCTGCAGCGATTCCTGGGCCGGCACACACAAGAGACACAAGTAGGAGGTGGGAGTGCACTGTGCTCTCTCTGCTTCCTCTGCAGGGATTCCTGGGCCGGCACACACAAGAGACACAAGTAGGAGGGAGTGAGGTTTGCTTTCCTTTTTTCTGCAGGGATTCCCAGGCCGGCACACTTGAGATACAGGGAGGAGGAGGGAGTGCAGTGTGCTCTTTCTCCTTTCTCTGAGGTGATTCCCAGACAGAACACACAAGAGATGTGAGGAGGAGGAGGGAGTGCTGTGTGCTCTTCCTCCTTCCTCTGCGGTGATATCCAGACGGCACACACAAGAGATGTAAGGAGGAGGAGGAGGGAGTGCTGTGTTCTCTATCTCTTTCCTCTGCAGGGATTCCTAGGTAACGCACACAAGAGAGACAAAGAAGAGGAGGAGGAGGGAGTGCTGTGTGCTCTCTCTCCTTCCTCTGCAGGGATTCCTAGGTGGCACACACACGAGAGACAAAGAGGAGGAGGGAGTGCTGTGTGCTCTCTCTCCTTCCACTGCAGAGATTCCAGGACGTCGCACACAAGATACAAGGAAGAGGGAGTGCAGTGTGCTCTTCTTCCTTCTTCTGTGTGGTTGGAGGGCCGCACACAAGGTTGCCTATTTATTGAGTTATACAGTATAAACATGGACTGTTAACAACCGTTATACTTGATTCTCTCGTCTGCCATGCTTCTACATTTTGTTCTGTTTATTAAGTGTACATTCCTAGCATATAAATTGCCAAGTTTTTAATGTGGAGAAGAGGATGATAGAAGACTTTTCCTGATTTACTACATATATATTAATATATAGAGCACAGCTGGTGGTATGTGGTTGGCTAATAATCTGGGTGCAGGTTATAGATGTTTAGGTGTTGTGATGAGCCACCATGGTCCTGGTGGGGAGGTGTATTTATCCCAGGTTTATAAAACTGGGTCACTTATGCGCAGTAGCACTGAAGACCGGCTGCTGAAGTGGTAAAATGTCTCTTACTGTAGCCAGCCAGTATCGCTGGCCAGCTGGGTATCTTTCAGCTGCTCTGGTGACATTATATAGTAAATTGCAAGATTTTCTATCGCTGTGATTAGTAATAGAAAATTGTAGCTATCGCTGCCTAATAGTAAATAGAGCTCAAGGTGCAATTTCTTTTTTTCTCCACCCAAAATGTTGTTCTGGGATTTGTAATCTGGATTCTTTGTTTCGCTACATCGACTACACAAACACTATCCGTTCTCTACACTGACTACACACAAACTATCCGTTCTCTACACTGACTACACACACACACTATCCGTTCTCTACACTGACTACACACACACTATCCGTTCTCTACACTGACTACACACACACACTATCCGTTCTCTACACTGACTACACACACACTATCCGTTCTCTACACTGACTACACACACACACTATCCGTTCTCTACACTGACTACGCACACTATCCGTTCTCTACACTGACTACACACACACACTATCCGTTCTCTACACTGACTACACACACACACTATCCGTTCTCTACACTGACTACGCACACTATCCGTTCTCTACACTGACTACACACAAACTATCCGTTCTCTACACTGACTACACACACACTATCCGTTCTCTACACTGACTACACACAAACTATCCGTTCTCTACACTGACTACGCACACACTATCCGTTCTCTACACTGACTACACACACACACTAATCGTTCTCTAAACTGACTACACACACACACTATCCGTTCTCTACACTGACTACACACACACACTATCCGTTCTCTACACTGACTACACACACACACTATCCGTTCTCTACACTGACTACACACACACTATCCGTTCTCTACACTGACTACACAAACACTATCCGTTCTCTACACTGACTACGCACACACTATCCGTTCTCTACACTGACTACGCACACACTATCCGTTCTCTACACTGACTACACACACACACTATCCGTTCTCTACACTGACTACACACACACACTATCCGTTCTCTACACTGACTACACACACACACTATCCGTTCTCTACACTGACTACACACACACACTATCCGTTCTCTACACTGACTACACACACACACTATCCGTTCTCTACACTGACTACACACACACACTATCCGTTCTCTACACTGACTACACACACACTATCCGTTCTCTACACTGACTACACACACACACTATCCGTTCTCTACACTGACTACACACACACTATCCGTTCTCTACACTGACTACACACACACACTATCCGTTCTCTACACTGACTACACACACACTATCCGTTCTCTACACTGACTACACACACACACACACTATCCGTTCTCTACACTGACTACACACACACACTATCCGTTCTCTACACTGACTACACACACTATCCGTTCTCTACACTGACTACACACACACACTATCCGTTCTCTACACTGACTACACACACACTATCCGTTCTCTACACTGACTACACACACACTATCCGTTCTCTACACTGACTACACACACACACTATCCGTTCTCTACACTGACTACACACACACTATCCGTTCTCTACACTGACTACACACACACTATCCGTTCTCTACACTGACTACACACACACTATCCGTTCTCTACACTGACTACACACACACACTATCCTTTCTCTACACTGACTACACACACACTATCCGCTCTCTACACTGACTACACACACACTATCCGTTCTCTACACTGACTAGACACACACTATCCGTTCTCTACACTGACTACACACACACACTATCCGTTCTCTACACTGACTACACACACACTATCCGTTCTCTACACTGACTACACACACACTATCCGTTCTCTACACTGACTACACACACACACTATCCGTTCTCTACACTGACTACACACACACACTATCCGTTCTCTACACTGACTACACACACACACTATCCGTTCTCTACACTGACTACACACACACACTATCCGTTCTCTACACTGACTACACACACACACTATCCGTTCTCTACACTGACTACACACACACACTATCCGTTCTCTACACTGACTACACACACACTATCCGTTCTCTACACTGACTACACACACACTATCCGTTCTCTACACTGACTACACACACACTATCCGTTCTCTACACTGACTACACACACACTATCCGTTCTCTACACTGACTACACACACACTATCCGTTCTCTACACTGACTACACACACACACTATCCGTTCTCTACACTGACTACACCCACACTATCCGTTCTCTACACTGACTACACACACATAATATCCGTTCTCTACACTGACTACACACACATACTATCCGTTCTCTACACTGACTACACACACACTATCCGTTCTCTACACTGACTACACACACACTATCCGTTCTCTACACTGACTACACACACACACTATCCGTTCTCTACACTGACTACACACACACACTATCCGTTCTCTACACTGACTACACACACATTATCCGTTCTCTACACTGACTACACACACATACTATCCGTTCTCTACACTGACTACACACACACTATCCGTTCTCTACACTTACTACACACACACACTATCCGTTCTCTACACTGACTACGCACACACACACACACTATCCGTTCTCTACACTGACTACATACACTATCCGTTCTCTACACTGACTACACACACACACTATCCGTTCTCTACACTGACTACACACACACTATCCGTTCTCTACACTGACTACACACACACTATCCATTCTCTACACTGACTACACACACACTATCCGTTCTCTACACTGACTACACACACACTATCCGTTCTCTACACTGACTACACACACACTATCCGTTCTCTACACTGACTACACACACACACTATCCGTTCTCTACACTGACTACACACACACTATCCGTTCTCTACACTGACTACACACACTATCCGTTCTCTACACTGACTACGCACACACACACACACTATCCGTTCTCTACACTGACTACGCACACACACACACTATCCGTTCTCTACACTGACTACACACACACTATCCGTTCTCTACACTGACTACACACACACACTATCCGTTCTCTACACTGACTACACACACACTATCCGTTCTCTACACTGACTACACACACACACTATCCGTTCTCTACACTGACTACACACACACACACACACACTATCCGTTCTCTACACTGACTACACACACACTATCCGTTCTCTACACTGACTACACACACACACTATCCGTTCTCTACACTGACTACGCACACACTATCCGTTCTCTACACTGACTACACACACACACTATCTGTTCTCTACACTGACTACACACACACTATCTGTTCTCTACACTGACTACACACACACACTATCTGTTCTCTACACTGACTACACACACACACTATCCGTTCTCTACACTGACTACACACACACACTATCCGTTCTCTACACTGACTACACACACACTATCCGTTCTCTACACTGACTACACACACACACTATCCGTTCTCTACACTGACTAAACACACACTATCCGTTCTCTACACTGACTACACACACATACACTATCTGTTCTCTACACTGACTACACACACACTATCCGGTCACTACACTGACTACTTGTAAAATGACAAATCTGTTTCAAGATTGACTTGTTGACATTTGGGTCTCTATGTAATCAATGTCTCCGCTATTTGAAGCAACCTCAGAACCCACAGTGCCCACTCGCACCCTCTGATCCGCAGGAGACACACTATTAGTGGCACTTGGCGTCTCCTCTGCAGCTTGTGCCTTTAACTGTGCAGCTTCTTCTCTTTGGGGACCAGAAGATACTAACTAGAAAATTGTTCCAGAGTTTAATAAAACAGACCTTATCAAGGCATTTAACCAGTGACCCATTATCTGTGCAATATTCTGTACAACTTCCTACACGTATCTTCCTGATCTTTAATTCTATTATGCAACTATTAAGTTCTTTAGGACACAAAGGAAGAAAGAGTGATGATGATGAGGATTATATGATCTAAAATAGCATTGTGCTTGCAGGCTGAATCCTGTATAAAATAGTGGCAGTGGCGCTTATAGGATATCCCAGGAAAATCGGGGAGGTAAAGATAAATGACTTGAAATATGCTTAACATAAATACAGGTCTTTCCTGAGAGTAATTTAACATGCACCAACTAGATGAGACCATTGCTATTTATCTGCAGTCAACAATCTCTGTTTCCAGTCGTAGCCAATTTGGCACAGATATCGCAGTCATGAAAAGCTTTAAATCTTTTATTTGTTGATTTAATCTTCTATGCTTGTTGTGTACGTACTGGAAGAACAACAATGTAGGGCTGTGTCCTTGAATACAATTATCCTATTACCCTATGTCTTGCAGTCGTGATTTCCTATTACACCCACGTTTCATTGATATTGTGATATTGTGTGGTATGACCTTCTTGTCGCCCACGGGCACACGGAACAGGAGATAACCGAGAACTATATTCCACCTACCGGTATCTTCCGCTCCAGGATTCATACGCGGCAATGGCGTGTTTTCTGATTTATATATCTACAGAAAAGTCCTACTGTTTGTTCTACAACAAATTGATGAATACAGTATCTGTAATGGTTTAAAGGAACAGTAATAATTATGTGTGTGTCTGTGTTTGCATATACACTTGTACAGATACACATAACATTTACACAATATGCTCTTTATGAATTTTGTTACAAGTGTTTCTGACACAGAGGACCAGAGTCTTTAAGGCACGCCAAAATAAACGTATTGTGCATTTTAAAAACAAAAATGCACATACTTTGGCCATACACACGACCATATTTAGCTACAAGCGGATCTGAAGAAACTTCTATTGTTGACTATGGCTAGAGATCCACTCTGCTCTAACAGACAATACACTGCAGAATACGTCCAATCTATATGTGGAATATAAAGTTCCAGTGGAACACACAAGTAAAAAAAAGTATTCATTGATTGTCACCTGTTAAGAATATAGTCATTAATGAAAAACCAATAAAAATAAAGTATTTTTCCCCATGTAATACATTTGACAGGATGTTATTAATGTCTACTGTGCATAAAATGCATTTTTTCTTTCACCAATATCGGCCGATCAAAGCACGGGGGGGGTGGGGCCAGGATGATGCAGTTAGCCCCACCCACTTCACCAATGAAGAGTGCGGGATGCGGGAGGTTGCTCGACTCTCCCGGTAGTCCGGGAGAGCTCCCAAAATTTTGGGAGTCTTCTGACTGTGAGGAGCTTTGCTACACAAGGTAATAAGGAAGGGCATATCAGACACACAGGCGTGATGACCATTTGCAGCTCCTACAGTCTGTCACGAATCAATGCAGAAATACAGCTTAGGAGCTACGAATAAGGTGAAAAACATTCAATGTTTATTTGCAGAAGAGTATTGACAGAAGATGTAATAATGAGCTTTGCAGAATTACCAGGTATACGGCAGTTTGCAGGTAAACAGGAGGTATGGAAGGATTCCAGGCAGCAAGTGCAGGGAAATGCAGAGGTAATTACCAGGTTCACAGATGATACAGGTAAGCAGAATGTAAGTAGAGATCCCAAGCAGCATAAACCCTGGAGCACAGCAGGAGGTAGTAACAACAAAGAATAACAGGATGTGGCCACAGAGTGTAACATCAATAGCCAGCAACGAATGCTGGGAGAGACAGGTATACATAGGGAACACCCAGGTGCCAGGGATAATTAGTGCAGCAGGTTAACTCCTAAGGGACTAGAAAGGCACAATAGCAGCACCTCTGGAGGATAGAGGTACTGCTGCAACACACAATAATAAAGTCTGATTGTCTAGGAGGCAGGAGCTGCCAGGCAAAGCTGCATGCACTGCAAGGGGCTTGCAGGCAGATCCTGACACAGTCACTGTAAGGAGCTCTTTTACACGAGTTAATGAGGAGCGGAATGCCAGGCACATTGTAAGAAAAGACAAGGGTTAATTTTAAATGTGTTTTAGCATGGTGTAGGCATGGGGCTGTGTTTTTATCAGATATTTCCAGATAATGTCTTATAGATAGGCAGCTATAGGACTGTTAGACCAACATAGGTCCTAGAGGATTATAGGTGACACAAGTATGTGTGACTTGTTCCTTGATCTGAGCCATTTAAATATGTATCCTTAATATTTTCTGGGCAAATAAGGAGTATGTAGGTATCTCCTAAAAGGCACGGAGTTACCCAGTTTCAGCCATTATACAAGTGGTATCACACGCACCTTTGAAGTAGCACATATGTGGCTGAGAACTAACCTATAAGGATTGATAGCATTACTATAGCTACCATCTACTCTACACAGCATTATCATCTGATGCACCTCTTAGTACATTTGAAAATACAATTAAGAAGTTATGCATACATTTATTATTAGATTGGAGATAAATATGTGTAACAGGTTCAGGGCGCTAATAAATAGGACGTGTATAACAGAGTAAAATAATGACATTTATTAAGCCATGGTATGCACAAAAAAGTTTCCGGCCGGAAATATACTGGAATAAATGTTATCACACACGATATATACAAATATCAACTGAAACCCGATAATGCAGGATAAGTGTATCAGTCCATGCATATCGGTATTGTGCCAAATGGTAAAATTATGTATATGCGCAGTACAGAATTAGAATCCAAAAAACACAGAAAATGACACAAAAAATGGGTAAAGTCTCAAATGTCCAAAAACGGGTATCCAAAAAACAAAACAAAACACAGAACACCAAAAAATAAATAACAAAATATGGGCTGGTGTGTAGTGGCCGTGTAGGCAGAGTACTAATGTCCCAAGGAATTCCTGATGAGTCGGCGGGCTCGCTAAATGGCAAAGGAGCTCAAACCGGTTTTGTGAGGAGGGCAAGTGGTAGCCCTTGGTGGATAAATATTTGAATAGTTCCAAAGGTCTAGTTAGATCAAGAATGACTTACATAACTGCATCCGGCAGTAGCAGATATCCGCGAAGCAGAGGTTCCTCCTGTAGTGCAGCAGCTTTCCTGGTCTCTCAGCCTAGTGATGGATCGCGTAAAGCCGCAGCTTGTGTACGTGGGACGTGGCGTATGCACGCTCTTGTTTATTCCTCGTAAACAGCGGATGCCGGATCTGTAGGTGTATAGATGTTAATCTCACATGCTTGACATGGATGGAGTCTTGTTAGTGCTAAAATCAATATGGTACAGTGTTCTAACCAACGCGTTTCGCTCGTGTTCAAAAGAACAAGTGAGCTTCCTCAGGGATTGTCTGTAATGAAACTGGTGTTTCTTCCAGTCCTTTTGTAGAGCCCGGATGTAATTAATTAATTAATTAAACAGCACCACCTGATTTTCCGGGGATTCAGCTGGTGATCATGAAAGTAAAAGTAAGCATAAAACAAATAGACATGAAGCAAGTGCATAACAGTTTGTAACTTGCATGCGGATGTTCAAAGTCCACGAGAATGTAGTCCATGTGGACATGTAAGATGTGATTATACACTAAATATAAATATATATTTGTTTAATACATTTGTGCACTTTCTATTCAATAAACTGCTGTAATTTTAAAATTTCCACAATTATTATTATTATGGAATTCAAAAAAGAGACCATGTGGAATTTGTGGTTTTCCATTAGCGTTGCAGCATTTATCTGCCAGATTGTTGGCTGTAAGGACTAGTGTACACACTATAGGGCTCATTTACTACCGGTACATATGGATGCACAATGTGCATCGAGCCACAGCAAACACTCAGCATTATGGGTCTACCCATCAACATGTGGTACGTCTGTTGTTCTATCACTGCCCATAGTGATACTCTGCTGCCTCAGCGATACTGCTCCAGAGCGCGTCTCTGGGCCAGTCTCTGGGTATATGCGCCTGTGACTAACCGGTTTACACATGGATAGTGGAGTCGTAAAAAGGTATATATGAAAATAAGTAAGAAAAAAAAGTTAAATATTCTAAAAATATTGAAAGGATAAGGCATTTTTTCATTGATATTCTGTTAAGATCATTTATTGCGGTGCATATGTTCCGCAGCAATGCATGTTAAATAGGCTTCCCCCATGCTTTATGTGGGGAAGCTGTCCTTGGCTAGACCCGGCGCATCTAAGCGCCAGATGGGCGCTATCATTAACTTTGGCACTGATATTGCTGGCAGGGATCCCTTGATGTGTAAGGCATAGATCAGACTTTAATAAACAGATCCCTTAGGGGCACATTTATCATTCATCGGCAGAATTGAGAAATAGTTATCAATCCTTATCGCATGGATAAGGATTGATCTATTTCTCAAATTTATTAAAAATGGAACACAGAAACAGCAGTTCCGAAAAACTGCTGTTTCTGTGATAAAAAAAATCATACTTACCCCCCTCTTCGGGACGCGCTGTCTCTAGGATCTCCTTCACGTCATCTTCGTTCCTCTTCTTCTTTCCATTGCGCATGTGCAGTTCCACAATTCTGCGAGCGGTGAGTGACAGGGAGGGATCATGTGATCCCTCCACACATGCACTGTCCAGCTCTGCTCTTCGGAGCAGAGCTGACAGCATTGGGTTTTTTCATTTCTGATAATGTACGCCAGCTTCAGCTGGCGTACATTAACATGACAAGTTCCCGAAAAAAATGTTTTTTCGGGACTTGTTAGATTGCGGCCGGGAGCAGTCACCATTCTGTTGAATGGTGACTGCTCCCAAAAACGAAGAGGAATGCAAAGCAGCAGATATCCATGATATCTGCTGCGATGCACCCTTAATAAATTTGCGGAGGACAGGAGGACACCTTAATGACCGGTTAAAAGCACTATCGTGCTTTATTAAATATGCCCCTTAGTTTTTATCAATCTGGTAAAAATTCGGCAATGGAAGCAAATGTGGTTGTTTTGGTTAGGGCAAATTTTGTACCTCAACAAATTTTTGCACATATGAAGCATAAACTGAGAGTCTTCCACCTCATTCAAAAAACAGATGTCTTGTTTTACATAGCGTATAAAAAAATCCCTTAGTTGCTCTGGCTTAGGGGCATATTTAATAAAGCACGATAGTGCTTTTAACTGGTCATTAAGGTGTCCTCCTGTCCTCCGCAAATTTATTAAGGGTGCATCGCAGCAGATATCATGGATATCTGCTGCTTTGCATTCCTCTTCGTTTTTGGGAGCAGTCACCATTCAACAGAATGGTGACTGCTCCCGGCCGCAATCTAACAAGTCCCGAAAAAACATTTTTTTCGGGAACTTGTCATGTTAATGTACGCCAGCTGAAGCTGGCGTACATTATCAGAAATGAAAAAACCCAATGCTGTCAGCTCTGCTCCGAAGAGCAGAGCTGGACAGTGCATGTGTGGAGGGATCACATGATCCCTCCCTGTCACTCACCGCTCGCAGAATTGTGGAACTGCACATGCCCAATGGAAAGAAGAAGAGGAACGAAGATGACGTGAAGGAGATCCTAGAGACAGCGCATCCCGAAGAGGGGGGTAAGTATGATTTTTTTTATCACAGAAACAGCAGTTTTTCGGAACTGCTGTTTCTGTGTTCCATTTTTAATAAATTTGAGAAATAGATCAATCCTTATCCATGCGATAAGGATTGATAACTATTTCTCAATTCTGCCGATGAATGATAAATGTGCCCCCTAGAATGCGCATTGTCGAATATCTAGATACAGGTCCTAGGTCCTTGGCGGGAGGAAAGCTCATTTTGTGTTGCATCTGAAAGGTTTTGCGCTACGTAAATAACTTAGCGGTTGGACAAATTACAGTGTGGTCCCAATACCACAAACTATTATAAGTTATATGTGTTGTCTGGCAAAAATGATGCTGCAGACTTTTGTCGTTTTTTTCTGGCCGACATTTAAGTATGGTTTGGTAATTGATCGGGTTATCGGATTAAGGACCTCAGGGATACTCAGCACGCCCATGTCTACAAAATGCAAAATTGTGTCAGAAATTCTAATACTTAGTCCTGTGTCTGTAATGAAACAGTGGTTAATTAAGACCATTCATTTGGAGTAATTGCTGAGGTGTGAGCACTGAAATGTTTCTCGTGTCATTGTGGACTGGCTGATTGCCAATATATAAATGATTTCAGGCGTAACAAGGATATTAAGCAAGTAAATGGATGATAGGAGAAACATTATAAGCAGTCTGGGAATAAATAAAGTTTAATGCTTCTGACTCTGGAGATTAACGGCCTGTGTGTGCCTAGGATAGCGGGCACCTCTGACGGAGGGTAACGTGTAACAAGACATCCACTCTGTGTAAATAGAGAGATTCATTAGTGGCATTACCTGTTTTTTTTTGTTGTTTATTCGAGTCTGAACCATACTTACATGTAAAATCTAAGTATCTGTATATAGAGCCTTCCTTTGACATGCAAAATTTGTCCATGTTTCTTAGAAAGCCCATCCATATATATTAATGGAGTTACCATCAGAGATAACCCCAGTTGAGTAAGCCCATCAAGCATCAAGAAGGTAATGCCCAATCCGGTAACACCATCCGAGTATGGCATTTTCTGGATTTTTTTGAATGCATTATTTTTTTAATTATTTTTTATTGATTTGTAAAAAAGAAAAGTACTCGTATGCTAATTATACAAGTACCACTGCAGTTCAAAGATGTATTCAAAGTTTATTTGGATTCTAACTAAATTGGCCCCTGTGTGTGTGTTTGCCTGCCTCTGGTTGGGAAGATAGATTGTAAGCTCCACTGGAGAGAAACTGATGTGCCTCAGTAAAGTTCTCTAATTGTACAGCACTGCATAATATTTTGTATCTAGCATAAATAAAAGATAAAATGACTGCAGAATATAACAATTTGTGATGACAAAACATACCTAAATATGGCAGTAGACAATGACGTAGAGGTGGCTTTACATTCTTTTTGTATATGGTCTGACAGCTTAGGGGTTTGGGACCCAGAGGAACACATGAGTTTTCTGTGAGTTAAGTTAATTCAGATTTGTCAGCAACTTAGGGTAAAGTGCATTTCCAGATTTGTAAACGTAGAATAAATAGATTGGAATTTTGGGTGGAGTTTTGGGATGTATGAAATATTGACTGGTGGTTCTGACCTTAACAATGAAACAGAACTATGAAGAAGCTTTGTAATGTTACTATGGAACATAGTTGTAGTTATACCCAAAGGAATGTCAATAAATGTGTTGTATTCTACCGGCACATTTATACTCTTGCATGAATACTGTTAACGTCGCCTCTACTCAGGGGCGGAATGCCCCATAGCAAAATTTGAGAATGGGGTGCTCAGAAACGGCCTCTTCTCACTTTGTGCACCTACCATTCTACCAAAGCGTTTAAGTTTACAGAACAAAATGGCGGCATTTGCGCAGGATGAGAGCTTTTTGCGGCGTGAATCCAATGCGCTTCGTACAACTCCCGAAAATGTGCTTTTTATCCTAAGTTACTTCAGGTTCTCTATGACGCTGTATCTCTGAATCAAAATGGTTCCTTTTTGTACAGTAATCAAGATGGCTGACATTGCACGTATGTTAGGTCAGTTGTTTAAGAGCTAGTTTATCAGGGATATTGTTTTTCATAGAAGGCAGCCATTTTGTGTGCTAAACCAAGTGTCATATAAATGTAATCATCTAATGGGCCTCTATGGAATTGCTGATTTCTCAGGTATTTGGTTTCAGCTAACAAAATATCTCCTTCCACTGTTTGTAAGTGACAGGTTCACTTGAGATAAAAAATAAATATATTGTACTTCATTTTCATACCTTTCTGCATCAATTGAAACAAAGGTGTGTGTGTGTGTGTTTTTTTTTCTCTAGAAGCAAAATGGGTAAACAGAACAGCAAGCTTGCCCCTGAAGTGATGGAAGACTTGGTGAAGAGCACAGAGTTTAACGAGCATGAACTCAAACAGTGGTATAAAGGATTCCTTAAGGACTGCCCAAGTGGCAGACTGAACCTGGACGAGTTTCAGCAGCTTTATGTAAAGGTAGGTTACTGCCTGCTGGTTAGGTAAGATATATTTGCTGCTGTTCCCACTAGACACAGATCAGTCATCAGCCTGAGGCGCAGCACAGCCTGATTTTAAGTTTAGTCTAATCCTAAACTTTGTTCCCAACATCAAATGTTTTCCTTTTCCACTCGAAATTACTGAGAAGTCCTCTGGTACTGTTCAGGAATTACTGGGCAAGATTGACCTACACAACACTTTTATAAATAAAACACATTATTCTTAAGTATTCACCCATTTTTTTGTCTTGTATACTTATTTTCCCCCCTCCAAAATCCCCTTTTTCTATTTTTAAATGGTACAATTTTAATATTTCCTAAACAGTTGAGAGTTTTTGGTGAACTGTTTCCACTGCCTCATCACTTTTGTTCTTTAATTAATGTACACAAATGACAGGTTGAATGTAAGCAATACTTATAATGATTGTGAAAAATGTATTAACAAAAAGTTTTTATCCGCATAAGATATATATTCAAGGCCATGCTGACTTTAAATGGAACGAGACCACACAAATAATGGCATTTATTGGAGGAGATTACTTTAGCTAGGTGTCGTTTAATTTTTAATTATACCTTATACTCTAAAGGTATATTTACTAAGCAGCGTGTTTGAAAAAGTAAATATGTTGCCTATAGCAACCATTCAGATTCTAGTTATCAATTATTTAGTATATTGTACAAAATGACAGCTAGAATCTGATTGGTTGCTACAGGCAGTAGAATATTGTCTAAACCGCGACACTGTTCTAATAAAGAAGAAAACTTATTCTTGTATATTGTTAAGTGTCCTTTCTTCAATATATTGTATTGTTATGTTTATTAGAAATGTAATGCTCAATTGTCACTTTAATCAAATGTTCACATGACCCATAATAAGCTAGCTAAATCTTTTCCGAAAAGAAAAGGTTTCTGTCTTGTACCTTCTGACTCTGTATTAATGTATTTATTTCACTTGGTTAATTATTTTGGGAAAACCACATACCATAGATATTCTTTCAAAGACCATATTGGTATATCAACAATCCCATAATTAGTCTATTGTAATTTACTATTCTTATGCACTGAGGATAAAAAATTATTATCCCTTATTATTAAACCTGGGAACAGAGTGATCCCTTCAGTTCGTGCTACTTATTTAGATCATTGGCTTAGTAAAAAATCCTTATGCTGTCTAAGTTAGATGATTTGGCAAATTCGTAATGCTGAGTCTGCAACAATAAGGTGCATGAATATGGCTCAGATTATAGTAGCCTGAACTCTGATATAAAGCGCTCATTTATAATATGATATGTGGATTCCACTAATATTAATATCGATCAACTGGGTCAAATAGTATTTAGATATTTGGTAACAGTAGGAGCATAGAACTGCACCGTCCGCCGACACACGATTCGCTATAAGCTTTGACAAGGCAAACAGATAAACAGAACAGTTATATGTGACAGTATAACTATTAACTAGTCACTGTAAAGTGGCTTCTTTTCCTCTCTGTACTGATGTAAATTTGCCGTATATGTTCCCTGATTCACAGGTTGATCCGCACTATGCTGCATAATAAGTAAGGATATGTTAGTGTTCAGGTTATCCATTACCTCCGTACTCATGCCCACGCATGGTACAATCAGGTCATCAAGAAGCAACTGCTAAATTAGATAGATCAAGATAGATCAAGTCACCAGGCCGAAGGTCGGGATAACTGGGATTATTGAATGACACGGATGTAAGGATATCCTTAATTAGTTTGACTTGTAACAGCATCTGGGTGTTATCAGATTAAACTTCTTTCTCTTCCTTTTTTCCCTTACATGACTAAGTCTATTAAACCAAACTGGGTGTGATAGGTGTGCCTCTCACAGGTAGTCTATTCTCTCTTCTTTCTTTAATTGTATCTGCCTTTATACTACAGAGAGAGCACCCTAAATAAATGAATACATTACAAACTTCTATTTATTACAATCTATTTAATAGATGAGGTTTTTCCATGTTATACCTCCTTGGTGCGGAAGGTTTCAATCTTTGATATAGTACCTGCAAACATTCCAGGTCATAAAGGGTACACCACCCCCATCCCCGAATACACCATAACTATGACCACAACTGCCCACGGCCCGAAAACGGCACTCCTTTACTGGAGGCCACACCCCGTTCAAATCCCGAAAATTGTGACAGCCTTGGGTAAGTCAGGATTGTTAGCATATATACACTATGATACAGTAGGGTTTAAGGTTATGAAACAGAACAAGCAGAACATTTGCTGAAATCTATAGCAGCTAATCAGCTTTGATTATTCTAACTGCAATAGCTAAAATATGATACTTGATTGGTTGCTATGGTAGGATTACACCACATCATTGCGCTTTGCACTAGGGTTACCATATGTCTTTACACTATAGTTACCCTTGCTCTTTGCACTAGGGTTACCATTGCTCTTTGCCCTAGGGTTACCATTGCTCTTTGCACTAGGGTTACCCTTGCTCTTTGCCCTAGGGTTACCCTTGCTCTTTGCACTAGGGTTACCATAGCTCTTTGCCCTAGTGTTACCCTTGCTCTTTGCCCTAGGGTTACCCTTGCTCTTTGCCCTAGGGTTACCCTTGCTCTTTGCCCTAGGGTTACCCTTGCTCTTTGCCCTAGTGTTACCCTTGCTCTTTGCCCTAGGGTTACCCTTGCTCTTTGCCCTAGGGTTACCCTTGCTCTTTGCACTAGTGATACCCTTGCTCTTTGCCCTAGGGTTACCCTTGCTCTTTGCCCTAGGGTTACCCTTGCTCTTTGCACTAGGGTTACCATTGCTCTGACAACAATGTCCACAGGTGCCATTAAGCATTGTTTATGTCCTTTACGAGCCATCCCGTTTCTCCCGTATAACTATTAACTAGTCATTGTAAAGTGGATTCTTTTCCTCTCTGTACTGATGTACATTTCCCGGGTGCTCCACCCGGCTGATTTTACTTGCCATCCGGCTCTCGGAGCCCAACAGAGTCCTATTATAATGGAATAAACCTTTGTTTCTCCTATTAGAACAAGCACTATGTGAGCACTACAACCAGCAGTGTGTGTTGGACCACTGACCACCAGTCTGACCAGTCCTGGCAGGTGTGGGCGATAGCCTCCAACATTTTTCATTATTATTGCAAAGTATTACAACTACCCCCACTACTTCTCAATTTACTAGGGAGGACACTGGGCTTCCAACTTTCCCAGATCTCTGAAAAGTTTCCTGTATGAATATCCAGTGCAGCCATGTGTTTACCACATACTTGCCAGCTCTCCCGGAATGTCCGGGAGACTCCCGAAATTCGGGTCGGTCTCACGGACTCCCGGGAGAGCAGGCAAGTCTCCTGCAACCCGCAACAGCCTAGCTTAAATGACGAGATTTGCGGTGAATCGCCTCATTTTGGCCCCGCTACAAAACGGCATTTCCGTTGCGGTGGCGGGGCCAAAATGACACGTTTGGCCGCTCCCTGCCGCCTCCCATCCTCCAGTCACACCCCTCTCCCGGAATACACTTGCCAAAAGTTGTCAAGTATGGTTTACCATTTGCTGCTATGCTTTCCCGTGATATTGGATGGACCACTGTACTTCTCTAACCACATATTGTATTGTGAATACTCAGACTTCAGCTTGTCTCTCTGAACTGATAAACACCCGTCGTATCTGCATTACATATTACTTCTTTGTCAGACTCCCACAATGCAGCGACTACTGTCAAACACAAGAGCTCTACCTGCAAACTACACAAAAACTACGGGTGCCCTAGAGACTCAAATGTCAAACCGTAGTTTCTGTGCTACAGAAGTTATGGATGTGAGCAACCAAATATATTCAAACCTCCATAATAAAGAAGGAAAAATTATGATACTTCTAAGAAAAATAGCCCCTTTGCAGCAACATATTTAATATATTAGGGAGAGATTTACACTGTGTTCTTCTCCACAGTCCAATTCAATAAAGAAAACTATTTTTATTATTGTCTAGAAGACTGAAGTAGTGTCTCTCTCTACTGTTAACATCATGCGTCTAGAGTAAAAGCATGAAGTATGTGTATTCTGCTTTGTACCACTAATTAATGACAAAAGAAACATTTAAACAGAAAGATTCAAAGGTCAGATGCTGTATTTAGAGTGGTAGAATTGTCTGCGAGCAAACATTGTGCAGGCATGACATTTTCCAAACCGCGCGGGTTGATTTAATTTTTTAAAAAAAACAATAATATTGAATTATTATGCTGAAAATTTTAGTCAGACAGGCTTATTATTATGTATATGTATACTTACATTTACATATATAAATATTTTAGAAGTGACAAAAGGTTTGCCTGGGTTTCTGCAGCTGTGGTCAGAGTGGAAATTTAGAAGTGGCGGTATGGAAAATATAAACAAATAGAATTTGATAGTATTACAATGGAAGCAGCAGGAGAAGTGGCGGTATGGCATACCATTGTATACCAGTCCACTTCCACCACTGATTGTGCCTGTTAAACAGCTAACAAACTTAAATAAATATGCATATGAGCTTCTGATAACATTAACAAATATATTACTGTATGTCTTCATAGAACGTAATATATGTCACAGTGTATTTACGTTTCCTGTGTAGTGGTGGATATAGAGCCGCCTGTAGTACATTGCCGTACACTGCATCCAGTGGGTGGTGATCCCAATGTTAGCGGAACCTCAAAATAGTGATTTATTAAAATCACAGTGGAAATATGAAAGGGGTGGGGCAGAATGTCCCAGGTGTAAAGGCATGTGATTGGTTCCTATCCTACCTGTCCTCTCCAGTTTTCATTCCACACCCAAGATGTACCCGCCTACCCTTTCCAGTTTTGCCCAAAAATGTGTGGTTATTTGTGCCTTTAAGGCTGGACCTCAACATTATGGGGGATATTTACTAAACTGCCGGTTTGAAAAAGTGGAAATGTTGCCTATAGCAACCAATCAGATTCTAGTTAACATTTATTTAGTACATTCCACAAAATGACAGCTAGAATCTGATTGGTTGCTACAGGCAGTAGAATACTGTCTAAACCGCGACACTGTTCTAATAAAGAAGAAAACTTATTCTTGTATATTGTTAAGTGTCCTTTCTTCAATATATTGTATTGTTATGTTTATTAGAAATGTAATGCTCAATTGTCACTTTAATCAAATGTTCACATGACCCATAATAAGCTAGTTAAATCTTTTCCGAAAAGAAAAGGTTTCTGTCTTCTACCTTCTGACTCGCTATTAATGTATTTATTTCACTTGGTTAATTATTTTGGGAAAACCACATACCATAGATATTCTTTCAAAGACCATATTGGTATATCAACAATCCCATAATTAGTCTATTGTAATTTACTATTCTTATGCAGTGAGAATAAAAAATTATTATCCTTTATTATAAAACCTGGGGACAGAGTGATCCCTTCAATTCGTGCTAGAATCTGATTGGTTGCTATAGGCAACATCTACACTTTTTCAAGTAGTAAATATACTCTTGTTTTCCTAAATATTTCTGCAGGTAGTCAAATGGCAAATTTTATTCAGCTGCTCCGAACCATCTCCATAACCTTCACTGTAATATCTTGAGTTTCTGAGTGAGTGAATGTGTTGCTGCTGGATAACAGTTTGCTCAAACTGCATTTCTGTGGCTCTTACCTTTAATCTCGCGCACCTTCTGAAACGTCTCATGTGCCATTTTCATGCTGCTTGATGCCACAGCAGGCGTGAATGTCAAGTGCTAAATATTAAACTCCCTATTTCTTGGCAAAGGGAGAAGAAAACCTCAGAGCTTGTTCAAAAAGTAATTTATTTTCTCTCCCAATATTGACATTTGCTAGTTATTAGTGTCTGCAGAAATGTCATCTGCAACAGTGAGTGAAAAACAGGTAATAATTGTTGTGTATAACAGAATGACGCACTATATACAGATTACATAGGGTAGTGGGTATTATTTTTTTCGCATGATGTTTGTAACCTATGAGCAAAGATGAAAATCATTAGCTAGTTACATTTAACCCTTAAAGGAGTTTTCCTCATTTAGAAGATATAACACCATTGTACATACACATCTGTATTTTTTTGTTATTTTGCTGTTTCTTTCTAGATTGTATTTGTCCTTTTTCCGGGCGTATCTTAATGCAAACTTTCAGAGTTGTTTAGTTTTGTGACTGTGTGATATCAGAGGAGCGATATTGTGTCATATCGCAGGACGATGAAAGTAAATATGTTCGGTGATTTAAAGAAATTCCTGAAAAGCACAGAGAAAAACTAGAAAGAAAAAGAAATGTATTTATTAATGGCTGCAGGAGAGCATGTATAAGCCAATAAATAAAAGTGATCTGAAACAGAGGGGCAGGGGGGCTTTTTTTTTTTCTACTTCTTTTTTAATGGCCCATTGGATGTGTCTGAGTGACTCTCAACCGATCAGATTCTAGTCATCATTCATATAGTACATTCTTCAAAAGGACAGCTAGAATCTGATTGGTTGCGATAGGTGACATCTCCACTTTTTCAAACCCGCAGTTTAGCAGATATACCCCCAGGAATTGGCCATCATCAGAGGTTACTAGAGTACAATAGACCAAGAGAGAATTAGTTCCATGTGGGAGCGCTGCAGATCCCCGTGATGTCTATGAGGTTGGGAAGTGGAGCCAAGTCAGGTGCTGTCATCCTGACTTATTACATTGCTGGGTGTTAGGCGTATGGTTTTCTGCTCTGTAACGCATTCTCTGGGGAGTGTGTGTATAAAGACTTGTCCGCCTGTTAGTGTGGCAGGTCAGAAAAGTTAATTGCTAGAGATACCCTGAAATGCAGTGAGAGCACAGAGGCTGGAGAATGAGGGGCAGATTGACAATCCCAATCAGCTAGAGTGTCAGCTCTGGGGACAAATTATATGACTTGCCTGAACTGTGATTTATGCAACAAAGAACTGTGCAGGAGAGGAAAGATGGATTAAAAGTGATTCATTTTTTATTAGAGAGATAATGATCTGGCGCCCTTTCATTTGTCAACTGTTGTACTGCGCTACTATGGTTGTGTCTGTTCTACACTTTACTTACTGATTTGCTACATTTTTGCCCCGCCCCCAGTTACGCAATAGCACCATTGTCATCACACTGGGGGGGGGGGACAAATGTTGCAATTTCCGCCATTAACACCCTGGAGTCTGGGACAATTATCCAAAATTTGTGAGTCTCCTGGAATTTCCGGGAGAGTAGTCAACTATGTATAATATATTTTGTGATTTTTGAGGAATTGCTGTCTTAATAGCATGGAGCACATGAATGTTTTCTGTTTTGCTCTATGTTAAATTACCATATATAAAAATAGCTCTTGGTCTAATATTGCTTTTTTTCCAGGGTAAATTCACTATAGAAAATGAACAAGAGACCGCACGTGACAATGAGCAGATCTGACCTGTGGGGTGTAGTTAGAATTTGAAGAGGTACACTCTAGAGAACTCCCAAAATGTAATGAGACCCATTTGCTGCAGTGCCTCGATAAACAGATCACTCAGTCTAGTTTATTCAGAGGCGACCTAGATGCGACTCTCCTCCTACGTAAATTATCTTGGATTCAAAAGAGAAAATGAGTGACTGGATCTGTTGTATCCGCTCTTTGTACTCTCGTATGTACATAATATGTTGGCTTCAAGCTTCCCAAGTAAATGGCTCACACGCGGGCCTTTATCTCAGCCTTTTTCTCTGGTAATATCTGACTGTCACCTACTGCTGAGTCACCAGCTGGAAATAATACATCAGGCTGAAAATATCCTGGGGAAGGTTTATGAAGAGAGAAAAAAATAATTCTGTGTTTGTATGTGCAGCACCCTCCTGTATTTTATATCATGTATTATTATTATAAATCTTTATTTATAAGGCGCCACAAGATTTCTGCAGCGACGTACAGAGAACAAGCAGTGGATCATACGGGGTAAAACAGTACAGAACAATAAACAAAAAATAGCAGTACTTCAATAGCTCCAAACTAAGCTTGCACAGTGAGGTTGGAGGAGAAGAATAGGTAGAGAGACAGGAGGGAAGCGGGCCCTGCTCGTAAGAGGTTACATCCTAAAGAGAGGGAAACAGATAGGCGTAAGGGGATCAAACGTAAGAGGAGCAAGAAGCGGGACAGGGGAAGAGAGGTGAGGAGGTCAGGCATGGAGAGAAGGCTAGATGGATCGCTGGTAGGCTTTGAGGAACAGATGAGTTTTAAGTGCCCGTTTGAAGATGCACAGATTAGGGGACAGCCGGAAGGAGCGTGGGAGGTCGTTCCAGTGGAGGGGGGCAGCCCGGGTGAAGTCTTGGATTCTTTAGTGGGATGAGGTGATCAGAGAGGAGGAGAGGTGAGGGTCATTGGCCGATCGCAGAGAATGGGATGGAGTGTGAATGGAGAGAAGGTTGGAGATATATGGGGCAGTAGAGCAGGAGAGGGCCTTGTAGGTGTGAGGGTCAGGAGTTTGAAAAGGATTCTGTAGGGGAAGGGGAGCCAATGTAAGGCAAGGCAGAGATGGAATGCTGAAGAGGAGCGGCGGGAGAGGAAGAGTCTTGCAGCCGCGTTGAGTATAGCAGTGAGGGGGGCGAGGTGGCAGAGGAGGTGACTGTTGAGTAGAAGGTTATAGTAATGATGAGTGCATGGATAATGGTTTTATTGGCATCCTGAGATGGGATGGAGCCAGATGCGGGGCATTGTTGTGGAGTTGGAATGGACAGGATTGGGGTCAAGAGATTAAATGTAGGGGGCAAAGGAGAAGTAGTAGTCGAAGGTAAGGCCCAGGCAGCGGAGTTGGGGAACAGAAGAGATGTTGCTGTTGTTAACAGTGATCGAGAGATCAAGATGGGATGAAGATCTAGAAGGAGGGAAGACAATGAGTTTTATTTATTATTTATATACATTTGTTATTTATATCCTCTTTTGATTTAATTTTTAATTTATTAATCCAAGTGTCGTTCAAGGCCGTAGAAATTAATTAATAAGTGTATATTTCGGGTATTTTTGTAGTTAATTTCAACCTCCCCTTTATTGGATTGTAAAAAATGTTTTTACTTCAACATCAGGAGGTCGATTTATCAAACCTTCTAAAAAGGAAACCTGGTGGTGTTGCCGATAGCAACCCATAAAATTCTAGTTATCATTTATCTAGCACATTCTAGAAAGTGATTGCTGGAATCTGATTGGTTGCTATGGGCAACAATTCTTTTCTTTTTAGAAGGTTTGATAAATCATCCCCACAACATAGGCTAAGAGTGTTTTACTGTAAAGGTGAAATGCAATAGAATTACCTATTCAACCACTGATCCCAGTGAGAGTTTTCATGACATATACTACATCATATATGTTATCAGAACTAAGAGAGACTATTTATTACAGGGTGAAAAGCCCTATGGCTGGGGAAATTGGGAGTTTTTGCAAATCAAAGGGCTTCACCTATACATCCATTGGGGGCTTTCAGGTGCACAACGCAAACCATCTAGCCAGGTCATGCAATCACAGATGAGACTGGCCTAGGGAAGAAGTAAGTTAACCATTACCGCTTCGGGCCAGTATTGCCAAAGCATCTGATTGTCGCTTACCTGCCTCGGTCATATTTCATTAAGAAATTGGGCAATAACACATTTTCTATTGCCATAAAGTACAGCGATTAAAAAAAATTCACGGTTATGGCTGAATCCCCAGCTGTTTTCTGCAGCCCTGCTCCAATGTCCTCTTGTGGGGATGGGGGTTATCAAAGTTAAGTGGCTGGGCTAAAGGCTCAGGGTAGTCAGGACATAGGTTTTGCCCGGTGCCTCTTGAGATGGCACCTAGCTTACGTAACAACCCAGGTGGGTACAATTTTGCCTGTCATATCTCCACTGACGCCATTAAATTGTCTGGTGTAATGGCACCCACCCGGTGTAATCCACTAGCACCATTAAATTGAATTAAAGTAGCAGGATGGAAACCACCCAACTTAACTGTCCAGATGGGAGCTATCTCACCAGGCATCCTGCTGCTACCAGTGATTACTAGGAGGAGAGGTAGAGACACTTCCCTTTCCTCATAGTTGGGCGACAACTCTTCTGAGTTTTGCTTCCAGCTGTACTGCTCACCAAAGCCTTCAATTTCCTCCGACAAACAGGCACCACCTTTTGAAATAATACATACTGTAGACCAAGTTGAATCGACTCCTCAAGCTCTAGCTTCTAGCGTGGAATTTATTTTATTTGGATTTATTTTTGTACTCCACAAGATTGAAAGGGTAATTCTTGCCATTGGAATCCGCTGCCTGGCTCCTATAGTTCATTCAGTAACTCTATTAGAGATTGTATCATATACTTAAGTGGACCTCATGCTGAAATGATGTCATTGGGGCTGATGGGGGGTCAGCAGCAATTACGCCCCAAGACGCTTGTGCAATTTATGTTATTTGAAAACGAACGTTTTCAATGAACGCAAATTCATTGGTCGGCATCTGTGGCATATGCGTCTGCATACTTGTCCGCTCTCCCTTAATGTCCGGGAGACTCACGAATTCCAGGTCATTCTCCTACATCCTGCTGGAGGGGGGGCTCAATGATGTAATTTGCAGCGATTTGGGCCATTTTGAGCCCACTACGACAAAATTATGCAATTTAAATTAGGCAACTGGGTGCGTCTGGTTTAGATAGGCTGGCATCTCAGGCTACACCTGATTGCAATTGCATGAACACGCACGCCCTTACCTTACTGTACTTGGGCTACGTTAGAAGGCTCCCGTCCCTCCTCTCCGACCGCAAGCAGGTGTAAGTGGCAGAATCCCTCATACCTGGCCTACTGTATCCTAGTAAACAGGTTGCTGTGACAAAGTCACTGGTTTAGTACATAATTATAGGTATATTTCACCAAGGTTCCTAACCTGAATATTTGCATTGTCTGTGAGCTGCTGTAGGCTTGTTGAAAAGCCAGAAAAGGGTCCTGGGGTTTAAGGATGGAGAGAGAGGGCGGGCTCCATCCATTAGGCCTGTTAACTGGGTCTTCCAGGTTACTAGTGATTCTGCTGGTAATCAGGAGTTGCACCTAAGTGGTGCTGGTAAAAGGCTGCAGCTCAGTCAGTCTCTCACTGCCTGGGGACAAGGGCTGCAGAGTCTCTGTGTGAGAGAGCCTGATATCTGCATGTAAGTAAACTGTGCTGAAACTTCTTTATATTTTGTATTAGCTTGTTTGTCTTTAGTGACCAGTGTATAGTGAGAGCCGGGCGGCAAGGTGTTTATTTTGGAGTTTTCTTTTTTTATTACTGAATACAACTGGCTGAGGCCAGTTGCACAAAACCTTTGGACTTGTGAGAAATCTCTCGGCTGCTACAAACACCATCTACCCCAGGAGATGGTACCGGGCCCCTCTACCCATTCACACTACATTCTAATGAACATTGGATTATTCCTCCCTTTTTTATACTCTTTAATAATGAACATTGTCCAGTGTACAGTTCTACCTAGACTTTGCTATCTCTTTATATTTTGTCTTGTACTGAGATGTTAAATGCTGGACTACAGCAGTATTTTTAGCACTTAGTTCTTTTCCAATCTCGCTGACCATCTGCAGTGTGTTGCAGCAGGATGGCATGTGCACAGGTCACTGCTCGTTTGAGCGGCGTTACCTTTTATAAAACGAGCATCACTGCTGCTACAGAGCAGGATTTAGCAATGGCCAATAAGTGGTGAAACTACAGGGTTTCAATAAACAAAAGGGAACATTTCAATTATTGCCACTTTGCCTGAAAAATACAGTCAGCGTCATTCTAGGAATTGATGTCTCCGTATCTTAAATTAGTTATTGATTCCTGAAGGTAAATGAGATAACAAAGAGAAAAAACACATAACGTTTTTCTTAAGGTTGATGTGATTGAGTTACCACATAAAAGTAGATGAACATTAGTAAAGGGTGTGCTGTCATATATATGTTACACATATCCTTTCCAGAAGAACAAAGCCATTTGTCTTTATCTCACTGTAAATAATGGCACGGGCACAGGGATTGCAGGGGTCTGTGATGTGAAGATAAATCATGTCGGACCTTTTTCCACCTTTAATGGGATCTTGCAACCAATAAAATGAAAGTGAAAAACAAATAGACATAGTGGAAATATAAAACCTACAATACCCGTTGCATGACTATCTTCCTAGGACCCTTCACTGGAATCCCCCAAATGTTAGAAACGGACATAAGATTGGGAACAATCCAAGTTCCAAACGCCAATAACGATTGTCTGATGCGATTAATGTTGTTCCAATGCCAGGAGATTTAATAGCAAAGTATAACAAAATACAATAAAGTATAACAGATACATAACACTTGCTCACTGAATCCAGTAACATTCCTGAATTCTGTGGTCAAAGAGAGAGAGTTCCTTGGCCAGTGCCTTTTTATATGCAATTTGGTTTAAAAAATAAAACAGTAATAATTTCACAATGTACAGAAAGATAACTAAAAGAGTTCTTCATTGGTTCAGGATTTAGGCTAGTCCAGTACAGGTCATAGGTCAGCTCAAACGATTCTTCTCCAAAGGTGGGGGCAGCTAATTTCAACAGCTGTGTAAGTGTCCATTAACAGTGAATCTATGTGCGATCACTTCTCCGATGATATCGGATTCCTGCTGGTAAAATGTGGATTAATATAAGACCAATAACCATACATTTCTTAGGACCTGAACCATAAATTTCTTTAATGTAAATTTATCTTTGTATAAATAATCTTTAAGTTCTTAATAATAAAAGAATGTGAGTTGGAACTTTATTAAATGTGAACTTTTTACAAATGTAGGTGTGAATGTAAGTGTATTTGCTCTGTTTACCTGTGCGATTGGGTAATTAACCCTGGTATAACATAGCATACTAATTATTATTTAAGAATACATTCTCCATGCTCAATATTTAGTTGACCCCACCTTCTGCAGCTATTAAAGCCAGTAGTCTTTTTGGGCAAATCTCTACTAACTTTGCACATCAAGTCAGGTTGTTTGGGGAGCGGCTATGGGCAACAAGTTTGAGGTCTTTCCATGTATTTCGGCAGGATGAAGGTCAGGGGTCTGGCCGGGCTCCTGAATGATATCTAGTTACTTCATTATATGCTAGTCCAGAGTTGCTCTTACAGATTTCCTGGTAAAAAAAAAAAAAAATCCTTCAAATTTTGAGTGTTTTGGCAGAGGGTCTCCTGAAATGTAATGCTTTTGGCAGGGGGGAGGGTATGGAAATTTATAAGTGGCGGTATGGAAGATGTAAGTGAATAGAATCGTACAATGATGACAGTAAAAGAAGTGCCGGTATGGCGTATCACCGTGCATACAGCCACTTCGAGCTCTGCACTTTATTCTTATAAAGGCAGAGTCAATAATCAAGTTATGTGACACACCTGTCAAACAGATCATGAGAGACGTGTGTGACTTTTAGTTTCTTTTATGTGTTTTGAGCTTAAAGTCTTCTGCATATATCCATTTGTTAACATGACTAGTAGCTTCCCTGTTGCTTATTGCACCAAATTGAAAAAATGATGGATATAGGAACGTTGGTGCACAGGAAGAAGAAGCTGTAACCCATAGCGGCTCATCCGATGTTTGTTTTCATTTTCTGAAAAACAAATCTGCTGTGCTGCAACTTTCTGTTGTGCACCAGTTTCTGTAAGTATCCCTCCCTCCTCCCCCAAGTCCTCTAATGTAAGAGTCAATGCAACGCTCAAATTTCTCTCAGAACATGTGAATACTTACAAGTAATAGCTTAAAGCAAAGCATTTAGAAGATGTGCAGGTACAACTGTAATTAACACTAAGTTATGTTAAGAGATGTGGAAAAGGTTCTCTACTTCTAACCTTCACTGTTTCCACTTCTTATTTTGTATTAATAGACGTGTTCTGCCCAAATTGCTCTAAAATTTGAAATATGCACAAGAAGAATATTAAACACTTGAGGTAGGGAACGGCTTCATTAAGGCAGTCAAAAAATGAATAGATCGTTCTGTATATGTGATTTTGACAGATTTCTGTGTAAAATGAATTACGTTCTATAATGGTCCCCTGGGGTGGGTATGCAAAGTAGGTGAATGCACTGTATTTATATATTGTAGGTCACTTGGCCTGTTTACAGGAGGCATCAATGTAAACAACAATGCTGCTTATTGATAACAATTGATTATGCCACATACTAGAGCCCCCAATTCATATTATACCACACAGTAGTACCCTCAATTCATATTATGCCACACAGTAGTACCCTCAATTCATAATATGCTATGTAGTAGTGCTCCCAATTCGTTTTATCCCACACAGTATTGCCCCCAATTCAAATGATGCCACATATTAGTGCCCACATTTCACATTGTGCCACAGTACTGCCCCCAGTTCACGTTATGCCACACATAAGTGCCCCCAATTCATATTGTGCTACATTAGCCAGCTGTGTGTGCGAATCACCTCTTGTCTATACACAAGTCTTCAGTTCCGCAACAGGAACAAGGAGGAACTGCTGCACATGCCATTTTGGTGATCTCCGGCTTGAGAGAAAGACGTGTCGGGAGGTTGCCAACCCCTGCACTTGAAGATAGTTATCACTGCTGTTTGAGACATAAGCAAATGCTGCTTATCAATTTATTAGTACCAGTAAATACCTCCTGCATTCCTAGTGAATTGATTGATAGAATGCTCAGAATTATTGATTGAGCCATAAAAATTGCCACCTTCGCTGTGTTGGGATTTATACCATCTTGTGATCCTAACCAATATTGATAACAAGGCAACCTATTATTTTAGTAGGAATTGTTACCATCGCTTCATGAGTCACGCCTCAGTGCTGTCACTTATTCCTAGTGAATTGATGGGCTACATTAATTTTTTAAATCAGTGTCTGCCCCCGACTGCGTAAGTGATTGATTTGATTTGATATATTAATAGGGGAACTTAAAAAACATAAACATATACTTTTTGTCTTTTGATTGTTTTATTGTTTTACTCAAGCAGATATTTGTTCTACAACAAATATCGGACATATCAAGGGAAAGAAGCAGCTCAGAGAAAATGTGACGATAAACAGGAACGTAGGTAAACATTACGATTAACATGGGTCCTTTCTTCAGACAGCTGCAGAATACACATTCCCAAAGAAAGTTTCAAAACCCCAATCAAGTCATTTACCTACTTCAAGATACACAAAAGACTTCCTCACAAAGGCTTATTGTATCCGATATATTCCTCAGAAATAATGCATTTCCTTTAGCACAGTTAAAACAAACACATTTCTTCCCCTGGTCTCAGAAACAAATATATCTCCTTTACCAACATACACACAATATTAACAATAAGTACATTTGCAATTATATAAATAGGAGCCCTGTGCTATATTCCTAAATTTAAACCATAAGTTATTTATAAGTGACCCAGTAACAATAACATTATAACTTGAACAAAATAAATTGAACAAAACCACTATAACAAAAACCACATAGGAATAGAAAGGGGATATTCAAAAAAGGTAGGTGAGATTGATTTCTATTTCATACTTGCGGACATCAGAATTTACCCCTCCATGGAAATTGCATGCACTGTGAGGGTTGCGAGGTCGCGATTCGCGTCATTCTGGCCCCAACCCTGTAATGAAATAACGTGATTGCGTCATTCTCTCACAGGGGGCTGGGCCAAAGTGGCGCAATTTGCAGTAAATTGTGTCATCGAGGCTCCCCCTCCTGTAGGATGCAGGAGAATGGACTGTTCTATCGGGAGTCCAGGAGATCTACCTGAAATTCGTGAGTTTACCAGACATTCCGTTAGAGTGTGCAAGTATGATCTATTCCATATAAAATAATGATCTATTCCATATAAAAGTGGTTGGAAAGACAATTGTCATCAGATTAACTTCCGACTGTGAAATATTTTGCCTTGCTGTTTGTGAAAAAGATGTGTTTCAGTTAAGGCAAATTTTCCATTTTTACCTATCTACAGGATTAAGAATATGCACCACATTACCTGCGACATGGAGCACAATCTACGTAAACATGTATATTTCAAGAGCGTTTGAAGAGGCCACTTAAATGATCAGAGGAGACGGTAGTGACAGCTACTTAGTTGCTTCAAGTTGACAAGAATCAGTGTTAAAAATACATATGAAAGGATATTTTTTTTCCCAGTAGAGATTGAAAGACATGCCACCTACTTCAAAGTAGAACAATCTAGACATCAGTCTTTTCCTATGACTTATACAATTTGTGGTTCCTCTTACTGAAATATCAGTGACATATAAAATCATGTTCTTTAACGAACCCCCAAATTTTATGCTTTATAAAGAAATATGATTCATTTTATTCCGGGGTGGTTTCTGTTTCGCCGATGTTGTTTGTTGTTGGAGCTGTTATTGTCTATGACAGAACTACCAAAAGTGATAGTAAATTTACTATGATTGCTCAAAGATACAAATCTTCACTAAAACCCCAGCAACCATTCAGATATTAATTATCATTGTGTAACTTGCATTTGATGGAGAAATGAGGCGCGCGGGGAGCCACAGACTGAGAGTTAGATGGCGCAAAGAGCAGGGCTCCCAAACAGTACAGTGCATTGATGTGAGGCGCCTATCAAACTTCCACAGAAAGTGTGTGTGTGTGTGTGTGTGTGTGTGTGTGTGTGTGTGTGTATATATATATATACACAAACACACACATATATATGTATAGAGCCTACATATTACTGCTTTACAGAGAATATTTACATCACATTCCCATCAGCCCCTGAGTTTACCATCTTGCATAAATATATCTTGCAACGACTAGCCCTTATCTGCACGTTTATTAGCGATAACATATAAATTACTAACATTCTGAATACACTGCAGGACTAGCTGTAATACTTACTATAATTACTTTTACATCAGGGGACAGCCCAGCAGTGTTGGTGCATAAACACGAGGAGCGCTGAGGCACAGTGAGGTAATTATATTCTGTGCGGCGACCCCTGAGGGCAGGATTAAGTGGTTAGACAACAGGTATAACTTATTACATGATGTCAATTGACCAGGTCCAAAAATCCTCAGTCTTCTAGAACACAGTTTGAAATCTGAATTTGCAGGTTAAGTCATATATATATATATATATATATATATATATATATATATATATATATATATATATATATATTATTATAAAACATAAAACAATGTTCATGTATCCAGCTTGTTATGTCTAGACACCAGCCTTGAACATACCAGTCTAAAGGGCGCTACCTAAGGCTGGGTACACACTGCAGATAATTTCTCCCGATGCCATATTGTTAACGATTTTATCAATGACTGTAAGTCCTGATCAGCATCCGATTCACGTGTACACTCTATACACGTTTTACAGCTGTCATAACCATCGGCTGAAAGGATTGGAGCTCTGTAAACTCTATGGACATCTATGGACACTGCTGGTTTTGAATGCATGCACACTGCAGAATTTGCCCGACATCGTTTATACAGATTTTTAATCCGTTTATAAAATCAAATCAAACGATGCGATGTGTTTTGGAGCGATAAAACATGATCGTTGGAGTGTACACGCTAATACCGGACCTGATGGTCGTTTATCATGTGTTTGGCACAATAATTAGTTGAAAAACCTGTAGTCTGTACCCAGCCTTAGGGTGTCACAGCTTAAAATGTTAATTCACTGTTTTGTCACCTTCCAGACAGATCCAACATAGGGTGTAGTAGTGAAATTTGGGTAGAAAAGATGTCACTTGTTCCTGAGAAGAAAAATGCATTATTATTATTATTATTATTATTATTATTATTATTATTATTTAAAGTTATTTATTTTTCTAAATGTTTTATTTTTTAAAATAACTTAAACATATCTTGAGCTATAAGCCCCCTTCAATTTCCAGTGCTCATTTGCAGATTACCCAGACTGGCCTGGAGAGGGATAAGACTCCCCAAACCGCTGCCATCCAGTATCGCCAGGGTGCGGAGTATCGATCAGCTGCCCCCAGCAACCTCCTCTTCTTAAATCGGGCAATAGAAGTTTGCTGCAATCTTCAATATCGCCCTATTTTAATAAATGGAGACCATGGTGTTGTTACATACATTTTCCAGGCGATAAGCAAGGGTCACTTATAAAGGCTAGTGCTGTAAAGAGCAAGCACAGTATCTGCTTAGTTGTACAACATTTTCCCTGTCTAGTTATAGAATACTTCTAAGCAAAAATAGCGTTCCTAAAACGGAACAATAGAAAAGAAAAAGTGGGGTGGGGGGGATGAGAAATAGGCCAGTGTTGTACAATGCAACATTGATTTTACTCCTGTTAAGAAATGACCTTTATCTGTGTGCCTTTGTGAAGGTCTGAAGTTGTACAGTCAATACACACTCATCTCTGATCCCTCCAAGTACACCTCCTTCCACTGCTCATACTGAATTCCTTTGTAAAATATTTATTACGCCTCTCCTTCCTGAGTGATATGAAGATGTACCGCGTGTTCCAGATTCGGAATGTAGGCCGTCTTTTTTTTTTTGTTTTGTTTTCTTTATGCACAAAACAAACATTGCTCTATTCCTACTATGCTCTTGTATAATATAAATTCAGAGGTCTGTAGATGCTAAACAAACTTTAAGCAATTGTTTGGTTAAACAAAACAGTTGGCAACGGTACCCGCCTCCCTGTTAAGCAAGCCCTAATTTGTATTGATAGTGAGTGTGGTAACTGTGTTTGCTAGTAACGCGCTTTAGTATCCCGATACTGTGATAGGTGAATGTTATCCTTTATCCAATCTAATCAATAAGAAATAATTAATTTACTCTGTTTGTTTAAAGGCTATTTTCGCTTTGTAAAGAGTAGTTTTAAAACTATTTTTAAACCTTTACCTTACCATATAACCTGGATGGTGGTTGTTACGTCCCGGCAAACCAGTTTTGCCTGCACCAAGGATAAAACCATGCTGACATAAGTGAATTCAAGGCCATAGCATTATACATAGTGGCACAGGGGATATAATATTTCATACTTGCCAACTCTCCCAGAATGTCCAGAAGACTCCCGAAATTCGTGTAGGTCTCCCGGACTACCTGGAGAGTAGGCAAGTATCCCACATAGTGGAACTTACTTGCCAAAATGACTCAATTAACCGTGAATCGCATCATTTTGACCCCGTCCCCCGTGACAAAATTACGTTTTTGTCTCGGGGTGGGGCCAAAATGACGCAATTGACCGTGCCCCGCCCCCTCCCACCCTCCAACGACACCCCCTGCACTGGATCTCTCGGAATTCACTTTTTAAAGGTTGGCAAGTATGTAATATTTAATTATTTTGGGTGGACTGAAGCAGTGAGAGGTGCAGCTTGGGCCAACGTTATTTTGCTGAGAACTGCTCTGCAGTTTGAGTCCTCCTTAGTGGAGAACCAGTTTCATCAGGAGTGTCTCTGGCAAAGAAGAAAGTTAGGAGCGCCTGTGTGTAATTTAAATACACTTTTTAGAAGGTGGAATTGACCAATAAAGTAGACTTTGTCCATGTGGCTGGGGGTTTGTGCGTCGTCTTCTTTAAAGAAGTGGTTTGAATTGAGTTGATTTTTGTGCTGCTTATTTATAGGCTCTGGTTCCTGAAATAACAAGACATCTGGTGATAAGGATAGTATGTTGGCCTGCTTGTTACTGCTTGTGGAGAAATGTGACGAACGCTGGAATGATTATGATTCAAAGTGCACTCAGTATGAACTAATGGTCACTAAGATATCTAAGTGAGGTTTTTGTCAAGTTTTCTGTCAAATGAACTGGAGACGGAGCCTGGAAGTCAGCCCAGTGTCTTTTATTGTCCCAATGTTTTCCAAATATTCAATGATCACTAAAACTAAATTTTAATTTGCCTTATATAAAACCGAAAAGTATTCACTAATGTATGTAAAAGTTGACCCTACCCAATGAAAAACTTGCCTTAACCTGAGATGTTTTTTTCTGATCTCTTTGCAAAAGGAGGATAAAGGTACCATGTATGGGCAGATCTAACTACAGGTACAATTCACTCAGTTACTGGAGCCGTGTCCAATCCGGCTAAACACAGTGCCAGATCATGGCGATGAAACATCCACATTTATTGCAAATGGTAGTTTTGGTCAAATATGCAGCGATTTGTGACCAAATGACTTTGTTTGGACAGTAGTGTTCCGAGTGTGTGTACACGTGTGGTAGTTAATTTAGGGGTTTATTTAAGAAGTGTTGAATAACTAAATTGCCGGCATAAGCGTGGGCAAAGGGCTCTTTCACTGCTTTGTGTTATTTCAGAAAGGGTTAACGATGGAGGAATAGGAGATTTCTCCATCCTTGATCTAAATACTGGATCATACAACTGCCCCGTAGACCTCTCTGGGGACAGCAGAATTAGTACATTTATTAAAGCTGCGAAAAGCAGGATGGCGTTTCTTGTCGTTTACATGTGGAACCAGCTGAATACTTCACAGGATCCCTCAAAGGTGAAAGCACTATACACATGCTGATAGCACTTCCTCCATTCTCCTGCAGCATTAGGCTGTCGTGAAAAGGAAGAAATCTTCATAGAAGAAAGAGTTATTCACCGCGGTACCCAGAGCAGCCACAGCATGATAAATATCTGTGGTATTTAATTATGTATCGCTGAGATTTACAGTGATACATAATGTAAGACTATCAACAAAGCTGCACCAACATACATCTCCTCACTTGTCTCAAAATATCTCCCAACTCGACACCTCCGTTCTGCACAAGATCTGCCTCTCTCTTCCACGCTCATCACATCCTTCCATTCCTGGCTACAGGACTTTTTTTGGGCTGCACCCAATTTATGGAATTCATTCCCTCACACAATAAGACTTTCCTGTAGTCTTCAAACCTTCTCTAAAAACCCACCTCTTCAGGCAAGCTTATATTATTCCTCAACCACATTTGTAACCTCACTAGGTAACCTTATTACCACCCTTTACTCTGTTCACACAAGACAACAACCCTCTGACCCCTGGCTAACATTGCTCTGTGACTGGATCATATGGCCCACTAGGCACTCTATAACTCTGCATTCTGGCTGGACTAATATGCATTGTGTGGAACTTGACCTCAGGTATAAGACTCTCATTCTCCTATTGATTGTAAGCAGGGCCCACTTACCTCTGTCTGTCTGTATTATCCAGTATTATTTTATGACTGTGTCTCTTCCCAATTGTAAAGCGCTGCAGAATTTGCTGGCGATTTATAAAGAACTGATGGTGATGATGGTTACCGCCACCTTAGACTGTAAGCTAAACAGATATGAATGATTTAAATATTCTCTGTAAATTGTGTGTGATATGCAGCAGCTATATAAGTAAAGATGAATACGTAAATACATGAAAAATCTCTCTAATCACAAGTTTGTCTCAAATATCATAAATTCCGATAAGTTTCTGAAACATTTACATATATGTTTTTGAATTTTGTCACTAAACAACAAATATTTTAGGTTTATTACTTTAAAATTACATATAGTACAAGAATGTGTCTATTGGACTCTGTTTTAAAATTGAGGGAAAAATACTTAATTATCCCTTATTAAGGTTACAGTGGTAGAAGAAATTTGTAAACTATTTAAAAGGATGCTGAATATTTTTTTTCTGTTCATTTGCATAAAATGCCAGTGTTGTTCGTGTGTTAAAGAGTGACTGTTAGATGGATTTAATAAAATAAAATAGAAGGATAGTGTTACCAGAGCAAAAGTATTAAAAAAATGCTTTTGCAAGCGAGCTCATACAGGTTTCTGAAGAAGGAGATTTGCTGGGCGTAGTGGTAAGTAATATTTATCAATCCAGGCCACTATCAACAATATTTTCTTATTTATTTTTTATCGCCGCTTGGGGCGATAAATTACTTTTTTCCATGCTTGCCAACTCTCCCGGAATGTCCGGGAGACTCCCGCATTTTGCGAGAGTCTCCCGGGCAAGTGTGGCATTCTCCCGAATTCTGCCCACTTCACTAGGAAGTGCCCACTTCCTAGTGAAGTGCCCACTTCCTAGTGAAGTGGGCAGAATGAAATCCCAAACGCCGCGATTCCCGATGAATCGCGGCGTTTAGCCCTGCCCCCCGCTGTCAAATGACGAAATTTGCGTCGTGATGTCACAGGGGGCGGAGCCGAAATGACACGATTTTGGCTGCCCCGCCCCCTCACGCCCCCCTCCACTGGCTGGCTCCCGGAAAGGAGCTGAAGAAAGTAGGTAAGTATGCTTTTTTCGCCTCTGTACCTAATCTGTTTCAGCAGCCTTTTTGGCACTGACTGACAGCAGTGTAATGTGGATCTTGCTAGTTTTTGTGGACAAAAAACACGACAATGAAGTTCTGTTTGAAGTGGACCTTTTGGCAAAATGTTTTGGGGTTTTTTCCCCTCTATTTATGATTACCCTACAGTTCAGGCAATCTCACTGCTGCTGGTTCTCCTATAACTAACTACTGTCTACCTACTAAGAAGAAGAAAGGTAGGTAGAAAGCTGTGATCATTTGCAACATGTGTTAGAAAATAATTCAGCACAACTAAACTGTTACTATTAGTCCAGAAACTGAAACTGTTGTTGCATAGGCAATAGGCATTTCCCTAAACAGATCTGGAGTGGGGTGGGGAGAGTGTCTTCGAAAAAATATTTTACCTGGAATTATTCTTTTAAAATACCTCTCCCTTGACTAGTAGAAATATGGGCATGCCACCCCTAGGATCTCTACTTTTACCGAGATACAGGGATATATTTACTAAACAGCTGGTTTGAAAAAGTGGAGATGTTGCCTATAGCAACCAATCAGATTCTAGTTATCATTTATTTAGCACATTCTACAAATCGACAGCTAGAATCTGATTGGTTGCTATAGGCAACATCTCCACTTTTTCAAACCCGCAGTTTAGTAAATAAACCCCATAGTGTCATGATTTCTGAATTTTCCAGGCACTCGTACCTGGAGAAATTTGAAACTGATGCAGTCATAGCTAAGCCTGTGGGCAGCACAGTGGCTAAGTGGTTAGCACTTCTGCCTCACAGCACTGGTGTCATGAGTTCAATTCCCGACCATGGCCTTATCTGTGTGGAGTTTGTATGTTCTCCCCGTGTTTGCATTGGTTTCCTCCGGTGCTCCGGTTTCCTCTCACATGCCAAAAACATACTGGTAGGTTAATTGGTTGCTATCAAAATTGAACCTAGTCTCTCTCTGTCTCTGTCTGTCTGTGTGTGTGTTAGGGAATTTAGACTGTAAACTCCAATGGGGCAGGGACTGATGTGAATGATTTCTCTGTACAGCGCTGCGGAATCAGTGGCGCTACATAAATAAATCATGATGATAGTAAGTAGACAAGTAAATCCATGCGTCCTTTTATGCAAAGCATACCAGCTGGGCAGCTTTTACTTGGAGAAGTTAAAAAATCGAGACATTGAATCTTAGAAAGAGTTCATCTAATAAGGTGGTGAATGTATAATCACCTTTTAAAAGTGAAGTGCAATAAATATATTTAATTGTTTTCCCCCCCATAAATTAATTCTTAACCAGAAACAGCTGTCTAATTCCCCTATAAATTTTTCTAGTAGCAAAATCATACCACCATTTCTTCATGTAAAATCATATACTGCTTTGTAGCAATGGAATAGAACTAATGGGCGGGTGATATGTATTTAAAAATCATGACTCAGGTGGGACAGAGCAAGTTTTTTTTTTCCATTACAAGCAGTGTCTGTTTTAATATGGAAAATAATGAAAGGCACTTTCAAAGAGAGAGCATTTGGACCAGACCTAGGAACTTTGATTAAATAGATGGAAAAATGCTTAGCGATCAGTGTGATTCGGATTACAGATCTTGGCTGCACAGTTGCTTTTGAAGTTACATATTGGTCAGAGCTTTATTTTTTTCAGTTACCAACTGGTTTATGTTGGCTTTCGATCCTTTCTTAAGCCATGGAAGTTTGTGGGCGTTATTGTGCCTTGTGGGTGGCAGGGATTTGTGAATACATTTCCTAAAGTCTTAGTTGACTATCTGCCAGTCTTAATCTCTCTTCCCACACACACTCTTTACATACGAAATGTAAAGAAAAAAATGTAAATTACCACAATCCACAAGCTATTGAAAGCTAATCAAAGACCGCACTACCCCGCAAGTATTTTGCCAAACTTTAGTATCTATGCCAAAAAATGAAACTGATTTAAATTTCCAATAAGTGGCGTTGCAAGGAATGAAAATCCACGTTATTTTTAGTAGAAAAATAAAATATTATATATGTGCATTCTTTAGCCAGCAACAGCTACTGTTTGTTGTCGTACAAGAACACAATGTGCTTGCATGATCTGTCTACCCATCCTTATGTGCTCAATATACAGTACAAAGTCTGATATGTTGCTGAGAATCACTAGGTTGGATGGGTACCGGTCACCTAAACCCAATCGTTTTTCTTTTCCCAAAAAATATTTGTAAAGAATATACAGTATATACCCTAGCGGTCCAAACTAGAGATCTTCTCTTCACTCACTGGAATTTATCAATGAAATTTCACCTGTGCAGCTGTTGGGCGAGGCCGAAGATTCCGCAGTGACGTTAATAGCATTGCTGAAGTTAAGCCCCCCAAATTTTAAGAATGAAATCACACTTGCCTGTTCTCCAGGAATGTCTGGGTGTGCTCATGGGAGAGTGGGCCACTTTCTTTGGAAATGGGTGGCACATTGATGACGCGATTCAGTGCAAATCTCATCGTTGGGGCTCTGCTATGCCATGACGCGAAACGCGTCGTTGCCCAACACCTGTGGTGACACAGATTTTGTCGTCAACATGCCCCACACTTTTTTTCCCTTAGACCTCTGCTCCAGATTCCGGTAGCCCAGAGGGAAGGTCCAAAAACTAGGCAACTATGAACAAGTTTATGATAATATTTTTGCCTCTATTTTGTTTTTGTATATATTTTCTTTAACACAAAATAGAAGAGGGAAATACCCCTGTCAAATAATTGATCGAATTAGTTATTTATTGTTGTTTGTTGTTTATACAATGTCACCATATTACACAGTGCTTTACAGAGAATATTTAGTCTACCGCATTAATCCCTGCCTCACTGGAGCTTGTAGTATAAATTATCTAACCACTATCACCCCCTCCCCCCCACACACAGGCGCAAACACAGGATTTTTAAGGGGGGGGGGGTTTCCTCCCCCCCGAAAAAAAATAAATGCAGAGAGCAGCTCCATTTTGGCGATGCTGTACTGTACAGCAGCCGCGGCTGCTGTACTGTACAGTGCTGCTGTGTAGGGGCAATCTTTAGTGCCCGTTCATTCGCGGAAGGGAGGGGTTTCTGAAGATCCAGAAACCCCCCCTGCGTGCGCTCCTGACAGACTAGTGTCAGTCTAATTTTTTGTCAGCACTGAATTAACCTAACACTATATTTTTGGAATAAACTATTTATACATTTATTGCCCTGGTCATATTCAAATCCATGCTCTGTGAGGCAGCAATGCTAACCACTGCTGCCCATTGAGTAACTGATAATAAAAATTCACTTTGCCAACTTAATTTAAGTGTATTTGTGGAAATAAATTATAGTAAGGACATTTTATTTGTAAACCATATTTTGTGAAGATGTTGTTGTTGTTTTTTTTTTTTTTTAACAATTGATTAAGAAAATGGTTATAGCGCAGTTGGACACAGACACATGCAAACCAGAGGATCTTTTGCAAACCTGCCCATTTTTGTAAAGAAAGTATTATTGCTGGTTTATCACCTCAGCCTGCTTTTTAAATCCCCCAGCAATTCAACGTAACAGGAACAGAGTCATTCTTTTGTTGCTATTTAAAGCGCCTCTCTGCTCTGCTGTAACTAAATATATAATTCAATAGAATTGGGATTTGAGCCCCGACTCCTGACAAGCTAACGAGACACGGTTGCTAAGCAACAGACCCACGTGTAGCAACACAGAAAAATCATTGCACTGTGTCAGAAAATATGGAGTGGAGAACAGTGCAAAACATAGACATTTATAAATGGCTTCAAAACAAAATAATTTCTCATAACCACTGAATATTGCACCTTAAATGCACCTGTCGCAATGCCTTATCCTCTTCTGATTTAGTGGAATATAAAGAGCTGTATTGATGTTATGCTTGCTTAATGTTGTTTGAATATTTTTTTTATGTGTTATATGTATTTTTTACAATGAGCATTTCAAAGCAATGCCACTAGTATTTAGTCGGCTGATGAGCTACATTGTCAGGGATGTTTTTTGGGCCCGAAAAATGACGGCCACCTAGGTGAAAAACGGAAATGAGCATAAAACCGCCAACAACCAATCAGCATTTAGCGTTGCAGACCTCCTAACATTTGGGCAGCTGGCATTGGAACACAGGAACACAGGGGGCGTGGCCACATTACAATGGGAGCTTGGTTACAATAGGGGGTCTTCGCTATACACCCTAGCGCTTTTGAAGGGCTTGGCTGCCCTGTACACTTCTCCCCTCATTGCTGTGTCCACTGTACTCGTTTACCATTGTCAATGAACAGACAATACTTCCCAACTTTCCCACCCACAGGACAAAGCTGTCCCGATCCGGATGGTGGGACAGACCCCTCGAATCGGGACTGTCGACCCTAAATCGGGAGTGTTGGGAGGTATGTCTGTGTTCTATCTGCTGCTGGTCAGACAATGAAAGCAAATGTCTTATGGTTTGCTGTGGGTATATGCACATGTAGTTAAACCACAAAGTCAACTAGATATTTCTACTACTATAAAGCCACAGTCTCCTCATGTCCTTTAGGCAGCACTGAAGACATTTTGGGGAAGATTCAATAAGCCGCGAAGTGTCTAATCTTATGAGAAGTATACCCATTGTGTAACTGGGTTTAAGCCATGAAACGGCACCAACTACTGTTTCCACCTAATTTCACATAGCATATAAATATATATTAATATTTGATAATGTTTTAAATCCTGCAATTGTTATCTATTAGCTACTTGCCATATATATTGTGATGCTGAAAAAACAGACATACTTTGTATCCTAAAATGACATGTACTTACTTCTGTAAGTCACCTTCCTCTTCACAGTGCTGCAGACATTATATACAAATATATGGTTAAATGAGTCAGTATTTCAAAGTTACAGGGAAAAACTGCAATATTACATTTATGATTTTACTAAAATATAAGTCAAAGGCAAATAAACTTTATATGCTGAGACTCCAACTTCAATGTGGGCTCCCAGGGTACACGGTGCTTTTTCAAAAGAGGACTCTTATATTTCTAATATATATGATCTTGCCCTAGATATCATTATGCATACTTGCCAACTTTTAAGTATTGGCCTCCTGAAGATGCGGGTGAGAGGTGGGCGTGTGGTGGCGGGCTCAGCAAATCGTGTTATTTTGGCCACTCCCCCAGCAACGCAATGACGCAAACGCTTCATTTTGCCCTGGGGGGCCGGGCCAAAATGACGCAACGCCCCGAGAATCACATCATAGAGGCTCCAAATCCTGCCAACTTCACTAGGAAGTGGGAAGATGCGGGTGGATGCCCTACTCTCCTGGGAGACCTACTCAGAATTCGGGAGTCGCCCGGACATACCGGGAGAGTTGACATGTATGTCATTATGGCACCGCATTGCGTATGTACCAGTGGCAACAAAAATGTCCACCGCGTAATTGCTTCTATTTCTCTAACATTGAAAACGTAAGCTCTAAACAGTATATGGCTTCCTAGGTCTCTTAGCAGAGAATCGTTGATATGGCCCAGCGCTGTAAACACTTCATTGTGCATGCGTGTGCGTCGAGGTCACATGGGATGTTTACCGCATGCGAAAAGCGCCTGAGACTGGCTCTTGCATCGGAAAATTAATGCGTCATTAATTCTCTACTCACCAAAGACACTACTTTTGCTGTTGCTACTTCATGCTGTGAATGTTGGTTCCACATATTGCATTACATGTTAAGCTGACCAACTCCATATAGAATAAAGAATCAGGCGCTCACTAGACTTGAATTCCTTACCAACAAATGATCATTTATTTTGTTAAACAAACGGAATATATGGTTGTCGACTTTTCGGTTTAAATTTAAGACAAGAAATGTTTCATTATATTCACTTTGTCAGGGCGATCAAGGTCATTATGACGAAACGCATTGGTGCATTGCTTGAAATAGAGTGACATTTTGAATCAGAAGCGATACACAATAGAGCCAAGGCTTGGATATCCCAGAGTGTCGTCCTGCCTATATACACAAGGAACACTGCTGGACACCGTCTGTATATATTGTTATATACAATCTGGACGCACAGGAAATGCATAAGGCACCCCCTTGGATGGATTTAACACTTTGCAGTCTTCAGTGGATAAGCTATTTATTTTTAGTTTGTTTGATTATTTTAATATTTCAATTTAGTTGTCCTTTTTGTAGCATTCTAAAAGTTTGCAAAGAAACATGGCGCCCATCATTGTAACATTTAGAAGAGAAATGAAAAGGTACAGAGTACAGTGCCTTTGTGTCTTATTTTCATTTAGAGGACATCTAGATAAATCCTTATCTGATGTTTGAAAGATAACATTGCGGTTTTGTGTGATATCAGTCCGGTTTAAAGCGATCTTAAGGTTATAAGAGATTACAAAATGACAGGGAAAGAATTAGGATTTTTTACAGGAAACACAGCATTGTATTATGTGTCAGCAAATGGGATCATTTTAAGTAAACCTTAGAAATGAATTCCACCCAAAACTACAAATGTCATTTTGGCTGGAATTAACAGACGACAAAATTAAATTTTTCAGATATGAGCCATGGAGGTAAAATTCCTTTTTCAATGTTAAGCTGACTTACCAATACAGCTCTTTTTAAATCCCAACTACCACCTGTCACATACAATTTACTATTGTGATGAATAACCTATCCCGGGCCTGCGGAAAAATGTACAGTTCTTTTATAAAACTTTGTTCACGAATTTAAAATAGCAGGTAACGGGGCATGCAGGAGGTCCAATCAGAAGCTGCTATCTTTTTAGCCGGAGCTGTGAGAAGACCGGAGGTAAGTGGTTGCATGTACAAGCACCCAAGGCTCTGGCTAATGGAAGAGCCTGTTGGTTACAAGTAGGTGTAAAAAGCAAAGTATTGACTCTTCCCTCAACTAGAATGTTCTCACATATTTGGAACAGTGTCTTTGTAGGATATCATACAGGTTCAGCAAGGTGAGAGTGCAGTTATCTCCATTATTGCAATGTCACTGGCCCCACCTTCAGTGGCGGAGGTGTGTGGGGGGGGGGGTGATCAGGGCAATCACATTTGGGATGTTCGTAAATCTGGATTCAGTTTGCTTTTGTGGCCGATTGCGGACAATTTTCTTGCGGTTCAGCTTTGGCCAAACCACACCACGAAGGCACATCAATGAGATCCCATAATCCTATGGTGCATCCATGTGTGTACGTGTCGCCACATCCTCTTTTAACCAGAATGTTCAATGTGAGGTGTGATACATAATTATTATGATCATATTTACCTGCAGCCCAGCCACTGAGCTGACACTGGGAGAGAGAAGAAATTTAATGTTGACAACAGTTACATGGGGGAGAGGAGGCAATGGTGGCAACAACACATGTATAAAGGGGAAAGAGAGAAGCACAGCAACAACTGGGAGACAAATGGTGACAAGCAATGTAGTGGGAGGGAAGACAAAGGGTCACAACACACATGTAGGGAAGACAGATTGTTAACATCTGGACGGAGAGGAGCATAAAAGACATCATTCATATAGGGGAAGAGGAGAACAAAGTGGTGACAGTAGGAGTGAGAGGAGGACAAAGCGGTGACAGTAGGAGGGAGAGGAGCAGAAAGTGGTGACAGTAGGAGGAAGAGGAGCACAAAGTGGTGACAGTAGGAGGAAGAGGAGCACAAAGTGGTGGCAACAGGAGGGAGAGTAGCATAAAATGGAGAACAGAAGAGAGAGGCGCACAAAGTGGTGACAACAGGAGGAAGAGGAGCACAAAGCGGTGACAGTAGAAGGGAGAGGAGCACAAAGCGGTGACAGTAGGAGGGAGAGGAGCACAAAGCAGTGACAGTAGGAGGGAAAGGAGCACAAAGTGGTGACAACAGGAGGGAGAGGAGCACAAAGTGGTGGCAACAGGAGGGAGAGGAGCACAAAGTGGTGGCAACAGGAGGGAGAGGAGCACAAAGTGGTGACAGTAGGAGGGAGAGGAGCACAAAGTGGTGACAGTAGGAGGGATAGGAGCACAAAGTGGTGACAGTAGGAGGGATAGGAGCACAAAGTGGTGACAACAGGAGGGAGAGGAGCACAAAGCGGTGACAGTAGGAGGGAGAGGAGCACAAAGTGGTGGTAACAGGAGGGAGAGGAGCACAAAGTGATGACAACAGGAGGGAGAGGAGCACAAAGTGGTGACAGTAGAAGGGAGAGAAGCACAAAGCAGTGACAGTAGGAGGGAGAGGAGCACAAAGTGGTGGCAACAGGAGGGAGAGGAGCACAAAGTGGTGGCAACAGGAGGGAGAGGAGCACAAAGTGGTGGCAACAGGAGGGAGAGGTGTGGTGGCAGTAGGAGGGAGAGGAGCACAAAGTGGTGTTAGTAGAAGGGAGAGGAGCACAAAGTGGTGACAGTAGGAGGGAGGGGAGCACAAAGTGGTGGCAACAGTAGGGAGAGGAGCACAAAGTGATGACAACAGGTGAAAAATGAGGACAAGTTGGTGACTACAACAAATTCACTATTTCACTTACTATACATGTATAAAAGGGGACAATGATAGGGAGAAGGACAATGGGCAACAAACAAGGACAAAATGGTAAGTTGGCATCAATAAATAATGAAAATATGCAATGAAAGAGGACAAATGGCTTTCTCAAACAAATACAGTTTTAACAATACACATAAAGTAGTGTAGTTTGATATTACTTTTTCCTAGAGCTTAAACTAAACCAGTAGAATTCTAAGTGCAACTATGTAACTATAACTTCTATCTCTAATTTTCCTAGTTCTGTACGTTTTTGTTAGTATTTGGTTTTGGATTCTGCTGAACACATTGCTGAGGATTCTGTATTAGCCGGATTTTAAAATAGTGGATTTGGTGCATCTCTACAGACTACCACTCTTTACTTCTAAAGGTATTAAAGACAGAGCTGCCACATGCTAAATGTCTGCATCAGTTTTATGCACTGCGTTTTATTCAGCAGGTGGTTTATTCACTATTTTGTATCTTTGGCAGGCCTGCACAGGAGGAGACTTCAAACGCTTCTTCTGAGTCGAGCTTTCAGACTGCAGTATGCTTGCCTCTGGGCCGAAATTTTCTATAACTCACAGCATTCCTGCTGTGCAGACTGGTGGAAGCCTACCCGAGATAGAGCATAGCATGCTGAGTAAAGTGCTCTCCAGGGACCCCCATTTTTTGCTTATTACATATGACACAGTGCCGTGTGCACTAAGCAAACAAATAACATCATAACACCTGGTGATAGCTCTGCTTGAATCTTCACTGCGTTGTATTGTTTACCCCGGTAACCAATGACTGTGAGTAAATAATGCATTAGCGCGATAATAGAATGTATGTGTTTCTTTATTCAGAGTTGTTCGGTTTTTGCCGGTGGTTTAATGTAAGGTATAGTTCATGTTGACTAAGAGATTTCATGCTGATTTTGGAAATGAAACAGAAGGTAGGTCTCTGATCCCAGACAAGGATCAATTTCAATCTCGGCTGGGTGCTGAGCTGTGCTAAAACATGGAGAGATATATCTAGAATAATTATTTTAGATCTTCTTTTAGAACCTTTTTGTTTTCCTATTGTGCATAGAATATTCACTTTAATTATAATTAACCCTATCTCTACTTCTATAGCATTATGGGCAATGAACAGTGCTTCCTCAATCTTCATTGAAAACCTAATTGCAATGTAAACTTACACATGCCATTTTGAGATTGCCAGCTATAGAAATGTGCCCCTCTCTTGTATCTATTATGTCTTAGTCATTATTTAAATTCACTGACAGTGTGAATTGAAGATTCTAAACTCATGTAACCAATAAGAGCCAATACGTGGAAAGCTGGCAAACTTGGTCACATGATTCTAAGGACACAATGATCATGCTCCTTCCAGTACATGCTGTTCGCCCACTCATTAATATTCATATTCTCCCCCCAAAGATGGCTAACATCATGCAGGCATGTAATAGGGTTAATTAAGAAGAAACTGTGTATGTTTTATTCTGATATAATAAATTAATTGAATACAGTTAAATAGTTGGAATTATATTTTTACAATACTATCTAAATATGCCTTTGGTTAGTAGTTATACATCCATTTTCAAGGATATTACTGCCTAATTTTTAATCCTTAATTTTATTTATACAAACTGTTTAGAGCTGGTTTCCAATTTGGAAAATATTAGATTACCCAAAATATCTGTATTTCTATGAACATCTTGAAGTATTTACATATTCTGAACAATTATCAAAGGTCAATTATCAAAGGTCATGGAAAGAATACATGAAACAGTGTCAGACCATCTATTGAAATAGAATGAAATACCATAAAGCGTCTTGTGAAGTGGGCTGTTCGGTCTTACCTGTGTGGGAAGTGTGGAAAAGGTTTACAACAATTAGAACCATTATTTGAATGCACATTTAATTGTGGTCATTTTTTTCAGAGAGGCCAGAAAAAAGGCAACAATTATTGAATTAAATGGACAGGCTCTGCCCCCGGCCGGTGGGAAGGGACCCGCTCCCTGTCAGAGGGATAGATTGTATTATTATGTCAGTGTTACTAGGTTCTCCAAAATGTATAATTCATTTTTCCTACACATATTTATAAAGCTTTTAATGATTTCCTTATCCCCGGAGATGGAACAATTTTTTTGTTAGTGTTCAATGGATGATAGATCATTGTGTTGTGTATTGTTAGGTGCGCTATATGTCAGCTTACTTGCAGTGCAGAAGACAAATAATACAAGGTAACCTCAATATTTGCTTTGTCTAATATTTCTGAAATTCTCCTTAACCCTTTTCCACCAGCCAGTCGTAGATCGTGTCTTTTCCCACCAGCCAGATGTAGAGCATTTCCTTTTCCTGTGGCCACAGGTAGATCGTGTCCTTTCCCTCCGACAAGATGTAGAACTTATCCTTTCCATCTGGCCACACGTAGCTTGTGTCCTTTTCCTCCAGCCAGACGTAGAGCGTTTCCTTTCCTTACAGCCAGGTGTAGAGCTTGTCCTTTCCCTCTGGCCACATATAGAGCATGTACTTTACCTCTGGCCAAACATAGAGCGTGTCCTTTCCCTCTGACCAGATGCACCGGCCGAGGGCAGAGCGTGTCCTCTCCCACCGGCCGGGGGCAGAGCGTGTCCTCTCCCACCGGCCGGGGGCAGAGCGTGCCATGTCCCACCGGCCGGGGGCAGAGCTTGTCCTTTCCCACCGGCCCGGGACAGAGCTTGTCGTAGAGCTTTGGGCCTTTTGTATAGCGGGATATAGATCTGCATCCCCTGCAGTAGTGGTGATATGCTGTTCTACCTGTCTCCCGCCTTTGAACTAAGCTGTCAGCAGCAGCCCAGGCTCTCATTTGTGGCTGTTAATTACTTGTTTGGATAGTCATTCTAATGCATTTGCATTTCATTGCAGTAAACTGACCTCTACCAATACAGGTCTCTAAAGCCACATTGTAGACAGTATTGTAAAATGTGGTCACATTTTTACCATATAGCCAGATATTGGCATGACAATGTTACCCACCAGGTGAATACTGACAATCCTGTCTCTGACTGGATAAAAATTGGCTCAAATTGTTCATCTGTGTGTATGGCAGAATTGTCCACAGATCTATTGGTTATTTGGTTAAATGACTAGATCATCACTTTCATAGGGGTATGTCATTCATTCATAAAATTAATGTTTTGTCCACACAGAAAACAGTTTTAAAAATAAGAAAAGACACTTTATAGGCCAAAATAAATACAAATATACTAGTTAAATTTGTAATGTGGTATACTAGGACAGTGGTGAGGTGGACAGACACATAGAATTTTGCTACTCATATAACAGTAACCCGATCTTTACACCCTCCTCTAATGCATGGTACAGTCCAAGCTCCAGTAATATATTTCATTTGGTCACATTTTTTGTTTATCTTTTAATTGAGTTCCATAGGTTGGTTGTTTGGGATCGTGCGGCCAATTGGACTACACAGAGTGGTAAACGATTACATCACATGGGGACCACTTAGTGTAGTCAGCCAATGACCACACACATTCAGATAGAAAAACATATATTTTCTTTTTCAGTACAGAGTTATTGAGATTTTCACAACCAATGTTTGCCCTTTCAAATAGTCTTGTCACCTACACACAACGCAGGTGGCCATATTATGGGCACAAACAATATTAATTGGAATGCCACTTAGCAGTTCACTGTGGAAATTGCTGAGACATTAGAGACTGCGACACTAGCTTCCTGTGAATCTATTTGCTTGTTTTTAATCCCACAAAACTGCTGTATCCATTTTATGGCTCCTTTAATTGAAAATACATGTAAATGTAAATGTTCTTTGTCAGTATATAGAACAAATTTACATAAAGTAGATCTCTGCTAGAGAATGGTTTACATATGTGTATAGTTTGTACTCTTCTAATGGAATGTTCGCATCCTAGTGTAGCAACAAGTTCTGAAAACCATAAACACAATGCAATTTGTGATCTGGGGGAACTGTTGCCACTCGACACCCACTCATCTCTCATTATGGAAGGCTTTTTCCTTAGCTTGCCATCGGCTACACCTTTGTTCAGCACAATAAAACCAGCGACCTTTTAGCAATTTATTCCAGAACCCTGTGCACTCAGATGTTCAGATTCTCTTCCTTAAAACCCACAGGGATTTGATGTATTGTAAGTGTACCAGGCTGCGGAATCTCAGATCAGAGACTCGGGCTAGATGACTTGCACAAAATAACTATACGTGGGTTCTGTTTGTGCTATTTGTTCCATCTGGAAAAAGTGTTTCTGTCTCTCTGCAAAGCCAGCTAGACTTATTTCATAACATGATCTTATACTAATTGTAAACCGCTACGGAATTTGCTGGCGCTATATAAATAACTGTTGATGGTGCTGATACTGCAGCAGCCCATTTCAACCAATCAGATAACAGCTTTGAACAGTGAAATGCCAGACTCACACACGCACATATCTGATTGGTTGCTAGAGGTTATAGTATGTTTCCTGTTTACATCATATCACTTATATCACTTAAAATCGACCCGCAAAAAAAATAAAAATGGGTGGAGTTCAGTGAAGCTCTTATAGGAAGTTTTGTTATTCACATCTAACAAAGAAAACACTATTTTACCTACCATATACTACCCAGAAGAAAGGGGGTTGTTTATGTAAAAGGTGGACAAGTCCATCAATGCTGTGTATAAAATATAAACTTTTAGCATAACATTGTCTCTGCAAAAATACAATGGCAGGGTCTTGTTATTTTTTGACAACTAGAATGTTGCTGAATCTGTGTCCACCCTTTGTACACAATGTAACTGGCGTTTGGAAAGTTGGCAGCTAATGTGGAGGTAGTACATAGGGTTAGCATGCTATAGATAGGCTTTGGGAGTCATTTATAAGCTTGTCATGTATGGAATGAACATATTTTGCTTGTCATAACTGCGTTGGAGGGTGGGGTGACTGGTCAGGTAACGTATATGGTACAAATACTGTATAATGAGGGTTAGACACTCAAATTCACTTGATTAAGAACTTGTTTTTTGGGAGAGATTATGAGAAGACAGGATTACACAGTCCCGCAAAAATACCACCAGTTCTGAGGTGGCGGTAATGGGAAATTGCAACACTTTCAGCAAGACACGCTTTGCACATTCATGTCCACTTACTGTCAAGCATTATATAATACAAGAATCTGGCTCAAATTACTAATATTCTAGGAGAACTTTATTATGATTATGCTTTGGTGATAGGGGATCCTCACGTTACCCTTCCCCAAATGCCTGATAAATTCCATGCATAGTCATGATTAGTGATAAAGTATTGGGGGTGGTGAAGCACCCACAGATCTGGTGCTTATGCATGGAGCATATTGTACCTGAAACAGAGAGGAAAATGGACACAGAAAGCGACTCTTTCCTCCTGACAACCATTTGCAATATATGGGGGACATTTTTAATTAACAAAAACACCCATTAAAGGTGGAGGTGTCCTTTTAAGCGTAAGTAAAGTGAAATCAAATTGTACTTATCCCTTTTTAAAACGGCTAGAAAAGAATCCAATATGTCCCGTGTATTAATGTAAGTGGAGCCTGTGAATGATTTGCAGGCCAGGCTGAGCTTCGATGATTAATCTCTTTCATTTTCTCTTGTCTTGCTCTTTTCCTTACTCTTTAACTATGTCGTTTGTAATACGTTTTCCAGCCACCTTCATTTATTTTTTTTCTTCGACTCCTGAAGTTAAACAATCTGATTAGTGTGAGTGCACTGTGCCCTAAACAAAGGAACCCGAGAGGAATCAATATCTAGGTTTTATTAAATGTCAAATATATCCTATAAATACACATTGCTTTTATAGTACCTTGGTTTATAAATAAAAATCTTGTTACTTGGTATTTTATTTGATTCTCTCCGGTTATTTATATGGTCGTGATGCTTATAACTGATTTTGAATTAGGCACAAAGGAAGCCCCCTTCTCCCAAATAGGAAAGTCGGTGTATAACTACTGCCTGCTAGTTTGGCTTAAAGTGTACTGGTAATCTGCAAATACTAGTGACAGCCCTCTTTGTGGACTGAAAACTTATATCAATTCACTCAGAACCAGTGGCATCACTGAAGAAATCCAGGTAACTATGGGTTAGAATCCAAGAATTAGAGACTGTTTCCGGCATTTCTCATTGGATCATATATTTCTTAGTGTAATCTTACTCAAAAGAATGGTTAAATATGAAACCACATATATTATACCATTAGTGCCCCAATATGTTATACCAGCGGTGTTCCAATATACACTATGTGAACAAAAGTATTTAGACGATTGACCATTACACCAATGGGGACAGTAATGACATTGTATTCAAATATTCATTGTATTCAATCTTTAATATGGAGTTGGTCCCCCTTTTGCAGTGATAACAGCTTCCACTCTTCTTGGAAGGCTTTCCACAAGATGTTGGAGTGTTTCTGTCAAAATTTGTGCCATTAATTCCGTAGAGCATTTATGAGGTCAGGCACTGATGTTGGACGAGAAGGCCTGGCTCGCAATCTACGTTCCGGTTCATCCCAAAGGTGTTCGGTGGGGTTGAGGTCAGGGCTCTGTGCGGGCCAGTCAAGTTCTTCCTCACCAAACTCAACAAACCATGTCTTTGCAGTCATTGCTTTTTGCACTGGGACACAGTCATGTTGGAATAGAAAAGGGCCTTCCCCAAACTGTTGCCACAAAGCTGGAAGCATAGCATTGTTCAAAATGACTTGTTATGCTGAAGCATTAAGATTGCCCTGCATTGGAGATAAGGGGCCTAGCCCAAACCCTGAAAAACAGCCCCATACCATTATCACTACTCTACCAAACTTCATAATTGGCATAATGCAGTCAGGTAACGTTCTCCCGGCATCCACCAAACACAGGCTCTCCTATCTGAATGTCAAACAGAGAAGCGTGATTTGTCACTCCACAGAACACGTTTCCACTGCTCGACAGTCCAGTGTCGGTGTGCTTTACACCACTCCATCCGCCACTTAGCATTGGTCTTGGTGATGTGAGGCTTGCATGCAACTGCTCGGCCATGGAAACCCATTCCACTAAGCTCCATGTGCCTTATTATTATTACTATCATTTATTTATATAGCACCACTAATTCCGTAGCACTGTACAGAGAACTCACTCACTTCAGTCCCTGCCCCATTGGGGCTTACAGTCTAAATTCAAATTGATAGTAGCCAATTAACCTAATAGTATGTTTTTGGAGTGTGGGAGGAAACCAGAGTACCCGGAGGAAACCCAGGCAAACTTGGGGAGAACATACAAACTCCTCACAGATAAGGCCATGGTCGGGAATTTAACTCATCACCCGAGTGCTGTAAGGCAGAAGTGCTAACCAATTAGCCACCATAGTCATTGACCTCGCTCTGATTTTACGTGGTCTTCCGCGACGTGGCTGAGCTGTTGTTGTTCCTAAATGCTTCCACTTTCTAATAATATCACTTACAGTTGACCGTGGAATATCCAGCAGGGATGAAATTTCACGAACCGTCTTATTGCAAAGGTGGCATCCTATCACAGGACCACGCTTGAAGTCACTGAGCTCTTAAAGATGACCCATTTTGTATCACAAATGTTTGCAAATGGAGACAGCATGGCTAAATGCTTGATTTTATACACCTCTGGCAATGAGTCTGAGTATAGTGTATATTATACCAGCAGTGCCCCCAATATATTGAACCAGCAATATATATTGTAGTGTTCTGTTCGTGTGGTGCTCTCCAGGTCACTCAGGCCTAAATGTGTCTAGACATCAATGTTCTAAGGTGTTTCACCAGGCCAGGACTTTCTTGCTGTGACTAACGGGCCTGTTTTCTAATACTGGACTGGTTTTCCATCTTGGTGTATCACAGCGATAGAAAACCACGTATCACCATGATTTATTTATTAATTTCTTACAGAGGAAGCTGATCAATATGCAGCTGCCTCATCAATACTGACCCGGAGCTTCATGGGCCAGTCTCAAGACATATACGCATGCCTGACCAGTCATGGCCAAGAGTAGGCCTGAAGGGAGTGAATAGGAGCAGGTAGTAGAAAGAGGAAGGGGTGAGAAGCATGATACACACGTGGGTTTTGTTTTTCAAAAATAAAATATATGGTTTAAAAAAAAAAAAAAAAAGAAACAGTAAAGTACAATAGCAAAAAGGAAAACAAGGAAATGATCTAGATGGTGATATGGCTGCCTGTGTTACAGCTATTTGCCTAGAAAATGTGGGGTGGGATGGTACAGTTATATTTTGTAGGGAACCCCAGGAGCGGTGGTCCAGTAGGGGTTTTTATACCCATTTTTAATTGGCACCAAGACAGAGTGTCATGTGGCCAGTTGAATGGGCACTGTGGGCATGACCATAAAATTATCGACCACTGTATACGTGGCCCATGGAGACAATTGGTTACCGCGAATGCCACTCCTCTTAAGATTTAAATACTATCATTTAATAAAAAGGCTGTGACCATATTCACTCCATTGCTTGGTGTCGTGTCAGTTATTGATTGGGTGATTATTGGATGATTTTAGGACAAAGGGGCAGATAGTGTTCCTGTCTAAAGTAATGCAGTCTTTAATTCTCTTTTTTCTTATACCTTTTCCTTGCTATCTGTCCATTTCTCCTCTATCCTTGTCACTGTCTCACCTCCTCCTCTCCATTATGCGTCTCTTCCTCTCTCCTTCCTGTCTTTTTTTCCATCTCCTCCTCTCCCCTCTCTATCCGCTCCTCTCTCTTCAATGTCTTTGCCTCAATAGCTCTTCTAGCTCGGGCTCTTTGGCTCAAACCTGTGCGGGTTAAGCTGCTTGTTTTTGATTGGTCGTCTTGGAGGTGAGGCGGTAGACTCGCCCCAGTCACATGGATGGAGAGGGGGCCCTATACTAGCACAGCCTGAGCTGACAGTCAGGCTTGCTTCTCTTCACAGTCCGCAGCTCACCGTTCACTCTTCAAATGTAAAACACCTAAGCTCTTCCTATACTATTACTTTAAGTACATGGTAATGGTTAACACTCACATTGTATACAAGTATACCTTTTAGATTTCTAAATTTACATCTATGATTACTTATCTACTCATTTCTGCTTTATGATGAATACATAAAAAGGTTTCTTGTTTTACACCATTATAACTACACATTACAGTAGCAATGCCCACGCACAGACACATTATAACTACACATTATACCAGCAGTGCCACATTACATTATACCACCAGCAGTGCATTGCTATTTGAATTTTCCAAAAATTCAAGTAACTGGGTTAAGAAATTCAGGTGTCTAAGGCCAGCTTTTCTAACAGGAACATAAAGTCTTTAATGCAATTAAATCAAGACTTAATAGCCTTATATTGTAAACATAAACAAAGAGTTCTTTTGAATGTAGTGGTTCAATGCTTGCTGTACTGCACAGAGAATTAGCAATTTTGAAGGCAGAACCTTTGATATTGTCTGCCTCTGGGATCAAGGCGGCCTGCGAGGAACCAATCAGATACTAAATTCAGAAAAGCTCCCAGAAGTCTTTGCAGCTGACGTTGCGACAGTCTGAGGGGATCAAATGAATTGACAAAGAAAGTTCAGATTTTGTTTTATTACTACAGATATGGCTAATTTCTATTTTACTTGGCACATCTCTTTATACTGATTTCTCTGCAAATAAAATCCGCATAAGGCTTAATAGGCTTTTGCTGTTCACAGGGCTGGCATTTTAGCATCTGCTCTATTGAAGGCCATCTGGATGATATCCCCAGTAAAACTTTCCAACTAATAGTTACGGATATAATTCCTCATACCGGTTTCTAGGCCTGTTTGTTTCTATTTTTAAATATTTTATGTCTACTGATATTCTCATCTCCTTGATCAGTACCTGAAACAGTCATTCAATATTAGGGTCAGCCCTGTCAGCAGACTCTCTCCTTTGCCTGTGTTTATATCTGGTTTATTTTGCTGATGAAATCCAAAAGAAAAGCCTATAAAAAGGGTAAAAAACAAGTTACTTATGCTTCGGAATGTCCTCTTTAGAAACCTAAAAATAAAGCTTTCTATTGGTTGAGCAGAAAGCAAGATCAGACAATGGTAGAATTTCTATTGGCTGCTGTGTACATGACTCTCTTCTCAGACAAAGCTTACAGATATTGTGGAACAAGCAGTGCCATATTTTAGTCGGGATAGATTAATTATATCTAGACTTTAAGGTATATTGATATACTTTTATTTCATTGGTCACTCTTAAGCTATAAATGCTAATTCTTCAATGAATCAACAATACTGCTCATCAAAAATTTAAAAAAAGTATCGCCAGGGAACATCTTTTCCTCTTTTGGAAATATCACATCCAGCAATTCCCACCTTTAGATACTGATACATATGAAACTGGAGATTTACCTAGATTCTCAGAAAACTTGATTGGCTGGAGCTTAGTGACAAGGTGTAGATGCTGTAAGATAAGAAGGGGAGTCTGGCGTCTTAATTAGTACCTAGTCATTTTGATTCAACCACTTCTGCTCAAGCATGGATATCCTTAAAACCTGGACTGTTAAGGACAGGGGCCACTTGAGTTGGGAACCACTGCTTTAAGACATTGGGCCTATTTATTAATAAGTGTTAATAGGGATGGTTTTGTATCGCAGTGATGGAAAACCAACTATTGTCATGATTCACCAATAAAATATCCTCGTGGCAGCTGAGTAATACTGGCTGGCAGAGGTAAGAATAGTCTTACTGCTCCGCCGGACCAGTCTTGGTGGATCTGCACATGCGTGATCCGGCTTGTCAGTTCATAATTTCATCATCATCATTTATATAGCGCCACTGATTCCGAAGCGCTGTACAGAGAACTCACTCACATCAGTCCCTGCCCCCTTGGAGCTTACAGTCTAAATTCTCTAACATACACACAGACAGACAGAGAGAGAGTCACAGACTAGGGTCAGTTTTGATAGCAGCCAATTAACCTACTAATATGTTTTTGGAGTGTGTGAGGAAACCGGAGCACCCAGAGGAAACCCACGTAAACACGGGGAGAACGTACAAACTCCACACAGATAAGGCCATGGGTGGGGAATTGAACTCATGACCCCAGTGCTACGATGCAGAAGTGCTAACCACTGAGCCACCGTCCGCAGTAGAACTGGGAGCCCCAACTTGGGCTTTCATTTCCACTTGCAAAAAAATAAAATGTTAAGAAAAATATTTAACAAATATTTAAAAAAAAAATATATATTTTCTTAGTATTCCCATGCGGGCAAAATGCTTTATTTAAATAAATAAAGACGTTTTTTCATTAAATATATCCTGCCCTATTGCCATCCTGAAATCCTTAAGTTGGTTTCCCCGTGCAAATCTCGGGGAGAAACCCGGTGAATCTCTCCGCCAGTAGGGCCTACCACCAGAGATAGCATGGTGGTAAACTTTGATAGATGGGGAGAAGCCCAATCTCTGGCAAAACACTCATTTCCACCGGAGGTAATTTTGATTATTTATAATCCAAGACTAGAATGCCCATGTACATTTCCATATATACTGGCTCTTTTTTATTTACGGTATTGAGTATATTATCTAAACGCAAATGATTCCCAGGCAAAATCTACCAATGGGCACCAGTGCAAAAAGAGAAGGCTCCCCTCGTTCAAATGAGGGTACTACTATATCCGTAGGAGACTGCATGTGCGAGTTGGCAAGCTGGCTCTTTGAAAGTGGAACTGAAAGCCCATAAAAAAAATCCCCCCTCTTCCTTCACATGACCTTCTGAGAGCTGCAAGCCTGAGTTTGTGTAAGTGGCAGCCATTTTTTGTAACATCCAGAGAGATTTTGAAAAAGAGATAATGATTTGTAAGGTGTTTAGCTTGCTGTTTAAAGATTAAAAGATCACTCAGTCCTTGTTCTGTTATCACCATCTCAGGATGGCGATGCCATCGGGAAATCATCTAAAGATGCTCCCAGCCGGGCCAGTCTCATTGAATATACACATATGTTTGACCCGACTAACCAATACACGCACACACAGTGGAACTGAAATAAATATAAATATTTAAAACATTTCACGTGGACAAACCATGTGACAATGCAAGGGGTGCAAATTTTTGCACATAAGTTAAATAATGGCTGTTTTATCCTCTAGCATACAAATAATTGATAGCTTTATTTTTGCACAGAAATTTAAAGTTGATCTAGGACAGGCCCTATCCCAACTATAAATCTGTCCCCACATTTTAAGATTACCTCCCCCTCCAATGCAACATGGTTTTGCCCAGGTGCAAAGTTATTCCTTTTTTATGCTTTGCTCTCCTTAATGACTCAGGCCCCTTTTGTGTAATATTCATACAGTGTCATGTGTGCCCTACTGAACGAGTTGTTTGACTTGCGTTCCTACTCTGCAGCCAGTAGCTGCAGTCCTCCCTCTGGTACTTAATTTGCAGCGACCATATGTTTTGTGCAGGAGCAGTACTGGCCATCGCAGTCGTGCTGCACCTTTCATGCTGACAGAAAATGAGAAAGTCTTACTTACTCATTGCAGATTAAATCACTGTGCCAGATGTCATAGGGAGTCACAAGAATTCGAAGGAAAAGAACTGACCCACAAGCCTTAAAAATAAATAAATATATAAATTCTATTCTTCCATCTGTTCTTTATAAAGATTAAGGCCAGCAAATGACATTGGTCTCGGCTATAGTGGTTGTGTAATTAGGCTGTGGAACAATTGCACTACAAACACCATACATAGATATAGAATATATGTTATTTATTATATGTTATTTACTGTCTACATAATTGCTGCTTTCTACATGTGTTTTGGAACTACGGCAGGGAAATTTTCAGTCAGTCAGACCTTGCCGGTGACTTGAGGTAATAAGTGGATATTAATTATTTCCACTAAAGTAGCCATGAGGTATCGATTGATAAGACTTGTTAATGCTAGATGGCCACAGCTGAATGTTCATTGCTCGAATCTAATTAAAGAGCAGTTGCAATTGAAAATCAATTAATTTACTGCTAGCTAAGGTCTCGTTTCCCACAGTCTAGCTGGGAAAAAATGTTTTCTGTGGAGTTGAATTTATCAAGTTGGTCTGCGGAGGAAGGTGGTCCGCATTCCCTGTGCTTCTTTTCCTTTGGGACCCTGTCAATCATAGTACATTGAAAAGTAATTGTATTCTTCCGCTTTGAATAATTAGCTGTATCTGTGGGCGGGGAGGGAGGGGGGGGATCTCGGCTCTTGCTGAGCCAGGGGCATAGCTATTAAATTAATAGGCTGCATTTCAAACATTATCCAAACCTAAGGTACCAATTCATGTATCTGCTAAGTTGAAATCCGGTCTCCCAGAAATCACCTTGGACTCTGTATACCCTGATCAGCACAGAGATCTGTAACGCCCTGCCCTTACTGTGTGTGTGGGCAGCTACGGCAAATAGAATCAAGAACACTATTTAGTAAGGGACGTAAAAGTGGTATGTGCCATCCCAAGTAGTGAGGGCTTTTCTACCCCACTAGTGGGAATGGAATTAAATCTCACCAGGCCCCCCCATGGTCAGGGCCGTCATTGGCACCTCCATGCGCAGTAAAGCCTCTTTGGGGGATTCGGATGGTGTGGTGTGCCGTCAAAAAATATATTCTATTGGCCCAGGTAGGCTGGCGGAGGTTACCATGTTCCGCCAACCCTGCCCATGGCTATAGCTGTGCCACTGTTCTGAGCTTTTATATGCAGCATCATGGTAGACTGTATATTTTTAATCATCATCATCAGCTATTTATATAGTGCCACTAATTCCACAGCGCTGTACAGAGAACTCACATCAGTCCCTGCCCAATTGGAGCTTGGAGTCTAAACTATCTAACATACACAGACCGAGAGAGACTAGGGTCAATTTGATAGCAGCCAATTAACCTACCAGTATGTTTTTGGAGTGTGGGAGGAAACCAGAGCACCCGGAGGAAACCCACGCAAACACGGGGAGAACATACAAACTCCACACAGATAAGGCCGTGGTTGGGAATCAAACTCATGTCCCAGTGCTGTGAGGCAGAAGTGCTAACCACTAAGCCACTGTGCTGCCCAATATCTGACAGATATGCAAATCACTTCTTCCTGGGGTGGACCCAACCATTGTCTGAAGTGGTAAATGAAATTGCTTCTATTCAGTCCAAACTGGATAACATGCACATTTCTTTGTACGCTATAAATGTGCCTCCTTGTGCAAATCAGAACAGTGGGTGTGAGTCGCCATAAAGGGCATGTGAAAGGGGGTGATTGGAGACGTGTCCGCATAGCCTGTAGTGTGCAACGTTCCACTGGGCATGCCTTGCACTTTTGAAGCACTAAGGTTCCCTCAACCACTCGCTTCTCCCCCACCACGTACAACAGCCATATTGCTGGTTTCACCCTATACATCTTAGGTTTACCAATGCCACTATCTTAGCCAGCGGTAAGATTCCCAACGTTCGCTGGCTTTGGGTTCCCCTCCTTTGAGTAAAGTATTTGTTTAATGTTTTTTTTTAATGTTTTTTTTTATATATAAGTTTGCATTCAAAACACAACATACTAAACAACCACATCGTAAAATAATAGTACTCACCTACAGTTGCCCCCTTTGTTAACTCGGCTAACAAGATAAATACCATCAGTGTAGAAAATTAGCCCTTATACATGAAATATCTTCGTTTTGATGCCCCCAAAAACTTGGTGCCTAAGTTGCCACAGTATAGCCACACCCATGGTGACATCACTCAGGCCAGAGGAACTTTGTGGCTCAATGATGTCATTAGTTTCTATTGGTTCATTCCAAAATATGTCTGGCTCTACTGTATGTAGACATCAGTACACTGAAGTCTGAGCTAAAAACTGTACATTCAGAATAAGACCTCTCTCTAACATGTGATAAACATTATTTTGCGTAAAAGGAATCCATACAAATAAATTGCGTGTTGTTATTTTCAATGGAATGTACGGAAAATGGATGATGGGTCAGTAAACAGTTCTTTAAAGATTATGTTAGAACTAGAGTATCAGACAATGTTGAGTACTGAATTGTTATTTTGTTATGATGCGCTGTTCAAAGAATCTGCCTTCAAGTGATGACTCCTGCTATGCCAGCGAATCCTCCTTCCACGCTATTACATATTGTCAGGCCTCTGTGAGATGAAAGCCATGGACACATTAGAAGTGGTTGCTATGTGATTAAACTCGCTCCCCGAACCAGCTGGACACACTTATAGGAAAGTGCTGGAGAGGAAAGGAGCTTCTCAGTAAATTAAAATGTGACGGACGAGGACAGTGGCAAGAATGCAAGTAACCTTATATTTCTCTTCTTGGATTGTGATGGGGGATCATCATCATCATCATCATTTATTTATATAGCACCACTAATTCCGCAGAGCTGTACAGAGAATTCATTCACATCAGTCCCTGTCCCATTGGAGCTTACAGTCTAAATGCCTTAATATAGACACACACTCACACAGACAGGGAGACAGACAGAGAGGTAGAGACTAGGGTCAATTTTGATAGCAGCCAATTAACCTACTAGTATGTTTTTGGAGTGTGGAAGGAAACCGGAGCACCCGGAGGAAACCCACGCAAACACAGGGAGAACATACAAGCTTCACACAGATAAGGCCATGTTCAGGAATTGAACTCACGACCCCAGTGCTGTGAGGCAGAAGTGCTAACCACTACGCCACTGTGCTGCCACTCCTTGTTTAATATTTGCAATAAACAATGCCATGTCAAGGAAGGCGGGCTTGAAACAGAGCATGTTTGAATGAATATATTTGTGTTTTATCACTAGCTGAAAACAGTCACTAACGTTATATAAAGTCAGCCAATATGTCGTTTTACTTGCATTTGTCTCATCCTCAAGCTCCACCGAGCTTACCAGTAAGAAGCTGTATTTAGCATATAGTTTACAACACGTTCTCTTCATTACCTAAGCACCCTAAAAGAGACCTGTAATATATTTTGGTGGAACAGAACAGATCATACTTGCCCTTCTTTCCAGAGCATCTGGGAGACTCCCAAATTTCTACTTCACCAATTTGTCATGGCAGAAAGTGAGGTTCTTTGAATGAAAACTGCTACATACACACTTATGCACATGTGTAGGGCTCAACAAATTTCTTAAAAAGTCAGAAGCGGGAGACAAAAGGTAGGAGCCATAACTAAACAACGTCAAAACGCGTGGGTCAAGGACTGTGCACATTGGCAGGTAATAGTATAATATATAACAATGTCTGGCATCTTATTGCTTAAAATAAAATACATTATTAAGCACAATCACATACCCAACTTTTTCCCAGCACATTATACCACCAACTACATCATCCTGAGCATTACACATTATACCCAACCTACGCCCTTATAAATGTATGTTTCGTCGTGTGCCGGAGCTTTCACAACCTCCCAGGTGCTAGTTATAAAATTTTAGAACAAGGAATTCCAAATTCATCTGCAATAGTATGCGCTACCCGTGCAATAGATTGTATTGCTATACGTGAATATAGCATGCAAAACGCGTTAAAACACATGGCTAAATGAAAACCTAAAGCACACATAAGTGTTCATGCATTTTTATCCATATTCCCTGCACATATGTGTGAATGAGCCCTCATGTCACAAAATAACAAGCACAAAACTAGTTCTAATGCACCTTTTTAGTGTTGAAAAACAATATAATTGTGTAAGATATGAAGCCAGAAACAAACATTTTATAGGATTGTTCACTGATTCACTTTAATTCTACTCATAAAAAAATAGTTTTATTACTTTTTTTTTGTTTTTCCTTTGACTTTCATTTGTATGCCTATTTATAGCATAGTAGCCGTGATTTTGACATTCGGTACACTTCTGAAAGCGCACTCAACAACAATGACACAACTGTGTACGAAAAAGGTCAAAGAAACCTTGTTGCAAGTGCCCAGTTCCTTTCATAATAGTCTCAGACCCAAATCCTGGCAGTTTGCAGTAATACGGTCTGCCAAATGTCAGCTGAAAAACCTGTCTTGTAGGAAGGAACTGGAGTGTTGAAAGAACCAGCACCTGCATGATAACCTTTTGGAATAACAAACTGCCATTAGGCTGTCTCCGTTCTCTCTCCCTCTGGGGTCTATTTACTAAGATTTGTCGATATTGAAGATATTCTATCGTTGCCTATCGCCCGGTTAATTAATGTTGAGCCCAGCTCCTTGGCTGGCAGCAGTATGAAGAGTCTTAGTGCTCACCACCAGTGTAGGCTCCATCTGCGCAAGCCGGCTCACACAGGCACAAACAATAAATAAATAAAGTTTTGGTGTAAAAAAGTTTTTATTAAATATATAGTTGGTATATGTAAATTACAGTGCAGTATAAATTACTATATATATATATATATATATATATATATATATATATATAGAAAAATAATAAGCAAAAGGCGCTTAGTGCATTTATATAAAAAACACCAAATTGTGACAATACTTATGCGTATACGTGTACCTCATACACAATAAGAATATAAAAAAACATACAAATTTACGCAGCAGGCAGCTCCTCAAAAAAAGCACTCATTTGCAAGTGCCCAAATAATTCTAAAAGACAAAAGGAGAGAGAAGCGCCATGCATGTATGTACTACATACCCGGAATCCTCTTGAAAAAGTCGAGTGACGAAACGCGTTGAGGGGGATAAGGCGTTTTCTGATTCTTTCCGTGGATTACCATATCTACCTCGGCCAGGTGATTTTGAGAGATCCGTGACTACCATCAGGAAAGATTGCAGATAAGCCTATATATGTTATATATTATGTACGGGCGCATTTTATATATATAAAATTATTTTACCTTTGTAATTAAAAAAAATTTATGGATCAATTTGATATGAGCTTATGTTGGTGGCGAGGAATTGTTGGTGGCCTTATTTGGCCTTATTTGGCATACTACACCATAATAGTTTTGTTCTGAGTCCATAGCGATCTGAATATCTGGAGCCATAAGGACTGGACATCAAGGATTCTTACTATATAGGATGTCGGGAATCTAATTACAGATAAGCTGTTTATTATTCGTTTTTTGGTACGAGGCCAATTCACTTGTTTGTCACACTGAGAAGACTAATTGTTGGTCATTTAATACACTATGCATGGCGCTTCTCTCTCCTTTTGTCTTTTTTATATATATATATATATATATATAATATATATTTTTTTTTATTTTTTTTTTTTTTTTTAAATTATTGCCTTCACTTTGACTGTGCATACCTGGTACAATTATGGAGCAATTACTGTCACTTTCCTTATTCAAGGCTAAATATATAAATCCTATTACAACTGATTATCCCCAGATATTTACAATACACGATCATGTATTCCAGAAGGTTAACCATTGAAGCACGGTGGTGTTTTCACATTGTAGTGTTTGTATGGTTTATTACCTTCATTAAATCATACAAACGAGCATAATAATAATTATAGGTATCAATGGTATCGCAAACTATTTACTGACTGAACACTGAATCGCAGGTTCAGAAACAAAAGAAGATAATGAAGAAATGATTTCATGCAGGGAAAGCTCATAGAATGCTTTGTTTTAGCTGACACCAGTAATTGCCAATTACACGTTGCATAACGTCTCGGCTGTACACATGCCTCTAAATTATCAGCATTCATTTGTGTATACACAGAGAGCTTCACTTTCTGTGGCTGCAAGACACCTTTTATGTAGGTGTTCAAGTTTCATTTCTTATTTACCTTTACAATGTCTGTTCTGAGGAGTTAAAATTGTTGGCGAGCTCGTTCTCAGTTAGAAAGGACTCATGCTGTTAGGTGATGTGAATGGGTAAGGTTAGACCCGTCCCAGGAGGGAGATTAGACTCAGAAAATATTGCATGGATCTTCTTCAGAACTTAATTACTCTTGTACGACAGTGAGGAATGCTCCCAATTCCATCGCCAAGTCTCCAAGAAAGCAGTTGAGTGTTTATGAATGTTACAGTTTTCTAACTGAAAAAGCGTTAGCGTTTAAAGCAAATGTGCGACACTATCCAAAGCTAGTCCTGTATAATACAGGATCGAAGATAGCGAAACTAGTGTATATATAACCTGTTCTTCTGCTCCGTGCTTATTGCAGCAGCCTGCCTGGAGTTCTGAAGTATTGGTATTTTTGTTTATTGTTCTGTTCTGTTTCACCCTGTATATTCTACTGTTTGTACTGTGTACGGCGCTGCGGAAATCTTGTGGCGCCCAACAAATAAATGATAATAATAATAATATATGTGTGTGTATATATATATATATATATATATATATATATATATATATATATATGTGTGTGTGTGTGTACGTATAGATAGATAGATATAAGACTATTCACTGTCCTGCATGGTATCTATGTATTTAAGGCACAGCTGGAATTAAAAATGAGTTTCAAATGTATCCCAAAGGAAAATAAACTAGTTAACGGAAGTAGAATTGTCTGTGTTCATTGTGAATCTATTTGTTGCATAATAATGTCAATTATTAAATAATAAACGTTATTCTAAATAAGCACGTAATAGAACAATGGGATGTTTGTATGGGACACAAAAGTGCTATAAGAGGTTCACAATCACAGGATAGCAACAAATGACTCACTGAGAGGTGGACATTATTATAGACATATGTCAGTGAAGCAAGCTGAAACACATGTAAACTGTGACTGCTCAATACAGGTATTTAGATTAAGTGGCTTTGTGAGAAGGCGTCATCACTATGGAGTTACAGTATATATTCCTATTTCATAGTTTGGTATCGTAATATTAAGAATTAAAGTTCTGTTGTATTGATGACTTAACCTATTATTGCTGTTATCTCTGTTCATTCTCCTGTCCCACTATCTCCTGTCACCTCTGTCCCCCTACTTCTATCCAGCCTGCTCTCCTTCTATCTCCCCTTACCTCTATCCCTACTCCTGTCCCACTATCACCTGTTACCTCTTACCATCCTCCTGTCCCGTCTCTCCCATTACCTCTACCCCTCCTCCTCTCCCGCTATCACCTGTTAGCTCTAGCCATCCTCCTGTCCCGTCTCTCCCATTACCTCTACCCTTCCTCCTGTCCCGCTATCACCTGTTACCTCTAGCCATCCTCCTGTCCCGTCTCTCCCATTACCTCTACCCCTCCTCCTCTCCCGCTATCACCTGTTAGCTCTAGCCATCCTCCTGTCCCGTCTCTCCCATTACCTCTACCCTTCCTCCTGTCCCGCTATCACCTGTTACTTCTAGCCATCCTCCTGTCCCGTCTCTCCCATTACCTCTACCCCTCCTCCTCTCCCGCTATCACCTGTTAGCTCTAGCCATCCTCCTGTCCTGTCTCTCCCATTACCTCTACCCTTCCTCCTGTCCCGCTATCACCTGTTACCTCTAGCCATCCTCCTGTCCCGTCTCTCCCATTACCTCTACCCCTCCTTCTCTCCCGCTATCACATGTTAGCTCTAGCCATCCTCCTGTCCCGTCTCTCCCATTACCTCTACCCTTCCTCCTGTCCCGCTATCACCTGTTACCTCTAGCCATCCTCCTGTCCCGTCTCTCCCATTACCTCTACCCCTTCTCCTCTCCCGCTATCACATGTTAGCTGTAGCCATCCTCCTGTCCTGTCTCTCCCATTACTTCTACCCTTCCTCCTGTCCCGCTATCACCTGTTACCTCTAGCCATCCTCCTGTCCTGTCTCTCCCATTACTTCTATCCATCTTGTAAATTGTTTATATTTAATTGTATGACAGTTTTGATCATCTCTAAATGACCGTTAAATCTTGTTGAAGCGGAATGCTAAAGCATTCAAAAACCGAGACCTGATGATCATGCCCAGTTGTCCTCCAGGCCAGAATTAACTTTCCTGCCTGCCTGGATGACTTTTGCTCCCTCTCCCAATCTCTGCAGATCTCCATGGCTTTAAGCTTTGCACAGTGGTAGTCAACCTGGTCTCAACTGCCCACTAGTAGGCGGTTCAGCTTTCATGGTGGGCAGTGGGATTTTTAGCATTGTTCCTAATTGCAAAGTGTTAGAAACAGGAGCGCTATGCTCCGTTTACATGGCAGCAGAATCCCGATGGTCCATTGGTAGGTGGAAGTGGGGCAGGACTCCAGTGTCTACTGCACATGTTCCTGAAACCGGAACTTGGCTTTCACGCCGAGTCTTGCATTAGTGCCCGCAGTGAACGGACACATCTAGTAGCTGCTGCGTACATATTCCTTAGGACTAGGTTTAACTTAATTTGCAGTTTATGGAGGATTTCCCCCTAACCAGTGATAGTCATAGGTACAGACTAGAGACACCTAGTAAGTATAGTATACTTAATACTTATATTAAGTATAAGTATTAAAGAGCCTGTCCACCACAACAAAAAGTGTGTCCTGCACGGACGTGCACAGACTGTGTCACAGAGTGTTACAGTGCGTACCAACAATCTGCACCTGCGTGTATATATGAGAATACAGTAACCTGTATATGCAAGACTGCAGAGCTTGACTTTTTCACATGTCGCTAAATTAAGTTAATACGTCATCGCTGGGCGGTAAGGAAATTTTACCATCAACAAAAGTACAAAAGTGGGCGGTGGGTATTAAAGGGTTGAAGACCCCTGCTCCAGCAGATCCCATATGCACAGTGATATGAACTACAATCTACTAAAAAGTAGAAACAACATTAATTTTTATTTTTTTAGAATTTTTAGCTAATACCCCCCAAAAAAATAATAGTAATGGGTAACCACAGGGACCACAGGTGAAGGCTCGGAGGCCCGCCTGTTGCCCATCACTGGTCTTAGAGTGCAGTGTAAATGACCCAGTTTAGATGAGTGGCCCAGCAGCATCGTCAGGCTGGCAATTGATAGGAACCGTTTTCCAATTCCACAGATTAGAATGACATTCTCAGAGTACTTCCAGCTAGTTTCCTCTTCCCTGCATGTCAGGAAACTGTTCAAGTGGCAGCTGCCCAAATTAAAGCCTTGAGGCACCCCGAGTAACCAGCTGATCTGTCTACTTGGAGCTGCCAGTGCAATGCCACTGATCATGTCATGTCATGCAGCATTGGTGCTTCAGTTCTCCATGGCAAATTACGTGGGAGTTTACAGAGAAATCAGAACAGTATAGAGCAGTGTTTCTCAACTCCAGTCCTCGGCACCCACTAACAGTGCAGGATTTCCAGGTGACCAGTGACATAATTATACCACCTGTCGATCTTTCAAAATGTGTCAGTCAGTAATGAATACACCTGTGCTCCAGCAAAGAGATATGGAAAACATGTACTGCTAGGGGGTCCTGAGGACTGGAGTTGAGAAACACTGGTATAGAGGGATTTTAAAAATAAAAATACAGGTCTTGTCTACAGCACATCTAATTTTGTACAAATAAATATTAACGGTTTACACAAATAGACAGAATGTGTTGTAAAATGTAGTGGGCAAAAAAAATGGCAACACCTAGGTAAATGAGGGACACCAACGATATTGATTGTATGGGCTTCCACATCGGTGTGGCTCATGCCTAAATTAAGCAAATAGAATCCCAAATAGGCCAGGGTCATGTATAAAATGCTGTGCTGCCCTGCTGCCTATAACTACGGCTGCAAGAGAAGATCCCCGGCAGCTTTGAAATAGATATAATTGTAGGGGGGGGGGGGGGGTGTTTATGTTTTTACGTGTTTATGTTTAATGGATGAGTGCATGTGTGGGCAACATCCCCTTAGATCTTCTTTATACAAAGTCCTGACAGGTGGGATGTCTTCCTGGATACCAATGGTTCCATCCAGTATCCATATGGCAAGGCCTTCTCAAGTACCAATTGAGCTTTTATGGGATATTCTGGAACACCACTGGAGACAGCGTTTTCCACTACCGTCACTTGAGTGGCTTTTTTGTTTAAGAATGGCGCTGCATCAATGGCACGGAGTGTACATGGTGCAATGGGAGCTTGTGGTGGCTCAAAGCCCTATGAAGTGACTTTATTTTGCTGTTTCCACTTTTTGTTTAAATATATGTGTATTATTATATGTAAATTATTATTTTAATTCATTTGTAAAGAGCCAGAGAAGTGTGGAAATCGCTATACATAAAAGTGCGCCTTAAAAGGTAGACAAAATAAAAGCAGATATGAAAGCATAGGTTCAGGAGGGTTTTGCTCTTGAGACAGCTTATAATATAGTGGGGGGGCATGGCTCAGAGTGGAGATTAGGACAGTAGGGAGGGTGCACCAATGAGTAGTATAGGTGGGAGTATGTCTGGCTGCATACTATAAAAAAGTACTGAACAGACTAAGGGTAGGATGGAAGCAGTCACATGACCTGAAGTGAATTAGTTGTTTGGAACTCAGTGTTTTTCTGCACATTGTAATGCAAAATTACTGTTTATTTGCAAAAGTTAACAAATTAAAGAAAAAATAACAGTGACGGTGGCGTATGCAAATGTTTGGGTTCCCTGTCAGTCAGTAACACCTCCTAGGCAGAAATCACAGCTTCCAAACATCTCTTGTAACCAACTCCGTCAACTCTTCTTGCTTTAAGGATTTTTTTCTCACTTTCTAGCAGATCTCTTGTAACCCAGAAATATTCTGAGGTTTGTTTTTTTGCATGTGGTGAATATTTGAGATCTCCCCTACAGATTCTCCATAGTATTAATGTTTTTGTCATTTCAAACCCTTCATTGTTCATAACTGTAAGTGTTTCATGATTTATTTTGAGGTAAGATTGATTTGCGCGGGATCCATTGCACAGTACTACTTCTCTCAGTCTGTTCCTATTCTGTATGCATGGAAACTTGCACAGTGCTATTTCTCCTCTCCTGTATGTTAGATTTAATCTGAATCTTCTTCTCTGTGAAGCTCACAGTATTAATTTATATTTGTTATGCTGACTGTATATAAATGGTTAGTAATCCTTTTTTCCTGTATGTATAAAGCACTGCATTTTGTACTAGATGGAGTTCTCAGTATACTTCTAATTCTTAATTCACATGTTAGAGCTAAATATTGTCGTCAGCATTTACCAGGTCTTTATGGTGCTAATTTTTACTATATTACAATTTTTTATTAAAATTTCTCTACATATTTTAAAATAACTATCCAAGAGGTTTATGCCCTTTTTAGCAAATATCCATGATTAGTATATATTTTGGGTTGTTTCTTGTGGAATAAATCTACAATTGATATTATAGTGTATTAGGGCACACTGATATTATAGTGTATTAGGGCAGCACAGTGGCTTAGTGGTTAGCACTTTTGCCTCACAGCACTGGGGTCATGAGTTCGATTCCTGTGTGAGTTTGTATGTTCTCCCCATGTTTGCGTGGGTTTCTTCCGGGTGCTCCGGTTTCCTCCCACACTCCAAAAACAGACTAGTCGGCTAATTGGCTGCTATTAAATTGACCCTAGTCTCTCTCAGTCTATTTGTGTGTGTATGTTAGGGAATTTAGACTGTAAACTTCAATGGGGCAGGGACTGATGTGTGTGAGTTCTCTGAACAGCGCTGTGGAATAGGTGGCGCTATATAAATAGATGATGATGATGTTATTGCTCAAGAAAATTTCTCTTGTGTGGAAAAGGTGGTTGCTGTAGTTTCACAGTAATGGGCAATAGGTGGCGCTGTTTCTCAGTTTGAGAGATGTATTGGTGGTTCACACGGATAAAACTACTGCTTTCCAGTACACAAGTATGCATTTGCATCTGATATCACAATATACGCCAGCCCCCAGGTCCTTCCTGTTTTATTATCAGATCTATTTGTTATACCTTGTAACATTTGTTTAAAATGTCTGCTGACGTGTTCTTACAGATAGGTATCCCTTTCTGTGATTAAATGTATTATTTCTAATTAATAATGAGATTAATGGTAATGTTCGGCCCTTTTGAAGATTAGAGGGCCGCACCATAAGGCCTCCGAAGTGTATTAGGTTGTCCATCACTGGTATAGGCATTGGCATGGCAGATGGTATAATCAAATATTGTCATTATAATGATTATTCACAATAAATTATTCCAATACTGTATGTTGCACAGTTTATATAAAGAGAAGCCCCACCCTCAGTCTATAGCACCTTCTAGTGGATATGATGACAGATCTGCTGCATAGATACAATCAGAACTGGCGCTGCCACTAGGTGACCTAGGCAGTTGCATGGGGCGCCAATGGTTAGGGGTTTTCTAAAACACTAAATGAGTGACATAATGTGTCACCAACTAGGGCTCCCCAGGGCTTATGCTGGACTTGGATACACTTGCAATACATGCACATTTTGTTGTATATTGTTACATTTTGTTCTATACAATCGGGGGCAAACGCAGGATTTGTAGAGGGGGTTTCCACATCACGCCTTCAGTGGGCGTGATCAGCATGCATGGGGGCGTGGCTATAATTTTAGACAGTGCTTGGGTGCTCTCCAACTCTTCCTATCCCCATAATATACATGGGCAATGCTGGGTGGACTACTGTTAGGTGCACGCAGCTCTCCCTTTTCAAGCAGAGCTGTGTGAAGTGGGGGCAGGGTCGAGCCACCTCATTTATACAGTGCCCCAGGCTTGGAGGGGGGTTTCCAGGCACTAGAACCCCCCCCCCCCCCTCCTCCCTCAGCAAAAAGGAGCAGACCACATTTCTGGAGGATAATAGTACTAAAGGTAGCCTTCCCCTTTACATGTAAACAGATTTTCCCTTCTAATCAAAACCAGCACAAGGTAATTTCCTTGGCACTGACCAGAAAAGGTTATTAGTGATTTTTGTACAAAATGTTATTCCAGCGACTTACAGTCAGACTTTATTAATGGAATTGTTTTCTCTCGACTTGAAGTTAATATCCAGTTTTGTTTCTCTTTCCAGTTTTTCCCATACGGAGACGCATCAAAGTTCGCCCAACACGCTTTCAGAACCTTCGATAAGAACGGAGATGGGACCATCGACTTCAGAGAGTTTATATGCGCGCTGTCCATCACTTCAAGGGGAAGTTTTGAACAAAAGCTAAATTGGGCATTTAATATGTATGACCTGGATGGCGATGGGAAAATTACCAGAGTGGAGATGCTGGAGATTATAGAGGTAAATGAGATATTTTACTAGAGATATAAGTACCCTTCTGAATATATGCCATACAATAATCGTACTTGACACTCTCAAGGAACATCTGAGAGACTCGGGAATTTCGGGAAGTTCTTCCTGGTAGTGTTGTCTGTGTATGTGCTCATTCATACAAGCAGAACATGGATACCAGGAGCTGGGCTTTACATGCTGGAAAACACTTCTTACTAAACTGAAGAACAAACATAAAGCAACACGTTTTACACCAGGCTGCACAACAGCACCGTAAAACAACCCAGTGGTGAGACATGGTATTGCAGGCATGAACAGCAATGTGGATCTGGCAGAGCCAAATCACAATATCTAATACTGGTAAAGCAGGGAACCCTCATGGATCTTGTCTTTTTCCCTAGTGGCAGAGGCAGGGCCTGATGATGCGATTCGCTGTGATGTGCCCATTTATACTGGAGAGGGCACAGATAGCAGGATGGGTTTGTAGAGTCACAGGTGTGCGACAGGCGATTCCAAATCCTTTTTCAAGCCAAATAAACCTAGCATTACCCAAACTTATGAATTTAACTTTGAACAGCAATTTCACCTGTGTCAGTAAAACACTTATCAATCCAGTACAAAAAATCAAGATCGTACTGCAAAAAAAGTTCATGACCCTCAAACCAGCCAAATTTGATTTGACTTGGAAACTATTTTTGGAATAATTCACTAATTATGATAAGCTTATTCTATCTTTGTTTCTCACTCCCGCCTACATGAATTCTCCCGAACTGCACCCCAGTTATGGAATTCCCTACCATGCTCAATCAGACTTTCCCACAGCCTTCAAATCTGTAGATGCTCTTTAAAAACCCAGATCTTTTTTAGAGGTGACCTTATCCCCGATAACACTATTCACACTAATACTCCCTCACAACTATCCCAATATCCACCTTGAGCCACACTCGCTCCTCTTTTATCAGCTGTGCCCTCTTCCCCTTAGAATGTAAGCTCTCTAATGAGAAGGGTCCTCCATACCCTTTGTTTTCATGTCACCATTCATTTTGTCTGCCTTGTTTGTTCTTGTTTTATGTATGTCCTGTTTTATGTATGTCATGTTTTATGTATGTCTTTGTCTTCCCTACTGTACGGAGCAGTGGAGCACTGTGGCACCTTACAAATCTATGATAGTAATAATAATACCTCATAGACTATACTGTATATGACTGTATACCGTTCTGCGATACATATATTGCCTTGACCTGTTTTTGCTGTCACTATACACTACTCTGTGATCACAGGTACAGGAAATTTAAAAAGCACCAGTAACAATGTAGGCAGCCATTTTGTGAGTATAGCCAATAATAAATTGTGAATTTACACTACCAATTCACTGGGAACCAGGGAATGTTAGTTATGCCTCACGGATATTGCAATGAAGTGCCTCAGAAATGTCACTGGTTCCATTTTCAAAATGGCTGCCTCCTCTGTAAAAGTGCTCTTTTTACATGTTGCTTTTCTTTATATATCGAGGACAGAAATTTCCCTCAAACACTTCCGCTGACTGTAAAACGTAAAATTGGAATGGTCTGTAAAACAGTTCATATAATATTCTTGTCAGCACATCTTATTTCTTGACAGAAGCTCCTTACATAAGTTCTTTAACAAGGGGAGAAAATTACATAGAAGAGCTTTCTATTTGCTCTTCCGGGCTTTTCCAGTTAATTTTGTTTCCCAAATGTATGCCGTTTTGTGACTATACTTAGAAATGCAGATTTTTGTGCCAACATGAATAAAGTATTTCATCATGACCCAATTTAATATTCTCTAAACTTCCTCGGTGCCCCAGTTCAGTGAGTGTAAAGTTTTAGCTAATGTCATGTTTATGTTTTCTACTTACGGGGTCTGCTTTTTGTAATACGTCTTGTCAGTAGTAACTGTGGGGACCTGCAGCCTGAAAACATAGAGGGAAATTCATTTAACATGATAACGAAAACACTCTAGCGGGAGACACATTTACTTCTGAGCAAACATTTACTTGATATGGTGCTCTGGCTCAGCGAACCAAGAACTGCTCTTTGGTTCACTGAACCAAAGTGACTAGACTGTTGTGATTAAGCTTTCTGGGGTTAGGGACACGGAATTCAGCTGCTTAATTAATAGCATTAATCAGAGTTCAGCCTCCTGGGGTTAGAAATTGCCTTTGCTGAATTTTGAAGCCACTCTGTATTTCGCATTGTGACTTAATATTGGCACAAGTAAAAGAAAACGTTATGATGCCATAGGAATAAACCATTCTTCTTTTTGTCAGCAATATTCTGATGCGTTTTTTGCAATGCATTGTATTATTTAGCAGAAGTGCTACCTAGTCCAGGAACAGTCCGAGGTTTTAAAAGCTATGTCCCTATTTTTCAATATTGACTTCACAATAGTTTTGTTTTTTATGCATATTAGGTGCAATTCTTGTCATTTGTTTTTTGTTTCTTATATGCCAAAATGTTTTTAAATTGTTTATTTAAATTAACATATGTTATAATTAAATACATTAAAGGCAACGTAATGCATATTGTAGTGCTCCAAGGACTACCAAGATAGTATTATTACTATTATTATCTTTTATTTATATAGCGGTCATCATATTACACAGTGCTATACCGAGAATATGTAATCACTCACGTCAGTCCCTGCCCCGTTGGAGCTTACAATCTAAATTCCTTAAGACACACACAGACACATTTGTCAGAAGCCAGTTAACTTACCAGTATGTTTTTGAAGTGTGGGAAACCAGAGGACCCAGATCAAACCTATGACCCAGTGTTGTGAGGCAGCTGATTATCCAGTCTTATGCATGACCTGTCTATATCATATTTGCCTACTCTACCGGAGTTCCCGGGAGGCTCCCAAATTTCGGTGAGTCCTCACGGACTCCCGAGAGAGTAGGCAAAGCTCCTGCATTTGCCGAAATTCACGGCAGTGAATGGAGGGGTGGGGCTTAATTGTGCCATTAAGCCCCACCCCCTCCATTCAATGCCGTTAACTTCGGCTTTTTATAGTGGGAGCGGGGCTATGGTTTACTATGCTTTTCTATTTACTTTCTAATGGTGATATTTTGGACTCAATTATTTAATAGATTTGTTTTTTAATTCCTTAATTCAACATATGTTTGTTATTGCAGTGGGAAAAATATGTGGCAGAAGCAGATGAATACATTGTGTAACAGGATGTACTGTGATTAGCATTAAATTGTGTTCCTGAGTCTGCACCGAGATGCCTGGTTCTACAGCTCTGCTGTAAATGTTGCACCTATAAATAAAATGATAATAATACCATAGTACCTTTATTAAGCTGAATTATCCTAATCAGACACATTTTGCATATGTTATACAGTTTATAATGGGGGTTACGCGTGCCGCTGTGTTGTGTAATTTAGAGTAAGTCAAGTGGATTTTTATTAATAGCTAAACGGCGTCTAATGGCCCAGCCAATAGTGAATTGCAGGTGGTCTCAGCCATCATGAGAGATTAAATAGACTCCCAAAGTTTTGTTTTAAAAATAAATAAATAGTCAGTGCCATGGCTTCGGGAAAGAAACATGGAATTTCAGCAGCTTTTAAGGAGTGCTTGACTTGGGTCAGTGCACTTTTTCTTTATCCACCTAAATTCCCTTCTCCTTCATCGTGTCCCCAGTATTGAAGTGAGCCAGGATAGAACAACCTGTAGCCAATCAGATTATTGGAATGTATTTCAGCGACTGTGCTGAGCGTGTGGTAGGCTGTGACTTTGTCCACTCCTGTGATTATGTTAATGTGGCCGGGACTGTCTGCTGTGCAGGAGGGATGTAGAATTCTTCCACAAATAATTCACTCTACTGACGTCTGATTGATGGTGGTGGAAAATGCTGTCTGAGGCATAGTTCTAGGATATCACATACATGCTTGATTGGCTCAGTAACTGAGGCATGACATGCGGATAACAGCATTGTCATGCTGATCAATCCATTGGAGGATTGCATATACTTCATCTTGAAAGACAGTAATAATGCCACTGTGTAGGTCATTGGTACGGTCTCATCTAGAATACTGTGTTCAGTTCTGGAGGCCATATCTCCAGAAGGATGTAAATACATTACAGACTGTACATAGAAGGGCAACTAAAATGGTGCATGGCCTACATCACAAAACTTACCCAGAAAGACTAAAAGATCTTAATATGTATAGTTTGGAGCAGAGAAGGGAACAGGGGGACATGATAGAAACTTTTAAATATATCAAGGGTTTTTACAAGGTACATGAGGGAAATATTTTACAAAGAAAGAGAAATATTAGAACATGAGGACATGTACTGACCCTGGGGGAAGTAGGTTGAGAGGAAATCTGAGGAAAAACTACTTCACAGAAAGGGTAGTGGATACGTGGAATAGCCTCCCATCAGAGGTGGTAGATGCTTATATAGTAGAACAGTTTAAACATGCTTGGGTATAGACATAAGGATATCCTTATAAAGAATAAAGGAACAAATAGGGTTTGAGGTTACCATAGGTTAGTAAAACAATGTGCGGACTAGATGGGTCAAGTGATTGGCACTGACCTCGTCTTCTAAGGAAATGACTGCACCCAAATGATGCCAGGAAAATACGCTCCCCAATATTGCAGAATCACCAGAACCCTTCACTGTTGGAAATAAGCACTCAGGGCTATAGAGATCTTTAAATTGGCAATTAATATTCACTAATCTGTGTGTCGAGAACTCTGGAAGGATGATTCATCTGACCATATCACCTTCCTCCACTTCTCTACAGTCCATTGCCTGTGCTGACCCACTGATCTCACAATCCTGCATTAATTAGCGGTTTATGTACTGGAACCAGACCACTGCTCGGTGGAGTTCTCATTGCTCTGTATTTGATGCATCTGCTCATTGCTGCCACAGTTTGAAATTTGCAATTAATTGATCTACATTTATTTGCCTGTTTTGACTTGCATTTCAAATTAATATATAGCTATCACCATTCTGAAGTATGCGCTTCCGACCATTGCTGCTCTTTCCTGCCGATGTTTATTTTATTCCTTAATGTTTCATGATGACATCACCTGAGACACCATAGCTTGTAAACAAGGGCAAGCTGAGCTGTGTTGGTCACCAAAACTCCTGCCTAAGGTGCCGCAATAAACACCCTTGTTTCAAAATCACTGAAATCTCACCTTGCAGCCATCCAATCCATAAATTATAAGCAACCCGGATAGTCCAGACTTTTATACGAGACACTGACCGTGGTAGGATGTTGTCTGCTTTATTAATACATGAGTCACGTCTGAGTGGAAGCCCTTGCTTTCAAAATGCTTTTTGTTCCTCATTCACAAAGGTATTTCCATTGTTGTCCTGTACACGTATGTCTCACGTTGTCCACTTTATGAATTTATTATACCTATGTTTCAATTCTATCTTATGAATGTCTCATTAAAATATCTTCTCGAAGGCTAATGTTCAGTTCTTCGTGTCTTTGTTTACCACTGAAATCAGTTTTACTATTTTATTGTACTATTACTATTTTTCTTGTGAATGTGCTCATCTCTCTTTCTTCCCATATGATCACACAGAGCTCGCCTGGATGGAAATGATTAATCACTCTTCTTGTTTCCTTCCCTCCCAGGCTATCTATAAAATGGTGGGAACTGTGATAATGATGAAAATGAACGAGGACGGCCTCACACCTGAGCAAAGGGTAGACAAGATCTTCAGCAAGATGGATAAGAACAAAGATGACCAAATTACATTGGATGAATTCAAAGAAGCCGCAAAGAGCGACCCTTCCATTGTATTACTGCTGCAGTGTGACATTCAAAAATGAGTTCACCTGACGCGTTTCGGACTGCACAAAAATGTCAATGTTTCATTCAGTTTGCAGCTATCTCCACAACTAAAACAGAAAAAAACAAAAATAATTGCTTGGACTACCTGTAAATGGACTTGCTTCTTGTGTTTGAGACACTCGTGTGCATGAGAATGTCATTTGCTAAAGATTTTAAAAGTATATAATATATATATATTAAAAAAAAAAAAAACGGGAAAAAAAAATGACTGCCACCATGTGAAGTGTGCAATGTAATTTCATAAGTCCCTGAAGCCTGTGCATCAGTAATGTAATGCAAAATGCTACTATTTATTGTTTTACTGATGCTAGCTGTGTGTCTCCTTTTACGTGTTAGTGGTAGTGACACTGATTGCCATGGCGATGTTACTGTTCCGACTAGATCCATTTCACCTGCTGTAAAGTAGTCCCGGGCAGGCGGAGGGACATGACCTCAGCTCATGGATCTGCCACGCCCCATTCACACATGTGCTCGTGATGTCAGTGAATATAAATGTAATTCATTTGCATGCCTCTTAGGTTTGCCTTAATTCTTACCTCATTTGCACCCTTAGCGAATTTGGAAAGAGCCGTGTCAAGAGAAATGGAGTGTGAAGAAATGCAGGTCCCACTGAAACCCCCCAAAATTCATTCCGAGAGATATTATAAAATACTATAGAGAGATGTATGTATATATATATAAGTTCAAAGAGATATGTATGTTTATGTGTATAAATATTCTATACATATGTACTCATACATATGATGCATATATGAAGATATATACAGATGACCTATTGTTTCAGAGACCACAGTATTGATTTATCGGAAAACTGTATTGATGATTTCTGACTGAATTTTTGAAAGAGGTTGCAATATATGTCCCAGAATAAATAATTTATACCATTTGACTATTTCCCACCCGGGATCTAGAATCTGTTTCCAGGATTGGTGGTAATTTCTGGTGAATGGATATGGAGAATATTCATGTACAAACTTTATTTAAAAGGTGTCCTTAAATATGGCTGTCAGTGAAATGGGTGAGTATTAAAGAAAATTAGATATATTAAAGAAAATTAGACAGATTCAGTGAATACATGAAGTTATACCTTTTATGGGGGAAATTTTTTTTATTTTTTGTTATGTTTCTGCCTTGTTGATAATATAGACACTGACGGTCGATTGAAGTCAGGCGTTTCCCTGTTTGCATAGCTTGTCTTTGCATTTTTTTCGCACTGCACATGCTTAGAAAGTGAACGTACGAACTATGGCTAATCAGACCTGTGACTTTTTGGCACTTACCACGCCTTGACCCCGAAGAGGCGGGACAGTGTACAGTATGGCAGGGCCAAGCAATTGCGTACGGATTAAAACTGGGAATTAATCACAGGTATGGCAGAAAAAAGTCAGCAGGTGTACGTAGAGGATACTGACAGACACCCAAACTAGCAAACTGCTTGTAACTAGAGGTTTGCGAATGATTTGCAGACACTTTTTGACCTTAGTAGTCACTCGGCCATAGATTAGGATTTGCCAAGTGTGTTTAAGCAAAGATAAAAAAAATAAAAAATTGTACTCCTGTCGGGACGTTGTTCCTGCGATATTAGCTAGGTTGTTCAAGTTTAAATGATGCTTCAGAGCAAGTAACATCTAGAATAAGGGATGTTTGTGCACGTCCGGAGGTTGGACGAGTCTAGAGGGTATGTTTGTGGACACATCTGCTACTCATTCACACCTGAACGCATGTACGGTTTACATATGAATACACTCGTATGTGACTTTTTCAATCACAAGTTACACTTACGTTTCACTCTGAATACAGAAGTATAAGTAGAACCTTAAATGTAGGGAAGAGAGAAGTGATAGTATGTTGTATAGGGCGATCGCGCAGACACTTGCTGCCGACTGCTGCACTGTATGTGCAGGTCCGTCCAGCCGTGACAGGCAGGGGCAGTGTGCTGCCCGGCTGCTCTGACTGTGTTTAAAACACAATCAGAGCAGCCGGGCAGCACACTGTCACGGCTGGACGGACCTGCACATAGTGTGCAGCAGTCAGCAGCCTAAGATGTTAGAAAGGGGCGGGGCCTAAATGCCCCCCCCCCCACCCCCCTATCGCGCCCCGGGTACAGCATTTTTCTAGATCCGCCCCTGGCTAGAAGTACAACATGAAGCAAACTGTACATCATGAAACTAGATGCTACTTGTACTTCTGAATCTGAGTGTAAAGTGCTTGCTCCTCTACTTCAGCTATTTTTCTGTTCATTTGCATTGGAACGGAACAGAATGCAGCACTAACGGAACTTCATCCGCGCAACCTCTTTGGGTAGTGCCTGATGGAGCGTAGACAGAACAGTGCAAGTAGTGTCTATGGTTTGTCAAGTATTCCCCCTATGTTGCTCAAAGTGGTAGTGTGAACGGCCCATGCGGTCATCGTATGGATCAGTTGTGCTTTATTTATGTTCTTTTTGAGCTCTGTTCTGTTCAACATAATGCAGCTCAAGCAGAAGGGCTACATGGGTTTTTGCTTTTACCATAAACCTATAAACAATAAACCCATCTTGTTTTTATATGGTATGAAAACCCTTTTTGTTCTTTCCATGGCCTCTGTTGCTGGCAATGGCTAGCAATGTTTGAACTTGCAAACAGAAGTACATAGGAAGGTTTCCAAATCCCTGATGCTATAGAAAGACATGCAGAGCTAGTAACTCATGATGCCCAAGCAGATATGTCCGTCTACAGGATAAACCATGGCTGTAACTGTCATCTTGTATGGAAATCTACATTGGCTTCTGATATTGGAAAAATGGATGATGTGACTGACTTATAGTGATGCCATATGTTGTATTCTCAAAATTAATTTTCTGCCAGAGTTATATATCTGGTTATCAGTGAATTGAATGCTTCATTGTTATGTATATTGTTCTTGCCCTCAGTCCTGAACTTTATACCCTTCAGCTGGGTACACACTGAAATTTTTTCCAACCGACGTGTTATCTCAAATGATTGTACCTACGACTGAAGGTCTGATCAGTCTGACGATTCATCCACACACACTGACAAGATTTACCTTCAGATCTGTGCTCTTCATCTGGTCCTTCATCTGGTCCTCTAGTCTTCAGAGAATGGCAGCACAATATTCATTCATTCATTATTGTCACATTGTAACATTGGTTAAAACCATCTTGTTATAGCTATCCACATGTCCTAACGAATTTCGTTAGCTTCTGTGACTCTGAAACGAAACATTCTGTCTCAGAACGAACAAATGAACTATTCCTTCTACAGCACCCTCTACATTTATTCACCAGGACATTCATCACTAGCATCAGCTGAAAAGAACACGACTCTAAACTCTATGGAGATCATGAGCATGAGGGCATACACACTGCATGACCGGTCGGTGATTGGTCGGAAAATATTAAACAGTACGACCAACCAAATGAGCCGACAATCGACACTTTGGAACGACTTTTGACCATCTTGTCATTATACACACTAACCCGACTTCCGACCGCACGGTCTTATGTCGGCTGATTGGTCCGAAGATTGGAAGAAAAAGTTCCAGTGTGTACCTAGCCTTACACAATAATATGCCAATTGGAGTGTTTAATAACCCTGATTAAAGTGCATCACATACATGCACACAGTAGAGGCTGTCATTTTGTTTATCGAACCAGTACTCATGAGATTGCAGCCAATCAACTCATTAGAAACCAGGGACATCAATGTGGCACAAACTATAACCAATATACTAATACAAGTTAACCCGTGCATGATACTCATGCATTCTAGTCAAATCAAGCTACTTAAGGTGTTAAAAAGGTTCTTGTCATGCATTTGGGCCATAGCCCAGGCCTCAACCACCAACCACTCCCCACTGTCACCCCCGGCAACCACCAACCACTCCCCACTGTCACCCCCGGCAACCACCAACCACTCCCAACTGTCACTTCTCCTTCAAGAAAAATATATATTTTTTTAAAATCTTTATAAACACTTTTAACAATTAACAAATTAAATTAACAAATTAAAAACCATCTTAGTATACCAAATTTCAGCCCTTTCTGATTTTTTTTTTTCACACACACTAAGAATTTAGTAGGTCAGTGTATAACTCCGCCCAGCAGGTGGCGCTGCAGCTTGGTTTTATTTTTTTCCACACAGACAGACTAACACACGCCACTAGACATTTATATTATAGATTACAGGATTTACATAGTCCACACTTATGTCTGCAGCTGAAAATACTCTTGTCACATGTTCACAGCTATATGTTTGGAAATTCTCTTCACACTTGTTCACATCTATGTGATTGCTATTTTTCCAAGTGAATACATCAAAAATAAATGATGAATTGCTCAGGACAACCCTTGGCTAAGTCGATGCAAAGAAAATGCAGCCTGATAGGTTGAATATAGGCCAACCTGATGTACTATGTTAAAGAAGAGAGGTGATTATCAAATAAGAGATGAGTGCCAGAGTAATAGAAATCTGCATAGGAGCATATGTGCTTACCCACTAGCATGACCAGAGCGATTACAGGCAAGACACTACGCAATCTGGTGTACGTCCCACCTTGCATCAGGCCTTCAACGATTAGCATTGGCTACAGCTTTCATTGTGAGAGTGTAGGAATCTGTTTCTATCACACAACCAGTCTGACTGAGGTAGGGGGATACACACTTTCCTGAGTGGAGCGGAAAATGAGAGATCGGCCAGAGGAATACTGGAAGAAGGGTCCAGGTACAGTGAGGACAGATCCATATATTACACTCATGACCTTCAACAACTTCCAACATGATAAAGTCAAGTATCTGAAAGCTGGAAACTTCTTACAGTCTGATGATGTCACAGGATGTTTCTCAGGTGTACAGTAAGCATGCTCCTGCCAGTACATGAGATGTTCACAACTAATGCTGGCTTGTAAATAGATGAAGATTGAAGACACTATACAGCTATAACACCCAGTAAATGTTTATAGATTGTCTGTTTAGATATATGTGTTTAATTTTGAATGAAAACCGGTCATCTACAAATTAGTGACAAAAAAACAGAGCAGATGAACAGTCCATTTTTGCAGTTGATGGGGTAGATTTACTAAAGCTTCTAAAAGGACAAGTGGAGATGTTACCCATAGCAACCAATTTAGATTTTAGCTATTATTTTCTAGAGTGTACTAGATAAATGATAGAATCTGATTGGTTACTATGGGTAACACTTCCACTTTTTCATTTTAGAAGCTTTAGTAAATAGACCCCGATTTGTAGGAAGCAGGAAAAATGGGCAAGCATAAGGATCTGAGCAGCTATGAAAAGGGACAAATTGTGATGGGTCAGAGCATCTTCAAAACAGCAGGTCTTGTGGGGTGTTGCAGAGGTTGGTCCCTAACAAAACTGGTCCAATGAAGGACAACTGGTGAACATCGTTCATGGATGCCCAAGGCTCACTGATACGCATGGGGAGCAAAGGCTAGCCCATCTGGTCCAATCCCACTGTAGCATAAATTGCTGAAAAAGTTAATGCTGGCTATGATAGGAAGGTGTAAGAACACACAGGGCATCGCAGCATACGCATATGGGACTCTGTAGCTGCAGACCGATCAGGGTGTCCATGCTGACCCCTGTCAAACTGCCAAAGTGGACCATGAGGGCCAGAACTGCACCATGGAGCAATGGAAGAAGGTGGCCTGGTCTGATGAATCAAGGTTTCTTTTACATCATGTGGACGGCTGGGTACATGTGCGACCTTTTTCTGGGGAAGAGATTGCAAGCCGGTGGAGGCAGTGTGATGCTCTGGGCAATATTCTGCTGTGAAACGTTGGGTCCTGGCATTCAAGTGGATGTTACGTTGACATGTACCCCCTACCTAAAAATTGTAGCAGACCAAGTACACCCTTTCATGGCAATGGTATTCCTTCATGGCAGAGGCATCTTTCAGCAGGATAATGTGCCCTGCCACAGGTTTGAGGAACATGCCAAAGAATTCAAGGTGTTGACTTGGCCTCCAAATTCCCCAATGTCCATGCCTCGATGGGTCAGAGCTGTTTTGGCGGCGCAAGGGGACCTACACAATATTAGGCAGGCGGTTTTAACTTTTCAGCTTATCAGTGTATCTACATGAGAAGATAAATATAGCCATGATTAGTGCAGGCACATTTAGAAGTTCTTCATGGGATAATTGCAAGCAACCTAAACATGGTATGGTGTGGTACTCTCTCTGCCAGTCAGTACTGCAGCTTGTACTGTGAGACTTGCAGCTCTGTCTTCTGAATATAATGCCCTTCCCATCACCTACAGTCTCTAAGTGCTGTGCAAACTCTATGCTCTTCTGTGTGGCTGCAGGGCTCTCAAGCAAACAGTGTGTTTTTTTAAAAATCACACTTAAATCGTACATATGCACGTTCATATTCAACAAGGAGCAGATGAATACGGGTCTAGGTCCGCTCTGCTTTAGCATGCAATACACTGCAGGATACATCCAATACATGTTTGGAATATCAAGTCACAAAATAACGCACAGACAAAAAATTCAATTAATGTCATAGTCATTAATAAAACGAGAAAAAAAAATTTTTTTACATTTTTTTTATTCAATAAAATACATTTATGATGATGATTAATGATGTTATGAATTTCTAATGTACATAAAATGCATTTTTTTACGGTTGTTCCTGATTGCAAACACATGTTATAGCATTATATACAATCAGTAAGCGCTCTCTCTCTCTAAACACACTGCAGCTCCTATAGTTAAAATAGAATGAAAAAACCGAAGAGGGAGCGCAATAATACTTGAAATAAAACATAGTCAACCATAAGCGTGATTCAAAAGAAGCAATGTTTACTTCCTTTTACCAACTTAGATAGTCCAGCGTTACGTGTCCAGATACCTCTCCCGAAGACTTTCCTTGTAGGGAAAGGAAAGTGTGCGCTGAGGATCTCCGGAGGAAGACCTGGACTCTCCGCTATCTGGCCCCACAAAGTCTTCGGGAGGTAGCGTAAGTGACAGTTAGTTTGAGGGAGAGGTATCTGGACACGTAACGCTGGACTATCTAAGTTGGTAAAAGGAAGTAAACATCGCTTCTTTTGAATCACGCTTATGGTTGTCTATGTTTTATTTCAAGTATTATTGCGCTCCTTCGGTTTTTTCACATGTTCTAGCATGCATACACAGCCGTCATCACTATCACTTGACACTTACACCTGACCTGTACTGGAGCAAGAACTACAACAGAAAAAAACATACCTTTCAGAAGCCCAAAGCTTAAATCTGACACTGCTGCGTGTGCTTGATATTGGCATGTCCTTACTTTTTATTGACTCCTCCCCATTCTGCCCATGAAATCATAGGTTATAGTAAGGGTCCTTCGCGCTTGAATATGAATTGGACATGGCTGTGTTCTCTGGCGTTTGGTTCTATTCTGAGCATGCGCAGAACGATCTTATGCAAAATATAGCATGTATTGGCATTTACGTTAATGAATCAGGTTCTTTGTGTTTTCTTCTCTCCGGCCTCTTTTCCATTGACCTTATTTAAGCAGATGTGCAGGTACTTGCTCAAGGGTCACAGTGGCTCCTCTGGGTATGGCAGCTGACCTGACAGTGGCCGTGCCTACCTCCCACTATGTCACTCTGCGGCATTTTCCTTTAGCTAGCCGATCGTTCTGGGCTGAAAGCCTAATTTTGGCAGGCTCTGTCAAGACATCCTGATTCTTGACAGCTCAGCCATGCTGGGAACTTAATTTTCAGTACCTGAAACTGCATTGGACGGCTCTCTATTTCCCTCAGGAAAGCACTGGGTCTGTGGTTACACATGTAACAAATGTCATACTTCCCAACATTCCACACTCACTCATCCTTGCAAGTGCTTAGAGTGCTGGAGAGAGGACTTTGGGACATACAGTCCAGTCCATAAATAATGGGACATCTACACAATTCTCATATTTTGGGCTCTTTACACCACCAAAATGGATTTGAATTGAAACAAACAAGATGTGCTTTAACTGCAGACTTTCAGCTTTAATTTGAGGGAATTTACATCCAAATCAGGTGAACAGTGTAGGAATTACAACGGTTTCTATATGTGTCTCACACTTTTTAAGGGACCAAAAGTAATGGGACAAACTAAACAATCCTACATCAAACTTTCACTTTTTAATACTTTGTTGCAAATCCTTTGCAGTCAATTACAGCCTGAAGTCTGGAAGAGATCACCAGACACTGGGTTTCATCCCTGGTGATGTTCTGCCCAGGCCTCTACTGCAAATGTCTTCAGTCCCTGCTTGTTCTTCGGGCATTTTCCCTTCAGTTTTGTCTTCAGCAAGTTAAATGCATGCTCAATCGGATTCAGGTCAGGTGATTGACTTGGCCATTGCATAACATTCCACTTGTTAGCCTTAAAAAACTCTTTGGTTGCTTTTGCAGTATGCTTCGGGTCATTGTCCATCTGCACTGTGAAGTGCCGTCCAATGAGTTCTGGAGCATTTGACTGAATATGAGCAGGTAATATTGCCCGAAACACTTCAGAATTCATCCTGCTGCTTTTGTCAGCAGTCACATCATCAATAAATACAAGGGAACCAGTTCCATCGGCAGCCATACATGCCCACGCCATGACACTACCACCACCATGCTTCACTGATGAGGTGGTATGTTTTGGATCATGAGCAGTTCCCTTCCTTCTCCATACTATTCTCTTCCCATTACTCTGGTACAAGTTGATTTTTGTCTCATCTGTCCATAGGATGTTGTTCCAGAACTGTAATGGCTGTTTTAGATGTTGTTTGCCAAACTCTAATCTGGTCTTCCTGTTTTTGTAATACAGTAAATACAGCTTACACAAGTAGCGTTGCGCATGCGCAATGAGCTACGTTACTTGCGTAAGCTCTCGGTACAGTTTTAGGTGATTCCCCGACTAGCGTGGGAAAATCACATTATACTGTAGTTTTAGCTTACGCAATGAACGTAAGTTCATTGCGGTTCGGACCTCCTACATAGTAGGAGGTAATTGCGGCGGATAAAGACTTTCATTATTTTTCTACAATCAAGAACAAAGATTCGGGATGTTACAAATATGGGGCCCTTCTGGCCGAAGTGATCCTGAATTTCTTCAAGCCATTTTGGAATTACAAATTTGCTGGGACTGGGGCAAGCCTGGAACTTTGAAAGAAGAAATAAGACATCTTTGGTGAGTATTTGGGGTGTTTTTATTTTTAATAAATAGATGTGGTTTTAATGAGGGTGGTTAGTGTATTTATTGTGCGGTTTTTATTTTTAATAAATATGTGTGGTATTTACAAGGGTGTTGTTATTTATTTAACTTTTTTTTTGTGGTACTACAGGTCCCAGCAAGCCAGGGATGTCAGGGCATGTTGGCACTTGTGGTTCTCCTAGTGCCAACATGCCCTGGCTGCCGTGGGTATGCTGGTGCTTGTAGTTATACAAGCACCAGCATGGCCACACTGTTTTTGGCAACCTGGCTGTCTGGGACTTGTAGTTCCACAAAACAAAATGGCGTCCGTTTATTTTTGTAATACTTTTTCGCCGTATTACCTTACTACCCACAACCCAGGGGTAGTAGGAAGAGCCCTAGTGCTATCAGCACTGGGCTGGTTCTTTCTAGGGGGGGGGGGGGCGTTAGTTTTTTTCGGCGGTCCCCACTCCCTAGGGAATCCAGCCCAGCGCTGAACAGTCTAGGGTTGGTTAGTCAATTATGGCAGGGGGACCCCTTCCGCGCGTCCCCCTGCTATAATGCCGCCAACCCTGGCTGGTTTGCCTAGTGCTGGTAAAGTGAAAATCGGGGGGACCCCACGCAAATTTTTTCCCCGATTTTCACGGGACCAGCACTAGTCAGGCAGCACTAGGGTTAAGCATGAATAGTGGGGGGACCTCACGCTTTTTTTTTTTTTCAACTTTTATCTGTTCTTTAATATTTAAACAGCTGCCGGAGCTCCGGCAGCTGTATGACAGGGCCAGTGTAACAGTGATGTGTTGACAACTCACTGTTACAACACAGGAGAGTTTGCCAAACACAGGAGTGTTAGCTAAACTCGGGAGTGTTTACATCGCTCAAAATCGCCAGGGATGACCAGCAATTTTGAACATGAGTGTCAAAATCGCAGCTTGATACATTTCCAGTTGTTTTTTTAAAACTCGCGGGTAAACACCCACGATTTGCCGCGATTTAAACACGCTGGCAAACTCGCACTTTGATACATTTACCCCCTAATGTTTTTGCTATCTCTCTGATGGGTTTGTTTTGATTTTTCAGCCTAATGATGGCTTGTTTCACTGATAGTGACAGCTCTTTGGATCTCATATTGAGAGTTGACAGCAACAGATTCCAAATGCAAATGTCACACCTAGAATCAACTCCAGACTTTTTACCTGCTTAATTGATGATGAATTAATGAGGGAATTAGCCCACACATGTCCATGAAATAGCTTTTGAGTCGATTATTTTCCTGTTACAAAGCATAATCTCACTTGTGTATGGACAGTCAATTACAACCAAGTGATAAGAATATTACCCTCCCCTCCTATCTAAGTCCCCATAGAACAAGCCCGAGTTAGACAGAAGTGGCTCGGAATTTCCGAGCCACTTCTGCCGACTCGGGCACTAGTTTATTTTCCTATCAAAGCACTAGATTGCCGACTCGGCAATCTAGTGCTTTGATAGGAAAATAAACTTCTTGTCCCAACTGATAGCAGTGTCAGGAGCATGGCCCGGTGCCTTGGCATTTTGGTCTTCTAAATAATTGTCCTAGTGCTTTCAGCAGACATCAACCCCCTGACCTGATTGCCTCAGGATGCTTAGGCTGACCGACAGGGTGCGCAGCCAATAAGGGCAGGGGGCTGATGTGTTCCTCCCTGATGTCCACTTGTTCTTCCCTTCCCCTTAATCTGGGAGGAGGAGTCTGCTACATACAGGATTTAAGCTCCTCAGATCATGTAAGTGTGGGTAATTTGTGTGTGTGTGAGGTATTAATGTAATGTAATGTGTGCTATTAATGTAAAGTAGGGGATATTAAAGCAAATTATGAGTTGGTAGGGGCTATTAATGTAACGCCATTTTCCCAGTTGTGCCAATGTAAAAGTTGTTTGTAGTATAATAGTAGCTCACCATTGGCTATCCTACAGGATTTTCAGTGAAATGTGTTAAAAACACCAGCAATATAAATGGTCAAATTTACAATCAATAGGCGCACAGATGGGTGCAGCCTGCGTTCAACGCAAATAGGTCACACCAAACCGCAATCAAATATTGGCTTTCATCCGATAATCATGCAATAAGTTAGTAATTAAGTAATAAGTGTCTAAATCTTTGATATCCAGTAGCAGGTGCTGGATGGCAGACTTTAGCCCAGGGGCACATAGCACTGGCCCATAAGTAGTGTCCCATTCTTAACGGGTGGTTTTCGATACAATATATATTTATCAATATAAAATAGAGGTTATTTTAGTGTTGCTTAACCCAGCAATACTTTATTATTATAAAGGATAAATCTAAAATAATGAAAATAAATAATGCATTAAAAAACAAACCTCATATTGCATTTTATTTTTTATATCTTCTCCCTACAACACCTTGTTCTTATATACCTGGCTGATTATATTGGGATATATATAACACTATATAGCTAGACACAACAATGAGAACAACAAATAACAGAAATGTCCCATCATCATACTTTTCATCACACTGCGGCCCCCTTCATCACACGTTCGCCCTTCCTCACACTGTCCCCCTGCATTACATGGTTCCCTCTTCATCACACTACTGCCCCCTGCATCCCTCTGTGCCCCTGCATCCCACTAAGCCCCTCATCACACTGTGCCTCTTATTACACTGTGCCTGTTATAAATGTGCCCCTCAATATATTGTCCCCGTCAATACTGTGCCCCTCATTACATTGTCCCCCTAATTACATTGTTCCTTTCTTTAATGTGCCCCTCACTACATTGTCCCCCTCATTACATTGTCCCTCTTTACATAGTCCCCCTCATTACTGTGCTCCTCACTACATTGTCGCTCTTTACACAATTCTAATTTACTTACCTTTCTTTGGTCTTCTCTTCTTCTGTCCTCTTCCCTTCTTAGCAGTTCCTCCCAGCACCTGGCAGTCAGTGAGGAGGAGGGTAATTTGGTGTGATAGGGCTCCTGTAGTCTAGAGGAGGAGCCCTGTAGCACTGTCATTGGAGCGATGCAGGCAGCCTATGCAGCATAGGCTGTCACATCACATACTATTTAATTTGGCCGCATGATTCATTAATAGAATAGTGTACTACAAGCTGTAGTACAATATTCTAGGAATGAATGATGCGGTCACATTGAATAGTGAGCAATGTGACAGCCTATGCATGGACTGCATAGACTACCTGCACCACATTCCCACTAGACCACCAGGCGGCCCAAAATCGACTTTGGGCATCTGGCTAAGCCCACCCATGTCCAGTACTATAAAAGGCACAGATCCTTGCTCACTTGATTCAAGACTTTAGGAACTTGTATGCATTTTAGACGAATAAAGAAATGATACAGCTGACTTAAATCACTGGGCTTGGCAGAGCATAAAAAACAGTAGTAATAACACACAACATGCAGAATCTTTCCTCCTAAAAGAATTATATTTCTCACAAAGAAAACATCCAACATTCCTTATCCCTCATTTCATATTTCTCAAAAAAGTGGTAGAAGCAGGTGCAAATAATGGTGGCTGCTCCCTCCTATTAGCTATAATGATGAAACTCCACTGCTTCCTTTCTTCAGTGGCTCCTAAAGTATGTCACACTCTAAACTTTACTCACTGAAATGATTCTCCTTTGCACCTAACAAGCTTTTTCTTCTAGATATCTCAGTCCCAGAATCTTCCCTGTTGAATGCTCCTCTTGGAGTTGAGGAAATAGACTGAGCCATATCCTCGTTCCCTAATTATAAGGCTTAGGGGGTTGATGGTCTTCCTATTGAGCTGCATAAGAAATTTAGAGACTTTTTTGTCCCTCACTTATTAGAAGTGTTCAATAGTTTATTGTATTTTGGTTCTTTGCCTTCCTTGATGTCGGAGGCACTGATAATGGTCTTGCCGAAGCCTGGGAAGGATCCTCTTTATCCCAATTCCTATAGACCCATTTCGCTCCTCTGTACCAATGTTAAAACATTGGCTAAAATTCTTGCCTCTAGATTAAATTTTTTTATTTCTGAGACAGTTCATCCCGATCAGTCAGGATTCATGCCAAGAAAATCCATCATCTCAAATTTGAGACAACTTTATACTCATATTCAATTACCCCACTCGGCTGAGGAGGGGGCGGTGGTGGTGTCTTTGGATGCTGCCAGGGCCTTTGACTCGGTTGAGTGAGAATACCCTTGGGAAGTGCTGCGTAGATTCGGGGCTGGGTGAGGTGTTTATTAAATGGATTAGGTTGCTGTATTCTGAGCCAGCAGCAAGGGTTTTGGTAAATGGCCATACATCCCCATCTTTTGAATTAGAACGAGGGACAAGGTTGTCCTCTGTCTCCAGCACTGTATGTGCTGGCCATAGAGCCCTTTGCTTGTTTGTTTAGAGACCATCTGCAAATTGTTGGGCTTCCACTTGGGAAAACACATGATACTATAGCTCTTTACGCTGATGACATGTTGCTGTTTCTTTCCGATTCTGATGCCTCTCCTAATAACCTCTTAGATGTATTTAATAATTTTGGATAACTTTCCGGCTTATTCATTAACTGGGATAAATCTTATATATTCCCACTCCATGGTGTAATCCCCTCTGATAGCGAGAATAGACATTCCCTTAAATGGACCAAATGTTTCAAATATCTCGGGGTCTAGATCTCCAAACTTTAATGTGAGTTTGTGTCCCTTAACATTAATCTGGTTGTTGAATATTTTAAAGCTAAATCTCATACGTGGAAGAAACTTCCCGTTATGTCACAGGCAGGATCAATTTATTTAAAATGGTTGTGCAGCCAAAATTCCTATATATTCTATAGCACCAGTATACCTGCCAAGGGTGATATTCCAGAAGATAGATAGACTCATCTCTTTGTTTATATGGGGAGAGGGTAGGGCCAGTATTGGATTGGCTGCATTATGTAGGTCTAAGGCTGATGGGGGTTGGCCCTTCCAAACCTGCACTTATATTACTACGCAGCTCAACTTACACAACTAACTAGTTGGGTGGAAAACCAAATCCCTTTGGGTCTGTTGGGTTTTCTGGGAGAGCCGGCAGAGTCATATGCTTCTTGAAACGCGCTCCTATTACCTATGTGGATATTGTTGATGGGAAAATGTCCGTATTTCGCATAATATAATGGCCAAGGTTATGACCCTTCTACCCCTGTGTGCCATAATCCGGCCTTTTCTTAACTTAATAAATTACAAGAATATAACATATGGTGGAGATATGGTATAGTGAATATTGGACAGTGGCACCAGTCGGGGTCCTTGAAATCCTTTGCACAATTATCACAGGAAAAGGGAACACCTAACTCAGCTTTTTACTGCTATCAACTTAGGCATTCATGCAGTTTTCTGCCTCCCCCTCTCTAATTCAGGCCTCTCCTCTCAAAATTCTTCTGCAAAATGTAGGTACGAGAAACACAATATCCAAACTTTATTCAAACCTTAACAGTTCACTTGCCCGAATGATTTGGATTAATTGAAAGCCAAATGGCAGGAGGACCTTGATTTATTATTGGATGAAGAGTGGTCTCATTAATGAGATAAATGGATGCGAGAGGATGGACATAAACTATAGGAAGGAACCAGAAGGGTTAGAATGCAAAGGCCGGAGGGGCCCATGATACTCAGTCCAGGGACTCCAAACACAGGTAAACCTGGCAAGGGCATAGCGTAATATGTTCGTAATGTATTCCATGTGGTAAACCTGCCAAAAGCGATTAATAATAGAGGGGAGTGGGGGAGGCTCTGGGTTTTTCCAATATAGCGCAAGGAGTGGAAGGGAAGGTGGCATGGGGGGGAAGTACGGAAAAGTGGGGGGGTGGATGAGAGAGTGGAGGAGGAGATATCAAGTCGGCGGGGGTTAGAGGATTGGGAAGAGATGAGGGATTTAAAGAAAGATTGTTTAGCGAGTGAGAGGGCAGAGCTGTATGATGAAAGGATGAATTTAGAGTGGAGGAAGTGCGCCAGGGAGCGGGATTTTCTCCAGTGGCGTTCAGCGGTACGGGAGCATTTTTGGAGGAAGCAGGTAAATTTGGAGTGCCAGGGTTGGGGTTTGGAACAGCGAGGGTGGACGGAGTGGGCAGGGGCGACCGCATCCAGAGCAGAGGTGAGGGTGAGATTGTAGAGGGAGACCGCCTGGTTGGGGCAGGCCAGGGAGGAAAGGGGAGAAAGGAGGGTATCGAGAGAGGAGGACAGAGAGGCCGGGTTAAGAGCGTTGAGGTTGCGTATGGATAGAGTAGGTTTGGGCAGGGGGAGGGGAGCAGGAGAAGAGGAGAGAGTGAAAGAGAGGAGATGGTGATCGGATAGAGAAAAAGGGAGAGATGGAGAAGTCAGAGAGACTACAGAGGTAGGAAAAGACAAGGTCAAGGGAGTCACCAAGGCAGTGGGTAGAGGAGGAGGTCCATTGGGTAAGACCAAGGGAGGAAGAAAGGGTGAGCAGTTTGCTGGAAGCAGGGTCAGTGGGATTGTCCATGGGGAAGTTAAAGTCGCCAAGGATGATGGAGGGGAGGTCGGAGGAGAGGTGGTGAGGAAGCCAGGCAGCAAAGTTGTCAAGGAAGAGGGAGGTGGGGCCAGGGGTGCGGTAGATGACCGTGACACGGAGATGGATGTGAATAGTACATACTGTGTAACTTGTTGTATATGTCTCTTATTGGATGACTCTAAAATGCAGAGCCTCATACTGAATTGTATCCTTTCAAATGTATTCAGAGTTGCCAATTCATCTTAGAAGAAAATAAAGCTTCATAGAAAATCTAATTCTATATTTTTATTCATATCATTTAATTATTGAACTTTTGAATCAGGTATACGCCAGGATGAATTGATTGAAATGGGTCCCAATAATTAACGACACCTGTGAATAAATCAAATAAAGTGTGTTATTGTGATAAGCATTACATAAGTGAGAAAATAAATATATTAGTGAATACATTGTTAACAACATTTATTATTATTTTTTATGGAAAACAGAAAATGCGTAAATACAAGTTGGGTTTTTATTATTGTTATGCCTTGAACCTTGTAATGAACTGGGGTTGCAACAGTTCTTTATGCATTAAGGGAATAAGAAAGAAATGTAAAGGACTGCTAACTAAAAGAAATGTGACTTATTGCACAAATTATAACTTTCAAGGATAAATTAGAGAAGGTTATTCTGAAAAGACATTTCCTCAGTATGAGCCATAACAAACATTTTGATACATTCCTCTTGGATCTATTTGAATCTATTATCACCAAAAATGATTTCCTCTTTAATAATTCATTGTTTTTGCAAGTCAGGGGCACAGCCATGGGGATATCATGTGCCCCAACATATGCAAATGGCCTGGTGGGAGAAGATCAACAGATCCTTCTCCAGCTGGGTTTCCACTATAGAGAAGAGCTGCTAATTCCATATGAAGATGGCACTAGCAATCAGAGATAAGTTGCAAAAAGTGAAGCATACAATTTTGTACTGCATGCAGAAGATAGCTCCGATACAGAAGTCCACATTCTAGATTTAGCATATAACATAAAACAAGTAACTTGTTATCTGAACACTATATCTGAGCTCTCTATATACTCACGCCTATATGTGTCTTCCTCCTCATCCATATCTATTTCAAATATGAGCTCGTCTCTGTTCTCTATAGTGATATTCTCACTGTCGGACCTATAAAATATTACACACAATATTACTAATGATCACCAGAGCAAAGTAATTGTGGACATTGACAAAAATAAGTCAATTAGCATCTCACAGGTTACATCCAGCTTATGTACGATAAGTTGTGCACATGTGGGAGCCAACGAGCCAGCTCAGACACATTAAAAAAATATCTTTATAACTAAATAAAATATATTTTTAAAATGTAAAAAAAAAAAAAAAAAATATTAGACATTAAGAAAATTATATATTCCAGTAATAAACCAACTTTAAGTGACATCCGGAGAGAATTATAACAGAACAGGTTTTGCTGTGGTAACAGTACTGCCACAATACTCGTTAATCAGGTATCTCCATGTAAACATGACAAAACATACTGTTGGCGGGGGTTATTGCCTCCAGTAATCTTTTGTTGTAGATGGTTAAAATTATTTTAAAAAATCCCTATTGGCAGTGGAAACACCAGTTTACATCAGCAAGTAGGCATTTTACCCTTTATTAAATCATCACATAATCTCCTAACATTTGTGTTATTCTATAAACTTACTCAGAGCTCTCTATTTGCGGTAGACTTGGTGCCCAAGTCACTTTTTTGTCTTGTTTCCTATAATAAATTAAAAAAAGTTCCTGTGAGAGGCTTTATCACGATAGCAATAACAGAATCCTCTATAATAAGGCATTTAGCCCAGATTAGTACATGCACTTAAATTGCTATTTCTCTTCTTCCTTAATATTCCATACCTTAAATACGATGTATAAACATGTCCTTTATTTAATTCTGTACAGTATTTAAAAACATTTTCTACATGCAACAAGTTCGGCCAATTTGGTCCATTTAGTCTCAACACTGATCTGTGTGTGGGTCCAAAAAGACCAAATAAACCTGTTAATGTCCCACTGAGATTAGATGTTTATTAGACTGGATAGAAAACCTGCCTGGATCCCATGTATACCTCACAGCAATCCTGATGGGAAATCAGGACACATTATTCCCCTAGTGGCCTTGCTTAACAAACATTACATAACATCTTTTGATACAGTAACTTTTTATAATTAATGCATTAAAGCCAACATTATAATTAGTATATAATTAGTTGCTATCTTAGAATAGCTGATGAATTCCATACATTTAGTTTCCAATAGGGGTAATTAATATTCTTGCGAATTTCAGGGGTCTCCTGATATAGCAAGCAGCGGCGCACGGAGGATTGTCGGGGGGGGGGTTTCCCCCCGCCGACCCAAAACCCCCCCCCACAAAAAAGAACGAGCAGCTCCGTTTAGCCAGCGCTGTCCTATACAGCAGGCGTGCGAACGCTTCTTTGACAGCGCCGCGGCTGCTGTATAGGACAGTGGCCACTTAGTTAGCGCAGGGGGGGTTTCTAGAGACTCAGAAACCCCCCCTGCGTGCGCCACTGGCAAGGGCTGCAAAATCATAAAAGACCAAGGGGTCTATTTAATAAATGTTGAAGAGTCGAAATACTCTTCACCTCTATGGGAACAGCAGCATTAGTCAATTTAATAAGTCGCGACAATATCAGGATGGCGTTACTCGTCTTTTACAATGTGATCCAGCTGAAGTGTCTCCGGCTTCACTGTATCCCTCACTGTTGATGCGCTATACACATGCACATAGCTCCTCCTCCTTTTGTCGGCAGCGAATACCGCCGGTGAGTAGAAGCAAATCTTGGTGGGGGTCTTCGCTAGGGCTCCCAGAGCAGCCCCAGCATGGTAATCAGTGGCAGCGATACATAATGAGGGTTACCTCTACCACATAATAATAGACTGTCAAGCTGTCAAAACCAGTCCTAATTATAAAGCGCTATGGAATTTGCTGGCGCTATATAAATACATTTTGATGATGTTGATGATCTGCAGGTATTGGATCAGGTCTAACAGAAATGTGTTCTTTGCCCAGCTAGTAAGACTGGTAAACATCATGGGTTACACAGAGCTGGTATAATTTTAGTGGTAGCGTGTACAATGCTGCTCACTGTACACTTATTGTTTCCCCATACATGGAGTCCCATGGCACCATTAATATAATACACTGAGATCTCTACACATGTCCCACCACAAATGATTTCATTTAATTTCTTTAATACTCATTTTTAGCTATAGATATATTTACTATAGGTGTCAAGTGTCTGTCTTACACTCTTAGTCCCTATATTTGCACAATCCTTGCTATAGTAAAAAAGCAACAACAACAACACATGGCTGCTCTGTATTACACAGAAACAACATAACACTGAAGATCGCAGGGTTCTACCTGGCTATATTGGTGCATTTAGTGGTTACAGATGAAGACCCTTTAAGATCCAAGTGGTCACTCTTAAAGCATTCAAGACTGATAGTGGTTTTATACTTCTATGATCCATTTATATGGTCCAGGGAATATTCATAGTTTTTCATAACTTATAGGGACATAGTCGTAATATATTGAAGCAACTTTTTATTTTACATCCATTACTTGGGAAAAACCAGAGGGAAATAAAAAATAAATCCTCTAACCCCTGAGAGCAAAGTCTTAAGGACAGAAACTATTTTATCTTTTTTGTTTTCTTTTAAGATTTATGTTATAATCTTTGTTCACATTTTCTCTTTTTCATTCGGGAGAGACCTTTAGGAGTCAGAGACTGTAATAAGTCTCACTTCATTTAATTTATAATGGGTCCAATGCAAACTAGATCTGTTAGTAACTAAAATACCATCTACAATTTGGCCAATGTCAGCATGGATCTTCTAGTAATGCCTTGTATGTGATATCTGGTTCAGTTATCCCAGTCCAGGGTCCAGGACCTAGAGGAAATCCCTAATGATGTCATATTGTGGTCAGTGACCAGTGAGAAGAGCACTGACACCATATTCTAGATATCTACCACTAATATGATGGGCGTTCAGCTAGTGTATAATTCATATCCATATCAGTTTTAAATATTATATCTACATATTGTGCCTTATTAAGGCTCCAAGCACTGAGACCTGGATTCTCTCTTTACAAGAGCAGAGAATCACATAAGTGCTAACTAATGGGCAACATTTCCACCATTGTGCTAATAATGTCATTTTTGTGCTGTCAAGAGTGGGGCAACACACACACAAATCCAGACAAGAAAGCTGTATAAAAATATAATACACAACCGTTGTTGTTGACCGTCTGAAAAAGCTGATTAAAAGAAAATAAATGAAATTTGAAACAACAAAAGACTGTATATGAGAAACCTCATGTGCTAATAACAACAATATGGGGGACTTTTACCAGACAGATTGTAGTATATGTAGAAAAAGGTATTTACCGGGTATCCAGGCTGGTTTGTGTTGATCCCACGGGTGATTGTAAGCTACAAGAGAAAACACAGAGTTCCTATAACTATGTTGGCGGTAATGCACAATAACGTAACATAAAGTGATATCACACACATGTGCTGCCTCCGGGGTTGTTAGACCTGTGCAGTTTATTAGGGGTTTCTGAGTATATTACAATTACATCACTGACACCTATAGGACATAGAAGCATTGCTTACATAATTGTCATCATTAAGAGAAAGAGAATAAGACCAGGTAATGAGAATTACATTCAGTATACAGAATAACAGGAATTGTACTGTGCAGTTGGTCACCCCAGAAATATGGGGATATTTCCAAGGACAAATCTGTACAACCTGTGACAGCCATGGAAATTAGGGGCATTGGGCGGCTATGTACGTACTCAGCAGCCATGTGTAATAGAACATCATGTGCCTGGCTGGAGCTCTGCACTAATTATAGGAGAAGTGTCATATTGTGACTCTGAGCAGGGTGCACACAGGCCCAGTCCTGTTACCATGTAAAGTAAGGCCATTTACACTGCACAAGGCTTGTTATACTTGAGGGCACTCACACCTGCCCCATTTTCCTGCCTCTTGTCCTAGTTCACATCTTCTTGTTCTCTCTCTCATCTGTCTTGTCCCCACCACCTAATAATGGTCATTTCATCCAATGCTCCCTTCCTTCCTCTTTATATACATGTCATTACCAGTCACTGTGCCCTGTCCTCCTGCCATTCTCACCCCATTCCCACCCACTTGTCCTTATTGCCCTTCTCTCTGCCTTCAGATACCAGCTGCTGTGTCACAGAATACAATGGCTGTTATTTATAGATATCCTCCTCTTTCCATGAGGGTAACGGACAGGCTGGATACCATCCTAATAATATTAATGAGTTATTATGCTAATGGTGTCCGATTCGCATAAAATTTGGCAAATAACTAATCAGGTCTATAACAGGGCATGGAACCTAAAGAAGACACACAAGTAATACTAGTGTCAGCCAAGACAAGGAGCAACAAATAGTGCAGCTGATGTATTCTCATCCAGCGAGATGCAGCTTCCATTCAGCAGACACATAAACAAGCTCACAGCCCTCCATACCCCAAATATCATTATACTATGAGGGAAAGGGCACATATACGTTTCTTCACTCTGCCTCATTGTGGGAATTAATGGCTTGTAGAGAACCAAGATGACAAATATATCACTTAGTCTGTGTTATTATTCAACTACAGCCATACCCGTTTCATATGTCAGTATTGTTACCAACATAGAGATTTCTAAATCTCTCTGCATAGGCTCATGGTACAACAGATATGTGTCTGGATGACTATAATAAAGATCTACAGTATCTATAGTTAGGCCATATGATCACCAGCAACATTGTCATCATCATCACCACCATTAGATTTCACTGTAATTAATAAATAAAGGGAAATAGAACCTTTGCTCCTCCACATTATGTTTACCCAGTTTGCTCAATAAATTGTTTTGCAGCTTCTGTTATAGACAACTTTACAAGATCTAGAGCAGAGGAAAGTGTACTAGAAAAATATTTCGTGAAGGCCTGGTATATAATAACCACTAATGCAGTCTGTATCTGCTTCTGTAAGTTATTTTTGCGGCAAAATATAATAAAAATCTTTAAAATCCCATCCCCAGTAATTAGGACAGTTTAAGTGTATAAAAATAAACCATATTGAGATTAGATTTTCAATGGTAAAAGGTGCCGTTAAAAGACAGAACCCACCCTAATGATTCCTGTATAATGACCCTTTAAATCTCCAGTCAGCAGCTGATTGATCTTGTTGGTGAGGTGAAGAATCTTCTTGTCATTGTTTCTCTCATATATCAGTGGAATGGGTGGAGGTTTCACGATGGATTCTTGGGTCCATCCCAATCCTCCGTACACATGGGGACAGCTGCTTGTTATTACGTGATCATCAGGCCTTCTTCATTAGTATGTAACCCTGTGTAGCAGGAGATCCGATGATACATAACTCTACAAGCTTTCGGCACATCTTTACTGCAATGAAAACGGTAGAAGCGATGATATTGTGACATTCCCAGAATCCTCCACATTTCCTATCAGCTGGTAGGTGATTTCCAGTGTGAGATTTACTATTCTCTCTGTTATGTGACCATACCACAGATGTGCAGGCATGATATACCTTTGTAGACTTAGTCCTCTCTTTCTGGTCAATTTATTGTTTGGAGAAATGCCCTATCTGTTGAAAACTGGTGTTTTCATTTGAGATAGGGGTTCTCCCTGTCTATACACCATATTTATATTTTAAGTATTTTTGACTAAACGAGATGTACGATGCAACAGAACACCTTCCCTACAGTCAAACATGGAGGAGCTTCAGTGACATTTTGGGGTTGCTATGTTGCATCTGGCATCATGAAATCTTGAGATTGCAGCACATTTTGGAGCTCATTGTTGAGGGTAAGAAAGCTGGGACTCCATCAGAGGTCATGAGTCTTCTATCAGGACAATGAGACACTTCATAAAACACTCAGGAATGATTCAAGACAAGATGCTGGACTACTCCTATGTGGCCAGCAATAAATCCACATTTAAATCTCATAGGTAAACTGTGGAGAGTTCTGAAAGCAGCAGTTGGGAGAAGCTACCCTTCAATTGTGGGAGAACAGGAAGCAGGTGATTGCGTTTATTTTGACCAAAGGTTGTGCTACCAACTATTAAGTCTAGGGTGTCAATGTTTTTGTCAATGTCATTTGTTTTAATTTTCTGATTTAAAAGGATGTATAGTATTACATATTGGGGAGATTGAAATGTCTGCGATGTGACATCGCGCTGCGCACATTGCCGAAAGTTACGGTAGAAATCACCGCTCATTTTCCCTGGCACCTCAATGGGATGTGAGGAAAATGAGCGGAGATCTCTGTCAAACCTCCGCCGCGAGGTGTCTCGCAGACTTTCCGGAGACACCTCATGTCTAATTGACTTCCCCCTTTGTCAAAAACAAAGGTTCTGTAATATTAATTGAGAATTCTGGAGACAAAATAGTGTTGATAAATTCAAATTATTTTTAGAGGAAATTAAGAGTTATTTGAAAACAGTGTAAGGGTGATAATATTTTTGACCAAAACTGTATGTAGTGGTCCTTCCATGGGCTACTATGTTTATAGTAGATTTGGGTTTTATGTTCAGATAAGCTACGGTAGAATTAGGCTGTAGGCCTTAGTAGTGTTGGCTGCATGTGGTCAATACCATCTGATTAGTTCTGGTCCAGTCTCTGGAGGGTAGTGGTTAGAAAGAATGTTGGGATTGCACACTGAATGTACTGTTTGTTAGTGAGATCTATGCTATTGTTGTTTTTGCTGTTCTGGACTCACATCATCTGTTTCACGGCTATATATAGGGCACTTCACAGATGTTGTGAGGCCATTTGGTTGATTGTAAGATGGCATGGTCAGATGGGCAAATATAAGGCTGCAGCCATGGCCGAATTGGTCAAAGACCTTACCGGGATTTTAGGTTAGTGGTGGTAGAGGAGGAAATAGGAACAGATTAAATATAATACAATTGTAAAAGCAAAAAATTTCTAAATGTAAAATAAGTGTGCTATCAGTGGGTAGATATTAATTTACTGTACAGAAAATCTCATATCCAATTATATGATTCTTTGGGACTGGACCAAAATAATGTGCAATTCCAAAAGTGTCTGTATAATGCTACTCAGTTTATGCATTTGCCAATTTTCAATGTATCAAAATGCATCATTATTATTTAGCATTAAACAGTTAATGGTTATTAATTGTTTTGGTTTGTTTCAGTCGAATATATATTTATATATATATATATATATATATATATATACATATATATATATATATATATATATATATATATATATACATATATATATTATAATTGGATATATTGGATATTAATATATAATTCAAATTAATATCCAATAAGAGACATATACAACAAGTTACACCATATGTACACGGCATGCACTATTCACATCTACACTATAAATGGAGGTCTAGCTATACTGTATGTAAACTGAAAGTGTGCCTTGCATTTACTCTCAACAGATTAATATATATATATATATATATATATATATATATATATATATATATATATATATATATATATTGCTAGACCTCCATCTATAGTGTAGATGTGAATAATACATACTGAGTAACTTGTTGTATGTGTCTCCTATTTGATGCCCCTAAGATACAGAGCCTCATACTGAATTGTATCCCTTCAAATGTATTCACAGTTTCCAATTCATCTTTATTAAAATACCCAGGACATTGTTATTGCTTAAAAATAAAATAACCTATATATTGATAGATCATCTAGTTTATATTGTAATTGTATATGTGTGTAAACAACAGCTCATTTTAATATCTCTCAGCACATATGTTATGATGATGTTGAAGAAAGTAATTATTTTGAGGATGAGCTAATTAATGATGAGGGGTATGATATTTTGTGGCAGTCACAAAATACCAATTGTATTACATGGTGGTCACTATGGTGCTCTCTGTATTGCATGGTGGTCAGTAGGATGCGCTCTGTATTGTATGGTGGTCAGTAGGTTGCTCTCTGCATTGTATGGCATTCAGTTGGATCCACTCTTGTATATTGGTCCCTAGAATGCTCCTTGTATTGTATATCAGTTACTAGGATGCTCTTTGCATTGTATGGCAGTCATAAAGATGCTCTCTATATTGTGTGGCAGTCACAAGGGTGCTTTCTGTATAGTATGGCAAGCTAAGTATTCTCTCTGTATTGTATATATATATCACTAATAATAACCACATTAGCCTGCAAAGCAGAATAATACTGCTTTATCTTGCAATATATTTTGCCTGTTAGGGCCGCCTACCATTGCTTATTGCATTAGTCTTACCTACCACTGACATTTGTGTTGGTAGCGCCTACAGTTGAATTGGCCCCGCCTATGTGAGGCTACTTTCAGAATTCTTTCCAGGGCCACTTTAAGTTGCTAATCCTCCCCTTGCTGCAGTTGTTGTGTTTGCTTGGAAAGCAGCCTCTCAGGTGAGAATAAATGAGAGGGGATCCCCAATTAATCACACCAGCAAAGAGCTGACAAAGGTTGCTGCCTACCAACCCCAATGCCAGGCCATGCCATGCCTCAGATTCAAATATGTTACAATAATATTTTAAACGTGCTGTCCACCTGGTGATTTTCTTAAATGATTGAATATGATAATGGTCTTTATTTTATAGGACAGGCTATGAAACACATGTATGATTTATTAGGATTACAACAGAGATGTTATGCTTTCCATCACTCCTAAGCCGATGCAATGGAAGAAGGCATGAATTGGATACGTAAGAACAGAATTATAATAAGGATAGAGGGAAATGGTATAATTATTGAGAAATCCAATTTGTCATTCTGTAGATTATAGGTAACACTATATTGTTAGTTTAATGAGTAAGAAATACATTATAAGAAGAAATATTTGTTTCTTGCAGCATCTATGGAGGGGTTATATGGAAAATGTCATGATAACTGCCTCTGGAAAATGTTATTAGAAATGTACTCCTGCATATCCATAGAATTTCTAGGAAAGAAGATGCTTCATTTCTGGAGGAGAAGTCAGACATCAAACAAAATAGACAATTTTCTTGGACACACATTGACTGTATAAAACAAAACAAAAATGTTGGTACTTCCAAAAAATAAGTATTGGGGAATGAGAATGTCTCATATTCATTCTTTATTGATGCATGGGGAAATGTGAAGATGTTACTACAACATTTTATAGAACAATCTTTTAACCAATTTAGTGATTGGACATGTACATTTGTGATTGTGAATGTAGAGACATCTTTAATACTCATATAGATCAATGGTTCTTGTTATGAAACATGGACTATGAGATAAAATTTAAATAAGAAGAATGAAATACAGGTTCTAGCTTTAGAATTTGTGTGAAGATATACATTTACAGCTCCTAAGGTTTATGTAACTGTTAATACGTCTAAGGAAAGTAAGATATATTAAGTAACTTATGCCCTCAAAAAGAGATAAAGTATTTGTTTAATAGAACTAAAATGTTGTGGTGAATGTCTGCGTTTTGAAATGAGACAGCTTGTGAAAATAAATTGGCTAGAAAATGAGACATTGTCTGAAGATCTGAACAGAGCCAGAAAGATATACATCTTAACAGATATTTGCTAAAGGATAACATTTATTTTAGATATATTAGCTTAACTAATCATTTTCCATCACAGTGACTTTGTAGATTGCATAGACACATATTTACATTAGAAAGTGTAAGGGCTAGTAGGATGCTGTTTTTTGTGTCCATTCCATCAAGCATTTTGTATGCTGACATCATGTATGGTATACTCTGCCATTGCTGTGCCTTAGAAAAAAATAAAGCTTCATAGAAAATGTAATTCTTTATTTTCATTCATATCATTTCATTAGTGAACTTTAAAATCAAATCCGGTATACACCAGGTTGAATTGTTTGAAACGAGTCCCAATATTTAACGCAACCTGTGAATAAATCAAATAAAAGTGTGTCATTGTGATAAGCATTGCATTTGTCACGAACAGCACTCACCTGAGCCTACGTGACGCGTGTATGACACAGGATTAACCAAAAACAACCTCCTGGTCTGTCTAAAATGATTAAATCCTTCCCTATCTATGCCACACATTAGCTTTGCCGTACCAACTATGCCACCACCAAGGTTTTTTATGAAGAGCTGACACTCTTATTTAGGAAGCCTGCGGTTCTCCCTAGAATTAATCTAGTTAATCTAGCACAATTTACTTTAATCAGAGTTAACATAAACTACAAATGTTCTCCTCATTTCAATTATGACCAAACAGTTGCGTGAATTCGTGAGAACATAGAGACTTGAACTTATTAAGTGTAATTTAATATGGATAATACATCCACAGTGCTTAAGATAAAACAGTTAATAAAAGGCATACAAATATAATGCAATTGTTTCATATAAAAAAAAAAGGATAAAACACAGAATTGATAACTCGCATATAATCAAGTTTCTGGTGCTGGGAGAAGCAGGAAAAATGGGACACTCTTCAATATCAGATTGACTCCAAAGTGAACAGTGGTGGGCAGCATAGTGGCCTAGTGGTTAGCACTTCTGCCTCACAGCACTGGGGTCATGAGTTTGATTCCCGATCATGGCCTTATCTGTGTAGAGTTTGTATGTTCTCCTTGTGTTTGTGTGGGTTTCCTCCGGCTGCTCTGGTTTCCTCCTGAACTACAAAAACATGCTAGTAGGCTAATTGGCTGATATCAAAATTGACCCTAGTCTCTCTGTTTGTGTGTGTGTATGTTAGGGAATTTAGACTGTAAGCTCCAATGGGACAGAGACTGTGAATGAGTTCTCTGTACAGTGCTGCAGAATTTGTGGCGATATATAAATAACTGATGATGATGATGATAAGTGGGAAAATAAGTCTATTAGTGAATGCATTGGTAATTCCATTTACCATTATTCTTATGGCAAACATAGCAAATGCATAAATACAAGTTGCATAAATACAAGTTGGGCTTTTATATTTGTTATGCCTTTAACCTTGCAATGAACTGGGTTGTTACAGTTATTATTCATTAAGGGAATTAGAAAGGAATGTAAAGAACTGCTCACAGCAATGTGACAATCTAGAAAGCAAATTGTCCACATTATGGCATTCAAGTATAGAAGAGAGAAGGTTATTCTGAAAAGACATTTTCTCAATATGAGTCATAACAAAAAAAATGATATATCAATCTTGGATCTACTTGAGTTTATTCTCACCAAAGATGATATCACGTTTAATAATTCATTGTTTTTGTAAGTCAGGTGCACAGTGATGGGGATAACATGTGTCATGACATATGCAAATGGCCTGTTGGGAGAATATGGTGGTAGTGCACTACCTATCTCTCATAGGCATTTATCTCTATTAGGACGATATGTAAAAAAATATTTACATTTGTTTCAATGACTGGATCATCTCCATGGAGTTTCAACAATGTGATCCAAACATGTAAAACAAAAATAGAATAATTAGTTCAGGAGACTTAAATAAGAAACTTCTTAATTTAAGTTCACTAATAATAGTGTTGACGTTCACATCAACGTCATTCTCTGCTGCTGGGCTCTTAAAGGATTGCGTTTACTTCAAATTATTTTTCTGAACGGTCGAGATGAAGAATATGTCGGGGACCTGATGATTCTGAGTGAAGATGTCGCGGTAACTGTTGTTGGGGTTTGAAGCTTCGGGAAAGAAACCGCCTTAGTCATAGTGGGGACAGATAATGAGGTCCCCACAAAGCTTCCTAAGGCTAATAAATGTAGGGGACCTTGCTGATATGCTCGGCATAAAAATTTGGGGTGTCACTTTCTTGGACTAAAAGTGTGCGTGTGTCTAAGGTGGTGAGGAGAGCGTGTGTGTACGACACCGCTAGAGGTCATACGTAAGCAGGAGCTGTAACGGACTGCGCTTTTTACACTTGACAGGGATAAAGACACGGTCACATCCATCTGTTACTGAAAGTAAAGTAGGGACAGTAGAGCATGACAGAACTCACCGGAGGCTCTGATTATAGCCTGGACAGCAGTGGACATGAGTATGCCCCTGACACTTTGGAGGAGAGCGGTTCAGACAACAGCGGTTATGCCCTATTATCCGCCAGTGGAGCAAAGTGGAGGTACCCAGAGATGTGTTCTATGTACGACCATTTTTTGAGCTGCTGGCAGCAGTATTTTAAACACAGAGGGTCAGAAATATGTCTGCCCAAACGCTATCCAGAAACAGTGATGGCTCTAGGGTGAATAACTTCTCCCCAAGAAATACTTCGATCTCCATGAAGATGTAGCCTAGTACTTTCCAAAGTTGAGAGGAAGGCCAGCTAGCACTTCACTCGGATTGAAATCTGGGGAAATTGAGGCAGAAAAGTCCTCATCCTGGTGACACCAGCCATGCATAGTGCAATGGAACCTCTCACAGAGAAGCGTGGAGAATGTGGAGTGACTGCCAAAAATGTCTACCTGTTTGCCAGACCAACTGCCTTGTCACACTTCTGGGGCTCCGATTGCATTCGCCTGTTTGCCGGGGAGGGTGGAGTCAAACATCCCCACACACTGTCTTCCGCGAGGCTTCGAAAGCAGGTTTCCACTCAAAGGTCCTCAACCTGAACAACATAGAACTATGTCAGTTGGTGGACTTCCTTGGGCACGACATCAGGGAAAAAGGTAGAAGGGACTATGTCATAAAAGAATTTAATGTTATGAGAAGTCCATCTCTTAAACTTATTGGCGTCCAGTCCTGAAGTAAATTCTGGGTTGTTCCAGAGAGGGGTCATGCAAGATGAGTCAGAAATCAGGTTGAAAGTTCGAATGCAAAAGTTCCAGATTGATAGCGTGAAACGTAGTGTTGGAGGAAGAAGGGAAAATGGGTGTCGGTGTTTAGGGTACATTCAGAATAAAGAGCAGGGGGAGTGCATGTGGAGTAGATGACCTTGTATGTCTACCCATAATTTGGTATGTGAGTGAGAGTGAGTTAACTCCACCTGTATGAGGTGAGCAACTAGATAATTATGGAGACAGGCCTAGGCCTCTAGTTCTTGAATGTCTGTATTGAACTTTTTGGCGGACTCTAGGTCTCTTGGATGCCCAAACAAATTTAGTCATATTGCTTTGTAGATCTTTGAGAACCATGGAAGGAAGTCTATTTGGGACAGTTTGGAAAAGGTAGAGGAGTCTAAGGAGCAGGTTCATTTTTACTGCTGCTATTCTACCAATCCAAGAAATATTTTGAGAAGCCCATGAACGTAAATCTTTTTTTTGAGGGCATCTATTAATCAAAGTTTGCTTGGTATAGTTGGTCATAGTGTTTAGCAAGATAAATTCCAAGATATTTTAATTTTTTGGGTTGTTAGTGGAATTGATGGTAGACTTTTAGAGTTTGAAGAAAGGGCGAAGGGATATTGAGAGGAAGAGCCCCTGTTTTTTCAGTGTTCATTTTAAAATTTGAAAGTCTACCATATTTAGTAATCACTGCCTAAGCTAACGGAATCATGTTTAGGGGGCTGGCCAGTGTAAGTAGGATGTCATCAGCATAGAGGGCCAATTTATAATCATTGGGCCCCAGCTTGATACCTGTTATATTTGGGTGGTTGTGAAGGGTGGCCAATAGTGGTTCCATTGTACGTGCAAATAGGAGAGGGGACAGGGGGAATTCCTGTCTGGTGCCATTCTTTATATGAAGAGAGGGTGATATACAATTGTTTATAAGGATAGTCGCCATAGGGTTTTGATAAAGGGCTGAGATACTGCTAAGGAAGGGGCCGGTGAAGCCCATCTCTGAAAGGGTATGCTGCATGACGGGCCAGACTACACGATCAAATGCCTTCTCGGAATCGAGGGCCAGCACCAAAGCGGAGGCTGGATCATGTGATATGGACTATATGTCTCATTTTTATGTTAATTACATGGATAGCCAATTCCCCCTGAGGAGATTCTTCAGACGAAATGCATAGAGTACACCGATATTAAACAAAGTTAACCATATCATTGGCCAATATCAGGGTGATCTTCTTCTAAATTTAAAAACTTATAGATACTGTAATTAAGAAGGACACTCCAATGATTAAAACAAGAAGTTGTATGTAATTATGTCTATGGTTAATATTTCTATATGAAACAATGTGGTTACTTTATCATAACATCATTGATCTAAGGATATCAAAGTCGAAATTTAACCAGTGCAATGTCCTTCCCCTCATTGTAGAGTAACATAGGACCTGGTGCAATTTACATGGCAGGTGATGATTTAGGATCACTTCCACTTGGTGAGAGGACCACATTAGGCAGCACTCTGGGGCAAGGACTTCCTCAAGTATTCTGCTATCATCCACTCCTATCACAATTCCTCTATCGGTTGGAATACCACAAGGTTCAGTCCTAGGTCCTCTGTTCTTCTCCAGCTACACCACTTTTCTTGAAAATTTATTAATCTTCTTTGGGTTTCAATATTGTCTCTATCTGGAGGATACCAAAATGTATCTATCCTCTCCGGATCTCTCACCAGTTGTTTTTGTCAGTCTGTTGGTGTTTTATTACTGTGTTTGTTGACAATTGTAAAGCCCTACAAAGTATGCTGGAGCTACACAAATACATTGCAATAATAAATTAGGACAAACACCAGACTGCATCCTCAGTCTCTAACAGAGGAACTCCATCTGTAGTTTTAGTTGGTCATAAAAACATACACCTGCATAGCTAGATTTTGATCTTTGGTAACAACGATTGTGATTGTTTAATTTTCAGTAGCAACAGTGACATAACACCATTAGGTTATAAGAATATATTAAATTACTACTGAGAGTGGTACAACATATAGAGATATTTTGAGATATATAGTATTCTGTAAAGGGTTTAACGTTCATATTGTTAAACATATCTAAAATAAAAAACGTATGTCAGGGCTGTCCGTAGCCAGGTGGGGCTCAATTTGCTGAAGGCTGTTGCTTAACTTCCATTTCAAGCACTGGGAACCAGACAGCTGATTTCTATCTCTGCAGATTGTGTGGTCTCCTAAGGGATCACCTGCTGCATTAATCACAGGCACGAGGGACAGGCAGCGGGAAGGATTATATAGATGGGACATCTGCATTACAGGAAGCTGAGTTATGATACACAGCATATGACTAGAACATAATTGGTATTTCATGAAAAATGGAGAATAGAATTTAGAAGCTGATCCAAAATACTCTATTACACATATGTTTTTGGCGTAATGTAGGATTATTAAGATAGTAATTAATTGCACTTGCATTAAGCTGCATTTAAATGTTGCACTGGACCTGTCTGTCATTCTATTGCAAATCAAGCTCACTGAGGGGTAGATTGATCAAGTCTTCTAAAAAGGAAAAGTGTACTCTAGCAGCATTGCCCAATCATGATGATCATCAGCATGATGTCTAAAGTAACTGCCCCCACCCACCCCCCCAAAAAAATATAGCCAGCCCTAGTGTTGCCAGCATAGGCTGTTACTGGCAAAATCGGAGGGGGGGGGGGCAGGAGGGGGGTGTATCAGCATTAGGCTATGCCTGCTAGGCCTGTGGCTCTGCATTGACTTAGTAAAAAGTAAATTAAAATCAGCATTTTTGCATGGTGCACAAAAGTCCCAGGACGTGGTTGGACAGGCCTGATGCTTGTAGTACTACTGTCAACCAGGGACCAGAGAGTCCAGTAGTGCACCTGGGAAAATGTAAACAATAGACAAACACTGTTAAATAAATATTTTCATTGAAATAAAAACTCCCCTAGACATCCCTCATTCACAATTTTTATTTTCTCACCAAGATCCAGGCTGTCACCAATGGCATCATCTTCTGGAAGTATAGAACCATTAATGATGACACAAGTCTAGCTCCACTAAGAACTGCAAAGTTCTGGTGATACAATTTTCAAGCGGCGCCTTTCTCACTGGCTGGTTGCTATAATTCAGTGCAAATTTTGGTCCTAAATAAACTTTTAGTAAATAAGCCCCAAGTGTTTTACTGAGTCTAACAAGTGTCTGTTAGTTTAACTTGTCTCTGATAACATTAAGTAGGTAACTGATACTTCGATAAAGATGTATTATGTTGAAGTGGAGATTGACTTTAAAAATAATATTTTATACTTATTTTCTTCTTTGTTTTTATATGCTAGAGAAAAATTTACAAGTGGATGCGGATTGTATTCTATTTAGCAGCCCGTTAGTAAGAAACAGGAATTAATATAAAAGTCACTGAATAATGAAATGGGGAATTCAATAGATCGGTGCAGTTCAAGCAAAGTTTGTTTCAAATAAAAGATTTTTCAGTTCTCTGTGTGTGTTTAGCAAGGACAAGGCTCCAGAAAAACACAATGCGCTTTACAATTTGAAATGAATGTCTGAACTCTCCTGCGGCACTGCCAATAATTTTAAGTAAGTAATAAGTAATGTTTGTGTCAGCATGGGTGAAAGGCAAATGGCTTAATGGGAATTGTAGTGGCATTTTAAGCATTCTGAACCTCCAGCCGTAATTGATTTGTACATTCCAAGTTTACAACAAACAATTAAGTTAAATAACATCTGGGAAATACATCTTTAACGACAATTACTTTACTTTTTGTTTTTTAAGCATTATACAATGCCGGATAAACGATTAGCATCTGGCTGACTTCAAATGGCAGCATATTTTTGCTAATTAAATGTAGTTCACAACACTACACACAAGCCACCAAGGTAAGCTAATGTTTTATACTTTATTATCATTTTGGTGATAGCATAATGTATTGACTTAATGGTGGAAAAACATTGAATGTGAATTGTCTTTCTTTTAATTTCTCATGTAAGAGGCCTAAATCGATTATATATACCGAGTGGTAGCAGTACTGTAAGCTTATTTTTTTGGTGAGTAGAAAACACCATGATGATCTCTCTCGAAGTGGGAGGTAACATATACTTGCCAACTTTCTTCAGCTCTCTTCCGGCAGCCTGCCAGTGGAGGTGGGCGTGAGGGGGGCGGGGCGACAAAAATCGCATCATTTTTTCCAAACGCCACGATTCACCGGGAATTGCAGCGTTTGGGACCTAATTCTGCCCATTTCTCTAGGAAGTGGGGCACTCCCTAGTGAAGTGGGCAGAATTTGGGAGATTGCCACACTCGGGAACATTCCAGGAGAGTTGGCAAGTATGAGGTAATGTCACTCACCGGACTGTGAGTGCTACTTCTCGTGTGTTTAGGAACCGTGGCCGTCCACCATCCTGAGGGTCTGCGCATGTGCAGCCCTTTCAAAACCTTCAGTTCATGTTCCTTTTAGTTAATTGGCTGATCAGGCAACACTCCCTATTTAAAGCACCTGAGGTCAATACCTCGTTGCCTGATCTTGGAGTCTCATTCCCCATGAGCCTCTGAAGGTGTTCCTGTGTTTTCCTCGTGTGTTCAGCTCCTGCTGATTCCTGTTGTTCGTTTGTGGTTTCCAGACCACTTCCACTCTCCTGTGTTTCATCGTGACTGTGCCAGCTGATTCCTATCCGCTGCCTCTGTGCTACTACAGTTTCCAGCCTACTTCAACTCTCCTGTGTTTCATCGTGACTGTGCCAGCTGATTCCTATCCGCTGCCTCTGTGCTACTACAGTTTCCAGCCCACTTCAACTCTCCTGTGTTTCATCGTGACTGTGCCAGCTGATTCCTATCCGCTGCCTCTGTGCTACTACAGTTTCCAGTCCACTTCAACTCTCCTGTGTTTCATCGTTACTGCACCAGCTGATTCCTATCCGCTGCCTCCGTGTATCTACAGTATCCTGCTCACCTCAACTCTCCCGTGTTTCATCGTGACTGCACCAGCTGATTCCTATCCGCTGCCTCCGTGTATCTACAGTATCCTGCTCACCTCAACTCTCCCGTGTTTCATCGTGACTGCACCAGCTGATTCCTATCCGCTGCTTCCGTGTATCTACAGTATCCTGCTCACCTCAACTCTCCCGTGTTTCATCAAGACTGCTCCAGCTGATTCCTATCCGCTGCCTCCGTGTATCTGCAGTACCCTGCTCATCGCAACCCTAAAGTACTCCTCGTGTCTGCAGCCAGCTGATCCGCTCTCCGTGCTTCTACAGTGTCTCCGCTTGGGTCAACTCGCCTGTCTGCATTGGATCAACGCTCCGCTGCTTCCATCTCGTCTAGACCATCTCTACTCTTCAGCATTCTCCAGGTGTCCAGTTCGATATACTACTGCTTCCTGAGTATTGCTTCCATCTCTGCTGGTCTACCTACCTGTGCGCTGCACCTACTTGATTACCGCTTCTACCCTCCTGGGACTTCGTATCCTGCCGGCCTCCAGCCGTTCAGGTATCTCTGCACTTCTGTCTGACAGCCTGCTCTCCTGAACCACGGTATGCATACTTCTCATTGACTGTGCTGGTGTATTGCATATTTTGCTGGACTGAGTTGTTCTCCTCTGGAGTTGCCTATCCGCTGAGACTATTACCATCATTTGACTGTGTTACCTTTTCACCTGGATAGCTTTTGTGACTTTGTATTATTGTGCAGTGCTGTTCAGTTATTACTACTTGTGCATATCATCGTGGGATCAAGTTCAGTGTGCCAGTGTATACTTTGCATTGCATTTATCTCCCCGTGCTCTTCCTCACATATATATATTCAGTGGTACAACTTGCTAGAGGCAGACCACTGTTCCCTGTTTCCTGAGTCACCCGTTTCCAGTATCCTTTCACATAGCAGTGGTACAACTTGCTAACGCAGACCACTGACTTCCCGGATACCTTCACCTGGATTCCATTCCCTCACCTAGACAGCGGTACCACTTGCTAAACGCAGACCGCTGACTCTCATCACCTCCTCGTTATTTCTAGACATTCCTCCTCACTATAGCAGTGGTACAACTTGCTATCCGCAGACCACTGACTACCCTCACGTTTCCTTGTCCATCCAGTTCCTCGTGTCTATTATCTATATATTACCAGTGCTGCTAGTCATAGACTTTCCACGAGCATTCTCTTACCATCTGCTGTCTCCTGTTCCGTGATCACCCCGCTACCAGAGTATCATATTACCACCTATACTGCTCTGCTAAGTCCATCATCTGGTGATACCTGGGTAAAGACTCCTAGTGCCCGTGACAGTAAGATCAGGCCATGACAGACCCAGATTCGGAACCTACAGCTAAAGAGATGCTGCAGCATCTGGTCACCCGTATGGAGCAACAGGATGCTCGCCAACAGCTGTTACTACAATGTTACCAGGCGTTAGCCTCCCAAGGAACATCTGGACAGAATATCACAGCTAATGTTGATGCTCCTGTGCTTTCCTCCGTTTCCCCAGTGCCATCCCAGGCGTCTACGGCTTCCACGCTTCACCTGCCTACTACGTCAAAGTATGATGGAGACCCCAAAACTTGTAGGGGTTTTCTCAATCAATGCTCTGTTCATTTTGAGCTCCAACCTCAAAATTTTTCTACCCATCGTTCCAGAGTGGCCTATCTTATTTCATTGTTTTCTGGACAAGCTCTCGCATGGGCTTCCCCTCTGTGGGAAAGAAACGATACATTATTACAGGATAGTGCCAAATTTATTTACACGTTCCGAAGTGTATTCGATGAACCAGGTCGTGTCATCTCCGCTGCATCCAGCATTCTCCGTTTACGTCAGTGTTCTCGTACAGTAGGACAGTACGTCATTCAATTTAGGATATTAGCCTCTGAGCTTCAGTGGAACACTGAAGCGTTAATTGCCGCCTTCTGGCAGGGGCTCTCCGATAAAATTAAAGATGCACTGACTACTCAAGAACTACCTACTTCTCTAGAAGATTTGATTTCTCTTTGTCATCGAGTAGACATGAGATTCCGTGAAAGGGAGTCTGAAAAAACAACTTCAGTTAAAGCACCTCTTCGTTCAACTTCTCAACTTCATCCAGCTTCATCTCCTGTGATACCCATGGAGATAGGACGCTCCAAATTAACTACTGAAGAGAGGAACCGAAGAGTAAAGAATAGACTTTGTATCTATTGTGCTGATTCCACACATATGCTCAATTCCTGCCCTAAAAAATCGGGAAATGCCAGGCCCTAACTAGTTCTGGAGAGGTGAAGTTAGGGTCCCTGGAGTCCTCTCCATGTTCTACGAAATTAAAAGTCTGCGCTTTTGATGTTAAAATTTCCTTCGCTACCAAATCCTTTGAGTCTCAAGCACCGATTGATTCTGGAGCTGCGGGAAATTTTATTTCTAAATCCCTAGTGAATCAATGGTCCCTACCAGTGATTACCCTGAAGACACCTATTACTGTGACTGCTATTGATAGATCACGTCTTATCAATGGTCTCATCACCCAGAGTACGTCTCCAGTATCGCTTCATATTGGTGTGCTACACCAAGAAGAAATTTCCTTTTTAATTCTTCCTGTTACTACAAGTCCGATTGTTTTAGGCTTTCCATGGCTTCAATGTCATTCTCCCCAGATTGACTGGCGCACTCCTCAAGTTACGTCTTGGGGAGCTGAATGTCATCATCATTATCTCTCCCAAGTCGTTCCTCTTAAAATACAGCAATCTTCCATTTCACCTTCCTCACCGGGACTCCCTTCTCAGTATGCTTCATTTGCCGATGTAGTCGATAAAACTCAGTCTGAACGTCTTCCTCCTCATCGTTCATGGGATTGCCCGATTGATCTTCTACCTGGCAAGACTCCTCCTAGGGGTCGTGTGTATCCACTTTCGTTACCTGAAACTCAAGCTACATCTGAATACATCCAAGAGAATCTCCAGCGTGGATTAATCCGACCTTCTACTTCTCCCGCTGGAGCCGGGTTCTTCTTTGTAAAAAAGAAGGATGGATCACTACGCCCCTGCATAGATTTTCGTGGACTTAATGCCATTACTATTAAAAATCGGTATCCCATTCCTCTAATTACTGAGTTGTTTGATCGGATTAAGGGAGCTCGGATCTTTTCCAAGTTGGATCTTCGTGGTGCCTACAATTTAATTAGAATCAGGTCCGGTGACGAATGGAAGACAGCTTTCAACACCAGAGATGGGCATTATGAATATTTAGTAATGCCTTTCGGGTTATGTAATGCCCCCGCGGTTTTCCAGGGCTTCATTAATGAGATCTTCCGGGACTTGTTATATGTATGTGTCGTCGTTTATCTGGACGACATATTGATCTTTTCACAGGACCTGCCTTCTCATCACCAACATGTGGCAGAAGTTCTGTCCAGACTCCGGAGAAATTCATTATTCTGCAAATTAGAAAAATGTTCATTCGACTTGCCCCAGATTCCATTTTTGGGTTATATTGTCTCCGGAGTTGGTCTACAAATGGATCCAGAAAAGGTGAATGCTGTGTTACATTGGCCTCAGCCAACTACTCTTCGTGCCATTCAGCGTTTTTTAGGTTTTGCCAATTACTACAGACGCTTTATTCAAGATTTCTCTTCGATTGCATCTCCTATTGTGGCCCTGACTCGTAAAGGGGCCAATACTAAACAATGGTCATCCGAGGCTCTTCAAGCCTTTCAGTTTCTCAAAGAGTCCTTCTCCTCTGCTCCCATTCTTCGACAGCCTGATGTGACGCTTCCCTTCTTCCTAGAAGTAGATGCCTCTAATGTTGGTTTAGGAGCCATTCTCTCCCAAAGATCGGAGCAACAGAAATTCCATCCTTGTGCCTTTTACTCTCGGGGTCTTCTGCCTGCGGAGAAGAATTACACCATCGAAGACAAGGAGTTGCTGGCTATTAAAGTAGCATTAGAGGAGTGGAGATACTTGTTGGAGGGAGCTCGTCATCCTGTGACAATTTTACGGATCATAAGAACTTGTCATATCTACAGTCTGCTCAATGTTTGAATCCTCGTCAAGCAAGATGGTCTCTTTTCTTTTCTCGTTTTGAGTTAATCATAACCTTCAAACCAGCTGCTAAGAACAAAAAAGCCGACGCTCTATCGCGAGCCTTTGTGACGTCCTCTGACGTTGAAGAGGTTTGCAACCACTCTATTCTAGACCCCAAATGTGTTTCGCTGGCTGCTTCTTCCACTAAGGTGCTACCATTTGGGAAAACCCTCATGCCTCCTACTCTTAGGAGGAAAATCCTTTCGTGGTTCCACTCTTCTCGTTTTTCTGGACACTCTGGTGAACGCAACACCTTTGAGATTCTCTCTTGAAGTTACTGGTGGCCTTCTATGAGGAGAGATGTCAAAGAGTTTGTAGCCGCTTGTGAATTGTGTTCCCAGTTCAAGACCCCCCGCAGAACTCCAGCGGGGTTGCTTCAACCACTACCCATTCCGTCCAAGCCATGGACCCATATTAGTATGGACTTTGTTACTGATCTTCCTCCTAGTAAAAACTGCAATACTATTTGGGTAGTGGTGGATAGATTTTCGAAGATGGCGCATTTCGTTCCCTTGTCTGGTTTACCTTCCTCTTCTACCCTGGCTGAGCATTTCATCAAAGAAATCTTTCGTATTCATGGATGTCCGTCTGAGATTGTGTCAGATAGAGGCGTACAATTCGTTTCCAGATTCTGGCGGGCCCTTTGCAAGACCTTGGGTATAAGATTAGTACTCTCATCTTCCTATCATCCTCAATCAAACGGACAAACTGAGAGGGTCAATCAAGATCTTGAGACTTTTATAAGGATGTTCTCATCAGCCAATCAAGACAACTGGGTAGAATTGCTTCCTTGGGCTGAATTCGCTCATAACAACATGTACCATGAGTCATTTTCTAAAACTCCATTCTTTGTGGTCTACGGTCACCATCCGTCTTTTCCGGAATTTCCTGCCATCCCTCCCACCCAAGTTCCTGCTGTAGAGACTGTTTGTCAAACTTTCAAAAATATTTGGTCGCAGGTTAAAACCTGTTTAAAGAAGACATCTGCCAAATATAAGTCTTTTGCAGATAAGAAGAGGCGGGCTATTCCACCACTGAAAATTGGAGATCGTGTCTGGTTATCTACCAAAAATATTCGTTTGAAGGTCCCATCTATGAAATTCGCTCCTCGTTTTATTGGTCCGTATAGGATCATTCAAGTGATCAATCCAGTTTGTTTCAAACTTCTACTTCCTAAGAACCTTCGTATTTCCAACGCCTTCCATGTGTCCTTACTCAAACCTCTCATCATCAACCGTTTCTTGGTCCCTCCTTCAGCACCTCGGCCAGTTCAAATTCATCAGGAGGAGGACTTTGAGATTACTCATATATTGGATGCAAAAATTTCACGAGGAGCTCTTCGTTTCCTCGTTCATTGGAAGGGCTTTGGTCCTGAGGAGCGTTCATGGATCAAAGCTGAAGATCTCAACGCCCCAGCTCTTCTTAAGAAGTTTTATTCCAAATTTCCGGACAAACCCGGTTCCAGGTGTTCTGTGCCCACCTTTAAAAGGGGGGGGGGTACTGTCACTCACTGGACTGTGAGTGCTACTTCTCGTGTGTTTAGGAACCGTGGCCGTCCACCATCCTGAGGGTCTGCGCATGTGCAGCCCTTTCAAAACCTTCAGTTCATGTTCCTTTTAGTTAATTGGCTGATCAGGCAACACTCCCTATTTAAAGAACCTGAGGTCAATACCTCGTTGCCTGATCTTGGAGTCTCATTCCCCATGAGCCTCTGAAGGTGTTCCTGTGTTTTCCTCGTGTGTTCAGCTCCTGCTGATTCCTGTTGTTCGTTTGTGGTTTCCAGACCACTTCCACTCTCCTGTGTTTCATCGTGACTGTGCCAGCTGATTCCTATCCGCTGCCTCTGTGCTACTACAGTTTCCAGCCCACTTCAACTCTCCTGTGTTTCATCGTGACTGTGCCAGCTGATTCCTATCCGCTGCCTCTGTGCTACTACAGTTTCCAGCCCACTTCAACTCTCCTGTGTTTCATTGTGACTGTGCCAGCTGATTCCTATCCGCTGCCTCTGTGCTACTACAGTTTCCAGTCCACTTCAACTCTCCTGTGTTTCATCGTTACTGCACCAGCTGATTCCTATCCGCTGCCTCCGTGTATCTACAGTATCCTGCTCACCTCAACTCTCCCGTGTTTCATCGTGACTGCACCAGCTGATTCCTATCCGCTGCCTCCGTGTATCTACAGTATCCTGCTCACCTCAACTCTCCCATGTTTCATCGTGACTGCACCAGCTGATTCCTATCCGCTGCCTCCGTGTATCTACAGTATCCTGCTCACCTCAACTCTCCCGTGTTTCATCGTGACTGCTCCAGCTGATTCCTATCCGCTGCCTCCATGTATCTGCAGTACCCTGCTCATTGCAACCCTCCAGTACTCCTCGTGTCTGCAGCCAGCTGATCCGCTCTCCGTGCTTCTACAGTGTCTCCGCTTGGGTCAACTCTCCTGTCTGCATTGGATCAACGCTCCGCTGCTTCCATCTCGTCTAGACCATCTCTATTCTTCAGCGTTCTCCAGGTGTCCAGTTCGATATACTACTGCTTCCTGAGTATTGTTTCCCTCTCTGCTGGTCTACCTACCTGTGTGCTGCACCTACTTTATTACCGCTTCTACCCTCCTGGGACTTCGTATCCTGCCGGCCTCCAGCCGTTCAGGTATCCCTGCACTTCTGTCTGACAGCCTGCTCTCCTGAACCACGGTATGCATACTTCTCATTGACTGTGCTGGTGTATTGCATATCTAGCTGGACTGAGTTGTTCTCCTCTGGAGTTGCCTATCCGCTGAGACTATTACCATCATTTGACTGTGTTACCTTTTCACCTGGATAGCTCTTGTGACTTTGTATTATTGTGCAGTGCTGTTCAGTTATTACTACTTGTGCATATCATCGTGGGATCAAGTTCAGTGTGCCCGTGTATACTTTGCATTGCATTTATCTCCCCGTGCTCTTCCTCACATATAAATATTCAGTGGTACAACTTGCTAGAGGCAGACCACTGTTCCCTGTTTCCTGAGTCACCCGTTTCCAGTATCCTTTCACATAGCAGTGGTACAACTTGCTAACGCAGACCACTGACTTCCCGGATACCTTCACCTGGATTCCATTCCCTCACCTAGACAGCGGTACCACTTGCTAAACGCAGACCGCTGACTCTCATCACCTCCTCGTTATTTCTGGACATTCCTCCTCACTATAGCAGTGGTACAACTTGCTATCCGCAGACCACTGACTACCCTCACGTTTCCTTGTCCATCCAGTTCCTCGTGTCTATTATCTATATATTACCAGTGCTGCTAGTCATAGACTTTCCACGAGCATTCTCTTACCATCTGCTGTCTCCTGTTCCGTGATCACCCCGCTACCAGAGTATCATATTACCTCCTATACTGCTCTGGTAAGTCCATCATCTGGTGATACCTGGGTAAAGACTCCTAGTGCCCGTGACAGGTAACATGCTTGAGCCATGGTAAAGGAAATACCTTTCTCAAGTCCTTGCATGTAGGAAAACCAGAAATGTACTATATGTGAAATAATACAAATTTTTAATTACATTTAATTGTTGGGTATGATCCCAATCCCTTGTATAAATTGTTGTGTGAGAGTTATTAAAGTGCACCTGTTGCCTATACTCAGTGGAGGCAGACATTCTCTTAGCTGAACCAATATTCATGAGAATGCTGTTCATCTGTAGTAGCTAGTGATATCACGGAGGTACTGAGGTTTAAAATAAAAATCCCAAAAATGCACTACTAGTATATTATAACTGCTACACTCGCCTTGAAACACAGCTACTGCATATAATTTTAAAAATGAAGGTGATCACGGCAGAGTGACAGGCAGCTGGCTAGTACTACCATTTTTCACTGGATGTTTAGAGAAGTGGGTGCATGCAGACAGCATATGCGTTACAACTTCATCCCTTGCTTTTTTTTTTTATTAAACCTAAATAAATATATTTTGCCCAAGACTTTTTTGTAGACTAGAACTGAAAGTGGACTCTAACTGAAGTGTTGTTGAAATCTGAGACTATGAGATAAATCTCTGCATTCTGATTGATTGATTTTTTTAAAAGAATTTTTAAACTAAATTATTGCATTTTAGACACAGATACTTCCGATGTATTGCATCAATTGTTCACCCCTAGATATTTTTAATATTTTTATGGTATAGTACACTAATATTATTATTATTATTATTATTATTATTATTATTAACATTTATATATCACCAGCATACCCCATATAGGTAAGAGGGTGCTGCTCGCAAGCTTACAATCTAAAACATTTATACCCCCACCCTTGACACAGACTTTGAAGATAATAAAAATCTGCAAATAAAACTTCAACTCAAATGTTTCTTCTAACCAGTGCTTGTTAATATTTGCTACAGTATATACACTATAGGGACAAAAGTATTTGGCCACACCTGTTATTTATTGAATTTAGGTGTTTCAATCAGATCCATTGCCAGAGGTATAAAATCAACCACCTAGCCATGCAGGCTCCATTTGCAATCATTTGTGATACAAAATGGGTCATTCTGAAGAGCTCAGTGACTTCATGTGTGGTCCTGTGATAGGATGCCACAATTGCAATAAGACGGTTTGTGAAATTTCAGCTCTGCTGGATATTCCACGGTCAACTGTAAGTGATATTATTAGAAAGTGGAAGCATTTAGGAATAACAGCAACTCAGCCACAAAGCAGAAGATCACATAAAATCACAGAGCGGGGTCAACGACTTGTAAGGCGCATGGTGCATAAAAGTCACCAACGCTCTGCTGATTCCATAGCTAAAGAGTTCCGAACTTCCACTGGCATTAATGTAAGCACAAAAACTGTTTGATGACTTTGGTGTGGAAGAACTTGACTGGCCCGTACAGAGCCCTGACCTCAACTCCATCGAACACCTTTGGGATGAACTGGAACGTAGATTGCGATCCAGGCTGTCTCGTCCAACATCAGTGCCTGACCTCATAAATTCTCTACAGAATGAATGGGCACAAATTCCCACAGAAACACTCCAACATCTTGTGGAAAGTCTTCCAAGAAGAGTGGAAGCTGTTGTCGCTGCAAAAGGGGGACCGACTCCATATTAAAGTATATGTATTTGAATACAATGTCATTACAGTCCCATTGGTGTAATGGTCAAGCGTCCGAATACTTTTGTCCATATTATGTATGTTCCGTGAGGTTATATATCAGAAATACATAATAGTTCAATATGAAAGGTATCGTTAATGCACCTGAATATCTTAAATATATAGTTGTTTCCTACCACTGTAGTGGTGAAACATATTATTCAGGCACAGTAACCAAACCATACAATTATCCTTTCTTCCGGGTGGTTATCCATCTAGTTTCTGCTGTACAATTTCAAGCAATTTAAAAATTTAAAACCACTTCAAGACATTATAGGTATTTGTGTTGGATGTTCTACAGACTGTATAGCTCTGTTGTATGCAATATTTATTTGCCATGGTTTAAATCGAGTGTTGAGATCTTGAAAGATTTAAGGCTGGTGTTTACCATTTGCAATACCAGGTTATATTCTTCTGCTAATATCAATAAATAAATATATATCTAAATACTAAGCTATTTTTGGTATATTACAGGATATTATTAAGGCTTATTTATGGCTGTTTAAAAGTGTAGTGCAAATGCTTCTTTGGTGCATTGTACGCTTTAATTTGAGAAAATGCACCTTTTTTTATGAGATTTGTGGGCCAAGATAACAGATCTGTGAGGATGTTTGCACAGTCTGAGGCAGTAGCTGGGCAGATGGAAGGCATTTCCTATGAACTGTGAATTATGTGCATTAAAGGTTTTGTTTTTTAAAACATGACTATTTAAATGAGAAAAATAGGTTGGATGAGGCATTTATAGGAGCTTTCCTTGTTTTGTAGGAGACTAACCTTTTTTTTCTATTAAAGATTTTAATTTTTCTACATCCAGTGAAGTGGTTGAGATTTGGTGGTATATTTACTAAACTGCGGTTTTGAAAAAGTGGAGATGTTGCCTATAGCAGCCAATCAGATTCTAGCTGTCATTTTGTAGAATGTACTAAAAAAATGATAACTGGAATCTTATTGGTTGCTATAGGCAACATCTGTACTTTTTCAAACCCACAGTTTAGTAAGTCTAGCCCTTGGTCTCCTCCTATGAACAGGATTTAGCAACTTCCAGTTGCACTTGTACGGAAAAGTGCATTTTTATGTGTGCTTGACCAATGTAATAAAAACATTCTAACACACAAATGTGACACTTATAATCAAGACAATTCCAGTTTCACTGTCAAGATTGATTAAAGACCTAAAGGAACTAAACAGAGCTATATTTTGGAAGGAAAAAGGTTGGACTTTGAAGTAACAGTTTCCACCAATTTAATCTATGTCCAAACCCAGATGCTTACCCCTATTACCATAGGAAAACCGAGGGGGGTTGCCTAGTGCCTGGAAACCCCCCTCCAAGCTTGGGGCACTGTATAATTGAGATGACTGGACCCTGCTCCTGCTTCACACAGCTCTGCTTGAAAAGGGAGAGCTGTGTGCACCTAACAGTAGTGCATGCAGCATTGCCCATGTATATTATGGGGATAGGAAGAATTGGAGAGCAGCCAAGCACTGTCTAAAATTATAGCCACGCCCCCATGCCAGGTGGCGTGGTGTGGAAACCCCCCTCTACAAATCCTGCGTTTGCCCCTGATTATTTTTTGTCTACTCAGTATGTCTGGTCTTTGTATATTGTTTTTCATGTATTATGTAATGAACAAAACAATGCAAAAGCGGAACTTGAAGAATTTGCTGCAGAAACGTCTCACATCTGCAAAACGGCCTGTTCCACCACAATGCAACACAATTAATTTCATTATTCACTTTGTTTTCCATCAAACAGTTACTTAGTGGCTTATATAAAATGTTTATAGAAACAACAACAGAAATTCATCCAAAAAGTATTCAAAACTTTATAAATATATACAAAGGATCTGATGCAAAAAGCTTTAACTCTCTGTTTAGATATAGGTGAAAAAAGTTAAATATACAATAGAATATGTATATTACCATTAAGCATATTAAATTGTGCAGCATTAATAACAGTGTATCATATTTTCTTAAGAATTATGTATCATAAAATAAAACCACTTAATAAATTTCTTTTTTTCATTAACATAGTAATTGTAGTATAGTGATACTTAATATTTTTTTTATTTCATTTACGTTTCAATTGTTACTTTTCCTCTGGCAAAAAGAAACATTAAAAGCAGGTCACGTAATATGTCTTAAATATTAATTCCTCACTGACTTTTCATTTTATGAGGCAATTAGATGCAAATGATGTCCGATGCATTTGGAAAGTTGCATATGTGCAGTATTCAGGAGGTTTATCTGAAATCTCCCATCTTTGAGTGGCCACTAGAGAGACGTTGGCTCTCGTAATGTGGTGGGTGGAAGAGCTCCGAGTTCATTAGGCTTTTCATTCAAATTATTCTGGAAGAGAAAAACAGTTTTATTAAATCACCCAGCAGATATTGCATGAAAAATGTAACAGATGCATTTGTACTCATCCCGTCAAACAACAACAATATATGGTATAAAAACATTTCCTTCTAATAAATCTGCTACTAGCTTCAGGCATAATTTTCTCCTAGCTTTTGATTTATTATATTTTATTGAAATGCACATGAAACTTCGCTCCTTTCTACCATTTTGCCCCTGGGGACATCAACAAAGCAATAGGATGCCATTAAGTCCCAAGTTAGACCTGAACATCCTCCATACAGACAAGCCTTAAGTTTATTTCTCATCTTTTTAATGCTAAGGGAAGGTCATTCAAAGGTACCAATGCAAAATCAAGGTGTACTGCACTGTGCATACCATGCCCCAGACAGTAATTTAGGAATCCCACTACAAGCTTCCCTTTACTCCCAGTTGTCAACCATGTTTTATCACTTTTTGTGTCCAGGATGTCAAGTCTAGAAGTGTGGCCATTATTATGTCAAAGACTACACCGCTCACACAAGGACTGCTGGACGATAAATGCAGAGGTTCAGGTGAAAGGCAGTGAGCCGAAGCATTGTGGTCTTTGGAAAGCGAATAGCTTAGAACAGGACCGATTATGAGTCACGAGGTTCCTGCAACAATACCGCAGGTCCTGATTGTGGAACAGGTAACACAGGATACCAACTGAGAGGTGGTGAACTGCAGAAAACTGATGCACTGAGATACCTGGAAAGCGAGTAACTTGAGGACAGGACCGATGATGAGGCATGAGGTTCTTGCAATAATACCACAGGTCTTGATTGTGGAACAGATTACACAGGATGCCAATGTGCAGACGGGAGCCAGAGAGAAAAGTACCCTAACAAGTAGGCGGACCTGAAGATCTGGCAGCTTAGTAGAGAAGTAAGTGTTTTAAATAGACAGAGTTGACAGGCAATTAGCCAATCAAGTGTATGCAGGAAGTTTTGAAAAGACCAGGGGCTAGATTTACTAAACTGCAGGTTTGAAAAAGTAGGGATGCTGCCTATAGCAACCAATCAGATATAAGCTGTCATTTTGTAGAAAATACTAAATAAATGAAAGCTAGAATCTGATTGGTTGCTATAGGCAACATCCCCACTTTTTGAAACCCACATCTTAGTAAATCTAGCCCCAGGTGTGTGCGCATGCTCAGTTCAGACCAGCAAGTGAATGCAGGGAGGGAAAGCCAAGTGAAACAGGTAAGAGCAGTGACCAAAATGCAGGTTAGCTGGTGCAATGTGTGACAGGGTCCATCCTATATTTTTCATTGGACTTGTTTTACTCATTAATGTTGTGCTTTGACAAAGAAGAGTATTTCTGGATGCACTACAATCAATGTAATAAAAAACATTAAACCCATGAGTGCCACAAATACTATAATAAATAACGTCCCAATGTGCTCACAACCTTCATTATTAAATAAAACCATAAATGAGGGTAAAACAGATGCTAAATATTTTTTTTTGGACATTTTCAAAACTTTCATTTAATGAAATAACTGTTTTTAAAGTATTAGTAGGTTGGGCTTTGTGTTGTTACATGACTTTGTGTTGTTCCAGGATGTCACATTGCACCTCGTCTTCCTCTTCTGCCTCTCTGCACACCTAAGCACAATTACAGATTGCATAGGTCTCTTCCAAGAGGGGTGAGATGGGGGGCACACTGATCTGTATTGGGAAGGTCATTCAGATCTACCAGAGCTAAATCAGGTGTTCTGCAGTGTGCATCCCGTGTGCCTTGTAAATGGATCCCGATCACCCACACCTCACATGTGACGTTGTATGTACACATAGGGTGGGTGTTTTAGACATGGTAAAGGATATATATTCTTACACATTTTTTCTATCTTTTAACCTGCTTTAAAAAGGAACTTGCAGAATTCGAAAACACGGTAATAAACTATTACACTTGAGCCGGTGTACTAGAGCCATTATTGCATTATTCAATAATATTAATAATTGCACATTGCATTACTAGCACATTACTAGAACATTGGTACATATAGTCTGCTCTAACCTGGGCTTATCATCAATAAATGTTATCCATACCACCAAAAATAGCTGCTTTTAGAGATGGACTTTTATTTATACTTGTTCAAACAATTGTGACACTCTCCAACTTAATGCTGGAATTTGTCCGTTTCAATACTATGTCTAATTTTAGAAGTTACTAAAATAAAAGCTCTAAATATAATCCCAACTTTTAGATTTCTCATCTTTCAAATACATTTCCATTTAAATGTACCGACTATGCCTCCAGTCAATTGTTTTCTTGGCAGTTCTTGACCTTAATAGATTGGACTTACCAACATTTTGTTTTGGTTTGAGCACAGGTCAAGCTGAATAGCCTCCCAAAACTCTTCTCTCTTTTTAAAATAATTCTGGTTAATATTCCCAACAGCTTTGTTGCTCTACTTCAAACAGACGTTACTGAATTTGAAAATATGGAAATGTACAGGATTGACTCCAGGTGGTAAGTTTCCATCAGGTTTGAAAAGTGGAGATGTTCCCTATAGCAAACAATCAGATTCTAGGAACCAATTATTTAGTACATTCTACAAAATGACAGCTAGAACCTGATTGGTTGCTATAGGCAACATCTCCACTTTTCAAACCCGATGGAAACTCTCAGCTTGATACATTTACCCTCAAATCTCATTTTTCAAAATTGGCTCCTAGGCTCACGAATGTCAACAAACATACAGATAGGCTCATAAGGCAAATTTCTTGCACTGCCAAAGACTTGCCACTGGAAGGAGCAATCTCTGTCTACTATCAAAGGAGTAATTCATTATATCTGGTTCATTACTAACATAGAATAAATTACTTTAAGCAACATATTACCGGCGTGAAATTCCACCAAGTATTCCAGGCATAATTACAAGTATGTTCCAATACCAAGTTCTTCTGATCACGTGCATATAAAATATAGGCACCCCCCATGACTCGCACTCCCCTCATATTTTTAGTCTTCTCCTATTCTTCCCCCTTCCCTTATCTCACCTTCCTAACTCGCCCATCACTTCTTCATATATTCCACAACTTACTATTCCGCCCACACAATTGGTAACCGAAAATACAATTCCATTTCAACCTTTCCCTTATACTGGTAAACGTGTAGAATGCAGAACACCACACAGACTATTCTGTGTTTAATGTTTGTTTGTTAGTTTTTTTAAAAAAAAATAATTTATGCTCACAAAGTTTGTCACACTTTTATTATCATAGTTGTACTGTTTCACCTTTTATTATCACAACGTTTATTAGTCAAATGTGTGTGATTCTGTCTCTGTCTTTGTACAACTTGCACTCACTTTGCAACCACTTCTGTACTGCTTATATATAAATGGAGGTGGAGTGTGTGTGTGTATATATATATATATATATATATATATATATTTATATATATGTACATATCATCATCATCATCATTTATATATATAGCGCCAACATATTCCGTAGCGCTTTAAAATTGGGGACAAACATAGTAAACTAATAAACAAACTGGGTAAAACAGACAGAGGTGAGAAGGCCCTGCTCGCAAGCTTACAATCTATGGGACAATGGGAGTTTGACACATGAGGTTAAGACCACATTTGCAGTCGGCCCAGCCAGACTGCAAAGGTAAAAGTGACTCATAAGCTAAATGATCCTGTCACACAACAATGGTGATCAAGGGGTAGTTGTATAACAGGTGGCAATAGGGTAATGTACTGAGGTTAAGAGGGTGGTTGAGGAATATTATAAGCTTGTCTGAAGAGGTGTGTTTTCAGAGAATGCTTGAAAGCTTGTAGACTAGAGGAGAGTCTTATTATATATATATATATATCTCCACCTCAACAGTTAATAATGCCAACCTGGAGTGGGTGTCCCTGACTTTCCTCCCAGGTAACCGAGAAGCAGCACCTATTGTGCCTAGTTCTGCAAACCATGCCCTCGATTCCGTTGACACACTATCCCATTTTCTATGACTCCACCTTTTCTCCAGATACGTTGAGTATGCTAAACATACTAAGCACTGTGAGGGATCCCTACAAATGATTCATCTTGTCAGTGCAGAGAGGTAAGCTTCACTAGAGGAGATAATGAACACCCTGAGTAACACAAATCTATCAGCTTATATTCAGGTAATTGACCTCCTTTAAAGTTCTCTGTTCAGAAATACAGGTTCTTCTTTTAAGAACCCTATCAAAAATAGATAATGTTTTGATCTCCTTGAACTTGCCGCCATATACAACTCAGTGGGGAAAAAACTACACAGCACGTTCCCTCGATAGCAATAAATGAAATGGATCTTATTTATCTGCAGACCCTGCTGACCCTCAACCTCTAACAAAATACAGAAAGCGGGATACAAACTGTTATTTTAATGGTACCACATACCTTTTACCCTACAGGGGATGCTCCTGGCATGCCCCAAGCACGTCACAAGCTCGCTTGCATCTTTTATGATATTGTACAGCATCCAGTTGAAAAATTCAAGAACCAAATTGGTTGCTTTATAGGACTATAATGTTTTTTCACCAGTGCTCCAATTGTCTTCCCTTATGTCCTTTTCCATTCTAAAGAAGATCCTTGTTTGACAAATATATTTCATCAAGACACAATTTAAACTTCCTACAGTTCTCTAAACTATCCCAAAATAGCTGCGGCAGCTCCTGCTATTGACAGATGAAAATGATTGTGTTTAAAGTGGTTTGAAAAATACACAACTAAATATAATGTTGTGAAACATCAAATTGGAGGAATATGCTTCAATTTCTTTCATTTAGTATTCTATTTCAAGAGGTATCATAGCTGTCTGTTAACAAAAGCAGCAATGTTTTTTCAAGGTTTTCTTTGAAATTAGAGGTTACAAAGATTGTTTTGATTTTTAATATGAAAAGAAAGATGTTCCCTGAGACTGTCGTAGAGAGTGACTGGCACACAAGTGATTCAACCACTGAATGTAGACAAAATTCAATAGTTAAGCGACATTTTGCAATCAATCAAAAAACTGTCTGCTTTTGAATAATAGAATGGATATATATAGAAATATGTAGAAATTTGATTTGTTTTACTAATTGCTATGTACATGTATTGATGGACTGCTATAGAATTGGGTCGGAGGGTATTTAGAAACCTCCGCCAAATACGCAAAAGGACGCACAGAAAAATAAAAAAAAATCTTGAATTAATGTCTCAAAAAAAAAAATGAAATAATGAAATACATTTATTAGGCTGTTGTTAATTACTACTGAATGTATGGGCCAAACTACTGTGTGACTTTAGAGAGACATCTAGGGCTTAATTTATCAAGACACGTATCTAACAATTTTGAGTGTATAGTATGCTAAATCACTCTGCGCATGCCCACAACTGGGATATACGTCCAAAAACACAGCTCTGTCCGCTGCGTTCTTGAACACGAAGGACACTTACAACGTCCAGGGACGCACGCAGGTGGGGTCTCTGGTTCTCCAGAAACCCCTCCCCTAAATAGCGGCACTGTACTATACAGCAGCCGCGGCGCTATCAAAGAAGTGTCTGCGGCGGTGCTGTATTGTACGGCAATACAGCACCTCCGCGGGACGCTTCTTTGACAGAGCCACGGCTGCTGTTCAGTGCAGTGCCGCCGAAATGGAGCTGCTGCGCATGCTCAGCCACTCTCTCTTTATGTTTTTTTTTTTGGGGGGGGGGGGAATTTAAAAATCCTGCATGCGCCCCTGACGGCCAACGATTTCTGGGAGTGAACTGGGCGGGGAAGGAGTATTTTTCCGCAGTCAATTTACAGTGAGAGCGTGCCAAATTCAAGCACACGCAGCAACGTCCGTATCCAGCTCTGGCTGTCTCAATGCTACTCGTTTTTCTGCCGTATCTCTTGCTCCAGCTACAGGGCTAGTCTAAGTCCTGATCAGTAGTGATGACAGTCTCGTATGTATGCTATAACGTGTTTTCAATCAGGAGCAACTGTAAAAATGTATTTTATGTTCAGTAGTAATTAACAGCAGCCTAATAAATGTATTTCATTATTTCACTTTTTTTTTTAGAGACATTAATTCAAGATTTTTTTTTTTTTTTTCTGTGCATCCTTTTGCATAATTATTATCCACGTAGGTCTTGAACGTATCCTGCAGCAACTTGTGTAGTAGAGCACAGCAGACCTGTCCCCAATTTCAAAAGCACACGTATCTTGAGATCTGTGCCTTGGTGAACTTGGGAGAACGCAAAGCCTCAGTCTGTGCATATAATACTGAATGCAGGTCGCATTTAGAATGCGTGCAATGATGAATCAGCCCAGTCTAATATATAAATACATGGTGATGATGCGGGTTTACTCCAATACATCCTTCACACATGAGCTGGTATTACAAAAAAAAAAAAAAAGCACAGCTGCTGCAGTACCTCTTTGAGTTGGCAGATGGCGCACACTTCCTCAGTTCTTAAGCTGCCTCTTATTAGAATACAAGCACATTATTCTCTAGAAACCATTAATACGAGGGATGCAATGAATCCATATTTCAGGATTAGTTCGTACATTGAATTTGGCTACAAATCATTATGTGTAATTCCTAAAGGTTTCCTAAACCCTTATTTGCATATTGAAACTAAGCAATAGGGTCTGAAATGATTAAACATTTTTTTGTCTTTCTAGCTACGGGATCAATAACTGTCTGGTGCACTAAAATCTAGAATTTGGTTTCCTGAGTTAATAATTCGGTGGAGCCCTTAGAGTTTGACAGAAACATAGATTAAGTGCTTCCATAAATTATATAATAGAGTGTTTGTATGTTTAATTGGTGTGTTTATGGGCATGTTATATATTTTATGTATATATCAAGATTATTAATTACTGTTTTCTGTTTGACAGAAAGCAAAGTGAGATTTCATTCCATCCACCTGTATGGCAATATGTTATTTTCCCCTATAAGCCAGAATTTTACCTTACATATAGCATCGCCAGTTAATTCTGTAGATATATGATATATAGCTGTTTTAGGAAGGATTTCAATTATTGCAGAAATGAAAGACTCTTGGGGCTAGATTTACTAAGCTGCGGGTTTGAAAAAGTGGGGATGTTGCCTATAGCAACCAATCAGCTTCCAGCTTTCATTTATTTAGTACCTTCTACAAAATGACAGCTAGAATCTGATTGGTTGCTATAGGCAACATCCCCACTTTTTCAAACCTGCAGCTTAGTAAATCTAGTCCTTGAAGTTCTTTCCTAACCTTTCCAAGCTATCTAAGCCATGCAGTCCATGAGACAACATGGTACCGAACGAGGCAGACATACAGCGCTTAATTAATAGGGCACCTCCCAGACCTTCCTTCTCAGTGAGGCCCTGAGAGTTGGACTAAAACTACTTGGGCAGTCGACTCGCAGTGTCTGAGTGCAGATAGCTCAAGCGTCAATGACTTCAAGGATACCAATGGAAGGATTTTAGATAAAGAGGACCGGTGGTCGTCAGTTTCACGGTACTGACTACCCCGACAGAGAAGACAACGACATGAGGAGTTTGATTCAATAGTACACTGACCTGCAAATAAAACTACTTACCGGAATGCAGATTGCTTGATATAATGACTCGTTCAAAAGAGGACAGTGGCTCATAGGGCATTCAGCAGGTAGTCCCTGTATGACTGCCTGGTAAGATAATCTAGAAAGCTTAGAGTGGCTTTTTGGTTGCGCACAATGATTAAAGGAGGAAGTCCCCCAGGACTTACCTTCCCCGGATGCAGAAGTGGTCACCGTTTCCTCTTCAACACATATCAGGTTGCTCCATTATCCAGTGGAATTACCAACTAAAGAAATTTTGACTTCATGATATAATAATTAGAGTGTCAAAAATGACAAAAGCAATCAAGGACAGAGTGATACAGATACACAGACAGAGACACACACACACACACACACACACACACACACACACACACACACACACACACATGGAAGGAGGCCCCTATTTATCAACATCAAGATTTTCTATTACCCAATTTAACAAGAAATGGTCACCACAGCAGCTGGTTGGCAAGAAGAGTCTCACCACTCATCAGGTCAGAGGCTGGACTTCCAGTTACATTTAAGAAAAAATATATGAACTATAAAGAAATAGAATAAATTAAATTTATTTTAAAAAAAATGGAAAAATGCTTTTACTTTACTAATAAAGTGTTTTTCCTTACAGTATCCCCCGGCTATCTCCATCCTAAGATGGCCATAGCGGGATAGTGGTGGCATTTGTACCACCGCTGTCCATGAAAAATAAGCGAAACCCAGTAAAGACTTTCACCAGCAGGTAGGGCTTCTTAAATAGAGAGAAAGTGAAACCCAAATAGAGAGAGAGAGACAGAGAAAGATAGAGCTCCTTAGAGGTCCCAGACTTTCATGCTATGCTATATATTAGCAGTAGACACCGCAAATCAACGTGGTGATGTTACTTTGCATTGATGTAGTGAGTCACAATGCATGCAACAAGACCAGGGGCTAGATTTACTAAACTGCAGCTTTGAAGTAGTGGAGATGTTGCCTATAGCAACCAATCAGATTCTAGCTGTCATTTATTTAGTAAATATAAAAGGAACCTGGCGCTATATTGTAAATCACATCATAGAGGTGAGTGTCAACCGCAGCTGCACTGAGTGTGATGTGCGCACCCTCACAGAAATGGTAAATTTGTATATATGGGTGTACAGCGCTGAGAAATATCCACCTAAATGTGTGCTGGTTGATGTATTATCTACCAGTCTAAAAATCACATACCGTATTTTTCGCTCCATAAGACGCACCTAGTTTTTAGGAAGAAAACAGGGGAAAAAAATATTCTGAACCAAATCTCAAAGCCAGATGTGGAAGCTGGTAATCGGACTTACCCTTTGGTAGAGCAGGGCCACAGCTAGCCTGCAATAGTCTTCCGTATACCTGGTTCGCTCCCGTCTGTGTAATGTTTGTTGCCGTGGGGATGCTCAAGCGTCCTGCTGCCGGGTGGATGTCTCGATTCAGTGTTGAGTGGTCCTTCTTCAGATGATGAGGAGCAGTCGGTGCGAACATCATGTTGATTATAGACAAACAGATATTAGTTTAATATATTGGAGCAGTTAATTTTTTACACCACACTCTTTGTGTATGCTGTACCATTTGTGTTGAACTGTGTTTATTTATGTACAAGTTCCCCTAGAAGACTCTTGCAGGACTACTTGTTTAAAGGACAGCCGATCTCCAAGCCAAATAAATACAACTCTATAATTTAAGGGAATTTATAATGGCACATTATACAAGGTCTCTGTTTTGGTCACAGTGCAGGGTCTTGAAAGTTAACATGAATTTATAGTTACCTTTCCTTTCCTCACCTTGTAATACAGTGACCACAGGGTCCTTCTTCAGCTGGAACGCCGGATGGAAGGTGGGGAAAGGATAGACCACCTGATACTTAGTATGGAGCGAGAAGCTGTGCTTCAGACACAGGCAGCAGTGACGTGGTGCCGCACCACGTCACTGCTGCCTGTGTCTGCTGCCCAGCTTCTCAACGTTAATCCCAGCCGCATTCTGTATAGCAAACAGAATCAACATGACACCCGCCCGGCAGCAGGACTCTTGAGCGTCCCCACGGCAACAAACATTATACAGACGGGAGCGAACCAGGTATTAAGGATCTGTACAAGGCTTTTTTTAGTATTCGCTCCATAAGACGCACACACTTCCCCCCCCCCACACTTTTTTTGGGGGAAAAAGTGCGTCTTATGGAGCGAAAAATACGGTACATCAAATATAAAATAAATCATGCAATTTTAATAATTAAAACATACCATACAATAAGGATAATTAGTCCAGTAGGGACAATGAGATGTACAGCTAATGACAAATGTCCCAAAATATATAGCACAATCAAGGGGGCAATAGAAGTTACTTGCCCTATAATGAATAGTCGATATAAAATTGAATGTACCAATCCGGTAAAGGTCCTGTGTACAGACATGAATCGCCAGCTGGGTAGTAACTCAGATGTAAAAACTGCCAATATCGGAAGTTGGAGAAATGTCAAATGAGACTAGACAGTAGATAGAGGTTAGCATAAAGATGCCGCACTTACTTGAATCCCCCTGGTTTCACCAAAAAGTCAAATGTGTCCTGATGAAATCTCCTCCAATGCTGTTCATGTAGCAGCGTATAGCAGCGTATGGCTCATCAGAATCTCCTCCAAGTGTGTGCTGTCCGCGTTACAGCGTGTGCATTTAGTGCATTCTACAAAATGACAGCTAGAATCTGATTGGTTGCTATAGGCAACATCTCCACAGTTTAGTAAATATACCCCCAGGTAAGGCCAAAGCAGCACCCAAAGGCCAAATAAATAAATATTATATATACACAGCACCTTGCAAAATTATTCAGACCCTTAGCCAATTGAATCATTTTCCCGAATAACAATCCTATAGTGAAATGTTGTCCTCTGTAATATTTTTTATTTCAAATGTCTGAAATTCAATTTTAATGCAATTTTTATCTTACAAAAATATATTTTAAAACAACCTGAACTCTGAATAAGTTTTGAATCCTTAAGCTGGGTACACATTTATGAAATTATCGTGCAGATCACACGATTCAGGACTGTTTGGTCAGGTATAGCAAGGATTTGTATGCTGCCACGATCATGTTTTATCGCACCAAAACACATCACATCTGTTGATTTGGTTTTATAAACTTCCTAAAAACTCACGATGGAGCGATGTTTTTTCAGCATATGGTTGTGAGAGATGTAGAACACAGATCTGAAGGTAAATTGTGTAGGTACGCATGAATAGACGTGCTCATCAGGACTGGGTAATCGGTGAAATCGTGAGGGACATTGCAGCGGAGGTATGATTGCAGAGGCTTGTACTCAGCTTTACATTTTTATATTTTGTAGAATCAACTTTTGCAGCAATAACAGCTCTATGTTCATTATGTCCATTGTGTACCCCAATTATCAAATAGTGCCAAAGGCCATTGTAGGGGTTTTTTTTGTCCTCAAAACCAAGCATTTGGAAACTCCCCCTCCAGAAATTCTGCATTTGCCCCTGAGGACATTGACCTTTTTTGTCCTTGAGCCCCTCCAACGTTAGTTTGGCCTTAGGTTTGACTCGTTGCCTACCAGTACTTCATACATAAAAAGAATAAATTAACTTTCACAAAAATATTTCCATAATACTTTGAAAGTTGTTAGCTTTTTAAAACACATGTACATCTGATGTCTATTAAAGTTTGCCCAGGGAGTATTGTGTGTGCAGGGAACTTAGCACAAATATACCGCAAAAGTTTGAGGAATTATTTTATCTCTGATGATCTGACACAATATTGAAAGATTAACATGTATATTTGCCATACCTCTCAACTGTCCCAGATGAGGCATGACAGACCCGATTTGAGTGCTCTGTCCCACCATCCCTATCGAGTCAGCTTTGTCCCGTGGCTGGCAAATATGGGATGTATCGTACCCTAGTCCCAATTGAAGAAGAGGCAAGGTTGGGAGGTATGCATTTGTGAATGTCCCCACCCCCCTCTGTGCTTCTCAATCATTGCATCACAATAGGGCCTAGCCAAGGTCGGATTGCCCATCAGCATTGCCAATGCTTTCAATGAACTAGATTAAACTGCTTTAAACATGCAGCCGCAGAGCTTCAGTATAAACCAGTGCTTTATTTTGTCATAGAACTCACCGGAACCTTTTTTCGACGGATTTTCCAAGTTTTAAAAGTAACTTTTGAATATTTGATGCTTGGTCCACGTGGACTTGAATCGCCCTGTCGAGCGTAGCAGGTCAGTGGCAAAATCATTAAAACGGTGCATGCGGGCTGCTTGTGTGTAGAGTCCAATGCATGCGTACGTCGTCCGCGCTGGTTGTGATGGCGCTGCTCCGCTTGTGGCGCTGCTCAGCTTGTGATTGGTCGTGTGGTTACGCCCCAAGAGCTTCCTTTCGGGCGGCGACCGTTATGTTTCGTTACACAAATGACGCGTGTAGAGGTGTGTACAGTGATTGACTACATGATGTGAGTTCCGGCACCTTTTTTCTTACAAAAACAGCACTAGTATAAAGTATCCATGCCCCCTTATCTGGTTCATGGCACCAGAGCAAGCTGGTATCCTCTAGTTTGATATATTTATATTCCTACAAAGTTTCAGACATGTAGCACTAAATAGCGACTTATCCCCTCCCCACTGCGCTAAAATTGGAGCAAATCTCCCATTAGTGATCTAAGGGTTAAATGGAATAACCCTGTGATATTGTTAGAGATTTATAATTATTGTACCCTATGTTTGGTTTGGGATATTCAAGTCAATAGTAACTGATGCTTTTTTTTGTTATTCTAACAAAACTCAGAGCTAAATCAAGTAATAGAAAAATAGCCAGTTGCGATTTCCACAGCACACTGATCGAGAGGATATAATAGCTAGCCATTGATTTTGGTATATATCAGAGAAAAGTTTTCTCTTTTATTTTAGCTCAGTGTTGCAGAAAAGAGAAGAGGTTGTTGATTATAGTGAAGGAACCAACAGCCACTGAATGCTTATGAGACTCTTTATGTGTTAGAGACAAACACAGCACTCAACATTTAGCCATAGCTCAAATACAGCTATTTATTTATTCATGGAATATTATATATAATACTCCCTGAATTACCGGGGAGAGAACCTAGTGAGAATGTGAGAACTACATTCAGACATCAGCAGTGCAGCCATTATGTCAGTTCTGCAACACAGATACCCAGCCAAAGGTAGACTCACTCATTACCTCTAAATAATTGATGGCAAATGTTTAATTACATCAATCGAGAATGCTAGCGTTTCAATTCTTGCACATGAGGTGTCTGATCTGCGTATAGAATGATAAAAGCTAATAACCAGGCTGGTGAGTATATCTTTCTATCCTTTCTTTTTTTGTTTTTTTGTTCCCTCATCAGCAAATCCCTTATGTTTTATCTTTGATATCACATTTTCGGTCATGTATACATCGTCATTAATGTTTAATCACATCTCAAAAATCCTTTTCCTACTTCTCTGCCAGTGGAGTGTGTCCAGAGAAATGGTATCTGGCTTGTCTAACTGTTATAGATCTCTACTTGGTCCTATTAACTATTTATCTATGTAGAGTATGGGCTAGATTTACTAAACTGCGGGTTTGAAAAAGTGGAGATGTTGCCTATAGCAACCAATCAGATTCTAGCTTTCAATTATTTAGTGCATTCTAGAAAATGACAGCTAGAATCTGATTGGTTGCTATAGACAACATCTCCACTTTTTCAAACCTGCAGTTTAGTAAATATACCCCTATAGCTCTTTTGTCCCACTGATTACATATTTAACCATAGTTATCAATATGAACAAAAAAATACATAAATGGCCTAAGTGTCAGCAAACTGAAGTACATTTAGAGCTCCAAATATATATGTGGAGAAAATACCAATTATTTGCAGGGGATGCTATCAGAAAGATATAGATAATAAACGTCAGAGAGAAAAATAGAATTCTCACAAGTACTCATTGAAAAATAGAATGACAGTTCTCAAATTTAAACTAGTAGTAATGTGTTAATGTGTCACAAACTGCTTACAGTTATTAATTTTATTTGTATACTATATTTAAAACGTGGGACATTACTATCATATAACATACAAAATAAAGCCCTTGCAAAATATTTAAAAACTGTGAGAAAACAGTCAGTATTTAACTTATGTGCAAAACAGAATACTAATTTGCACCCCTTGCATTGTAATATGGTTTTGTCCAGGAGACTGAAATAAGAAGTTTCTCAAGTTAAGATCTTTAACGAATCAGGCCCCTGATACCTAAAATGTCAAATAAAAATAAAAAAGCACAGAAAAGAGCGTTAAGCATCACACCAAAGCATACATTTATTATAAAATAAAAATATATAAAACTTGAGAGATGAATTCTGGTTTCTGGTGAAACAGTCCCAAATTGCTGCACACATAGTACAAGAAAATAACCAATGCTAGTGTAAGGAAGCAAAGAAAATTTGTGATAAAAAGAAAGGTAATGGACGCCAAACATTTGTCAGCCGTGCTCAATGAAAAGCAATCTGTGTTTGCAGATTCTAGGGATAGAGACGTCATACAATGGGACAGCACTGTGGCTAGCATTGCTGCATCACTGAGGTCTGCGTTGTATAATTAAACAATGATAATAAACTGTAATCACTTTTTTTTCAGAAACTGTATGCTTCATTGTATGTAACAGTGATGATATAAAGGAAACAGTCAAGGAACTAGATACAGGTTCCATTTAGCAGCCACGATAAGTGTAGGAAAAATGATCTGCCCCTCCACGCGCATCTGAGTGGCACCACTCAATAAGATGCATTATACTGCGAAGGAAGGGTAATTTATCATGGCTAAGGCTAAGTAAAGCCAAAATTGCAATAGCAGACAGTGCCAACCACAAAGTTATTAAGTGGTGCCCAGAAACTGCCTATCAAGTATAAACAATATAATACACAATATAAATCAACTAATTTATTTAAAATTAATAGACATACATATATACCCTTTGACACGCATCATATTAAAAGCTCTTCTGCAGGACTCAGAGGCTTGTATAATTAGATTACAATCATAAATCCAATACCAGGAGATATTATAACCTTTAACCTTCGGGGAAAGCGTTCATTAAGCATGCAATAGTCAGTTAGCAGGGAGCAAAGCTCTTAAGTGCAAAGAAACAACACTATGGGCTAGATTTACTAAGCTGAGGTTTTGAAAAAGTGGGGATGTTGCCTATAGCAACCAATAGCTTTCATTTATTTAATACCTTCTACAAAATGACAGCTAGAATCTGATTGGTTGCTATAGGCAACACCCCCACTTTTTCAAACCCGCAGCTTAGTAAATCTTGCCCTATGTCCACGTAATAAGATATATTTCCTTTACCTATTCTGGGACATTATCCATCTGGCTTTGAATATCCCTGAAAGTTCTAATGCAGTCCTGTAAGAGAAACCTGTATAAATCCCTAATGAGACAGCAGTGGTTTAATATCTGAAAACTTAGACTCTTCAATATGCCACACAGTCGTATCCTGAAATCAATGAAAGCAATCAGCTACCCCTACACTGTTCTCGGTATCATTAAATCCTGCACTTTAATGTGCTAATAACAGTACTTTATAATGCAGGCAAAATCCATTGTGAACAGCCACTTTCACAGCATTGTAATGTGTTGTGATATTCTTATTCACACAGCGATACATCCAGGGTACCTCTGTTAAAGAGTAACAATAAGTCTATATCAATTCACTGTCCTTAATTTAATAGAACTCAATGATTATCCAATAATCGCAAGTAATAGATACGTTCACTACAAAGCGCTAGATGATATTGTGACATAAATGGAGTAACATTCTCAATAAATGTGACTTATAGGGATTCCATTGATAGAGAATAACAAAGCACAGCCAGCACCTTGTAGTTCAAAGAGTCATGTTGCTAATATATATTACAGAAATGCACAAGACCATCATTAATCAGTTTCATCTATTGCAGTATATGTTTCACAAACAAAACAAATCAATCTGAATCCAACAGAGCTCAATAAAGGTTTTTTTCCACAACACATTAACAGAGCAATATAATGCTGTGTAAAATAGTGTGAAACGGCTCACTGAGCCACCCAGCCGGACATCAATGAAAAGACATGCTCTGTATGGTAGGAAAAAGAGGACTTACATAAAACAGGGACATACATGTTAGACAGAATAAATGCAGACATGAAAACAAAGGGTATGAAGTACCCTGCTCATAGGAGAGCTTACATTCTAAGTGGAAGAGGGCACAGCTGAAACAAGAGAAGCAATTGTGGCTCAGAGTGGAGATTGGGACAGTTGTGACATTAGCGTGAATAATACCATCAGGGATAAGGTAAGTTCTAAAATAACAGATGGCTTTTCAGAGAGCGTCCAAAACTGTAAAGGCTGTGGGAAAGCTTGATTGGGCGTGGTAGAGAATTCCCTAAGTGGGTAGCAGGAAAAGATTGCAGGTGGGAGTGAGAAGTGGTTACCAGAGACTAGACAAGGTGCAGGTCAGAGGTAGATCTAAGTGGGCGGGAGGGAGAGTATTTTCATATGAGATTTAAGATGATGTTGATAAGGGCTTTGTAGGTAAGGGTGAGTAATTTGAAATGGATTCTGAAGGACACAGGGAGCCAGTGTAGGGAGTTGCAAAGTTGCAGTAGGTGTGGAGCAGTGAGAGAGTGTCACAGGTGGGGTAAGATGGACAGCAATGTACAGTGTTTCTGTTGTTGTATTGTTCTGTTCAGTTTGGAAGAAGTTTCAACAGGGAGAGAATTTGGGGACATGCCAATGAATCTGCTGCCAAGGAAAAGAATAATCTCTTGATTGTTATCTTTCAAAGGATGCCTGATAAGTGCATGATGTCATCAGGCTTGGCTCATAGAATTATGGGAGTACCCTCTTGGGGTGTATGAAAGGAGCAAACCAGAAAGAGGAGGTCTCTTATAACTTTATATCAGCCTCTGCAATCACTCATACTATAAGCGCTAAGGGCTGACACCTTTACCACAGCAACACCACCCCTTTTCCCCCCAGAATTTATTTAAGCTCAATAAACCAACCTGAAATAACACACACACAGTTTTTGAGTTTTGGCGCCCTAAGGTCACAATTTTAATTATTAACAAAAATGGTGGAATCAAAAGCGGAGTCAAAAGCAGAAGCAGTAAAACAGGTACCCATCAATACCTACTAGAAATTGGGGTGGCCAGACGGCCCTGAAACCCCAGGTGCTACCTTAAATGAGTAGAAAGGCTCCACCCCTTCTGACCTCAGAGGATTGTTCCCACAAATGATACCCCAAGCATCTAAGCAAGTAACCCTGAAATGACTAGAGCAAAACAGGGAGACTACTGTAGAAATCCTCCAAAAAAGCAAATATCCGGCCAATAATCAAATCCAAACCTAAATTCGTGAGGTGTACCCTATCAGGTCTATAAAGATGTGGATAAGAAAATTTTATATCAGGTTGTTGAATCTATCTACCCCCAGAAGTCTTCAGATATTTCCTCACTGAATAATTGAACTGCCTTCTTAATTTGTCCATGAAACAACTGTGATCTCCTCTCCAATTTAGCCTTGGAATAATATCTGACCAACAAACTTTCATGTCTGGCCATCTCAAAGCCAAAACCTGTAGATCGTCAGTAATCCTCCATATCAGCTCGATGGTCTTAGCCCTACCTAAATCATTACCTCCCAAATGTATAATGAGGATCTCAGGGACCTGCTTCTTGTCTATCGAATCAAAAACCATTCCTTTAAATTCATACCAGCACATTCCCCTCCTCCCAAACCATTGGACAGGGAGGCAGGTGAGTATTTTGATATGAGATTTGAGATGTATATAGGGGTAGTGTTGTTGAGGGCTTTGTAGTTTGAATTTGATTCTGGAGGACACACGGAGCCAGTGTAGGGATTTGCAAAGTGGCGCAGCAGATGTGGAGCAATGAGAGAGGAAGATAAGTCTTGCAGTAGCATTTAAGATGGATTGAAGTGTGGATATATAGGTGTCAGGAATGCCAGATAGCAGGAGGTTGCAATAGTCAAGACAGGAGATGATGAGAAAATGGATAAGAGTTTTGGTAGCATGTTGAGCAAGAAAATGGCGTATTCTGGCAATGTTTTAAAGGTGGAGTCGACAGGACTGGGGGATAGTCTGGATGTGAGGAATAAAGCAGAGTGCGGAGTCAAGTGTTACACCAAGGTAATGAGCTTGGGAGACTGAGGACATTGTGGTGTTATTGACAGTGAGGGAGATTTGAGGACAGGTGGTGATTCTGGCAGGAGGGAAGATAATAAGCTCTATTTTGGACATGTTGAGCCTTAGGTAGCATTGGGACATCCATGTAGATATAGCAGAAAGGCAGTTGGTTACACGAGATAGTACAGAAGGAGTGAAGTCAGGGGAAGTGATATAGATTTGGGTGGTATTGGAGGCCGAATGAGCAAGTTAGTGCCCCAAGAGTAGAGGTGTACAATGAAAAATGTAAAGGGCCAAGAACAGAGCCTTGTGGGACCCCAACAGATTGTAGGAGTGGAGGGGAGGATGTGACAAAGGTAGAAACACTAAAGGAGTAAAGACAGAGCAGAAGAACCCATATGGAGACAGGAGGGGAGGGGGGGCCCTGCTCATAAGAGCTTACATCCTAAGGGAGGGTGAAACAAAAACAGGCACGAAAGGGAGCCAGTGAAGCAGGGGGAGAGAAGAGAGGGGCCAGGGGAGAGAGGGAGAACGAAAAGAGTGGATGAGGGTTAGGTGGCTGGTTGGTAGGCTTTAAGGAACAGGTGGGTTTTAAGTGCCCGTTTGAAGGAGCACAGGTTAGGAGAGAGATGGATGGAACGAGGGAGGTCATTCCAGTGTAAGGGGGCAGCTGGGTGGGAGATGAGGTCCATTGGAAGAGAACAAAGGAGGAAGTAAGTTAAGAGTATTTAGGTTTTGCTGTGTACGTGTGTGTTTGGATGCAGGGGGAAGTGCATGAGGTAAGGTGAGGCTGAAGAAAAGGAGGTTGTGGTCAGACAGAGGGAAGGCTAAATTGAAGAAACTAGAGATGGAGCAGTAGCGGGAGAAGACTAGGTCAAGGTATTGCCCATCACATTGGGTGGGAGATGAGGTCCATTGGAAGAGAACAAAGGAGGAAGTAAGTGAAAGAAGTTACAAAGTGGAAAGAAAACAAAGTGGGATTATCAATGGGAATGTTGAAATCGCCTAGTATGAGTGTAGGCAGAACAAAGGATAAAAATGAGTGAGTCAGGTCGCAAAGTTGTCAAGGAATTTGGAAACTAGACCTGTGGGGGGGATGATAAATGACAGCAACACGAAGGTGGAGAGGAGGAAATAGACGGATAGTTTGGATTTCAAAGGAAGAGAATGAGAGGGAGGGTTCAGAGGGTATGATTTGGAAGGTGCAGTTTGGAGAGAGTAGAATGCATACTCCACCACCTTGTCTGTTTCTGGGTCTGGGAGTGTGGCTGAGGGAGAGTCCCCCATAGGAGAGAGCTGCAGGGGATGTAGTGTCAGAGGAGGTGAGCCAAGTTTCTATAATGGCAAGGAGGTTGAGGGATTTAGAGGTGAATAGATCATGGATGGAAGAAAGTTTGTTACAAACTGATCTGGCTTTCCATAGTACACAGGAGAAGGGAAGAGAGAGTAGTAGAAATATGTGCATAAGGTTGGGGGATTGGAAGTACGGGATGAATGGAAAGTTTTGGGGTGGAGCGAGGAGTGTGAGCAGATAATGGGAATTGTACAGGGCCCAGGGTTAGGTAAGATGTCAGCAGCAGCCATGAGAAGGAGCAGGGTGAGAAAGAAGACATGCGAGGAGTATTTGTGGGTGTCAGGTTTATTTCTGTTTATGTAGCTGGTGAGTGCAGGAGACAAAAAAGATCATGCGTACAGGCTAGCGAGGAGGGAAGTAATGAAGGGGAGATGATAATCGGGGAGGGAGGAATAGGATGATGGAGAAAGAAGAGGAGTTTGGAGAGAAGTATGGTGACAGTAAATAGGACAGACTGTAAATTGAGTAGGTGCATGATGGAGAGATGTGAATTAGCTGGAGTAGGTAATGAGAGAGTAGAAAGGAATAATTGATTCAAATTGTGTGGGACAATGGAAGAGGTGGAGGATACTTTACCGCCCCCTGGCTGGTGTTAATGAAGTAGGCAGTTTCTGCAGCTCTGACACGACGAGGTCCAAGAGGTTGCTGACAGTTGGGTGCAGAGGGTTCAGCAGCCAAACAGATAGTAACAGCAAACACAACTGATCTATCTATCTATCTATCTATCTATCTATCTCCTATCTATCTATCTATCTATCTATCTATCTATCTATCTATCTATCTATCTATCTATCTATCTCCTATCTATTTATCTATCTATATCATATCTATCTATATATCCATCTATATCATATCTATCCATCTATATCATATCTATCTATCTATCTCCTATCTATCTATCTATCTATCTATCTATCTATCTATCTATCTATCTATCTATCTATCTATCTCCTATCTATTTATCTATCTATATCATATCTATCTATCTATCTCCTATCTATTTATCTATCTATATCATATCTGTCTATCTATCTATCTATCTATCTATCTATCTCCTATCTATTTATCTATCTATATCATATCACATCTATCTATCTATCTATCTATCTCCTATCTATTTATCTATCTATATCATATCACATATATATCTCCTATCTATCTATCTTTCTATCTATCTATCTATCTATCTATCTATCTATCTATCTATCTATCTATCTCCTATCTATTTATCTATCTATATCATATCTATCTATCTATCCATCTATATCATATCTATCCATCTATATCATATCTATCTATCTATCTCCTATCTATCTATCTATCTATCTATCTATCTATCTATCTATCTATCTATCTATCTCCTATCTATTTATCTATCTATCTATATCATATCTATCTATCTATCTCCTATCTATTTATCTATCTATATCATATCTGTCTATCTATCTATCTATCTATCTATCTCCTATCTATTTATCTATCTATATCATATCACATCTATCTATCTATCTATCTATCTCCTATCTATTTATCTATCTATATCATATCACATCTATCTATCTATCTATCTATCTCCTATCTATTTATCTATCTATATCAAATCATATCTATCTATCTATCTGTCTATCCATCTATCTATCTATATCATATCTATCTATCTATCTATCTCCTATCTATATCATATCTATCTATCTCCTAACTATATCATATCTATCTATCTATCTATCTATCTATCTATCTATCTATCTATCCATCTATATCATATATATCTATCTATCTATATCATATCTATCTAATATCTATCTATATCATATCTATCTATCTATCTATCTATATCATATCTATCTATCTATCTATCTATCTATCTATCTCATACCAATATCTATCTATCTATCTATCTATCTATTTATCTATCTATATTAGCAAAATTTCTACAAAAAAAGCCCATCAAAAATAAAAGACAAAATTTGACTCCACGATGTAAAGAGAATAGATGACGTGTAAAATATGGAGCATGTTTTTTTATATCTGACTATTATATTCTATAATTCCAGCATATTCAGCTTTTTAGAACAACTCACTTGATTTAAAAATATATACTTTTTTGGCCAGCATTGTAAATTTCACATTGTGGGCATTACATATCTACCTATCTGTCTGTAAAGAAATGCCAGACATGGAGCCAGCAATCAAATTACAGAGTAATACCGCAGTTAAATTTCAAATAACATTTCATTAATGATCAAAACAATACTTTTTGCTTGGTTCATCAATTTAGCAATATGTGGATTTATATGGTCATCATTCCCAATTGTCTCTTGTTCTTCGTCTATTGTTCTTTTGATTATGTTAAACAAAAAAACTAACTCTTACTGACGCTCAAATGTGCCTGGCTGATTTGATCATTTAAAATAATAATGATAACAATACTATCCATCCGGTGCTTTGTATTATTATGAATTTTGTGCTGTGTTTCTTATACTAGAATGATGCATTTATGTTCATTTTTAGTCTAAATATTTAGCTGTGTTGGTGTTTATAGTCAGATTCAATTCCCTGCCTTGTTCTTTAGAATGGAATCTGCCCTTTAAGGTTTCGTTTACAGTTAGGAACAAATCCAGTTCAAGGGTGGAAATTTGCATCTGATTAAACCATGCAAGTGTGCAAATGCAGTTTCTTTTTTGCATGCAGGGAAAATGCTGGCTGCTATTGCATGTAGCACAGAAATATTGGACAGCTTTATTTTTACACTGTGATTTAGAGTTGACCTAGGACGTCCTCTGCCTTCAAACTCTAAATCAGTTTGCACATATTCATTTTGCCCCATGTTTTTGCCAACGTATAAAATTGTACTAGTTGAGGCCCCAAGCGCACTTCAGGGGGTCAAAGCCTTGACTTTATTAAATATGAAGTGCAGAAACGGAAGCACATTCAGAGCCACTCTGTATTTCTTCCTAAATAGATGCCATGGTTGGTCAGTTGGGGTATATAAGGGATGATTTGTATGTCTCTGCCACTTTGGTGATGCCACTGTCAGGCGCCGTTCCGCACGGCCGCCTGTCTGCTGACAGCGCGTCTGGTTGCATAGCAACCAGACGCATCACTTCCGGATCCCCCTGCCATCCGACCTCTGGGTGTGATGACGCGCCCCGTTGCTAGGCAACGGGACGCTATGAAGGATTCCCGGCGGCAGGTATGACAGCGCTGCAGAGCTGATTCTGATTGGGTTACCACAGTATTTAAACCTCTTCCTGCCCTCTCACCAGTGCCAGAGTATCAGGTCTTCCTGCCTCCAGCGTTTGTGTATACCAGTTGCTGTATTCGTTCCTGACTATCCTCGTGCTGCTTGTGACCTTTTGACCCGGACCGTTTGACCACCCCTATTTGGATTCTGCCTTTGTACTGTTCTCCCTGAAAGTTACCGACCCGGCTTGCCTCACCATTCTTCTGGATTTCCCTTTGTACCTCTTCTACCTGAACGTTGCTGACCCGGCCTGTCTGACACCTCCTTGTATCTCGCTGTGGACTCTAGGAAGGACCGCGACCTGCGTGTCCCTGCAGCGGAGTCCATACTTCCTTGCGGGGGTTCCTGGTGAATACCAGGTGCACGTTAGACTCCGCGCCTTCCTCTGAGTGGCGCCAACAACAGCAGGTACCCACTATCAGTCGTGACAGTATACTCTGGCCATGACAACGGAGGGGTCTGGTGAACCGTCTGCTCGAGACCTACTCCTGCATTTGGCTCAACGAGTGGAGCAACAAGAAGCAGCCCAAGCGCATCTCCTACAATGTGTCCAAGGGATTGCTACCCGCTTCGATACATTTCAGAGTGCTTCACCCGCTACACCAGCCATAACCTCTTCTGCATCCACAGCATCCAGTGTGGTTACGGTCTCTACAGCGGCCTCCGGTTTACGCATCCCGACACCCGAAAAGTTTGACGGTGATCCCAAGAAGTGCAGGGGCTTTCTGAACCAATGTGCCATTCAATTTGAGTGCAACCCAGGGGCCTTTTCTTCAGAACGCACCAAAGTAGCCTTTCTCATCTCCCTTCTCAGTGGTCAAGCCCTTGCCTGGGCCTCACCTTTATGGGAACAAGGGGATCCACTTCTTAATAGCTCCAACTCCTTCATTGAAGCTTTCAGAAAGGTCTTCGATGATCCTGGAAGAGTTGCTTCTGCAGCTACTAGCTTGTTAAACCTCCGCCAAGGTGACCTGTCCGTGGGGCAATACGCAGTTCAATTTCGGACCCTGGCTTCCGAGTTAAAATGGAATAACGAAGCACTGGTGGCAACCTTTTGGCAAGGTCTGGTTGACCGGATTAAGGATGAGCTAATTTCCAGAGAACTCCCCGCCGAGTTAGATTCCCTCATCTCCATGTGCATAAAGGTGGATTTGCGCTACCAAGAGCGCACGCAGGAACGCTCTCCTGGCAAACGGTTCATACCACGGCTAGCACCCCAGTTCCAAAATCCCATCCTGCCAGTGGACGAACCAATGCAAGTAGGACGCTCTAAATTATCCCTTGAAGAGAGGGAGAGACGCTTCAAACAACGCCTGTGTCTGTATTGTGGAGATCCGGGACACCTGCTAAGAGTTTGTCCCAAGAAACCGGGAAACTCTTCCTCCTAAACGGTGGCGGGGAGGCCGTTTTAGGAGAATCCACAGTTGCTCCCTATTCTAAAGAAAATTCCCCAGAATTTCAGATGGCTGTCATCCTGAGCACCCCCAAGGGTACCTTTTCCACCACGGCCTTTGTGGACTCAGGCTCCTCCGGGAACTTCATTTCGGCGGATCTAGCTTCGCAGCTCCAAATACCTTTAAACCCATTGCCTCAACCGTTATCTCTGACGGCAGTCGACGGTAGTCGTGTCACCCACAGCTCCATCTCCTCCGTGACTTCTCCTGTTCGGTTGATGGTAGGAGTACTTCATAGCGAGATGATCCAACTTTTGGTGTTGCCGAGGTCCATTAATCCCCTCATCTTGGGGCTACCGTGGCTGAGAAAGCATTCTCCTCAGATGGATTGGGACCACGCTCAAGTTATGTCGTGGGGTTCAGGATGTCGCTTGGAATGTCTGTCTAGAGTCTTGCCTTCAAAATGTCAAGTAATGGCTCATTCCGAGCTAACCCATCTTCCTGAGGCCTATATGGAATTCCAAGATGTATTCAGTAAGGTGGAAGCGGAGATCTTGCCTCCTCATCGTCCCTGGGATTGCGCTATTGTTTTATCTCCTGACCAACCCATCCCCAAAGGGCGGACCTACCCTTTATCTCGTCCAGAGACGTCAGCCATGTCTCAATATATTTCGGAAAACCTGAAACGGGGATTTATCCGCAAATCCACTTCCCCAGCGGGTGCAGGGTTTTTTTTCGTTAAGAAGGATGGGTTTCTTCGGCCTTGTATTGATTATCGTCCTCTCAACCGCATCACTGTCAAAAATCGATATCCACTACCTCTCATCTCTGACCTCTTTGACAAACTCAGTGGATCTCAAATTTTTTCCAAATTAGATCTCCTTGGGGCCTATAATTTGATTCGCATCAAGAAGTGGGACGAATGGAAAACGGCCTTTAACACCAGAGATGGACATTTCGAGTACCTGGTGATGCCCTTCGGCCTCTGCAACGCCCCAGCCATCTTCCAAACCTTTGTTAACGATATCTTCCATGACCTGTTATACACTTCTGTGGTAGTGTATTTAGACGATATATTAATATTTTCTAAAGATCTGAAAACTCATCGGGAACAAGTAAAGGAGGTCTTACGTAGACTCCGGAAACATCACCTCTACTGCAAGCTGGAGAAATGTGTGTTTGAGATTAGCCAGGTACCTTTTCTTGGTTTCATTGTGTCGGGTCAAGGTCTTTGTATGGATCCCACCAAGGTGTCAGCTATTCTGGACTGGCCTCAGCCACAAGGCCTTAAAGCGATTCAAAGATTCATTGGCTTTGCAAACTATTATCGCCAATTTATTCAGGGATTCTCCACCATTATAGCTCCCATTACAGCTTTAACCAGGAAGACTGCCAACCCCAGGGTTTGGTCCTCGGAAGCCATGTCTGCCTTCATAACATTAAAGAAAGCATTTTCTTCAGCTCCAGTTCTGTCCCAGCCAGATCAAGAACGACCTTTCTTCTTAGAGGTAGATGCATCCTCTGTAGGCATTGGGGCGGTGCTTTTTCAAGAGTCTCCTGCTGGCTCACACAACCCGTGTGGGTTTTTCTCCAGACGATTTCTTCCAAGTGAATGTAATTATGGAATAGGGGACAAGGAGTTACTGGCCATCAAGGCGGCTCTGGAGGAATGGCGACATCTGTTGGAGGGGGCTATATTTCCTGTTACTGTGTTTACCGACCATCGGAACCTAGTGTTCATTCAAGAGGCTCGTTGCCTTAATCCTCGGCAAGCCCACTGGGCATCCTTCTTTGCTCGATTTAACATGAAGCTCACATTCTGCCCTGGAGCCAAGAACGGACGTGCCGATGCATTATCTCGCTCATTTGACGATTCCGATCGTTTAAGACCGTTGGTTCCTCAGCATATTATTGATCCTTCTAATATTGTAGCCCTCACTAGGACCAAAACGTCCTCTCCTCCTCCAGGCCGGTCATTCATGGAACCTCATCTCCGGCTCAAGACCCTGCAGTGGGCTCATTCATCCCGCATTGCCGGCCATGCTGGAATAAAGAAGACAACATCGTTGCTTTGCCGTCGCTTCTGGTGGCCTACGGTACGTGCCGATATTTGTAAATTTATTGCTTCCTGCACTACTTGTGCTCAACACAAGACTTGTAGAAGAGTCCCGGCAGGCCTTCTTCGTCCACTCCCTATCCGCGATGCTCCTTGGGAAAGTGTGGCCATGGATTTTATCACAGACCTACCCCACAGTGCAGGGTTTACCACTATCTGGGTGGTTATTGATCGATTTTCGAAGATGGCACATTTTATTCCTCTAACTGGACTGCCCACGGCCAGTCGTCTGGCAGATATCTTTATCAAGGAGATATTCAGATTACATGGTTGCCCGAAGGAGATCATTTCGGACCGTGGAGTCCAATTCACATCCCGTTTTTGGAGAACCTTTTGTAGGAAATTGAACATAGAATTGAAATTTTCTTCGGGATATCATCCTCAAACCAATGGACAGACGGAGCGAATCAATCAGGACCTCGAGACATTTCTTCGCTGTTTTACCTCTGACAATCAGAATAAATGGTCTCAATTCCTTCCTTGGGCGGAGTTCTCCCATAACCAACACATTCATGAGTCTACCGGATTCTCCCCATTCTTTATTGTATATGGAAGTCATCCTGTGTTTCCGGATCCTTTTCCAGTGTCCTCTTCACCGGTTCCAGCCGTAGATACTCTTTATCGGGAGTTTTCTCTCATTTGGCCTAAGACTAAGATGGCTTTACTCAAGGCTACTCAGCATCACAAAATCTTTGCAGATCGTCATCGGAGGGCCACTCCTCTCTTAAAGGTGGGAGACCAAGTATGGCTATCCACCCGGGACCTAAGACTAAAGGTTCCTTCTATGAAGATGGCTCCTCGATTTATTGGCCCGTACACCATCATGCAAGTAATTAATCCTGTATGCTTTAAATTGAAACTTCCTCCTTCTCTGAGATGTCATAATACTTTTCATGTCTCATTACTACGACCAGTGGTACTCAATAAATTCTATCGACCTCCCTGTCGTCCCCCACCAATACAAACTTCTTCTGGAACAGAATTCGAAGTCAATCGGATCTTGGCCTCTCGCATTCTTCGTGGCAAACAGCAATTTCTTGTCCATTGGAAAGGATTTGGCCCAGAGGAGAGATCATGGGTGGACAAGCAGGACCTTCACGCTCCTAGAATTCTTAAAAGGTTCCTTCAAACAGGAGGAAGAAGAGGAGGGTATACTGTCAGGCGCCGTTCCGCATAGCAACCAGACGCATCACTTTCGGATCCCTCTGCCATCCGACCTCTGGGTGTGATGACGCGCCCCGTTGCTAGGCAACGGGACGCTATGAAGGATTCTCGGCGGCAGGTATGACAGCGCTGCAGCGCTGATTCTGATTGGGTTACCACAGTATTTAAACCTCTTCCTGCCCTCTCACCAGTGCCAGAGTATCAGGTCTTCCTGCCTCCAGCGTTTGTGTATACCAGTTGCTGTATTCGTTCCTGACTATCCTCGTGCTGCTTGTGACCTTTTGACCCGGACCGTTTGACCACCCCTATTTGGATTCTGCCTTTGTACTGTTCTCCCTGAAAGTTACCGACCCGGCTTGCCTCACCATTCTTCTGGATTTCCCTTTGTACCTCTTCTACCTGAACGTTGCTGACCCGGCCTGTCTGACACCTTCTTGTATCTCGCTGTGGACTCTAGGAAGGACCGCGACCTGCGTGTCCCTGCAGCGGAGTCCATACTTCCTTGCGGGGGTTCCTGGTGAATACCAGGGGCACGTTAGACTCCGCGCCTTCCTCTGAGTGGCGCCAACAACAGCAGGTACCCACTATCAGTCGTGACAGCCACAACCCGTCAGATATTCCAAGGTGATGCCCACTTGTGTGATGTTTTTATGGTGCTCCCTGTGTTTTAATATTTTTGAACCTAATGTGCAAATATGGAAAATGAACATCTTGGAAAAAAACTCCCAACAGATAGATAAGTAGAGAGGGCATTAGCCATTTAGTAAACTCAATTAAAAATAAAATAAAACTCCAATTATGGTTGAGAGAAGCCACAGCGGTTTTCTATAATGCCAATGAGTAACTGAGTTTAGCCACATTTTGCATAAAACCTTAAAAACCTTAAAATTAAAATCAATCCGGGTAAGACCTGATGCGCCTGGTGAAAAATGAGCGTGTAATGTCAGGAGAGAGCATTTGCACATTGGCATTTTTTTACCTTTTATGGTTTTGTACATTACTTTTAAGTTTAAGATTTTAGACAAAATGTGGCTTTGGTCAGTTACTCATTGGCGTTAAAAAAAAATATATGCGGAGGCTGCTCCCAATCATAGGGGCAAACGGAAGAGAGTACAGGTTAAGTCAATCAATTGGTTCCATCGCTATAACTCTTTGCATGCTTTCATTGACCATTAAAAACATGACCAAAAACATTCTTTATATCAACAGTGATGTAACTGGCCTAAACGTGACATGTAAATTTCATCTACACTTCAACTACTATTTAACAGTAATTATGAAACTTCTCAAAGCCTCTGGCGCTTGCTGCAGTTATTATGTCTGTAGTAGGGAGAGTGCAATATACTAAAAGCTCTGTGATAGAGATAATGAGCTAGCTATAATCTGATTTATGAGAGTGAGGTTCAAAACTATGACATTGTTGGATGTCTAACTTCAGTAACAACATAATAATGACTGATGATAAAATGTAACAAAATAAGGGCAGAATACATTGTAGTATCAGACAATAACTTGTCAATTTATATGCAATTAAAAGAGAAATACATTTTATGATTCCAGTGAACGCAAGTATATCTAATTCACCTTTGAACCCAAAGGACACTTCCGTCAGCCTATGATTCCAAGCGTGGAACGAGGGAAGGAAGGGGCTTATGCACATAGGCAATGCATTTATCTATCTATCTATCTATCTATCTATCTATCTATCTATCTATCTATCTATCTATCTATCTATCTATCTATCTAATATCTCCTATCTATCTATCTATCTATCTATCTATCTACGTCATATCTATCTATCTATCTATCTATCTATCTATCTATCTATCTATCTATCTAATATATCCTAACTATCTATCTAGTATCTTCTATCTATCTATCTATTTATCTATCTACGTCATATCTATCTATCTATCTGCTATCTGTCTTTCCATCAATCTATCTATCTTTTTATCTATCTATATCATTTCTATCTATATCTGTCAGTAAGGGTGAGCCAAGTTCGTGTGGTCAAAGATGAATTGGACGTTGTCTCGGTCAATGGCCGATATGGCACGTATCAGCATGTATCAGCATTTACATTCCTTAATGAATCAGGCCCTAGCTGTTTAATGTCTAACAATTGTACCTGTAAACACAGTGGGCCTGATTCTTTAATATGTGCCATATTTTGCGTGTAATTGCACTGCACGTGCCCAAAAACTAACCATTTGCCAGAGAATGCAGCAAAGTCCAATTCATCTTTGAGCGCATAGGATTCTCACTATAGCCTATGATTTTATGGGTGGAATGGGAAGGGGAACGGGCTTATGCATGTGGTCCATTTACAGTAAAGACGTGCCAAGCTCAAGCGTACACGCACCAGTGTCCGATTCAAGCTTTGAGCATCTCAAATATACGTGTTTTTTGTCGTAACACTTGCACCAGCTACAAATCTGGTGTAAATGCCGAATATTAGTGATGTCTGTTGTTTATGCAAGCTAAAACTAAATGTGTTTGCAACTGTAAACATGCATTTTATGTACAGTAGACATGAATAACATCCAAATAAATGTATTCAATGGGGGGGGGGGATATTTTTTAATGTTTTGTCATTAATGACTATGGGCCTGATTCATTAAGGATCTTTAATTAAGAAGTTTCTTATTTAAGTCTCCTGGACAAAACCATGTTACAATGCAAGGGGTGCAAATTAGTGTTCTGTTTTGCACATAAGTTAAATACTGACTGTTTTTTCATGTAGTACACAAATACTTGATAGCTTATTTGTACACTGAAATTTAAAGTTGATATTTGTGTGCTACATGAAAAACAGTCAGTATTTAACTTATGTGCAAAACAGAACACTAATTTGCACTCCTTGCATTGTAACATGGTTTTGTCCAGGAGACTTATATAAGAAACTTCTTAATTTAAGTTCCTTAATGAATCAGGCCCTATATTATTAACCTGTGACATTATTTGACTAATTGATTAATGTGTCTAAAACTGAAAAGTTTTTTATTTTATGTGTGTTCTTTTAGGAATTTATGTTCTGTACATATATATGATGAATCCTGCAGTGTAGTGTCTGTAGACAATAGTCTGCAGCAGAGCGTACCCAGATCCGTATTGGTCAACAATGTATCTTTACATCTGGTACTTGTTGAATACGCACTTTCGTTTTCAAAAAAAAGCGCACAATATCTTTGTATTTTGTTCCTTGATGAATCAGGCCCCACAACGTAAGAGTAACTTTACTTACAGGTTTGGTATATGAAAAGTGTATGGAGTTCCATAAAAAAGAATGCACTAACACATACTTGCCAACTCTCCCGGAGTATCCGGGAGACTCCCGAAATCTGGGTCAGTCTCCCGGGCTCCCGGGAGAGAGGGCAATTCTCCCGATTCCCGGGCAGCGGTGGTAAGTGAATGGAGGAGGCGGGGCTTAACGGCCTCACGGCCACGTCATTGTTGCCCCGCCCCCTTATTTTATTGGACGAAAAGGTTGTGCCAGCTTTGGGGTCGGGGCTAACGGCGCGATTATTCGAGCCCCGCCCCCACACACCCACCTGAATCCCGGACCTCCCGGAACTTAACCTGCCAATGTTGGCAACTATGCACTAACACTATGCCATACATGAATGCAGTAAGGGCACGATAGCATAGACAGACCTGCATGGGGATGCATTATGAATCTGTGGACATATTTTAGAAGAAAATGCTTTGCTATTTTCATTCATACACAATGAGGAATATTGTACCTGTTGTATTAAAGAGGGCCTTTTTAATTCAAAGCAAATCTAATAGCTAATGTGGTTTTTGCTATGAAAATACATTTTTAAAAAAATTGTTTCTTTTGCTTATAACCTAGTTGTGTATCTGAGTGTAAGTATGCCTGGTGTAAACCTGGCACATACGCCACTGGTGCAGAGCCAAGGGCTGGCTGGCAAGTTTGAGCCTGGAGGGCAGGAGTCGACTCAGCAACTCATTAGGAACATTTTAAAGGAAAAAAAAATCAGGTGGCCCAGTGACCGAGCCCAAGGTAGCCCACTATGGTACTGGCCTGGGGGGCAGATGCCCCCTGCCCCCAACCCAGCCGACCCCTGTGCATAGCTAGATGCGTCTCCTCCAACTCAGCATATGGGCGTAGAAACGCTATTTTTACATGCTGATTTTTGGAGCTTACTATTTGGACTCGTATATATCCAATTCAGCATGAGCCCCTTAATGTGTATTTGAAGAGATTCTATATTGGTGGTTTTGGGATACACATACATGGTCTCATCAGTCATCTAAAAAACATTTTAAGGACTTTAAAACATTTAAAAGCTAGATGAATATTTACTTGTATAGGCCTATATTATTATTATTATTATTATTATTATTATTATTAATAATAATAATAATAATAATATTAACATTTAGTTATATAGCCAAAGCATACTCCGTTGTATTTTACAATTGGGAAGAAACAAACTAATCAAACAAGACTCGGTATTAAACAATAGAAAAAGAGATGAGGACCCTGCTCGAAAATAGGAGTATAATACATGTGATTAGGTGACACATATTGCATAAAGATTCATCCAGATAGCGATGGCAAAATCAAACAGCAATGCTAGTTTGGAAGTCAGAAGGTTGATTAAACATAAAAGGAGTATAAATATACATCGTGAGTGTACTGTGTAGAATAGTGGTAATCAGATTAGCCTAGGGAGGTTTAAAAGGTTATTTGAGAATTTGATAAGCTTGCCTATCAATTTAAGTTTTCAGTTTATGCCTCAAGGTAGGGTTTATTGTTGTGTTGTCAACAGCAATAAAGATGTCAAGAATGTAGTGTTTGGTGACCAGTGGTAAAATTATTTGCCCAGTTTTTGAATGTTTAAGTTTAAGGTAACAAGAGGACATCCGAGAGGAAATGGCAAAAATGCCATCAACAACGTAGGCCAAAACAAATAGTGAAAGATCCGGAAGGGATAGTTACATTTTGGGTGTCATCTTCATAAAGGTGATACTGAAATTCAAATGAGCTTATTACTTTTCCAAGAGACATGCAATAGATAGAGAAGAACAGAAAGTACAAGAAAGAGTCTTGTGATACTCCAACTGATAGAGGAAGTGAAAAGAAGGTGGATCCAGAGAACCAACCTTTGAAGGAGCAGTTTGGTCAGGATTTGAACCAATATAGTTAGAATGTCCAGAAGATCTAGGTCAGGCCTGTCCAACCTGCGGCCCCCCAGATGTTGTGAAACTACAAGTCCCAGCATGCCCTTCCAGCTATCAACTGGTTGTATACTGGCAAAGCATGCTGGGGCTTGTAGTTTCACAACACCTCGAGGGCCGCAGGTTGGACAGGCCTGATCTAGGTAATGCAGTGTTTGTATGAGTGGTTCAGTCTGTCAAATGTTGCAGAGAGTTAAAGGAGAATTAGAAGTGAGTAGTGGTCTTTAGATTCTGTATTGATCAAATCATTAGTCACTTCAATTAGTGCAGTCTCTGAACAAAGATGACGGATTGAAAGTGCAGTTGCTTTGCAGTGTTCTGACCATTTTGGCATGAGTTTGGACTTTGTTGTATATTTGAGGAAGTCATGAGAGGTACAACACTTTCTCCAATGTTGATCTTCTATTTGGGAGAGTTTTTAAAGGCATAGCTCAGATCGTGGTTGAGGCAGAGTAGCTGGAACCAATTGTTCAATGGCTGTGATTAAGATATGGTACTGTTAGATCAGGAGAGAAGAAAGCTGAAATTGTGGAGGGAATATGTTGCACAGAGGTGGAATGGGGTTAAAAATAAATAGAACTGTCTGTTTCTGTGAGTATGCGGAGGCTTGGTAAATATACAGTGGAAAGAGGGTAAAGTGGTGGAGGAATACTTGTAGAAGACCACATGATTGTCTGACATTATCATCATCATCTATTTATATAGCGCCACTAATTCCGCAGCCCAGTATAGAGAACTTACTCACATCAGTCCCTGCCCCATTGGAGCTTACAGTCTAATTCCTAACATACACACACAGCAAGACAGAAAGATACTAGGGTCAATTTGATAGCAGCCAATTAACCTACCAGTATTTTTTTGAAGTGTAGGAGGAAACCGGAGCACCTGGAGGAAACCCACGCAAACTCTGGGAGAACATAATCCATGGGCAGCACGGTGGCTAAGTGGTTAGCACTTCTGCCTTACAGCACTGGGGTCATGAGCTCAATTCCCAACCTGTGAGGAGTTTGTATGTTCTCCCTGTGTTTGCGTTGGTTTCCTCCGGGTGCTCCGGTTTCCTCCCACACTCCAAAAACATACTGGTAGGTTAATTGACTGCTAACAAATTGACCCTAGTTTGTGTGTCTGTCTGTCTGTCTGTCTGTCTGTCTGTCTGTGTGGGTATGTTAGGGAATTTAGACTATAAGCCCCAATGGGGCAGGGACTGATGTGAGTGAGTTCTCTGTTCAGCGCTGCGGAATTAGTGGCGCTATCTAAATAAATGATAATAATAATAACATACAAACTTCACACAGATAAGACCATGGTTGGGAATCAAGCGCATGACCCCAATGCTGTGAGGCAGAAGTGCTAAACACTAAGCCACCGTGCTGCCCGTGATTTCAGGAAAGTAGTGTTAAAAAAATGAAAAACAGAAGTGTGATGAAAACAAGATGAAGTTAGTGGCCATCGCAATGTGGAGAAGTCAGTCCACTGGTAAATGGATACAGAGGATATAAAAGAGAGTTATTTGGACTCACAAGGAAAATGTAGATAACCATTTGGGATGCTGAAATCATCCAAGTTGACAGTGAGGGTGACAGAGGGTAAGATATGAGGTAGCCACGCAGAGATATCTTCAAGGATATGTTGGTTTGGTCCAATAGTTGACAACAATCTGCAGATAGAAGTGTTTGAAAATTTTAATAGTACATACTTCAAAAGAGTCATAGAATAGTCGGTAGAGCTGTGAATATGCAGCACGGGGAAAGGTGGAATCCAACCCCATTTTGTCTGCATCCAGTCCTGGAGGTGTGAAGGAAATATAGACCACCGTGTGAAAGGTCTGAAAGTGATGCAGTGTCTGACTTGTGAGCTATGTTTTTGTTATTGCCAAAAGGTTGAGATTGTTTGAGAGGAAGAGATCACGAATGGATGTTAGTTTGCTACAGAGTGTGCATGCCATAGGACACATGTATAGGATTATGAGACAGGAGACATATCATTTTTTGAGGTTTGATGGGTTAATATAGTAGGCAGCAGGAGCGCACAGAGGATTTTTAAGGGGGTGGTTTCCCCCCCCCCCCCCACCCGAAAAAAAAAAGCAAGAAACGAGAGAGCACATGCGCAGCAGCTCCGTTTCGGCAGCACTGTACTATAAAGCAGCCACAGCGCTGTCAAAGAAGTGTCTGCGGCGGGTCTGTATACAAAACAGCACAGTGCCGCTATGTGGGGCGCTTAGTTAGCAGAGGGGAGGGGTTTCTGGAGATCCAGAAACCCCCCCTGTGTGCGCCCCTGGGCAGAGTCAGAATGAAGTTTATGGGAGATCTTCTGGACAAGGAGCTGGGATATTTTAACAGCTGCTAGAAGCAGAAGGACTGAGAGGTAAAAAAGAAGATGTTGACGATTTTACAGTTAAGGTACAAGATAGGAAACAAGATGTAATTAGAGGGATGTGGAGGCATGGGTGAAGAGAAGTCTAAATAGATAAAGGTATATGATGCAGGGATGCTGAAATATGTTATAATTCTAAGCAGTGGTCGAAGTGGAAATTTAGAAGTGGCGGTATGAAAAATGTAATGGGAATGTAAGTGAATGGAATTTGATAGTTTAACAATGAAGGCAGTAAGAGAAGTGGTGGTATGGCATACAACACTTAGAAAGAAAAACAGTTTGGTAAGCATTGTGGGACTTGATGTGAATTTGCAACTAGTTAGCAATAAATGAAATAAAATAAACAAAAGAAATAGAGAAATACAATCAGTAACATTGTCCAGGGATGAAAGGGTGAATATTCTGGATGTAGCAGATGAAGAATGCTGGTTGTCCTCAAATGTTGGTCGCTGTTTGTTTCCTTGTGCAGTTTAACTGTGATGTTATATCACTTTGAAGATCATTACAGCCACATCTGCCCACAACATATGCATTCCCCATAGGCTGACATTAAAATATTGTTAAGCTCATTTACAAAACAAGCCATATGTTGCAGATTGGTCAGCTGATCAAACCGGCACAAGTGCTGAGAGTTGGCGTTGATACAAAATCTGGCTAGCAGAGCATAATTGTTCAACAGATTAACACAGATAACAATAATTGCTGACAAATTGCAGTTACATACATGGAAAATGCACAGATCCTATATATATAGAGACAGCGAGAGAGAGAGAGAGAGAGAGAGAGAGAGAGAGGAGTAATTAGGAGGCACTCACAGGCCTTTTCTATATATAAGAATAAAGCCTTTAATGTCTGGAAAAGTCCTGTGAGTGTCTCCTGATTACTCTTCTTTATGTATCCATGGTTTTGGAGTCCATGCACCCAGGTCTGAAAGTGCTCTGCAAACATTGGTTGCATTTGCAGTTACATACCTGTAGATGAAATAGAAGGAAAGTGGATTGTGGCAGCATATTTCATTGTACCATTGTACTGGTTATTGATTTATTTGCCAATAAATGAGTCTACACCTTCATAGTCTCTTTTCCTTAATTCCTTAATTCCCTTTGTCCCTTCATTACTAAACCCATGGTTGGTTTGGTAATAATGGTCACTTGGCCAGGACTTTAGTATAAATTACACAGTTATCTAGGGGTGTATAAGGAATGTCTTTAAGTGATATCAATTATCTGTCTGGCAGGTCCTTGTGATGACAATTCCTTAAGCGTCAACGTCTAGACTCTGACCTTCTCCATGGATGCCGGGGCAGTCACAGGTAAGGTCACCTATGTGGATAGGGCTGCTGGTGGCTGCCATTGTAGTCTCTGCTGTTTTCCCCCTACTCTACAGTCTCCCTTTTACTGTATCCCTCCTCCCCTATAAAACTGTTAGGCTGGGTACACACTGGAGCATTTTCGTCCAATAATCGGGCAAATCAGCCGACATACAACTGTTCGGTCGGGAGTCGAGCCAGTGTGTATAGTGACACGATGGTTAAAAGTCATTCCAAAGTGTCGATTGTCAGCTCATTTGGTTGGTCGTACTGTTTAATATTTTCCAACCAATCACCTAACGATCATGTAGTGTGTATGCACTTATGCTCATGATCTCCATAGGGTTTACAGATTCTGGCTCTTTTCAGACGATGCCAGCAATGAATGTCCCTGTGAATAAATGTAGAGGGTGCTGTAGAAGGAATCATTAATTTGATCGTTCTGAGACAGAATGATTTGTTTCAGAAGCTAACGAAATTTGTTATGACATGTGGATAGATATAACAATCAGTGTGACAAGAATGAATGAATGAATGAATATTGTGCTGTCATTCTCTGAAGACTAGAGGACCAGATGAAGGACCAGATGAAGAGCACAGATCTGAAGGTAAATCGTGTCAGTGTGAATGGATGTATCGCCAGACTGATTGGACCTTCAGTCGTAACTACAATCATTTGAAGAATTTTCTAACCGACATGTTATCTCAGTGTGTACCTAGCCTTACTTTATCTCTGCTTAAGGTTGTCTTTTTTTTAAAATTATCTACTTATCATCTCAATCATGTGACTAATTAGGCAAGTTTTCTTCTATTAACCCTTCTTTGGTTGCTTCTCTCTTTATTCCAATCCCTTTTACTCTTCCTTTTCCCCTTGTCTCCATTATTCCACTTTGTAGCTCTAAGTAACTTGAACCTTTCTTCTCTGAATGGTTGATACATCCATGATACTCCCCTTCTTGTCCTATCTACCTCCTATGAGTGTCTCTCTCTTTCTGTCACCCTATTACCCTATGTTCTATCTCTTCTAATACATATCTTCTCACAATTGGTTCCTGTTTTTTCCTCTTACCTCTTTACTGCACTTTAACGGTGCTTGAGCTCTGCATGGCTTGACCTCTCATTGATGGAATGGGGAGGAGCATCGAGATGCACTCTCCCACCACATTATTGGGGTCTAAGGGCTAGATTTACTAAGCTGTGGGTTTGAAAAAGTGGGGATGTTGCCTATAGCAACCAATCAGATTCTAGCTTTCATTTATTTAGTACCTTCTACAAAATGATAGCTAGAATCTGATTGGTTGCTATAGGCAACATCCCCACTTTTTCAAACCCGCAGCTTAGTAAATCTAGCCCTAAGTCTCAAAGCTGCTGAAATGGTCTCCGGCCTAATTTATTTTAAAAATTAAATAATTTTTAACAGTATGGCATCTATTTTTTAATTCCTTTGGTCTGCTATTGCCATCCAGAGACAGTGATAACAGGACATATATTGTGTCGGTATAAATACTGCCACGTTACTTGTTAAATAGGCTTCCCCATACAAAGGCAATGTTACCACTGGTAACCCCTTTCTTGTATTGAGCCATGCAATAACAAGCCTTAGGTGGGGTCTGTCCTTTAGATCACTACAAGGGTCAACAAATTTAATGCCAGTACTGCATGGGTTGCACGGTGGCTTAGTGGTTAGCACTTCTTCCTCCCAGCACTGAGGTCATGAGTTTGATTCCAGACCATGGCCTTATCTGAGTGGAGTTTGTATTTTCTCCCTGTGTTTGTGTGGGTTTCCTCCCACACTCCAAAAACATACTGGTAGGTTAATTGGCTGCTATCAAATTTACCCAAGTTTCTCTCTCTCTCTCTGTGTATGTTAGGGAATTTAGACTGTAAGGTCTGAGGACTGATGGTGACATCTGGCACCTATAGTCTGGCAGTCCAATGTTTTGGGGCAGATGTGTTTATGACACTGTACCAGGTGCTCCTCCCCTTTCCCCTCTAATCTGTCTGTTTGGGGTCTCATTAGAGGATACCCTAAATAAAATTATTTACAATTATATCTTTATTCTCCTGACACTAGCAAAAGTCATAATAGCCCGGTCATGGCTTGCTGCTGATTCCCCTGACTTCCAAAAATAGTGATCTCTCGTAAATGATATTATGGGCCATGAACGTTACATCTATAAGGTTAGAAATGCCAGTCATAAGTATTATCAGATATGGTTTCGCTGGTTCAACTCCAAGTATAGAATACATTCTGGAGACGGGGAAGTCTATGCGCCCCCTGACTAGTATATCCACAGGCTGCTCTTTTTGGGTCTGTTGTTAGCATTGTCCTGCGCATCCACCTATTTATGTGTTATCCTATGATATATTATTAAATGTACAGGAATTCTGTTTTACATGTTTTTCCACTGGCACAGCTATATATGATTCAAATCTCTGTATCAAAGCAAATACTATTATGTCAGCAGGGCTGCTAAGAGGTATTTTGTGCCCCGGTACAGCAAGTTCATGGGGCTCCCTATAGGTGATTATCATCTAAATCGGCCCAGCACCTTTAGTCACACATGCTCCCTCTCTGCCCAGCAGCTATAGTCACACATTACCCTCTCTGCCCAGCAGCTATAGTCACACATTCCCCTCTCTGCCCAGCAGCTATACTCACACATGCTCCTCTCTGCCCAGCACCTTTAGTCACACATGCCCCTCTCTGCCCAGCACATTTATTCACACATGTCCCCTCTCTGCCCAGCAGCTATAGTTGCACATGCTTCTCTCTGCCCAGCACCTTTAGTCACACATGCTCCCTCTCTGCCCAACACCTTTAGTCACACATGCCCCCTCTCTGCCCAGCACCTTTATTCACACATGTCCTCTCTCTTCCCAGCACCTTTGCTCACACCTGCTCCTCTCTGCCCAGCACCTTTAGTCACACATGTCCCCTCTCTGCCCAGCACCTTTACTCACACCTGCTCCTCTCTGCCCAGCACCTTTAGTCACACATGCCCCCTCTCTGCCCAGCACCTTTAGTCACACATGTCCTCTCTCTGCCCAGCACCTTTATCCACACATGTCCCCTCTCTGCCCAGCACCTTTAGTTACACATGCTCCTCTCTGCCCAGCCCCTTTAGTCTCTACAAAGCTCTAGTGGGGCCCCGGGACCCCAGAAAGGTCCGGGCCAGGGAATTTGTACCCGATCCTTCCTTCTCGGCACCCCAGTATTTCAGCCCTTTCATTAATAATTGTTTCTATCATATAGTTAAACATTTGCCTAACTTGTTACTATATTTTTTAACATTGATAACTAGTGTTATGTGCGTACCGTCGCTAACCAATAACGATTGTCGAACCTCGATTTGTGTTTCCAACGCACAAAGATTTATTCGCAATAAGTGGAAAAAATATGCTCAAGCGAAGTAATAGTAAATACAGCCGTTACTTATCGCAGGCGCTCTGGATCCAGTGCAGTCATTCAATCCTGAAGTCTGGGGACAAGATGTCTGCACTCTGGATCACAAGCTGCTGCTTATATACACAATCAAATACAGTAATACAATGAAGATGGTATGGCTTGCATCTATTGGTCCGGGTCTCAGGAATGTCAAAGGGGTCGTCAATCATTGGCTGGTTCATCCTAAGGAATCCAAAGGAGGGGGTCCTCTCTGCAGGGGGTATGCTCTGCTCTTCCCGCCAGAATTCCTTAGTCTTAAGTAGTTCATAATTCTCTATCATTCATAACTTGCGTATGCACTCTGCGATTCCCTCGCAGAGTGAACCAAACAGTAGGATATGTAACAATGTTCATTATGATACCACTCATGATGTTATTCCTTTAACCCGTTCTGTGTATTTCACTAATATGCATGTAACTCTGATATAACATATAAATACTACTATATTTCGACATAACTGACTATGTGTTGCAACTACCAATAATGTGTACTATTTTATAAGTATGCGTGTTTGTGCGAATGTATGGTAAAAGATCAATTACTGTTGCTGCCACGTGTAGTGGATGCGTACGCCCTTTCACGCCGTAGCGTGCCCTTGTACGTCGATGCGTACCGTATGCATCTTTTCAGACAAAGACAACCAAGTTTGCTAGACTTTAATTGAAATGACTTTATCCAATTTGCTGACTTCGACAGTTCCACCCTTTGATAGTGTAATAAACTATCACCCAATCACCGTTTCAAGTTCAGGATTATACAATACTTCTTCACAGACCATGATCTCGGTATCTGGTACCACCCTTTCCGTCTCTTTCTTAGTGTTACTCCCATGAGACCGTTTTCCACACTTCAACACAGTAGGAACACATTTGACAACTAAACCAATTGCTAAGATGACACCCAGTATAAGGAGAAGGAGCTTACCTACACTAGCAACCATTTCCTGTACCCACTCCCCCAGACCGGAGAACCATTTTGCTGGGTTCAACCATGAGAACCAACCCGCCACCTTTTCCCCGACCTCATATAACGAAGAATTATGGCTCTTTCGAAATTCCCATTTCAGCTGCAAAATTTCATCCATCTTCCGGTCTATAACCTCTTTAGGGTCTTCCGTATTATTAGTAATGTACGTGCAACATTTGACACCGAACTGGGTGGCCAGTGTCACACAGTACCCACCAGTAATAGAGGTGAGATAATTTAGTACCAGTCTATGTTGCACCAACTCCTTCTTGTACGCTTGTAGCTCCCTTCCAGTATACCTGAAAGTGTCATCATACATCTCGGTGATATTATCTATTAATTTAGCTAGGTCTTGGATATATTTAAAGTTTAATGTTCCCCGAGCGGTCCTGGTGAGATCTAGAGCAACCATAACTTGGAAACCAGCAGTTTCACTAATCAATTTTGTAGCTATGGGTTCCTCACCAGGAATCATATTTCTCTTGCCACGGTGTTCATACTGTGTGTGTATGTATGGTGGTGATGTAGTCTTGTGAATATCTACCATTTCTTCATGAGTAATAGTCATGATTTCAGGAACCAGTTTAGCTAAGAAACACAAGCCCTTGGAACTCGGAGTCACCCAGGAATAAGCTTTCCTCCCACAAACAAAATACACATCATCAGGGAGAACATAAGGAACAGTATGCCCATGAATTATATCACACAGAGTTTTGATAAAACTACCCATGCCTAGTGTCTCCATCTGCTCTAGACACGTGTCGGCATTAATGACATTTTCACATTTATCTGTAGAGACTTTTCCAATAGATACCTTCTTATGTTTGGTTATACGCCCTAACTTGTGACTTCCATCAGCATTCCTGCCTAGTAGTGACCTTGTGAGTCTCTCTCTAAAATGAGTGTGGCGAGCCATTGTCTGATCTAATAGGTCAGCCTCCCAATTCTCCAGGCGCTTTGCATGAGATATGTTTAGGCACAGCAACGATCTGCCTATGGAGTATTGTCGAAGCGTCAGACTAGGGGACCTAGTGTTATTGTACCTCCCTTCTATGGGCCTCCCACCCCTTAATTCGAGTACTTCGGATATGTTTAGCGGGAATGGCACTAGTCCTATGTTATGCTGCCCTTGAGGCACGTGAGAGCACACCCAACACTCAGTTTGGTTTAGCACCTTACCCACCAGGGAGTGATAATCCTCCAAAGGATGCCCGCCTATATTCAGAGTACTGGGGGACTGGCATCGTTGGATGCATCTCTCGTCAACTAGGGAGTTGCAGAACTTGCAGATACAATACTCATCAGACAATAGCCCCTCACACTGCCTCCGAGTTCCTGAGCTAGCAGACCTTTTCATAACCCCTGGACCAAGTTTGATAATGGGCTGCTCAGGATATCCTATTAACTTTTCTTCGGCCTCTATTTCATCCGTATCACTCCCAGAACTCTCCTCCGTCCTCCATCCTCCTTCACAAAAATAGAATGTCCTAGAAAAAGTAAAAACAAGGAAAATCCTGGAACAAAAGAAAAACAAAAACCGCCACTCCATCGCTGGAAAGATAGTTCTGAGGCAACGTCTCTGGTTCAGGTGTCTCAACTGCAGGCTTTAGGTCTCTCGGAACAGGCTCACAAGTGACAGCTCTATGTCGTCGGTCTGAGTCTTGTCTTGCACTTTCTCCGGATTATGGACTCTCCTGCAGTGGGTGGAATGGACCCAAGTGTCTCTCTCTGCAACCTTCAGTGATGTAGTACTGGTCAGCAGCACTTGGTACGGGCCTTCCCAACGGTCTGTTAAACAACCTGAACGTAAGAAATTGCGGATCATAACATAGTCTACAGGTTCAACATCATGACAGTTCGTCTCTGGCATACCAGGTGACAGCATTTTTAGTTTTTGTTGTTGTTGTTTCAGCTGTCTACTCATTCTTATAAGATATTGTACAGTCACTTCATTATTACACTTTAAGTCGTCTTGTGGACTCACGATCAAATGAGGTTGTCGTCCGAACAGTATCTCAAAGGGGGACAGATTAAGAGGAGGTCTAGGAGTGGTTCGAATGCTGTGGAGGACCAACGGCAAAGCCTCAGGCCATGCCAACCCAGTTTCAGCCATTATCTTACCTAGTTTGTTCTTGATAGTACCGTTTACTCTCTCCACCTTACCACTGGCTTGTGGTCGGTAAGGGGTGTGAAGTCTGCTACTGATTCCCATGAGTTTACACATATTTTGGAAGACATCACCAGTAAAATGGGTACCCCTATCACTTTCAATGATTCTAGGGATACCGAACCTACACACAAAGTCTTGTACAATTTTCTTTGCAGTGAACACAGCAGTATTAGTGGCTGCCGGATATGCTTCTACCCAACCTGAAAACACATCAATACACACTAACACATATTTTAGATTCCTGCACGGTGGTAGTTGGATATAGTCAATTTGTATTACCTGAAAAGGTCCGTCTGTAGGAGGGATGTGGGATGGCTCAGTTGGAATAGTTTTCCCAACATTTTTCCTCAAACAAGTAAGACATGACATTGCTTTCTTACCAGCTTGAGAGGAAAATCCGGGAGCACACCAGTATGCTCTCACCAGTTTGCACATACCTTCTTTACCCAGGTGAGTCAGGCCGTGTGCTGCTTCAGCCAGGCTTGGATAGTATGTTCGGGGAGCTACAGGCTTACCTTGTCCATCCCTCCAGAGTCCTGAGGACTCTTGACCACATCCCTTCGCCTTCCAGACCGCCTTCTCCTGCAGGGAACACAAATCTTGCATTTCAATTAATTTCTGCGTGTCTAATGTCTGAAAAACCATCATAGTCTCGGTCGATACAGTCATAGGTTGCCCTGCTGCCCATTTAGCAGCTTCGTCTGCCCTGTTGTTGCCCAATGACACTGGGTCTTCTTCAAAGGTATGGGCTTTGCACTTTATGACGGCTACTGTTCTGGGTAACTGTATCGCTGTCAGAAGTCCTTTTATGTGTTGTGAGTGTGCCACTGGTGTACCTGCTGCTGTCGTAAAGTTTCTAAGACGCCAAAGGACCCCAAAATCATGCACTACCCCGAAGGCGTACCTAGAGTCAGTATATATGTTGGCTGATTTACCCTCTGCCAATTCACACGCTCTCCTTAGTGCTACTAGTTCCGCCACCTGGGCTGAGTGAGGTGGACCAAGGGGTTCAGCTTCTACCACATCCTGATCGTCTACAACAGCGTAACCAGTACATAGCTCTCCTGTCTCTGTCTGTCTATGGCAACTTCCGTCTGTATAAAACGTAAAATCTACATTTTCTAAGGGGGTGTCACGTATGTCGGGCCTTGCAGTAAAGGTCTGATTCAGGTGTTCTATACAGTCATGCGTGTCAGTATTCTTGCCTAACTCATCTTCAACCAGAGTCTCCTCACCTCCCACCCTTTGTGTCTCTTGAGACACATACGGAAGGTATGTAGCTGGATTTACGGTGCTACATCGTTTGATGGTGATGTTTGAGGGTGCCATCAGGGCTAGTTCCCACTTTGTGAATCTAGCTGAAGAAACATGTCTGGTTTGGGCTGAATTTAACAGAGCTGATACAGCATGGGGTGTATAGATGGTTGAATTATGTCCTAATACTACATCCTCGCTCTTACTTACTAGAAGGGCCGTTGCTGCTACACTTCTGAGACATGTTGGGAGTGACCTTGCCACATTGTCTAATTGTGCACTGTAGTATGCTACCGGTCTGCTAGCGTCACCATGTTTCTGTGTGAGGACACCTGCTGCACAGCCATCAGCTTCTGTACAAAATAGCTCAAAAGGCTTTTCATAATCAGGTATTCCCAATGCAGGTGCTCTTGTCAGACTATCTTTAAGATTAAAGAACGCTTGCTCCGACTCTTCTGTGTGTACGACACGTTCTGGTTTTGAGGAAGAGACTAGCTCCTGCAATGGTAATGCCAGAATAGAAAAACCTGGGATCCAGGACCTACAGTATCCACACATCCCCAAGAAAGTACGAATCTGCTTCTGGCTCTGCGGCAGGGTCATGTGTTGTATGGCCTCAATTCTGTCGGTTGTCAGGTGTCTTAGCCCCTTAGTGAGGCAGTGTCCTAAGTATTTGACCTTAGTCTGACATGGCTGTAATTTATCCTTTGCCACCTTGTGCCCTGTTTGTGAAAGATGAAGCAACAACAATTTAGTATCATGTAAACATGACATAAAAGAATCAGAGCACAACAACAAATCGTCCACATATTGAATTAGAACAGACCCATTGTGGGGTTGAAAGGATTGCAAACAGTCATGTAAGGCTTGGGAGAAAATACTGGGGCTGTCAATGAACCCCTGGGGTAGTCTGGTCCATGTGTATTGCACTCCCCTGTAGGAGAATGCAAAAAGGTATTGGCAGTCAGGGTGAAGAGGGACTGAAAAGAAAGCAGAACATAGATCAATGACAGTAAAATGACTGGCAGACGGTGGAATCTGCATGAGGATGACAGCTGGATTCGGCACTACGGGGAATTGGCTCTCAACAACTTTGTTAATTCCCCTTAAGTCCTGGACTAATCTATAGCCCCTCCCCCCACTCTTCTTCACAGGGAAAATGGGACTATTTGCTGTACTGGCTGTACGAATTAAAATCCCTTGTTGTAACAGCCTCTCAATAACAGGATATACCCCTAGTTCCACCTCCGGTTTTAATGGATACTGTGGGATTTTTGGAGCTATCCTACCACTTTTTAGATTGACCATGACAGGGGCTACGTTTGCCATCAGTCCAGTGTCCTGTCCATCTCTGGTCCATAGGGAACCTGGTATTTCCAGCAACATCCCCTTTACTTGAGATGGACTTTGTTCTATAACAGGAGAGTGTAACATTAACCTTGGAGGGGTGTCCAATATGTCCTGTACCTCATGTGCAACCTTCTCGGGTATATCTAGGAACACACCATCTGAAGTACAGTATATGACACATCCCATTTTACATAACAAGTCTCTCCCTAGCAAGTTAGTAGGAGCCGCTGCAGCCAAGAGAAACGAATGCTTAGTATGCAGAGGCCCGATAGTAACTTCGGCGGGTTTAGTTAGAGGATAATGTAACACTTTTCCCGTCACCCCCATAGCTGGAATAGTTTTGCTGGTCACCTGTAGATTGAAAGGAGAGGTTATCACAGATCGGGCCGCCCCTGTATCTACAAGAAAAGTTTGTTTCCTGCCAGCTATGTCAACTATCATTGTTGGTTCTTCACTCTGACTCTCAGTTAACCTCACTGGCTGTAGACTACAGGTATGACCTGACCCCTAGCGCTGACTATTGATTTCCCGCGCAGCATTTGCTGCCGTAATATGCGCGGGTAGATGTGAGTCTTCTAGTCTATGTGAATCCTTTCTTGGAGGATATCTATGTGACCCACCCCTATGTGTATTGAGTCTTTCTTTATTACAATCTCTCCTGTAATGTCCTTCCTCGTTACAGTTGAAACACCTGATCACTTTAGGTTTCCTGTTATATGGGTTGTATGCTGGTGGTCGTGTATGCACCCCTTCTAGAGCCTGTATACTTACCGTCATTAACCTATCACTTTTCTCTTCCCTTTTTCTAAAAAGGTTCTTGTCATGCTCCACAGCAGACTCCCTAAGGAAGTCTACCGTGACGCCTCTCCAATTAGGTAATGTGGTTTGTACTCTCGTCTTTAAATTTTCCCTAAGGCCATCCATCAGTACCCCTACAGCTACCTCTCTGTGATGTGGGTCCTCACTTATGTTGGATATCCCAGTAAATCGTGCAATCGCTGTTATAGCTCTAGCAAAGTAATCTGAGGCAGTTTCACTATCCTTTTGTTTAATGGTGAAAATCTTACTCCAATTTACTACTGCTGGAAAACAGATGGCTAAGTGTTTGACAATTTGTTCTATATTCCGTTGGTTAATCTCATCAGTCAGGGTGTCATCTTCCTCCAACAAACAATCTCCAATAAATTTTTGTATGTTAGTATTGGGAGGAAGACACGCCCTCAACTCTACCCGCCAATCCTTACTGGTTGGTTCATGAGCATTCCCTAAGTCTTTAACAAATTTCTGACATTTAGCTAACTCTTTTCTAGGATCTGGGAATTCAGTCATAATGGAACGTAATTCTGATCTAGTCCAGGGACAATGCATTGTAACATTTCTTAAAGGAACTACACCATCCTTATCCGGTTTCCCATTGGGAACTGATATTGTGCGGACCGGGAACACACCCTCTGGTACACTAACTTCAGGGGACGCTACAGGATTTACAGGCCCTAGATTTAGAACACTTTCACTCCTAGTGATCACGCTACTCTCACCTATCTCAGCCATTTTCTCATACTTGCGCTGAGCCTCTAGTACATTAACAGCATGGGCAATGGCCGAAATCACAGTGGGTTCATCTTCGTTTTCATATACACTTGATTGAAACTGATTTAAAACAGGGTACAACTTAGTAATTTTTCTATTTTCAGTTTTAACAACGGCTGTACTTACCCCTCCCGCCACATAAGGTGGCGGGGGCGCGCTTGCGCTGATTTCGCCACGCTTCTCAATGGTTACATCCGCCTTGCGCGCGCTTTTCGCCACGCCTATTTCCGGTTTGCATTCGCTGCTCTGCCACGTGTTACCTTCCATTTGCCACAATTTTAAACAATCATTATGTCTATTTCTCTTTTTCGTTGACTTGATCAACCATATTTTATCTTTTACAGTATTCAGTACCTCTGCATTAAAACTCCCTATTGTTGGGAAAGGCCTATCACAAGCTTTGGTCATCCCGACCCACGTGTCACAATACACAGTTGCATATGCACCATACTTCTTACACATTAGAAACCTCGCTGAACCAATAGGGCCTTCCTTAGGCAGTACACTGACCATCTCTAGCGTATGCTTAGCACCCATGTTGAACAATATACCTTCTACCCGGAACACAGACACACCGCAATGCTCTGTTCCTTCCGGCCAAATGTGAAATACAGACACACCGCAATGCTCTGTTCTTTCCACCTAATAATTTCAACTCTGTTGCTATACTCACCGCTAGAGATCTATAATCCTCGGTGAACGTATTTCCTTTAGCCGCGCTCACTCGCTTTTCCCTAATACAGAAATATCACTGTGGGCCCCCCCTATCAGCTCCTCGATACCCTGGCTAAACCACAAAATCTGCTGAGTTTATTATCGCTGGGAGCGCAAAGTCGATACAATCAACCTGCCTTTCCAGTATAATTCCTCCTAGCTGCTTCACCAATTCGCACTAACGGTGCGACCGGATCGCACTGCCTACCAATACTAATTATTAGCAAACCTTGCGATCTATTGGTAGCGCTTTGCGAAAACCCAGTTTTCGCATTCGGTATACCTGCCCTGTATACCGTCCTTCAGTTGGGCAATCCGCCTCGTCAGACAGCAACTGAGCACCTCAACAATAAAACAGTGTATCTACGTTACAACATCACACACTATACACCTTTTCTGCGCAGAAAATCAAAAGTTCCCAAGAATAGTAATAATGTCTCAGAGGCTTTCACAAGTAATTATACTATGCATGTATAATAACTATCAAAACGATTGTTTAACCACGTGGCAAGTTTACCGGAAGTTCGCGTACGCACAGCAGGAAGTACACATACGCTAAACAATGCAATACAGTTAAAACGCACAATGACAGAAAAAAGAAACAGTTTTCTCTTTTGTCCCTAGGTTCTAGTTAGCGTGCCCTAGATAATGCAAAACGGACATTCGGTTTCGCAACACAGAGTAACATTCAGGTTTTGAACACCATGCGTTCTTACCCGTTTATGACCCGTCTCCACCCTTTGTTGAGGAACTGAAATCCGTTGGTCTTGCGTATCATCGGCAACGAAACCTCCAAAGCTCACGAGCCCCCAAATTGTTATGTGCGTACCGTCGCTAACCAATAACGATTGTCGAACCTCGATTTGTGTTTCCAACGCACAAAGATTTATTCGCAATAAGTGGAAAAAATATGCTCAAGCGAAGTAATAGTAAATACAGCCGTTACTTATCGCAGGCGCTCTGGATCCAGTGCAGTCATTCAATCCTGAAGTCTGGGGACAAGATGTCTGCACTCTGGATCACAAGCTGCTGCTTATATACACAATCAAATACAGTAATACAATGAAGATGGTATGGCTTGCATCTATTGGTCCGGGTCTCAGGAATGTCCAAGGGGTCATCAATCATTGGCTGGTTCATCCTAAGGAATCCAAAGGAGGGGGTCCTCTCTGCAGGGGGTATGCTCTGCTCTTCCCGCCAGAATTCCTTAGTCTTAAGTAGTTCATAATTCTCTATCATTCATAACTTGCGTATGCACTCTGCGATTCCCTCGCAGAGTGAACCAAACAGTAGGATATGTAACAATGTTCATTATGATACCACTCATGATGTTATTCCTTTAACCCGTTCTGTGTATTTCACTAATATGCATGTAACTCTGATATAACATATAAATACTACTATATTTCGACATAACTGACTATGTGTTGCAACTACCAATAATGTGTACTATTTTATAAGTATGCGTGTTTGTGCGAATGTATGGTAAAAGATCAATTACTGTTGCTGCCACGTGTAGTGGATGCGTACGCCCTTTCACGCCGTAGCGTGCCCTTGTACGTCGATGCGTACCGTATGCATCTTTTCAGACAAAGACAACCAAGTTTGCTAGACTTTAATTGAAATGACTTTATCCAATTTGCTGACTTCGACACTAGTATATGTTTTAATTGATTAGAATAGCAAATGCATGTTAGTATAACAAATGTAGAATATGTTAGTATAACATATGAAGAATCAATCCATCCTGAAAAGTAAATTGCACAAAATTATATAATCTAAATCAATCTCCCACTGATATAGAAAAGTCAATCGTATTAGCCTGACTGTATTATATTATGTAAAGCTGATATTTAATTGGTTGCTATGGATTACAGTACATCATTGCTCTTTGTGCAGTTTTATTAAATAAGACTGAGGGCCACAAATGCATTTCCCAAATGAGCATGCATGCAAAAAATGTGTAAGAGTAAGTTCCTATTTAGCATCTAGCACTTACTGCTCTCTATGCTTAGAGCGGTGGAACGGGGGGAGAGGGAAGGGGAGCCTGAGTGTAGGCCAAGTACTAAAGAAGTTTTCATGCTGCCTATGTAGAGGTGGAAGTGACAACAGATTTGCCTGTTAGTTTGTGGGTACTGGAACCTTGGTACCAGATATTTGCTGCTGCAGGCATTCAGGGCCTGCTGGGACAATCCCAGAACCCTTCTTTAACACCTTTATTGCTCACATAACTCCAGGGGGCATCCTCTACTGTCTTCCAGGCTTTAAAAAAACAAATACCCCGTATGGACGACAAAAGAACTGCCCCGCACCGCGAATAACAGGCTACAATCTTGTTACTATAACTTATTATTAAGTTTATTATTATAGTTTATTGATAAGGCGCCACCAAGGGTCTATAGAGCCGTACAATGGGGATTAGAGCAAAATACAAAGTTATATAAAGAACAAACAGCCATGAGTTACATAGTAGGGCTGAACATGTACATATAAACAATGAGAATACAGTAATGATACAGGGGGGAGAGAACAGAGGAGAGATGGTGACAAAACAGTGGGACTGCTGCTCTGTATTTGTTAGTAGTGTTGGAACCAGGGGCAGGCTAGGCAAGGGGGCATCTGCCCCCTGGGCCGGTACCATAGAGGGCTATCTTGGGCTGGATCACTGGGCCACCTGCAATTTTTTTCCTTTAAAATGTTCCTAATAGGCTGCCAAGTTGAGTCTTGCCCCCTGGGCTAAAATTGCTAGCCCTTCCCTGGTTGGGACCATCCGTGGGGTCTTGCCACTAACAGCATTGAATTACAATTTATCAATGGAGTTTATTGAGTATTAAATTGCAATTAGCGGTAAGACCCTATGTGAGTTTCCCTGCTATAGGGAAGCCTGTCAAAGTCTAGTGCTGATATTGATTTTTTTGGGGGGACCCACAGTATTAGTTTCCCCAAAAATTGTCGCTACAGCCTATTCTATTAGTGCTTCTGCAGGTAGTACTTTAGGAGGGGTGAGGGGCTGCTTAGTTTTTAAAAAAAAAAGATTTTTTTTTTTTTCTTAAACGCCCGCTATCATCGTTAAACTGATGACTGGCATCTATACCACATGATGATACCCTTAAAGCCCAATTACACCCATCTATATTAATATACTTGCAGCTCTGCACACACACGTAAATGCATCTTGTTTGCTTGGACTCACTTTACTTCTGCTTTTCTTGATGTAAATTGCGTTCAACAGTGAGCAGTATTTAAACTGATCAAGAAGTAACGTCAATGTTAGCAACTCACTACTGTAGATGCATGAATGCGGCTGTTTTGGAGACAATGTAATTAGTCTGTTGTTATAAGAGAAACTTACATTTCTGACATTGAGGGTAATTTATTAACATTGTATTTAGAGGCAACTTCGCAATAACCATAGCTATCAAATAGTTTCTGCCTATCCAGAATGATTATTATTATTGTTTATTTATAAGGCGCCTCAAAAGGTCTGCAGTGCAGTATATAAAGAATACAGTAAAACAGTGCAAGGCAATAACAGGACATTACAATAAAAGAAAAAACAGTGCACTACAAAATAGGCAGAATAGTAATAATACATAGCAAAGGAGTAGATGCCAGCTGGAAATGAGGTGCTCGGCAGGAAAAGTCCCTTATGATAACTACAGGTGGGAGTAAATTAGCACAATTTGAGCCTGTACCATGGAGTTTTGGCGCATCAAACTGGAACATGAAGAAAAGGAAAGTATGTCTCTGATTAGTTGCTGTATTTTGCAACCTTAGCCCTAAGACTGCATGTTAGATGCATATCTCCAACATGTCTGTCCCCACCAGCGGGACAGGGAGAGTAACCACTACAAAATAGGGGCTAGGCTGCCCATTACATACCTCCGTTTCCCCAACCTTCCTCACCTTCCACGGGACAATGGGACAGAGCCCTAAAATCATGACTGTCCCACTGAAATTGGGACAGTTTGGAGGTATGTACATGTGTTCTCTCTGCCTGGAGAGTTTCTGTTGTAATGTTCGTGTTATCGCTACCAATAAACATTGTCCAATGCGATTATCATGGTTCCAATGCACAAAGAGAATTAATAGCCAAATGTAGCAGGGCGACAGCAAAGCAAGATAATGAATAGACAGTAAATTAAATAAATTATAATAATAAACAGGAAATTATAAACCGAATATATTACGTGTGCGCTTCCCCTGGGCCCAGGTTCAGTTACAGTCATGTTGTCTGTTGTCAGGAATAGAGAGATCACTGGTCCAGGGAGCCTGTTTATATGCAGTTTAAATGAACAAAAACAGTGATGATGTCACAAATATGCACAAATAACACTAAGAGAGGTCTTCATTGGTCCAGGGTTAACGATGTTCCAGTTGTCTGCTGGTCATAGGTCAGTTCATTTGATCCTTTCACAAAGGAGGTAGCAACTCACTCCAACTGTTTCCTACGTGTCTTCCCACCAAAAAAACAGTTTAAACTGACCCATAAGCAAAGTCCTTTTGAATATTAATCTCACATTGCTCATAACTTGCGACCGCTAGATGCTATCGTTACTCTGTCAAAACCGAGTTAATGATGGAGAAACAAGCTTTAATATGAGACCAAACTCTTTACCTTTTAGAGGACTTGAACCATAAAATACCTTTACTATAATATTATCTATGTATAATAACCTCTAATATATTTTACTAATAAATAGTCTCGGCCTCTCTGGTTCTGTCCACGCCTGGTTCACCTCATACCTCGCTAACCGCTCCTTCTCTGTATCCATGTCTGGTTCTTCCTCCTCCCCCTACCCTCTCGCTGTAGGAGTCCCACAGGGCTCCGTTCTCGGCCCTCTACTCTTTTCGCTCTATACTTCCTCCCTTGGTGCTCTCATCTCCTCCTTTGGCCTTCAGTATCACCTTTATGCTGATGACATTCAACTTTACATCTCTTAACCTGATCTTTCCTCCACCCTCCTCGCTCAGGTATCTGACTGCCTCTCCGCCATCTCCTCCTGGATGTCGGAGCGCTTTCTCAAAATCAACATTTCCAAAACTGAACTCATTGTCTTTCCTCCTCCCAGCCTCCCAGCCTCCCATCCCACCATGACCTCTCCATTGTCGTTAACAACACTACCATCTCCTCTGTCACCCAACTCCGCTGCTTGGGTGTCACCCTTGACTCCTCTCTCTCTTTTTCCCCCCACATTCATTCTCTTGCCAAAGCCTGTCGCTTCCAACTACGTAACATCGCCCGCATCCGTCCCTTTCTCTCTCATGAGGCCACCAAAACCATCATACACGCACTCATCATCTCCCGCCTTGATTACTGCAACCTCCTCCTCACCGGCCTCCCCCACTCCCATCTCTCCCCCCTCCGCTCTATACTCAATGCGGCCGCAAGACTCATCTACCTCTCACGCCGCTCCTCCTCTGCCTCCCCTCTCTGCCTTGCCCTACACTGGCTCCCCATCCCCTACAGAATTCTTTTCAAACTCCTCACCACCACTTACAAGGCTCTCTCCCACTCTACTGCCCCTTATATCTCTAACCTCCTCTCCATTCACACTCCCACCCGCTCCCTGCGCTCGGCCAATGACCGCCGCCTCTCCTCCACTCTGATCACCTCTTCCCATTCCAGAATCCAGGACTTTTCCCGTGCAGTCCCCCTTCACTGGAATGACCTCCCTCGCTCCATCCGCCTCTCTCCTACTCTGTGCTCCTTCAAACGTGCACTCAAAACTCACCTCTTTCTCAAAGCCTACCAACCATCCACTTAACCCCCATCTCCTCCACTCATTCTCCCCTCTCTCCCATTCCCTCAACTGGCTCCTCTTGTGTCTGATCTGTTTAACCCTCCCTTAGGATGTAAGCTCGCTTGAGCAGGGCCCTCTTCCCTCCTGTCTCCTTACCCGTTCTTCTGCTCCGTGTCTATTGCATCTGCCTACCTGGAGTTTCTGAAGTATTGGTACTTTTGTTTATTGTTCTGTACTGTTATACCCTGTATAGTCTACTGTTTGTACTATGTGCGGCGCTGCGGAAACCTTGTGGCGCCTAACAAATAAATGATAATAATAATAATAATAATAAATAAATGGGTATTGTAATCTTAATAAATGTGTATTGTTTACAAGTGTAAGTGCAAATGTAAATGTGTGTGATATTAATCTGTGCGATTGCGTCACTACACGTGACGTACTAATCGCAATTGCACGGTAAAACAATATTAATTAATTTAGTTTACTTCATCCAATTTTTTGACTTTCACACTGTAATAAAACTGCCCATAAATACCAAAGTGCCCATACAAGGGTGTCCTTGCTAAGGACAAAATGACAGTTTAAATATTAAAATTACTTTTGCATAGACCACCAATTCAATTTAGATACACATAATATATACTATATACAGTATTAACCTTTAACTTCCTGTGTGTTTATTATTTATCAGTTTAATATAAGTTTCAGTATAGTATTTGCATTTCAGCTATCTCCAACCTCAAAAATGTCTTATTAACGATGTATTTTACACCCATAACTGCTTATTTGTATGAATATATTTAGCTCCATATTATTATGCACCAATAATTCCTCAACAATAGAAATACTATTATATTATACCACCAATTTGAATACTACAGTATCTAAGCATAGATATTGCCGGTAAAAATCTGGCATACTTGTAAATCTAGCAAAAAGAAAGAGGAAGAACTCCGCTAAATGTCATCTTAAATTAGTTTTGTCTTTGATCTCTTGTGTCTTCGCCCTCCAGAGTTCCCTACAGAGTGAATCATTGTGTCTCAGTGCATTCAACAACTGTAAACTAGTGTGAAAGACGAAAGGAAAGCATCAAAGAGGACTGTGACATTGATATTGGATTCATATGTACATTTATTAGCTGGACGTTTTTCAATGTGGTTTGGTTTCATCAATTAATGTGCTTTTAAGGGACTGTGTGCTCCTTTCACACCAAGTCTGTAGCTGTCACATTACTGGGGAGAGGTCTATCATATAACCCAGTTGTGACTGGTATCCTACTCATATTTCTGGAGGAGACATCTTTAGCATCATCATCATCATCAATTATTTATACAGCGCCACTAATTCCGCAGTGCTATGTAGAGAACTCACTCACATCAGTCCCTGCCCCATTGGAGCTTACGATCTAAATTCCCTAGCATACACACAGACCAAGAGAGATTAAGGTAAATTTTATAGCCAATTACCCTACTAATATGTTTTTGGAGGAAACCGGAGCACCCCGAGGAAATCCACGCAAACACGGGGACAACATACAAACTCGACACAGATAAGGCCATGGTCAGTTAACTTTAACTGAACCCCTTTTAGGGACTGTGAGGCAAGAACTGAATATCTGTGAGGTGTTGGAATAAAAGCTCACACCAAGTCTAGTAAGCAATAAGCCCTATTTATTATAACCTATATGGAGATTTATAGAAACTGTCACAAGTGATATATCACATAACCATAGATCACATTAACACTAACATTGAAGAGACCGATTTACAGTACAGTAACTGACACAAAGTCCCTCCCCCTGGTGTGCAATGGGATGAATGGATTTGCACAAATTAATTTATCCAGCAAGAGAATCTTGTTTTTTGTAGGGGGAGGTGGGAGGGGCATATGATGCATACTTGATTGACTGGGATAAAACAAAACAGTTGTGAATTAGTTCCTGGTGGGAAGTAGGTGTGCCAGGTGAGCTTAACTTCTACTCCATGACCTGGTACCCTTACATGGCCACAGTATATATTACACCATTCTTTGTCCATGGTTGGTGTATGACTTGTATAGTGCCACAGTCAATAATACACAATCATATTTCCCCTTACAGGTACACTTTGAAGAGTGTATAGTTGTACACAATAAGGAATTATAATGGACACTTTCACCATACAAAGACATGTCTACATTCCTCTGTCCAATACCTTACTTGGATAACGTGCAGGTGTGAATGCTCTGCACCTGTCCATTTAGACGCCAAAGAGGTCAAATTGGATTATATTGGTATATAATGGTGGGCCATACCATCACTTCTCCTGCTGCCTTCATTGTAAAACTATCAATTTCCATTCACCACTTCTAAATTTCCACTTCCACTTCCACTTTGACCAGTAGTGCCCCCTTTACTAAACTTCTCCTTCCTAACCTAGTATCAGTTTTTTTAACTGTTGCTCAAAATAGGGATATCGCTATGTTCTCAAAAGGGGCATCTGTGGCACACCCTATGTAAACCTATTCTGCCTATTATACCTATTCCATGTGACTGAAAACAATTCATACACGTTCCGTTAACACTCCTCCTATTTATTATTCCTGTGAAAAAACATTTCAGATCCACATCCAGCCTGGTCCATTACACTGAGCCCCATATCTATCCCAGTCCAATGCACTGAGGTCCACATCCAGTCCAATACAATATGTGTATGCCCATTTCTGATCCAATGTACACCTCGAATCTGGCCTGACGCCCATTAGACCCAATCACCTTCATGCTTGCAACTTTGTTATAAACATAGTATGCACTTTATAAACTGTAATATTTATTATTTTTTAAAGTATTATAGTAGATTAAGAGAGTAGGTCAGTGAGAAATATAGATATTTGAAAAACGGAACAAGTCAATGAGAAAAAAAGATAGAAGAATGGTATGGAGCAGAACTACCACCCATCTCCTTCTCCTATAAAAAATAAAACAAATAAACTTTAAAAAAAACGTTTAATGCACACTTCCCCCAATGGTTGCCAAATATGCAGAAGGAGGAGCTTCTGCATCAGTTTCACCAGTTGTTTTAATGCCTTTTGGATGCCAATTGTTGGTTCAAGTTTTGATTTTGGGGCTGATTTTGGCCAACAGGTTGTGGCAGTTTGATGGAGGTTTTGTTTCCTTCAACATAATTTGTAATAGTTGCAGAACAAGTTTTTTGCCAGATAGGAAAATTGACTGTGCTGTTGTAAGTTGTGTCTGATTAGAGGATAGTGTTGTGGGAGTGAAACAGTATGCCTCTCTAAATGCGAGGCTCTGTCTCCCACGCATGAGGCTGTCTCTAGTGTTGCCGCTTCTCAGAGATATCAGGTATTGATGGTTTGTCACAAACAAAATAGAGTATAGTGAATTCAGTTTGCCAGCCAAGTCTAGTGTTGACAGAACAGATCCTCTGATTTTCAAAAGGGACACCTGAAAGTAGTTTTGAGGTTCACAGATGTAAGCCCGCAGGTCTCAATCCTCTGTGCTACCCTTTATCTTGACAAACTGGTAGTTACTAACACAGAGTACTAAGCTGGATGGGTCAGATGAGCCAAACGTCCAGTACACTTAAGGATAGAGAATGCCAATACGGAACCAAAGTAGGAGTTAGGACGAGCCGGAGTCAGAAACCAGGAGACAGCCGAAAATCGTGCAACAGAACCAGAGGATAGTCAAAAGCCGATCCAAAGTCAATACCAGGAACACGATGGAGACTGTCAGAACTGCTAAGAAGTGTTAGCAAACATTTGATGCAAGAGACATGATGACCTGATATGCTGGTATTGAATAGTGCTCAGAGTCAGGTTTAAATAGCCTGAAGTAATTAAAACCCCCTGTGGTGTCAGCGGTTACATAACCACAAGTTGTAAAGCACAGCGGTGCTGTGTGCCCACTGCTTAATTGGCAGAGAAGGGAGGAGAGGATCGTCGAACATCTGCTATGGTAAGTGCAGCACTGACATCAGTACCCGTGTGTACATTGACTCCATAGACATTAGAAATGCTGACTCTGTTCCCATTGATCCTAGCACTGAGTTTGGTGTTTCAGAGGTGTTTTAAGTGCCAATTCCAACTGATATTGGATCGTCACCATAGCTTTACATGTAGCTTTCAAGATGACTCTGCAGATCCAGTCCCAGTTTGATATTGCAGTATGGCATTCCTTGGCACCACCACCTCTGCGTGAGAGGTTATTGAACTACCACCTGGTGAAACAGTGTGTAATTTTGGGTTTGTCACTTACCTCATCTGAAATGCTGAAGAATGATGGGACAGATCAGGGAGCCACCTGAGTCTTCTAACCTTATGGTATATTTTAAAGGAATCATGATAGAGGGTCTGACCTAGACACCTGTGCTTCATCAGACTATGCTCCTGGTCACAACCTCTCCTGCAATATCTTAGCAGCCTTACCTTAAGGGGGAATTCAATTAGCTGCGGAGTGCTACTGTAACGGTCGGCATTGTGGTGTGATGGATCATGGGTATCATTATATATAATGTTATGTTGGATGTTACACAATCCTTTACTTCCATTAAATCCATCTATTACCATTTCCTCATCATGCCAGCTTCTGTTCATTCTCCATAACCTTTTGTTCTATTTTCAGCATCCTTCCGCCGCATTTTCTATTCTCATCTGCCTCTGTTACACCATCTGGTATGGAGTCAAAGGGCTAGATTTACTATCAGGCGTGTTTGTAAACCCGCCGACTTTCGGCGGATTTGGCGGCGGTTTAGCCATCGCCGGATTTACTAAGGCTAAACCCGCCGTTCAAACGGCCATAAATGATGTTTCCAAACCCGCCTCTGTATACATCGCCATGACGGTTTCAACAATGTTCAACATACAAACAGCCGGATTTACTATTAGGGGGTTTATAAAGCCGCCGGAAAACCGCCATTCAAAAGACCAAAATGAAAGCGCTGCTTGTGAGCGGCGAGATTGTTCAAACAGTGTGCTGTTTCAGATATTTGGGCAATCAGAACAGAAGGAAAAGGGCCATTTCATGTTCAAAGTTTTTTCCTTTGGGATTGTATATGTTAAAAGGCCAGTGTCTTGTAATTGCAGTGTTGTTTTGGTTTCTTTTTCTCTTGTGTCTTCCCACCATGCAATTTATTTACTGATTTAGTAGAGGGGTGTTATAGCGTACCTTTGTACTTTGGTAAACTAGGTTCAGGTTACTAGAATAATCTGGTTGGGTGGCTATGTATGCACCTGAAAAGGGGTTTGATATTATCCTGGCTGGCTGTTTGATACATAATCTAGCAATACATCAACTTACCCCACCGATTATTGCAGTAGACAGTGAAGAAGAAGGGGTCCGTGTCACATCTGGTGATGTGCAGAGCACAGAGGGCAGAAGGGAGATTAAAGACCGTCTAATTGCAAACTACTTTACGTGTAAGCACATAGTATGAAAAACATTTTTTGCTCAAAAATGTGTTTTATGTGAGTGCAATTTTAATATTTTATTTTAAATGTTTTGTAAATTGGAACCTTTAAAAACAGGATAGTGTGTACTCCTCATGTGGTAAATATGAACATCCCTGGATTGTGACAGTCAGAGGTCAATGTTTAAGTGAAATTAGTGCATAGTTTTTAAAACATCAGTATACTCTTGTTTAATTAGCAGAAAAGAAACACTGACACCATAGAAATTTAACTGCATTTATTGCAGAACACAATAAATAATAACGTATAATGCTTACGCAAACTTGTGAAAACATGAAGCAATAATAATTATTGCACTACCGACGCCTTTTTGCAGGCATATCACAATGCTTGGTGCCACTCTCTCCCCTCCCTCGCCCACCCCTGGTGCGAGCACCTCTCCTTGGAGGAGTACTCTGTACAGATGTGCTAGGCGTACTAGCGGTACTGGTGGTGGCGGAAGACATAGGTGCCGGTAAACGGGCTACAATTTCTGAATGTAGTTGCCCTGCCAGCCGGGTTACATTGGCATTCCCCTCACGTACTGTGGAATGTAAGGCCTCCACAGCCCCAGTCATTTGGGCCAGCTGCACATTGGTCTGTTCTAAAGCTGTTGCCAGACGGTTGATTCCAGCAGGGAGTTGACTATTGGAGCAGTGTATCCGCCTCAACTGGGCCGCAATTTGGGACATGTGGCGAGTTTGCCTGTCCATGAATAATGTCTGTTGCTGCTGGAATGCGCCAATAGACAGCGCCATTTCTCTGGCTGGGTCCATAGGTGCAGGTGCAGGTTGGTGGTGTGATGGTTCAGCAGGGCCAGGTGAAACTTCCTGGAGGCCAGACACAGGGGCATCCACTGTTACCAGGGTGATGGTTGTTAGATCCTCTGGCTCAGGGGACATTTCCAGGGACTCCGCCTGAGGTGGCTGGTATGAAGAGGGCCCTGTGTATGAAAAATGACGGTAAGTATATAGTATATAATATGTTTGTATATTGCATTCTGAACACTGGATAGGAAAGAATAATCTTTAGCAACTACAGATTCTTTCACAATGTTTGCATTCCTGATTTCTAGTCCTATGCTACCTGCTTACGGATGCACTTATTATCCTTTTAATACCCATTATCATTTGGACTGTGTAGTACATGCTGGGTTATTTTGACTAAACTGCATGCTATCAAAAGTGGAGATGTTGCCTATAGCAACCAATCAGATTTTAGCTGTCATTTTGTTGAATGCAATAAATAAAGTAAAGGTATATTCTGATGGGTTTCTATAGGCAACATATCAGTTGAGTAAAATGTAGCCCTAACTTCTCATTGCAAACAATAAAAAGAAAAAAAAAAACAACATTGACAGCAACATTTGCACAGAAAATCAAGTAACTCCATTATTTCTCTCCTAAACAGAAATCACGCACCTGCTTGCTCGTCTGTGCCCGAATCTCTCGCTGAAGGTGGAGGTGTAGGTCTGGCACTGGGACTGAACTGCGGTCCTGGCGATTCTGGATGTATTAGAAAAAGCATACAATGTATTTCCAGAAAAAAACAATTTCCAAATATACTGTTTATTGCACAAATGTGTTTGCAATTGTTTTTTTTTTTTCTATGAGAAAAAAAAACCTTTACAAACTATTAGAGGCAAAAATACACTTTGAAAAACGAAAAAAAAAAAATTTTAAGAAAAAACGTTTGCAAAGAGAAAAGCAGTTTTAAAAAGAGAAAAGCAGTTAAAATACTGTTAGGGTAAAAAAAACAAATAACTCACCAACTACTTGGCCAAAAGAGGGCGAGTCGGTGTCCTGGACATTTATGCCCTCTACAATTTCAGCCGGCATTATCTGGCGCAGCTCCTCCTCGTACGTGGTGCACTCCATACGAAGTGGGGGGCCACCACCCGTGCGCCTTGTCGACCTCCTTTCCTGGGCCATCTTCTCTTTAAGCCTCCTCTTAATATCAGAGAAGCGCTTGCGGCAGTGTGCCACTGTCCGCTTCAGTGGGCCCACTGCGTTCACGGCCTCACAGACTCTCCCCCACAGTTGGTGACGCCGCCTTAGAGGAGTCCGGGCTGCCAGGTTCCCTTGGATGACCTCGTAGCAGGGAATGATGTTGTGCACCAACACACAATTCTCATCATGTGAGAAGCGCACATTCCTCCCTGTCTTGGTCTTCCTGCCCTGTCCTGTCTCCTCAACCTCTCCCTCTCCCTCCTCTGACCCCTCAACCTCCATCTCCCTCTCCTCAGCCTGTTCTCCCTTCCTATCTCTGGACATTTTTACCCAGAAGACAGAAAAACACAAAACACTGAAGGACTTACAAACACAAAGAACAAACTACACTACCTACAGACACACTCTCCACACAGTCACACACAAGTAACACAGACAAAGGACAAGTCAAATACAAAAAATACAAGACAAAAAATAAATGAGAAAATAAATGTACAAAACAGGAAAAAAACCACAGGACTACTCACACTTCAAACAGATATCGCTCCACCAATCCACCAAACTCCAACTCTCACCAACTCTCAGCAAACCACTATCCTCCAAACTCCTCTCACAAAACTCCTCAAACCCCTATCAAAGAAAAAGTGTCAGGCCAGTGGTTTATATAGGCCTTGTGATGTCAAATCTCCTGATTTTTAAAATAGCCAATAGTAACAGGCCAGGAGACAGGTGTAATTTTCAAAAAAACCGCCTTTACACAAAAGCGCCGTCATTTAAAGCAAAAGCGCCATGTTCTATTCAAAGCCGCCGGCGGCTTTGAGCATTACATCCCGCCGTTACATCGCCGGCGGCTTCAAATTGAAGCTGAAATGCGCCCATTAGTAAATCCGGCTGTTTGCAATGCAAACACGCCGGAAAACCGCCGCGATGCATGGCGGTTTGAAGCCGCCATGCATCACGCCTGATAGTAAATCTAGCCCAAAGTCCTTCCTCAAACTAAATCTCCCTAATAGTCTCCAAATGCCATGTTCTGGGCATTTTAAAATTTTGAGTTTATTTGAATTATGCTTCAAAAGCACAAACTGTAGATGCTGGAGTACATTTCCACTTGCAGGTGCAACTGACCTCAGACAATACTTTATTAGTTTTTGAATGACAATTACTTCCACAGGACAGAGAAATCTCAAGTGATCAATAGTTATGTTAGCCAGCTTCTAGCAAGTGGGCAATGAATAATTATTACTTGCAATATGTATATATATATATATATATATATATATATATATATATATACGTTATTGTACAATTCTGGTACAAATCAATGTTAGTTCAAGTGCATGAATTTCATCTGCTCTATTTATTACTCTTACAATACTCGTAACTATGTAAGAAATAAAAAATATATATATTTTTTAAAAGGTTAAAAAATACATAAAAAGAGAACCCCCCTTCCCTATTCCCTCCCAAATGTGTTGTAACTACGTCATGAGTTTTGAGCAAGTGTAATACTAACGAAGTAATGCGCAAATGTCACACTCAATTACTCCAAAATGTGTCTTCCAAGTCGTAGCCCTACCTTCCCTTTGCTGGTTGTGAAATTTATTCTCCTCTAACCTCAGGGGTAACCACGTGCCTGGATCGCATGCAGGGACTTATGCTTCATAAGTCCTTCGGTGAGGGACTCGGTGAATGGAATACCAACTATCACCGCTGATTTTTGCTCTTGTGATAGAGCCCCTGGCAACAAGGATACGTCTCTCCCCTGGTATTAGGGGTGTTGTGGCTGGGTCCCCCAAATCTCTAGTGGTGTTACATGGCAAATCTCTAAAATCTGTGGTATTCTACTACACAGACTCCAAATCTCTTGTGACTTTAAAACTGTTCATTCATTTTTGCAATTCATATGACTTTTTGCGCTGATGTTTTGTATACATGTATTTTGATCCTTACTTATATCTATAATTTCTGGGCAGCAACAATGTTTTTTGATTATTCTACAAAGCAAGGGTCTGATACATTAAGGAACATAAATCCCGTTAAGTGCTGTATTTTGTGCAGAATTGCTCTGCGCATGCTCAGAAATGGATTATACCCCAGTGAACGTAAGTGCATAAAATTTGTTTTTGACCGCAAATGACGCTTCCGACTGCCTATGATTTCAAGGGCGGAACAGGAGAGGGAAAGGGCGAATGCACGTAAGCAATGTATAGCAAGAGTGTGTGCCAATGTCGAGTTCACGCACATCCATACAATTCAAGCTCTGGGCATCTCTGAGGTATGCGCTTTTTAGCTGTATCACTTGCACCATCTACTGGGCAGGTGTAAGCGCTGACTGATAATGATGACGGCTGTGTATACAGCTAGAACATGTGTTTGCAAACAAGAGCAACTGTAAAAATGAATTTTATGTGCAGCAGACATTAATAACATCCTGGTGAATATGTTTCATATAAGAAAAATAAAAATAAATGTTTTTTTAAAATGTTTTTATTTATAATGATTATATTATTATTGGGTGTTAATGTATTTAATATATTTTTTTCTTTATCTGTGCGTTCTGATGGGACTTTATGCATTATGTGTATCCTGTAATGTGTCATATAGGTAGAGCGTACTTACACCCATTTTCAACTGGAAACGTTGCATTGACTTTGTGTTCCTTCATGAATCAGGCCCAAGTGTTATATGATTGTACCTATGAAGTTACTGCAATCTTGGATTCGTTTTTTTCTAATTATATTTTTAATCTTTAACAGTAAATTGTGGTCTTTGCATGAGATTAATAGCTTAGAAAACACTGTTACCTTGCATGATTAATAGCCTGAGATTAATCTCTTTGAAATCTCATTATACATTATACAGGCATTATACATTTCCTGTCCTGGATCTCCTACAAAAATTGACAGAATAAGTGGTTAATCGTTCATTTTATTATAGTCATAATCACATTCAACTGACTGAAATTTACCCAACATAGCTAAATTGCAGCATTGAATGCAATGATCGCTCTACATAGTGTTTAGAACTCGCCTGTGTAAATTGGGCAATTCCTGGTAAGACACCAATCGCCCAGGAGTGAGGGACTGAAAATTTTCGCATAGTTTAGTACTTAGTGGAATACAGCTTTTCAAAGTGTGTCGTCTTCTTGAATATGATTGACCCTAGTCTGTGTGTTTGTCTGTCTCTGTCTGTGTGTGTGTTAGGGAATTTAGACTGTAAGCCCCAATGGGGCAGGGACTGATTTGAGTCAGTTATCTGTACAGCGCTGCTGAATTAGCGGCGCTATATAAATAAGTTTTGATGATGATGATACGTTTTCCCGTATGTGTGTGATCTGTTGGGCCTGTACCTAACTATTACAGTTTTGTTTTAAAGACAAATAAAGTGCTCATTGGGAGCACATAGTGTGGTTTTTCCAAAAACCATTAATCATGGTCAGATAAAACGCAGCCTACGATTTTATATATAAAACTTATGCCTATTTGTCAATGACTTCTTTAAAGCTGATCTTGCTCAATTAAATCCAATACAATGTTCTTGCACTATGAATAAATAAACACAGTTGCAAACATGGCCTCACATGTGTAAAATATTATAAACAATGTTTATTTCAAAGTGCCGATTAAAAATCCGTACAATTGGTAAAGATATTAAAGGCCTATCTGTGTGAAGGATAGCCCTGAATCCTATAATTAACTTTTTTTTTACATCCGGACGAGATGCCAAATGTTTCACGAGATGTTTCACAGATGCCAAAACTATCAGTGCATGCGACAGCTAGCCAGCAAATCACCATAAAACCGTGAGGGCAACCACCCTACGCGTATTTGGAAATATTAAACTATCAGTGCCCTTTCCCTTCCCTTTATTTGTCTTGAGAATTCACCACAGCGGATTGTGGACCATTGGAAAACAGGAGCAGCTAAATTGAAAATTAACTGTATATTGGTTTGTAATCTGCTAGTGTGAGCACGGATATAGGGATTTATTTTATTAATTGTTTTACAGTTTTGCTTTATTTGAAAAAAAGAACTGTCGTTTTTTTTATTGTACCTTTCTAACAGTCCATAAGGGGTTGTTCTACTTTTGTACAACAACAGTACTATTGGCTTTTATATACTCTTTCAGGCTTCCTATTGTGTGCCAAATCCTTTATTTTATCCTATACAGCATATTGTTTTTGTTTCTCTTGATATGACACAGGACTGCTCTTTTGTGCACTGCGGAAAACAGAGCTGATCTATGTTGTATCCAAGGTCAATTCAAATAAAAGTACCTTGATTTTTAAAGAAAAGTTATTTTTTTTCTATTATGCGTATGAACTGGTTGGAGGCATCCCTTCAAAAAGAAAAATTCACTCGCAAATTCTTTTAAATCTGAGAAAGCTATATTAACACATTGGGCCTGATTCATTAAGGAAAGTAAGGCAAAAAAATGAGCAAGCTTTGGACAAAACCATGTTACAATAATGGGGTTTAAATTATTTATTTATTTTGCACATAAGTTAAATACTAGATGTGTTTTCATGTAGGACACAAATACTTTATAGCTTTATTTTTACACTGAAACATAAAGTTCATCTAGGACATGCCCTATCCCAACTTTAATTTTTCCCCACATTAAATGTATACCCCCTTCCCCCCCGCAATGCAACATGGTTTTGCCAACGTGCAAAGTTGCTCCCTTTTTTTTTTTTGCTTTACTTTCCTTAATGAATCAGGCCCGTTATCTATTCCCCTGAGAGAGCAGTTTCGGCAGTGTTTTCATCAGACAATTTGGTATGAAACCAAGATATTCTTACATGGTTCTCCGATTTACTTCTCATTTTAGTTTAAAAATAATTTTTTTATAATTCGGTAATATTTTTTATACCTGTTATATAACATTTACAATATTTTTGTTCGTAAGCTTAAACTAGTTCATTATCGATACTATGCAATAATTAAGCATTGAGACTTTATCCATTCTGCTATTGTATTAACAATCGTCATGTGTTCTGTCTTGACAGATACAATACTTTCATATGTAAATATATATATACAAGTTAACCCGTGCATGATACTCATGCATTCTAGTCAAATCAAGCTACTTAAGGTGTTAAAAAGGTTCTTGTCATGCATTTGGGCCATAGCCCAGGCCTCCTCAGGGGAAGAGCGTTACTTCCCGACTCAAGCGCCCTTTTTTAACGTGGTTTTGTCCACATGTCACCACCTCATCATTTTTCTCTATCACCTCATCCTTCATCTTTATCGCCACATCTATCCAGATGTCTATCCAGACACAGGGATCTCTCTCAGCGGTCCTGAGTATCACACTCCTCTCACTCTGTCACCCCCGGCAACCACCAGCCACTCCCAACTGTCACCCCCGGCAACCACCAACCACTCCCAACTGTCACCCCCAGCAACCACCAACCACTCCCAACTGTCACCCCCGGCAACCACCAACCACTCCCAACTGTTACTTCTCCTTCAAGAAATATATAGGTCAGTGTATAACTCTGCCCAGCAGGTGGTGCTGCAGCTTGTTTTTTTTTCCCACACACGCCACTAGGCATTTATATAGTAGATTATCTTGTAAAACTCTGGCTTTCTTCAATAATTTTTTTTTAAAATAAAAAGTATATCTTGGAGAAAAACAGAGCAAGATTTCAGATAAAGCAATCTATTTAGTAAAAGTTTCATGAGAAAATGTAAAAAAAAACCCCAAAGGAATTAAAGGCAATATCCACCTAAATTAGTAGTATTTATTGATTCACTTCCAAATTAGCAGAACTACAGACTCCTATTTTTATTATATTTACCTACTATGGGTTTCAGTAGCTCTTAACACAACAGCAACAGCGAAATTATTTAATAATTGCCCACTGGATTCTAACAGTGAAAATCTATCCCACTATAGAAGTCAATTAATTTAAAAAACTTTAATGTTAAATATGTTTGTTGCAATATTTGTTTGTTTTGTCCTAATATTTCCCCTACTTTTTCCAGAAGATAAATAACAGTAAATCAAATCAATTATCAGGTACATTTATTTGATCTCAAGCAAACGATAAGCCTCATAAACCCACAGGAGTCGCACAGTAACTATGGTGTATACTGATTGCAAAGAGAATGTAAAACTAATAAGCATAATTCTACCTCTGCAAATCATACATTGCAATTTAATGTTATCAGAAAGGCTACATTGTAATGTATGATTATAGAGTAGCCTTGACTTCATGTTTGTTTAGTGTTCTATGGTCTTGCATTGTACAGAAATAATTATTCAGATTTATAATCACTATATTTTTCTTTGAAAATGTCAAACATGTTTCGAATGAGCAGCAGGAATCTGCAATACCAGAATGACGGACAGTATTTAAATAGAAATATTTGTGCAAACTGTGACGGCCCAGTGAAATAAGAACCAGCACTGAGGTAGGGTCATTTACCTTTTTTTTCTTGCTCGGATCCAAGTGAAATTCACAACTCCTTGGGGTAGATTTAATAAACTGCGGGATTGAAAAAATGGAGGTGCTGCCTATAGCAACCAATTAGATTCTAGCTGTCATTTTGCAGAATGCACTATATAAATGAAAGCTAGAATCTGATTGGTTGCTTTAGGAAACATCTCCAGTTTTTGAAACCCGCAGTTTAGTAAATCTAGGCCCTTGTGTTTTAGGAGCAGAAATGGATCGGGGTGAACAGAATTTGTGGGGCATCATACAACCCCACTTTTAACTCCTCTTTGTGTGAAATTCAAAGTATAATGGTTCAGTTATAGCACTCTCCACTTGCACATATGAACCTCTCCTATGTAAAAATTACTGGACCAATGTAAAGATTGGCAGCCCCCCCCCACCCCCACCAGTAAACCTTAGGTTGTTATAGAATCCCATTGCTCCTCCCTGTTCCCACTGGAGGACTTATTATGGTTAGACAAAGCTAGTAGACCAACCTCACCCACTGTATGATAGCGTTGACTCAGGATACATGCCTCCCCCCTTCCCACCTCTCCATATTGGCACTGTCCATCCTAATTCCAAACCTCTGCCTTGACTTCTGGCACAGCCAGGGCGCGACTCGACTAAGGCTCTTTGGGAGATTGATGCACTTATGTTCTTCTCCCAACTACATGACCGGTACAGTCTCCCATCTCGAGACTTCTACAAATACCTCCAGGTTAGACACTGGATGCAATCATACTCGCCTCATCCTCTCTCGCTGAAACCCGTCCCATCATTGATCAGATTACTCTTCTTCTCATCCTCTCACTTGGATGGTATCTCCGTGTGATACAAAATTTTGATGGTCTTTAAAAAAAATAAAATTACTAATTTACAGTTGCAAGTGTAATAAATGTGTAGTTCTAATCTGCAAGATAAAATGATTGGATCCAGCATAAAAAGACAGCAATGGGAAAATATGTGAAGGGCATGACATGTGGGGGATCTCCACTCTCTGTGCAAAAATAATAGTACTTAACCATCCCAGCCACCGTGCAAGTAAATTATATAACAAAACAGCAGAGAAAATATGTGATGCAATTAGGGATGTGTATTGGTTATAGCAAAAGATAATAAATGAACATAAAGATTTTTAAATTTAAACAAGTGGTAATAGTCAAATCACAAGCTTCAATTTGTTAGTTTGTTTACCCAAAATACTTCATCATCATCATCACCATTTAATTATACATTTTCCTAATATCATAGCATTCCATTGCAAGCAGATGATAATAACACTACCTCCAATATGGTGTTAAAGTCAAAGCCCCACAAAAAATAGTAGGGGTATTTCACAGCAAAGCTTACGATCCTGTGGAGTACTCTCTTAGTCACCAAGCCACACTGTTCATTCTTTTTTCTGTATGAAAATAACTTACAGCTGGGTAAAGACCAAGTCCAATGTCTTCCTGCTTTTTCAGATACACAATGTAACCAGTTTCTACGAGGCTTGAAGATCCACACACTGGCAAGGCAATAAAGGATAGCTAAATTCTCAAAGTCCTTGTCCTAACCCTCAGTTAACCCATGATTGTGTTTTTGGGTGAAAGTGGTCCCACTAGCATCTGCAAGTAAAGGTACTCCTGAAAAATCTTTAGCTAGGGTGCCTCCTTTTAACTGGGTGGCCTGATAACCCCAAATGAGAAAAATTCTCTTAGAGGACTTGCTGGATTACTTTGCAGTATCTAAGGAGAACCCCCTGGCAACATTTAATAGCAAGAAAAATAATATATAACAACAGACCATCACCATACAGTTATATATAATCAAACTTACATTGCCAGCTGAGAGGGGATACCAAAAGGGCTTAACTTTTTATTTGTGATGCCAAGCACCCTGATCTCACCAAAGCAAGTTTATTTGGAGTTTGTAAAAGTAAAGTTTTCCGTTCCCTCATGCGCACAAAAATGAGGCAGTATAAAGATAGGAGTTATCTCTCTCTCAGATCAGAAGCGGCTAGATGCCCTTACTAGTTATAGATGTCCATCCCTATTCTGCCTATCTAGATGTAAGGTGCCTCAAATCCAACTTACTCCTAACTCAGGGTCCCCCTGATGAAGTTCCATGAACAAAGCACGTAAGGTGGTTGTCGCTCACAGTTGTATGAAGTAGTCTGTTGCTTTCTGTTGCAACAAGGTTCTTCTTCCATTCGTGTTATATCAATAACAGTGTCTGGACAAAAAGAGATTTTTTTTTATCAGGATTGGAAGCTGTCTCTTCTATAGATAAATGGTTCAATTCTTTACCCATTGTAAGGGTTTAATTTTTATTTTATAATAAAAATTGTATGGTGGATTTTACACATGTGCAGCTTTTTTCCTGGTTTATCTGCAATGTAAAGACGTTGAGACTAATTTTCAATCCAGTGATCAACATCTAGGGCTAGATTTACTATCAGGCGTGTTTGTAAACCCGCCGACTTTCGTCGGATTTGGCGGCGGTTTAGCCATCGCCGGATTTACTAAGGCTAAACCCGCCGTCCAAACGGCCAAAAATGATGTTTCCAAACCCGCCTCTGTATACATCGCCATGACGGTTTCAACAATGTTCAACATACAAACAGCCGGATTTACTATTAGGGGGTTTATAAAGCCGCCGGAAAACCGCCATTCAATAGACCAAAATGAAAGCGCTGCTTGTGAGCGGCGAGATTGCTCAAACAGTGTGCTGTTTCTGATATTTGGGCAATCAGAACAGAAGGAAAAGGGCCATTTCATGTACAAAGTTTTCTACTTTGGGATTGTATATGTTAAAAGGCCAGTGTCTTGTAATTGCAGTGTTGTTTTGGTTTCTTTTCCTCTTGTGTCTTCCCACCATGCAATTTATTTACTGATTTAGTAGAGGTGTGTTATAGCGTACCTTTGTACTTTGGTAAACTAGGTTCAGGTTACTAGAATAATTGGGTTGTGTGGCTATGTATGCACCTGAAAAGGGGTCTGAAATTATCCTGGCTGGCTGTTTGATACATAATCTAGCAATACATCAACTTACCCCACCGATTATTGCAGTAGACAGTGAAGAAGAAGGGGTCCGTGTCACATGGTGATGTGCAGAGCACAGAGGGCGGAAGGGAGATTAGAGACCGTCTAATTGCAAACTACTTTACGTGTAAGTACATAGTATGAAAAACATTTTTTCCTCAAAAATGTGTTTTATGTGAGTGCAATTTTAGTATTTTATTGTAAAATTTTTGTACATTGGAACCTTTAAAAACAGGATAGTGTGTACTCCTCATGTGGTAAATATGAACATCCCTGGAATGTGACAGTCAGAGGTCAATGTTTACGTGAAATTAGTGCATAGTTGTTAAAAAATCAGTATACTCTTGTTTAATGTGCAGAAAAGAAAGACTGACACAATAGAAATTTAACTGCATTTATTGCAGAACACAATAAATAAAAACGTATAATGGTTATAGAAACTTGACAAAACATTAATAAATAACAAACATTGTGCTAGCGATGCCTTTTTGCAGGCATATCGCTATGCTTGGTGGCACTCTCTCCCCTCCCTCGCCCACCCCTGGTGCGAGCACCTCTCCTTGGAGGAGTACTCTGTAGAGATGTGGTAGGCGTACTAGCGGCACTGGTGGAGGCCGATGAAAAAGGGGCCGGCAAGCGGGCAATCAGTTCCTGCTGGAGTTGGCCTGCCAGCCGGATAACATTGGCATTCCCCTCGCGAATGGAGGAATGCATGGCGTCCACAGACCCAGACATTTGGGCCAGCTGCACATTTGTCTGCTCCAAAGCGCTTGCCAGCCGGTTTCTTGCAGCAGGGATTTGGCTCGTGGAGCGGTGTATTCGCCTCAACTGGGCCGCAATTTGTGACATGTGCCCAGTTTGCCTGTCCATGAACAATGTCTGTTGCTGCTGGAATGTGCCAATAGAAAGCGCCATTTCTCTGGCTGGGTCCATAGTTTCAGGTGCAGGTTGGTGGTGTGATGGTTCAGCAGGGCCAGGTGAAACTTCCTGGAGGCCAGACACAGGGGCATCCACTGTTACCAGGGTGATGGTCGTTTGATCCTCCGGCTCAGGGGACATTTCCAATGACTCCGCCTGAGGTGGCTGGTATGAAGAGGGCCCTGTGTATGAAAAATGACGGTAAGTATATAGTAGATAATAAGTTTGTATATTGCATTCTGAACACTGGATAGGAAAGAATATTCTTTAGCAACTACAGATTCTTTCAAAATGTTTGCATTCCTGATTTCTAGTCCTATGCTACCTGCTTACGGATGCACTTATTATCCTTTTAATACCCATTATCATTTGGACTGTGTAGTACATGCTGGGTTATTTTGACTAAACTACATGCTATAAAAAGTGGAGATGTTGCCTATAGCAACCAATCAGATTTTAGCTGTCATTTTGTTGAATGCAATAAATAAAGTAAAGGTATATTCTGATGGGTTACTATAGGCAACATATCAGTTTAGTAAAATGTAGCCCAAACTTCTCATTGCAAACAATAAAAAAAAAAAATTGACAGCAACATTTGCACAGAAAAACAATTAACTCCATTATTTCTCTACTAAACAGAAATCACGCACCTGCTTGCTCGTCTGTGCCCGAATCTCTCGCTGAAGGTGGAGGTGTAGGTCTGGCACTGGGACTGAACTGCGGTCCTGGCGAATCTGGATGTATTAGAAAAAGCATACAATGTATTTCCATAAAAAACAATTTCCAAATATACTGTTTTTAAACCTTTACAAACTATTAGAGTCAAAAATACACTTTGAAAAACAATCAAAAAAAAAATAACAAATAAGAAAAAACGTTTGCACAGAGATAAGAGGTTTTAAAAAGAGAAAAGCAGTTTTAAAAAGAGAAAAGCAGTTTTAAAAAGAGAAAAGCAGTTTTAAAAAGAAAAAAGCAGTTTTAAAAAGAAAAAAGGAGTTAAAATACTGTTAGGGTAAAAAAACCAAATAACTCACCAACTACTTGGCCAAAAGAGGGCGAATCGGTGTCCTGCACATTTATGCCCTCTACAATTTCAGCCGGCATTATCTGGCGCAGCTCCTCCTCGTACGTGGTGCACTCCATACGAAGTGGGGGGCCACCACCCGTGCGCCTTGTCGACCTCCTTTCCTGGGCCATCTTCTCTTTAAGCCTCCTCTTAATATCAGAGAAGCGCTTGCGGCAGTGTGCCACTGTCCGCTTCAGTGGGCCCACCGCGTTCACGGCCTCACAGACTCTCCCCCACAGTTGGTGACGCCGCCTTAGAGGAGTCCGGGCTGCCAGGTTCCCTAGGATGACCTCGTAGCAGGGAATGATGTTGTGCACCAACACACAATTCTCATCATGTGAGAAGCGCACATTCCTCCCTGTCTTGGTCTTCCTGCCCTGTCCTGTCTCCTCAACCTCTCCCTCTCCCTCCTCTGACCCCTCAACCTCCATCTCCCTCTCCTCAGCCTGTTCTCCCCTCCTATCTCTGGACATTTTTACCCAGAAGACAGAAAAACACAAAACACTGAAGGACTTACAAACACAAAGAACAAACTACACTACCTACAGACACACTCTCCACACAGTCACACACAAGTAACACAGACAAAGGACAAGTCAAATACAAAAAATACAAGACAGAAAATAAATGAGAAAATAAATGTACAAAACAGGAAAAAACCACAGGACTACTCACACTTCAATCAGATATCGCTCCACCAATCCACCAAACTCCAACTCTCACCAACTCTCAGCAAACCACTATCCTCCAAACTCCTCTCACAAAACTCCTCTAAACCCTATCAGAGAAAAAAGTGTCAGGCCAGTGGTTTATATAGGGCTTGTGATGTCAAATCTCCTGAGTTTGAAAATAGCCAATAGTAACAGGCCAGGAGACAGGTGTAATTTTCAAAAAAAACGCCTTTACACAAAAGCGCCGTCATTTAAAGCAAAAGCGCCATGTTCTATTCAAAGCCGCCGGCGGCTTTGAGCATTACATCCCGCCGTTACATCGCTGGCGGCTTCAAATTGAAGCTGAAATGCGCCCATTAGTAAATCCGGCTGTTTGCAATGCAAACACGCCGGAAAACCGCCGCGATGCATGGCGGTTTGAAGCCGCCATGCATCACGCCTGATAGTAAATCTAGCCCCTAATCACTAAAGAGGTTATCAACAGATAAGCATAAGATAACATTATAAATAGTATATGCTGCTTTTAATCTGATTAACATTTTGGTGTCCAATTTACCACACTATAATTTACCTCCCCCTCCAATGCAACATGGTTATGCCTTACTTACTTTTGCTTAACTTCCCTTAATGAATCAGGCCGTCTGTTCTTAAGGGGAAATTCAATTAGCCGCGAGGTCCCACCGGACATCAGCTGAATGTGCGGCTGCGCACATTGACGGCCCATACGGTACGGACTCTCCACTCGTTTTCTCCTCACATCTCTATGAGAAATAAACATTGAGGCTGTTTAAGTCTCATTTTTAATAATTCGATATGATTGTTTCTTTAATTGTAAGTTCATTGCTTTTTATCAGGACGCTACAATTTGTCCTTAATGAATAAGATAATAAAACTACATTAAATAAAATAGCTTTCATTCAGACAGTCTCCCTCTGTCTTAAGCTATTTTGAATATTAATTAGAATCTCATGTGTGGGCAGTTGGCCACAGGACATGGAGGGAATAGACTGATAACTTCTCTAGAAGGTTAAGGCTCCACATTTCACCACACATAGAGCACAGGATCATAGGTGGGGTACGTGGGTGTAAATAATTAATTAAGGGTTCATCATCAGTTCTTTATATAGCGTCACTAATTCAGCAGCGCTGTACAGAGAGATCATTTACATCAGTCCCTGCCCCATTGGAGCTTACAGTCTAAATTCCCTAACACACACACACACACACACACAGACACACACACACACAGACTAGGGGGTTTTGAAAGCAGCCAATTAACCTACCAGTATGTTTTTTGGAGTATGGGAGGAAACCAGAGCACCCGGAGGAAATCCACGCAAACACAGGGAGAGCATACAAACTCCACACAGATAAGGCCATGGTCATGGAATCGAACTCATGACCCCAGTGCTGTGAGGCAGAAGTGCTAACCACAAGGCCACTGGGTTCAGCTAGTTAGTGCTTGGGCGGATGCTTAAGTGGCTGGACTTGTGTTGTATGTTTAAAATAGAGTGTTTAGAGAGAAAAGAGTTTAAAACTGAATAATGTAAAACTATCCCATTAAAGTACAAAGGTATATGATGCAGATTTTACAGTGCTAAAAGAGATTCCAATTACAACCATACAAAAATTACAATACTCAATGTAGTCTTTGTTGGGCCTTATTAAAAACACAAAGATATCCCTTTTCTTACAGATGTTTACTTAAAGCTGGTCTGGAATTAGCAAAGGCATCTCTACTTGTGCAGTTTCAATAATATGGCAACTTACACAAAATACAATATCAGCCACTTAAAAGAGTTTAATGAAAACAAACTGATAAGCAACTTGTAACTCTACATTGAATTAGACCATCTGTCCTGCGTACAAATGTGCAGTCAGCTAGACATTAGATTTTCTGTAAATTCAGCTAAGAGGTACAATACATTAAATCCTTCCACAGTTCTATCATATGTTCATCATAAATGCACAGGGGATGGGGAAGAATTCATTGTTTGAACAGAGGAACATGATTGTTTAAAATGTACTTATTTTTTTGTTGTTGTTTATTCTGCTGAAAAGCAATTATACCCAATATCTCTCAATGAAGAGCCATGTTTTAGAAGGTATAAACATGATACATTTGATCGTAAATTAGAATCTATTATGTTTCTTAAATACATTGTTATATTAATCATTGATTATTATATTTCACTCTCAACATATGTTTTAAAGCCAACTAACTTTGAAAATACTACTGATAATTGACTAAAGTATTTCTAGTAGTTGAAACACTAATGAAATGTAAAATTTTAAACTTGAATATAATAAACTGGAAAGATTCCTTCCCAGAGGACGGAATAGCTGATACTGTTAACTTGGAAAATCCCGGTTTATTTAATATTTATGATAATATTTTTTGAAATATCAGTGTAGTGTATTTGTGTGTCTTTTTTTTCTGTGACTATATCTGTTCTGTTGTGAAGTGGCTGATTTATAGGTAAATTACCATTGTCCACCGTTTGTGTGATATGCGTCTGCAGGTTTAAATGTACAGAGTAAGCCAGTTAGTAATTCCAGGGTGAAGTGTCATCACTCTTAAACATTAAGGAATTCTGTGAAATTATAGTATTATCATGAGTGAATGTATTTGTTTCTAATCAATATAATACAAGTTATGTTTCCCACAGAAAGAAAACCATACGGAAATCAGAGTGATGTGACTAAGGCTCACAAGTCTATAGAAAATTGGATATGGCAAAATTAGTAGTAGATAGTGGAAGCCATGTGGATTCTAGAGCAAGGGGTCCATTCCAGAAAAAAAACCTGTTTGATTCCATAAAAATGTGTAGGAACTAGCAAACAGATGTTGTAGCCAGTAATCATGATTTGAGAATGACCATTACAATTACTTATCAACTTGTATGTTCTCAGAGTAATTCTATCCTACTCTACAAAGACAAGAGATGACTGGGCTATATAGTGTAAACAAAGAAACCTCCCAAGTGGGACAGCATATAGCTGTTTTCTATGCTCAATGCATAATACAAGCATGGTATTATTATTTCTTATAAACTGATTTTTGATTATTGATTTCTATAAGATGAGCATAACTTAATAGTCAGGCAAGTATGAAAGAGCACATAGTAACAGGATCAAACGTGCGGTAATGGTACTTTTTGCTGAAGTACCAAGAGCAGCCAGTATTTTCCCTGCATTCATACATAAACAAATAAACAATGCCTTAATGTTTTATTACATTGGAGTTGATTCCTAAAACTGGTGCATAAAGCATATAATTGAAAGTAAAGGCCATCAAAAGAATTTGCACTTTTCTGGCAAGGGTAGTCCTGGGAACTCCCTGTTTTGACAGCATATCAATGCAGATTAGTTTGCAATACTTTATTTTGCTATATTTCTTTAGTGCATGATAAAACTAAGTGAAATGAGAAAATAATAGATACCAGCAATTCTATAGACATATTTAATTTTGTAATTATGATATATATAGTAGAATTTACACTCTATGATAATTTTGTGGTAAACTAGAAGTTCATATCAATTGAGCGAAAGAGTAAAAGAGACAAGCTTACTATAGCCAGAGACTCTTATTTTGGCCCCATACAGCATCAGAATCACTTCCAGATTCTCTCATAAGTTTCTAACTTTTTGGAAAACGCTTTTGAAAGACAACCACATGTGGCGATAAGCTCACAGGACAATGTGAACTATAAAAAATGAAAACAGAACAAGAACTTATTACATTCAAGATTGCTTTACCAGACTTATTCTCCCAAAGCTTCAGAATTTGTTCCAGGAGATTGATGATGGACCAAGCCAAGAATTGAAGAAGAATAATGGACTATCAAACCAAGCCTAGTCCTTGCTATTTTTTGTTTTTAATCTTTACATTTTTCAGCATTTTTATAATACCCTTATAGTTCACTACCATTAACACAGAATCCTGATATTGATACGAAGAGTTCTGATAACGTTTTAATAGATAACAAGCTTGGTCAATCACCTTTCTTTGCTCATAGATAAGGATTTGGTAAACAAAATATGTGATAATTGTGATAAGACTTAATATTTTGTGAGTATCATGTATGAAAGTTGTGGTCCGCCCCCATAATTGGTTGGTAGGATAAAGGACATGTAAGATGACTTTATCTGGTATGTACAAAATGAAATGCAAATTTTTATATTGAATAAGATACTTTTACTTAGCCTCAACAATTGGTGGATATAGTGTTATATTATAGTAGTAGAAGATTAGAAGAAAATGAAAATATGAATACCCTCAAATGAAATATTCTTAACATCAGCAGAATGAAGCAATTAATTACTCAAAATGCATATTTGTATGAGCTCCTGTTTTCATAAGCTGACGCGCAGCACTGCTATTTGCCCATATGTTTTGATCCATATGCAAATAGTTTTGCTATTTATTTTAAGCTATAGAATTTTGGGTATTTTAAAATATAAGTGACTCTAACATATAATAATACATTTTTATTTAGAAGTAAGAGGTTGTAGAAATATTTTAATGGAACAGATAACTCAGTAGAGGTAACTAATTAAAGGGTGGATATGAATAGTCCAACTTAAAAGGAATGTGTAGTGAGTATAATGTATATATACATATAGGTGAATACATAAAATGATTGTAAAGGTCTTGATGACAGGTTCATGGGACAAAAATTTAATTAATAAGGAAAATATATATGTCTGCTCTAGACAGATTAAGTATAATTATGGTTCCATCATCAATATATTTAACAATAAAATGATAAAATTATGCTGGAGGTTGTAACTGGTTAGTTCCTAATTACTTTACTGAAGGTTGGTTGGCATGCTTTCATGAGCAACGGCGGCAAGGTTTTAAAAGGTGAGGGTTGGTTTTTGCAGTATTGAGTCTCTCCCCGATGGGTACTTCAGATCGATGAAGTTGCCGTTAAGGGCGTAGGTGATACAAAATATACCCGTAATTAACTGCAGAAAAAGTGTGAACAGTAATTAGTTGTGGAGCAAGGTGTGATCAGTTTGATTAGCGGCTTGCAGAGTTTAATTTCGTTTTGACCACTCCGTGACGGGTAATTCAGATCAATGAATCCTCACCACCACTTACAAAGCTCTCTCCAACTCTACTGCCCCTTATATCTCTAACCTCCTCCCCATTCACACTCCTGCCCGCTCCCTGCACTCGGCCAACGACCGCCGCCTCTCCTCCACTCTTATCACCTCTTCCCACTCCAGAATCCAATCCTTTTCCCGTGCAGCCCCCCTTCACTGGAACGACCTCCCTCGTTCCATCTGTCTCTCTCCTACTCTGTGCTCCTTCAAACATGCAGTCAAAACTCACCTCTTCTCAAAGCCTACCAACCATCTACTTAACCCCCATCTCCTCCCTTTAGCTCGTGCTCCCTTCTCTCCTCTTGCCTCAACTGGCTCCTCTTGTGCCTGGTCTGTTTACACTCCCTTAGGATGTAAGCTAGTAAGAGCAGGGCCCCCTCCCCTCCTGTCTCCATACCTGTTCTTCCGCTCCGTCTTTACTGCATATGACTGGCCGGAGTTTCTGAAGTATTGGTACTTTTTGTTCATTGTTCTGTATGGTTTCACCCTGTATAGTCTACTGTTAGTACTGTGTGCGGCGCTGCGGATACCTTGTGGCGCCTAACAAATAAATGATAATAATAATAATAATAATAATAATAATGAAGACGCTGCGTGGAACGACGTGGGTGGTACAAAACAGAGGTTGATTATTTCAGCTTGGTTTTCCCATGTGTAACTTTTATTTTTATCCACATAGAGACAGAGGTTTGGTTGTTAAAGCAGGCAAAAGCAATTGTGTATCTTATAAAGACAATAACATTGTAAGAAAGCTGAAGGGTTTCCCAGTATCTAGGGAAAACATCTGTAGAAAAGGGCACATCAGGGCTTATGACAGACGTGTCAGCCTGCACCGTTAATGCAAGTAACGGTCTTTGAGGATAATTAACAATTGGATTATTTGGGAAATATAACCCCAGTGAAGGCCCTATAATTGGAGGAAACACTACATTCAAAGATTTAACAGTGTGACTGCATAAGTCCTCCCTGGTGAAGGCCTACAATTGTAGGGAGATCTTGTCTGTAGTGTGGCTAGAGAGCTATCTGTGTTATTATTTCAACTGAAGATTTTCTAGAGACCAGTGTTGACCAGTCCGGGAGCCGGACATACAAGGCAAGGAGCAGATGTTGCATTGGAGGGAATAGCGCTGTATAATATGGTGTTGAGGCATGGTGTTGAGTGTAGGAGGTTGTGGCATACATTGTCTCGAATGACAAAGCATTGTGCTAAACCTTTCCCAGGGGTCTATATATTATATTAGGCTTGATGTTGGTCTTGAGATTAACAAGATACGTTCTATTAAGAAAGGAACAGAACAGATTGAATGTTTAGAGTTGTGGCAACAGGAGAGCAATGATTGGAAGGTAGAAGTACATAAGAAGAAATGTAAGACAGGTATTCCACCTCCATCCAATGCTAATGAACCCCATCTAGAAATTATGAAAGTGATCAAGAATCTGGTGGGACCTTTTCCTGCTATTAGTTCATTTGAGACAGATTTCCTACAAGGTGTAAAAATTTAGAAAATATTGCAGTAGATTAGCCAATAGGATTAAGAAATAAGCAAAACAGACAATGGTAGAATTAATAAATAATTGTTCCTTTATTTACATATGTATAGAAAGAAACAAATATTCTTAAGTATTATATAGAGTGAATTGAACCAGATTAAATGGGAAACTTAATAATGCCTTCCAATTAAGTTATGGAATATTGAGAGAGATACGACTGAAGTTTAATACAAACAATGAATGACTTAAAAATATTGAATTATTTGTGCCATTATGATTTATGAGAATTAACTTTTAAAGTGTAAATGTTAATATGTAATATTTAATAAATCAATATGATTATATCTTTATTCGTCAGTTCATTGTATTTTATTAGTCTGACTTACTATGATTAGAGAGTTTCAGTATTTAAACTCTCAAGCTAACGTTGGCTGCGCCTGCATATTACCATATTTAAACTAATTTTGTATCAATAAATTAATTTATCTTATCTTTAAGTAACTGTTTAAGACAATATTTTTTTTTCCACTTTGTTAAGGCGATGTGTCTCCGCGGACTATTCTGGAGACAACTTGCGGCACCTCGCGGCTAATTGAATTCCCCCCTTAGTGTTCAAGTGTATTTTAGGGGAGCCCAATTACTTTTCGACAAAGAGGAGCAGCAGCTGTGAAGGCCCGTGCCCAGGTGCAGGGAGGGCACTTACAGGCCATACCTAAGCCACCTTGGAATGCTGAGATGACACGTCAGTTTATACCACCACCTTCCATTAAGCTATAATTAATTTAATAAGGACTCCCTTCTAGATTAAATAACAGTTTTTAAACATTGCTCCGTTGTCATATTGGAAAAAGATTCCACACATATTGCACTCGTACCACCTGTGCAAAACAAATTAATGTTTTGTAACTATTAACATTTTTGTTTATTCAACACACAGACTACATGTGATGCGGCTCTCCTCATCCGAAGCTTGGTTGCCATATTTCATGGGAGTACTCCCCTTCTTAATGAGGCAATTGGGGATATAGCAAAGATAATCTCAGAGGCACACATAGGGAATATATGCAGTTAATAACTTCACATTATTATTATTATTATTATTAATATTTATTTATAAGGCGCCACAAGCAGCGCCGTACAGAGACAAACAAAATCACAATACAATGGGAGACAGCACAGTACAGTAAACACAGCAACTCAGTACGCTCAATGCACAGCTAGAGAGGGCGGGGAAGGGGGAGGGAGGATCCGCAAACGACGGGGCCCAAGAAGGAGGGCGCGGAAGACAGGGAGACCTCCAGGGGGGAGGAGGTAGCGAGAGTGGACGTGGGGTGGAGGACCCTCGAGGAGGAGGGCTAAGTAGCTGGAGAGCAGAGTTAGAAGTGGTGGAAACAGGAGGAGAGATGGCCCTGCTCAGAGGAGCGTACAATCTAAGGGGAGGGATTTCACATTATGAAAATGCTCTGCTGTTTACAATGTTTACAGTGTTAGTGGGTTGTTTGTTTTACGTATTAGTGATGCTCATACTGAACAGGTTTCAGTTGGGTGCAATTTATCTTAAGATATGTGCGACTCGGAATAGTACAATGTAAGATGTGTATAACCATAATCAGTGGGGAACTTGCAGCAATGGTAAAGCATCTGCCACAAATACATCTCCTAGAGGCCCCTCAACATATTGAGTAAGGAGCATTAACGCCCTTGCTGTACTGCCTAAATTTCATGCCCACTTCCTTCCCTCGTTCTGCCTTTCAAAGAGGTGCAATGGGGATATAGGTCCCAGTCTGAGAGCAGGCTGAGACATATATTTTTCTACTGCTCATGCACAATTGTAACAATGCTTTTAACACTTAAGACTTACATCTGACACTACATGACCTCCCCATGTCTCTAATTCTAATGTCTGTAATCAATACTGTGGGTATTGGGCAGATTGTCAATGTGGTAGAGTTTGTTGTTAATGGCCTAAAAATGTAGCTATGTAAAAGCACAATATGCATGCTGCACACAAATATTGGGAACATACAGTATATATATTTAACTTTTTTCTTTTTTACAATTCAGTGAGATAGAAGCACTCTTCAATAATAAATGTTAACAAATCAAGTTGCAAGTTAAACAGTGCAATATGTTATTGGCAGGTACAAATATTGCACCGCATGCTCATTTTTGTCCTAAATGTAAATACTTAAAATGGTCTGATGTTTAAAAGAGCTGCACATTAGGGATACAGGCAATTTTCAGATTTATGATAGGATATAACCACACATTGGTCATTTGCAGGTGACAGCACTTACTCTCTGGCTCCTCAGTCCTCTGTTAAATGCAGTTACAAAGTAAGCATTGACATACAATTTGGCACATGCCGCCACCATTCATTGAATCATTGAATGAAAATTTGTCTCGCACAAAAGTAGATTTTGTTGTCTTGGCCACAGTGGAGAAGCCCTCGTGTGTACACTGCAAGTTGTGTGTCACATAACTGCTTTGTGTGTAATGTTTCATAACATTACCATACAGCATGGGCTGGCTATAGAGAAGAAGGAGACTTTGGCTGAAGAAGTCTTTAATAATGATCCCATCACTGGACCTATGGAAAAACCACAGAGTATGAGGGATCATATTAACCAGCAATACTTCAGTTGTAAATACGTCATAAAATTACATAGATGATGTAAATACAGCATCTGTTTACTAGTTTATAACAATTACATCGTCAGGGTGACATTTTATGGTATAGTATGTTACAATAAAAGGGGTACCAGTGTGAAAAATTAATAGATACTACCCATATAATGCACGCTGCATAGAACCACTGGTCAGCGGTCCTTTTGGATTTAAATTTATATTTTGGCTTGGAGACGCCACCCTCCAAAATGTAAAATAAGGGTACAGATTTAGTCCCATGCTGCTCATCATGTTTTTAATCTCAGATCTGTTTGATGTTCTAAGTGTACATTATACATCATACATCGTACCCTATGATTACATATATTCACTATGCATGGCTATTTAAAAGATATGTGAGCAGACATTTGCTATTTTACACACAAACACAAATTTAGATTTCCTGGTGTGTAGTTCTTTCTTTGTTTTTCCATTACATCCTTTTAATTGAGAATGTACCTGGCCAGGGGTAACCCTGAGGAGGATGCTTAGGAGATAAGTGGTGTCCCACATAAGCAGCCTCCGCTTAATCTAGTGCTGTCTTTATGTCATTCTGTTCCTGATGACCATTAATTGGTTCACCCAGCATCCCCCGCATTATAAGGTTCTATTCTCGCTGACATGCAGGCACTGCTGCTGTGTCAGTCTGTATTTGGGCCATTACCTGAAATGGAGCTGTTGGTAAAAGAAGTGTTTGGATCATTGGATTGTCCAGCTACCTCCAATGAAGGAGATGAAGGCAATATTTCTGGAGGCTCTTCCTATTCCTGTGTGGGTGACAGGCTCTCCTCCATTACGTCTTCTAGTTATGGGAGGAAAGACAACGAGACGGTGAAATGAAAAACAAACTCTTTACAACACTTTTAAACTTACTACACAATGGATGTGTTTATCATATAAATTTTATTAGTAGCAGTAGTATTATAGTTTATTTATAAAGTTACATATTACATTATCCTATATATATATTGTGGCAATGGGAGTGGTTTGCCACAGGCCTCTCAGAATGGAATTAGTTATGGAGCTAACAGTCTGCAGGTAAAAGGCTGCAGACCAAGGTATATACAGGTCTCCCCCACAGGCTTGGGTGACTGACAGGCGACACTCCCACAGTGTCTTTAGAGGAAGCCTCCTCAGGTGCTCTGTAACGCCTATTCAGTACAGCCACCCCTATCAGCTCTGCTGCTAGCTGTGGATACAAACACGTTAAAGCATGTAAGTAAATCACATTTTACATTTACTTTATCACATGTCTCAGACCTGTACATAACTTAATATAAGCACAGTTCTACACCTGTATATAACTTGGTCTGCAGCCTTTTACCTGCAGACTGTTAGCTTCATAGCTAATTCCGCTCTGAGAGGCCTGTGGAAAACCACTCCTATTTCCACATAATATATATGTATATATATATATATATATATTACTAGAACAAAGCACAGGCAGGGCGCCTCATAGTGTTATACCAGGACAACAAGGAAAAAATGTGTATATATATGCGTACCGTCAGGTAAAGATGTATCATCTAGACTTGAGTGGATCCTCTTAGGGAGTTGTAACACTGGATCTCAACTCAGGAACAATCCAAAGGCATGGAAAAAGGCAAACATAGTATAATATTGTAATGCAAAGAATAATGCACCACGTGAAACACCACAGAATGTTCAAACAGGTGTGGTATTCAAGAATGCACCAGGATATATGTATAGAACAACGTAGCCCAAGAAAACACACACCACTTTGTGTATAGGTAATAATTCATATGCGTACCAGAAATATGAGCATAATAGCCAGAAGATGTTTTTCTTTAAAAGCAGCTGTATCTCATACAATGGATACCCAGGTATACGAGCAAAATAGCCAGATGATGTTTCCTTTAAAAGCAGCTGTATCTCGTGCAATGGACACCCTTCCAGCGGCGGTATAATAAATGGAAGGGGATACAATTGTAAAGAGCAATAAAATTTAATAAACAAAGTAATACTGAACTCACATATAGTTCACCAGGTACAGCTGATCAACAGTAAGGCTCGACGCGTTTCGTCTTGATAATCACAAGACTTCCTCAGGAGCACAGAGAGCACTGTGCTCCTGAGGAAGTCTTGTGATTATCAAGACGAAACGCGTCGAGCCTTACTGTTGATCAGCTGTACCTGGTGAACTATATGTGAGTTCAGTATTACTTTGTTTATTAAATTTTATTGCTCTTTACAATTGTATCCCCTTCCATTTATTATACCGCCGCTGGAAGGGTGTCCATTGCACGAGATACAGCTGCTTTTAAAGGAAACATCATCTGGCTATTTTGCTCGTATACCTGGGTATCCATTGTATGAGATACAGCTGCTTTTAAAGAAAAACATCTTCTGGCTATTATGCTCATATTTCTGGTACGCATATGAATTATTACCTATACACAAAGTGGTGTGTGTTTTCTTGGGCTACGTTGTTCTATACATATATCCTGGTGCATTCTTGAATACCACACCTGTTTGAACATTCTGTGGTGTTTCACGTGGTGCATTATTCTTTGCATTACAATATTATACTATGTTTGCCTTTTTCCATGCCTTTGGATTGTTCCTGAGTTGAGATCCAGTGTTACAACTCCCTAAGAGGATCCACTCAAGTCTAGATGATACATCTTTACCTGACGGTACGCATATATATACACATTTTTTCCTTGTTGTCCTGGTATAACACTATGAGGCGCCCTGCCTGTGCTTTGTTCTAGTGACTATTTTCTTCTGGATTGACCATCTGGATACAGGCTTCTACGTGGCTGCCACTCATACATGAGTGAAGTGATTGTGGACTTCTAATTACTAATTATTATTCTGATACTGTATAGTATTGTGAACCTTTTTATATATAATACTAACTGATGTGGTAGACAGCGCCAGTGTATATCTATTGTTGTGGTTATATATATATATATATATATATATATATATATATATATATATATATCTAATATATAAATGCTTAGTGGCGTCTGTGTGTGTGTGTGGAAAAAAAAAACAAGTTGCAGCGCCACCTGCTGGGCAGAGTTATACACTGACCTACTAAATTCTTAGTGTGTGTGGGGGAAAAAAATCAAAAAGGGCTGAAATTTGGTAGGGTTCAAACTCATTTTCGTGAGGTAATTTTACCTCATGAACACACATGTGTAGAGGCGTGCGTTAGTGTGTGTGTGTGTGTGTGTGTGTGTGTGTGGAAAAAACTATTTTCTCAGAAAGGGCTCATCCAATTGACCTGAAATTTGGTATACTGACATTATTTGACAAAAAAATTAGAATAGTCAAGTCAGTTAACTTCCATCATCCCCCCTTCCCCCGTGGGAGGGGTAGTAAAGGCTAAATTTACGAGTTGAGGGGTCAAACTCATTTTCGTGAGGTAATTTTACCTCATGAACACACATTAAAAAGTGCGCTTGCGTCGGGAAGTAACGATCTTCCTCTGAGGAGGCCTGGGCTAGGCCCAAATGCATGACAAGAACCTTTTTAAGACCTTAAGTATCTTGATTTGACTAGTATGCATGAGTATCATGCACGGGTTAACTTGTATATATATATATATATATATATATATATATATATATAGGCCCCTTGGTGCAAATCAGTACATGGAAAAATGAAAAATACATAGTGTGCATTGTTTTTTCAAATCACCACTATACAATCATACGAAATGTGCTCCCCTGTGGGTGTCTCTCAAAAGATCATTCAATATAAACCCTCCTTCATCATATCTTTCACGTATAGAACAGGAGCACTCAGGAACTTCAATGTGTTTTGGAAACAACTTTATTCTATTAAAAACAAATGTACATAGTGTGAAACCTCTAAAAAATGTTCAGTCACAATACAGGTTACACTCACTGGTGTATCAGATGTTAAAGCTTATAACATGCTAGGTATTATGTTTGTATAGCCAAAGACACCATTCTTTCAATTAAAATGAAAACATAAATTGGGGGAAAAAACTTCCACCCCTCATTCCCAGGGCCATCTTAACAACATTATGGGCCCCCAGGCAAAGCAGTGCACCGGGGCCCCTAGATATAGATATAGATATAGATGTATACAGATACAGATACAGATACAGATACAGATACAGATACAGATATAGATATATAGAGATAGAGATAGATAGATGTACTTGCTCAGTGACCCTTGAAGGTTTTTTTTGCAGATTTTTTTCTTTTGCAGGATTATTTATTCTCATTAAGAGCCCTGCCTATGGGGCCCCCTTGCCCGTGGGGCCCCCGGGCAGCTGCCCATCGTGCAATGGAAACCCAATGGAAAAGATGGCCCTGCTCATTTATATCAGTTAAAATTATACACACATAAAATAAAATAAAATATAATCTAATTAGAGATGAGCGCACTCGGATTTCCTGAATCCGAGCCCACCCGAACGTTGCCGATCCGAGTCGGATCCGAGACAGATCCGGGTATTGGCGCCAAATGAAAACTTGAAACCGAGGCTCGGAGTCATAATCCCGCTGTCGGATCTCGCGGTACTCGGAACCTATAAATTCCCCGCTAGTCGCCGCCATCTTCACTCGAGCATTGATCAGGGTAGAGGGAGGGTGTGTTAGGTGGTCCTCTGTCCTGGTAGATCTCGTGCTGTGCTGTTTAGTTCTGTGCTGTGCTGTGCTGTGCTGTGCTGTGTTCTGCAGTATCAGTCCAGTGGTGTTCTGTGCTGTGCTCTGTCAATTTTGAGTTCAGTGGTGCAGCTGGGTCCTGTGCTGTGTCCTGTGCTCTGTGCTTCTAAGGGCATAGTTCTTATTTCCCCAATATTCCCAAGTGTTTAAAAAAATAAAAAAAAAGTTAATAAAAAAAAAATACAAAAAAACTAATTAATTTTTTTGTTAAATACAACAAAATTTGCAAAACCAATCCTGCAGTATAAGCCCATTGGTACTGCAATATTACCAAGTTCACACATTCAGCAGTACAAGTCGAGTGGTACTGCAATATTACAAAGTTCACACATTCAGCAGTATCAGTCCAGTGGTGTTGTGTACTGTGCTCTTTCAATTTTGAGTTCAGTGGTGCTGCTGGGTCCTGTACTGTGTCCTGTTCAGTCCAGTGGTGCTGTGTCCTGTGCTCTGTGCTTCTAAGGGCATAGTTATTTCCTCATTATTCCCAAGTGTTTAAAAATTTTAAAAAAAGTTATAAAAAAAATACAAAAAAATTATTAAAAAAAAAATTCATTACAACAAAATTTGCAAAACCAATCCTGCAGTATAAGCCCATTGGTACTGCAATATTACCAAGTTCACTGATTCAGCAGTATAAGTCCAGTGGTACTGCTATTACAAAGTTCACTGATTCAGCAGTATAAATCCAGTGGTACTGCTATTACAAAGTTCACTGATTCAGCAGTATAAGTCCAGTGGTACTGCTATAACAAAGTTCACTGATTCAGCAGTATAAGTCCAGTGGTACTGCTATTACAAAGTTCACTGATTCAGCAGTATAAATCCAGTGGTACTGCTATTACAAAGTTCACTGATTCAGCAGTATAAGTCCAGTGGTACTGATATATTACAAAGTTCACTGATTCAGCAGTATAAGTCCAGTGGTACTGATATATTACAAAGTTCACTGATTCAGCAGTATAAGTCCAGTGGTACTGCTATTACAAAGTTCACTGATTCAGCAGTATAAGTCCAGTGGTACTGCTATTACAAAGTTCACTGATTCAGCAGTATAAGTCCAGTGGTACTGCTATAACAAAGTTCACTGATTCAGCAGTATAAGTCCAGTGGTACTGCTATTACAAAGTTCACTGATTCAGCAGTATAAGTCCAGTGGTACTGATATATTACAAAGTTCACTGATTCAGCAGTATAAGTCCAGTGGTACTGATATATTACAAAGTTCACTGATTCAGCAGTATAAGTCCAGTGGTACTGATATATTACAAAGTTCACTGATTCAGCAGTATAAGTCCAGTGGTACTGATATATTACAAAGGTCACTGATTCAGCAGTATAAGTCCAGTGGTACTGCTATTACAAAGTTCACTGATTCAGCAGTATAAGTCCAGTGGTACTGCTATAACAAAGTTCACTGATTCAGCAGTATAAGTCCAGTGGTACTGCTATTACAAAGTTCACTGATTCAGCAGTATAAGTCCAGTGGTACTGCTATTACAAAGTTCACTGATTCACCAGTATAAGTCCAGTGGTACTGCTATTACAAAGTTCACTGATTCAGCAGTATAAGTCCAGTGGTACTGCTATTACAAAGTTCACTGATTCACCAGTATAAGTCCAGTGGTACTGCTATTACAAAGTTCACTGATTCACCAGTATAAGTCCAGTGGTACTGCTATTACAAAGTTCACTGATTCAGCAGTATAAGTCCAGTGGTACTGCTATTACAAAGTTCACTGATTCAGCAGTATAAGTCCAGTGGTACTGATATATTACAAAGTTCACTGATACAGCAGTATAAGTCCAGTGGTACTGCTATTACAAAGTTCACTGATTCAGCAGTGTAAGTCCAGTAGTACTGCTATTACAAAGTTCACTGATGCAGCAGTATAAGTCCAGTGGTACTCTCCTGTGCCGCATATAATTTTTAAAGGCTTTGCCAAGTGTGTGTGGCTTAGGGGTACGCTCTCTTGTGCTACATATAATGGAAAACCAACATTTGGAGTATAAAGTAGGGAAAGATCAAGACCCACTTCCTCCTAATGCTGAAGCTGCTGCCACTAGTCATGACATAGACGATGAAATGCCATCAACGTCGTCTGGCAAGCCCGATGCCCAATCTCCTAGTACAGTGCATGTAAAATCCAAAAAGCCCAAGTTCTCAAAAAATAGCAAAAAGAGAAACTTAAAATCATCTGAGGAGAAACGTAAAGTTGGCAATATGCCATTTACGACACGTAGTGGCAAGGAACGGCTTAGGCCCTGCCCCGTGTTCATGACCAGTGGTCCAGCTTCATCCAAGGATCTTAGCCCTCCTCCTCCTCCCCCCCTACAAAAAATTTAAGAGAGTTATGCTGTCAGCAACAACAACAAAACAGCAAAGAACTCTGCCTTCTAAACAGATGACATCACAAATCCCCAAGGCGAGTCCAAGGGTGTTGTTGGTTGTGAACCCTGACCTTCCCATCACTCTACGGGAAGAGGTGACTCCATCCAGCATTTGCAGCACGCCCTCTGCATATGCTGGAAGGATCACCCACAGTCCAGTTACAGATTTGGCTAATGAAGGTGTGAATGTTGTACACCGGGAGGAGGATATTGATGTAGCTGGCGCTGAGGAGGATGTTGATGATTATGATGCAGACAGATACCAAATTGCCTTTCTCAATTTCTATTTATATTCTAGATTATATAACGGCTGAATAGTTTTCTATTTTACTCCTAGTGGAGAGGGGATCTGATGCAGACAGATACCAAACTGCCTTTGTCCATTTTTTTATATATTTGAATTTCTAGTTCTACAGTCTATGCAGGCTGCTTTTTTTATATTCAGCTACAAGTGTAGGGCGGGGGGGCATAGATAGCCACCAAAGTAACGTGGTCCATTTAATTTTCACTTTCTAGCTCCACAGTCTGTGCAGCCTGCTTTTTTTATCTTCAAAGTATTTACAAGCCTTGCAATCTAAATTAACTAGAGGTACTGACGTGGTAGAACTCCAAAGGGCAGTTTGGAAGCCCCTGTACAAACTGGCTCTATTTTACCTGAGTTGTCCCCCCTCCAGTGTCTACTCGGAAAGAGTTTTTAGTGCAGCGGGGAACCTGGTCAGTGAGCGGCGAAGGAGGTTGCTTCCTCACAACGTTGAAAAAATGATGTTTATAAAAATGAATAATCACTGTAGGGGGAGAGGAATCAGAGGTTGAGGATGAAGACGACATCTTTCCTCAGTAGAGCCTGTTTAGTTTGTACAGGGAAAGATTAATTGTTTTTTTGGTGTGGGGGCCCAAACAAACCAATCATTTCAGCCACAGTTGTTTGGTAGGCCCTGTTGCTGAAATGATTGGTTTGTTAAAGTGTGCATGTTCTATTTCAACAACATAAGGGTGGGTGGGAGGGCCCAAGGACAATTCCATCTTGCAACTATTTTTTGGGCATTATGTGACCATTCAACAGTCGTTTGCCATGTTCAAAAAGTAAAAGAAAATGTCAACAAATTAAAAAAATTTAATCAAAAGTTAAATGCCCTGTCATTATTTAAAACAAGAGGGTTTGACGTGCTAGAATTAGTGTAGTGTTAATATGTTATAAACACTACACTTGGAACTTGGAGGAGGTATTGTGGCCCCGGTATCAAATTTAGTACCGGGGCCACCCCACTACGCAGTCCAGATACTTGTTTGGTGGAATTCTGACCAGTTGAGGGTGTAACTATTTATTATATTGTGGCCCCGGTATCAAATTTACTACCGTGGCCACCCCACTACACAGTCCAGAATTTTTTTTTGGGAAATTCAGAGCCGTGGAGGGTTTTTTATTAATTATATTGTGGTGACCACTCCTCTACGCAGTCCAGGTACATTATTCGGTGCGATTCAGACCAGTTGATGGTTTTCTTATTATATTGTGGTGACCACTCCTCTATGCAGTCCAGATACATTTATTGGTGCGATTCATACAAGTTCAAGGTTTTTAATTTATATTGTGGTGAGTGGCCACTCCTCTACGCAGTCCAGGTACATTTTTTGGTGCGATTCATACCAGTTGATGGTTTTCTTATTATATATGTTGTGGTGACCACTCCTCTACGCAGTCCAGGTACATTATTTGGTGCGATTCAGATCAGTTGATGGTTTTCTTATTATATTGTGGCGACCACTCCTCTACGCAGTCCAAATACATTTATTGGTGCGAATCCTACAAGTTCAGGGTTTTTTAATTATATTGTGGTGACCCACTCCTCTACGCAGTCCAGGTACATTTTTTGGTGCGATTAAGACCAGTTGATGGTTTTCATATTATATTGTGGTGACCCACTCCTCTACGCAGTCCAGGTACATTATTTGGTGCGATTCAGATCAGTTGATGGTTTTCTTATTATATTGTGGTGACCACTCCTCTACGCAGTCCAAATACATTTATTGGTGCGAATCATACAAGTTCAATGTTTTTAAATTATATTGTGGTGACCCACTCCTCTACGCAGTCCAGGTACATTTATTGGTGCGAATCATACAAGTTCAGGGTTTTTAAATTATATTGTGGTGACCCACTCCTCTACGCAGTCCAGGTACATTTTTTGGTGCGATTAAGACCAGTTGATGGTTTTCTTATTATATTGTGGTGACCCACTCCTCTACGCAGTCCAGATACATTTATTGGTGCGAATCATACAAGTTCAGGGTTTTTAAATTATATTGTGGTGACCTACTCCTCTACGCAGTCCAGGTACATTTTTTGGTGCGATTAAGACCAGTTGATGGTTTTCTTATTATATTGTGGGGACCACTCTACTACGCAGTCCAGAAAGATACCTCGTTGCAACGTTTTGGACAAATAACTATATTGTGAGGTGTTCAGAATACACTGTAAATTAGTGGAAATGCTTGTTATTGAATGTTATTGAGGTTAATAATAGCGTAGGAGTGAAAATAAGCCCAAAAACTTGATTTTTTAACTTTTTATGGTTTTTTAAAAAAAAATCTGAATCCAAAACCTTAAATCCGGACCAAAACCTTTCGGCAGGTGTTTTGCAAAACAAATCTGAACCCAAAACATCACGAAAATCCGAATCCAAAACACGAGACACCAAAAGTCGCCGGTGCACATCCCTAAATCTAATAAGTAACTTTTATGAACCTTAAAATCAAAAAATATATTAGGATCACTGGATAATACAAAATGAGGAAATCATCTCAAAAACCCTAATTGTCCCAGACTGGTACAAAACTCCAATATGTCAAACTGAAGTACAAATTTGGAAAATTTTACAGATCTTAGAACACCCCTATATCTATATCAATATTAAGGCTACTCAGAATCCAACTTTTAAGTTGGTATATCCAAAAGGTTTCTCTCTGGGATAATTTATTGGATCTATCGCCACCCTGATTCCTTCATTTCACATGCTCAATCCCTATAAATTTCAAACCTTTTGGATCTGTATTGGGAAATTTCATAAAGTCTTTGTTCTCTGATTCTTGTCTGCAGAGTTCTCAAGGTCTTTCCCACATACTGGAGGCTCCAACATAACTCCAAAAGGTAGACAACATATTTAATCTTACAATTCAAATAGTTTTTTATGGTTGGCGGCTCTGCAATATTTCGTCTGTCACTGTTAGGCTCCCCAATCCGTCAACCTGGCCCCCACTGATGGAGTCTATGGCTATTGAGTGCAGCTCTTTTCTTATACCCCTATCGGTTCTGTTGGCATATTTGTAGTGGTCATGCAATTTTTCCTTTAACCTCCTCATAAGTCCTGTCAGTTCTTTTTTTATCTCTTCAACAGATCTTCTTATAGGAGTCACACTATTAATTTTGGTTTTGAATTAATACCAGAGGTCCAGCTTGGCAGCAGCAGATACCTGCTTCTGGATCTCTGCTCCATTCATACCATATTGTGGACTAGTATTTCTATCTCATTTTTTGCAAGATTTGCTTGCCTCTTTTATATCCTAGCCTTGGTGTTTGGCCCTGGATGGGTTTTTGTCTGAGATGGGTCTGGTTGGTGCTTGTGTGTCTATGTTGTTGATACAAATAATGGTGTAATCACTGCATTAAAGGCAATGAGAACAATAACCTGTCAATGAATGCAGCTACTGGAAAACATATTTCTTCACTTGAAGTAGCCTCTCTGGGACTTTGCTTCTTCTGGAAATGTCAGCAGAATTAGCTGCCATGGAATTTTTTTTGTACAAGTTTGAAAGACATTTGGATGTAGGACTGCAATGTTCCTTGAGAATCTTTATGGTTCTTTGATAATTTGTCTGCAAAATAGCATCATCATTCCAACCCATCATGATGTATATCAGTCAATCACTGCCTTGTTTGTTTTTGAAAAGAAGTCAGACTATGAGGCCTACAAACTTCACTACAGAGGAGCTAATGATCCTCACAAAATATAAGAACTGGTAGCTTGCTCGCAGGTAAGGTTGTGCGGAGAAAAATCCTTACATCCCGGGGATTAGATTGCGCCATCTGCCTCAAATCCCGTCTGACAAACTTCCCTCCAGTTTCAGTGCATGTCCTCATGTTCTAACACAAGGTACCAGAAGAGGAGATGGAGGTTGAGGCACTAGAGGTGGTGGTGGTGGAGAAGGACCAGGATGCAGAGGACAACATGGTAGGGGTGGGAGTCAATTTCGAGGAGGAGGAGGATCCCAAACAACATAATTATTTTATACTCCCTATAATACACAAAGTAATTATTGCATTTTGTATGCATGACGCTGTATGGATTTCACAACAGAATGTTGCTCATTCTATATAGGTGTATACATGTACTATTAGAGATTATCTAGCATTTCATATTTTTTCACTATAATTGCAGAATGATGCGTCCATGTTGAAATATTCAACCTAGGTACTTGCATTTGCTCCTAAATCCAAGTCACCCACAAACTGTTTAGTGAACCACTTCCAAAATTATACCATACTGAAAGTTGCATGCTTATTCCAAGGAAATGTCACTAAACATTAATAAATACATATGGAAAAGTAATGTTATCTTAGAACCTTGAGTGTCAATTACTCTGTGCATGCCCAGAACTGTACCATACACCAGAGAACACAGAAACATCCAATTAATCTTCGAGCGCAAAGGACCCTTACTTTAGCCTACGATTTCATGGTCGGAACGGGAAAGGGACTAGGTGTATGCACGTAGTCAATGTACTGTAATAGCGTGCCAAGCCTAGCGCACGCAGCAGAGTCAGATTCAAGTTTTGGGCATCAAAAAGGTACATTATTGTTAATCTTAACAGTCATTCCCACCTCAAGAGAAATCTGCTGTTTATTTTTAAACCCGAAAGGTGAATTTTTAAAAACGTCATACTGTGTGGACATTCTGTTTCACATAATAAAAAAAATTGCACAGCAGTTGTCAGGTTTAACCTAACACTGTGTCCACTGTAATACATTTAACCTGACAGTAGAAACGGTGAGTTCATTTGTATTGCAATGTAAAAATATCTAACAGAGAAACTGCAGCATGAATTTCATTTATATAATACAGTAAGACACTGTGTATTACATTACCATTTGAGTTTATAGTTCTGCAGTGAAAGGTATATTTGCATTCTGATTGTGTCATTAGTTTGATAATAAAAGGCATAAACAGGCTTTTTAAATTTGTCAGCTACGAGAGTGCTATGCCGAATGGTAAAAAGGCTTCAATGAACCCCTGCAAAATCGCACTGCAGAAACATAAAAATGACTCCGCTTAGGAACAATAAACATTGCAGGGAAATATTCAACATGTCCCACTGAACAGTCTAAGCAATCATATTAATCCTGCTTTGTGTTCTGCTAATTGCATTTACATAACACTTTGTTCAACAACATGAATTGGAGATGATCATCAACAAGCAGTTTTTAATACATTGTGCAAAATTACATATAATTCTACTTTGAAATGTATTTTACTAAAAAAACAAACAGAAACAGTCTAAATTCCAAGTATAACCTGTTGCAAATGCTCTTTAGTACTTTGATTAGTCTGTTCTTTTGGTACATTCATCTTTTTTGGTGTCAATGAAGAGAATTTAACACTGATGTATAGCAAATTTAATGTAGAATGACTGTTATAATCTGGCACAGTATCTAGCCATACAGAATTAAATGCATGTTATCAATGAATAACTCATCTTTTGCCATCAGTCCCTTTTTTGCACCCACCACCACCACCACCGTTTATTTATATAGCGCCACTGATTCTGCAGTGCTGTACAGAAAACTCACTTACATCAGTCCCTGCCCCATTATAGCTTACAGTCTAAATTCCCTAACATACACACACACAGACAGAGAGACTTGGGTCAATTTTGATAGCAGCCAATTAACCTACCAGTATGTTTTTGGAGTGTGGGAGGAAATCGGAGCACCCGGAGGAAACCCACGAAAGCACAGGGAGAACATACAAACTCCACACAGATAAGGCCATGGAAGGGAATTGAACTCATGACCACAGCGTTGTGAGGCAGAAGTGCTAACCACTTAGCCACCCAAATTGTGCTCATCTGCTTCTAGATGGTAGATCTAACATTGGTGATTAAAAATAGTATTAGATATAATGACATAGCTGAGCTAGGCATTATGGACGTACCAAAATTTGCATCAATTCTAGGGTGGAGCTGGGAGAATCGGGTCATTCTTTTCCGAATGCAGGGTAGCCACACTCAAGTCATTTCTCCACCCAAATGCAAAAATTATATTTTGTTTCCCACCGTGAAAGCACTGGAAAATCAGCAATCTCCCCTCTGTAAATATGTGACACCATACAAACTGGAATAATTCACTGTTGAGATAAGGATTTATCTATTCAAAATCATCAATCTGTAAAAAAAAAAAAACAGATTAATATCCACAGATGGTTTTGCCATTAAACAAATAAAATAAATGTTTAAATGGCAAAATACCATCGATAATACTAAAATATACACCTAATTATCAAAGACAGATGGGAGATATGAAACTTTCAATAAACATGAGCATTCAGTCTACAAATATTGGCATCTACATGCAGAGTGACAGTACCTATTTCAACTACAATTTTAGAGAACATTATAAATAAAAGCAGAAAATGCAGATGAGATTTATACGCAATATGTATTTTTAAGGGAGCAATCTGCTAATGTATAATTTATGACATTGCTAGTGTTGTACTAAAATAGGTTTAAAAATAGGAAGGTGGATGTGTAACTTTTCACAGGGTGCACATAGCTAATTGTATCTACTGTAAAAATAAATGATTATTTATGTAATATTGAGGTACAAAATACAAATACTTGCAGGATTAAAAAGACTTTGAGCAATGTCAGATACTCACCACATCTATTTCATTTGGGGCGGAACTATAGGAGGCCTGGATTTAAAAAATAGTAATACTTCAGTAACTAACATGCAGGAAAGGCAGAATATTTGGTGGGCAATTGGACAATACTGAAAAACAGGGTCATATCCAGGGAGTGTCCCTGAAAATGAGGGACAGCTGGCAACTATACCACTATAACTAAAATACAAATACATTTTCTAAACTGCAATTACTGCTATAACATTCATAAATATGTATTAAATGCTCCAATATCTTCATAAAACTTAGTAGTAAAAAGTCTTTCCACACAAATACAACTTTCTCTGTAATGCAGATAGAGCAACATTTACATGAGGAGCACAAGGGCAACTCAAACAGCCAAACAGGGCAACACAGAGTGAATGCTTAATAGGACATAGATGGAAAAAATGCTGTAAACTGCATTGATGCTCAGTCGAGCATTCACACTGCTCCTCCCCCAGTGGCCATGAAGCACGTTTTTGCTTGTGACTGTGGATGGTTTCTTCTGACTGTTTATTTTGGATCAGGACTGTAGGGTAAAAGGCAGAGCATTGGGTGAGCTCAATTCAACACAGGACAGCCAGGGAATGGATTAGAGTGTGACATTGGCACACTCGCTGCTATATAAGCCGTTGGGCGCCACCATTTTTCAGAATTCCGACTGCGGTGAAAAAAGAAAGACGTTGTGGCGCCGGGTCAAGACAAGAAGACAGCAGCCATGGCAGGAAGCTCTTGTAAGGGCTAGGAGCTACCCTGCTACAAGAAGACGTCAGAAGAAGCGCCCGTCGGACAGAAGCAAGAAGATGCCGGGACCAAGATAAAGAAAAGATCGGCGGCGGGGAGCTCTTGTAAGGGCTAAGAGCACCCCCTGCCAAGAAGACAGCAGAGACAAGCGCACCAAACTGGAGAAGTGGCACCGCTGGCTGGTGGGTCTTGAAGACCTGAAGATGCCGAGCACAATCTAAGTATCCCGTGTGGAGCAGGTAAGTATAAAATACTCCTGTAGGTTGGACACATGGCCCATGGGCTCAAGTAAGGCACTAAGCCCATTGGCAAGTAGGTGGGCACAAGGCCCCAGGCCAGTTAGGGTAGTTGGGCATTAGTTAGTGATTGGACACCAGGCCCATTAGTTAGTGATTGGACATAAGGCCCCTTAGTTAAAGGTTGGGCACCAGGTGATATCTGTTCCTGTGTGAGAGAGTTTAAGTCTTAGGCTGTGAAGAGTGACATATGAGGCCCATTATCAGACTGGGGCATGAAGGGCCCACCAGGGGACTGCAACGCTACAGGCCCACCAGAGGGGGCATGGCCAGCCATCATAGAGGTGAGACCAGAAACTAGAAGGGGAGTGGTCAGCCCACAAAGGACAGCTAGCGCCATAGTGTAGTATATAAAGAATGCAGTGTGCATATAAAGAGTACACAGTATTGACCTGCCCCTTAGATTGTGCAGAACAGTCACCAAAAATTAGGATTGTCCCACTAGAATCAGAACATTTGACAGACTGTCCTACCTGGTCTTGTCACTTTCACCACCCATGGCTGCTGGTTTCTTTAGTTGCACCTTGTCTGGATCCCAGAATGTTGGGGTCCCTATTTGGAAAAAAAAAATTGTGCATTTAGAAAATTCCAATCAGCCCTGGCGTTAAATCAATAGGACCCACAATTAATACTTAGACCTTCCTCCAGCCCCATGATTAAAGTAATAGTATTCTCATTTAATAAATAAATCTATTCCCTCCCTCAAAACAGCCCCAGCAATAGATTAATAGCATTTACGTATAATAAAAAAACCTATTTCCCGCAACCATCACTGCCATTAAATAATTCATATTCATATTTATTAAATAGACTTCATGCTCCTCAATCTCAGCCCCACATTTAATTAATAGCCCTCAAACCACCCCATCTTAAATTAATAGTCCCCACTATAACATTAAATTGCCCCACCATCACGCCACAAACAAAATAGTACCTATTAGTTAGCTACCACCTACCACACACACATTACATTGCCACAAGCCTGCTGTGTCATCACACACACATTACTGTGCCCCTTCATCACCATGCTGTGCCCTTTTAAGATCACACTGCACCCTCCATGCTGCTTTTGCTCTCCCCTTATCCTGGCCCCCCTTCATCACCCTGTGCCATGCTGCTTTTGCTCTCCCCTTCTCCTGGCCCCCCTTCATCACCCAGTGCCATGCTGCTTTGGCCCCCCTTTAGACTCTGCCATGCTGCTTTGGTCCCTTTCACACTTTGCCATACTGCTTTGGCCCCCCTTCACACTTGGCTATGTTGCTTTGACCCCCCTTCACACTCTGCTATGCTTCCTTTGCCCCCCTTCACACTGAGCCATGCTGCCTTTGCCCCCCTTCACACTGTGCCATGCTGCCTTTGCTCCCCCTTCACTCTCTGCCATGCTGCCTTTGCCCCCCTTCACACTGTGCCATGCTGCCTTTGCTCCCCCTTCACTCACTGCCATGCTGCCTTTGCCCCACTTCACACTCTGCCATGCTGCCTTTGCCCCTCTTCACAGTCTGCCATGCTATCTTTGCTCCCTCCTTCACACTCTGCTATACTGCCTTTCCTCCCCCCTTGCTTCTGTTCCTTCACTTACCTTTTCTATCGGTTTCTTTTTCTCTTTTGTTCTCATCATCTGTCTTCTTTCTTCTTGCAACTCCTCTCTGCGTCACTCTTCACTGAACGTCGGTTGTGATAACGTCACGCCCGACATTCAGTGTGGACGGAGCAGAGAGGAGGGACGCCGGTGCCGCGATCACCTGAGTCTGCGGGTGGGTTTTTTGTTTTTTGTTTTTTAAAGTGTCCACTTCCCCCCACCAGGGAAAAGAGGAGCGATCAGGGTCTAACAGGGTGTAGCTCGGCTCCCGGGAGGACAGTCCGACCCTGACGAGGCCCCTCTATCTGGTCCAGAATGACTCCCAAAGCCCTGAGCTTAAGAGCCGGGGTCCAGGCGGCAGGCGGGGGCCTGCAGAATGGCTGAGTACCGGCAGACACAGTGGTCAATCTCCAGTTTAGTAAAAGCAGGTTTGTGACCATTGGTGAGGTGGTCGCTGGTCCGCAATACACTGTATGCTGTGATTGTTGTTTTCTATGCCACCTGTCTGCCTCTTTCAGTGTATTCCTCTGCAGGATCCAGGAGTAAGGTCCCTCACCAAAGACTGTGCTGAGGCACAGAGAAGCTGGGGTGGATCCGTGCGGACGGTAGGTGGTCCATCGTCAACAAGGTAAGACATCTGTGTGCCAGTCCCCCACAGGTGTTATAACAGGGAGCAATGATTTATCCAAAATTGTGACTCAAGCACAATATTCAGTCATCTGTAATTTAAATAAGAACTGTACGCTTCGAAATTTTGAAATTTCCATATTATCTTTAAAAGAGGCACACAGAGACAAAGGACTGTGGTAATTAAGCTACCACAATACCCCTACCTGTCCTCAGACCAGATGCTATTTAACATGTGATATCCTGTCTCAGTTGTACACAGCCATGCTGTTGGCATACTACCTTAGAAATCAATACACAGGAATGCTGTGCTGATAAAATAAATAAATTTAAGCAATAAGTTTTTTCTTCCAAATTTCCATGTGGAGGAAGATGGATCCAGCTATACTGCCCTGGCCAGCAGCCCCTCCTTCCCTATCTCTACACTCCCAATTCCCAGTTTTGTAAAGGAAATGGCTGGGTTTGGGGTTGCAAAAAATATTTCTAATTCATAAGTAGTACTGGAAAATTCTAGTTTGCAACTAAACTTAAATGTTTGTTGCATTTATATTTTTATTTTTATTTTAGTGGACTGTGTAAGCGAAGTTTTTTGTTTCTGCTTACTATCTTTAGCAGCAATCTTCTGAGACTTCCTTAAGTCTTGGTGCCAATGAGTAATGGTGCTCCCATTGAGGAGCGTGTATGACAACCTGACTTGGACTGCAAGGTGAGTTGCAAGACGCCCCAGCTTTAAAGCATTGGTCGTGCACAGTAATAGTCTGAAGATAATGCAGGACAGAATGCCGTGCAGCTTGTATCAGGTTTCTATAACAAGCTCCTGGCATTGTTCTGCTCATTAAAGTATAATATATCTTTGCCCACCCAGAGATTCTAAATTGTAGAAATGATATAATTTATCCCTTCACCAGTCAGTGTTCTCCCCATCATCTATTTCCCCAGTGCTCCGTCTGGCTGCTTTTACTTGCCACGCGGCTGTTATGCCTCTCAGGAGAGTTCTACCAGTCAGTGTTAGTGCTGGCCTTTCCAAGATGCAGAGTCTAACAAACCCCCCGGCCCTCATCAAGAACCGCCGCAAGGCGGGAAGAGATTTGCTGACGGAGGTCCACAGGTCTCAGCCCTTGGGTTAGCCCACTGACGTGATAGGTGATAGACAGCTGGTAAGAGACCAAAGCTGAACCAGGTAGAGCGGACTCTGTAGCGGAGTAGTCAGTATGGATAGCCGGGTCGGATACAAAATGAGCTTTATATACTCTGAAGATTGTATATGCCACCTCTCAGCGCTGATCATGTGACCTCCAAAACCAGGAAGTGCTGATCTGTACACAGAGGCAGAGGAATCAGCAGCACAGGAGTGAGGAGCAGGAACAAGGAACAGGCAAGTTTCTAACACCAGCCCTTGGAGCCCAACAGAGTCCTATTAAAAAAGAATAAACCATTGTTTCTCCTATTAGAACAGGCACTATGTGAGCACTACATCCAGAAGTGTGTGTTAGACCACTGACCACCAGTCTGACCAGTCCTGTCAGGTATAGGCAATAACCTCAAACATTTTTCAATATTATTGCAAAGCATTACACTGCTCCCACCCGGCTGCATCTTAATGCCACCGGGCTGGCAAAACTTTCTGGGGAGAGCACTGCCAGTAATTGTAATGTATTTAATGTAATAATTTGATAATCAATAAGACATTTTCACTTCTGTATTACTATTTTAGGCATTTGTTTTATTCTTATTAGATAAATGGAGTTGTACCAACAAAACACGGAAATAATGAAGAAAGAAATCAAGGTATCCTTTGCCAGGCTATAATTTCCTGATGACAGATGGTACAAAATGAGAAGGTTTCAGTTGTCTGTGTATTGGCATTATTCAGTCACAATTATGTTCTGTGCACAGTTGGAGAATTGAAGTGGCTGATAGGATTGATATGGAGTCAGAAAACAGAGAGCTGTTTTCAAAGGATACAATTAACCTTTCTGATTAAGACAAATGACAGAAATTTACATTCTCTAAAGAGAGAAGAAATACCAATGGAAAAATAAATCAACAAAGGCCATGAAAATTTATTTGGCAGAAACACAAATTTGCATATTATTTGCCTACAAAATTGATCTTTAGCCACATGTTTCCCCTAGGTGATTGGATATAACATGGAAAAAGTTGTTTTTAATCCAAGTCTCAAATTACATTTTTGTATTTATTGGAATGAAAGATGATCACAGAATCTGATATTATACTGTAGGGAAGGCTGGTGAAGGCACATATTCAGGAGAAGAATATTTGGTCTAAAGTAGAACATGATTTGACTGCAAAATTTGAAGTGAGTCAGATTAACTTATATATAACAGAGTGGAATAAAACATTAAAGTGGAATAAAAAGGACAGTAAATATAGTCTGAGAGGTAATTATAGTGATACAAGACGCACCAACACATGTTTGGATGGATATGATGTATAGATGAGCGGGCTCGGATTATCGCAATCCGAGCCCACCCGAACAGTGAGGATCCGACGGCGATCCGAGCACTGTTCGGGTATTTCCGGCGGGGAGAATCAGTGAAAGTGAGGCTGAGCTCCAAATCCCGCTGTCGGATTCTCGCGAGACTCGAGTAGTATAAATTCCCCGCTTGCCGCCGCCATCTTCAGTCGGGCTCAGATCAGGGAAGAGGGAGGTTGGATTTTTTAGTGGTGCTGTCTGTGTCCTGTGCTCTGTCCTGCTGAGTCCAGTGGTTACTTTGTCCTGTGCTCTGTCCTGCTGAGTCCAGTGGTGCTTTGTCCTGTGCTCTGTCCTGCTGAGTCCAGTGGTGCTTTGTCCAGTGCTCTGTCCTGCTGAGTCCAGTGGGGCTGTGTCCTGTGCTCTGTCCTGCTGAGTCCAGTGGTGCTGTGTCCTGTGCTCTGTCCTGCTGAGTCCAGTGGTGCTGTGTCCTGTGCTCTGTCCTGCTGAGTCCAGTGGGGCTGTGTCCTGTACTCTGTTCTGCTAAGTCCATTGTTATTTTAAAATTATTTAAAAATTATAAAAAAAAATAAAAAAAAAATTAAAAAATAATTTAAAAAAAATATAAAAAAAATTATAAAAAAAGTATAAAAAAAATTCTACTGCAATATATAAATACGTTCACTGTTCCTGCAGTCCAGAAATATTAGTACTGCAATATTTAACTGCGTTCACTGTTCCTGCAGTCCAGAAATATTAGTACCAGAGATTAAACTACGTTCACTATTCCTGCAGTCCAGAAATATTAGTACTGCAATATTAAACTACGGTCACTGTTCCTGCAGTCCAGAAATATTATTACTGCAATATTTAACTACGTTCACTGTTCCTGCAGTCCAGAAATATTAGTACCAGAGATTAAACTACATTCACTGTTCCTGCAGTCCAGAAATATTAGTACCAGATATTAAACTACGTTCACTGTTCCTGCAGTCCAGAAATATTAGTACCAGAGATTAAACTACGTTCACTGTTCCTGCAGTCCAGAAATATTAGTACCAGAGATTAAACTACGTTCACTGTTCCTGATTGGTTTGTTAAAGTGCGAATGTCCTATTTCAACAACATCAGGGTGGGTGGGAGGGCCCAAGGACAATTCCATCTTGCACCTCTAGCAAACTCTTGCAAACTGCCATCCTGTCTGCCACTGCAGTGCCACTCCTAGATGGGCCACGTGTTTGTGCCGCCCACTTGTGTCGCTTAGCTTAGACATCCAGCTACCTCGGTGCAACCTTTTGGACTAAAAAAAAATATTGTGAGGTGTGAGTTGTTCAGAATAGACTGGAAATTAGTGGAAATGAATGTTATTGAGGTTAATAATAGTGTAGGAGTGAAAATAAATAAATACGGATTTTAGCACTTTTTATGCTTTTTTAAAAAAAAATCAGAACCCAAAACCCAAAATCAGAACCAAAACCTTTTGTGGGGTGTTTTGGCAAAACCAATCAGAACCCAAAACCTCAAGCTAATCAGAACCCAAAACACGAAAAGTGGCCGGTGCACACCCCTAATATGGTGTAGGTGTCTACACATGGTGTAGACACCTAGGGAAGAAGACCTTAGACTGATCATTGCTTCAAGATTTGGAGTAGTTAGGTCCTGTGCAACCGGTGGCTCTCCAGCTTTTGGCTTGCCATCTACTGGCAAAGTATGCTGGGGCTTGTAGTTTCACAACCCCTGGAGAGCCACAGGTTGGCCAGACCTGCTCTACATGAAAGGGGAATTGACATCAAGGCAAGCCTGACTAATTAACCAGACACCCTCCACTAATTGGCTGGCGGCTTTCCGTGGCTGACAGCTTGGAGACTGGCTCAGTCCATCCTTGGTATTCAACTAGCTAGAAAGTGGGAGTGAATTGTATGTGGCTGCTGATTAGCTGCACTTCCTGTCCAATCAGCTGCCACATACCTGACATACCTACAGAGCTAGGTGTCTGAATCTCTGGCCCAGACTTGCTGACAGTGCTCTTGTCTCAATAGGTAGACCATAGCAAGTTATTTACATTACAATCTCTGGTCATGTTTATGCTTTTTTTTTTAAAAAAAGTGGTTGCATTACAATTTTCACAAATTAAAACAAGAGTGCTACCATTCCTTTGTGATGCATATTTCAATAACTATCATAAATTGTTGTATACTTATTATTTTAGTTTACAGCAATACAGTTTTACCATAACTGTATATGGAGAGACTTTATCAACAGCCAAATGCTTTCTTTTGTGGTACAGGGACATCTAGGGATATCGTGACATCTAGAGGCTAAAAAAAGTACTGCACCTCATTAAAGTTTTATGCTGAGGGAACACAGCTCAATAAATATAATTAAACTGCTGCATGACTTTCTAAGTATGTAGATTGCAGTGTTCAGATAATGTCTTTTTTCATCAAATATTTAAAACCCCACCTTTAAGGGAAGTAAACTGTTCCCTCATATCAGGTATAATTTATTTTGAGAACAGTGACAGTGGGACAGAGCTCTAAAATCAGGACTGTCCCGCTAAAATCAGTACAGTTGGGAGGTAGGGCAAAGATGATTATTATTTATTTAACATTAATTTTCACCAGTCAATGTTTCATATTGTTTCAAAACCATTATTGAGTTTGATTCCTGACCTTGGCCTTATCTGTGTGGAGTTTGTATGTTCTCATAGGCAAACTGAGGGGGGGGGGGGGGGGAAACTAGTGCCTGGAAACCCCCCTTCAAGCCTGGGTCACTCTGTAATTGAGGTGGCTGGACCCTGCCCCCGCTTCACACGGCTCTGCTTGAAAAGGGAGAGCTGTGTGCACCTAACAGTAGTGCACGCAGCATTGCCCATGTATATTATAGAGATAGAAAGAGTTGGAGAGCAACCAAGCACTGTCTAATATTATAGCCACGCCCCCATGCATGCTGGTCACGCCCACTGGTGGCGAGGTGTGGAAACCCCCCTATAGAAATCCTGCGTTTGCCCCTGGTTCTCCTTGTGTTTGCGTGGGTTTCTTATGGTGCTCGGTTTCTTCCCACACTCCAAAAACATACTGGTAGGTTAATTGGCTGCTATTAAATTGCCCCTAGTCTGTGTGTGTGTGTGCGTGTGTGTGTCTTAGGGAATTTGGACTGTAAGCTCTAATGGGGCAGGGACTGAAGTGAGTTTTCTGTGCAGCGATGTGTGGAGTTAGTGGCACTATATAAAAAGCTGATGATGATGATGATGATGAACATTCTGTTGTGTCTATGTGCACCTAGCATAAGCTGAGACGACGAAGTATGAACTTAATCTAATGTAGTACAGAAAAGAGAAACAGTATTTCTGAAAAGTAGGGAAAGGATTTATAGCCCGTGACAGCTGTAGATACACAGGATGCAGAAACCTGCATTACAATTTCAGAGGGGAAATAACAGTCTAAATTGTGTTATGTCCGTGTGTTATTGCTGCCCTTAGGAGTGCGAGTTTCGGTCCAAGACTACAGAATTAATATAAAAAAAACTGCATATTGTTGGTTGCCTTAAAATTCTATCATAGGTACAATAAAGTGTGTTTAAAAGTGAAAATATAAATATAAATATCAATACAAGTTAAGAATTGTAATAAAACTTCTGCAAAATAAAGTAAAATTGATATACATTAAATCTATATATTTACTCAGCTAAGAAAACTAGCTCTTCATAGGTTCACTGGGACCAACTGGTCCATACTCTGCCTGAAAATACATGGACAGCGGACACAGAGGATCTTATGTGCAAGTGGGAAATTATTGTTATTAATCAGTAACAAAAAACATACTGGTAGGTTAATTGGCTGCTATTAAATTGACCCTAGTCTGTCTCTGTGTGTCTGTGTGTGTGTTAGGGAATTTAGACTGTAAGCTCCAATGGGGAAGGGACTGATGTGAGTGAGTTCTCTGTACAGCTCTGCGGAATTAGTGGCGCTATATAAATAAATGGTGATGATGATGATGATGAAGAACAAGGAACATTAGTTCTTTATTTGTTTATGCCATTATGGGTTAAATGCACACACACAGAATCTACCATACAGAATCCTGAATATTCCCACCACAGACAGTGTTTAAAATCTGTCCAACATAAAGGGGAGATCTACAAAGATTTTCTCCTGTATAAGTGTGGTGCCCCAAAATCTGAGTACCCTGGGGTGTATCTATATGTATTTAATTTGTTAATTGTTAAAAGTGTGTATAAAGATTTAAAAAAATATATATATATTTTCTTTAGGGAGAAGTGACAGTTGGGAGTGGTTGGTGGTTGCCGGGAGTAACAGGAAGGAGGAGTGTGTGGCATAGCAACAAGTCCACTAACTTTGGTAATAACTGTGAACTCCCAGAAGGCAGTGGGAGAGGATAGTTCTAGACTTCTGAGGGAGAGAGATCCCTGTGTCTGCATAGACTGAGAGAGAAAAATAGGGACAGAATGAAAATCGGACAAAGTGATATATAAGCAGATTAAAAGTGAAGTAAGTGTAAGAAGAGAAGAAGATAAGAAGTGAGCCAAAGAGAGGTGTGAGTAACAAGGAAAGTACTGAAAACAAATAAGCAGTATAGAGATCTGTGACATCACACTAAACAGACTGAGCTATGTGCTGAGAACAGTGTGAGAGGAGAGAGAATAGAGAGATCTGTGAATACACACAAAAGAGACTGTGTAATACAAAAGATCATCAGTTTATTTGGCGTGAAAAAGTAATTTATGGGCCCCAACCACGTGCAGCACTTCTACTAAATTCCTGTGCACAGTTCAACCCAGGACTGAGTGTAAAATATGGTAACGTTACCAAGATAATATTGGTACCAAATGTTTTAGTTGAATATTAATGTTAAGTGATTTACCTGAAAATTGATTTATTATTATATGTTAAATGCTATTGTGCTCTATGTTGATCAAATTAATATTTTGTCATTACCATTGAGTTGAAGGGGTCAGTGGCGCGGTGGCTTACCAAAATTATCTTTACCGCACTATTAATAAACCCAAGTTATTTAACCAATCCTTGTCCCTCTCATTGAAGTATTTATCTCCTGACCACCGGATGTCCGAATAAAAAAGAACCTGAATCGTGTCTGGAGGACAAGGTAAGGGAAGGAAATCCCATCAATACTCGGCCACCACATAAGCACTTGTAAATATACAGTATATATATCAGTGTGATTATAATTTACATGTAAAGACATACCGCCCAAACTGTCTGTCCCCATCAGTGGGACAGGGGGCGTGACCATGGCGCAATGGAGGCGTGGCCATTTCATGATGTGGGTGTGGCCACCCAGAGGGCTGCCTATCGCTTTAAAGCATTAGGCTGCCCATTACATACCTCCCTTCCACCAAAATTCCCAAACATGTCCCCGGGCGGGACAGTGGGACAGAGCTCTAAAATCAGGACTGTCCCGCTAAAATCAGTACAGTTGGGAGGTAGGGCAAAGATGATTATTATTTATTTATCAAAATATATTGATCACATTTTAGCTAATGATTTAATGTAACTGAATTTACCATTTCTTTTGCAGAAGATCTATTAAATTCTTACACTTTACTTATATTTTTTTTACTTTTAAATACACTTTATTGAACCTATAATATAATTTTGAGCGTCAATATGAAACTAATTCACCCATTTGCACCCAAGGTCCTTTAATACTCATTACAGTTTAGATTTCTATTAATTTACCTGCTAGGCCCAGATTTGTGAGCAGATAGGAGAGCAGGGGTTTCCCCCAACTAAAAGTTTTTTTTCCTCTGTCAAAGTACAAGCCAGGAGTAGCTGTAGGTGGACAAGTAAATCGTCAGGTGCTAGCATTGGCAGGAAGTTGTTAAATGTACCACTGTCTATTATTTCAGTGCAGTCACTGCCCAACCAAGATAGGACATGACCATTCATCAACCAGCGATTGGTCTACGGCCTCCACTGATGGGAGAGATAGACTAACACTCCTCAGATAGTCAGATAAAATGTTATAATGTCTTTATTTGCTACACTAAAACATAGATGTATTTTTCACCCATTATTGTAACTAATTGGGGTAGCACAGTGGCTCAGTGGTTAGCACTTCTGTCTCACAGCACTGGGTTCATGAGTTCAATTCCCGACCATGGCCTTATCTGTGTGGAGTTTTTATGTTCTCCCTGTGTTTCCATGGGTTTCCTCCGGGTGCTCCGGTTTCCTCCCACACTCCAAAAACATACTAGTAGGTTAATTGGCTGCTATCAAAATTGACCCTAGACCCTCTCTGTGTGTGTATGTTAGGGAATTTAGACTGTAAACTCCAATGGGGCAGGGACTGATGTGAGCGAGTTCTCTGTACAGCGCTGCGGAATCAGTGGCGCTATGTAAATAAATAATGATGATGATGAATTAATTCTGAAGGCAGCAATTGTACACAATAATGTGCAGAATACCTTGGAATTATTAACGTACAATTTGTATTCATGAAGATATATGCATTTTTTTCTGTTGTAAGTGTTTAGCTAAACTATTAATCAGCAATAGTATGTGTATATCTCCAGGTCCTGGGCACAGGAGCCTACTAGGGGACAACAAATGTTAATCCGGACCTGACTCTTGGGGAATATAAACCATAAAATATAAATGCAAATCAGTCAGATCAGCTGTTTCCATCTCTTTTTTAAGCTTTTAGATTTGTAACACACATCTAATACAATCACATCTGTTAGTCAATATCAGTGAGGCTTAGCTGAAGACTTCACTAAGTATACTGTTTTACTTAAGCCCTCTGCCGTGTCACGTTGACTCAATATGACAGATAGTATCTGGAATAAGCTCTCTGCATCGATGCCAGGAAAAGTGTTTCCTTAGCAACAAGATAAATTTGGTAGCACTTAGAATCATGTGTGGTCTTTCTAATACTGCCTTACCTGCGGTAATGTCTCTAATTCCTGCCATGTATACCCATTAGATACAATGAGGGTTTTCATGTTTGTAAAATCAATGTGTGGTATTTATAGCCTGTCTTTCAATGTCTGAGTGTTTATGTAGAAAATAAAACAGACTGATAGGAATAAACGAGAGCAGAAGAACACTGTTTGTGAATAATGGTTTGTTGCTTGATATCATGGGAAGGACAAGGAATTGCTGAAAGGTGGGGGAAATCTACTATCCTGGTATATGTACAACACATACCTACTATAATATTTATTCAGCTGCTTCAAACGCTAACCTCCCCCTACCTGAATCCTAACCCCCTTCCCTGCTGTCTAAAGTCAACATCTTCCCAAATCTCCCCCAAATCTTACATTTCAGCAGTAAGGGTCTGATTCATTAAGGATCTTAACTTAAGAAACTTCTTATTTAAGTCTCCTGGACAAAACCATGTTACAATGCAAGGGGTGCAAATTAGTATTCTGTTTTGCACATAATTTAAATACTGACTGTTTTTTCATGTAGCACAAAAATACTTGATAGCTTATTTGTACACTGAAATTTAAAGTTGATATTTGTGTGCTACATGAAAAAACAGTCAGTATTTAACTTATGTGCAAAACAGAATACTAATTTGCACCCCTTGCATTGTAACATGGTTTTGTCCAGGAGACTTAAATAAGAAGTTTCTTAAGTTCAGATCCTTAATGAATCAGGCCTTAAGTGATCATCTTTCAATTTCATTGTGATTCATTTCTGGACTCAGACTTAGGAAAAATTACTTAAAGAACATATATAACAGCTAAGTTAGGAGAGTAACACCCAAGTCAGGTCACGTTAGATATAAAGGCATTGGCACATTACATCATGTTTAAATGTTAGAAAAGGACAAACTGTATCCATCCCTCTACAAACATATCTTCCATAATTGGCTGCTTATCTGATCCAACATTTTGCAGACCACTGTAAGAACTTGGGGAATCTATGTTCATGGCCTAGAGGAGAAAATATATCATCACACAGTCCTGTCTGCTATCACTGTCTATTATTATTAGCAGACCCTGTTAAATAAGTTTTCTCATTTAGGTTGGGTACACACTAGAGAGTTTTCTGACCAATGTGTTATCTACGATTGTAACTACGACTGATGGCCTGATCGGTCGGGCTGTACAATATTAAGGATACATTTATTTATTTTGACAAATATGTGTAATGCTTTTACAGTACTTTATAACATTACTGTGCTTGTCGCTTCTTATACGGGTTCTGTATTACTTTTTGCCTGATGCACATTTGTACTATGCAATATGTAGCACTTAACCTCATGTATCAAACTCCCATTGTCCCATAGATTGTAAGCCTCTCTGTCTGTCTGTATTACCCAGTATTGTTTTATCACTGTTTATTCCCAATTGTAAAGCGGTATGGAACTTCCTGGCGCTATATAAATAAATGTTGATGAGGATGATGATGATGAGGATGATGATGATGATGACACTTTGCATTTGTTGGCTAAAATCGGGTGTTACATGGTCTCTTTGGTGTTCTTACATTGGGAGTTGCTGGAAACATAGGAGGATAGGTTGTGGTGATCAGAGAACTGAACATTTGTTTTTTAATTGTGCTTAATAAAAAACGAAAAAATACAATTAATGTAGAAAAAATAGGCATAGACTATGTTTGATTTTACCAATTATTATTCTGGAAATATTACAGGCGGTTGTGATACTAAAAAGTGAAATGTTTGGAGAATTCTGTCGTGTTGAGTTAATTGCTTGATGCTGAGTTGAAATGACGCCTATTTGGGTAGTGTAAATGATATTACAAATTTACACTGCACATATAAAGAGAGTGCAGACATATGCGTGCGTCTGATGCTTGCCCTTCCTTATGACTGGAGAGGTGGAAGAGATGGTCTAACATAGGCAAGTACAGTGAGGGCGTCTGAGGCAGTCCAGCAGAGAGACTGTTGGTTATCATCATCATCATTTATTTATATAGCGCCACTAATTCCGCAGCGCTGTACAGAGAACTCATACCAGTCCCTGCCCCATTGGAGCTTACAGTCTAAATTCCCTAATGCACATACAGATTGATGTTAATTGGCTGCTAACAAATTGACCCTTCAGTATGTTTTTGGAGTGTGGGAGGTAACCGGAGTACCCAGAGGAAACCCACGCAAACACGGGGAGAGCACATAAACTCCTCACAGATAAGGCCATGGTTGGGAATTGAACTCATGAGCACAGTGCTGCCCCAGAGACGCATATATACTAGGTGGTAGGTGAAAATACACAATGCTGATGATAATGATGGTCTCCAGCATCGCATCTGATTGGCCGATTGTAAATTCCTACGAGCCTTCCCAGCCTACTGTACCTGGGAGGAATGATCGATTTTCTTTACTTATACACTGGATATTTTTATCAGTCAATGTTTGGTCTTTCATTAACAGTAGAGTGTCTAACATACTTCATAAAAAAGCTTTATTCAAAGTAATGACATATTGACAATACATTAAACTGACTAACAGCATTTCGACAGACTGACAGAAGACTATTTTTGTCTCGCCAATTTTCTGCTTTTCTGGTCAAAAATGAATATAAATCTTTTATTCTCGTTCATTGTTGTGATTTATTTATTCTGGAGAAAGAGAGCAATGCATTGATTATTTCCAGGCTAACAATCAGTTTACTTTTCCATTCAACAAGTGGATCTTTCAAGAACACAGTTGATAGTACTCTTCTTCAAAGACTATGAGTTGCCTATTTCTCAGAATAATGCTCTGTGTGCTTCAAACAAACACTGCCACATTCGCTCTTCCAAGAACACTGCAAATGTGCTTCATTTCCACTTTGTGTCCTTGTAGTGTGTAAAATCAAGTTCAGTTTTGGAATAGAAAATCAAAATGTCAGGAAAACATCACATGGTAGCAGATATAAGCGAAAAAAGTTAATGTATACACAAATAAATGAAAGGAGATACTACTGGAGTGTTTCAGGGTCGCATATTGTCCTAGTCTTGGGTTGCAGAGATGAGTGGGAGAATTTCAAACTTTTTTTTTTTGCACATTCATTCTGTGAATAGTGACCGCTTAAATAACTAATTCCTGCTAAAAGTTGTCTGTATTTCTGTAAGTCTGAACCTTGGGATTGACTAGTTTTGACTCCTGGGTTTGATCATTCAACTTTGCTGCTTGGTGTTATGGTTCTATTCAAAACCAATTCCTTAATTATAGCCATGGAGCCAAACACGTGTTATAAACGTTTAAACTGTTTATTGCAGAGAAAGTATAGTCCAGGGTAGGCAAAATAAACAGTAAACAGTTCAGGCTGAATGAAACAAAAGGACTTCCAGATCTTGGCAAACATTAGGTAAATAATAATGAAATGCAGCAAATAGCTTAACTGAAACCAGTTTGCAGTGGTAGCCAGAAACATGCAGGTAATCCAGGAACAGAGACACATGAGCAGGCTAGGAACTTCAATGACCAGCAAAGGGTTCAGGAAAAGGCAGGCATATATAGGCCACAGACAGGTGTGGATGATTAACTAGCAGTGCTGGTTAACCCCTGATAGTAGGAAAGGCCAAACAACAGCACCTCTGGAGGATCACAGGTACTGCAGGGTAATATGCACACAGGGAAACAAGGCAAATAATAACACAGGGTAAAATGCACACAAAGATAGAAGGCAGATCGTAACATTATCCCCCCCTTACAGGAGCGGATTCCAGACGCTCCATAAAAAGTCTCTTTCAGGCTTTTCTCTTCTTCTGCTTACCCCTCCTGTGGGATTTTCTAGGAGACATAATGGAGTCCTTCCCCAATGGAGTGCAGGCAAAGCCCAATTCTTCAAAAGCACAATAAGAATTGTCAAGTTCATCCACCAAGTCTCTAGAAGTATCAATCTCAGACTCAGAGTCAGAGTCCCATTCTAGAGTCGGAACAGGACCTTTTATTTTGTGAGAAGATGGTGCTATGCCCATGAAGCCAGTAACCAAGGTTTGTTGTTTGTGATTGTTCTTTTTATTTTTTGAAGATATAAGTTGATCAATGGAAGCAACGGACATTGATGATTTGTGAATAAGCAGAGGAGCTGAAACACAGGCCGGAATGGAAACAGATACACTATGACCAGGAAACTCGACTGTTGATTGAGAGTACTTCTTACATACAGCGTTAACAAAGTCCATGGTATTATGGATAATGGGGTTATCGGAATTTAGAAGGGAGAAGGCCCAGGTCTGTGGCTCCCCTCTAAAACTCATGATTATAGAACCCACTTGGTTAAATTGGTTGGCAAAGTAATCTGGAGAGTCTTGAAACTGTTTTATGGAAAGCTGAAGAATTGAAATAAACTGTTTGATGTCTCCATCAAAGAAGACTGGAGGAGGATCTGATGACTTGGAAGAGGCATCTGGGCATTCTGGCTCACTAGGAAACTCTGGGGAGTCCTCAACTTGAGCAGCAGTCTCTGGAGAAACCCTCACTGGGACAGCAGAGCATAAGTCCCCGACTGGGATGGCAGAGCAGGAGTCCCCGACTGGGGCAGCAAGCTGGGCACATTAGACGGATTGCCCAGACTGAGCACACCACTCGGACTGGACAGCACTATGAGGAGCCGCAGAGCAGACAGCACTGTGAGGAGTCACAGAGCAGACAGCACTGTGAGGAGCAGCAGAGGAGACAGCATTGTGAGGAGCCGCAGAGCAGACAGCACCAAGTGGTAACTTGGGCTGAACCACATGGGACAGGACCCTCCCTGAAGAAGACTGGAGGAACAGGGCCCTCTCTGGAGCAGACTGTAAGGGCAGCGCCCCCTCTGGAGCAGACTGTAAGGGCAGCGCCCCCTCTGGAGCAGACTTTAAGGGCAGCGCCCCCTCTGGAGCAGACTGTAAGGGCAGCGCCCCCTCTGGAGCAGACTGTAAGGGCAGCACCCCCTCTGGAGCAGACTTTAAGGGCAGCGCCCCCTCTGGAGCAGACTGTAGCTCAGGAACAAAGACAGCAGCTGGCAACTCGGAACTGGAGGCATCGGCTGAGGATTCGGAACTGGAGGCAGCGGCTGAAGACTCGGAACTGGAGGCAGCGGCTGAATACTCGGAACTGGAGGCAGCGGCTGAAGACTCGGGACTGGAGGCAGCGGCTGAAGACTCAGGACTGGAGGCAGCGGCTGGAGACTCGTAACTGGAGGCAGCGGCTGGCGCCTCGGAACAAGAGACAGAGGCTGGCACTTCGGAACAGGCAGCTGGAGCTGGCGCCTCAGAACAGGCGGCTGTAGCTAGCGCCTCAGGACAAGCGGCTGGAGCTGGCGCCTCAGGATAGGCAGCTGGAGCTGGCGCCTCAGGACAGGCGGCTGGAGCTGGCGCCTCAGGACAGGCGACTGGAGCTGGGGTTGGCAGATTGGGTCTCATCCCAGGAAGCAGAACAGGTGAAGTGCAAACAAATCCGGAATGCGGAGAGGAAACAACAGAAAATGGTTTGCTAGGCTGTCGTGGTCTGCAGAGAGGACAGACTTGTAAGAAGTGTACATTACTGGCACAGTAGAGACACAGTTTGTTGGTTATTCTGCGCCTCCGCTCCGCTTCAGTCAGATGGGGGCGTGGACCACCTGTGAACCGGGCATTTGTTACACTGTAGTTGTTAGTTAAATGCAAATTTGTCATAGTACTATTAAGAGGTGCTGGCAGCACAGATTCAGCAGCAGAGTTGGTTGAAGCAAATCAACAGTATTGGATTTCAGAGAAACAGATTCTGATAGTCTCCTGAGTGGGTCCAAAAGTATAGCAGAAAATTGAGCCAGCTGAGAGCGTAACAGAATTATGTCCATGACACTGTAGCAGAGGCTGTTCAGTCATTTGTAGAGCAGACATTCTTGCAGGGAAAAAGAAATGAAATCAGTTGCAATGAGAGTTCCTGGAGAAATCTAAAGAGGGGTTTTTCACATGACTCCAAGGCTTTCTTTTTAGGCTGGTCATTCGGTTATGGTTCTGTTCAAAACCAATTCCTTATTTATAGCCATGGAGCCAGAAACGTGATATAAACGTTTAAACTGTTTATTGCAGAGAAAGTATAGTCCAGGGTAGGCAAAATAAACAGTAAACAGTTTAATGTATACAACAATGGCAGATGGATGTCAAATCCTGACAACACAGGTATGACCCACTGGATTTGTTATGAAGACCATACAAAATGTAGCATATCATGTAGGTGGATAGGTATCCAATAATACAAAAGGAAAGTCAACAAAAATGATAATAATGATAAATGTCCCAGATGCTTGGACTTACTTGTAGTGTAGCCAGCCTGTGAGTATAGCCAGAAATGCCAAGAGTTTATTTTATGGTACATCAGCGTCTCTTACCTCCCGGTAGTCTGATAGCTGTAATCGCAAACTTGTATCCTGTGTATACAGTGGGGTTAATGTGCATACGCTCTGGAGCACTCGTCACAAACAGCGAGGATCACAGGTACTGCAGGGTAATATGCACACAGGGAAACAAGGCAGATCGTAACACGTGGGAGGGTTTTTTTTATGGCCAATTTTCTGATTTTCTTTTTCTCTGCTTGACCAATGATGGATCAAGAAATAATAATACTGTTTTATTTCATATTTAAAAGTGTACTGAACAAGGATTAAATCACAATTTATTTTAAAAAAGTGTGTATATTTATTTTTCTTTTTGTATAATGAGAATACTGGGATGGCAAAAGTAGTCATTCCATTGAGTCTTCAGAGACACACTGCCCTGTTTTGTTTTTTTAACCACTTCCACCCCCCCCCTTCCATAGAGGTGGCATCGATATTTGAGTCATTGCAAAACGTAACATTTCCAATCTTTAGTTGTTTGGAGAAAAGACAATGCTCCATTTCGCTTTAATGCAAGTCAGAATTTTGTCAGCTGTATGAGTCCTTTTGGTCCAAATTGAATAAACATAACGTGGCCCTTTGTTGTTTTTTATTTGTAAGCATTGGATCCAATGGTAATGAGGATGAGGACAATGACGATGATGACGATGCGCATTGGTGAAGAACTACCTGTGGCATGGTTGGTTTTTTTTGGGCACTGTAGAATGACCCAGTGGCCCCCCTGTCATAATGGGACACAGCCTTAGCTTGTTAAGTTTTTTAATTTGACATTAAAAAGCCAGTCATCATCACTAAGCTGATAAGGATGAAAACTGGCGTCTCTGCTGCATCATGATCATAGGCAAACCGAGGGGGGTTTCCTAGTGTCTGGAAACCTCATCCCAGCATGGGGCACTATCTGCTTGAGGGGGTTTGCCCCGTGTATATGATGTGGATAGGAATTGCCTGGGATAGGAAGAGTTGGAGAGCAGCCAAGCACTGCCTAAAATTATAGTCACTCCCCTGACATGCTGGCCACGCCCACTGGCAGCGTAGCATGGAAACCCCTCTCTACAAATCCTGCGTTTGCCCCTGATGATATGCTTAATGCGTTTCGTAGGCTTAAGGCGTTTCGTAGGCTTTAAATGTATCTTCATGCAGCAGATACCTTTAATATAGTATGCTCCATGAAATTGCGTCATTTGTTTTGCACGTATGTTTTATGTCTGATTTTTGGAAACAAATGCGTTCTCTACATGAGCCCTGTGTGTCTTTATGCCGTAGAAAAAAATCCTTTCTGTCTTGGCTTGGTCTTGCTGATAAAATAATAAAATTGACAGGTTCTATTGAAGTCATGGTTTCTAGCAATACTGCAGTGAACAATTTGCACTTGATCATTATGATGGCAAACATTTTATGAGCTTTGAGTAAGGAGAGAAGATTATTATGGGAATACTAGCAGTCTAATAGATCCCAGTAATGCAGAGTCAGCACCTCCTCAAACACTGTGACAGTAAAACAATTGGCATCTGCCCTCCATCTCCACACTATCAGTCACAGTTATGGCAGCCGTGACATTTTCCAGCGCGACACCCCGTCTCATTTTGCAAAGCTTAAATATGCAAATGATCTGTCAGTAATGCAGAGCGCTGCAGAATCCTGGGTTTGAAGAGGGATACTTTATATCTGTGAAACAAAACAATATATAGCAAACAGATAATTTTTACTTACACATCACTTTTATAATTATTATGCTAAAATTCACCTATGTTTTAACAAACTAAAGCAATTTATTTTTTATTTTAAATACTTAAAATGACTCAGTGTAAAAATAAAGATGCCCTATATCTGAGCCATACCAGTGGTAATGGTTATTGCAATGCTTATTACACCAACACAGACTTTACACACAAAAAAAACAATATAAATGTACACATATTATAAACCCTGAGAAGAGAACCTTGTTGGACATCCAGAAGAAAAGAAGATGGCGGGTAAGTGGCTAAAAGCTACCCTGCCACGAGAAGATAATGAGAGAGGCGCCGTGTCAAGAAGAAAAAAACGCCGGAAGAAAAGAAGAAGAACACGGTAGCAGAGGGGCCTTATAAGAGCCAGGAGCTACTCTGCTAAGAAGACGCCGGAGAATCACGCACTGAAGAGGAGAAGAAGCACCGCCGGCTGGAGGTTCTGGAAAAGTCAAAGACGCCGGGGGTAAGTTGAGTATCCTGCGCGGAGCAGGTAAGTATAATTGCTCCTTGTTAGGTCGTTACATTTCTACAATAAATTATTTCTTCATGATCCAGCCACAAATAAGCTATTTATAAGTGATCCAGTCACAGTATATAACTATATCATTATTATCTACAAACTTATTTAACATTGATATCACATATAGAATATGAACACAAATGTGTTATGATGATGGGGTTATCCAAGATGGTTAGAAGAATAATTACTAGATTATCAAATCTAATGTAAAAATCACATATATATATATATATATATATATATATATATATATATATATATATATATTATATATACTAATATGAAGTCCTATATGGACATTGGAATTCAAACAGAACCTGGAGGGGTCGAGTGGCCAGCTCGCCCCCCTCTGTTATTAAATCACTCGTTATGTGATAGATTGCATGATATCCATGTATCTGGAAATTCAAATATGCAAATATTTCAAAAAGCAGTTGATTCCAATAATTATATTTGATTTGATAGCAGTCAACACAAACCGTGGCTAAAGAATATTCCAAAAAGTCAGCTAACTCGTATAAGAAGAAACTGCTTCTCCGACACTATTTTTAATAGACAGGGATTAGAGATTGTAATTCATTTAAGGATAAAGGGTATCCAGATAGTATAATGAATGAGCCATACGAATATGCAAGAAATCTGGGCCGTGACTCTTTATTAAAACCAAAAGAGTAATCTAAGAATCCTAGTAAGGCTATGAATTACATAAATTTTATATCACAATTTAAAACCAAATCGTTACAAATTAAAAAAATCATTAAAAAGAATTATTCCTTCTTAAACCAAGATCAAATTCTAAATAATGTTATTCCAGATAAACCAAACACCATTTTTAAGAAAAATAGAAATTTGAAAAAATATTCTGGCTCTAAACTATTTGAAAAAGACAAAAAAATCCAGTCAATTTGAACCCTTGACTGTTTTTTTTAAGTAGGTAGCTAACTATAAGTGTAATAAAACACGATGCTTATGAGTAATAAATGTATCCAGGTGATCTCCAATATATCTAAAGAGAGATTTGATATAACTGTTTTTTATAACTACTGTATAATAACGATATAGTTAGATACATAATATATTTTATTGATTTTATGTTAAATTGATAAATGTTTTTTTTTTAATGATTATCAGGAATCTGAGTGTATTCTGAAATATCTGTTTAACTTTTATTTGATAGCTGTCTGGCGCTCCTTATTCTTGTTTTTTATTACATTGACCCACGACCTAGGCCTGTTCCCGGTTCCTGCCTCCAGTATTCCGGTTTCTCCACCCTGCACCGCGGTTTTACTCTTAAACCCTGGGGGCATCCGAGTACCTCCAAACATATTTAGTTATATGGGCAAGGCAGCTGCTAAAGGTGTAGACCTCTACTAGTCCGGTGCTAGAAGTTCATCAAATAGCCGTGGCCCTAGCACAAAGATACATGATGATGATGATAATCATCAGGATGGACTTTTGCAATGTTAAAAAAATAAAATAAATAATAAATAAAAAAAGCCCAGGTAATGTGGGAGGACCAAAAGTTCCCCCACTTCACCCAACTCCACATCTCAAATAGAGGCTCTGAAAGGTCCAAAGTGAAGCTGCCATATTGCAGTTCTAAAATGATCTTTACTGTCTATGTTCTTTATACTATATATAACTTGTATCAGGGGCGCATGGAAAAAAATTAAAATTCCTAGAGAACTGCCGTGGGCGCATGCGCGGCAGCTCCGTTTCGGCTGCACTGTAGTATACAGCAGCCGTGGCGCTGTCAAAGAAGCGTCCGCGCCGGTTCTGTATACAATACAGCACCGCCGCGGACGCTTCTTAGACAGCGCCACGGCTGCTGTATACTACAGTGACGATATGTAGGGCACTTTTTAGCGGAGGGGGGTTCTGGAGACCCAGAAACCCCCCGTGCGTGCGCCACTGTGTATACATATTGGGTGTATTCGATAATGACTGCCTACCCTGAATAATACACTGAGACCAGGGGGCTGCCCAGGCTGTGGCTTGTTCATTTCAACAGCATACAAACAAACAGAAAGTAAAGTGAGGCTTCTGTTACAACATAGCAGAACAATATAAAACTAGCACAAGAGAGACTGCAAACTGCAGAAGCAACATATACACAGTGTGTGTGTGTGTGTGTGTGTGTGTGTGTGTGTGTTTACACTGTGGAAAAGAATACCTTTCAGTCTTGGGGTCCGATTTTTCAAGCTTTAAAACATGTGGAAATGACTTAAATTTAAGCATATTGTTATTTTAACATAATCCTAATACAGGAAATATGTGAGATATTATTGTAGACATTATGTGCATCTATTTCGCAAGTTCAGAAAAGTGAAGCTTTTCGGAACTTGCAGCCAATTGCTAGCACCATCTCCAGGCTGCCGGTTTCCTATTCGGCAGCCTGTGCGCTCCTCCCCTCCCTACTCTAACTACACTGACTCTGGCCATGCACAGGCCTAATGTCGTGCATGAGCAGTAAAGACTCTGGGTCAGAACCCGAAGAATTCATTACAAGATAGTCAGCCTCTTATTGGATGTAATGTCCTGACATGACTTTAATAAATAGTCAGGAAATTTCATCCCTTATTGCTGTGAAAAAGCGTTGATGAGCGGATATAATTTTCTTGGACATTTTGCGGGGGTTGGGTACTAAATAACGAGGTCCTAAACCCAGACAACAATTAGGCCTACATGTGAACAGCGACGGAGGGCATACCGATAGTGGTTTCCCCCGACAGCTTGCCAAACAGACTTCACCTAAACGTGGCGTATGAAGACCCCATCTGGGCAAAATTATGTAAATATATAGCACAACACTGTCATTACTGCTATTAAGCTGTTCACATAAGGAGGCACCGGGTGTAGCGCCAGTAGAGTGTTTTTTTTTCCAAAGCATTCTTCATTGTACTGGTGCTACACCCGGTGCCTCCTTAAATGAACAGCGTAATAGCAAAAATGTGTTGCGCTGTATACTGACGTCATTTTGGTCGGACGGCATCGCCGCGTTTATGTGAAGTCTTTTGCAAGCTGTTGGGGGAAAGCACTATCGGTATGCCCTCCATCGCTGTAGGGATAATTCCTGTCGGGGTTTAGGTAGTCGGGGATGTGACTACCACCGATTTTGCTATGAGTCATAAATAGACCCTTGATTTGGTCTTGGCTATAAAAGAATAGCACTGGCAGGTTCTGTTGGAATTATGATTTCTAGTAATATGGCAACGAAGAATTTACATTTGATCATTAAGATAGAAACCATTTTAGGAGCTTTGAGTAAAGAGAGCAGATCATTGTGGGAACACTGGCAGACTAATAGATCCCAGTTATTGTTTATATTATTATTATTATTATCATTATTAACGTTTATTTATAGGGCGCCACATGAGGTCCACTGCGCTGAATAGAGGGAGTGTTTCAGAGTCAGCAGCTCCTCAAACACTGTGACAGTAAAACAATTGGCATCTGCCCTCCATCTCCACAATTCCAGTCACAGCTGTGCCAGCCGTGACATTTTCCAGCGCGACACCCTGTCTCAAAGCTATAAAATGAAATGATCTGTCAGCAATGCAGAGCGCTGCTGAATCCTGGGTATAAAGGAGGGATACTTCATATATACCTGTGACATTTCAAAATGAATGCAAAAATTAAATATCAAAACAGAGATTTTATGTTTTATTCTTATACAATATATATTATATCATCATCATCATCATCATCAACATCATCATCAACATTTATTTATATAGCGCAAGCAAGTTCTGTAGCGCTTTATACATATATATATATATATATATATATATATATATATATATAGAGAGAGAGAGAGAGAGAGAGAGAGAGAGATAGGGGAGAGAGCCAAATTACTGTTTGCTGCTATAAAGCCTTGCAAGGCAATATCAGTTGGATATTTTAGAATGCTGCAATTATTTTCTGACCAGGTGGGAAACATTCATTGACACCCTGTCGGTCCCGCTCAGACAGCGTTTCTGAAACTGTTTTAAGGACATTGTCTGGTATCAAACTAGGGGTGTGCACCGGGCACTTTTAGTGTTTTGTGTTTTGTGTTCTGATTAGCTTGAGGTTTTGGGTTCTGATTTGTTTTGCCAAAACACCTGACGAAAGGTTTTGGTTCTGATTTAGGGTTTTGGGTTCTGATTTATTTTTAAAAAAGCATAAAAAGCGCTAAAATACATTATTTTGGTTTTTTTACACTCCTACGCTATTATTAACCTCAATAACATTCAATAACAATCATTTCCACTAATTTCCAGTCTATTCTGAACACCTCACACCTCACAATATTCTTTTTAGTCCGAAACGTTGCACCGCGGTAGCTTTCTGGACTGCGTAGTGGAGTGGCCCCGGTACCCAGTTTGGTACCGGGGCCACAATACCTCCTCCAACTGGTCTCAATTCCACTGCACATATGGCTGCTCCTCCATCCTCTGCAGCATATAGAGGGTGGAGTTCTAGCGTGTCAATACCTCTTGCTTTCGATCATGACAGTGCATTTTAATTATTTTTGGATTTGCCCCCAACACTGAATGTAGTTTAATATCTGATACGCATCTATCTGGACTGCGTAGTGGAGTGGCCCCAGTACCCAATTTGGTACCGGGGCCACAATATATCACCCTCAACAGGTCTGAATTCCACTGCACATATGGCTGCTCCTCCATCCTCTGCAGCATATAGAGGGTGGAGTTCTAGCGTGTCAATACCTCTTGTTTTCGATCATGACAGTGCATTTTAATTATTTTTGGATTTGCCCCCAACACTGAATGTAGTTTAATATCTGATACGCATCTATCTGGACTGCGTAGTGGAGTGGCCCCAGTACCCAATTTGGTACCGGGACCACAATCAGGGGCAAACCCAAGATTTGTAAAGGGGGGTTTCCACACCACGCCGCCAGTGGGCGTGACCAGCATGCATGGGGGCATGGCGATAATTTTAGACAGTGCTTGGCTGCTCTCCAACTCTTCCTATCTCCATAATATACATGGGCAATGCTGCATGCACTACTGTTAGGTGCACACAGCTCTCCCTTTTCAAGCAGAGCCGTGTGAAGCGGGGGCAGGGTCCAGCCACCTCAATTATACAGTGCCCCAGGCTTGGATGGGGGTTTCCAGGCACTAGGAAACCCCCCCTCGGTTTGCCTATGACAATATATCACCCTCAACAGGTCTGAATTCCACTGCACAGATGGCGGACACCGGATGGACGTCTAAAACCAACATGGATGTTAAGACCGCAGTTCCTCTTTTTTGGGACTGCACAAACAATTAACGTAGTAATAAAAATGGCAGTTACTATTTTTTTGAACTACAGAAAGAAAGAACGTAGTAATAAAAATGGCAGTTCCTCTTTTTTGTAACTAGAAAAACAAAGAACGTAGTAATATAAATGGAAGTTACTATTTTTTGGAACTACTGAAATAAAGAAAGTATTAATAGAATCGGCAGTTACTCCTTTTTTGAACTACAGAAAGAAAGAACGTAGTAAATGTAATATAGATTGCAGTACCTATTCTCTTGCACTGCTTAAAAAATCAACGTAATAAATGTAATATAGATTGCAGTACCTATTCTCTTGCACTGCTTAAAAATTGAACGTATTAAATGTAATATAGATTGTAGTACCTATTCTCTGGAACTGCTTAAAGAATAAACGTAGTAAATGTAATATAGATTGCAGTACCTATTCTCTGGAACTGCTTAAAAATTTAACGTATTAAATGTAATATAGATTGTAGTACCTATTCTCTGGAACTGCTTAAAGAATGAACGTAGTAAATGTAATATAGATTGCAGTACCTATTCTCTGGAACTGCTTAAACAATGAACGTAGTAAATGTAATATAGATTGCAGTACCTATTCTCTGGAACTGCTTAAAAATTGAACGTATTAAATGTAATATAGATTGTAGTACCTATTCTCTGGAACTGCTTAAAAATTGAACGTATTAAATGTAATATAGATTGCAGTACCTATTCTCTGGAACTGCTTAAAAATTGAACGTATTAAATGTAATATAGATTGTAGTACCTATTCTCTGGAACTGCTTAAAGAATGAACGTAGTAAATGTAATATAGATTGCAGTACCTATTCTCTGGAACTGCTTAAAAATTTAACGTATTAAATGTAATATAGATTGTAGTACCTATTCTCTGGAACTGCTTAAAGAATGAACGTAGTAAATGTAATATAGATTGCAGTACCTATTCTCTGGAACTGCTTAAACAATGAACGTAGTAAATGTAATATAGATTGCAGTACCTATTCTCTGGAACTGCTTAAAGAATGAACGTAGTAAATGTAATATAGATTGCAGTACCTATTCTCTGGAACTGCTTAAACAATGAACGTAGTAAATGTAATATAGATTGCAGTACCTATTCTCTGGAACTGCTTAAACAATGAACGTAGTAAATGTAATATAGATTGCAGTACCTATTCTTTAGAACTGCTTAAATATTTTTTTAAAATAATTTTTTTTTAGTAATTTTTAAGAGATTTTAATAATTATAAAATTTGTATGGACTTAGCACAACAAAGCACAGGACTAAAGCACCACTGGATTCAGCAGGACAGAGCACAGGACAAAAGCACCACTGGACTCAGCAAGGACAGAGCACTGGACACAGGCATAAAGCACCACTGGACTCAGCAAGGACAGAGCACTGGATACAGGCATAAAGCACCACTGGACTCAGCAAGGACAGAGCACTGATCATGCAGGAGCACCACTACCCTACAAACCCTCCCTCTTCCCTGATGTCAGGCGAAATGAAGATGGCGGCCGCAAGGTGAGTATTTATGACATCCGAGTCTCGCGAGATCCGACGCGAGACTTGGATGTCATAGCCTCGGTTTGGCTTCGTTTGGCGCCCGGAAGTTCCCGAATAGTGCTCGGATCCCGTCCGATCCGCACTGTTCGAGTGGGCTCGGATTAGCGGAATCCGAGCCCACTCATCCTTATATCAAACTAGAATGTGTAATAATGATCCGCCCATCACTTTCTAATAGTCTTCTTTCTTTTTCAACATTACCAGGGTGGCATCCCCACATTATGTACTTTTTTCTTTTGTTGTCCTCTTTATCTCAATTGTCTTTTTTGGAATTGACATCGCGGGTCATCTTTGCCATTCTGATTTATTAGTTCCTAACAATGTTGTTGTGACAATTGTTTACAGATCCTGCGTTCCTCGTTGTATACAGTAATCTCTGTACGCTTCACGTTACAATTGCTTTGTGATTTCAGACATGCTTTAATAAATATAAAGAATAAAAATGAAAAAATTAAGAGACCAAATTGCAACATTACAATATCATTTAAAAACATCAATCACATATTGTTTTGATATTCAAAACCAGGTATAAATAGAGGATTTTTAAATAGCGAAGTAAACCTTGAGGAAAAGACGTTACTAATACAGTCCTGATCATAATCACACAGTTACTAGTATATACTGTATATCTAACAAAACACTTCTGAAGTCCAAGCCTTTTAGGTTCGCTTGCAATATCCTTATTCTAATCTGATCACTCTGCATTAGAGATGCTCAGGCTCGGTTCCCCCGAGAACCGAACACACCCGAACTTAGCGGATCCGAGTACCGAGCCGATCTGGCTCGGTACTTTCACAGGCCCTTGGAATTCAAAACGAGGCAAATTGTCATTGTTGCGTAGTCGGATCTCGGATCTTGCGAGCTGTGGATTCTATAAGTACCACCCTCCACGGCGAGCCAGCGCCATTTCACAGAGCAACACAGAATGGGTAGTACAGTTCTTAGCAGTCTCTAGTGCAGTTGGGCAGCGTCATAGGTAGAAAAGAAAGAGAAAGAGGAGGGAAAGCAGTGTTCTTCAAAGTCTCCAGTGACATTCAGGAAAGCTCCATTGCCCCATTGCTAATTGCCATTGCTGAAATAGAAATATAGGGCTGGCAGGCTTGGTCTTCTAAATCTGCAGTCACATTGTACTGTATTATATAGGTAACACAGAAAGAGGAGAGTTCCATTGCTCCATTGCTAATTGTCATTGTTGAAATACAAATAATAGGTTTGGCAGGCTTGTTCTTCTAAATCTGCAGTCTTTGCTTGAAAGTGTATGGAAATAATATTGTGACCTGTGAGGTGGTTAAAATTGACTGCAAAGTACTTGAAATTAGTGTCATTGAGATTAATTATAATGTAGGGGGGGGGGAGAGCAAAAATATGTGATTTTAGAAAAAAATCAGGATTCAAAACCAAAACCAAAACACGCAAGGGTGGTTTTGTCAAAACCAAAACACGAAGTTAATCCAGATCCAAAACCGAAACCAGAACACGGGAGTCAGTGAACATCTATACTCTGCATACCACTGACCGGTATCTGGTATCTGCCTAATATCTGATTAATTGGAACTTCCCCATCTCTTTCAGAGGAAACACTGTAGATCTCCCATCTCTCGATGTATCTGCATTCAGTAATTGTAATCCAATACATACTGTATATGTTTAAAATCAGATCACATTTACATTAGTACAAACATAGAATTAAGCAAGTCCTTTGTCCGCCATACCCTAAAGGGCTGTATTTGAAAACTTATATATAGCGCAAGCTTCCAGGGTAAGTTGTACCCTATTAATTATCTCATCAATCTAATATGAAACAATCTCAACAGATAGTCATTCTTATTCCTAATTATATCTATTATCATCAACATCATCATCATCAACATTTATTTATATAGCGCCAGCAAATTCCGTAGCGCTTTACAATTGGGAACAAACATTAATAAGACAATACTGGGTAATACATACAGACAGAGAGGTAAGAGAACCCTGCTCGCAAGCTTACAATCTATAGGAAATATCTATCTTATGTCATAGTCAATTGTTTTAGTTTAGTAATATTTATATTACATTTTTAACTTATTCCTATCTCACTTGGCTAACTATCTCCGAATTTCAGCTTATATTTCTTTGTTCTCTAAATTCTATAACCACCTGTTAATAAAACATACCTACTAATGAATGTAAACTAAAAAATATATAATATAATCTCATACCTCACTATTATGCCGAGGCTACATCCAGCATCTGTTTATTTTCTGTAACCTAAAACCAACTATCAATAAATTATATCTATTGTTTAAAAGAAAAACAAAATAAACAGTAACAAAACACAAAAAAAATTGCCTGCAGCACCCCGGGTACTGTTATTCAAGTGAAAATATCACTTAGATAGTTAAATTTAAATTCAATGCTGTTTTATTGACATTAAAGTTGCATAAATCACCATATTACAAGATTATGTAAAACATGTTTATAATATTATTCCTAGTGTCACACACAAGTAATAGACATACAACACTAGGGGGTCTATGCACTAACAATATGTGGTACCAGCAAATATGCATCGCTGCAAATTGCAGTGATGAATATTTAAGTACCGTTTCAATGCATCAAGCTGGGGCTACTCTGGGATCCCCGGCGAAGAGACCCCTGTGCAGCGGTTAGATTTTCCTATTTACTGGCAACTTAGTGCTGCTGGTGATATGAGAAAGTGCTGTGCGCATACGCGCAGCACTATCACTGTATCGGATTCTGCAAAGCAAGAGAGGCTTCTGTAGAATCCTATTGGAAATGACAGGTAACACCATCCTGAGAGGGCAGCACCAGTTTGCACAATGCAAAGCTTATCAAAGCTTGATGCATTGCAGAACCATAGTGATCTATGGGGACTATGAAGCTGCCCGATATTTACCTAAACAGAGGAGATTTTTGTGAAATCTCATCCATTAGGCATGTAATGCATAACAAACAAACTTAAAAAATGGGGAAACAGCTGTTTCCTAATCTTTTAAGTGGAAAATTAGCTTGATGCACAGACCCCTAGGAGAGGCTTTGCCAGCAATTTGCATGCACTTCTCACAATGGGAGTTCCTGTGAGTCCCCTTGTAATAATGTCAGGTGTCACCCTGCTTTTTGTAGGCCCACACTGTGCAGAAACCTATAAACTGTGCTTGCACTTAGATCCTCAATCACTCACTTCTGCTCTATGATCTTTCAGACCAGAACTCTAAACCTCAGACAATAATATCATCTAAAGTAGTCCAGGCCAGCAGCACATTTGTTATGTGTGAAATGCTTTAAAATACTGTTTTTCATTTCTGCTTAAGCAGTGAATGAGTGGTTAACTGGTTGACTATAAATTTACTGTGTTCTGTTCATAGGCCAAAGATGATAAGTGGAAAGTTATTTCATACAGTACATGTAGTGTTTGGGGTATCCTTGTTTGCCTGAGCAAGACATTGGTTTGTTATATGCAAGTTCAGCGAACCCCAAGGTTGATGGGTAGTTAAAAGAGCAACAGCTCAGTCTCTGCACTCTGGCTTAATACGTGCACAATGACTGCTTGGGATCAATAGATTTAATACAATTTTGTACTCCTATGATTAAGAAATTAGGTCTGACTCAAGAAGGTTCCTTCTGATCTTGATAAAATTGAAAAATGTATACATAAATGTTATCTGTTAAAACTTGCAACGCAAATTGCTAACAAGACAATGTTGCCTCCGCTTCTAAAATAGAACCTAGGCCAACATCACCACTATGAGGCCCTTTGGGTCAAATGGACTTTATTCAACTGCCACCAAGTAGAGGATATAATATATATTATATATATAATGCAAATTGTATTATAGTGGATTATTTTAGTAAGTTGTTAGAAGTTCATGCTATGTGGTGAATATGAGTATCCTGCTGTTACAAAAATATTGCTTAAATATTTTATATCATACTAGAGCAATCCAGTGTCCCCAGGGGCTTGAATTTGCTAGGAAAAAATATGAAGGACAGGGAGGAGATACCACATTAGTGTTAATTTAGACTGTCATTAAAGTCTCAACAATAAATTAACATCTAAATACATTTACAACATTTGTAATAAGCATAACTACATCAACAATTAAATGTTGTTAAGTTCCTAATGAAGGGCACAATCAGGTAATACAAAGTATTTTTTCAAAGAAAATCTAAAATTGGAGCCAATGCTAGGACCCCTGATAGCAGGCTTATTTACTTCACCAAGGGGTAGAATTATCAAACTTTATAAAAAGGAAAAGTAGAGGTGTTGTCCATAACAACCAATCATATTCTAGCTATCATTTTTTCTAGAATGTACTAAATTAATAATGTCTAACCTGATTGGTTGCCATGGGCAACACCTCCGCTTTTCATTTTTAGAAGGTTTGATACATTTATCCTTCAAGAGTATTGACAAGTGTATCATCAATCGGTGGTAATTATTAAAACGATGACCGGATCGCCGATACCAGATACCCTGACAGGAATACACCCAAGGTGTATTTTACGGCACACTGGTAATACTGACAGCTGGAAACAGTGACCGGAAATCCTGCCGACGAATGAAGAAGCCGGCAGGTAATGATGACATCACTTTCAAGCTGCACATTATGTTTGCTGTTCTTAAATTACTATTTTAAGGAGGCGCCACCTGTACAATGTATTAGGCTTTCTAAATAACATTTCTCGGATCATCAACAACTACAACAAGGAGAGAGGTTCTATAGTTGTGAAGAAGGCTTCAGGGCGCTCAAGAACGTCCAGCAAGTGCTAGGACTATCTCCTAAAGTTGATACAGCTGTGGGATCGGGGCACCACCAGTGCAGAGCTTGCTCAGGAATGGCAGCAGGCAGGTGTGAGTGCATCTGCACGCACAGTGAGGCAAAGACTTTTAGTGGATGACCTGGTGTCAAGAAGGCCAGCAAAGAAGTCACTTCTCTCCAGGAAAAATATCAGGGACAGACTGATATTATGAAAAAGGTACAGGGATTGGACTGCTGAGGACTGGGGTAACGTCATTTTCTCTGATGAAACCCCTTTCAGATTGTTTGGGGCATTTGGAAAAACTCTTATCCGGAGAAGAAAAGGTGAGCGCTACCATCAGTCTGTGTCATGCCAACAGTAAAGCATCCTGAGACCATTCATGTGTGGGGTTGCTTCTCAGCCAAGGGAGTGGGCTCACTCACAATTTTGCCTAAGAACACAGCCATGAAAAAAGAATCGTACCAAAACATCCTCTAATAGCAACTTCACCCAGGGCTGCCAAGAGGAATTCAGGGCCCCGCTACAACAAATTCATGGGGCCCCCCTTATAGTCGAGTATGCTAAAAAAAATTGCGGCGCCTTACGGCGGGGCAAAATTTTTCGGAGGTGTGGTCATGGATTTGGGGGCGTGGCAAATGCACCATTGGGGCGTGGCTAACACATCAAAATCACTAGACTCTCAATTTGACGGAGCATCCCATATGTCCAAGCACTCCTGACTTTCAGGACATCTAGCACCACAGTGTAGTATACAAAGAATGCAATGTGTACACAAAGAGTTCAGTCTTGGCCTGCACCTTACATTGGGCACAACACTCACCAAAAATTGCCATGGTCCCTACTAGAATCACAACATTTCACATACTGTCCGGCTCTCTCCTACCTGTTCTTCTCACTTTCACCACCTGTGGCTGCATGTTTCTTTAGTTGCGGCTTGTCTGGATCCTGGAATGCTGGGGTCCTTATTTGGAAAAAAATGGCTACATTTAGATAATTCCAAACAACCCTGGCGTTAAATCAATACCACCCACGATTAATAATTCGGTCTTCCTCCAGCTCCAATATTACAATAATGTGCCCCTTCATCATCGCCATGCTTTATGATCACACTGCGCCCTCCATGCTGCTTTTGCCCCCTTCACCTGGCTCCCCTTTATCACACTATACTATGATGCCTCCCCCCCTTTTTAACCCCACTGTGCCATGCTGCCCCCTCGTTTTTTTAACCCCTCTGTGCCATGCTGCCCCCTTGTTTTTTAACCCCTCTGTGCCATGCTGCCCCCTGTTTTTCAACCCCTCTGTGCCATGCTGTCCACCTCGTTTTTTAACCCCTCTGTGACAAAAAAAAACCCCACAAATTCTGCCAAACTCCAAGCATTGATTAGGCAAGAAAGGACGTCAATCAGTCAGTTTGTGGCCCAGAAGATGATTGACAGCATGCCAGGGCGAATTGCAGAGGTCTTCAAGAAGAAGGGTCAACACTGCAAATATTGACGCTTTGCATACATTTAATGCAATTGTCAATAAAAGCCTTTGATTCTTGTAATTTTACTTCAGTATACCATAGCAACATCTGACAAAAAGGTCTAAAAACACTGAAGCAGCAAACTTGTGTGATTCTCAAAACTTTTGGCCATGACTGTTGTTCCTGTGTATCATTCCTGACAGCTCTATTTCATGACAGTATGAAAAGAATGTCCTATTATTTGGGTATGTTCAGTGTTACCTTTGGAATGTAATGTAATGTATTCCAAGTGTAAATGGGACATAATAATGTGTGTAGAAAGATAGATAGATAGATAGATAGATAGATAGATAGATAGATAGATAGATAGATAGATAGATAGATAGAAAGATACAGTGGTCGAAGAGGAAATTCAGAAGTGGCAGAATGACAAACGTATGCAAATGGCATTTGACAGTTTTTCAAAAAATCCATTAGGAGAAGTGGTGAAAGGGCATATCACTGTAAACCAGTATATATATATATATATATATATATATATATATATATATATATATATATATACATATATATATATATATATATATATATATACACATACACACACACACACACACACACACACACACTGTTAGGGGTCCTCAGGGACCTCTAACAGTTTCCAGATGACAAGGGAAATCATTAGTACTACCTGTGGATCTGTTACAATGTGTCAGTCAGTAATGAATATCAGGGCAGACTGATATTCTGCAAAAGGTACAGGGCTCTCTCCTACCTGTTCTTCTCACTTTCATCACCTGTGGCTGCATGTTTCTTTAGTTGCGGCTTGTCTGGAACCTGGAATGCTGGGGTCCTTATTTGGAAAAAAATGGCTACATTTAGATAACTCCAAACAACCCTGGCGTTAAATCAATACCACCCACGATTAATAATTCGGTCTTCCTCCAGCTCCAATATTACAATAATGTGCCACTTCATCATCGCCATGCTTTATGATTACACTGCGCCCTCCATGCTGCTTTTGCCCCCTTCACCTTGCTCCCCTTCATCACACTATACTATGATGCCTCCCCCCCTTTTTAACCCCACTGTGTCATGCTGCCCCCCCATTTTTAACCCCACTGTGCCATGCTGACCCCTGTTTTTTAACCCCACTGTGCCATGCTGCCCCCTCGTTTTTTAACGCCTCTGTGCCATGCTGCCCCCTTGTTTTTTAACCCCTCTGTGCCATGCCCCCCTGTTTATTAACCCCTCTGTGCCATGCTGCCCCCCTGTTTTTTAACCCCTCTGTGTCATGCTGTCCACCTCGTTTTTTAACCCCTCTGTGACAAAAAAAACCCCACAAATTCTGCCAAACTCCAAGCATTGATTATGCAAGAAAGGACGGCAATCAGTCAGTTTGTGGCCCAGAAGTTGATTGACAGCATGCCAGGGCGAATTGCAGAGGTCTTCAAGAAGAAGGGTCAACACTGCAAATATTGACGCTTTGCATAAATTTAATGCAATTGTCAATAAAAGCCTTTGATTCTTGTAATTTTACTTCAGTATACCATAACAACATCTGACAAAAAGGTCTAAAAACACTGAAGCAGCAAACTTGTGTGATTCTCAAAACTTTTGGCCATGACTGTTGTTCCTGTGTATCATTCCTGACAGCTCTATTTCATGACAGTATGAAAAGAATGTCCTATTATTTGGGTATGTTCAGTGTTACCTTTGGAATGTAATGTAATGTATTCCAAGTGTAAATGGGACATAATAATGTGTGTAGATAGATAGATAGATAGATAGATAGATAGATAGATACAGTGGTCGAAGAGGAAATTCAGAAGTGGCAGAATGACAAACGTATGCAAATGGCATTTGACAGTTTTTCAAAAAATCCATTAGGAGAAGTGGTGAAAGGGCATATCACTGTAAACCAGTGTATATATATATATATATATATATATATATATATATACACACACACACACACACACACACACACACACACACACACACACTGTTAGGGGTCCTCAGGGACCTCTAACAGTTTCCAGATGACAAGGGAAATCATTAGTACTACCTGTGGATCTGTTACAATGTGTCAGTCAGTAATGAATATCAGGGCAGACTGATATTCTGCAAAAGGTACAGGGCTCTCTCCTACCTGTTCTTTTCACTTTCACCACCTGTGGCTGCATGTTTCTTTAGTTGCGGCTTGTCTGGATCCTGGAATGCTGGGGTCCTTATTTGGAAAAAAATGGCTACATTTAGATAATTCCAAACAACCCTGGCATTAAATCAATACTACCCACGATTAATAATTCGGTCTTCCTCCAGCTCCAATATTACAATAATGTGCCCCTTCATCATCGCCATGCTTAATGATCACACTGCACCCTCCATGCTGCTTTTGCCCCCTTCACCTGGCTCCCCTTCATCACACTATACTATGATGCCTCCCCCCCTTTTTAACCCCACTGTGCCATGCTGCCCTCTCGTTTTTTAACCCCTCTGTGCCATGCTGCCCCCTTGTTTTTTAACCCCTCTGTGCCATGCCCCCCATTTATTAACCCCTCTGTGCCATGCTGCCCCCCTGTTTTTTAACCCCTCTGTGCCATGCTGTCCACCTCGTTTTTTAACCCCTCTGTGACAAAAAACCCCCCACAAATTCTGCCAAACTCCAAGCATTGATTAGGCAAGAAAGAACGGCAATCAGTCAGTTTGCGGCCCAGAAGTTGATTGACAGCATGCCAGGGCGAATTGCAGAGGTCTTCAAGAAGAAGGGTCAACACTGCAAATATTGACGCTTTGCATAAATTTAATGCAATTGTCAATAAAAGCCTTTGATTCTTGTAATTTTACTTCAGTATACCATAGCAACATCTGACAAAAAGGTCTAAAAACACTGAAGCAGCAAACTTGTGCCATTCTTAAAACTTTTGGCCATGACTGTTGTTTCTGTGTATCATTCCTGACAGCTCTATTTCATGACAGTATGAAAAGAATGTCCTATAATTTGGGTATGTTCAGTGTTACCTTTGGAATGTAATGTAATGTATTCCAAGTGTAAATGGGACATAATAATGTGTGTAGATAGATAGATAGATAGATAGATAGATAGATAGATAGATAGATAGATAGATAGACAGTTTCCAGATGACAAGGGAAATCATTAGTACTACCTGTGGATCTGTCACAATGTGTCAGTCAGTAATGAATACACCTGTGTTAAAGCAACAAGATATGGAAAACATGCACTGTTAGGGGTCCTGATGGCCAGGTTTAAGAAACATAGCTCTGATATATAGTAATATGCCAAAGAAGTAACATATAAAAAGTAACTGAAAAAAAAATTATTAGAATGGCAGATTCAGGTGCGAAGTGCCAGCTGAGATGTGTGTACTGCACCCTTCTGGTATTTGTACTTTAAATGCACTTGAAAAGATTGATCTACGTAGGTGCAGAATAACCAAACTTGTGAATGCATTAAATTATATTTACTCCATCTGTAAATACCATTAATTAATTAATTAATTAATTAATTAATTAATATATTTATTTATTTATTCATTTATTTATTCATTCATTCATTCACCCATTTATTGATTAAAGTGAATGACAAGGGATGTGACATTGACATTCACAGAACTATAGCAGCATACAGCGAGCACCTACTGAATATGCTCCAGATTATCTTTTTTTAATCATTATCTTTTTTTTTTTTTTTTATCCTATTTGATTGTTTGCATTTGCAGCAGAGCTAAAAGAACAGAAGAACAAAATCACACTTGTGATTGCTGCCTGAGTAAACAAGTACTCAAAAGACATTCTGAAATTGCTGCAAACACTGAATTAGATACTGGTTCATGTCCACAAAATGTGGAATGTTTCGTACAATAATCAAATTCCATGAGTTTTATCCTGGTAAACAGAAACTGTTACGGAAGCATTTGCAGAATGTGCTCCACTTATGTTTGAAGTACATTTATATACATGGTTAAGATATTAATTAAAAATTAGACCATTTAAATACCATAAAATAATAATGTTTGAAAGAACGTTGAAAATTAATTTTTTTTTTGCTTGCTGAATAGACAATCCAGAAGTTGCTGTACAAAAGGTATCCCAAAGAGACTGTAGGAATCAATCGTATTTAACAGAGTAAATATAGGATGTGATTACTGTGCAACAATAAAGGACCGAATGGTAGAATTAGCAGAAAAGTTTTGCTTAACTCCACAAGAAAATTTCTTGCAAAACTTTGCTTAAAAGAATGTCAAACTGCAAAGCAGCAGCAAATGTTATTTATGGAGCAAAAAAATACACAATATATATTATTATTATTATTATTATTATTATTATTATTATTGTGAGGGGGTCATAGTACTGCTCTATTGAATATATTAAAGTAAAATTATGTTCAACAGTGTATCAAAGAAGAAAACCTCAAATATCAGCAGTTCATGAGACTGTAATGACAGCAGCACCACCAACTGAGAGGATCCTAAAACAATCCGTACCCAATTACAAATAAGGACTCACTCACTACTGTAAAATAACCCAATGGGGAAGCCACAAAGCAGTAGTTAGACGCGTTGGATACATTCTCCACAGTCCACAAATTTCTCTTAACTCACTTTGGTGTATATATTATTTATTGTTTTTCACCTTTTTGCTTTTGTAATCTATATTACTCAAATGTTAGATATCTTTATCCGTCTATTTATTCATCAATCAATATCTGTCCGATTGTTGCAACTCTAGTTCATTATTATGTACTCCAGTACCTGTTATACATATATTCCCTACTGTTAGCCAGCTTTGATTTCTACATATTCCTCCATCCTAACATTATCAAGATATTCTGTCTACAGCTATTACCTTACTTTAACTACTTTTATTAATTTTGTATATCACTAGCTGAATATTCAAATCCTTAAATTATCAATGAGTTGGATGCAACTGTCAAATTTTTACAAATAATTAGCAGCTTAGCAGCTCTTCCAAAACACCCATGAGGTGGCTGCCGAGTGTCGTTTTTGTTTTTATATTAAATGTCATCCAGATCTATTCAGTGGAAGGCCCAGAACAGGCTCTCCAGGTCAAATTTTTGCCCAACGTACACCAACAGGAGGTCCAACTTGGACCCTAACTCCCTTAAAACACGGCCAGGATCCAACTGGACCACCTCGCATTGGTTTCATCTCAATCTGTGCAGCGGTGTCGAAGATATTCACCAACAAACAAACTTTTATATATATATTTGTTCCAGTAGAGTCAAGCTTCTACACCTAACATTAAATAAATACCCCTACCACAATAGAAATAGATTATACACATTTGCTTCCTACCTCTTATTTTATCAGTAATCATACCATTATTTATATTCTCCCTCCTCACTCACTTTATCTCCTACCTCTATACTCTGCTCTCCCCTGCCTCTCTCTTTCCCACTCTATTCTTTGCATTTTATTTGAACTGACACATTTTTACTACTTTCCCTTTTTAAGTTCTATATTTTATTCCCATTTGAATTTGTTATTCTTCTATGCTTCTCTATTTATTAATTTATAATTAAATTTTATTTACTGTTTTATATTTATTATATACCTATACTCTGACTTGTAATCTGTACTTTTTATTTTTTATTTATTATTTTTATTATTATTATTATTATTATTATTATTATTATTATTATTCTCTTCCTTAGTCTTACTTATATTTTGTTTAATATCTACTTAGAATTTTAATTACATTAATCATGAGTCTTATTTTCATTGTTAACCTTTTTAAGCTACTCAGGTCTGTTTTTGTTAATAAAATAAATATGTTCACACATGAACATATGGTCATAAAATGGATTTTTGGACTATTTTTAATGACACTGTGCTCAGCAGATGGACAAATGTATATATATGTATTGCTTGGATGGACTATCTAAACTGCCAGTGGGACATCATTATTTTGACAACTCCTATTGTGGTCATTTTTAGCAGCTATAGAGGAAATACACTGACTCAGATGACAGGTAGAGAAAATGATTTGAACCACCTGTGTGGACAATTCATACATATGCCAATCAATTTTTAGAATAATGTGGTATTAATTAAGATAAATATTTTTCAGAATGTTATATAGTAAATCTGACTCTCCAGATTCCAGAAGCTTATCAAACTATTTAAAAACGGTTGTATATCACTTAGTCATTCACGTTCTCTTGCCTCTGTCAGCCACTTAAATTAGTGTCATCCTGCTGTTATTTGACCATGTTTTTTCAGCCCTGCTGTTTCTGTTCTAATTATGTTTTTCTGGCCATCAAATCATATTAACATTTAATACTTGTTCCTTCAAAATGTGTATAGGCAAAATGATTGTACAACATCCCAATAATTGGCACTTAGGAAGGAATGGACTGACTGCTATATATTTATGCTGCTCCTTGTAAATACTCTTTAGTTCCCAGTGACCAGCAAATAAAACAATATCTGACAATTCGGGAGATTTAAAAGAAAATAGTAGCTAAACTTAAAATGGTTACATTAACAATATGGAATATACCAGTGCAAATTATAATGATATAAGAAGTCACAAGAATGTGACTATATACTGTAAAAGGATTGCTTGCAAGGCAGGGAAATTCAAGTTGATGATTAATATCCCTGTAGTATATGTGCACTTGTATGTTATTCCTATGATACACAGAGGGTGACCCTATATTGAAGTAGACTGAGGCAACTATGCCTCTATGGAAAACCCTCCATTGGCTGGCTAGTCCCTCCAGAATACAATTCAAATTGCTTACTCGTAAATCCCTTTTTAACGCTTGGCGCTCCTGCACCTCCGACCTTGTCAAGAACTATAACCTACTCCTACTATGTTCTCTCAATGACCTTCACTCTCCTCATCACCTATCCCCACTTCACACTCCCGCCTTCAGGACTTTGCTCACGCTGCTCACTACATTTGGAAATCCCTGCCCTGCCCAACCAGACTCGCTCCCAACCGCAAATCTTTCAAACGCTCTCTCAAAATGACCTTTCCACACCTGCCTCCCTCACCCTATCCTTGCGCTCTACCTGCCCATTTCATTCCACCCCTAACGTCTCCAATAACTACCCTAATCAGGAGCAGGCAGGGCTGGGGGGCAAGGGGGCATGTGCTCCCCGGGCCGGTTCCATATGGGCTACCTTGGGCTGGGTCACTGGGCCACCTGCATTTTTTCTCCTTTAAAATGTTCCTAATAGGCTGCTGTGTTGGTTCTTGCCCCCCGGGCTAAAATTTGCCAGCCCTCCCCTGACTCTAATCCTCTTAACGTTAACAGACATTTCTACCTCCTATCTCCTCATCCTCTTTGCAATATTTCTTTTAATCTGGTTGTGTCTTCTAATGCAGTTGTTTTCTCTCTAGTCTCCTGTATTGATTTTTACTCATTCCATTGTGTTTCTGGTCCCTGATTTATTTGTATAATTTCTGTCTATTGTTTGCTGATTGTGAGGCGCTGCGGATTCTGTGGCGCCATATAAATACAAGATGATGATGATGATGATCTCTGGCATTTAATACAATTTTAAAAGTGACAATAGTTGCCCATTATATAATACATTACATTAATTATAATGAGTGTCGTTACTGTGAGGTTGTGCTATGTGCTGCTGCTTTTACTATTTAGCCTAATGGAATATTACAAAAGGAGGTTCCCAGTTCTCATTTGTGCAAGTAGGACAGGCCTGGTCAACCTGTGGCTCGCCAGGCGTTGTGAAACTACAAGTCCCAGCATGATTTGCCAGTAGATAACCAGCCAATTGCTGGCAGAGATTGCTGGGAATTGTAGTTTCACAAATACCTGGAGAGCCGCAGGTTGACCAGGAAAACCTGCAGAGTAGGAGATCAGACACAGCCTGTATTGCCACGAGCCTTTCATCACTTCACCTTCTATGCTGAAAAAAAGACCTGCTAGCTTGGTAGTATATATGAGCAGTGCCATGGTGTTAGGTTCACACAGTCTGTAGCTACTAGGGAATTAGCACTTGCACTGGTTACTGACTGAATTCCTGCTTCTCGTTCAGTGCCCTAGTAACCAATTGTAATGCAGGTCACTGGCAGTTTCTGGTCATCTGCCAATGCACTTTAATCTATTTCCCTCAATAGTACTGTCTTTGACACCATGCTCTGTATGGGGTACAATGGGGTACAGCTGTGCCACACATCATAGGGGTGTGGCTGCGATGTATCGATATGTTGCCTCGCCCCCAGAGCGCTGGTTAGCGCTGTAAAGTGCTAGGCTACCCATTAGATACCTCCCTTCCCCCAACGTTACTACCCATGGGACAAACATGTCTTCGGGTGGGTAGAGCCCTAAAATTAGGACTGTCCTTCTAAAATCGATACAGTTGGTAGGTACATGCGGCCCACCAAGCCTTCTGGCCCCCAGTCCCTCCTGGCTTTATTGTTAGATTTGTTAGTTATAGCTTTTAACACTTGTTTAATGCCTGCTGATGTTATTACAGATAGGTATCTCTTTATTTGCTTATGTGTTTTGTTTTAACATATTGCTGGGATTATGGGTAATGTGCGCTCTTTTCAATGGTAAGAGGGCCGCAACCCCCGATGTGTATTAGGTTGCCCATCACTGGGCTAGACTATTTAGGAAGGATAGGAAAGAAAAAAAGAAGAGGAGTTTGTGTATATGTAACATGTTTAAGACTTGCCTAGCTGGGGAATATCTGTAAAAATAGTCCTTGTAGATTGAAGTACTGATTGAAGCTTGTTATAAACCACCTAGCACAAGTAATTGTACAGGAATGCAGTTATTACTACAAACTGACAGGGAAATAAAGAAAAATGTGGTCCTGTATTAATAATCCAGATATAAATTGGGACGATGAATCTAGTGGTTCTGACAAAGGAAGCAGATGGTTATCTATTTTGAAAAACAACTTCCTTTTGTAAGCCGTGGAAGACACAACCCAAGGGGAGAACCAATCAGCATCTGTAATAGAACAGATAAGAAATCTAATGTGGAGGCAGCATAAATTAGTTAAAATATTTACGTTCAGCTGCACCATAGCAATAAGCACACAAATATGAGCTCAGTGACGGTGTGTGCAGAACTATGTCTTGTTCCTGTGCACTGCCACAGAAGCCATAGAAATTATTTTCTTGCTGGCTATTAAGTTTTCCTTAGATCAAACGTTTCCATGGCGACCAAACAGAACGCTGACAATACAGCCGCATTTTCACCGGCTCTCTGTGTTATTATCCATTTCAAAAATAGCAATCGTCCTATAAAAGTATAGTTTGAAACTGCTTAAAATGCAGCAAAGGCAACCTTGAGTGATATTTCTGATATGGGAGCAACTATATTTCCTTACAATTTGTTTCAGTGGATAAACATTAAAAAGGAGATTTCGGAGAGAGTAAAAGATGGAACTAAAGAAATGTGTCATTAAGATATGTATTAAGATAAAATGTTGAATTGTTAATAAAACAGTCGCGTAAGCATACCTCCCAACCCAGAGCTCTAAAATCGGGACAGTTAGGGGGTTTGTTTAGACACAGCTTTTTGCCTGTATTCTCAATTAGAACCTCACTAAGACATCTCCTGTGTTGCCTGGGTCCAATGACAATTAAACAGTTGGGGTCTTGGATGTAGGCAAACTCAGAATGAAAAATGCTAATATTAGACGTATCCTCTCACATCGGACTAATCTGTTATGTCTGTGCAGATATTTTTGTCTCTAAACTGAGAGATCTGTAAAGAGGTAAAATGTAATTATAGCTCAGGTGTGGATTATGGCAAGGAGAATCTGCTGTTTAGTACAACCCTAAACAATGGATTTTCCCAAACATGTCCAGTTTTTCACATTATAATTTCTAGACCGTTCGACTGTGAGGGATCAGTGGTATAACTACTAAATAATAACTACTAAATAAGCCAGCTCGGTGATTAATGTAATGGTCTTCAGTGGCTGCTCTATAGAGACGCTTAAACTAGCCACATTTCAATTCTTGAACTGTGTGAATGTGCTGGAATTTCTCAAATTTTAGAACCATTAGAAGATGAGAATGATAAATGAAGACCTGCATGGGGATGAATGCACTTAAATGCCAGGCTTGTAGGCTTACAATGCACTTACATTTAGTGGTTAAGGTTTTACCGGGCTTGAGTGAAGTAGCCAATGGGGTTCAGGGGGTGTGTCGAAGCAAGCCTTAAGTTCCCAAGGACAAGAAGTCTCCCTCTTTTACTTCAGGAAATCTCTCCCTCACACCTTACATGATCTGTTTATCGCTTAAGTAAGACACTTCCAGACCTGTTCTACCCCCAGGGGGTTGTGGCCTGTGACACTTTTTCTCAATCACCATTTGCATGTTGCCTGATTTACTAACCAATTGTACTATGTGACCTAACTTTTCTGTGAAGCGTCACCCAGAAACAATTTTATCATTAATAAATCCCTTATGACTCTGTCCATCTTTTGATATCAAACATGATGAAATTTTGACACTGTGACCTACCTATTCCAGAGATATTTGATTTTAGCTGTTCCCGGACACCACCCGTACCTGTCATTCAAAACCCTGGTGTGATTTCTGCTCCTCAGTATGGAGTGCCACCCGGATTTCCCAAAATATGAACTATGAAGGCACTTTCCTTGAAAGCTCATATTTCTATATACCTGCATAGGCCTACATAATGCTGCCTTGGGCTGCAAGGATGTCCAGCTGTGACCGGCCCTAAAAAGTCTATTCAGGAGTCCAAAAACTAACTTGCGTCAGGCTATATCTCACAGCAAGAGCTCTTTGAAGCTGCCATAGGTGACACTCCTATCTTCTCACACTGGAATGTGCAAAGCCATCAAATACATTTACATCAGACTTTCTGTCTTCACATTTTACACTTTTGTAGCTGAACTTATCAATGTATTCATCTGATATAACATATTTACACTGCAGTTATGATTCATCCCTTATAAATTACTGTAAATTCCCTATGTTCACGACAATGTCTAATCATATAATTACCATTATAAATAAACAGATATTTGTTTTTTTTTCATAAATTCCACATAACTGTAAAACAGCTATAGAAGATAAGGGTTATATGTTATACTTTCTTAATTAGTTAGATTACACATTTTGTTTTGCATAATTATGGCATTGTGGTAGCAGTTGCAGACAGGTTGAGCATAATAAATCTGTGTTTCACTAGTTTAATCACTGTTTACACTAATTACAAGGAGTCATTCTTTGAATCACCTCTTAAATAGTTAAGCTAAAATGTTAAGCTTAATTATCCAGTGTATATGTGTAGGAAAGCAGAAGAGAAATCGGTTGAAATGTGCATCAGACATTTAGCTAGAAGGAAGCTAAGTTCATCTAAGATTCAGCAATCTCAAACATTATATGAGGTTAAATATAGTTAAACTTTGTATTTCATTAAAAAAAAAAAAATCAGTACTGGGGCCGAGCAGTATTTTAAGATAAAAAATGGAAAGGTAACATTTAATGAAGGGGGTGGTAATAGAATACTGGACGTTTGAAACATTTTCCAGTGAAGTTTTCACTGTTTCCACCATGTATAATTTGAACCTGCAAACCCGCGTAAATAGGTGTACATTGAATTTCCAGAACGCAGTTTCCGAAACCAGAATGTGTTAATACACTTATATATGTATATTTTATTATTATGTGTATATATTTGTATATATATGTATATTTTACACCTTCGTTAAACCCTTCTGAATATTGAATTGATCTGATGGCGACAAAATTGTCTGCCCATGAGAACAATCAAATTGGTCTTGCCCTCCAATTTATCATCATCATTTATATATATAGCGCCACTAATTCCGCAGTGCTGTACAGAGAACTCACTCACATCAGTCCCTGCCCCATTGGAGCTTACAGACTAAATTCCCTAATATACACACACAGACTAGGGTCAATTTGCTAGCAGCATATTAACCTACCAGTATGTTTTTGGAGTGTGGGAGGAAACCGGAGCACCTGGAGGAAACCCACGCAAACATACATACTCCTCACAGATAAGACCATGGTCGGGAATCGAACTCATGACCCCAGTGCTGTAAGGCAGAAGTGCTAACCACTTAGCCACTGTGCTGCCCAATTTAGTCAATATTTTGTGAATACTGTAATGCCATGACAGACTACAGGTTGTTCTCCCACTATGACAGCCATAATACTGATTGACTATATGTTGCTTTATAACATTCTACTGCACTTTATAGACTGATAATAAATAAATACAAACAACTCACTTACCCAATTTAACACACTATGTTATGTTTGCTTTTTCAGGCTGTACTTGTGCTCTCACACTTAATCTCTTATTAGTACTGTACAGATTATAATTGGAATGTTTTTCTCTGTATTATGAAATCATTTCTATAATTATACAATATTGGGTTCCAACTGCTTACTAACATCATATTCCACAGAGATCTGTGGAACCATTTTTATCAGTTAGAAATCTGCATTACAGCAAATCGATGCTGAGATTAAAATGTATTTTCATCCAAGCCATCTCAAACAGCATATATTATCTGTTCTCATTTTGTCTCTTTGTATTGAAGAACAATTTCTAGAAAAACACAAAATACAGTTTCTTTGTAGCGCAATGTTCTGAATTTCCTCTATACGCTTTTCTTCAAATTTGCGACTAAGGGGGTCTATTTATTAATATGTGGCAATAAGAAATCACCTATGGTCGCAATTTATCAATAAAATATCACCGGGGCAGTTGAGCGATATTCTCATCAGCCACACTGGCCAAAGAGATAAGTGTTGACTAGTTTGAAGGGATATTCACAATCATGGCCCAGCTATCATAAGCTGCTATGCATTTCAATAGCAACGTTTGATCATTCTGGCCAAGTGTCAAATTTCATCTGCCAATATTCCAGATGATCATAATCAGGTGGACGGTAAATCTTTATGGATTCCACTATTAGGGGCATATTCAATTATTTACTTTTTCCGCCGTGGAAAAAGTATTTCCGTTATTACGGTAATTCCTAGTCAAATTTCAGCTCGCAGCTCCCTGAGCCGCGAGCTGAAATCCAGCAAGAAAAAGTACCGTAATAACGGCATTTACGTGCACTATTACCGTAATGACGGTAATGGTGTGCGCGGCGTGTTAATTTTGGCTATAATGCCAACAATTGAATATGCCCCTTAGAATAGAATTTCACTTTCCCTGCGAGGGAGTTTTAATGATAGTTTGCATTTGTTTATTACATTTATCAGCACCGCCATAATATTTTTGTAAACACACTGATATTTTTCCTCTGACATATTTCCTTTCCTTGCTCTATGAATCCCCATTTGTTTATGTTTTATGCATTGTGCATGTGAAATACAAGGTAAGATCATTTGAGAGATCATTTCAGAGATTTCTGTACCCACAGGACTGGACTATAAGTCTCATCCCCCAGCTTTTCCTTATCGCTGGACACGTATATCATTTTCCAGTTGAAATACTGGTTAACAAAAGGATAATTCCAGTACTGGCAGTAACATTGTGCACAAAAGAGTACTTAGTAGCATACACTGGTTATACTAAACTTTTCACTGGACTACTATAGAGGTCATTAACATCAGCATATCGCTTAGGAATTTTGCTTTACCTGCATTATCCTATACTTGCCAATACTCACTTCATACTATTGTCAAGTTTATTTGAAACTTAGAATTGAGCCATCGCACTAGAAGCTTACTAACAAGTGATTTAAACACTTATATCCCTTTCCTTTCTAACTGATACTCTCCAATTCCCTTACTACTTGCACCTTAATCCCTATTCTAATTTATACTTTCACATTTTTATTGAAGGAGTCAGGCATCCCTATAGAGGGAAATAGGGCTGCATCTCAATTTCTCAATTCCCCTCCTCACTCTACCCAAGGAGCGCTAATCCCTAAATATCTTATTGTTTGTGTTCAGAATCAGAGGAATTATTCTTCTATTCACACACAACAAAATATTGTCACAGGCAGAACTGTGTTTTCTAGGCCCCCACACAAGCTTAATGCTGCATTGTCCAATTCATAATAAACTGGCCGACATTAGAATTTTCGAAGTTATAAAGCAGCACAGACATTTCAGGCAGTACGTAGCTCAATGTCATTGTTACACTACTTGTTTGTTATTCTTATTCTCTACGATCCATCTCCTTCTTTTTCCATAATCATCATCATTTATTTATATAGCACCAACATATTCCGTAGCACACACACATACAACTAAATCCCTCTCTTTATCATTAAATTATTTTAAGCAGGCCTTGGGGGCAACAATCACAGGAATCTAGAGACAAATCAAGAATGCGACAATAATAATAATAATATGAGTGTTCTACGCGGTTTGGGGGTCATTTACAGTTTTATGCATTGCATCCAAAACACAGACATAGAATGTGTCCCACACTTATGATACATGCAATTTAAAGTGAACATGTAATGCGACTGCATGAAAATGCATGAATGAGAAAGCCACTTTGATTTGTTAGTGGCGGTTAGAATACACATGGGGTATATCTGCAAAGAATCTCATTGAATTCATGAGCTACATTGTGGCTAGATGCAGCACCGGTGCTAGGGTCCTTGGCGCAATAGGCACAGTGTGAAAACCTGCGCCCCCCACTTTAAAAATCGCCCCCCCCCCCCCGCCGTGGGTACCCTGTCAAAATTGGCGCAGCGTTTCCCTCCCCTCAGCTCCCCTCCCCATGTCTTTCTTTATCTTACCTGCATGAAGCTGCTCCTCTCTGCTCTGTCTTCTCCCCTCCCCTCACAGACACTGTCGGGCCCTGATGATGTCATCGTCACGGCCTGTCACTGTCAGTGAGCAGAGGGGAGGAGACAGAGCAGAGAGGAGCAGCTTCATGCAGGTAAGATTCATAGCCCCTTCCCCCCTCTCCTCCCCGTGGATTTCCGCACAGTTTTAAATTACCACAGTCATTTTTTTTTTATTTTGAGGCGCCCTGCAGAGCCCGGCGCCCTAGGCAGTTGCCTAACCTTGCCTAATGGGAGCGCAGGGCCTGGCTAGATGCAACGTGGGGTCTAGCCGCTATTAAACAACCAGAGCGGCTTTCAGATGCTCTGAACAATCATGGCGAAACCATTCTCTATTCATTAGCAAAGGACAGCCCTTCCAGCCTGTCATTTGTGACGAGATCCACAAATAACAGGTATTGAACAACTTTGTGTCTTTTTTATTCCTTATGGATTAGAAGCATAAACAAAGAGGAGAACCACATGAATTTAGATGATTAAAAAATTGGCTCTGGCAGCATTATGTATCCTGGCACTTCTACAGTCATGGGCAAAAGTTTTGAGAATGACACAAATATTATTTTGCACAAAGTCTGCTGCTTCAGTTTTTATTATGACAGTTTGCATATACTCCAGAATGTCATGAAGAGTGATCGGATGAATTGCAATTAATTTCAAAGTCCCTTTTTGCCATGACAATGAACTTTATCCCAAAAATAATATTTCCACTGCATTTCAGCCCTGTGTCACGGGCACTAGGAGTCTTTACCCAGGGATCACCAGGTGGTAGGCTTACCAGAGTGATGTAGATGGTAATAGGGTACTCTGGTAGCTAGGTGATCACGGAACAGGAAACAGCAGATGATGAGATGCTCAGGAAAGTCTATGACTAGCAGCACTGGTAATATTGAGGTAATAGTACACGAGGAACTGTAGGACAAGGACACGTGAAGGTAGTCAGTGGTCTGCGATGGCAAGTTGTACCACTGCTATAGTGAGGAGGAATGTCCAACAGAAACGAGGAGGTGATGAGAGTCAGCGGTCTGCGGATAGCAAGTGGTACCGCTGTCTGAGTGAAGGAATGGAATCCAAGTGGAGGTATCCGGGGAGTCAGTGGTCTGCGAGAGCAAGTTGTACCACTGCTATGTGAGAGGATACTGGAACAGGTGATACTGGAAACAGGGATCAGTGGTCTGCTACTAGCAAGTTGTACCACTGAATATATATGTGAGGAAGTGCACGGGGAGAGACTGCAACACAGGATGTACACAGGCACCTTATACACGATCCACAGTAACATGCACAATATATATATAAATGACTGAACAGGTCTGCAAATATAGAAAGTCTCTTGAAGTAGTCCAGCACAAGTTAACACAGTCAATGATGGCAATAGACTCAGCGGATAGCAGACTCCAGAGGAGAACCAACACAGTCCAGCAAGATATGCAATACACCAGCACAGTCAATGAGAAGTATGCATACCGTGGTTCAGAAGCAGGCAGTCAGATAGGAGTGCAGCGATACCTGAGCGGCAGGAGGCCGGCTGGATGAAAAGTCCCAGGATAGATGAGGCAGCGGTCTAGTAGGTGCAGCGCACAGATAAGTAGACCCACAGGGACACGAATCCACAGGAATCAATAACACGTGGAACTGGACTCAAGGAGGACCCAGGAGAGTGAAAATGATCCAGCAGCGGAGTAGTGGATGAGATATAAATCCAATGCTGACAGGAGTGTAGAGCAGCGGGGCACGTGAAGGCGTGGAGAGCGGGTCAGCGGTAGATGGGTGATAGCGCGGTCAGCAGCAGCAGGACTCTGCGGTACACGGAGGTAACCAGTAGCAACCAATAGGTGTCAGTAGCGATGGAGCACGGGAGAGCAGAGTAGACCAGGAGCTGTTGATCACGGAGAGTAGCGAATGGCAATGAGAGCAGCAGTCTCGAGGAAACACAGGAGAGCTGAGAAGAGACTGCAGTGCACAGGGGCAGCGGATGGGAATCAGCTAACTTGTCACGATGATGAACACAGGCGAGTTGTAGGCTGGAGGCTGTAGTGCACGGAAGCAGCGGATAGACATCAGCTAACAATCACGATGATGAACACAGGCGAGTTGTAGGCTGGAGGCTGTAGTGCACGGAAGCACCGGATAGACAACAGCTAACAGTCACGATAATGAACACAGGCGAGTTGTAGGCTGGAGGCTGTAGTGCACGGAGGCAGCGGATAGTAATCAGCTCACGGACTTGATGAGGAACAGGTGAGTGGATGTAAAGTAACGGTTGGAGTGCACAGAGGCAGCGGGTAGGAACCAGCAAACAGTCACAGTGAAATATAATAGCGTGATGTGGATTAGAGGACTGTAGTGCACGGAGGCAGCGGATAGGAATCAGCAAACAGTCACAATGATAAGTAATAGCGTTGAAGTGGTTTGGAAGACTGTAGTGCACGGAGGCAGCGGATAGGAATCAGCTAACAGTCACGATGATACAGATGATGGTAGAAGTGGTATGGGAACCACAGAGGTAGAAGTGGTTTGGAAACCACAGGAATCAGCAGCGCTGAAAACACGAGGAATACAGGAACACCTTCAGAGACTCATAGGAAATGAGACTCCAAGATCAGGCAACGTGGTGTTGACCACAGGTGCTTAATATAGGGAGTGTTGCCTGATCTGCCAATTGAGTTAAAGGGACATACACTGAAGTATAGGAAAGGGCTGCGCATGCGCAGACCCTCAGGATGGAGGACGGCCACGGTTCCTAAATGTCCGGGAAGAGGCACTCACAGTACGGTGAGTGACACCCTGCCACAAAAGGACCAGCTGACATCAGGTCAGTGGATTCTTTTGTTAACACAGGTGAGAGTGTTGATGAGGTCAAGGCTAGAGGTCAATCACGCTGATTGAATTAGAATAACAGACTGGAAGCTTTAAAAGGAGGGTGGTGCTTGAAATCATTGTTCTTCCTCTAGTTACCATGGTTATCTGCAAGGAAACATGTGCAGTCATCATTGCTTAGCACAAAAAGGGGTTCACTGGCAAGGATATTGCTGTTAGTAAGATTGCACCTAAATCAACCATGTATTAGATCATCAAGAACTTCAAGGGGAGGGGTTCAATAGTTGTAAAGACAACTTCAGGGCGCCCAAGAACGTCCAGCAAGAGCCAGAACGTCACCTAAAGTTGATTCAGCTGCGGGATCGGGGCACCACCAATGCAAAGCTTGCTCAGGAATGGCAGCAGGCAGGTGCGAGTGCATCTGCAGGTACAGTGAGGCGAAGACATTTGGAGGATGGCCTGGTGTCTAGAAGGCCCGCAAAGAAGCTACTTCTTTCCAGGAAAAACAACAGGGACAGACTGATAGTCTGCAAAAGGTACAGGGATTGGACTGCTGAGGACTGGGGTAAAGTCATGGTGAAACGAGGTATTAATATCACCCGAACCAGCTTGTCCCTCGTATCTCACAAAATGTGGATTATAGCATGTACTTTTTCTAACCCTTGCTTTTGTTCCCCAACTCAACAGAATAGCACTGCAGTGTCTAATTACATGTGGATAAGGGGACATTGTAGCTCATTGTAAATATGTATATTATTTATTGTATCTTGTTGATATTGCATGGAAACTGTTAGTCATTGTCCTTAAATTGAAGCCATGTGGGTTATGGGTAAAGATCAGGTGGTGTCCAGGATACAGATGAGGGGGCTGGAGCTGCAATTATTCTCCCCCTCCTTTCTCTACAGGAAGCATGGAACAGCTGGGGACCCTGTGAGATCACAAAGTAGTGTAAGGGGTTAATTTTAGGAGTGGCTGACTGCTACCTTATCAATTAATATCCATTGTTCTCCATAGGACTAGTCCAGATGCTTTGTCTGCATCCCAGCAGGGGGCTTCTGTGGAAACACAGCTCATCTCCAACCCCATGATCCAGGACCCACCAATGTTTAAAGAGATAGAGAGCCAATTGTTTGCCCAGGCAGGGGAAGCACTGTGGAAATTTGACCCTAGATATAAGGAATCACTCCATGGGGGGAAGGGATATTCATTCTGGGATTTGATTCATGGAAGATGCAGTGTAGCTGGTTTTGAGTTTTCGTTCTCTACCAATGGACTACAGATGCAGCTAATAGAAGAACTCCATGGGTCTTTAAATCAGGACATCCAGGTGACTGTAACTCCTTAAGCTAGTGGGGTAAGGGACAGATGATGTGGTGAACCTGCCTGGCATTATGTACTGTGTGTATATAATAATCTAGTGATTGTTTTTATTACAATAAATGTATTGCTTTACTTTCTAACTGCATTTGCCTGAGGGACTAATAAGAACCTGAGAAGGTACTGGGTAGGCTTCGCTGGCCTAGGAAGGTACCTGTGGGTGGCCAGACAGAGTGAAGTGGGTATAATTGGGGCAGAAAAAAAACGTTTTTTTTCTGGCCCAATTATACCCACTAAAAAGTACACGCTATAATCCACATTTTGTGAGATACAAGGGACAGACTGGTTCGGGTGATATTAATACCTCGGTATCTTCACAGTTATTTTCTCTGATGAATCCCCTTTCAGATTTTTTGAGGCATCTGGAAAAACGCTTGTCTGGAGAAGGAAAGGTAAGCCAGTGCTGTGTCATGCCAACAGAAAAGCATCCTGAGGCCATTCATGTGTGAGGTTGCTTCTGAGCCAAGGGAGTGGGCTCACTCACAATTTTGCCTGAGAACACACCATGAATAAATAATGGTACCAAAGCATCCTCCAAGAGCGAGTTCTCCCAAACATCCAAGAACAATTTGGTGATGAACAATGCCTTTTCCAGCATGATAAAGCACCTTGCCATAAGGCAAAAGTGATAACTAAGTAGCTTGGGGATCAAAAAAAAAACAAAAAAACAAAATTTTGTGTCCATGGCCAGGAACTCCCCAGACTTTAATCCAATTAAGAACTTGTGGTCAATCCTCAAGAAGCGGACGGACAAAAAAAACCCAGAAATTCTGACAAACTCCAAGCATTGATTAGGCAAAAATGGGCGGTCATCAGTCAGTATATGACCCAGGAGTTGATTGACAGCATGCCAGGGCGCATTGCAGAGGAGTTCAAAAAGACGGGTTAACACTGTAAATATTGACTCTTTGTATAAATGTAATGTTATTGTCAATTAAAACCTTTGATACGTATGAAATACTTGTAATTTTACTTCAGTATACCATAGCAACTTCTGAAAAAAGGTCTAAAAACACTTAAGCAAAAAACTTTGTGAAAACCAATATTTGTGTCATTCTCAAAACTTTTGGCCATGACTGTATATCTACGAACGACAGCATGCGGGAATTTACCCCATGCTGAACAGGCTGGGGCGTGACAGGACCCCACTCTGCAGGTTACCCTATTATAGTGTGACCACCCCATTCTGACATAACCTGTTGTTGCTTGGACACTCTGGGGTCCACGGTGGCAGCACGGTGGCTAAGTTGTTAGCACTTCTGCCTCACAGCGCTGGGGTCATGAATTCAATTCCTGACCATGGCCTTATCTGTGTGGAGTTTGTATGTTCTCCCCGTGTTGGTGTGGGTTTCCTCCGGGTGCTCCGGTTTCCTCCCACACTCCAAAAACATACTAGTAGGTTAATTGGCTGCTAACAAAAATTGTCCCTAGTCTCTCTCTGTCTGTCTGTAAGTGTGTGTGTGTGTGTGTGTGTTAGGGAATTTAGACTGTAAGCTCCAATGGGGCAGGGACTGATGTGAATGAGTTCTCTGTACAGCGCTGCGGAATCAGTGGTGCTATATAAATAAATGGCGATGATGATGGGGTGAGGGCCCATGATGTTTTGTTATTTATTTATTTTAAAAATAAATAAATATTTTTTTATCATGGCAATGGTAGATCTTTGCTCCAGGTGTAGTACCCCCTGACAGACGTACCTGTGGCTGTGTTCACCTCTAACTATACAGTATATATTATATGAGCATACTGTTACTGTAGTCGACCTATACTTGCATGTTACTTACCTTCCCCGTTCCGTCTCTACAGACGCAAGGAGGCGTCTGTAGAGGCGAAATCTTAAAATGGACACAGGGATCCACATTTGTGGAGGATATGTGCAGTACAAAAATGTGTAATTAAAGCTAAAAAAACCAGTGTATGCATCCCACTCTAAATGACCTTCTGTAAGTATTGCCCATTTTGTACCATCTCCTCCATATCTATTCCCATTAAAATCACATTAATCTGAAAAAAATGCAATATATTTTTTTTACATTGTTAGCCACTGAGAGAGGAGATGTCTGAAACATTTATATGTGTATTACAGCTAATACTTTGGGATCAAAATGTTTAGTTTAACTCATTCATATTGTTTTATTTTGCCATTTCTGTTTCCAACTGTGCGAAATGTTAATGTATTTAGACATTTAATTATTTAGCTGCCAGCTCTTTAAATTATATGAGTATTTAATTTCCAATTAGAGTGAGCTCTCCAAATGTGATTGCAATTCCTCAGGTTATTAATGGATCGTGTTGCTGAAGGAGATACGGCAGAATTTTGTCAAAACGCTTAATTTTCCACTCTTACAGAGTACATACACGAAATATTGTCTTGTGCAGTTTTGCCTCATTTAACTTAGATTTCATTTTATTGCAAAAGTCCAATTTATAATTTATAGATGTATTCTGTATTCTTCTAAGTTGAACTAACAGCATTTTTAAAACTTGTTTAAATGTCTGCATATTACTTCGCAAAATAGAATAACTTTAGGTTTTGTTCTGGTTGGTAAAAGGTGGTATAAGTAGTACTCTTGTAGGTCATGAATGATTGGTTATTCATACCCAAATGATGTATGTTAATTAATATATGCACAGAAAGGAACACTGCTTAGTCTGCATACATCAACTCTTTTGTCTCCTGCATCCACCACACTCAAGAAACCTACATAAACATAAATAAACTTTACACCCACAAATCATCCTTGCATGTTATGTTTCTCACCCTACTTTTTCTCATGGCTGCTGGTAACATCTCACCTAACCCTGGGCCCCGTACAATCCACACTATCTGCTCAAGCTCATCATTCCACTCCAAATCTTTCCATATGCACCGTACTTCCAATCTGGCCAACCTTATCCACATATCTCCACTATCCTATCTTACCTTCTCCTGTGCACTATGGAATTTCAGATGTGTTTATCTGTTTGCTCACTCTCCCTCAGCCACACTTTCAGACATGTAAACAGACAAGGTAGTGGAGTAGGCATTCTACTTTCTCCAAGTTGCACTTCCAAGTCATACACTTTGAACCCTCCCTCTCATTCTTTTCCTTTGAAATCAAAACTATTCATCTATTTTATCCTCTCCACATTCATGTTACTGTAATTTATCAAGTACTCCCATTATAACATTCCCATTAATAATCCCTCTGTCTCTTCTGCCTCTACACATTCACTTATTTTCTCCTTTGGTCTCTCCCATTTCTCTGTTTAGGGCAAGGTGTATGTACTAGAACAGCTTCTCAAGATGTTTGCCTTCAGCAGCCCCCTTTCCGAGGAACTACATATGTTCCACAGTACTCAGTTGCCCCCAGGATTTGTATAGCAGTAGTTGTTTACAATTGCCCGGTGGAGTGGACAGAACACGGTAGGAGGTAGTGAGCAATTAGATGGTGTAGTGTTACAAACTAACAAACAGACAGGCAGGGGTTAATGCAGAATAGAGGAGGTAGAGATATAAGAGTAAATTTGTTTAACAAGCCAAAAGGTCAGGAGTGGAGAAGACAGCAGAATCCTTTAAACAAACTGGGTGAAATACAGAGAGACAGAATCAAGTCAAAGGCACAAAGGACACAAGGGCACGCTGGTTAAAATAGGAACTATCACCAGCATTGGTATAAAGACAGAAAGAGACTTATAAAGGCAGTAGCACCAATCAGAAACTGCAGGATGATTAGCTGCATGAGAGTGGTAGGTGATTGCACAGCTGAGGCTATATTTATCATTAACAATGTCATATTGAGTTCCAAATAATGAACCTTATAGTAGATATATATTTTGTAGCAATTCTTTGCTTATCTAAATAAGTTGATAAATAGTTCACAGATTGATATATCTAGATAGCGGTTTTCCCGTAATTATAAAGTATTTTATGTTATAACTTTCTGATCACAGTTAGCGCTGACTAGCATTAATGGTGAGTGGATAGTCAATCTGGAAGGGACTACTGGTGTGTATATTTTTGCCCCTTCTTTAACGTTACCCCAGATAGATGAATGAATTACATTGATTCTGTCAGCTGACACTGATATTGTGTAATCGGCTGCTCCATAGTAATTCAAGTTTAACAGGTACTGTTATATACCATTCAATAAATCACCTGTGGCCAGCACGGTGGCTAAGTGGTTAGCACTTCTGCCTTACAGCAGTGGGGTCATAAGTTCAATTCCCGACCATGACCTTATTTGTGAGGAGTTTGTATGTTCTCCCCGTTTTTGAGTGGGTTTCCTCCGGGTGCTCCGGTTTCCTCCCACACTCCAAAAACATACTGGTAAGTTAATTGGCTGCTAACAAATTGACCCTAGTCTGTGTGTGCATGTGTGTGTCTGTCTGTCAGTGTCTGTGTTAGGGAGTTTAGACTGTAAACCCCAATGGGGAAGGAACTGATGTGAGTGAGTTCTCTGTACAGCGCTGCTGTACATTAATGGCGCTATATAAATTAATGGTAATAATAATAATAATAGTTTATAATTCCTACTCAGCTCAATAAAACTCTTAGAATACAAAAGAGATAAAGACCGCACCAGTGGCGTAGTAGGACCTAATTGTTAGATGTAATACATTTCCTAGGTAGAAAGACTCCTAGGGGGTGCTCCCAAAACACTTGGAAAGTTAAGTAAAACACAAGGAAAAGAAAAGAAGTGTATACGAGGGGCACTAAATATGGTCTATAAGTAATAAAACATATAGTTTATTGGCTATGCATTAAAATAAATCTGGTAAGACAAGAGCGAAATATAATAAAAGAACATATAAGGACAAACAGGTGTGTGTGTGTGAATTAAAATGCAATAAAAATTGCAACGCCTCTGCTACTCATCAAAAATGCACCTTAATAAGTGCAGAAAATTCCCAGCTGTGTTATATATAGCACCAAGATCGTGGGTATGTTGGATAAACCCACAACTCTGCAGCTAAAGTAAAGATTCCTAGGATGTTAGGGTTACCGTCTGGGTCAGAATCGCCCAAAAGTATTGTTGTTAATGTTCGGTAATCTAATCCATTAGCGGCAGCATCACATGAAATTCTAAATGGATGAATTAATAAACTCCCTGTGATCGCGGGTATATGTGATAAGACCCTGCCTAAATCTATAGCAGGGGAGCGATCAGAGGGAGAGAGGTGCAGGCTGGGGAAAAAAAAGGGGGAGGTAGCGAGGCAAAACGCCAACGCGCGTTTCGCTCTGTAGCTCTGTAGCTTTCTCAAGGCTTGAGAAAGCTACAGAGTGAAACGCGCTTTAGTCTCTTCTTTGGTAACTGCCTCTCGCTCCCGCCTACAAGACTTTTGCTGTGCTGCTCCTCACTTCTGAAATTCTCTACCAAGCTCAATCAGACTTACCCACAGCCTTCAAATCTTTAGTTGCTCTCTGAAAACCTATCTCTTTTTAGGGCTTACGTTATCCCTGTTGATACGATTCACACTAATGCACACTCGCAACTGTCCCAATCTCCACTCTTAGCCACACTTAAACCTCTTGTTACGGCTGTGCCCTCTTCCACTTATAATGTAAGCTCTCTAATGAACAGGGTCCTCCATACCTTTTGTTTTCATGTCTGCGCCTACCTTATATGTTCCTGCTTTATGTTTGTACTGTTTTCCCTACAGTACGGTACTGCGAAGCACTGCGGCGCCTCACAAATCTACAATAATAATAATGATGTCCACAGAAGGATACAAATTAAACTCAACAGCAACCATCTTAAGCCATATTTATGTGTGGAATTTATATATATATATATATATATACTTAAAATCTACCAAAAAAGTTCCTCCTGTCCTTCCCTGCACTGGCACTTACATCCCCATCCTCATTAAATAGTCTAGCAGAGCTAGTTATTGTATCTTTTAAAAGCAGCACTTAGGGCCTCATTGAGTTGGACATAAATCCACCCTATGTGTTACGAGCCGCGGCGGTGCCCAGCCGCCGCAACTCACTCACCTGCGTCCCGGCCGTCGCTATGGCGACCGGGACGTCACTTCCTCTCATGTCCCGGCTGTTGCCGGGGCAACGACTAGACGCTCCAGCGCTACGTCCCGGCATTGAGAAGCCGGGCGCATGCGCTCTACGGAATTACTAACCTGCGGGTTAATGAAGTAGGGGGCTGGTTTCTATCTGAGCCAGGCCCTGATTGGCTGTTTCAAGTATTTAAGGCAATGAGGTCTGCCACCTCATTGCCGGTTATAGCTTCTGTGCTCCAGTCTGCTGACCTGCTTGTTCCAGTCCCTGTATCCTGTATCTACGTTTGACTTCCCGTGTATGACCCTTGGCTTCGTATTGGACTTTGCTTGTGTTTCCTGTGACCCTGATCCTTGGCTTGTTTACCCGTTCTGCTACTTTGCCTGTGACCTCTGACCTCAGCTTGTTCATCATTACTGTTACCTGCTGCCGGCCTTTGACCTCTGCGTGGACCTGACTCTTCTTGCCTGGGTTCTCCCCAGCCGGTACACACTTCACGACCCTCTGTCAGTCTGCAGCCCAGTCTGTCCCCACCATCAGGGGCTCCAGTGAACACCTGACTGGCAGAGTAGACTCCGGGTTGTGTTGTGCCGGCTGGAGGGGTTCCTAACATTATAACCGGCCCACTCACGGAGACAAGGTTAGAATGGATACCAGTGGATCCACACCGTCTCCGGCACAAACCCTAGCAGGCCACGTTGAGTCCTTGTATCAGATGATGCAGGGATTGGCTGAGCGTATGTCTGTTCAAGAAGAAGCCACAAAAGCTTCACAACCGACTCCAGGTCCCATCTGTGAACCCAAAATGAACTTACCAGATCGGTTCTCTGGAAATAGAACCCTGTTTCGGAACTTCAGGGAGAGCTGCAAGCTCTATTTTCGGTGGAGACCCCGCTCCTCCGGTTCAGAGCAGCAAAGAGTTGGGATTATTATTTCCCTTCTACAGGGTGACCCCCAGTCCTGGGCGTTTTCTTTGCCGCAGACCAGTCCGGCCATGCAGTCCGTAGACTCCTTCTTCGAGGCACTGGGTCTACTGTATGATGACCCGGATCGAGTGGCCTCCGCGGAAGCTCATCTACGGTCCTTGAAACAGGGCCGACGGTCGGCAGAAGAATACTGCGCTGAATTCCATAGATGGTCACCTGACAGTGGATGGAACGACCCTGCCTTACGTAGTCAGTTCCGTGTCGGCCTATCTGAACAGATTAAAGATTCGCTGGTGCAATACCCGTCTCCTAGCTCTCTGGAGGATCTGATGCACCTCTCCATTAAAATTGACAGGAGATATAAGGAGCGGAAAACTGAAAAGGAAACGTCATCACCTCCATCCGCCTTCGTTCCTATCTCCCAGGATGGTGAGGAACCAATGCAATTGGGAGCATACCGTCTTTCCTCTGAGGAGAGAGACAGGAGACGGTCCCAAGGCTTATGTTTATATTGTGGCGCAAGAGGCCACTTCTCCCGTTCTTGCCCAAACAAGTCGGGAAACGAGCATGCCTAAGGAACGAGGGGAGAGTTCACTTAGGTCTACAAATTGTCTCCCAGAAAAATGCACTATTGGTCCCTGCACAGCTCACGTTCAGTGCTCGTTCTACGAAACTATCAGCCTTCATTGACAGTGGAGCTGCTGGCAACTTCCTTGACATCGAGTTTGCCCGCTCTGCTGGTATTCCGCGGATTAAACTCCAATCTGCCATTACGGTATGTGGCTTAGATGGTAGTCCGTTGCCAGGCGGCAAGATTACTTGGGAGACCCCACCATTACAGTTGAACATTGGCGCTCTCCATTCGGAATCCATAGTCTTACGTCTTATCGAATGTCCTTCGGTTCCTTTAATTCTGGGCCACCCTTGGCTATTCTGCCATAACCCCGTCATGGATTGGGCAAAAGGAGAAATTGTCCAGTGGAGCGCCCATTGTACACAGTCTTGCTTGACACTACCTCTACGTATTATTCAGTCTATTCCGGAGCAGCTCCCTTCTCAGTATCATGACTATTGGGATGTTTTCTCCAAAAAGGCTGCTGACACACTACCACCGCACCGCAATTTCGACTGTGCCATTGAGCTCATTCCGGGCTCTAAATTACCCAAGGGACGCTTGTATCCTCTCTCTGGTCCAGAGACCAAATCCATGCAGGAGTATATTGACGAAAACTTGGAGAAGGGCTTCATCAGGCCATCCAAGTCCCCAGTAGGAGCGGGGTGTTTCTTTGTACCCAAGAAGGACGGTGGACTCAGACCCTGTATCGATTATCGAGGGCTGAACCTTATTACGGTTAAGAACACCTACCCCCTTCCCCTCATCTCCGTTCTTTTTGATCAATTAAGAGGAGCCACTATCTTCACAAAAATTGATCTTCGTGGGGCCTATAATCTCATACGTATTAGAGCAGGTGATGAGTGGAAGACGGCTTTCAACACGCTCTCGGGTCATTACGAATACCTGGTCATGCCGTTTGGCCTTAGTAATGCTCCTGCCGTATTTCAGGACTTGATTAATGAGGTGTTACGTGAGTTCCTGGGACACTTTGTTGTTGTTTACTTAGACGACATCCTCATATATTCAAAATCGTTGTCTGTGCACCAGGGTCATGTCAGACAAATCCTACAGAAATTACGGGAACATCACCTCTACGCTAAACTCGAGAAATGCGAGTTCGAGGTTCAGAAGGTATCCTTCCTCGGTTATCTAATCTCTTCAGAAGGTTTCTCCATGGACCCAACCAAGGTCCAAGCAATTCTGGATTGGATACAACCGAATAACCTCAAGGCGGTCCAGAGATTCCTGGGATTCGCCAATTACTACAGGAGGTTTATTGGCGGCTTTGCTGATATCGTGGCTCCTATCGTCACCTTGACCCGCAAAGGAGGTGATCCAACTGTTTGGTCACAACAGGCAATAAATGCGTTCAAAACCCTGAAGAAAGCTTTTGTGTCTGCTCAGGTTCTCAGACATCCGGATCCTAGGGTACCGTTTGTTCTTGAGGTAGATGCGTCTGACGTCGGTGCTGGGGCCGTCTTGTCACAAAAAGACCCCCAGACCCACCGCTTACATCCATGTGCCTTTTTTTCCCGTCAGTTCTCATCAGCGGAAACCAACTATGACGTGGGAAACTGAGAATTGCTGGCAATTAAATGGGCCTTTGAGGAATGGCGGCACTGGTTGGAAGGCGCTGCACACCAGATCTCCGTTATAACGGATCATAAAAACTTACAGTATATACAGTCAGCCAAACGTCTGAACCCCCGACAGGCTCGGTGGTCGCTGTTCTTCACTCGGTTCAACTTTATTATCACCTATCGTCCTGGTTCCAAAAATATTCAAGCGGACGCCCTGTCTAGAAGTTTTCTGGCACATCATGCTCCGGTCACCTGCCCTGAGCCTATTGTTCCAGTGTCTATGATTCATGCCGGATTAACTCAAGATTTGAGCTGTACCTTACAAAGGTTCCAGAGGTTGGCTCCTGATAACACTCCGGCAGGATGTTTGTTTGTCCCAGTTCATCTAAGGAAGACAGTCCTTGCTGAGGCACACAACAGTCGGACTGCTGGGCATCCTGGAGTCTACAAAACACTTGAAATCCTTTCCCGTACTGTATGGTGGCCGTCTCTGTCTGCTGACGTCAAGAGTCACGTCCGGTCCTGTGAAGTTTGTGCCAGGAACAAAGTTCCCAGGACTCGCCCGGTAGGTCAGTTAGTTCCGTTGGCCGCCCCTGGTAAACCTTGGACACATCTGTCCATGGACTTTATAGTCGATCTGCCACCCTCTGCGGGACACAATACCATTTGGGTCGTGGTAGACCGGTTCAGCAAGATGGCGCATTTCATTCCACTTACTAGGCTTCCTACTGCTCGAGATTTGGCAATCTTGTTCATTCAACACATTTTCCGCCTCCATGGACTCCCTACAGACATCGTCTCCGATCGGGGTTCCCAGTTCATAGCGCAGTTCTGGAGATCATTCTGTACCCTCCTGGGAATCAAGGTCAGTTTATCATCTGCATACCACCCTCAGTCAAATGGGCAGACTGAAAGGGTTAACCAGTCCTTGGAGAAGTTCTTGCGATGCTACATATCAGAGTTCCATGACAACTGGTCCTCCTTGTTGCCCTGGGCAGAATTTGCCTGTAATAACTCCTGTCACTCATCCACGAAAACCTCTCCGTTCTTTTGCAATTATGGTTTCCACCCCAGATCTAACTCTTTGTATTCACTCCAGTCCGTTGGTATTCAGGAGATCCGTTCCACTGCCAGGGATCTCAGAGTTGTCTGGAAGAAAGTACATTCATCTTTAAAACAAGCCTCACTTGTTGCAAAAAAAAATTCGGACCGACACCGTACCCCCTGCTCTCTTAAGGTTGGCCAGAAAGTCTGGCTGTCTACAAAAAATATCAGGCTGAAGCAACCTTGCAAGAAGTTGGGCCCTAAATTCATCGGGCCGTTTCCCATCATCAAGCAGGTGAACTCTGTTGCATTTAGGTTAAAAATTCCGGGCTCGTTAAGAATTCCAAACACATTTCATTGTTCTCTGTTAAAACCAGTTCTTTATCCAGCTCAAGCCCAGTCTTCAGGCAAGCCACAGAGGTACAGTGTTCAGAAAATCTTGGATTCCAAAAAAGTGCAAGGACAGGTGCACTTTTTGGTACAGTGGAGGAACCGCGGGTTAGAAGAACGCTCTTGGGTTCCGCGGAGACAACTCCATGCTCCCAAACAATTGAAGGAATTCTTCAGGAAATTTCCAAGAAAACCTGGATGTCGGGGTCCCTCGACCCCTCCTCAAGGGGGGGGTACTGTTACGAGCCGCGGCGGTGCCCAGCCGCCGCAACTCACTCACCTGCGTCCCGGCCGTCGCTATGGCGACCGGGACGTCACTTCCTCTCATGTCCCGGCTGTTGCCGGGGCAACGACTAGACGCTCCAGCGCTACGTCCCGGCATTGAGAAGCCGGGCGCATGCGCTCTACGGAATTACTAACCTGCGGGTTAATGAAGTAGGGGGCTGGTTTCTATCTGAGCCAGGCCCTGATTGGCTGTTTCAAGTATTTAAGGCAATGAGGTCTGCCACCTCATTGCCGGTTATAGCTTCTGTGCTCCAGTCTGCTGACCTGCTTGTTCCAGTCCCTGTATCCTGTATCTACGTTTGACTTCCCGTGTATGACCCTTGGCTTCGTATTGGACTTTGCTTGTGTTTCCTGTGACCCTGATCCTTGGCTTGTTTACCCGTTCTGCTACTTTGCCTGTGACCTCTGACCTCAACTTGTTCATCATTACTGTTACCTGCTGCCGGCCTTTGACCTCTGCGTGGACCTGACTCTTCTTGCCTGGGTTCTCCCCAGCCGGTACACACTTCACGACCCTCTGTCAGTCTGCAGCCCAGTCTGTCCCCACCATCAGGGGCTCCAGTGAACACCTGACTGGCAGAGTAGACTCCGGGTTGTGTTGTGCCGGCTGGAGGGGTTCCTAACACTATGGTGTAAATATACATATTTATGTACTGTGCATGCATATCAAAACAAGTCTGAATTTAGATTGAAGTGTGTTTCAAATTTACGGCCCCTTACTTCTTGAGAGGCTGCACTCTTCAAACAAACAAAAGTGCCATGTGTAACAAAGACTGCCCCAATGTCCTCTCATGCTCATTAACACCAACATGATGTTATACCATTAAACCAAGCAGTATTTTAGAGACCGTAAAATTGCAAAGTTAAAATGAATACAGAGGATTCTAGTTCTAGTTGTAGAATGCAGTTTAATGTGACATTTTTATAAGAGTAGCTCCACAAATATTCTTTATTGAAATATCCTTGGGACGCCCTTAAACCCATAAAGGAGCAGCTGGGGTCCACAGATTGTTTACTGTTTGTAATTTACCCTTGTAATAAACTGCACTGCTTATATGAGCAGACAATTCATTTTACCAGCTATGAACATTATCACTTATTTGGAACAACGCCTCTAACTAAAACTCGATGAAATGTTGCTTAGTTTGAATCTATTTGATCTAAATGTTTAATCAATATGCTCCCACCACAGTAAAATTCAATTAAAGGCATCTGACAATGCAGCAATGAAGTCTTAATTTTAATGTAGACTCTTGCTGGAGAAAATTAAATAAATTGTTTAAAGAAAGTTAAAGTCATTAAAAGGTAATTCAGCAGGAAGTGGGTAAATGAGTTTAGCGGATAAAGGAAAGGAGATTTGTACTATGTACCATGCTACTCTGGATCAAACAAAATACTTCAACTGATCAACCATAAATATACCTGAATAAAACCAATAACTTAACATGCTGTTCATTGATTTATTCATAGATTTTTTTAGAGAGATTAAACAAAATTGTTATGTTTTTTTACTCATGCATTATGTATTGCTGTTTTCATTGCAAATAATTCATGCAGTGCTTTGGTATTGTGAAGTGCTGTGTTCTCTTGGAGCGCTATAATTGTGAAGACCCACACTGTGTTACTGCAAGAGAGTCCCGCTCGTATTTGGTTAACAATTGGCTAATCCATGCCATATAGTGGAGTTTTTAATATAATAAATGAGACTGTGAAGCTCTTAGCAAGTCCAGAAGAAGGAACCTCGTGGTTTGCCGGCACTGCGTGGCTCACCAGAGCTGTAGTTGCAGAAGTGGTTTAGTTTGCATGCATTACATTAACAGTGTTCTCACATAGGGCCTGATTCATTAAGGAAAGTTAAGCAAAAAATTGAGTAAGTTTTCTTACTCAGGTTTTCTGGACAAAACCATGTTGCAATGCAAGGGGTGTAAATTAGTTTATTCTTTTGCACATAAAAATATAATGGCTGTTTTTTCATGTAACACACAAATACTTGATAGTTTATTTGTACACTGAAATTTAAAGTTGATATAGGACATGCCCTATCCCAAATAATAATCTGCCATCACATTTTAAATTTAAATCCTGCTCCAATTTAACATGGTTTTTCCTTACTTACTTTTGCTTAATGAGTCACGCCCATAAATACTGAGCTCAACCAAAGCATCCACAACTCCAGGAGCGCACTCGGGGGGCTGGGTTCCTAGTGCCTGGAAAACCCCCTTCCCCAGCCTAGGGCACTCCATGCTTGAGGTGGCTGGGCCCTTGCCCCAGGACCATCCACAACTTGTGGGCAGATAGTTTCTGTCTGCACTGTCCGTCACATTTGGAGGTGTATGGAGTTATCAGCATCTGACACAAGATTTATGATCCTCCAGAGAGCTGACTGTGAGAGAGATTCTGACAGGTCAGCAATCGGAACAGCTGTGGCTGTAAGACACATGCATAGCTTCAGAGTCTGTAAGTAGATAAACAACGGGGAATTTTGCTTGACCTGAAGACTTGGTTTATGTACCAATCTTTATCACTACTTCTTGGGTGTATTCATAAGGACAATAATTGATTTAAGTGGGGTGAAGAGATTTTTTTGCACATATAATGCACTTTTCTTCTTTTTTTGTTTTTCTCTGCACAGAATTGTTTGTGTTAGATATAGCTGACTAATCTGGGCAGCTCCAACACAAATATTGGTGTAGAGCCACTAGACTTTGGTTGAAGAAAGTTTAATATTGATACATCTTCATCAACTATATATTTAGATTCTCCTTTATACAGGTTCCTTTTAGAGATGTTTGGGCTCGGTTCTCCTGTATATGCTTCTGAGGATGGAGGAACAGCGAAAAGCCATCCATGCTTACTCCACAAGCCATGACATTGTGAAAGCAGGGGGAATGTATTTTATTAAAGCGCAGTGGAGAAAACTTTCCGTGTTGTGCAAGGTGCTGAAACCATTCGAAGTAGTCACCTGTGAAGTGAGTTCAGACACTGCTAGTTTGAGCCAGGTGATCCCCTTAATTAGACTTTTGGAAAGGCAGCTTGAGAAAATGAAGGAGGTGATGAAACAAAGCAATTACGCTAAGTAGGTCAGCCTTGTAGATCAAGTACTTTATTCCCTTCACCAGGATCCAAGTGTTATCAAAATCTTGAAATCTGATCACTACATTTTGGCGACTGTGCATGATCCTCGGTTTAAGAGCTATGTTTCCTCTTTGCTTACAACTGACCCAGATCTCAAGAGATGCAAGGAGCTCCTGGTGAGCAAGATGACAGTTCAAGTGTTACATGACAGGACGGCGTCTCCTCCTTCAGTTTCTCAGGCAACTGCTGCTCGGAAAAAAACTTAGCTTTCCCAAGAGAAACAGGGATGATGCAGATAATTCAGCACAACATTTTGACATCTGGTCTATTCTAAAAGATTTGACCAAAAAACATGACACATCTGCCGTAACTCCACCTGATCCTACTCTCAAGATCCAAAGGATAGTGGAGGATTATTTTAACAACAGCATAGAAATAAACACATCAGACAGTGCTTTTACATACTGGGAGGAAAAAAAGGGAATTTGGAGACCCATGTACCAATTCGCTTTGCACTGCCAAAGCTGCCCATCCTTCAGTGTGGAAAGAGTTTTCAGCACAGCCGGGAATCTTGTCAGCGATCAGCGTAGGAGGCTACTTCCTAAAAATGTGGAAAAGATGATGTTTGTCAATGTGAACTACAATTTCCATGAAGAAGGCCTTTCCCGCCAATTACATAAAAGTACAGAGACTTCTGTAATGGTGGATTCCCGTGGAGATGAATTAATAATGTGTGAGGATGATGTATGCACCGATGAGGGTGAGGATGAGGCTGAGGATAATGACAATAACATCTTGCCACAGTAGAGTTCATTAACAGCACTGTTACCTTAGGTGCCTTAATTCCATTGTTAACTTGTTTTGTGGGGGACCAAACAAACCAAGCACTTAAGCCACAAAAGTGTCACACCTTGTCGCTGAAGTTCTTGGTGTGTTAAAGTGTGCATGTCCTTTATAAGATTCAACATAAGGGTGGGTAGGAGGTTCCAAGAACAATTTCATCTTGCACCACTTTTCCTTTCAGCTACCGCTGTGTGCCAATGTTACCTACATGTGCTATATACGTGTGCTTTGCAAAAAGCTTAGACACCCATTGAGGATGCAGATGGCTCAGCACAATATTTTGACATCTGGTCTACTGTAAAAGAATTGACCAAAATTAGTGACACCTCTGCTGTAACCCCACCTGATCCTATTATCAACTATCAACATCCAAAGAATGGTGGAGGATTATTATTATATTTTTGAATGGTATAAAGACAACAGTTTTATTAACAAAGAACAACATTGCGTGCAGAAATAATGTAAGCATGGATGTCTAAATAGATGTGTATATGTATTAGAGATGTTCATTGATCCCTGTGTTCTGGTATTGGTTTTGGATCTGGATTAACTTCCGGAATTTGGTTTTGGCTTTGGTTTTGGCAAAACCGCACTTGCGTTTTTTTGGTTTTGGATTCCAATTTGTTTCTAAAATCCCTAATTTTTTTTTCTAAAATTACATATTTTTGCCTTTTTTTCCCCATACATTATTATTAACCACAATAACACTAATTTCAAGTCATTTGCAATCAATTTGGACCACCTAACAGGTCACAATATTATTTTCATACACTTTCAAACAAAGACTGCAGATTTAGAAGACCAAGCCTGCCAGACCTATTATTTCTATTTCAGAAAAAGCAATTAGCAATGGAGCAATGGAGCTCTCCTCTTTGTGTGTTACCTATATAACACAGTACAATGGGATTGCCGGCACAGCATAACAGTTTGGGGCTAGCAGATACACTCAATGTTAGCTTATTGGCTGGGTAAGACATGCACCCTCGGTGTTGTGGGTGGGACAGCAGCACCATTTATAGTTGGTGGGTAACACAGCACCCTCATTGCTCTTGTGTAAGACATTAGTCACAGCGTTGGTGGGTAAGAATGCACCCTTGATGTGGGAGGCAGCAACTTGAGGTTTGGTGGGTAAGATAGCAAGCACCGTCAGTGTTAGTGGGTAAGACATCATACTTGGTATTGGTGAGTAAGATAGCACCTTCAATATTGCTCTGAGACAGCACCTTCAGAATTAAGGAGTATCATTGACCTGGATTTTGGTGAGTAGCGTTAGGAAGCAAAATTTACAAAATGGCAAGACCTTTTATTTAAAATGCATATGCTTGGCACACACTAAAAAAAATTCTGCATATGCTAAAATCAATCTCTGTCCAATAATTAAATTGTCCTATTGTTGTTCCGTAGCGGTACCAAAACTGATTTTTGCACTGTGCCTCTGTCATTTTTATTCTGGAAAAGACTGTCAGTGAAAGCAAATGTCTGATTGGTTGCAATGATTTTAGTGCATATTTCACCAAAGAGCAATGATAGTGAATAACACTCTGTCAGTGTATAAAAGGCACGGGGTCAACTATGAAGGCAGAGAAATGCTTGAAAAGGGACATTACAAAAAAAAGGCGCTCTGCGGCTGAACTTGGTGCTCTACAGCAAATGTCTGCAATGGTGATGGGCAACAGGCGTTACTAGGGCAGCCTGCGGCCCTCCAAGCCCTCAGCAGCTCCTACCTGTTTTATGTCACATTTGTTTGCTATACCTTGTAACACTTGTTTAGAATGCCTACTGATATGTTATTATAGATAGGTGTCTCTTTCATTGATAAAATGTATTGTTTTCACTTTATTGAGATAAAGGTTAATGTGAGTCTTTTTTTGCGGTCCCTGAAGTGTATCAAGCTGCCCAATACTGCCTACAGGATCTATTTCTAATTGGGCACTCACATAGATGGGCAAATTAGACAAAACCAGCTGTTTGGCTCCATGACAATGGGCTGAATCAAATGCTCTGGTACTGCGGTCATCAAAGACCGGACTCACAGCACGACATTGATTATCTGCTAACCGGATTTATAAGCATGTCTGAAGATCTGAAAATCTCATTACATTTGTTTTGTGGTCACACACACAGCTCTACGGGTGCTGTGGGAACTTTCACAACCTCAAAATTTGTAGGCTGTCACAGAGTTACTGCAGCAACTTACGTTATTCTCTGATTAAACATAGGTTTCGTTCCTCTTTTACCCCTACCAGACCAGAGGGTTTTTTCACCTTTTCAAAAGTAACCAAACCAAATTTAATATTTTGTGATCCTTAGATTCCAATGTGCATACATTTTATCATATCTTGGTCCACACAAGGAAATTGTATATTATATTTTTCAGGATAGGCAAGCGTATGAGAATAAATATATTTTATAGAACCCTTAGCGGTAGCCTTAAGAAATAGTGAAGATTTTACAGTAATAAAGGTAGAGAAACACCAAAACAAACTGGCTTTACCCGCAATCAATGTGCTATTGTTGATATCGAAATCAGGCAAGTATATCCCTGTGATATTGCCTATGATAGATAAGTTTGGTCCCTTCATAGGCTACAAGGTGAATTTTGACAAATCTGAATTTCTAGTATTGAACATGACGATTTCTCTAAACTTAAAGCAAATACTTTCTCAATTTAGAGTCAAAGACAAATTGAAGTATCTGCACGGTGGCTAAGTGATTAGCACTTCTGCCTTACAGCACTGGGGTCATGAGTTCAATTGCTGACGATGCCCTTATCTGTAAGGAGTTTGTATGTTCTCCCCGTGTTTGCGTGGGTTTCCTCCAGGTGCTCCGGTTTCCTCCCACACTTCAAAAAAAAATACTAGTAGGTTAATTGGCTGCTAACAAATTGACCCTAGTCTGTGTGTATGTATGTTAGGGAATTTAGACTGTAAGCTCCAATGGGGCAGGGACTGATGTGAATGAGTTCTCTGTACAGCGCTGCGGAGTTACTGGCGCTATATAAATAAGTGGTAATAATAATAATTACATTCCAGCAATAATTTAGAATTTGTATCAATATAATTACTCACCAATAATTAATAAAAGTACTTATATTCCCATTAATTGGCAGAATCTCTATTGGGAAGGAATACCCTTACAAAATCTTTCCAAACTTTTCTTACCCAACGCAATTATGCCTCCCTATATGCTTAACCAAAACAGACATGTATAAGTGCTCCAAACGGTTCACACTACTTATGGCATACCACCCAACTGTCCCGATTTTAGCAAGACATCACGATTTACGGGCTGGAAGAGCGCTTAACCAAAAGTGGGTGTGGTTTTACCTAATTATCTGATTCAATAGGGACATCATGTTCTTACCAACAGCTAAAGGAAAATTACTCTTTAAACAATGCTCAGTTCTTTATGTACCTGCAAGTACGACATTATGCACTGTCTCTAATATAAAATAAATCTACCTGGCCTCCCCTAGATGAATTTTCGACAACTTACTGCATTTTTTTAAAACAAATAAATATAAAATTAGATACCTTTATTAAGATCTCCTGCAAGTAAATAAAGTTGGCAGACAACATGTGCTTCTTGGCAAAAAGATATTCATGAATTGCACACCTGGGAGACATTCCGAAGATATTTTGAAAACACTATGAAGCAGCTACTGTCAGCCAAGCTGCAGGAAATACACTTTGAGGCACTTAATAGGACGTATGTTTCACAGGCTCAGAGAAAAGACATGATGTAAGATCAGACCGGTAGATGCTTGAAGTTCTGGGAATGTAGGAAGGTTGAGAAAAAAATCTGGGACAAAATGATCTCATTTGAGAACACGACCTTTAAAGTTAAACGACATAAAGGACTAATACATATATTTTTCTGCAACTTTCTGCAACTTTGAATCTTGGATCCCTGAGCTTACGGTAATAATGACGATAGTGGAACATATCATTGAACGAAAATGGACATCACTTACCCCAGCCTTTCTTTGAATTGAAAGATGAGTTACTAGTTATCTTGCACTTTAAAGGAGAGAAGGATGTGTTAAAATTCTATACAAAAACATGTAAAACACTTGATCCTGATGTAAAACCATGAAAATCTTTGAATCAACCGACTGGTACCTATATAGACAATTAGAATATTATTTCTATATGTTCTTGGTGGACAGATATGGGTTTTTCTTATGAAACTACCCCCGAAATTGAGATATATTTTAATTGGGTTTGAAAACTTTAGTCTTTAAGTTTTTGTTTAGTTGTTTTGTAAAATAATGGTTTAAATTTGACTTGTGGTCTTGTATTGAGATATATAGATGACCATTGTCTTTCATTACCATCTCAAAATGTAATTTCAATTTTGCATATATGGATGATGTAAACATAAGATAACATACTCTGATTCATTTGCTGTTTGTAACATTCTATTACAATGTTTGTTTCTTTTATCTGAAATTACAAAATAAAAATATTAAAAATATATATATATATTTTTATGGACATTATATAGGATAAATAAACTCAAATATATAAAAAACAGTTTAACGATTCCTCCCATAGTTTCAAATTATTACAAAACCTATAAAAATATTCATCCTGCAATGTGACCAACTAGTTCTTACACAATATCTAATATATAAATGCTTAGTGGCGTCTGTCTGTCTGTGTGTGTGTGGAAAAAAAACCCAAGTTGCAGCGCCACCTGCTGGGCGGAGTTATACACTGACCTACTAAATTCTTAGTGTGTGTGGGGAAAAAAATTCAAAAAGGGCTGAAATTTGGTAGGGCTCAAACTCATTTTCGTGAGGTAATTTTACCTCATGAACACACATGTGTAGAGGCGTGCGTTAGTGTGTGTGTGTGTGTGTGTGTGTGTGTGTGTGTGTGTGTGTAAAAAACTATTTTCTCAGAAAGGGCTCATCCAATTGAGCTGAAATTTGGTATACTGACATTATTTGACAAAAAAATTAGAATAGTCAAGTCAGTTAACTTCCATCATCCCCCCTTCCCCCCGTGGGAGGGGTAGTAAAGGCTAAATTTACGAGTTGAGGGGTCAAACTCATTTTCGTGAGGTAATTTTACCTCATGAACACACATTAAAAAGGCTGCTTGCGTCGGGAAGTAACGCTCTTCCCCTGAGGAGGCCTGGGCTAGGCCCAAATGCATGACAAGAACCTTTTTAAGACCTTAAGTAGCTTGATTTGACTAGAATGCATGAGTATCATGCACGGGTTAACTTGTCTATAATATAAATGGCTAGTGGCGTGTGTTAGTCTGTCTGTCTGTGTGTGTGTGGAAAACAAAAACCCAAGCTGCAGCGCCACCTGCTGGGCAGAGTTATACACTGACCTATATATTTCTTGAAGGAGAAGTGACAGTTGGGAGTGGTTGGTGGTTGCCGGGGGTGACAGTGGGGAGTTTTTAACACCTTAAGTAGCTTGATTTGACTAGAATGCATGAGTATCATGCACGGGTTAACTGACCTACTAAATTCTTAGTGTGTGTGGAAAAAAAACCTCAAAAAGGGCTGAAATTTGGTATACTGACATTATTGACGAGTTGAGGGGTCAAACTCATTTTCGTGAGGTAATTTTACCTCATGAACACACATATGTACAGTGGCGGATCCAGGGGGGTGCGATCGGGTCAATCGCCCCCCCCCCCCCCCCCTAGCAGGGGTTTGCTGCCGACGGCTGCACAGTATATGCAGGTCCGTTTGGCAGTGACAGTGTGCTGCTGTGTTTTAAACACAATCAGAGCAGCCGGGCAGCACACTGTCCCTGCCTGTCATTGCCGAGCGGACCTGCACATACTGTGTAGCCCCCGGCAGCCTCAGAAGTCGGAAAGGGGGCGGGGCCTAAATACCCCCACCCTAACATCCCCCCGGGGAACAAACATTTCCTAGATCCGCCCCTGCATGTGTAGCGGCGTGTGTTAGTGTGTGTGTGTCTGTGGAAAAAAACTATTTTCTCTGAAAGGGCTCATCCGAATGACCTGAAATTTGGTATACTGACATTATTTGACAAAAAAATGCATGAGTATCATGCACGGGTTAACTTGTGTGTATATAAGTTCAGACAAAGATCAACACAGAGGTTAAGGTACAAGAACTAATATGAATATTTTAGCTATCATGCTTTCCCATTATCATGGTATAATTCCACTGCTCACGAGTACAATGTAACCATATGCGAATATTCTTAGTTTGGGAGTAAGGATGGGGTGGAGTCACGATTAGGAAGAAAAATATTGAAGGGCTGTTGTAATTTGGGAGTGTTATGGTGACTGTCAATCTGTATAAGCGTAACACAATTTCACAGGAGTACGTGACAGCCGCTCAAAGTGCATAAGTGTCACACAATTGTGACATTATTTAGGCATAATAGTGATAGTGTTAGGGAGGGAAGAAACTTATGTTTTAATGTTTTTTTTTACTTTTTATTAACATGTAGATTAAACAGTTAATTTTTGAAAAGATTCCCGGAGAATCCTACAGGGAACAGAAATAGACTACAGCATATTTTCACACCCACAAAAATGATTTTCACAGAATAATTATTTCCTAGTATTTAATAATTTACTAGAAACCTATATCCAGAGCCAAACTGAAAAATTGAATGTATCACATCATGTGGCTGTTTTGCTTGGTCTTCAAGTTATCTGCCCTCAAACAAAGTTGACTAACTGGTGTTTCCCATCGCTCAAAAAGCAAAATATTGATTTTCAGAAATCCATGTTATGTGTGGGTGCAATTTAATTGAACCTCAGTAAAAGGCAACACTCTTCTGGGGAAATGCAAAGGCTATCCTTAAGGGGGGAATCCTAGTGTTTGTAAATATATATGGTGAACAGGCAGATCTTCCCTGTGCCAGTATGCAGTTGACAATTCAAAATAAGGTAAATAAGTAATATCTGACAGAACTTATTAGGGCTGAATACCAACACGGCAAGTTTAGGTGTGATCAGATGTACCAGGTTCAAGGCTAGAGGGAAGCTGGAATTTGTTAGAACTAGGAATAAAGTTGTGTCTCTTCTTTCATGTATGTCCCAAACGGCTAAATACGGAGCCTCCATTATTAAGGGTAAGGACAAGTCAGAACAAAACCACATAGGACCGGGTTAGAAGATATGAAACTTTCCCAGCATTCTACCAAACATTACACATCAGCTGTACATGGGCTTTCAACCTATGCACCATAAAAACAATGCATATGAATGGCAGCTGCTCGTTGCCATGTGTGTGGTGGAATCGGGCTCTCGAGGATTCAAGACTCCAGGTAGCTTTGACCAAATTTTTTCAGAGCAACACTTTCTCTTTGATATCGCAGCCTAAAAAATGTTGTCACTGGTCATGTGACTCAGCTCTCCTAATTTACCAATTTGATGATCAGTTTACTTGAGTAACTTTAAAACATCCATTCTTTGAAGCCTCTATGCTGACTGCTGTTTTGCTATACATCTCGCTCCTCTTCGATCTATACTCAACGCTGTTGCTAGTCTTATTTTACTTTCTCGCCGCTCCACATCTGTCTCCCTCCTCTCCCAAGCCCTTCACTGGCTCCCCTTCACCTACAGAATCCTTTTCAAGCTCCTCAACCTCACATACATGGCCCTCGCCAACTCTACTGCTACCTATATCGCCAATCTCATCTCTAGTCATGCTCCATCACACCCGCTGCAATCAGCCAATGATCGTCACCTCTCCTCCCCTCTGATTACCTTTACTTACTCACGTATTCAAGACTTCTCCCATGTTGCCCTCCTCCATCGAAACAATCTCCCTCTGTATATCAGAACATCCCCCAACCTGAGCAGCTTCAAACGGGCATTAAAAACCTATCTTTTCATAAAGCCTATCATCTGCTTAACTACCCATCTTGTCAGTTACCTCTCCTTCTCATCCTTTCTTCCCCCTTTTTCCTTCTCACTCCGTGTGACCCTGTCCCCATTTCACCCCAGGGGGTAAATGTATCAATTTGCGGGTTCTTCAACACCCGCGTGTTCAGCCTCTTCCGCGATTAAATTTCAAGCGGCGCTGCATTGTAAAGGAAAGTTAACCCTTTACAATGTAGCGCCGCTTGAAATTTAATTGCGGAAGAGGCTGAACACGCGGGTGTTGAAGAACCCGCATATTGATACATTTAACCCCTGGTGTCTTCGGCATTTCTGCCGTTCACTTTAAATTGTAAGCTCCTTTGACCAGGGCCATCTCTTCTCTTGTTTCCATCACTTTTAGCTTTGCTCAGCAGCTACTCTGCCCAATGCCTTCTTGGGCCTTCTACCCACTGACTCCACTCTTGTTTTCTTTTCTCCTTTTCTCCTTTTCAGCACCCACACTCTTGGGCACAGAGTTACTGCTTGTGCTGAATATCCCTCACCCTTTCAGCCTCTCTTATTAGCTGTGCTTTGAGCTACCTGAGTTATAGTGCTACTTGTTTATTGTACCGTACTGTTCAACCTCGTACTGTCCTATTGTTATTTCCTGTACGGCGCTACGGACACTTTGTGGCGCCCTTTAAATAAAAAATAATAATAATAATAATAATAATATTAGCAACAGCCTTTACAAATGTTTCTGCTGTGGTTGCTATTCTTCCTGCTTCTTCCAGAGGAAATGGTATTTTTTTAAATGTCTCAGTTTCTCACAGCAAAAACAACTTGCTTTATCACATTATTTTTTCCAAATTTAAAAGCTGCTTTTCCCTGTCTCTTTTGCAGATTTAATTTTGCCCATACAGTTTTATTCATCAATTAAATTGCCTCTGGCAAACTACTAATTGAGTTTTGATTCTGGTTTAGCCTTTATGGCAGGAATATTTCAGCTGTACACTGGATAACAGCATGACTTATCAGTAATCGAGCCAAACAGTGGAACAACAGGTCTAATAACACGGGAACAGAGAGGAGAAAACACAGGGTTAACACACATTGCATACCACTCAACTGCCCCAATTCATGCGCCAAGAAAGGAGTGGAACATTGCTGAAATGTGGGTGTGGATTGGATAAAACTGGTTTTGGTTGATTGTGGGAGGGCCTTGTTTGTGTGCCAATTTTGTTTTTTTTTAAACTTTTGGAGATATGCATTGTAAATATATGTAACTTCTAATATTTCATGTGCTGTGGAATAATCTATTTGATGTACCTCTAACAGGTGCCTTACACCTCTGATATCTCACGCATTCGCCACATCTCCGAAAATTTGGTTATCTGGCATCTGGCAGTGCGTGTAGGCACATCACCGTGTGGTGTAGCCACATGCCAATGGTGCATGACCACACCCCCTGGGGTGTGCCTAGCACTTTTGAAGTGCTAGGGTGCTCCTCCCCTCCTTACAGCATTTATCGCCTTGCACACTAAGGAGTGTGGCTCCCGTTCACCGCTAATCTGGTATGCAACCGTCAAGACAAATTCACTCCTGCGGGACAAAGCTGCCTCAATCAGGATGGCGGGTCACAGCCCTTAAATCGGGACTGTCCCGCCTAAATCGTAAGGCATGTTGTAAGGTATGGCTTCTAGTGAAAAAAATAATATATATATATAAATATATATATAGATAGATAGATAGATAGATAGATAGATAGATAGATAGAGGATATATAGATAGATAGATAGATAGATAGATAGATAGATAGATAGATAGATAGATAGATAGATAGATATGAGCTATCCATGCTTTGGAACGCGAAGCATACATGATGCATTTGTCTTTTAAATGCTATTGAAGAAGAACATGTGTAGCCCACTGATAAATAATTCTCTAGAACTCTGTAGCATCCACACACATCTATGTGTCTGCATTCCTCTGTCTTTTAATATTTAATTCAAGTTCAAAAGGATACTGTTTTTGAAGTTAGTCTTCTCTATATATTGCTAAGAAACTGACTCCATGAGCCAGCTGTAATCCCTATTTATACGTGACAGTTGAAAGATAGGAAAATCGTTTCTATTTTAATATCTCAAAGGGGGTTAAGCTACTTCTGAGAGTTGTGAATGATGAACTGTAGTTACAGTCAGGATTGGGAGAATGCTCATATTCTGCATCATAGCTGGTACGAAAACCTATGGGTCTTATAGGTCTAAACCAAAAATCTAAGTTATTAATCGATATCACAGGATAAAATTGTTTGGAACAGTTTTATAATGAAAAGAAAATCCAGTTGTTTTATTGTGATCTACGTCTGTTACTTTATCCTCAAATCCAGAGTTTATTACAATGCCATGAAATTCTTTGCAATATATTTTACGTTTTTTTTGTTCTATAAACTATACCTAAAAGTCTGCTAGACTCTATAAAAAAAAAAACAGACTTGTGTTCATTGACTTTTTCCTTATGTGTCCTTATAATTGAAGAAATATTCATCATCATCATCTATTTATATGGCGCCAACATATTTCGTAGCGCTTTACAATTGGAGACAAACATAGTAAACTAATAAACAAACTGGGTTTGACACATGAGGTTAAGTCTACATTTGCAGTCGGCCCAGCCAGACTGCAAAGGTAAAAGTGACTCATAAGCTAAATGATCCTGTCACACAACAATGTTGGTCAAGGGGTAGTTGTATAACGGGTGGTAATAGGGTAATGTAGTGAGGTTAAGAGGGTGGTTGAGTAATATTATAAGCTTGTCTGAAGAGGTGGGTTTTCAGAGTACGCTTGAAAGCTTGTAGACCAGAGGAGAGTCTTAGCAAGTTGGTCTAATTTACAGCTTTCACATTATCTGTATTTGCACTTTGAGCCATTCAAATGTGTGATCACCAGACAATAACCCCCCTACACCACAGACATCATTAAAAAGTCAGGATGGGGAAGAATCTCCCACATCCCCAAATTTCCTAATGATTTCTGTAGTGTAGGGGGGTTATTGTCTGGTGATCTACCAACAATGATAGATATGAGATAGATAGATAGACATTTCCTCACTTGTCTCAAAATATCTCCCTACTCGACACCTTCGTTCTGCACAAGATCTACGTCTCTCTTCCACTCTCATCTCATCCTCCCATTCTCGGTTACAGGATTTTTTCCGGGCTGCACCCACTTTGTGGAATTCCCTCCCTTGCACTGTAAGACTTTCTCTAGTCTTCAAACCTTTAAGCGTTCACTGAAAACCCTCCTATTCAGACAAGGTTATTATATTCCACAACCACCATATTAATTTCCTAGATTACCCTATTACCATCCTCTACACAGCAAACGCAAGACAACAACCCTTTGACCAACATTGCCACACACACACACACAACCCACTCAATACTTTTACCTTTGCATTCTAGCTGGTCCATTGTGCAATATGATGTAGCACATGCCCTTGTGTTTCAAACTCACATTGTCCTTTAGATTGTAAGCTTGCGAGCAGGGTTCTCTTACCTCTCTGTCTGTATGTATTACCCAGTATTGTCTTATTAATGTTTGTTCCCAATTGTAAAGCGCTACGGAATCTGCTGGCGCTATGTAAATAAATGTTGATGATGATGATAGATCCATATGAGATAGATAAATAAAGATAGATAGATAGATAGATAGATTGATAGATTGCTGAGTTCAATATATCTCTTAAATTCCATATACATTCTGTGAGGTGTAATTGCTGAAAGTCCTACACTTTCTTTCTTTGATATATAATTTACTACTTGCTTGAATTCCAAGTAGACATAAAAGACCACGGCTTCAGTGCCAGACAGACCACTTGCTACATAATGCACAATCTGTTCCAATTATAGCCCTACTTTTAATTTCCAGGCAAGCATATATTATTAAACAGATTCATGTATTTAGCACTTTCCAGTGCTCAACTCCAAGTAGCATTATTAAAACACAAGACGTGACTTTATCAGCTTATTACAAAATATGTAGAGGAATTTCATTAAAACACCAGTAACAACCCGTAATTTATAAGCATTATGGCTACGTTATCTGCATCACTATTTTTAAAGCATACATTTTGTTAGACAATAGAATAGGAGATTTAAGACAATGTGAGCGTGAAGCTGCCTCTGTATACAAATACATATTATTATCATTATTATTACTATTATTATTATTGTTATTATTACTATTATTATTATCAAATATAATAAAAACTTCAAATGTTATATCCATTATAAAATAATGTTACTAAGAAAAGATGAGGGCATTGTCCAGCCATGATATTTTGGAGGATGGAAGCAGCTTTGCATAACTCTGGAATGGATGCAGTAGACACCAGCTCCCCACAACCAAGATGATGGTCTGGAATTCCCTAACCCATTATGTTGAAGTTCTGTCCCTGTGACTCTACATTGACTGATTCTATATTCCATGAACATATCTGTATATCATGCTAAGTGTTCACAAAATCAATTTGTTCATATTAATTCAAATATTAAATATTAAATTCTTCCTAATCCTCAAAAATGGTAATTAGATTAATTATGTGGATACATCCCTCCCTGTTATGTCCTCTACTGTTTGTAGATAGTCCATTTTTGAAAGATAGACATCCATCTATTTTTAAATTCAGGTGCTAATTATTATAATTAACCATTATCTATATAGCTTCACCATAGTCCATTTACACTTTACAGGGAGTAATTATTCAGATCAGTCAACACCCCAGTGGACCTTACAGTATTAATTCTTTAACAAACAAACGGGTCCATTTTGTCAGAAGCGAATTAACATGTCATAATGTTTTTGGACTGGAGGAGGAAACCTACACAAACTTCATCCAGTGCCCATGTCAGTATTGAACCCATAGCCCCATAGTTCACTGCCTAGGCAATATCCTTGACTCTACCCTACCTTTTACCCCAACATTCAATCCCTCTCCCATATCTTGCTGTTTCAAAATGCATACCCAGGGTTAGACATTTTCTTTCTGACCCTGTAGGCAACTAAGACCCTAATCCACTCACTTGTCATCTCTCATCAGGACTATTGCAACCTCCTCACTGGTTTCCCTTTTTCCCACCCCCACTATAATCCGACCTCAATGCTGCTGTCTAATTTTTCTTTACCACCGCTCTACATCTGCCTCCCCTTTCTGTCAAACTTTTCACTGGCTCCCTCTCCGCTATAAAGTCCAGTCAAACTTCTTACCTTTGCTTTTAAAGCCTTAACTCAAAACTCTCCACCATTATGTCTCTTAAATCTCCCTCCACACTAACTCCCACCCACCCACTTCATTCTGCCAATGACCGTCGCCTCTTATCCTCACTCAGTACCACCTCGCATACTCAGCTCCAAGACTTCTCTCATGCTGCACCCCTGCTCTGGAACTCCCTCCCTCTCTCAATTAGTCTCTCTACCTCCCTCCAAAGCTTCAAGTGGACTTTAAAAAACCACTTCTTCATCAAAGCCTATCACCTCTAACTACACACCACTACTCCCCTTTTCTCACCCTCTCTGTTTCTGCCCCTGTTCATCTGCCCCTTTCCTTAGATTGTATGCTCTCACAAGCAGGGCCCTCTTCCCTTGTGTCCTCGTTCTTCAACCACCAACATGCCTATGCCTTCCCTCCTTTTCTTAAGGATTCTGCTCCTGTTTGCCGCACCCACTCTCCTGGGCACAGGCTCATTTAGTGCTGATTTACTCCCTTTAATTTCCCCTTATCCCCATACCTCATGTTTTAAGCAGTCCCTTCTTCCACCTAAGTGATCGTTATATTGTTCTGTCTATATTGTAGTCCTTTGCTTATATTGTCCTTGTACTCTTTTTGCCTGTATGTTTTGTGCTGATATGTCTTATTATTATTATCGTAGATTTGTAAGGCACCACAGTGCTCCACAGCGCTGTACAGTAGGGAAGACAAGGACATATGTAAAACAAGAATAGACAAGGGAGACAAAATGAATGGAGACATGAAAACTAAGGGAGGATCCTGCACATTAGTGAGCTTACATTCTAAAGGGAAGAGGGCAGAGCTAAAACAAGAGAAGCGAGTGTGGCTCAGAGTGGAGATTGGCATAGTTATGAGGGTGCATTAGTGTGAAAAGTGTGATAGTGGATAAAGTCACCTCTAAAAAAGAGATGGTTTTTCAAAGAGCATCTAAATATTTTAAGGCTGTGCGAAAGTCTGATTGAGCATGGTAGGGAATTCCATAAGTGGGGAGCAGCACGGGGGAAGTCTTATAGGTGGGAGTGAGAGGTGGTTATCAAAGACAAGACAAGGCGCAGGTGAGAGGTAGATCTAAGAGGACGGGAGGGAGAGTATTTTGATATGAGATTTGAGATGTATGTAGGGATGTTGTTGTTGAGGGCTTTGTAGGTAAGGGTGAGTAATTTGAATTTGATTATGGAGGACACAGGGAGCCAGTGTAGGGATTTGCAAAGTGGTGCAGCAGATGTGGAGCGGTGAGAGAGGAAGATCAGTCTTGCAGCAGCATTTAGGATAGCTTGAAGTTTGGATATATGGGTGTCAGGAATGCCAGATAGCAGGAGGTTGCAATAGTCATGATGTGAGATGATAAGAGAATGAAAAAGAGTTTTGGTAGCATGTTGAGTAAGAAAAAGGCGTGTTCTGGCAATGTTTTAAAGGTGGAGTTGACAGGACTGGGAGAGAATCTGGATGTAAGGATTAAAGCAGAGGGCAGAATCAAGTGGGACACCAAGACAGCCAGCTTGGGAGACTATTTTCCAAAGTAAGCAAGCCTAGTTTTTATAGACACTATGCCTGTCCCTTTACTAATAAGGTTATTCACCTCTGAATCCTTTAGTGTTCTTTATGTCCTTCTTGCATTGATTCCCATGCCTTATGAGGGGCTTCAAGTATGCCTTAAGTCTCATTTTGTTATGCAAGCCTATCAGCCTTTGTCATAACTCCCTTCTCTCACCCCCACTCCCCCAACTGATACCACCCTATTTGTGCCTTCCCCTTCTCTTTAGGATATAAGCTCTCACGAGCAGGGCCCTCTTTCCTTGTGTTCTCCTACCATTATCTAATATTCCATCAGCCTCTGTACCTCTTGGCCTGCTTCCCTAGCCCTGCTTTCTCTAGCTCAGGCCTACTTCACATTGGACATTACCATCACTCTCAATTATTGTCCCATAAATAATTCGATCTGCATTAGCATGTTATCTGTGTATAATTTGTTTATTCAGTAAGTCTGGTTTTTGTAGTTTGTTTTTTATTTCCATGTAATGTGTTATGAATCACTGTGTTCTGTATATGTCATGTATGATCTGATCTGATCTTTTGTGGCACCTTATAAATGCAAGATAGTAATCATCATCATAATAATAATAATAATAATAAAGGTGCCCAAAATGTTACCCAATATACAAGATGGGATTGAACAAGTGACTTATACAATGGTAATCCTGTATTTGCTTCACTGTATATTGTTTCACCATTTACTATGCAGCTAACACGTTATTTTATTTAACTTGAAGTTAAATAATTGGTCAGGTTATTACGTAATAGGTAAAAATGTGAGAAACCAGTTGGACTCTGTGAGTTGACTCTTATCCCAGACAGTCGGGGCCTCCATGTCCCTAGCACCTGCCATTGTTACCACAGCTGCTGTATACTATATATGTCTATTTCAGATTTTGCTATATGCTATTTTTATGTGATAATCCATTTACAGTAAGTGGCTTGCTGCTGAACAACAATTTTGGTGAAACCGCTACATAGGATCTGTGAACTTAACATTTTCTATCACTGTACCAGTGTCACTTCGACTACACAGTTGCTCACATCATGTTGAATGCTGACCATTGTGATTTGACCCCTGACAACATATTTTAGTAATTATCTGTAACTGCATGCCATTTGTTATATCTCTGCAATGGTAATTGGTGCTGCTAGTGGGTTTAGGTCAGGTGATATATGTTTAGCTAATTCCCAACTTAATTAGAAATTAACCTTTATATCACTCAGATTATGCTTGTATTTGCATTCTATAAATTGAATCAGCATCTTTTATTATTTGATTACTAATTAATAGCTATAATGGTAGAATGTTATATTATTATTAGAAGCTATATAAATCTATATTATTAAACTAATACTTAGGGGTATATTTACTAAGCTGCGGGTTTATAAAAGCGGGGATGTTGCCTATAGCAACCAATCAGACTCTAGCTTTCATTTATTTAGTACCTTCTACAAAATGACAGCTAGAATCTGATTGGTTGCTATAGGCAACATCCCCACTTTTTCAAACCCGCAGCTTAGTATATCTAGCCCTTAGCATTAAAATCAAGACCCACCCACATCTACTTTAATATTAATTTGATGTGCATTTTGTAACATTATTTTTGTATTTTTATATACGTCACAATGGTGCCTAGCATTACACTCTTTACCAGTCTAAATTAGTATTTGTATTGAAGTCTTTTCTTCGGGCGAGTCAAATGATTCATCCAAGCTTATAATGTTTTTGAATTCCTTATATTTGTTCAATTTGCACCTCATGGCCTAATTTGAATATAATCTGGCAAATAAAATATGCCTGCTATATCATATGGCCAAAACATTATAAGTACCATGCATCCAACTCCACACTCATTGCTCCTACTTCTGTTGACCTTATAATTAATGGCTCTGAACTGTCCTCTGCAGCTCTGTCATTTGATTAGGGTTGCAATAACAGCAAACTAGAGAAACACAGCGGGAACCGGCATAAATTAAACTGAAATGTAATGACTAAATTACCTTACTAACAGAATACAATAACTTTTTAATACATTATATTACATGTAGAATTTTTAACAACAGAGTACAATGAATAAATAACTACATTATCAATCAATATATTAAACCCGGCGGTAACCGCCTTAAACTAAACTGAAATGTAATGACTAATTTACTTTATTAACAGAATTGAATAACTTTTTTTACATACAATAATACATTTATAAATTTTAACAACGAAGTGTAATGAATAAATAACTATATTATCAATCACCATATTAAAGAATTTCTTTATACTTTGCAATTTATGTACAAGTTCTTTCATCAAAGTTACATTGCTGGGCATGGTCCCCGTAAGACACGCTGATATAGGTAGCTGCAAATAACTGTTACAGTTTCCAAATTACCCAGCATACCCCATGTTCCAGGTCACCCAGGAGGGCTGTAAATAACTGTCACAGTTTCCAGACCACTATGTAGGTCACATGTTCCAGGCCACCCAGCAGGGCCGCAGACATTTGTCACAGTTTTCAGACCACCTAGCAGGTCACATGTTCCCGATCAACCAGCAGGCGCACAAGAAAGTTCATTAACTGTCACAGTTTACAGAGCAACCAACAGGCACACAGGTGTATTGACAACTGTCACATTTTCCAGAAGATTACAATAGAAATGCATTGCTGTAAATGGTGGGCAGACAATCAGCATGCATCAAGAACTGTCACATGTCTACATCCTTGAAGCACCAATTTTAATAGGAATTATACAGAATTTATGAAAAAAATGATGGACAGAAAATGATGGATGTATACCCAAATTGCCCTGTAATGCTTCTAAATGATTGTGATCCACTGGAAGATTGATAGAAGAAACTTGACTAGTGGCCGGAATTATAAAAATTTGTCATTGACATACTTTTTTTTCCATGTTCTAGTCTATTTCCTTATCATGTATTCAGTGTTGCAGTGAAATTGTAACCAAATAGAGAAGGCAGTTGTCCCCCCAAAATATGGAAATGCATCAACAGATACCCCATACATTTACCTCCCCTTGTCCCAAGTAACAATATACTGGTAGTGTAAGGACTAGAGATACTTGGGCTCAGTTTCTGGAAATCTGAGCCCACCCGAACATCGGAGATCCAAGTACCGAGCCGAGCCAAAACAAGGCAAAATGTCATTGTTGCGTCATCCGATCTTGCAAGTTTTTGACTCTATAAGTACCGGCCTCAAAAGAGTTCCTGCGCCATTTCACAAAGAGACACAGAATGGATAGCAGAGTTCTTGGCAGTCTCTAGTGCAGTTGGTCAGCATCATATCTAAAACAGAAAGAGGAGGGGTGACAGTTTCCTTAAAAGTCTCTAGTGACATTCCACTGAGTTATAGCACACAGAATCAGGAGAGGTGCCAGTGTTCTTGCCAGTCTACAGTCTAAGTGCCATTGCTAACTCCATTGCTCATTGTCAGTGCTGCACTAGAAATAATAGGGCTGTCAGTGTTCTTAAATATTTCCAGTCACATTGTACAATGTTATTATAGTTCACACAGAAACAGGAGAGGTGCCAGTGTTGTCAGTCTACAGTCTATGTGCCATTGCTCCATTGCTCATTGTCAGTGCTGAAATAGAAATAATAGGGCTGACAGCATTCTTAAAAGTCTCCAGTCACATTGTACTGTGTTATTATAGCTCACATTGAAAAAGGAGAGGTGCCAGTGTTCATGGCAGTCTACAGTCTATGTGCCATTACTCATTGTCAGTGCTGGAACAGAAATAATAGGGCTGACATTGTTCTTATAAATCTCCAGTCACATTGTACTGTTTTATTATAGCTCACACAGAAACAGGAGAGCTGCCAGTGTTCTTGCCAGTCTACAGTCTACATGCCATTGCTCGCTCCATTGTTCATTGTCAGTGCTGAAATAGAAATAATAGGGCTGGCAGTCTTCTTAAAAATCTTCAGTGGCATTGTACTGTGTCATCAAAATGTATTCACAGCAGTACACAAAAGATCAGGAGCACCAAGCAGCTGCTGGCACCAGTCACGATGATAGTAATCCCTCTACATCATCTGCTAAAGCCTATGTTAAAGTGCTTAGTGTTTTTAAGTCAAGGAAACAAAAATGTAAAAAACACCTTTTACCTTGGTAAAGAACAAAAGACCTGTAATCCAGGCAAAATTAACTACAGAAAAAAATAAAGTTGTCAACATGTCATTCTACACACGCAGTGGCAAGAAGAGAATCAGACCTTCCCCTTTCTCTATGAGTGCTAGTTCTGCAACTGTCACTGAGGCATTTTCTTGTAAGGTCAGCCATGACCAAGCAATACCTGTTAGGAACCCCTCCAGCTTGCACAACACAACCCGGAGTCTACTCTGCCAATCAGGTGTTCACTGGAGCCCCTGATGGTGGGGACAGACTGGGCTGCAGACTAACAGAGGGTCGTGAAGTGTGTACCGCCTGGGGAGAACCCAGGCAAGTGGAGTGAGGTCCACGCAGAGGTCAAGGGCCGGCAGCAGGTTGCAAGTCCAGTTAACAAGCCGGGGTCAAGGGTCACAGGCAAACCGGAGAAACGGTAAACAGGCCAAAGGTCAGGGTCACGGGATATACAAGCGAAGTCCAAATCCAAGTCAAGGGTCATACACGAGAGATCAGCAGAATTACAATACACAGGTACAGGAACAAGCAGGTCAGCAGACTGTGAGACAGAACCTATAACCGCCAATCACGTAGCAGACCTCATTGCCTTAAATAGTGAGCACAGCCAATCAGAGCCTGGCTCTGATAGTTCCCAGCCCCACTGCACCTAATTTCATTAGCCCGCAGGCTATTAACTTTACTGAGCGCATGCACCCGGCTACTCACTGACGGGACGCAGCGCTGAAGCGTCCATGCGTTGCCCTGGCAAGGGCCGGGTCATGGGCGGAAGTGACGTCCCGGTCGCCATAGCGACGGCCGGGATGCAGGTAAGAGAGCCGCGGCGGTGCCCAGCCGCCGCGGCTCGTAACAATACCTTGTCATTCTGACTCAAAAAGTGATGCCCAAATACTTTTAGGTGTAGAAGTCAAGCTAGAAGAAAACAATAAGGCATTAGAAGAAAATGTATGTTCAGATTCAGAAATGACACAATACCCTGAGGAGAGTCTATCCACGAGTGCTATGAGTAAGCCTGACCTTTCTGATACTGTATCCATAAAAAAGCCTCCTTTCAGCACTTCTGCAGATGTGTGGATAAGCAGCCCAAGTGTAGCCACTGATACACAAATTGAGGATGCCACTTTGGAATTGCAACAGGATGATGATATTTGTGTAGCTAGTGACGGCGCTAATAAGAATGTTGATGAGGATGATGTTGTTTGTATAAGTCCTGCACCAGTGTAGTAGTTCTTGCACGTGATCAGAAGAAGGCCATTGTCGTGCCTGGGCATCAGACCAAAAAACACAGCTCATATATGTGGAATTATTTTTACCCAAATCCTGACAACAGTTGTTTAGCCATTTGTAGCGTTTATAAAGCCACAGTTAGTAGAGGTAGGGACTTTAACCATCTAGGAACCTCATCCATGTTATGCCATTTGAAGCGAGTTCATGGCAAGCTGTTGGGAAAATCTGAAATGTATGCTAAAAAAATAACAACAAGCAGTCCATCATCAGCTAGGTCCCTTCTCTCAGCTAGATCCTAGCACCTGCAATCTACACCTACAACACCTTCCTCATCAATATCCTCAATAGTGATCGGAGTTAGTCCTGCATCCAAGTTGCTAAGGCTAGATGACTCCTCCACTATCCAGGATTCCTCAAAAGAATTCTTGAGCGCTAGTCTCACTGCTGCTCTGCTGCTGCTGCTGGGGGTGGATCTTCATCCCAAAAGCACATCAAGAAGACGACTACTAATAGTTTACAACAATTGACTTTTAAACAATCCTTTGCAAGAAGAAGCAAGTATGAAAGCAGTCACCCAGTCGCAAAGCGGATCACAGACGCCATTGCGACTATGCTACTATTAGATCTGCATTGAGGTCTTGTGTCCCCGTTACCAAAATTCCATTACGACACCATTTTACTAAAAAAGCTATTCCTCACTTGTACAGGAGAGGTTAGTAAAAATGTAATTATTGGGCTACAAAATGCCATACTACCCACTGCACACTTAACCACAGATATGTGGACAAGCGGAACTGGGCAAACTAAAGATTATATGACTGTGACAGCCCACTGGATTGGTGATTCGCCTTCAGCAGCAGGACCATGTACCCAGCTACGTCACATTTGTCAAAGGCAGCCTACTCTGTGTATCACCAGGTTTACTAAGAGGCATACAGCTGACAATCTGTTACAAAAACTAAGGGATGTCATTGCAACATGGCTTATCCCGCTTGGACTCTCCTTAGGATATGTCATTTCTGATAATGCCACCAATATTGTGAGAGCATTACAGCTGGGTGAATTCCATCACATTCTCTGTTTTGCTCACACAATAAACTTGGTGGCACAGAGCTTTTTGAAAAATGACAGGGACGTGCAAGATATGCTGTCTTTGGCCCGTAAAACATCTGGACATTACTGGCATTCGGCAACAGCATGTAGGAGATTTCAGCAGCTACAAGAGCAATTTAATTTGCCCTGCCACCAAGTGAAGCAAGAGGTGGCAACAAGGTGGAATTCCACCCTGTTTATGCTTGCGAGGATGGAGGAACAGTAAAAAGCCATCCATGCTTACTCCACAAGCCATGACATTGGGAAAGGAGAGGGGATGTATTTTACTCCAGGGCAATGGAGAATACTTTCCGTGATGTGCAAGGTGCTGAAACCATTTGAAGTAGTCACCTGTGAAGTGAGTTCAGACACTGCTAGCTTGAGCCAAGTGATTCCCTTAATAAGACTTTTGGAAAAGCAGCTTCAGAAACTGAAGGAGGAGATGAAGCAAAGTAATTAGGCCAAGTATGTTGGACTTATAGATCAAGTACTTTATTCGCTTTGCCAGGATCCAAGAGTTATCAAAATCTTGAAATCGGATCACTACATTTTGGCGACTGTCCTTGATTCTAGGCTTAAGAGCTATGTCTTCTCTTTCTTTAAAACTGACCCAGATCTCAAGAGATGGAAGGAGCTCCTGGTGAGCAAGATGACAGTTCAAGTGTTACGTGACAGGATGGCGTCTCCTCATTCAGTTTCTCAGTCAACTGCTGCTAGGAAAAAACTTAGCTTTCCCTAGAGACCCAGGGATGATGCAGATGACTATGCACCACATTTTGACATCTGGTCTGGTCTAAAAGAATTGACCAAAAACCATGACACCTCTGCCATAACTCCACCTGATCCTACCATCAACATCCAAAGGATAATGGAGGATCATTTTAACGACAGCATAGAAATAGACACGTTGGATATGCTAAGTTCTGGTGTGTTCGGTTTTTGAGGAACCGAACCTGAGCCTCTCTAGTTTAAATACATAATAAATGTATTTGCCAGGCTGGATTTTATTTGCTATTTATTTTGCTACAGTGTGTAGTCATTTTAAGACAGTGAACTATCAGATAGCTCTATAATAAATATACTTTGCTTAGATTAATAAAAGGATAATATTCACCTACAATAACCAGGGCTGCCATAAGACATTGTGGGACCCATTACAAATAAAAAGGGGCCTCCCCCTTCCTGTGTTAGTCATTATTCCTATTGATACAGTTCCAACAGTTAGTAAAGCGACACAAAAATTCTGATTACTATAAGCCCGACATGAAAGAAATACAGACTTACTATAAAACACCCAGAGAACGGGTCCTGGCATTACCCCCTTAAAATTGCCAATCTTATTGTTACCATTTTAAGTGACGTTAATCCCCACTGCCAGGATTTTCTGTATTCGGAATTTAAAATGACGCCTGTCGGAAATGTTCTCTTGGTGTTTTATAGTAAGTCTGTTTTTCTTTCATGTCGGACTTAGAGTAATCAAAATTTTTGTGTCGCTATAGTAACTGTCTGAATTGTCTCAATTTCAAAAATGTAAGTATTCAGAAAACTGAGGATCAGGGATTTAAATCCAAAGTAAACAATTCTATAATTAGTGTAAAGCAGGGTATTAATGAAGCCAAATGTCTAAAAGTCTATTTTTAGTAGAGATGGGCGGGCTCGGTTCCCCGAGAACCGAAGCCACCCGAACTTTGGGTATCCGAGTACCGAGCCGAGTAGGAATCCAAATCGAGGCCGAACGTCATCGTGATGTCGTCGGATCTTGGGGCTCGGTTCTCGCGATACTTGAAGATTATAAATACACGCCTCCACAGCAATCTATCGTCATTTGACAGAGGGAGAGAGCAGGGTGTAGTCACAGGCTTATTAGAGCAGGGACAGAGAATACAATATTCTGATTCCAATTATGCTAACAAAAATCGCTAGAGAAGAGAGGAGGATAGAGGAGTTTTTTTTTTCTTCAATATTTGGCACTCAAAGTGCTTTTTGGGTGTCCCCCATTATTTTGCCTAAATATTTCTGGCTGTCAAAATTACTATCTGTCAGCAGTATCTTACCAAATTATTTTTAGCACTCTCCAGTGCTTTTGGGGTGTCCCCCATAATTGTGCATAAATATTTCTGGCTGTCAAAATTACTATCTGTCAGCAGTATCTACCAAATAATTTTTAGCACTCCCAAGTGCTTTTGGGGTGTCCCCCATAATTGTGCATAAATATTTCTGGCTGTCAAAAGTCATATTTGTCAGCAGTATCTAAAACTATTTGTAGCACTACAAGTGTGTTGGGCTCATAATGGATTCTAAGCAGTCCACATATGAGCAAAATCAGCAACCAGGTTCTGTCACCAGTCCTGATGGTAGTGTTCCCAGTACTTCATCTGGGAAAGGCAATGTCAAACTACACAGTCTTTTAAAATCAGTCAAAAAACACACACCAAAATTTTTTTTACCGTGTTGAAGTGAAAAAGAAGTGTAACTGAGGAAAAGTTAAGTGCCGATAAAAAAAAATTTGCCAACATGCCATTCTACACACGCAGTGGCAAAGAGCGAATGAGGCCTTCACCTTTCTCTATTAGTGGCAGATCAAAAAATGTTACCAAGCCTACAAGTGGTGCACAAGTACTGTTACACGTAAAAGCCGAGCAGCAAAAAAACAGTAAGGCATTAGAGGATAATGTATGCTCTGAATCAGAAATGACACCAATCCCTGTGGAGAGTCCATCCACCAGTGGTATGTCTAATCGTGAGCATTATGTTAGTGACAGTGTACCCATAAAGAAGGTTCCTTTCAGCAGTTCTGCTGATGTGTGCCAAAACAGCCCGAGTGTAGTCGGTGATACACCAACTGAGGATGCCACTTTTGAATTAGAAGAGGATGAGGGGGAGATTTGTGTAGGCGACGAGGGCGCTAAAGATGATGTTGATGATTATGATGCCGACAGATACCAAATTGCCTTTCTCAATTTCTATTTATATTCTAGACTCTATAACGGCTGAATAGTTTACTATTTTACTCCTAGTGGAGAGGGGGTCTGATGCAGACAGATACCAAACTACCATGGTCCATTTATTTTTACTTTCTAATTCCACAGTCTATGCAGGCTGCTTTTTTTATATTCAACTACAAGTGGAGGGTGTAATATACTCCCAAAGACGATGGCTGCATTGCCAATAGGCAAAGATGAAGAGGAAGACAACCAGGTTTGTGTGGAGAATTAAGGACGGCCTACCAGGAATTAAACTGTTTTCTTCCTAATTTATTAGCTTTAGAATTACCTTACTTATCCAAGAAACAGGTGGAGCACTAAATTAGGTTATTTTATGCACAAAAAACATTGATTTTTAAACAAAATTGTTAAACAAAACCAAACAAAACCAAAACCAAAACCAAAACACAAAGGTAATCCAGATCCAAAACCAAAAACAAACCCAAAACACGGGGATCAGTGACTGTCTCTAATTATTAGGTACATTTCCTTAAATCATAGTCATTTTCAAAGTAATCCACATAATCAGATATTACTCCTTATATAGATGTAGATAATTCAGAGTCTTTAAGCTTTGGTTTATTAAGCATAAAGTTATTTTCTTTTTAATATAGGATAACTTCAATATGTGTGTAGTAAAACTTACAATTCTGCAGGGAGGCAGCAAATGTAACCCATTTGAAGCTATTCACTTGTTTTGTCTATATAATCCAAAAGAGTTGTATGGCTGGTAAATAACAGCACTAGATTGGCAAGTACAAGCATCGCCCCTTCCAGCTAAGTCACACTCCCTGCTTGGTCAACAAGCCCCGCCCACTGCCCAATTACAGGCTTCCAGCTCCACCCTCTTCAAACCTGGCAACCTGACCTCTCCCTCCCTGAGAGATGTAAAAAAAGTGGATTTTTTTTTATGAAGCACATAAAAAGGGCTCTGGTCTGCAGAACGGGCCCCGGGCAACCTGGCATGCTTGGTAAATTAGTACCCCCCCCCTCTCAGCGCCCCTATTTGTATGCAGTGTTTCTTTTCTTCCGTCAAATCCTTTGTTTCCAGACAGCCATTGTGATCAGTAGAAAAGACATCAGCACACTGTGAAAACAAGTTGGTAGAGTTATCGAACTGTGAAACATTAAAACATTTTCCATGTGACTATACTACAGTAGGGTGAGGAGCTGAGGAGCAACACAAAATCAGCTTTGGTCCTGCTGTGCACCTTGACCTGCTCAGGTATACGGCAAGGTGACAGCATTTGCAAAAAAACAGAAGTTTACACAGGTCAAAGGGAGGGTGAATGTTCAGAGGGGACATGTCCATTTTCACTTAGCACTTAGATTTTGCATCAGCTCCAAGCTGGTAGTCTTCGGATTTCCTGAAGACTGCCCCACTTTGCGCCTTAATGTCAGAGCTATAAAGAGGGCGGAGCGACCTCCTAGGGCGCAAGGCCAAGGGTGTGCAACGCCCGCCTGCTATATGTAGCCCTCAGATGGTCCTATGCACTTACGACAGGGATGCCATTTTTGAGTGACAGGAACAATGAGAACGCCGGCCCGCTCCCTGCGTCCTGCTCTCTGCAGTGTACCTGATGTGCACATGTGACGTCAGGAGGCTGCATAGAGGACCCTGCATAGAGACAAGAAGGAGGAAGAAGACAGACAGAAGAAGAAGACAACAGAGCAAAGAGCAGACAGAGCAAGAAGATTACAGAGCAAGGAAAAGCCAGAACAAGAAGAAGCAGGATGTAGAAGCAAGAGAAGCTGAGGAGACCTAATGTATATTGCTGTAAGGGAGCTGTAAAAATCATGGGTGGGGGGAGAGGGGGCGCTGTAAAAAAGAGGGAGAGGGGAAAGAGAGGGCTGCAAAAAACAGGGAGGAAAAAGGGGGCTTAAAAAAATGGGAGAGGAGAGAGGGGGCTGTAAAGAATAGGGGGGGGCAGAGAGGAGACTGAAAAACTGGTATGGGGAGAGGGGACTGTTTAAAATGGGGGTTCAAGAAGGGGCTGTAAAGAACAAGGGGGGAAAGAGAAGGCTGTAAAAAAATGGGGGGATAGGAGGCTGTAAAGAACTGGAGGAGGGGGAGCTGGAAAGAAAGGAGGGGAGGGGGTTGGAGAGGAGGGGGGTTCTGTGGATTACATAAATATATACTACATTAATTTAATAAAAAAATTATAAGTAGTTAAAAAAAATTCCAAAAGGTAGTGATGTGTTAATAATAATCTCTATTACGTGTTGTGGAAACTTGCAAACCATTAATTTGATTGTGGGGCGCATGGAGGAAATAGGCCTTTGTATTAAATGACAATGCTATTAATGCTGGGGCTGGTGAGGGTAAAATTGGTCGGTTTATTAATTGTGAATGTTATTAATTTAATGCTGGGGGGGTATTAATTTAATAGTCTAATGTTGGGGATGATGAAGGCTAAAATAAGTCTGCTAAGTAAATGGGAATGCATCTAATTTAATGTTGCATCTGATGTGGTGATGGGGTTACTAACTGGGAATGCTAATAATTTAATATTGTGACTGATGGGGATGAAATATGTCTGTTAATTAAATGGGAATGCTGTAGAGCGGGGGTGGTGCTAGTGGTATTGCTGTAGTGCGGGGGAGGTGCTGGTGGTATTGCTGTAGTGCGGGGGTGGTGCTGGTGGTATTGCTGTAGTGTGGGGGTGGTGCTGGTGGTATTACTGTAGTGCGGGGGTGGGGCCTGATGGTATTGCTGTAGTGCAGGGGTGGTGCTGGTATTATTGTTGTAGTGAGGGGTGGTGCATGGGATGTATAGCAGATTGCTGTAATGGGGAGAGTTGTTGCCCCTCATTTCTCATCTACCAGGCAAAGTCAGAACCCCTGAATATAAAAAAAGTCACTGTGGCCTTAGCCGATTATAGATTAAACACTGGAGAATAGTCTCAAAACTCAAAGTATCTTAATTTACTTTCCACCAATGTGCAGGGTGGTGCTGCTGGCGCGGCCACTGGGGGAGAGGGGTTGGGATTTTCTTTATGGTATAATATATGCTATGTAAATACTATAAAACATTATCAGTAATTAAATATAATTATAAAAAACTACGTAAGATATTCAAAAAGCAATGATGTCTTTATTAGCAATAATTGTTTGTATTCTAAGCTATTAATTTGATTTTGAGTCTGGTGGGGGAAATGTGCATTGTATTTGATGGGAATGTTCTTCATTTAATATTGGGTGGATGGAGGCTTATTTATTAAACATAACCATTAATTATTAAACGTGGGTGCTGTTAATTTAATTTCAGGGCTGTATGTGGGACAATTAGTATATTTAGTAAATGTTTATGCTGTTAGATTAATACTGGGGCTGATTGGGTGGAAGTAGGCCTGTTTATTAGACATAAAAGCTACTGATAGGCAGGCTGGTAGTGGGGGAGGGAGGTTTGAATTGTTCACTGCTCAGCTGTCCTGGACGTGATTAGTAACTATAGTAACTATTTCTTTTCCAATGAGGGCCCCAACAGGATCTGGCCAAGCAGCAACTAAATTAAGACACCAGCAGCATCAGCAGGTATTCAAAGCTGCAAGAACAGGTAGGAGAGGGAAGCACAGTGTAGGAGAATGATCTTGTGTTTGTAAAGAGCTGGGCACTTCCCCATCACAGAATGACCGATCCTCTTATGGTGGAGCACCACCGTTAAGTGTCAGCATCTACTCCCGCCAAGGATGAAGGGAGGGGTGCCAGTATTCTCTCTTGCCCAGGGTACTAAAATGTCTAGTTACGGCTCTGATTTAGTCATTGCTTGACTTTCCAGGAAGTGAATAGTACCTATCTCTTTTCCGAACTGGGTGTTGAAGTCTTATAATTGGATAAACGAAAGTATATTGGTTTAATATTGTTTAGCCATGCAAATGCGATCCGTACGCCACGTAACACGTGGCGTGGTGCGTTCGCACAGTAAAATACGCACGCACACACTCGCATTACAACATTTAGTTATTTATATAATTTCATATTGGTTCCGTTACACTGTAATTCAGGAGCAGATAGTATTTGGTTTATTATTAGTCTATATATATATATATATATATATATATATATATATATATATATATAGTGATTATATGTACATTTTAGTGTTTTTAAAGGTTTAGGTTATAGGAAAGGTGTCATGCCTGATATCATATTGATCCCCTAATCATCAGCAGCTGTCCGGTGCAGTCGGCGAAGAGATCGCACATTGCATACATTAGTTATTGTTATTAGGGAATAATCCTTTGTATGATGCTGGCTATGAAAGGAGCAGACCCCCTGGAGAGACGACCCCCACCTTTGGATTCCTTAGATTAAATCAACCTATGATCTGTTTACCCTGGACCCACCCAATGTCTGGACCTATAGAAACAATCTACGTCATCTCTATTGTTCAAGTGTAACACTGTACTGTATATAATCATTGCTGCACACACCTTGGCTCTCAGTCAACTCTGACACAGTATTCTAACAGATATACTGTCCACCGGGTCCCGTGGGTGCGCAGCGAGCGCATGCGATTGCATTGGTATGTATTTATCTTTTGGTATTGGATGTGCTGTACTGTACTTTATCATAATATAATAATGTATCGAATTGTTGACTATTTACATCTGTTAAAATAAAATACTTTGTGCTTTGGAAACACATACAATTGATTGGGCAATACTTATTTTAAAACGATAGAATTACTTTAATATGGGTCCCAACATTCCAGGATCCGGCCAAGCAGAAACTGCGTTTAAGACATCAGCAGCAGCACGAGGTATGAATGTCTCCTCTGGTTATGCGTTCCCACGAGTGTGTGCGGGAAAGGGGAGAGGGGGGCCTAGTGCTCTGTCTTGCCCAGGACACTAATGTTTAGTTACGGCATTGCTTAATGTTGCACTTCGGCTGATAAAGGCATTTCTGAGTGCACTCTGAATAATGTCATGAAAACCTTTGCACATAAAAAAGTGATAAATATCATAGAAACAATTCCAATGTTCCGTTACTCTCATGATTAATATAAGCCATAAATTAAGACAGGCTGAGCAGTATTTAACAAGAAAAACAAATGTGCTTAATGTAATGAAAGGACTGGCTGTAAAGTGCTAGGAAGCCATAAATGTGACATTTACATTTAAACACAGTGCACCTTGATGTGTGCTGAACTTACCTTCCAGATGCAGTGGTGCTAAGCCAGGGCTTATTGCAGTACTCATCCAGTAGTAAAACACTGGCAGACCTGCTAAATTTTTAAAAACTATTATAGTTTAATTGTCAAGAATAACTTAGCTTGGTGAATGGAACTAAAGGGTGCATTTAGCATCACCGGCCATGAAATTAATGTTTTAATTTAGTACCAAACAGTTAAATCATCATGGAGTTACAACTAAAATTATATATGGCACGCACTGCACACACACACAGGTAATCTGTTAATGCAGGCTGGAAACTGCTTCTGAAATTTTTCATTATGATTTTATTAGCAAAAATAAAACCAAATGATAATAAAATAAATACGGTATTGCTGATACGCATGGTTTGGTGAAAAATTATATACCTTTTGCAGTTTAAAATAATTTCATGCTATGGTAAAAATGATGTCCTTTTTTTTAAGACAATGAAATTGTAAATATTGAGGGTCTCATTTTGAGTAGGGAGAAAGGCCCCATTTCTAAAAGTAAAATATACCTATTCTCTCTGAATATTGGGAGATCTCCCGCATCACTGGGGAGTTAGGTTAATCTCCTGCCTGCTGTGTCTTAGGTACTACAAAAAAATGGCCACAGCTCAACATAAACAGGGACATGTGTTTTTATACAGTTACTACAAAATATCCCCCTCTCGTTTTTCCAATGTGAAAACATGGTAGGAAATAGATCTGTACTACAAGCAAATGGCCATCGATCTCCAGTACACTATTGTGGATAAGTTGCTACGTTTCTTTAGGATAACTGGCCAGTGAGATTGTCCTGCACACAGAATATTAATCTGGTGGTGCTGGACACTCCCCTGGTGGCACAAGATACAACCATGGGTGGCTCTAGACAAACCCCTCATTCAGAGCAGGACACACGTCCTCCCCCAGTGTGCTGTGCATACAAGGTACTACTTGCACAACTTGCCTGAAATTACTTTTCAAAAGTATAAAACACATTTTGTTTATGTGCACAGAAAAATGCGTATTCATATGTCCAAATTACAGTGTTTGAGTATCGTCATCATCAACATTTATTTATATAGTGCCAGATCATTTTGAAGCGCTTTACAACTGGGGACAAACACAGTAATAAACAATACTGGTCAATACAGACAAAGAGGTAAGAGGGCCCTTCCAGCAAGATTACAATCTATAGGGTATCCCTCAGTTGCACCTCTTTGCGTCTGTAGAGGTAGAACATGGAAGCCCCACATTGGACAATCACAGACAAGATTGTCAGAAATGCTCCATCTCCTTAGATACTGTGATGATACTGGGTTTAATGTAACCCTCTGCACAGGACAGCTGGTCTACACGGTACCTATCCAAGGTTCAAAATCACCCAGGTAAATATCATAAATAAAATAAATAGATTTATTTAACAAAATGGTAGCACCAAACAGCAATAACTATATTTAAATAATAACTTGCAACCAATAACACTACAGTCTGGCACAGACAACGTACAGGGTATAAAACACCCCACCAGTATCCTAGTAACTTTCAGGGACTGCTGTCTATCCATCCAAGCTTCTGCCCCTCTCTCCTTTGAGGCTAGCAGCAAGGCAGTGGTCCTGAGTCACTGTCATGTCCTTTTGGCGGACACACAGCTCCCCAAGACCTGGAGAGGTAGATCAGGCAAAGTCAGTACACCAGGGATCGATCATCCCTTTCCTGTCAGAGGCAGAGATCTAGATCTCAACGCCATTCCCGTATGGGAGACATGCTTCATACCAACTGTAATGCACAACAGTCTATAGTACTGCCAAGCAATCAATAATATATATAGCTTGCTCCTATAAACGCTTGTTCCTATAGATCAGGGGTAGGCAACCTGCGGCTCTCCAGGTGTTGCAAAACTACAAATCCCAGCATGCCTTGTCACCTATCTGCTGGTTATCTATTGGCAAAGCATGCTGGGACTTGTAGTTTTACAACACCTGGAGAGCCGCAGGTTGCCTACCCCTGCTATAGATTGTAAGCTTGCGAGCAGGGTTGTCTTACCTCATTGTTTGTCGGTTAATATCCATTCTTGTTTATTGTTCACAGTTGTAAAGCACTGCTGAGTATGCTGGCAATGTATAATTAAATGTACATAAATAAAATAAACAATTTTTCTTATCATTTGGACAATTCATGCAATTGTTCTATTTTCTGCAGAAAACACATATATGCAATCAATATGGCAATTGTTTCCATAATATTAGTGAATGCAAATACTGAATGTTTGAAAATGTAAATAAAAATAAATACTAATGTTAAATTGTTCCCTATTATGCCACCTAACATTATAATGTCACCCTTGCACCTTGCCAGGTATAATCAGGTATACAAAAGTAAATTAAAATGTATTAATTCCCTAGTGTGGCACTCTTTACAAAGCCATCATGCCGGCATAATGCCAGTTCTGGTTTGTGGTTTGTCTTGTAAGACACAGAATGCTATGAAATGATAAGAACAAAAGTAATAATAATTTTTAAGCCGATTGGAATTTTGGAAGTTTTTGAAAGTTTTTAGCTGACAAAGTATAAATGTGCTGTCAATATTCTTAAAAAGTCGTTCCTTTTGTGAAAACAATAGCGCTGAAAATTCTCAAATGTCATGCTGCCATGCAGAGTTCCCCATAGAAACAGAGGACAAGGCAGCTTGTGATTTAAAATAAGATATTGATTATATTCGTTTAAATGGCTCTGGATGTGGGATGTAAAGGTCAGGGTAATAAAATGCCTTAATAAATCATTTTTGCAATCTTTGCAGATAATTGTTAGGTTTATATGCCTTTCAAAAGCAGAAATAAGTTAAACCCAATTTTGAGACGCATGTTTATCATACTTAGACAGTTTATATTCATGGGAAAACTTTAAGTATTACTGGATTTAAATTTGGCTTGTTCCTTCCAATTCGTTTCACAGGATCCAAGTCGTCCGCTATGTATTATAATATATATATAAGGTGGTCCATAAGTGTGGAAACAGCCTTTTAAAAAATTTAAAAAGTTGAGTTGCATCCAAGATGACCGTCTTGAAGAAGGCTGCTATACTGGCCACAAACCAACCCTAAAAAGTTTTCCACCACACTCAGATGATATTTGTAGACATTGGATTATGGACCACCCTATATATCTAAAGCTGGGTACACACTACAGAATTTTCCACCAAATTTTTATGCCAATTTTACATGCGATCGATGGTCCGATCGCTCGGTCCATGGACTGCATACACACTAGCCTTGTTTTAGAAGATAAAGGGAAGAGCGCACGTCCCTTTAGCGACTTTCTACAGCCATGTTGTCGTGAGCAATGATTGCAATTTCGTACACATCGGTCGGAAGTTTATACACACTAAACAACGGAAACGAGATTGGAACGAAAATATTAAACGGTCCGACCAACCCAATAAGGCGAAAATTGTCCATTTGGGCAGACTTTTGACCATCGTGTCACTACACACACTGACCCGACTTTTGAACGAGTGGTCGTATGTCGGCTGATTGAGCCAATTATTGGACGAAAACCGTGTAGTGTGTACCTAGCTTTACTATCTATATCTGTCTGTCTGTCTATCTATCTATCTATCTATCTATCTATCTATCTATCTAGTTATAGTAGTTACATGTAGATTTATGGAAAATATCTACTTCTAATGCTAAAATAATGAGTGCATTTTTGTGATATATTTATTTCCACATCCATGTTTTAAAACTCTACATATGTGCCACTAAACACTTTAGGTTTGAGTCATTAAGGAAAGTAAGGCAAAAAAAAGAGTAATGGTTTGCGGGACAAACATTACAATGCAAGGGGTGCAAATTAGTTTATTATTTTACACATAAGTTAAATACTGGCTGTTTATTCATCTAGCACAGAAATACTTCATAACTTTATTTTTACACTGAAATTTAAAGTTGATCTAGAACATGTCCTATCCCAACTATCAATCTGTCCCCACATTATAAAGTTACCTCTCCCTCCAATGCAACATGGTTTTGCCCAGGTGCAAAGTTACTCTTATTGTTTGCTTATGCTTTGCTCTCCTTAATGACTCAGCCTTTTATGCGAATGCTCCTCACATATATGGCAATATGGTTGTTTATTGGGACCACCGAAAAGCCAGTAATGCGAGCAGTTCATGGATGGCTAAATGTCCTTGATCTCATTGATCGGCTTTCACACCATAAAACCCGATAGTAACTCTTTGTCCGTTCTAGCATTGATCCCACAATGTCAAGAAATTTAAAATGTTCGACGAAATTAGTTGAAGACAATCTAGAAACATTTGAAAGAACAACCAAGTACTTTAGATGTCATTCAGTCCTCATCCGATATCATCAAAGTTCTTGAAATCATCAGAAAAATTGAAAACAGTATGTTTGATGATAAGAAATTGATTTCTTGATTACTTTATCTCAACTATATTTTGGGTGATTTGGGGATTTATTTCTGATTACATTATCTAAACTAATAATTGGTCATCATAAGATCCATTTTGTCCACTAAGTAGTCAAATGTAATTCAATTAAATCAGATCTAGGTTGGGCCAAGAAGGTCCTGTATAATAGTTGATCAATATGGTTGAGCTGTCCAAATTGACTAACCAAAACTGTACAGTGTGCAGCCGAATTAAAGTGAATAGCATTTCTGGGTCTTATACAATTCTACTCATAACACGCAAATCCATGTCCCTTTCACCCTAACAGCATATTTTACCTTGACCTATAACTTACCAAAAACACTACTAAAAATAGTCACATGTACAATCTCCTTGAATGTGGCTAATTAATGGTTTCTCTTCTTCTCAGAAAGCTCTTTAGCAGACAGGATCCTTCTTGTAGTAACCCCTATAACACCACTATCACTTATCACCATGTCTATTCTCGGGTGTAGTGCCATTTAACGATACTGACTACCCCGACAGCAACTTCAACGACATGACAATTCCGAAGACTACTACCCCGACCTAGAAAAAACAACAACTTTGACACAGATGAAGCGATGTGACGACCCGATGTGTTTCCGAATGAGGAAAATGACGTCACATCAAAACGCGACTCCTGTTAAAGAGCCGATGGACGGACCCGGGTGCCATTCATCCAATATAAGTTTTATTTTAGGGGTTAGGGTTAGGGTTAAGAGTTAGGGTTAGGAGTTAAGGTTAGGGTCAGGGTTAACCTAATCTTTACAAGCCAGGTCTGGCAATTTTGTAACAGGGAGGAGAGAAATTGTGAGGGAATAAGTTTGAGCGGGTATGATATACAGTGAGATAATGACGTGAGTGAGGAGACTTTGCACTCGTTTACTGGGGAGAATGAGGGTGGATTGGGGAGTGTTGCAGAACATGGGTAAGGAGTGTGGGGTCTGGCAGAAAGGAATATCTTGTGGAATGGTGTCAATTTTTGCTTTTAAGTAGATGATAAAGTCATGGCCTGTGAGAGAGGAAGGGGAATGTGGTCCATGCTGGCAGAGTAGCCGATGGGCAGAGAAGTGGTGCTCGGTGCTCGAGGTCTGGGTGGATAAGTGAAGTAGGTTTGCAAGACAACTGAAAGTGCAATGTTGTAAGATAAAATAAGCAATTTATAGTAAAGGACGTCTGCGTTGTATCAATATTTCCTCCAGTGGTGGTCAGCAGCCTTTTGCAGGTATTTGTAAGGTTTATTGTGCAGTAGTTGAGGTTTGGATCATCAGAGACTCTATGTGGTTGGGTGGAGCTGCATTGGCTATTGCTTAAGTGAGTGTGTTGTTGTAGAAAGAGACAAAAGTAGTTATAGGAGAGAGAAGTAGTTTAAGTGAAGAAGAGAAATACATTGGGTCTATATCATTTAGGTATAGCTGTGTTCAAGTGAATTTGGGGGCCAGAGGGGAGCATGAGGTAATGTAAGACTGTCGGAAAAAAATGTTGTGGTTGGAGAGTGGGAAGTGCAAGCTTGAGAAATTAAACATAGAGGATAAGCATGTCAAGGGATTGTCCATCACAATGGGTGGGGAATGAAGTCCACTGAGAGAGACCAAATAAGGAAATAAACAAAAGACGTTTTGTAGCAGCAGAGACTGTGGGATTGTCAACGTGAATGTTGACGTCATCTAGTATAAGACTAAATTAAATGATACATAATAAGTGAGCCAGGCAGCAAAGTTGTTATGTAATTGGGAAAAAAGAGCTGGGGTAAAATGGGTGGTAAATGATAGCTACACAAAGGTGGAGCTGTGATAAGAATAAGAGGAATGGAGTGGACTTCATAGCAAAAGAAAGAGAAGGAAAATTTCCAAGGGTATGACTCTGAAGGTGCAGCTTGGAGAATGGAGAATCCTCTCCAATAGGAGAGTGCAGCAAGGGATGTAGTGTAGGAGGAGGTAAGCCAGGTTTCTGTAATGACTTGGAGGTTGAGGTATTTTGAAATGAATAGACTATGGATGAATGCAAGAGTGCATAGTAAAAGGGAAGAGATTTGGATAAGGTTGGAGGGATGGTAACCAGGAGGTGGATGGGAAGTTTTGAGGTAGGACGAGGAACATGAGCAGATAGTGGGCATTGCATGGGGCTCTGGGTTTAGTGAGATGTGGGCAGCAGTTACGAGAAGTAGCAGGGCGTGAAAGAGCATATGGGAAAGAGGATATGGGAGGAGGATTTAGGAGTGTGAGGTCAGTAAGTGAGGAGGGTGCGGGAAATAAATTAGTACTTGGGTGTAGACTAAAAAGGATAAAAGTGATGATGAGGGAGGGAAATATAGGATGCTGGAGAGAAAATAGGAGTATAATATGTATTAATAAAATACGTTTTCCAGCTAGAAGTTCCCTGCATCCAATAAAAGAGCACTAAGTTGTGTTCAAGACTTTACTTTTTTTCCACTCTGAAAAGCAAACCAAATTTAATTAATATTTACAACATCTCCGGAGCAGTCACCAAGAATTTCATAAACTTTACATCTGCTCTTCTCTCTTTCTGCCTTTTCATTCTGTGCTACAAAATTCCATTAATTTAAATCAATTTACCTAATGTAATCTTCAAGCAAAATTGCATTGGTAATATTATGGAGGAACAAAATATCATTGGCAAAATAAATGAATACACTGCGAGTCCCAGATGATGGACAGAGAAGAGATTCAGAACAGAATTGTAAAATATACCTAGCGGCATCTTCTCTTGATGTGGGATATATCACATACTGGCGTAGACTCGTGTTTACAGAGAAGTAAGGATTTTATATCTCCAGAGGAAAAACATAACCTTTAGTCATTATCGGCCTATGGTCAGTGAAAAAATATCTTGTTTGTTCTACCCCCACATTGGATTGTAAATAGAAGATTTTGTACGTGGTAATCCAGGCAATATAGGTTTACTGAATTTACCCTGAAGATATGTGTAAATGGAAAATAACTGTGACTGACAGGGTGTATTAAGTAAATCCTCATGATTAATATATATTTTGCTAATATACACCTTTTTTTAGTATGATACATATGGCATGACTAATTAAAATATTTATAAACTTTTATGAAAGCATTCAGAATTTCTTTTGTAACATGGAAGTAACTTAAACATTTATAAATTAAAAAGGAATAAACACTAGAGATGATGGGTCTGAATCATTAAGGAGCATATCTGCAAATATTGCGCATATTGTCTGCACATTCATTCCCATGCATGCATGGGAACCAGACTAAACGGCTTTCGCGATCTGCCTCCGTCTGCACTGCAGCATCTTCTATGGGGATGCTGCTTTGCCTTCTGAAGCTCCCGTCTGCATAGAACTATGTTTGACTTTGCCATTATATGTATCTGGCTTGCAGCACCTTTTTACCACCAGAGGTGCTGCTGTCTTACCACTGAACTTTTCACTTTGCCAGCAGGAGTTAACCTTCTTCCCTAATCAGCACTTGCACCTATTTCACTGCCTTTATAAGACTGCCTGTTCCAGTAAGATGTGGCAGTTCATCATATGTCTTTGCATGCTGCTGTTGTCTGTCATCCCTGTGTATATTCTGCTCAAGTACTTGATTTTGACCTCTGCCTATGACCTGACCATCCCTGTTTGCTGCCTGGATTTACTCTATTGCTTATTACCCTGACTACGTATATTGCTGCCTGAACTGACCCTTCATCTGGTGTTTTGACTCTGCCTATCATTTGTGATACCACCTTCCCAGCCTCAGGTTCAAGGTGCCCGCTGTCTGCTCCATGGACTCACCTGTGTTCACTGTGTTTCATCATCTACATTTACAGTTCAATCTGGCTTCTGATCCATCCCTTGCACTGTGTTGCTCTACGGCACCATCTCCACACAGACCACTGCTGGCATTACATACATCCATCCTGTACCAGCACCTAAGCCTGTTACCTTTTTCTGCAGTAAAACCTTCGCATCCTGGAACCTGTTGTTGCTGTGGACTAACCTTTGGCATTAATGCTAAGAATCCTGACAACGCCAAGGAAAGCCGCCTCATCCAAGTAATTTTGGAGCATAAATGCCACTTACTACACCATACGATTTCAGGGAGGGAACGAAGAGAGGAATGGGCGATGTACCGTAAGGACATTCCTGTGCAGCAATGTCCAAGTCAACCTCCAGCGCACGCAGAAGCAAGATGTTTTTCTTCTGTATCTTTTGCTCCAGCTACAGTCCGAATACTAGTTATGATGGCTGAGCATGGATGCTAAAACATGCGTAGGCAATCAGAAGCATCTGTAAAAATGTATCTTATGTACAGTACACATTAAGAAAAGCATAAGAATTGTTTTTCATGAATAAAATATGTAAAAAAAAAAAAAGTTTATTTTAATTTACACGTTTTCTCATTAATGACTATATTACTAACAGGTAACATTAATTGAATATTTATTTTTTTCTGTGCGTTCTTTTGTGAGTTTATATTCTACAAAGGTATTGTATGTATACTGCAGTGTGCTGTCTAGTAGAGCAGAGTAATCCTGCACCCGTAGTCATCACACGTATCTTCTGATCCCTTTCTTGATGACCAGACTTATGGGCATTCTAAAACAAGCGCACATTGCGCTCAGTATGCGTGCCTTAGTGACTTGAGCCCAACATGTCTGATGTAAATACCAATTGCAGAGAAAAAAAATTGAAAGAGAGAAAGTTTGGGAGAAACTTTAGGAGGTTCTTTAGTACTGCTTTAAATAAATAGTGTGTAGACTAAGATCTGTTGTTGAAGAAATGTAAAAAAAAGTTGGAATTCCTTACCTGGAAAATGTATTTGCTCTATGGAAAAGGACCACCATCTAGCAACAGTTAGTTTAATACATTGATGAAATATATACACAAGATTAGTTATTATGTCTAATTGCTAATATGAATTAATACAATAATTAGTGAGATTCTAGCTTAGAGTGTTGCCAGGTTCATTTTTAGGACATGTCAGTGAAGAGAGTGGACCAAGGCAATTTTTTTCAATTTATCTTCTGGTTTTGTAACCTGTTACAAATATCTTATAGACAGCAGTGATTTCCCATATGCTCTTGCAACTACTGTTTTGTTGACCCAGAGGAGACGATGGAAGATTAGCACTAAAGAAGCAGGAGGTTGGCAAGGAAAGCTGGTTTATTGTAACCTGTACATCACCAATAAGGTCTCTGCTGAAGATCTTCTAAGGATTTTTTAATAGCTGACTAGATACGACCATTACTTTCTGTAATTGTATTTGCTGGCCCGCTGTGAAAAATAAATATAAACTGACTTTAATGTAGATAAAAATAACCTCTGACCTGACGAATGCTAACTGGACCATCTATGGTTCAGTTTTGATTTGACAAGATCCTTGGACAACACTGATCCCTTTAAGTAAGAAGAATGCTGCTGAAAACACCATGGGCTGTGGTGAAGTTACGAGAATGGGACTTGTCACATGAGGAAGTCAGGTTCTGTTAATGCATTTTGATAGTATAACCACACAAGATAGAAATGTCAGACAATAGCCAGTGTCATTATGGACAACAATCCATGTCAAGTAATGACACAGATTTTTGTAGCCTGTCTGACTAGGAGCTACTCAGCCCAAAGATGCAGAGTCTAACGAGGCAGACGGTTTTCACCATGGACCCCAGCAAAGGAGGTATGGAGTTTGCGGCCTCTACCCCGCAGGTCGTGGTCCTCTGAGTGAATGCCAGACAAGACCAGTAGAGAGAACCCACAGGCTCGGAAAAAATGATAATCCAATAGACTGAGGAAGGCCTGGTGGTCTGCAGAGTTGCTGAAAGCAAAGAGCAATAGTCTGCGGAAGGTATGGACACCACTATGATTAGCTGCAGAGTTGCTGGAGACAAGGTGCGATAGTCTGTGTCAGTATGGATACCACTGTGGTTAGCTGCAGAGTTGCTGGAGACAATGAGCGATAGTCTGCGTCAGGTATGGAGACCACTGTGGTTAGTTGCTGGAGACAATGAGCCATAGTCTGCATCAGGTATGGAGACCACTGTGGTTAGCTCCAAATGAATGGGAGGAGGAGGTGATAAAAGCTGGGATTGCACATGCGCAGTCCAGGAAATCAGCTAGTGTCAGGGAAGATGCCGTGCCACTGAGCTGGCAGGATGCTCAGGGAGTGTGGGCAGGTGAGTTCGCTGAACCCTGGGAATTGGGTCCACAGGTCCGACGTGTGACAAGTAACAGGCAAACATTTATATCATGGCAAGATACAACTTTACAGGATGACAACTTGGGCTGATCCAGCCAACACATTTGAACGATGCAGTAACCAAGAAAAACATAACAATAGTCAAACAAAGTAATATTTGGGGAATAGCACAAACATTCCCAGAATCTCAATTTCCCTTTCAAATACTTTTAAAACTGTCATGCTACATGTACAAAACAAAAAGGAGAATGAACATGTTGAAAACATTGACAAAGTAGATATATTACATGCCTCCTCTCTTCATAATCATTCTAGGGTATGGATTCACTCAAGAAATCATTTCTCTGGATGGAATCGGTAGGTTTTCCAAGTCAGGAATCTTTAGAAGAAACAATATTCTCCAGCGCACAGATGTTGTGTAAAATAAAGCTGTTTAGAAGACTTCTTTACAACCCAAGATGTAAAAAAGCCTCAAGAGATCTCAAGACCGGAAATTTGTAGTCTTCCAACTCATCATAGCCATCGTGAGAGTAAGCCACATCATAGACTCCATTCAGAGAAACCTCCTCAAAGAAGGAATTTGTAAGGTGATACCTAGCTCCAAATAAGAGATGGGTAATTGAATCAACCCTGGCGAATGCCCTTCAAACTGGATGTGACATGTTATTAACAGATATGGCACTCAAGAAGTCATCACCGGCTTCCGAATGCTCTGAAATATCATAGAAGATTTTGATGCTGTTTTTCCTCTTTTTGGAGCTGTGAGATCCATCAGTTGTAATTGTTGACAGTGTAAAAATTTGACAATGTGAAAACACTTAATGCCATTTAGGATAATTTTACCAAAGACAATTGAAGCTGATTATTACATCTTATAATGAGTCATATTAACAAATATTAGGGAACATGGCATCACCCACATGAGATGGCTGATTGAGGTTGCAGCTCCGTGCAGTCAAACTCAAATAAAATACCTTTACACCGAAATTACTCTGTAGCTGCAAAAATAACGAGGACTCAGACGTCTAACAGAATACAACCCTGATATTTACTGCAATTCAGGAGCTTTTAAAGCATATATATGCCTGAATGGTACAAAAGCCATGCCATTGAAAGTATAGGATGTCTCAATGCTACCAATACTTCCTACAACCATTAAGGAATTCATTTTTACGGAGGGGAAGAGTACATGCAGCCACCCGCTAACCAGAGAACAGCGCTATGAATGCATCCTTACCATCTCTTAAGTCTCACTTAAATATTCCCTCCAACACAGTGAAAAAAACAACAAAAGCATAGCTGTGCCTGTAGGTGCATTAAGAGTGTGCTGAATTGTCCAGCTACGCACTTCAGTAGATGCTAAAATTCTAATACCCCACAGTAGACACCGACACCTGGACAAGTAGATCCATGCACGTTTTTGGCTCATATGCTATAGGAGGAACACGCTTTCAGACTTACATTACTTACATTTTTTGTCTTATCAAACTTCAATGAAGATTTTGCAGCACTGGGTTGAAGGAATCCATGTGTATTGAGACATAACGAAACCAATGATTGGAAATAGAACGGAAATCACAGGATGTAAACTTAGGCTGAAGGAGAGTACATACATATATCTAGCATTCTCTATCCATTAGATGAGTAATACTGAGAGATACCAGGTTTTGAAAGTGGTATTGTTTAACTGAGTGTTCTCTGCCTTGATTACTTCTGGGCTGCTGCATCAACCATTGTTTACGGCTCTAAATTTAAAATTATCCTGTAATTTTGCCTTTATTTTGTCCTGATTTTTCTCCACTGTGTAACTTGTTCATGTCTGATATTGCATCTCCTGGTGGTGGGGCTTGTTGGTGATTCATAGATATCATCCTTATCATCATCATCAGCTCACAAATCTTCCATAGCTTTACTAGGCTTTAATAAATATATTCTTTGATTAATTAATACTTGGAAGCATTTAGACAGAGTTGTCACCTGTAGTGAAGGGAAGGGGGAGGTGTTCACGTTATGACTTCAGATAGGTAATTCTATGGTACATTATCTGAGAAAGATCCCAAGGGGATCCGATATTGACAGCTCAAAGAGGACAATTTCTTGGAGTCTTCATGTTCCCTTTAAAAAGAGATAACTGGAGGTCACACAGAGGTGAAGAACTGCTTTGTATGGTGCTCACTTTCTACTGAATTATGTGAGTTATGAGGGTCATTAAACATTGAAAAGCTGCAACATGCGCTAACTCACTGTTTACCTAAATACCCCATAACTCTTCATTTTCTGCTACTAATGCCAGTGAACAAGCCCTATCCTGACCTTCCATAACCATTTACAGTCATTTATATTTGCCATCATTTTTTAAACATAAGGGGCCTGGTTCAACAAGGCACGTAGTCTGAGTGCAACCCGTGTTCAGTATTATACGCACATATTTAGGTTTGTTTTGCATGCTCACGAATTCAGCAAGGCTCTCAAAATACGTGCGCTGTTGAATACAGGTGTCGGTCTACTGTGTTCTACTACACAAGACACTGCAGGATATGTCTAATACCCGTGTGGATTATAAATTTGCAGAAGAATGCATATGTAAATAATAAAAACATTTAATTAATGTCACCTGGTAATAATAAAGGCATTCATGATAAAATGATAAAAGTGTCTTTTTTTAATTCCCCCCCATAAAATACATTTATTTATTAGAATGTTGTTAATGTCTACTGAACATAAAATACATTTTTACAGTTGCTCGTGATTGCAAACACATGTTATAGCATGCATATAAGACTGTTATCACTACTGATCAGGACATAGACAAGCCCTTTAGCTGGTGCAAGAGATACGGCAGAAAAACAAGCAGGGGGGGCTGGCCAAGTTTAGCCCAGGGGGCAAGACTCGACTCAGCAGCCTATTTTAAAGGGAAAAAATGCAGGTGGCCCAGTGACTCAGCCCAAGGTATCTTACTATGGAACCGGCCCAGGGGGCAGATGCCTCCCAGCACAGCCTCAGCACAACCCAACCTGCCCCTGAAAAAGTAATTTTGAGATGTCCAGCTCTTGCTTCGGATGTGGCTGTGTGTGCTTGAGTTTGGCACGCCCATAATGTACATTCAGTATGGCAAAGCAACCCCTTCCTTGCCCAGTTCACTCCACAAAATCGTAGGCTGTAGAAAGTGACCTTTTGCGCTCGCTGGCGGACGGAACAGGCTGCGGTCACTGACGTTTCTGCCAATTTTGGGCATATGCAGAGTGATTTTGCGTACTCTGCATACAAAATTGTGAGATACGTGCCATGTTAAATCAGGCCCAAGATACCATTGCTGTATATTTTTGTAAACATGGGCTTTTATGTCACATGGTGAATAGGGGAGCCGACAGCACTCGTGGTATACAGTAGGATAGATTTTACTTTAATCAGCCCCGTCATAAATATAAATCTGCTATCGGTATTTATTTTTGGGCTCAGATACCTTACTCTCTTCCTTACTGTCACTCGAGGTATCTAGGTGTATAAATTATAAAGAGAAGCAATTTTACTTTCTGCTTATAGACATACCCAAAACCTGGCAATTTATGTCTTTTGCCAGACACGACTTGTCCGTATCTCAGCCTAGTTTCTTCACTCCGCACGTGACATCGCTGTGTATTTAGCCGACCCTTTCCCTCTGCAGATGCAGGGAATGGCGAGTACATGGCAGAATGAATGTTTGTTTGTGGTGTCATCTTTTAATAGACAAGGTTATGTTCTGGTTGTAATCTATTTTTTATTTTATTTTTTTGCATGGAAAATTGCATACAGTTTTGACCAGCCATCCACCCGAATTAACACAACACAGCTGCCAAGGAAAATGCTCAGGTTCTTTTCTGATTCTTTATTTGCGGACATGAGCACAGTACCACTTCTCTGTTAGAAGAAATTCCTAAGTATTTGGCGTTTTCTCTAGTCATGAACAGTTTCATATATTTTCAAACTGTCCCACAGAACATTTGCCTTATTTGGCTGCAGAGGTCACATGTTCCATTGTCAGGATTGTGGCCTCAAAGGTTCCGTGTGGAATTCTCCCTATCATTTTTGTTCCATCCGAAATTCCTAGTCCTACACCAACAGTGCTGAATACCACTGGAGATTGGCGAAAGCGGATCATGACAATTATCTATTCGAAAATCCGCACAGCTGTAAAATTTCCTCTTCTGTAGAAACATTTTGATTTGTGCATAATTTAATTGCAGGTTCCCTCAGTCTAGTTTCATAATACTTCTTTTGTTCTGTACCCTTCATAAATGATGCCCACAGAAGCTTACATAAAAATTGGTGTCACCTGCAGCATAGCCTCATTATTACCCACAATGCATCGCTCTGGACGGCAAGCTTTATTTTCAGCATTGACTGTTTTTTGTGTCAGTTTGTTATTTTATATCTTCCCTATAGTATTGCGCTACATAATCTGTTTTGCAGCGCACAAATATATGAAGAATACTGTGATTGTTATTGCAGTTATTGTGACAATGATACTAATATACTTCTTTATTATTCAGCTAGTAGAAGTAAAAATGATTTAACAAATAGGAACATGCCTGTGTACAGGTCCACGTCCTCTAGCACAAAATAGAAGTCGTTGTTATGCTCCTCTTCAAAAGCAGCAGCGTACTCTATCCCATCGTCTTCAGTCAAATGTGTTTTATCGCTGTGCTACCTCCCTTCCCCTACATCCGCATGCTGCAGCGGGCTGCATACAAATAAGTTTATGAGAGAAAATGTACAGAAAGCTGGGACTATGCACTCAGTGGTAATGGGAACATATTAGAGTATGTAACAGACATGCAGGGGTGTCAGCCCTAAGGGCACAGTGTTTTCAGTACCACAGCAGAGACAGACTGCGACAAATTACTGTTTAATCGTGACCACAGAGGAAGAACTTCCTTTTCTGTTTGTTAATGAGAGTAGACTACATTTTGCATTAGCTTGCAACAACATTTTTTTTCCCCCCATTTAGATTGCGGAGTAAATTGTGCGTTGTGTTTATGGGCTTAATCCATGTTAAACCGAAATCCTACATGACACTCAGGGGGGGCTAGAATGATTTTCTTTCTTGTAGGTATTACGTAACATTTAAACCTATATGTTCTAGAAGCTGCTCTTTACTTTCTAAGATAATGCTTTATGTAGGAGATCAAGTAAAGAGAGACTTGCAGAAATCATCCTGTCAATCAATATGCTCCAGTGATTTCATTGGGAAGTCGCCACTTTTTCAGATCAAATAAGAAGAACCTGCTAGAAATCTAAAAATCTCAGAAATCGTGAACTTCTGCTGTGTAAAGTATAGAACAATGAAGTCTAGTAAAGGGTGATTGAATTTGCCACAGACATCTCCAAAAATAAACTCACTGGTTTCAGATCTTTGAGAATACATGAAAACCGATGAGATGAGTGACAAATAAATGTTTTATACATGTATTATTATTATTACCATTTATTTATATAGCGCCACTAATTCCGCAGCGCTGTACAGAGAACTCACTCACATCGGTCCCTGCCCCATTGGAGCTTACAGTCTAAATTCCCTAACATACACACACGTAGACACACAGACAGAGAGAGAGAGACTAGGGTCAATTTGTTTGCAGCTAATTAACCTACCAATATGTTTTTGGAGTGTGGGAGGAAACCGGAGCACCCGGAGGAAACCCACGCAAACACGGGGAGGAGATACAAACTCCTCACAGATAAGGACATGGTTGGGAATTGAACTCATGACTCCAGTGCTGTAAGGTAGAAGTGCTAACCACTGAGCCACCGTGCTGCCCCTGAAACCATGGCCATTGAAACGATTGGTAAAGCTTGTTAAATAAATATGGGCAGAGTACCGTCTTCCAAATTCCCACTATAGCAGGGGGGTAATGACAGTGGGGTCAACCTCAGAATGACTGAACTGAATTGACCCAGACAGGCCTTCACTGGATACCAGATCATAATCCATTTTTCATGCGCTAGCCAATCACAAGCGGCTAGCTATACTTATCTGCTAGTTGTGTGGAGTCACATGACTTCACTGATTTAATTAATTGTCAGGAGTGATGTGGCAAGAAAGTTGTTCCAGACGTGCATTGGAAGCCCGTGGTGGCCGAAGAATAGAGCGTAGACTGTAAAAATATTAAGTACTAAAAAAGCATATAAACAATTAAAAAGTATGAAAATACCTTATTAGTTAATAAACCATAATAATTACATATAGAAAAAGAGAAAACATAGGACTAAGAATCATGCATGGAAATATTACAAAAGTAAAGATGATAAAAGATCACTGAATAACAATGATTAAATCATTATAGTTTATCTATATAGCTCTATAAATTCCACAGCGCTGTACAGAAAACTCATTGACATCAGTCCCTGCCCCAATGTAGCTTACAGTCTAAATTCCATAACATACTCATATTAATTTTATCAGCAGCCAATTTACCTTTTTCTTTAGAGTGTTGGAGGAAACCCACACAAACATGGGGAGAACATGGTAAGGAATCAAACTTCTGACCCAAATGCTGTGAGGCAGAAGTTCTAACCCCTAGGCCATCATGCTGCTTAGTTTAAGTGAGTATGATTTTACAGACATATGAGATAAAAGTTGTTTTTTCATTCTAAAATGTTATATAGAAGCCAGTGTTGGTCAATACAAATCAGCGTACAAGAGTATGATAGATGAATAGTAATAAATCAATAGAACTTGTAAACAGGAATATAATATATGGGAAATATTCATTGAAGGCAATCCCAGAGCGTGAATAATAGAATAAAGTGAATGTAAAATATGAAGAGTATATGAAATTGATTTTGATAATAATGAATTAATAATGAGATGGTTTAATGGATGGATATATAAAAATTGGTAATAAACTTAAAGAAATGATGGAAATAAAATATTAAAATACTTAAATATCATGTGCAAACTTATGTAGTGGTAGCTTCTTACTTTCCAAATACATTTTACCACTAATTTGTGCCTTCCTCAATGGATTCTTTCAATCTGATATTGATTCCTATTTTTATCAATTTATTGCCATTCATACACTCTCTTAAATATGTATATATAATGTTTATACATATTATATCTTAAACACAAGCAAGTGCAATGGCATGACAATTACGTTGCTTGTGATGCTGACTGTAGGTCTAAAGTTTCGAGGGTTCAGCAGGAAATGTAACAGGTCCAAACTTTAAGTTTAGTTAATGGGTTTCAAAAACAAACAGAAATTGTCTTTCCCCATTGTCTTGTGTTAAACATGATAGGGGTGGCCACCTACATAAACCGAGTCCTCTCAGAGTACCCCCTGGTAACTTCATGACTTTTAGTATGTTTAATATATTTCCTGTTGCTATGGTCAATAGTGGAAAACAAAAATGATCACTTCAACTTCTGTTCATAGTAACTTTTGCTCCATGCTGAAAATATACCACTCTTTCCTGCCACCAGCAAACAGCCAATTGCCAGTGCTGTATTACAGACAATGTAGGTGTCATCTATAGGCTTGGAGCGCTGGGAGCGTATAATGCAATACAGGCCAATACATACTAAACCTATTCATGATTATTCATTCTGCAACCACTCTGCCTACTATGCTTGGGCATCCAGGGAATGTGCCTGGGACAATACACTGTCCATTATCCCTGGGAGATGTGTCTGTCAATGGGCTGTGATAAAGGACTTACTGGGTGTGTGGTTGAAGATAAGAGGAGAAAGACTATTAAGCATCATAGGGGTAAATTAACTGAAGGTGAGCTTTTAAGAGAATGATTCCTGTATGTCATTCCTGACAGGTCTGCTTCTTGACATCATGGAAGGTATATGCTATGATAGTATGAATATACATAGTCCTACACACACCTAAACCTGGTAACCTACTTAGGTCCCCAATCAGTCTTCACTTATCTCTGCTTGTATTATGCTCTCAATGAGAATGACTAACAAACAGTAACCAAGTTTTGATCCCAGCAGGTAGAACCGTGGTGATGAGGGCCATGGGGCAGCCAAGAGAAATGAGCACCACATAGGAGAAAAAGAAGAGGAAAAAAGAGTGACAAGTGAGAAGACACTTTCGCACCCAATTAACTGGTTCTTCAACAATTGCAACAAAGGTCACTTTAAAACTGCCCGGTAACGGTAAGTTATGTCCCTTTCCCTTGTCCTGTATATGTCGTTATGTGGCTTTGACAGCTGCCTGTCTGCTTCTATGGCACGTATGTTATATAGAAAAAAATACATCAGATTTAACAAGCCGGACACTCTCCTTGCTCTTGATCGATTCTGACTTAGACATTGTATGGGGGATAGCAGTGACCTTCTAAAAGTTAGAGGTCTGTGTCCACCCAGCATGAGGACAGCACTATGACTGACAAATTAATCTTGTTCTGCAGGTCACCTTGTGGACATGTTTTCTAGAGGATTATGCACAGGTTATAAATGTCACAGTTAAGTTACAATTTTCCAATAATTTACATCCTAAAGAATTCTCTAGGAACTACAAATTTACAAAAGACATTAAATATTGATTACAATGAAACTGGCCTATTAGTCTCAAGCTGTGTTAAGCACTTTTGCACAATCTTATAGTATTAACATATACTTTATCAAAAGACAATCATAAACACTCACAGACTAATTGGAACTGCTTTGCCTTCTACCATTTAATTTTCCATCATCCAATTCTCTATAAAAAAAAATACATTTAAAAGAACCAAAAAATCTATTGCATGTGAAACTGATTTTGTCCTTATAAGGATATAAAAAAATAAGAAAAGAAAAAGAATCCTGCAATGTCACTTATAAGAAGCAAATGCCAGACCAGAGTTTTCCTATTACAACCTTATTCGTTGTACAATGTAATTTGTATACTGTATTAGGGAATGATTAATATATTACTATACAATTGCTTTGTACATTTTCCATTTATATACTTGTTTTTATAAAAAAAATACAATATGGCATTTGAAAAGAAAATGTGGAATCCCACTTATGGCACCAAGGTTTGTTTTAATGGGTGTTCTGAGAACAATGAACTCTATGAACTAACTCGCTAATGTACATTGAGCCCCTGAGCCACCGCTGTGCATATTTTGGAGCAGAGTGGCTCCATATTTAAAATGTTCTTCTTACATATAGCATATCTCCGCGCCAAAAATGGAGCAGGGCTGACCTCCGCCACCTCTGATGTGGCTAAGGATTTTGCCGTACAAAGGTGGGCAGGGGTGTGCGTTATAGTGTGTTGCCAACTCATATTTGCCTTAGTACTTAAACACCCTATATATCCTTTATCTGCTAAATATGCATTTGGTGAACAAACTCCTACTGCAGCTCTCCTCCAGCTATTGTCAGATGATATCCTTGGAGTGCAATAAAGGATACTATTGTTTGGGGAATACTTGCTGGGAAAACCTGTGTGCAGTCTTCAAAAGAAAAAAGGGGGAGGTTACTGTCGCACTGATTAGGGAATGACCCTCCAATATAAAAATCTTATGAAAATTCCTATCTCATCTGGAGGGGTGCTACCAATAACATATTTATCATAGTTCAAACAAAAAGGAAAGCTAGAGGTTATTTATGGTGCACAAGGTTTCCCATATTTCATTTATTATGACACAACATTGATTAAAATATAACCTTTATTAATATTTTATATAAAATAGTCTTCTTAAAATAGCGCGAAATTGAAAGTGATTTAGTGAATATGTGAGTTAAAACTCTGGGTGCGCAAAAACTTCTCTGAGTTAATTAATGACCTATGCAGTTTTGTAAATATGGTAAGTATATAATTCATCAAAATTAGGCTGTGTTTACTATATCCCTCACCAATTGAATATTGATGACAGGGATTTCTTGTAACATCTATAGAGAGTCAGAAGAATAATTCCCTGAGACTCTTAATGATAATAGCTTATAAATTGGGATTACTTAATACCTTTATATGTACCTAAATGACAATACTAACAACTGAATATAGGATCTCCTATGGAGAGTGAAAAGTTCTACCTATATAGAGTCCATTCAGATAACATTTGGTTTATAGCTGTACTATCGTTGCAGTGCTTATCTCCTTATTTTAACCCCTCGGTTCTATAATTCCCTGCACTCTAGGATGCTAATATTTCTAATAGCCCTGCATAACTAAGGTCATATTGTATTTAGTGAGAAGTACAAGCAAGCACACAGAGAAACGCCCGACGCGCGTTTCGCTTAGCTTTATCAAGGTAAGAATCAAATAATTGTGTTGAACCTCTGATTGCATAAATTTTGGTGTATTATAGGAACTGGCCAGAGAGGGAAGACTTTGACACGAGTTGGCCAACTTAAAATATATCTCAATCTATTGAACTAGCATTCCCTGTTTTTAATTTAGAGTTAAGGGCCATCTTTTACTTGTATTGCTGTATGCCCCCACCCTGCCCTCCCAATTCTCTGGTTATGGTTTGCTCACTGCGTTAGGAGAGCAGTAACTGGCATGGTGAGTGGATAAGTGGCAAGATAGAGGGAATATTTACAAGTATACCTCATCCGCTGTCAGCTTGCCTAATGGGAGGAACATCTCTGCACAGAGAGAATTTTAAAGTAGCCATATAGCATCTAAAAGGTTCCATTGTTAATTAATAAACTTACAGTGAGTATGGCGGCCCAATTTGTGTTTCTAATATGTGGAATTGTAGTGAGCACTACGGGCCTGATGCTAATTTCGGCACAAGATGGGAGTAAATTGCACAAAAAAATGCGCGTCTGCACCAGTAATGTGCACTTGGCTCACGCCATGGACAAGTCACTGAAAAACTTGTAAAACTTACATACACTTACGTAAAACTTACACCCATGTTTTATGTGGAACAAACGCATTCCCTGTTAGGCATCAATAAAACAATTCCCCATCTCACGTACAAAAAAAAAAGTTTTGCTTAAATATGCACAGAAAGAGCAGAAAGCAAAAAAGAAGACAGCACCCACTTGCTGGGCATGTTCAGAGTGAATTCTTATGGTGCCACAAAATAATAAGTAATAGCATTCTATTTGTTTAGTCTATTGAAACTTCTTTTTTGCAGCTCTACCTTGTAAATGAACCTGTTCAATGGTGTCCGCCTGAACAAGCATTGATCTATGTTATTTTAGTGTCCAGTGTGATACACGTCTGATGGTTTCTGTCTGTGAAGAGGTTTAACTTACCCTATAGGGGCTGTTTTTATATTTATCAGCATATTGCTAGGTACATCACATGACGTATGCATTACCACACATGATGTCACAATGCCAACGCCTACCTCACAGAGACCTATCAAGTGTAAGTGTAACCGACTCAGCATTCATTTCTCAGTCTGCTGCAGCTATTACCGGCTACCACTGCTCAGCCTGGAGTCTCAGACCGTCTGTAATAAGGTAACTAGGATTGACAACATTAAGCAACACTTACTACTAAACATAACTATCATCATCATCTTGACTAGTTATTTATATAGCACCACTAATTCCGCAGCGCTGTACAGAGAACTCAGATCAGTCCCTGCCCAATTGGAGCTTACAGTATAAATTCCCTAACACACAGACACACACAGACCAGGGTCAATTTGATAGCAGCCAATTAACCTACTAGTATGTTTTTGGAGTGTGGGAGGAAACCGGAGCACCCGGAAGGAAACCCACACAAACACGGGGAGAACATACAAACTCCACACAGATAAGGCCATACTATGGGGCTATTGGGCTTGAAAACACCTCCAGAAATAAACGAGTTAAAAATAAAGCAACGCAAACTTCTCAAATATTATGACTACTTACGGAATTTAATGTCCGGAGGCTACATATAGATGATGACCCAAATCCAAGGCCTCTCTTTGCTTTACCCCTAAACTCTGAGGATATTATTGATCATTTTTTATAGCAGGTCATATTTAAAGGCATGTAGGATACAATTGAATTTTTGTTACTCCAATGGACTGCAGTACAGACAGGTCTAGTTTATGAGTTTATACTTTAATACATTACGTAAGCCTACAATTGTTTCCAATGATCCCAGCATATTCCACTTCCCTTACTCAACCTCCCTGTTTTCCTCCATACTCCTTTCTTCTCTGATCACTGCAAAACATTTCCCTGTGTCTCCTTCATTCCTAGTATTGTAACAGTTTCAGACCCCTCTTCTCAACTGGTTGTCCTCTCTCCTGGCACATGTCTCCCCATGATACAGTAGGGTTTCTTTTAAACTAGCTATACATAACTTTATTTATACCGCCTACTTTAACAAATCTCTTAGTTGGATTACAATGTGTTTACTAAATCTTAATGTCTTACTACCCTGTTGTTATATATATTCCACTTACTACGTTTTACCCGAATTGAAATTTATTTTTATTTATCATGTCTATTGCAAGTAATGCATTACCTCAAATGTTTACTCTTCCATTTACTATTTATTTGTCTGTTTATAAAAATATTGTTACTTGTTTTTTTACTTAATGCAGGTCTGCCTTGTAAATGGGCTTGTTGAATGGAGTTTACATGAGCAACTAAAGAATTGAAATGATTGATTGATTGATTGATTGATTTGTTAAGTTATTTTAGTGACCAGTGTGAAACTGATCTGATGATTTTTGTTTGTGAAGAAGTTTTATTTACCCTGTAGTGGCTGTTTTTTATATTTTATCTGGCCTTGTCAGAGTTAGTTGTTGCTAGGTATGTCACCAGATGTCACAATGTCTACGCTTACCTCACAAAGCTAGGTAGGACTTGTAACATATATTGTGAATAATTAGTCAAGATATATTGGGCCAGATAGCTGTTATTGGGCTGAGATAACACTTGATATTAATTAAGTGATTAAGGGTGGGGATTAAAAGGTTATTTTCTGATGCATTGGGGTTTGCTGGACTCTACAGGTGCATTAAACTGTACGTAAATGTGCACATATCACAAATGCATAGTATTAGAATTGGTAGATATGTACATTTTAGGGGCTTATTAGGAGTAGTAATGGGCTGAATGGTAACGATCTGCTTTGGTTTGAGCCCAGAATCTCTTTGCTTCTGTGCCTGCTCCTTAGCCGCTAGTCTAATTTAGTAGGTTCTGTGGAAAATGTATCTCTGTGTTCTATTGCGTGCGTATTTTCTTTAAAAAAAAAAATAGTTTTTTTTGTATTTATTATAACACACAAAACAATTATGCAGTAGGAGGGGGAAAAAAGGAGGCTCCCTATGATGATTTGTATGAAAGACAGACAAATCATGTGCTGGATATGGCAATTGATAATTGCCCAATGTAGAAAGGTCTTCCTTAATACTATATAGAAAATACATCTGCCAATGTAACCCTCTGTTGTGTTGGCGCTGATGTGGTTCTTGAGGATTTACACAGGTTCTTGAAACGCCAGAAACTAGAGGTTTCATATAATAGTGAGCATAATATTATATAAGATTTATAAGGGATAAAGCAAATAACACGTAATAGTGTCGTATTTTCTAAAATAAAATAAAGTTTATTAAACCAGTTTAAAAATGCGTACATAAAATGAGAAGACAATGGGATATCTATTATTTGGTACTTGTCCAATTTGGACACTCCTAAAAATGACCATTTTCTTGCCCAAAATGTCACTTATAAAAGTGCTTTCCACAAAAAGGGCAATATAGCCAATGGTGAGTATACATGATAATGGCAATACTCCCCCATATGCACTTTGTCAAGAGACTTCATAAGGGGGTGTGCTCAAAGCAGTACTGCAAATTGTATATAGTGTAGTTTGTAACGGCTAATCAATAGACAATTAATGGGTGTTACAGAACATGTTTGGACAACAAATAAAATAATACTTGGAGACTTTGTGGTCTAAATTACCATGAGAATATATTACTAGCCTAATACCAATAATAGGAAGAAAAGAAAAATGGTGCTATAGTGGTTGAAAGTGGATAGGTCCATTGAAACAGGAAGTGAATATCAACTAGTCTTGGATCATCTAACCTAGATTAAAGTTAAAAATAAAGCGTGAGGTTCACACCTAATGCTAGGGGACTGGGCCACTAGTGTCCTGAATAAAAGATTTGAACCCCGGCAACAAGGCCAGATTGAATCAGTGGCAATGCCGTGATACCTGGTCCACAAGCTGGATTCTGGTTGCCAATGGTGCAACTGAATGCTATAAAGATGAAGTGCTATTCCCGGTTACAGAAGCCTGGTCACATCTGCGCATATAAAATTCTTGTGAGTCTCGTTTCAGATATAGCTGAATTGTTCAATGTGAGTGAAATCAATATAGGGTGTTATGAATCCTAGTGCATTCACAAAGCAGCAACGGAAGTATAATAAAGCAAATGTCTTTATTCAGGCAAACACATAAACAAGCATTCAGAACGTGGGATATGCAGATTTCCAGGTTGCAGTATAAACAAGAATAACTTAAATCCACAGATATGAACAGGTGAGATCACAGAGCAGCAGATTCCAAATTGTGACTGTACAGTTAAATGGCAGGACAAGTATTCTAAGTTACCCCAGTCCAGGAGGCACGAGGCTGCCCAGGGAAGCAGACAGAGTCCAGGGATCAAGCAGAGATCAGGTTAAACAGAATCCAATAGCCAGGCAGAGATCAGGGTCACAAGCGAATAAGCATAGTCCAGAAGTCAAGCCGAAGGTCAGGGTAACAGGCAAACAAGCAGGGTCCAGGAATCAAGCCGAGGGTCACAACAGGAGGTCAAACGGCAGCAAAGCAAACACTGGAGCAGGGATCAACAGGAGATCAGTAGCAGCCAAGTACAAACGATGAACTGCACTGAGCATAGGTTGAGGCAGGTATTAGAAGCTCTGAGCCAGGTGCAGTTCTAATCAAGGAAGGAGGATAAACTCCTTCAGGCATGGTGGATAGTCCAGGGGCAGAACAGCAGCACCTCTGGTGGATTAAAGGTACTGCTGACACATACAAAACATAGGCAGAGTCGTTACATAGGGGAATTGGATCAGTGCGCATCCTTGACCCAGCTACAAATACCAAGTGCCCTGTAGCTAATAAAAGTGGATAAAAATGAGCCCCTTATAAAAGAGATGAATTCCAATATGTATATCAAGTCCATCCAGCAATCCCAGTATTGTACTTTCTACATAAGCGTTCCTTAAAAGCCTGTTTGAAGGATAATACCTCTATCTTAAATCTGTAAAAGGACTTTATATGCCATGAGGACTATCATTGGTTTACTATTGATGCCCAATCTCTTTACATCTCAATACAACATTGTTTATAGAAGTATATAGGTATAGAAGTATGTAATGAATGAAATGAATAGAGCCCATGCCGACTTTATATTTAGTACATTTTATATTAACACATAATTATTTTACATATTTGGAATGGGTCTAACTCCACATGTGTGGTGCAGCAATGGGGAATGTCTTTGGCCTTACTTATGCAAATTTATAAGTGATGGTATGCAGTGGTCAAAGTGGAAATTCAATTGGCTGTATGGAAAATGTAAGTGAATGGAATTTCTTTTGCAATCAAAACAACAGGAGAAGTAGCCGTATGACACACCACCATATACCAGCCCACATTGACAACTGAGGGTATGGGGATCACAATATATTTTAAACAATAATCCCTCTGAGGTATGCCAGCAATATTTTAATGGTTTGGTAAGGTAGCGCGGAACAGATTGGTGATTGTATTACTTTTATGCAGTGCTTTTTTTGTCATAGAACTCACAGAACTGAGTTCCGGCACCTTTTTTCAACGGATTTTCCAAGTTTTAAAAGTAGCTTTTGAACATTTGATGTTTGGTCCACGTGGACTGGAATTGCCTTGTCGAGCGTGGCAGGTTGGCGTCAAAATCATTAAAACGGTGCATGCGGGCTGCTTGTGTGTTGAGTCCGATGCATGCAAACTTTGTCCGCGCTGGTTGTGATGGCACTGCTCGGCTTGTGGCGCTGCTCAGCTTGTGATTGGTCGTGTGGTTGCGCGCTGAGAGCTTACCGCGGGCGGCGACCGTTATTTTTCGTTGCACAACTGACGTGTGTGGGTGTGTGTACAGTAATTCACTACATGATGTGCGTTCCGGCACCTTTTATCTTACAAAAAAAGCACTGCTTTTATTCATAACAATAATTTTAACAATGACTTTAAGTTTACATCCAAAAGAGAGTTTCCTAATCTGATTTTACAAAGAGATAACATCAAATTATCCACTGCTATTATTACAAAAAATGCTGTATAGCATATTAGTTGAAATAATTATTTTGATAGAGAAAAGAGACAACATAGGACTATGAATGATGCAAGGAAATATTACAAAATTAAAGGGATACAGGCTAAAGTTGTTTTACAATTCCAAAAAGTTGTATGGGAGCTACACAACAGAATGGATCTAGGGTACTTTAATTACCAGAGCAGCCGTGAACAAACTAAGTGGAATACCACCAAACCATTAAATCAATTCAAACATACAAGAGTTTGTACAATGGCGCTCAGTATTCTGTCGGACAAGTTACAAGCTAAACATCAAAAAATATATGGAAAATTCCTGATAAAACACATATACCATATATAATAGAAAATCAACTTCCATAAGGGTCTTTTCGTTCTTCCTTCTCTTATATATCCTCTTTCTTTTTACTCCCAAATAATCATTCATGGAATATGGAACAAAGAGAACAAAAGCTGGATCTAGGCGGATTACCCTTTTTAAAACTTTGGGCCTGATTCATTAAGGATCTTAACTTAAGAAACTTCTTATTTAAGTCTCCTGGACAAAACCATGTTACAATGCAAGGGGTGCAAATTACTATTCAGTTTTGCACATAAGTTAAATACTGACTGTTTTTCCATGTAGCACACAAATATCAACTTTAAATTTCAGTGTACAAATAAGCTATCAAGTATTTGTGTGTTACATGAAAAAACTGTCAGTATTTAACTTATGTGCAAAACAGAATACTAATTTGCACCCCTTGCATTGTAACATGGTTTTGTCCAGGAAACTTAAATAGGACCTTTTTTTTTTAAGTTAAGAACCTTAATGAATCAGGCCCTTTATTATCAAATACATTTAAAAATCATATTACATCCAATAAAAGGTATTATTGATAACAGCCAATCTTCCTACCAGATTTTCTCCTCTCAGCCGCATAAAACAAACTTAAGGAATATTAAAATCATACTACATCCCATATGGGAAGTTGATTCTCATCTGCCTGTTGATGTAAGCATAACACCCAAGGGGGATCACAGAATACTCACACGTTTAAGATATATGAAATGAGATTGTTCTGAAGATTTTATGGAACTATTTTGAATTTACTCAATTATATATAGTATATGTGTTTTATCAGGAATTTTTCATATATTTTCTGATGTTTAGCTTGTACCTTGTACGACAGAATACTGCGCATCATTGTACAAACTCTTGTACGTTTGAGTTGTATGGAAGCTGGTGGTAGTCAATAAATACTAGCATATGAGAGTACAGTAGATAAATGATAATTGAATAAAGTGAATGCAAAAAAGGAATATAAATGAAACTGATGCTGATAATAATGAGATAATGTGTTTGCGTGGGTTTCCTCCCACACTCCAAAAATATATGAGTAGGTTAATTGGCTGCTATCAAATTGACTGTAGTCAGTCTGTCTGAGTGTGTATGTTATGGAATTTAAACTGTAAGCTTCAATGGGGCAGGAACTGATGTGAGTACAGAGCTGCGCAATTAGTGGCGCTATGTAAATAGATGATGATGATGATTATGATGAGTCACCGTAAACCTATTAATTTGTCATGTACATTTATTTTGCAGTCACTCTGCCTACTATGCTCAGGGATCCAGGTCCCAGTATTCCCTGTAGTGGTCTCTGAAGATGTCCCTAGAGGTTTCAAGGAAATTCAGGGCTTTATGCAATAATGTACAAAGTGGACCCCACTGTCAAGTGCGGGATCGGGAACCACTCTCTCTTCTGAGCAGGTAAATGTTTTGGGTAATGTGACTGGGACAATGTACCTATGCAATACCTCTTAGAAATGTGGCTGGCAAGGTGCTGTGCTATGGGACTGAAAATTTGGCTGGGCGTCGATTGGTGCAATATGTCTGGCATGGGTCTTTGGCAATGGCACTGGAGATATGGCTTGAGCAATTTGCCTGGCAATAAACTATTCGCAAGAACTAAATGTGTGGTTTTAGCAATGTGTATGGCATGACATACTATACAAAGGAACTGGGGAATAAGTCTATCAATGTCACTAGAACGTTGTGTTAGGCAATGGTTGGCAATGTGGGTTTGTGATATGGATGAGAAATAGAACCCTCAAGTAGGTTCAGTTTATTTTTCTGGAGTTTTGAGTAGACACTAATGGTTATTAAGTGTGAGCAACTGAATGTAAATGTAGAGAGACTATAAAACGTATTGTGGGGGTTAACTAACTGAATGTGAACTATTATTCCTGTAAATAATTGTGCTTCATGACAGCATGGAAGAAATATACTACAGTACTATGACTATACATTGCTCTACATACTTATACACTTTAACTATATCCCCACTCAGTGCTGGAAAGGAGGTAGGAAGGAGCGGATGAACGTAGTGAGAAACAAAATTCACAGTTCAAGTTATTTCCCTTGGTTTGATCTGTATGTTGTAATGTAGCTTGTTATATAGCATGTATGTAGCTTGTCTATTTCTATAGCACACATGTATGTTGTTAATGACCTTGTTATGTAGTTGCGCTATGTAGCTTGTCTGTTTCTATGGCACATATTATATATAGAAATAAATACATCAGTGTTAACATGCCAGAAACTCTCCTTGCTCTTAATCAATTCTGAGTTTCCCATTGCATGGGAATGTCAGTGTCCTTCTAAAAGTTAGAGGTCTGTGTCCATCCAGCATGAGGACAGCACTATGACTGACAAATTAATCTTGTTCTGCGGGACACCTTGTGGACATGTTTTCTAGAGGATTATACACAGGATATGAATGTCACAGTTAAGTTGCAGTTTTCCAATAATTTACATCCTAAAGAAAGCTCCAGGAACCACAAATTATGGAAGACATTAAATATTGATTACAATGAAACCAGCCTATTGACATCAAGCTGTGTTAAGTATTTTGTTGCCCTCTTTTACAGTATTAACGGGCGCTGTTAACAAAAGCCAATCATAAACATACCCAGCTTGATTGGAAGCTCTTTGTCTTGCCGTCATTAAATTCTCCATCAGCCAATTCTCTTTAGAAGAAGAACTTTAAAACAAATTAAAATAAATTTAGCTCATATTAATTTGACTTAGTCGCTATGTACATTTAAAAATACATTATTGTACAATGTCATTTGTGAGCTATACTAAGAAAATTATTAATATGTTACTGTACAGTTGTTCTGCACATTTTTTCATTTATATATCATTGTAAGCTCCTATGGGGCAGGGACTGATGTGAGTGAGTTCTCTGTACAGCGCTGCGGAATTAGTAGCGCTATATAAATAGCCGATGAAGATGAGGAGGAGGATGGTGGAATTCCACTCATGGTTCTAAATTCCGTATCAATGATTGTTTTGAGAACTATGAACTCTGTGGACTAACTTATTAACCTATATATAGCCTCTGAACCATCGCAGTACTGCTTTTGGAGCAAAGTGGCTCTATATGTAAGATGTTTAATATGGAGTTGGTGAGTAAGCTGTTATTTTGGTTCCCCTCCCACTATAATCAGATGACACCCTTGGTGTCCAACAAAAGCTGCAATTGCTTGGGAAATACTTGATTGGAAAAGCTGTGTGCCAGTAAGAATCAATCCATTTGTAAAAAGTATACCAATAATTGTGTTGACACTTTGATTGAATTCATTTCGGTGTAATGCTGGAACTGTTCAGATAGAGAAGACTTTGGAGAGAGTTGGGCAGTTTAAAATGTGTTGTAAGGTATTAAAGTAACATTGCTTGTTTTATTTACCTTTTATATGATCAATGCAGAGTGGAATGCAAATTGAAATTGGGCGCAATTTAAGGGCCAAAAATCCACACACAAAAAGAACGTACTTCAGCCCATATGCTGAGTCGAACATGTCTCAAGACGAGTGCAGCTTGACATCTGTAACATAGGTACAAGGTTTACGGTAGGCATGGGCGTATTTAGTTAAATACTGTCTGTTTTTTTCATATAGTACACAAATATCAACTTTAAATTTCAGTGTACAAATAAGTTATCAAGTATTTATGTGCTACATGAAAAAACAGACAGTATTTAACTTATGTGCAAAATAGAAAACTAAGTTGCACCCCTTGCATGGTTTTCTCCAGGAGACTACTTACTCAATTTTTTACTTAACTTTCCTGAATGAATCAGGCCCAGCGTCATAACATCAAACTTACAATATGTAAGCATAGTGTAAATCAGAAACTATTGGTGGTTAAACATGCAATATAAGAATAAAGAAAACATTTTAAGATTTTTTAATTATGATTATTACATTTGTATACATTGTACATTTCTAATTTTATTATTATTGCAGCAAAGAGTTTTGATTTGTTTTTGCTTTTTTTAAACCTGCAGTTTAATAAATATACTCCCTAGTGAGTATACTGCTCCAGCATTAACTTCATAGTTGCCTACTCTCCCGGAATGTCTGGGAGACTCCCACATTTCTGGGAATCTCCCGGGAGAGCAGGGCAACCTCCCGAATCCCGGGCAGTTTGCTAAGTTAAATGGAGGGGATGGGGCTTAGTGACATGTTTCACGCGTCATTGTGGCCCCACCCCCTGCTGGTATAGGACAAAATGGTGATGATCGTTTAGGGGCAGGGCTTAGTGACATTATTCTCCAAGCCCTTCCCCCACACGCCCACCTGCCCCTTGTATGATTCATTTCTCAGTCTGCTGCAGCTATTACCAGCAACCACTGCTTAGCCTGGTAATCTTAGATCATCTCTCAAGCTATGTAGGACTTCTAACATGTATTGTAAATAATTAGTCAAGATATATCCAGCAGGATCATTGTTATTAGACTCGAATTACACTTGGTCTATTAGTGCTAATAAAAGGGCTGGATTTAGCAAGGTATTCTCTAATACATCATGGACTCCTGGGGGTATATTTATTAATCTGCAAGTTTAATAAAAATGGAGATGTTGCCTATAGCAACCAATCAGATTTTAGCTGTCATTTTGTAGAATGTACTAAATAAATGATAACTAGAATCTGATTGGTTGCTACAGGCAACATCTCCACTTTTTTAAACCTGTAGATCAGTAAATATACCCACTGTTTACTACAGGTGCATTAAACTGTAAGTAAATATGTACATATCTCCAATACATAGTATATATATATATATATATATATATATATATATATATATATATATATATATATATATATACATACACACTTCACTTATTTTATTACTAGCAGTGAAGGGCAGAAGGATATGACCTATCTCTGTTTCCAGCACTTCGTGTCTATATTTGCATCTTTTTTTGTTTCTTTGGATCTCTTGCTGTGTTTTAGTCTTAGACATAGCCTGTGTTATTGTGTCTTCTGTTTTGTATTTATCTGTGATTTGTGTATCCTGTTTTCCCTGTCCCATGGTTTAGCCCAGGCACGGCCAGCCTGTGGCTCTCCAAGTGTTGTGGAACTACAAGCACAGCATACTTTGCCAGTAGAATGCCAGGCGATAGCTGGAAGGGCATACTGGGAGAGCCACAGGTTGGCCTGGCCTTGTTTATTTAGCCTGTATCTGCGTTTCTTATGTTATTGTTGCTGCCTTCCCTTGTCTTTCTGTTTTGGTCCTGTCACCCTCAGTTTGCCCTGTTACTTTTCTGAAGTTCAATTTGTCATACAAATCCTGGGGACATCTGAGTAACTGAGGACTGTTCTTAAGGGAAAGGCGGCTGCTATAGGCACAAGATCGTGGTGTGAGTGGGAACTTGACTCTCTATCCTTGTGCTATTTCTGCTTCAGCCTTGTCAGATATACTTTGCTGTGTTATGTCATTTGATGCCTGATATTGGCCGCTACCAGCCTGACTATATTGTTTGGGTTTTGATCCTTTGCTGTATGACTGCCAGCTCCAAACATTGACCTTACTGACAGTTCTTTTGTTGTGACTCTTTCTCTTGGTTACCCTACCTGTTTTGCTATGACATTCTAAAAAAGTTATAATTCATCTATACATCCCCCAAACTACCCATCCTGACCATTTATGTTAGTCTCTACCCTCTGTTCCCCCTCAGTTCCCCATCAGCGATCCCCTGCTGATTGTTACCAGCATAATGGGAACATTTCTCCATTTTCATTCTTTTTGTTTTCTTATCTGTTGATTATTACACACAAAGCATATTTGTGCCTGTGAATGACAGGGACAGGGATGTATACGTGTAGCTGATTGGTAGACATACCCCATAATTCATTACCGCTCATCATTTCATAATGTCAAGGTCTACGCCAGAAAGGGAATGTGCAAGTGTCAATATACTTGCTCCAGCACTAAATAGCCCAAGGCAAAATCTAGATTAGCTGGTGCCCATATTCTTTGATAAAACATTGTAAGAGTGCAAGAGAGTATTTCACGACAAAAACATTTTGCATTTCCATTGGTACAAATGATTAGATTTAAACAGTACACAATTTTACAAAAATAAAATTTCAGTGTTCAAATGCCGCACACACACCACCCTCCAAGGCCTCCGCTACCCCCGAGGTGTCCACTTGGGGGCATTACTGCGCATGCAATAAACCTGCACACATACTTGCCAACTCTCCCGGAATGTCCGGTAGACTCCCAAAATTCAGGTCGTTCTCACAGACTCCCGGGAGAGCTGGCAAATCTCCCGCATCCCGCTACTGGCACCCCAAAATGACGCGATTCGCGGTGAATCGCGTAATTTTGGCCCCACCCCCCACGACAAAACTGCATTTTCATCTCGGGGGACGAGGCCATAATGAAGCGTTTGGCCGCGCCCCGCCCCCTCCCACCCTCCAGTCACGCCCCTCTTCCGGAAAGAGCTATAAGAAAGTAGGCAAGTATGCCTGCACATGCTCTGAGCCGGCCCCCTCTGTGCTCTATTTAGAGCAGAGCAGGGGCCTAGGAGGCTACAGGGGCATTGCCGGCACCTTACCCAAATTTTGCTATGGGCCCAGAGATGCACTATAACAGTGATGGCTAACCTGTAACACTCCAGGTGTTGTGAAACTACAAGCCCCAGCATGCTTTGCCAGTAGATAACTAGCTAATAGCTGGCAGAGCATACTGGGACTTGTAGTTTTGCAACACCTGGAGTGTCACAGGTTAGCTATCATTGCACTATACCAGCTCAGAATGCATGTAATTCAAATTAGTTCTGCTTTCTCTTTTTGTTCTGGGAGTTATCAGTGTCAATAATGCTTATTTGTCTAGGGATACAAACCTAGAGAAAGTGCATGCCATAAGTTATATTTCAAGGTTGTCAATGCTGATAACATGACAAGCGGTGATAGCTGTCCAAACAGCTCCACTGACAACCGCTCGAGATCCAAATTAATCATATATAGTGGATTTGGTTTACTAACTATAGTGACAGACAAGGGTTAGCAAAGCATTAAATGTAGTATCCCATAATATATTAAATTCAGAAACTGTGAGAGATAGTGGAATGGATAAAAGTTTGGCTAAAGGACAGAAGGCAGAATGTTGTAGTCAATGGTGTAAGCTCAGAGAAAGGGCTGGTAGTTCAGTTTTGGGTCCTGTCTTGTTTAATGTATTCCTTAGTAGTTGTGGTCTACAATAGAAGCTAAGGGCTAGATTTACTAAGAATCGAGTTTGGTGGCGGTTTGAAACCACCACCCATCGCTGGTGGTTTACTGGTCCAAACCGCCACATTTACTATAGGGCGGCTTGAGGCTTCAATTTAAAATGACTGGTGATGTATAGCGGATTGAAAAAGCTAAACCGCCGGCGGTTCTGATGAAACCGCCATCAAACCGCCATCCAAAAGACTGGACAGGACAGTTTTAATACCTGCTTCAGAATGGCTGGATAGCTTAAACATGCTGTTTGAACTATTTTGCCTATTTTTTTACTACGTTCAGAACATAAGAAAAGCACCATTGACATGTAAATTAGGTTGGCAATCATTATTTATTGATTAAGGGGCAAAATGAATTAAATAATAACTCATAAGGGGAAAAAAAAATCATCATATTATATTAAGGGGATAAAATTATTTAATTATTATATTAATCGGACAATAAGTAATGACAAATTGTGCAATATAAATTAACAATCAGTTAATAATATTATATATTCACATTTCCCACATAATATAATGCAATAATAGTGTCCCTTTAAAAAAATATATATAAAAAAAATCCCCCATAAGTTAATATTAAATTCATTTTGTCCCGTTATCAATAAATAATGATTTTCCAAATATTTTAAATGTCAATGGGGCTTTCTCTTATGCTCTGAATGGCAAAATAGATCAAACAGCAGCAGTTTGAGCAATCTCACCACTCACAACCACCTCTTTCATTTTGGCCGTTTGGATGGCTGTTTTGGGGCGGTTTTGAAAACCCCAGCTTAGTAAATCCGGCTGATTATATGTTCATCATTGTTAAAATCGGTCTGGCGGAGTGGTTTTGAAAATGTCATTTCTGGCCACTTTGACGGCGGTTTGGGCTTTAGTAAATCTAGCAAACCGCCCTTTAGTAAATCTAGCCCTATGTCTTTTTATAGATGACACAAACATTTGTAACAGAGTTGATGCCCCAGAAGGAGTCACACAAATAGGTAGTAATTTATTGAAATTAGAGGAATTTACTAACGTATGGATTCTTAAATGTAAAACATCAAAATGAATGCATGTGCTACACAAAACCCCAAAAGTAGAATAAAACATATATTATGATGTTAACAAAAACTGAGGAAAAGTATCTTAAATTTATAGTTACAGAGCTGCTATGTAAGGCAAGAAAGTTGTGTATTCAAGCATTTGGAAAAATCAGTAGTGGTTGAATAGGAAAAGGCAGTAGTAGCAGGAAAAGGGAGGTTATATTGTCACTTTATTATCTACTGACAAGCACTCATCACAAGTACAGTTCTAAAGGCCGATCTCCAAGAAGACATTAATGAAATAGAAAATGATTAAAATGATGCATGAACTATAAGATAGCATGACCATGATCACAAAATTAAAATCCTGCATGTGCAATACATTGGGTATAACAGCAAAATATGCATAATTCATGGAAATAAAATATAAATTAAGAAGGATCATACAAAAAACAGGACATCTGGAAACTGGGTGGACAAAGAGGTACACATATCAGACAGATGAGAGAGAGGGTACTCTTAGAAATTACATTCTAGAAAGAGAGTAGAATGCAGAGACATGATGAACTGGTGTGGCATGGAGTGGCGAAGGGTAATAGCTGGTAATATTAGTGGAAGTAGCGTCAAGTGGGAAACCAAAGTTGGGCTGTAGAAGGCTGTAGAAGGGTGGTTCTAGACAGGGTAGAGAGGCAATAGATTTAATTGTAGTGCTTCTAATGTAGTGAATAAATAAAATTAGAAATTCTGGGAGTTGAGTCAAGTGACTTAATGAATGCATCATTCAAAATTGTTCACTTGACAGTAATGAGGCACCAGTGATAAATAGCAGCAACAGATCAGGAGGAGGAGCCAGGCCTAGGTGAAAGTATCATGTTTGCTGAGCCAGACCAAGATATAACCTATTAGAAAGATCAGGAGGCCAGGTATTCATGGAGGCGCCAGTGCATGAAAGTTTCAAGTGATTTTGGTGTTGGAGGCTCTAGGACAAGTTGAGGAAACCAAGCCTTACAGGAGCAGGTGCTTAAAGCAAAGGAGTCCCGAACTTGGAACCAGATGTTGACCTTGAATTAGCCTTCTTGAAGTAGAACACCACTTTACAACCAGCAGGATGCAGGGAGGTCTTATTGCTCACTTTACCCAGAATCCAGGCCTGTCAAAACAGACAGACAGGGTCAAGATGAAGCAGTAGAGATGGCTGCAGGGATGGACTCATAGAAGCAGGCCAATCCAGCTCTTACATTGATTTGGTTCAAGGAGAAGTTTTACTGCCAAAGATACAGTACTAGCAACCGGATGATGAAGGAGCAGATGTGCCATGAGAGGACAAGGACAGGGGGCATCACTATTGGGAGTGGGAAGGAGACAATTTTAATTCTAAGCCCAGTCAGTGGATGCCTGCAAATCAGATGGGAAAGCAGGAAGCTCTGTTTGCAGGCAGAGAGCAAGACATCCAGGGAAAAAAGACCCTGTCATAGGGTAACCATCAACTAAGAGTGGAGTAGGTAGGGAGAACCAGATGAATGTCCACAAATGAGGTAAGCAATGGGCCAATGAGTACAGGGCTGGGTAATAGCAAAGAACAGAGCAATGCATACATGACACTCGCCTGTTGTGGATCCTGGATGGAGATGCTTTGACTCATGGCCCAAGAAAGTAAAAAAATGGCTATCAATTGAGGTTGGAATATGGAAGCGAGAATTGGAGTTCAGTGACCAAGCATTCATCCGTGGTGCCCATCTTACACACTTGAAAGACTTCAACAGCTGAACATGGACAGTTAAGAAGCGAGTTAGGACAGAGATGATATGATAGAAACATTCAAATATATGAAATGTATTAGAGTCCATAAAGATGGAGCTCAAGACTTCTTGGCTCTATAAGGAGAATGGTGTGAATTTAGATGTGTCACTGGCTGCCAGCAAGTATGTTTTTCGAGCTGTTGTGTGACCATCAAATGTGCGGTTATACCTCAGTTGGACTGCTGCCATCACCATCATACATCCAGAGACTTTGGTGCAACCTGCATTAGTGCCACACCAACGCACGACATCCCCAGTTGTCACTGAGGCACTAGCGGGTAAGTCAGAACCTGTTCATTTTTATACCAACCCTTAAACAAAAAAATATCCCAGAGCAATTATATGTCACAAACATTTGTGCGGGCCAGGCATTACAGTCCCATCACTTGCCAACAGTAATCCACTTCTCCAAGAAAAACATAAGTGTGACCCAGAAATTTTGGGATATTTCAAGGCAAACTATACTCCTGGGTGGACAGTGAATGTATGTTTCAGAGATGATTGTGTGTGTATGAGATGGGCTTGTCCTCATTATTAAATTGGAATTTTTGAGAGGTATGCATCCCTACCATCAGCTTCTAATGGTCATGTTTAAATTATAGTTTAGAAAATGAAAGAAAACAGCTAATTGGTTGCTATGGACAATGCCATCTTTTCTACATAGTTACCTGTGGAATAATTTCATAGATATTCCCATTGTCTTTATTAATTTCTATACACTTCTATTAACTTCAGAAGAACAAGAATATAATAGATGAAAAGCATTTTATCCTATATAAAGAATAAGATAACGTATAGTGTACATGTTTTCAATAATTTAACATACATACTAAAACAAGTAATCTCTAGAAGTTAGACATCAGCTTTAAGAATGACATTAAGCAGGACAAATGGAATTAAGCGATCAATATTTTCAGCGAATGTATGCCACGGTTTAGACATCCTGAGGATGATTGATGTTTTAAGCTGATTTACAGGAGAAGCTGAAATAATTCTCTCTTTATATTATGACATTATATATTGTAGAACAATGCCGGCAGAATTGATTCAAGTGCTGAAGGTTGGAGGCATCTTTCATAATTGCGGCTATATCAATCATTACAGGACTGCAAGGAAATAATTTAGACGTCTGGAAAGATCTCACAACAAAGACCTCCACATGTAGCTCATGCTAACAATTCTATATTGTTTAGGTCTCAGCATAAACATTTTACTTTATAACATTTTAAGTTCTATTTGGGGTGGTAGTTGTTTTTTAAATTAAGTAGACATTTATTGCTGCCTCAGCCAGCACCGGTGCTAGGGTCCTTGGCGCCCTAGACACAGTGTGAAAATCGGTGCCCCTCCCCTTTAAAAATCGGCGCCCCCCCCCCCCCGCCGTGGGTACTCTGTCAAAATTGGCGCTGCGCTTCCCTCCCCTCAGCTCCCCTCCCCATGTCTTTCTTTATCTTACCTGCATGAAGCTGCTCCTCTCTGCTCTGTCTTCTCCCCTCCCCTCACAGACACTGTCGGGCCGTGATGATGTCATCATCATGGCCTGTCACTCTCAGTGAGCGGAGGGGAGGAGACAGAGCAGAGAGGAGCAGCTTCATGCAGGTAAGATTCATAGCCCCTTCCCCCCTCTCCTCCCCGTGGATTTCCGGACAGTTTTAAATGACCATGGTCATTTTTTTTTAATTTTGAGGCGCCCTGCAGAGCCCGGCGCCCTAGGCAATTGCCTAACCTTGCCTAATGGGAGCGCCGGGCCTGGCCTCAGCACTGCTGCCCCCTACCTTACGCCACGCTCTAGGAATGGGATGCTAGCACTGACATAGAGTAGGTGAGGAGGCAGCCTTGGAGAGGCACAACATTACCCAGTTGGGTAATTAGGATATTTGGTGCACTACTCAATGGCTCCTCACCTTAGTAAACGGTGGGGGAAAGACAGACACATTTTGCAGGATGTTACAGTCAGTGTCTTCTTAATTGAAAACACCATCATCATCATCATCACCATTTATTTATATAGCGCCACTTATTGCGCAGCGCTGTACAGAGAACTCACTCACATCAGTCCCTGCCCCGTTGGAGCTTACAGTCTAAATTCCCTAACATACACACACGCACAGACAGAGAGAGAGACAGACTAGGGTCAATTTTGATAGCAGCCAATTTAAACTACTAGTATGTTTTTGGAATGTGGGAGGAAACCGGAGCACCCGGAGGAAACCCACGCAAACACGGGGAGAACATACAAACTCCACACAGATAAGGCCATAGTCGGGAATTGAACTCATGACCTCAGTGCTGTGAGGCAGAAGTGCTAACCACTTAACCACTGTACCATAAAAATGTATATCTTGTCTAAAATTCAAAAAGATTGATCTTTGTAATTTACTACATTGAGAAGAACAGTACATAGTGCAGTACATGTTGTCTAGGGTTACATCTTTTTAAAGGACATGATTTGAAAGTCTTGTTACCACTGTTCTCCATTAAGAGGCTTTGTCAGTGATTTAATTCTCCCATCAACAAACTGAAAATAATTTAATTTTCTTAACTTAATGGTGTAGAATCTGGGTTCATCAGTCATATAAACAATAGATCATAGTGAATATGTACACATCTCATCATTACTGACTGTCACGGGCACTAGGAGTCTTTGCCCAGGATATCACCAGATGATGGACTTACCAGAGTAATATAGCTGGTACTATGGTCCTCTGGTAGCAGGGTGACAACGGAACAGGAGAATCAGCAGATGGTGAGAGAATGCTCAAAGAAAGTCTATGACTAGCAGCAACTGGTAATGAGTAGATGAATGTACACGAGGAACCAGATGGACAAGTAAACGTGAGGAGAGTCAGTGGTCTGCGTACAGCAAGTTGTACCACTGCTATAGTGAGGAGGAATGTCCAGGAGTAGCGAGGAGGTAGTGAGAGTCAGTGGTCTGCGTATAGCAAGTTGTACCACTGTCTATAGTGAAGGAATGGGTTCCAGGTGCAAGTAGGTAACGGGGAAGTCAGTGGTCTGCGTACAGCAAGTTGTACCACTGCTTATGTGAGAGGATACTTGAAACTGGTGCCAATGGGAAACAGGAGTCAGTGGTCTGCATTCAGCAAGTTGTACCACTACTATATATATGTGAGGAGGGGCACGAGGAGATGAATGGAATACAGAGGATACACGGGCGGCACACGGAACTTGATCCCACGATGATAACCACAATACAATAATAACTGACAAGCGCTGCTTGAAGTATACAAAGTCACTATAGAGATCCAGGTAATAGGAAACAAAGTCAATAGTAACAATAGCTTCAGTAGATGGAAGATGAACACAACACAGTCCAGACGGATATGCAACACAATAGCAAAGTCAATGGAAAGTATGCATACCGCGGTTCAGAAGAGCAGGCTGTCAAGGAGCAGTGCAGGGATACCTGAACGGCTGAACGCCGGCAGGAGGAGAGACCACTGGAGGATGGAAGCGGTAATCAGGTTGGTGCAGCGCACGAAAGGTAACCGGTAATCAAAGGAGCAATACTCAGGAAGCAGTAGTAAGTACAACTGGAAACATGATGAACACGGAAGAGTTGAGGCTGTCTGGTATCCGGCAGTAGTAGCGGAGGCAGCGGAGGGGAGACACGCTGAATACAGGAGAGTAGAGGCGGTCTGGAATCCGGCAGTAGTAGCGAAGGCAGCGGAGGGGAGACACGCTGAACACAGGAGAGTAGAGACGGTCTGGAATCCGGCAGCAGTAGCAGATAGGAATCAGTGGAGAGCTGACACGATGAACACAGGAGAGTTGAGACGGTCTGGAACCCGGCAGTAGTAACGGAGGCAGCTGAGAGCAGACACGCTGAACACAGGAGAGTTGAGGCGGTCTGGAATCCACAATCGTAGTAGACAGGAATCAGCTGGAGCTGAATACACGAGGAAACACAGGAACACCTTCAGAGGCTCATGGGGAATGAGACTCCAAGATCAGGCAACTAGGTAATGATCACAGGTGGTTTAAATAGGGAGGGTTGCCTGATCATCCAATTAATTAAAAGCAACAGGTACTGAAGGTTTCATAAGGGCTGCACATGCGCAGACCCTCAGGATGGCGGACGGCCACGGTTCCTGAACACAGGAGAAATGGCACTCACAGTCCGGTGAGTGACACTGAAATCACTTCCTATAAGTGAGTGACATCACAATATAATGATCTGTCAAATGTAAAGGATATGAAAGTCACATGTCAAGGATAAACGGTAATGGTCCGTAGCTACAGTCTTCCATGGAATTATTACAAACGTTATGTGGGATGACTGAGATGATAACTAGCGGCAGAATTATATATCTGCTTCTGATTGGCTGATTGCATGTAGACCCCTCCAACTGATGGTACTTAAATCATTAGCATGCCGCTATATTATATGAAATTTTTGCCGTCTATTCGTATTATTTAATTGACATTTCTATTTGGGCTACTGCAGGAAAGAATATTCCCATTTGATTTTCAAAGGGCAAAACAACGGATGATTGTATGTAATTTCATTTGTACTTTGTATTTATGTTTCTAATTAATTATGTTTCATATAAAAAAATTGTTCATCCTAGGGCTGAACCACACTCACATGTAGATCATTCCACAAGCTATTTTTTTTATTATTATTATTATTATTATTGTAGATTCGTAAGTGCTCTGCAGCGCCATACAGTAGGAAAACCAGGACGTGCATAAAACAGGGACATACAAGGTAGACAAAATAAGCGCAGACATGAAAACAAAGGGTATGAAGGACCCTGCTCATAAGAGAGCTTACATTCTAAAGGGAAGAGGGCACAGCTGAAACAAGAGGAGTGAGTGATGCTCAAAGTGGAGATTGGGACAGTTGTGAGGGTGTATTAGTGTGAAGAGTGTTATCGGGAATAAGGTCACCTCTAAAAAAAGAGATGGGTTTTCAGAGATCGTCTAAAGATTTGAAGGCTGTGGGAAATCCTGAATGGGAGTGGTAGGGAATTCCATAAGTGGGGAGCAGCACGGGAGAGAGAGGTGATAATGTAGATATCAATGTCAATATTTCCGCTATGTTTTTCAACTCTAAATTGTGACCAGGTATGTGCCGGTTGATTTTTTTCAAATACTTAAAATATACCAGGAAAGGAGTTTGATCCCCACCCACTGTAAGTGCATTTTTAGTTGTACTTTATAATACTAATTTTACACAGTTACCAGTATAGACTGACTGTCCTACATTCAGTTTTGTAGGTAACCTTTGGAGTGTAACATGTCATTCTAAAAGCAAATGATGATAACTCACAGGCACACACTTCAGCAGATACAGCATTTTTAGCACAACTTTTATTACTTGAAACACAGAGAAACGATGATTTGGTTTTTCCACTGAAAAGTTGAGTGATTAGTTAGGGCCATATAACTGTATCCTGTCACATTAACTTTATGGCCATTGATAAGAGCATTTTCCAAATTATATAGTATATGGAAGAAATGATCTCACCATTTACACAGAGGGTTATTTAGGCTTATTGTTCAGTAAATGTTTAGCAGAATATGAACTGAACTGCAGAGAGAACATTTTTTCTCTGAATAACTGCATTTAATTATATATACGACAGGCAGAGCCGTAACTTAGAATTCTAGCGCCTGGGACGAGAAAGACAAATGCCGCCCCCCTAGCCCTCAATTTTAACCAAATGAACCTAAAATATTCCTAAATTGCGCCCCCTTCAGCGTTGCGCCCTGGGCGGTCGTCCCTGTCGCACAGCCCTAGTTACGGCCCTGACGAATCAGTGACAACAGGAGCTTCTATATTGTTATTTGGGCAGCACAGTGGCCTAGTGGTTAGCACGTCTGCCTCACAGCACTGGGGTCATGAGTTCAATTCCCGACCATGGCCTTATCTGTGTGGAGTTTGTATGTTCTCCCTGTGTTTGCGTGGGTTTCCTCCAGGTGCTCCGGTTTCCTCCCACACTGCGAAAAAAAACATACTGGCAGGTTAATTGGCTGCAATCAAAAATTGACCCTAGTCCCTCCCTCTCTGTCTGTCTGTCTGTGAGTGTGTGGTCTATAGTAGGGAATTTAGACTGTAAGCTCCAATGGGGCAGGGACTGATGTGAATGAGTTCTCTGTACAGCGCTGCAGAATTAGTGGCGCTATATAAATAAATGATGATGATGATGATGATTTATCATCATCATGAAATATGGTACAAATTTTTCTTTTTTGTTTTTTTTGCAAACCAGTAACTTTTTGAATGAGGCGCCTCTCTAATGCTGGAGCACTCTGTAGTACAGATCTATAATGTTTTAAATCAAAACTGGTGTGACAGGTAATGAGATGATAATGGCTCCGAACCTTATAAGGATGAAATATCACATTTATTATTTATTTAAAGATTGACATTAAAAATATAAAATTTTATTTTACAAATCTAAGGATGAGAAAATAGGAAAATTAAGATGGAATCAATTGGATTGTTACAGAAAAGTTTCAAGATGAACTCCATGGGGATACCATTGTGGTTTCATTGTGGGTTCAAATTATTACAATACAATGTTGCTTTTATGATTATAGTGGAATATAGTCATTAATTTAATTTAATTTTCCATTTATTTTGTTATGCATTTCTCCATGCATTCTGTTTTGCCCGTGTCCTATTCACCCGCTATAACAGCAGGAATACTACCCCAGAGATGCACCATTGATGGGACTTGAACGGTTTCTACTTCATACAATGTCAGGTGAACAGAACAGATGACAGACCAAAGGGTATATTTACTGAAGGTTCTAAAAAGGTAAAGCGGAGGTGTTGCCTATAGCAACCAATCAGAATCTAGTTATCATTTATGTAATACATTATACAAAAAGAATCTGATTGGTTGCTATGGACAACACCTCCACTTTTCCTTTTAAAAGCTTTAGTAAATCTACCCCTAAGTGGAAATTAAAGAGTCTCCTTTAATTATGATGTCAAAGGCCTAATATTTTCAGCTAAGGCCCATTGAAACACGATTTTATACTAAACTACATATGTATGTGCAGTGGAGGTCTGGCATGGTGGTACAGAAGAGCACTTACAGCTACCAGCTCATACCTTCTTAAAACAGACTGTGATTGTAAACGTGGACTGCTGCTGCAGTCCCTCGGATGTTGGTATTTTTTCTCAGGGCAAATGTAGCCAACTCCAATGTTATGTCTAAGGAAACTCAATTTTGTATTTTATATTAATCTGCAAAAACTGTACTCTAGCATAACATCTATCCACTTACCAAAACTGCTCCTCTCTCACCACCAATAATATTATTGCTATAAATATGAAACACGTGTTTGGTTATGGTGGGAAAAAAACCGGAATGTGGCTTTTCATAACACTGACTAATCAATGAGTCAGCTATTCCAACCTTTCATTTCAGATGTTTGTTAGCTCAAAGTAATTGGATTTCATTGTGTAGACATATTGATGAGATTATATATGGCAGCACAGTTGTGTTGAGTAAATAATTTCTAGTGACTTCATTTGAAGCAGGCTTTAAACAAGCTTATGTTGTAATTCATAAAAAAGTGTGGATACCGTGGAGTTTAAAGACACACAATATGCTGATATAATTCATTTCTTTTGAAATGTATTTCTCAATTCACATTGTTATATGATATGGTTTTAGTTTATAAACTGAAATGTGTTCACTCTCCAAGTTGATATATTTTATGCAAATAGTTGAACAATTTATTTCTTGCCAAGTTGACAATTGACTTGTGATCCTAATGAGACATATTATGAACTAGCTGAAGTATCCGGTGTTACCCGGGTTTAAATCTTCAAGTTATTAAGTTATCAATGAGTTGAATGTAGCTGTCAACATTTTAAATATAATTAGCAGCTTTAGCAGCTCTTCCAACACACCCATGAGGTGGCTGCCCAGTGTCATTTTTGTTTTCATATTAAATATCATCCAAATCCATCCAGTGGATGGCACAGAACAGGCTCCCTGCTATTAGGAACCCCTCTAACCGATACAGCACAACCCGGAGTCTACTCCGCCAGTCAGGTGTTCACTGGAGCTCCTGGTGGTGGGGACAGACTTGGCTGCAGACTGACAGAGGGTCGTGAAGTGTGTACCGGCTGGGGAGAACCCAGGCAAGCCAAGTGAAGTCCAGGCAAGGGTCAAGGGCCGGCAGCAGACAGCAAATCCAATTAACAAGCCGAGGTCAAGGGTCACTAGCAAACAGGAAGATAGATAAACACGCCAGAGGTCGGGGTCACGAGAAACACGGGCAAGGTCCAAATCCAGGCAAGGGGTCATACATGGGTAATCCAACACGATATCCAAAGGACAGAACAAGGCACAGAGCAGGTCAGCAAGCTGGCAACAGATGCTATAACCGGCAGGGAGGCTAAGCCCTCCCTGCCCTATATACTACCACTGGCAAGCAGAGGAACTAGCAGCTGATCAGCCCCAGGAGGAGAATAATTATAATACTCTGTTCCTTATGCTCTGCGCATGCGCCCGGCTGCCCCTAATGCTGGGACGCGGCGCTACATCCACAGCGCGTCCCGGTCGTCATGGAGACGGCCGGGACACTGCCTGTTGGGCAGAGAGAGTCGCGGCAGCCTGAGGCACCGCCGCGGCTCATAACAGTACCCCCCCCCCCTTGAGGAGGGGTCAAGGAACCCCGACAATCAGGTTTTCCAGGGAATTTTTTGAAAAATTCTTTTAAATGTTTGGCAGCATGAAGCCGTCTTCGTGGAATCCAGTACTGCTCTTCCAAACCACGATTCTTCCATTGAACTAGGAAGTGCACCTGCCCATGTACTCTCTTAAAATCGAGAATCTTCTGAATGGTGTAACTCTGCAGTTTGTTCCTATTCTGCACAGGCGAACTTGACAACTGGGATAGATTAAAGTATAACACAGGCTTAAGGAGGGAGCAATGGATCGTGTTGGGGATCCTCAATGAAGCAGGAATTTTCAATCTGAAAGCTACAACATATATCTGCTTGATAATGGGGAAAGGACCGATGAATTTAGGCCCCAGTTTCCTGCAAGGCTTTCGGAGCCTAATATCACGTGTGGACAGCCACACTTTCTGGCCCGCTTTGAGGGAGCAGGTGGTACGGTGACGGTCCGAATTTTTTTTTTGCAAAGAATGAGGCTCATCTCAATGATGACTGTACTTTTCTCCAGATGACCTTGAGATCCCTGGCTGTGGAACGATTTTCCGGAATACCAGCGGACTTGAGAGAGCACAAGGAATTGGATCTGGGATGATAACCAAAATTGCAGAAAAATGGAGAGATTTGAGTGGATGCATGACACGAATTATTATAGGCAAACTCTGTCCAGGGTAACAAGGAGGACCAGTTGTCGTGAAATTCTGAAGTGTAACAACGCAGGAACTGCTCTAAGGACTGGTTCACCCTTTCAGTTTGCCCATTAGACTGAGGGTGTTATGCAGATGAAAGACTGATCTTGATGCCAAGAAGGGAACAGAAGGATTTCCAGATTTGTGCTATGAATTGGGACCCACGATCCGAAACAATGTCAAAAGGAAGTCCATGGAGACGGAATATATGCTGGATGAACAGGACAGCCAGATTTCAAGCACTAGGGAGCCTGGTTAGTGGTATCAAGTGAGACATCTTGCTGAATCGATCTACTACAACCCATATGGAGTTATGTCCTGCAGAGAGTGGCAGATCGACTATAAAGTCCATGGACAAGTGAGTCCAGGGTTTTGAAGGAACGGGCAATGGAATCAACTGACCTACCAGACGATTCCTGGGAACTTTATTCATGGCACAACCCTCGCAAGAGAGAAAATAACTCCTGACATCAGTAGGTAACGATGGCCACCATACAGTACGGGATAAGATTTCCAACGTTTTCCGGATTCCAGGATGTCCAGCAGTCTTACTATTGTGAGCTTCTGCAAGAACCGCCTTCCTTAAATGAATCGGAACAAATAAACATCCCTCCGGGGTATTATCAGGGGCTAACCTTTGAAACCTTTGAAGTGAAATGCTCAGGCCTTGGGTCAGCCCAGTGTGGATTATGGAAGAGGGAATGAAAGGTTCCGGATTTGTAACTGGAACATAATTTGCCAAGAAGCTTCTGGACAGAGCATATGCTCGGACATTCTTAGAACCTGGTCGATAGGTGATCACAAAGTCGAATCGAGTGAAAAATAGCGACCAACGGGCCTGTCTGGGGTTCAGACGTTTGGACGACTGAATATATTGTAGGTTTTTATGATCCGTAATGACGGAAATCTGATGAGTAGCACCCTCCAGCCAATGGCGCCACTCCTCAAAGGCCCATTTAATTGCCAATAGTTCTCGGTTACCCACATCATTGTTGGCTTCTGCCGAAGAGAACTTATGAGAAAAGTAGGCACATGGGTGTAGATGGTGAGTGTGGGGATCCTTTTGAGATAAGCTGGCGCCAGCACCGACGTTGGAGGCATCGACTTCAAGAACAAACGGTACTTCGGGATCAGGGTGTCTAAGGACCTGAGCAGATACAAACGCTTTCTTTAGGGTCTCAAATGCGGTGACTGCCTGGGATGACCAGTTGTTTGGATCCATTCCTTTGCGAGTCAGGGTGACAATAGGAGCCACAATATCAGCAAAGCCGCGAATGAATCTTCTGTAATAATTGGCAAAGCCCAAGAACCTCTGTACTGCCTTGAGATTATTCAGTTGTACCCAATCCAGGATAGCTTGGACCTTGGATGGATCCATGGAAAATCCCTCAGAAGAGATAACATAACCTAGGAAAGATACCTTCTGCACCTCAAACTCGCATTTTTCTAATTTGGCATAGAGGTGGTGTTCTCATAATTTCTGTAGAACTTGTCTGACATGACCCCGATGTGCAGGTAAGGATTTTGAATATATAAGGATATCATCTAAATAGACGACCACGAAATGATCAAGGAACTCCCGTAGTACTTCGTTAATCAGATCTTGAAACACGGCAGGCGCGTTGCTAAGACCAAACGGCATGACCAGATACTCGTAGTGGCCTGAATGCATATTGAATGCCGTCTTCCATTCATCTCCTTCTTTGATACGGATGAGGTTATACGCACCACAAAGATCAATTTTGGTGAAGACTGTAGCACCTCTTAATTGATCAAATAATACGGAGATGAGAGGAAGGGGATAAGTGTTTTTAACTGTAATGAGATTCAATCCACGTTATCAATACAGGGTCTTAGTCCTCCGTCTTTTTTTGATACAAAAAAGCATCCAGCACCCATGGGAGATTTGGATGGCCTGATGAAGCCTTTCTCCAAATTTTCATCAATGTATTCCTGCATGGATTTGGTCTCTGGACCAGAGAGAGAGTATAAGCGTCCCTTGGGCAATTTGGAACCAGGAAAAAGCTCAATAGTACAGTCAAAGTCACGATGAGGTGGTAAGGTTTCAGCAGACTTTTTGGAGAACACATCCCAGAACTCATGATATTGTGAGGGAAGTTGCTCCAGAATGGACTGGATTATTCGCAGAGGCACTGTCAAACAGGACTGTGAACAAAAAGAGCTCCACTGGATAATCTCTCCTTTCTCCCAGTCCACAACAGGGTTATGACGGGATAGCCACAGATGACCTAGAATCAGCGGAACTGACGGACAATAAGGAGGAGGGTTATGGATTCTGAATGGAGGACTCCTATGTTCTGTTGTAGTGGTGGAGTCTCCCAAACAATTTTGCATCCAGGCAAAGGACTCCCATTTAGGCCACAAACTGTGACTGCAGAACGAAGCCTCACCATAGGAATCCTAGCAGAACGGGCAATCCCGATGTCGTGGAAGTTGCCTGCAGCTCCACTATCAATGAAGGCTGACAGAGTCACAAAACTGGCACCAAAGGTGACTTGTGCGGGAATCAGGACAGCATTCTTTTGGGAAACAATTTGCAAACCTAAGTGGACCTTTCCCAAACATGCTCCTCTTTCAGGTTTGTATGGACAGGAGCAGGAGAAGTGGCTTTTATTTCCACAATAAAGACATAGGCCTTGTGACCGTCGCTTGTCTCTTTCCTCAGGAGGGAGGCGAAACGCCCCTGACTTCGTAAGCTTCTCAATGTCCGTGGAAGCTGGAATAAATGCAGACGGAAAAGAAGACGCCTCTTTTTCTATCCTCTCCTTGATTCTCCTGTCAATTTTAATGGCGAGTTGCATCAGGCTCTCCAATGAGGTGGGGGAAGGATACTGCACCAGTGAATCCTTAATCTCCTCTGACAGTCCTAGGCGGAACGGACTGTTTAACGCTGGGTCATTCCATTCACTGTCAGGCGGCCATCTGCGGAATTCAGCGCAGTATTCTTCTGCCAAACGCCGGACTTGCTTTAGGGCCCGTAGGTGAGCCTCAGCGGAGGCAACTCGATCTGGGTCATCGTAGAGGAGACCCAATGCATCAAAGAAGTCTTCCAATGATTGCATGACAGGACTTGACTGTGGCAGGGTGAAAGCCCAAGACTGGGGGTCACCCTGCAGGAGGGAGATGACAATTCCAACCCTCTGCTGTTCTGAACCAGAAGACCGAGGTTTCAGCCGAAAGTAGAGTTTGCAACTTTCTTTAAAGTTCCGAAACAGGGCTCTATTTCCGGAGAACCGGTCCGGCAAGTTTGACTTGGGTTCATCAACGGGATCGGGATTCACTAGTGTATTCCGGGAGTCCTCCTCTTGAGTGGACAAACGCTGGAACAAACCCCGGACCATTTGGTATAGGGTTTCAACATGACCCGCTAGGGCTTGAAAAGGAGACGATTTGGTTCCGCTTCCATCCCAACTTCGTCTCCGGAACGTCTGTTTTTTGGTCCGGTTATAATGTTAGGAACCCCTCTAACTGAAACAGCACAACCCAGAGTCTACTCCGCCAGTCAGGTGTTCACTGGAGCCCCTGGTGGTGGGGACAGACTTGGCTGCAGACTGACAGAGGGTCGTGAAGTGTGTACCGGCTGGGGAGAACCCAGGCAAGCCAAGTGAAGTCCAGGCAAGGGTCAAGGGCCGGCAGCAGACAGCAAATCCAATTAACAAGCCGAGGTCAAGGGTCACTAGCAAACGGGAAGATAGATAAACACGCCAGAGGTCGGGGTCACGAGAAACACGGGCAAGGTCCAAATCCAGGCAAGGGGTCATACACGGGTAATCCAACGCGATATCCAAAGGATAGAACAAGGCACAGAGCAGGTCAGCAAGCTGGCAACAGAAGCTATAACCGGCAGGGAGGCTAAGCCCCATTGGAGCTTACAGTCTAAATTCCCTAACATATGTATAGAGAGAGAGAGAGAGAGAGAGACTAGGGTCAATTTTAATAGCAGCCAATTAACCCACTAGTATGTTTTTGGAATGTGGGAGGAAACCCATGCAAACACGGGGAGAATATACAAACTCCACACAGATAAGGCCATGGTCGGGAATTGAACTCATGACACCAGTGCTGTGGGGCAAAAGTGCTAACCACGTGGACACCATGTTTTTTTGTCGGTTAATCTCTTGCCACTGCTACATGTAAGTCACCTGTTGCAGTAAAATGAAGTTGTAGTTCATCATCATCATCTGCTATTTATATATCGCCACTCATTCCGCAGCGCTGTACAGATACTCACATGGGATTTTTTCGTTTAATTGAAAAATATATCAAATATATTGCACTTACAAATTTGTCATACAGACAAGCAGAAGATAATTTGTTTCCTCTTCAAACTCTTAGTACTTGACATGTCCTTTCCAGGTTAACCTGGTACATCTTTAGCAGTGAAGGGAAACAAGGTAGTCTTATTGTAGTTATTTTAAAGCAGCCCTGATGTGAGAGCTCTATGTCACTTTTAGAGAGTACGTTATCAGTCATTTGATCATGTCTTTCTTTCCTATTGAATCTGCACTACATGTTACAAACGTCTTTCTTAAGAAAGCATTGAAAAAAATACTTTTTAAGAAATATAAAAAGATGCAAAGGGCAAGTTTACATCTTTAGTAGACCTGTAAATAGAACATAGTCTAAAATTGCATAGTAGCTTTAGTAAACCTGTTTTTAAGAACATTTAAAGGTATTTCACTTTTGTAGAATATTCCCTATAAATGGACAAACAATCCATATAGAAAAGCAATAGTTAGTGTTGTGTGTAGTATTAAAAATGTGATCTTTGTGTGTTGTTTTACTGATAGTGTCCCTTTAACTCTGAATTAACCTGGGATCGGTTAATTAATTGACGTAAAATGGCTTGTCATACATCACTTAATTAACTGAGCCTAGGTTAATTCGGTCAATAAATAAATGTGAAATACTGGCCCAGTTAAATGCCTCTCTGATAAAATGGGTCATGTTAGCAGGGTGTAAGGGTGAGAGCACAAGTTTCCATTACATTTACTAGATCAAAGTCAGATGTTATAAATCTGGACACCCCCCCCCCCCCCACACACACACACACACACATATTTAGTCCTGTCTGCTATACAATGTAAATTTCTTCAGAAGACAGAGAGACTGATTCATTAAGGAGAAGAAGTACATTTTCTCCGGTGTGATGATACGTGGTTCCCAAATTACTCAGACATGGTATTAGAGGAAAAATAGAAGGATGTTTTATTCTGCAGAACAGGATTAAATGCAGCACGGTCCCTTAACGATAGCAGGTCCAACAAGTGAGGAAATCATTTTAAATAAATCCAGTGGGATAGGTATAGCACAGTCTCCTTATCCAGGGAGATAGGGTTAAGAGCCGATCTCTGGCAGAGCATCACCTCTTGACCAAAGTCAGTGTCACTCACCAGACTGTGAGTGCTTCTTCCCGTGTGTTTAGGAACCGTGGCCGTCCACCATCCTGAGGGTCTGCGCATGTGCAGCCCTTTCAAACCTTCTGTTCATGTTCCTTTTAGTTAATTGGCTGATCAGGCAACACTCCCTATTTAAAGCACCTGAGTTCCATACCTCGTTGCCTGATCTTGGAGTCTCATTCCCATGAGCCTCTGAAGGTGTCCCTGTGTTTCCTCGTGTATTCAGCTCTGCTGATTCCTGTGGTTTCCAGACCACTTCAACTCTCCTGTGGTTTCCAGACCACTTCAACTCTCCTGTGTTTCATCGTGACTGTATTAGCTGATTCCTATCCGCTACCTCCGTGCACTACAGTTATCAACTCACTTCAACTCTCCTGTGTTTCATCGTGACTGTATTAGCTGATTCCTATCCGCTGCCTCTGTGCACTACAGTTATCAACTCACTTCAACTCTCCTGTGTTTCATTGTGACTGTATTAGCTGATTCCTATCCGCTGCCTCCGTGCACTACAGTTATCAACTCACTTCAACTCCCCTGTGTTTCATCGAGACTGCACCAGCTAATTCCTATCCGCTGCCTCCGTGCACTACAGTTATCAACTCACTTCAACTCCCCTGTGTTTCATCGAGACTGCACCAACTGATTCCTATCCGCTGCCTACGTGCTCAACTGTTCCAGCTCATCTCAACTCTCCTGTGTTTCATTAAGACTGCACCTGCTGATTCCTATCCGCTACCTCCGTGTACCTGCAGTGTCCTGCTTGCCGCTACCCTTCAGTTCTATTCGTGTCTGCAGCCAGCTGATCCGCTCTCCGTGCTTCTACAGTGTTCCTGCCAGTGTCAACTCGCCTGTCTGCATCGGATCAACGCCTCGCTGCTTTCATCTCGTCTAGACCATCTCTACACTTCAGTGTTCTCCAGGTGTCCAGTTCTATATACTACTGCTTCCTGAGTATTTGTTCCTATCTCTGCTGGTCTACCTACCTGTGCGCTGCACCTACTTGATTACCGCTTCTACCCTCCTGGGACTTCGCATCCTGCCGGCCTCCAGCCGTTCAGGTATCTCTGCACTCCTGTCTGACAGCCTGCTCCTGAACCACGGTATGCATACTTCTCATTGACTGTGCTGGTGTATTGCATATCTTGCTGGACTGAGTTGTTCTCCTCTGGAGTTTACTATCCGCTGAGACTATTGCCATCATTTGACTGTGTTACCTTTTGCCCGGATAGTTCCTGTGACTTTGTATTATTGTGCAGTGCTGTTCAGTCATTACTATATTGTGCATATCATCGTGGGATCAAGTTCAGTGTGCCCGTGTATACTCTGTATAGCATTTCTCTCCCCGTGCTCCTCCTCACATATATATTCAGTGGTACAACTTGCTAGAGGCAGACCACTGATCCCTGTTTCCCATGTCACCTGTTTCCAGTATCCTTTCACATAGCAGTGGTACAACTTGCTAACGCAGACCACTGACTTCCCAGATACCTCCACCTGGATTCCATTCCTTCACATAGACAGCGGTACAACTTGCTAAATGCAGACCGCTGACTCTCATCACCTCCTCGTTGCTGCTGGACATTCCTCCTCACTATAGCAGTGGTACAACTTGCTACCGCAGACCACTGACTACCCTCACGTTTCCTTTGTCCATTCAGTTCCTCGTGTACTACTACCTGTATATTACCAGTGCTGCTAGTCATAGACTTTCCACGAGCATTCTCTACCATCTGCTGTCTCCTGTTCCGTGATCACCCCGCTACCAGAGTACCATATTACCATCTATACTGCTCTGGTAAGTCCATCACCTGGTGATCCCTAGGTAAAGACTCCTAGTGCCCGTGACAGTAAGATCAGGCAATGACAGACCCAGATTCGGAACCTACAGCTAAAGAGATGCTGCAGCATCTGGTTACCCGTGTGGAGCAACAGGATGCTCGCCAACAGCTGTTACTACAATGTTACCAGGCGTTAGCCTCCCAAGGAACATCTGGACAAAATGTTACAGCTAATGTTGAAGCTTCTGTGCTTTCCTCCGTTTCCCCAGTGCCATCCCAGGTGTCTACGGCTTCCACGCTTCACCTGCCTACTCCGTCAAAGTATGATGGAGACCCCAAATCTTGTAGGGGTTTTCTCAACCAATGCTCAGTTCATTTTGAGCTCCAACCTCAAAAATTTTCTACCCATCGTTCCAGAGTGGCCTATCTTATTTCATTGTTTTCTGGACAAGCGCTGGCTTGGGCTTCCCCTCTGTGGTAGAGGAACGATCCAGTATTACAAGATAGTGCCAAATTTATTTCTATGTTCCGAAGTGTGTTCGATGAACCAGGTCTTGTGACCTCCGCTGCTTCCAGCATTCTCCATTTACGTCAGGGTTCTCGTACAGTAGGCCAGTACGTCATTCAATTTAGGATATTAGCCTCTGAACTTCAGTGGAACACTGAAGCATTAATTGTCGCCTTCTGGCAGGGGCTCTCCGATAAAATTAAAGATGCACTGACTACCCAAGAGCTACCTACGTCATTAGAAGATTTGATTTCCCTCTGCCATCGTGTAGACATGAGGTTTCGTGAAAGGGAATCTGAAAAAACAACTTCAGTTAAAGCACCTCTTCGCTCAACCCCTCAACTTCGTCCAGCTTCATCTCCTGTGATCCCCATGGAGATAGGACGTTCCAAATTAACTTCTGAGGAGAGGAACCGAAGAGTAAAGAATAGACTCTGTATCTATTGTGCTGATTCCACACATATGCTCAATTCCTGCCCTAAGAAATCGGGAAATGCCAGGCCCTAACTAGTTCTGGAGAGGTGAAGTTAGGGTCCCTGGAGTCCTCTCCATGTTCTACGAAATTAAAAGTCTGCGCTTTTGATGTTACGATTTCCTTTGCTACCAAATCCTTTGAGTCCCAAGCACTGATTGATTCTGGAGCAGCAGGAAATTTCATTTCTAAATCCCTAGTGAATCAATGGTCCCTCCCAGTGATTACTTTGAAAACACCGATTACTGTGACTGCTATAGAAGGATCATGTCTCATCAATGGTCTCATCACCCAGAGTACGTCTCCAGTAACGCTTCAGATTGGTGTGCTACACTATGAAGAGATTTCGTTTTTAATTCTTCCTGTTACTACAAGTCCGATTGTTCTAGGCCTTCCATGGCTTCAATGTCATTCTCCCCAGATTGACTGGCGCACTCCTCAAGTTACGTCTTGGGGAGCTGAATGTCATCATCGTTGTCTTTCCCAAGTCATTCCTCTTAAAATACAGCAATCTTCCATCTCATCTTCCTCACCGGGACTTCCTCCGCAGTATGCTTCATTTGCCGATGTTTTTGATAAAGCTCAGTCTGAACGTCTTCCTCCTCATCGTTCATGGGATTGTCCGATCGATCTTCTACCTGGCAAGACTCCTCCTAGGGGTCGGGTGTATCCACTTTCGTTACCTGAAACTCAAGCTACATCTGAATACATCCAAGAGAATCTCCAGCGAGGTTTTATTCGACCTTCCACCTCTCCCGCTGGAGCCGGGTTCTTCTTCGTAAAAAAGAAGGATGGATCACTATGCCCCTGCATAGATTTTCGTGGACTTAACGCATTACTATTAAAAATCGGTATCCCATTCCTCTGATTACTGAGTTATTTGATCGCATTAAGGGAGCTCGGATCTTTACCAAGTTGGATCTTCGTGGTGCCTATAATTTAATTAGAATCCGGTCCGGTGACGAATGGAAGACAGCTTTCAACACCAGAGATGGGCCTTATGAATATTTAGTAATGCCTTTCGGGTTATGTAATGCCCCCGCTGTCTTCCAGGGCTTCATTAATGAGATCTTTCGGGACTTGTTATATGTATGTGTCGTTGTCTACCTGGACGACATATTGATCTTTTCACAGGACCTGCCTTCTCATCACCATCATGTGGCAGAGGTCCTTTCCAGACTCCGGAAAAATTCATTATTCTGCAAACTAGAAAAATGTTCAATCGAGTTGCCCCAGATTCCATTTTTGGGGTATATTGTTTCCGGAGTTGGCCTTTAAATGGATCCAGAAAAGGTGAATGCTGTGTTACATTGGCCTCAGCCAACTACTCTTCGTGCCATTCAGCGTTTTTTAGGTTTTGCTAATTACTATAGACGCTTCATTCAAGACTTCTCGTCCATTGCATCTCCTATTGTGGCCCTGACTCGTAAAGGGGCCAATACTAAGCAATTAACTGAGGCTCTCCAAGCCTTTCAATTTCTTAAAGAGTCCTTCTCCTCTGCTCCCATTCTTCGACAGCCTGATGTGACACTTCCCTTCTTCCTAGAAGTAGATGCCTCTAATGTTGGCTTAGGAGCCATTCTCTCCCAACGATCTGAGCAACAAAAATTCCATCCTTGTGCCTTTCACTCTCGGGGTCTCCTGCCTGCGGAGAGGAATTACACTATCGGGGACAAGGAGTTGCTGGCTATCAAAGTAGCATTAGAAGAGTGGAGATACTTGTTGGAGGGTGCTCGTCACCCTGTGACGATTTTCACGGATCATAAGAACTTGTCATATCTACAGTCTGCTCAATGCTTGAATCCTCGTCAAGCAAGATGGTCTCTTTTCTTTTCTCGTTTCGAATTAATCATAACCTTCAAACCGGCTGTCAAGAACAAAAAAGCTGACGCTCTATCCCGAGCTTTTGTGACGTCCTCTGACGTTGAAGAGGTTTCCAACCACTCTATACTAGACCCCAAATGTATTTCGCTGGCTGCTTCTTCCACTAAAGTGCTACCATTTGGGAAGACCCTCGTGCCTCCTACTCTTAGGAGGAAAATCCTTTCGTGGTTCCACTCTTCTCGTTTTTCTGGACATGCTGGTGAACGCAAGACCTTTGAGATTCTCTCTCGAAGTTACTGGTGGCCCTCGATGAGGAGAGACGTCAAAGAGTTTGTAGCTGCTTGTGAATTGTGTTCTCAGTTTAAGAGCTCCCGCAGAACCCCAGCGGGTTTGCTTCAACCACTACCCATTCCATCCAAGTCTTGGACCCATATTAGTATGGACTTTGTTACTGATCTTCCGCCTAGTAAAAATTGTAATACTATTTGGGTAGTGGTAGACAGATTTTCGAAGATGGCTCATTTTGTCCCTTTGTCTGGTTTGCCTTCCTCTTCTACTCTGGCTGAGCATTTCGTCAAGGAAATCTTTCGTATTCATGGATGTCCGTCTGAGATTGTGTCAGATAGAGTTGTACAATTCGTTTCCAGATTCTGGCGGGCCCTTTGTAAGACTTTGGGCATACGATTAGCACTCTCATCTTCCTACCATCCTCAATCAAACGGAGAAACTGAAAGGGTCAATCAAGATCTCGAGACCTTTATAAGGATGTTCTCATCAGCCAATCAAGACAACTGGGTAGAATTGCTTCCTTGGGCTGAATTCGCTCATGTACCATGAGTCATCTTCCAAAACTCCATTCTGTGGTTTACGGTCACCATCCGTCTTTTCCGGAATTTCCTGCCCTCCCTCCCACCCAAGTTCCTTCTGTAGAGACTGTTTGTCAGACCATCAAAAATATTTGGTCTCAGGTCAAAACCTGTTTAAAGAAGACATCTGCCAGATATAAGTCTTTTGCAGATAAGAAGAGGCGGGCTATTCCACCACTGAAAATTGGAGACCGTGTCTGGTTATCTACCAAAAATATCCGTTTGAAGGTCCCATCTATGAAATTCGCTCCCCGTTTTATTGGTCCATATAGGATCATTCAAGTGATAAATCCAGTTTGTTTCAAACTTCTACTTCCTAAGAATCTTTGCATTTCCAACGCCTTCCATGTGTCCTTGCTCAAACCTCTCATCATCAACCGTTTCTCGGTCCCTCCTTCAGCACCTCAGCCAGTTCAAGTTCATCAGGAGGAAGATTTCGAGATTACTCATATATTGGATGCAAAACTTTCGCGAGGAGTTCTTCGTTTCCTCGTTCATTGGAAGGGCTTTGGTCCTGAGGAGCGTTCATGGATCAAAGCTGAAGATCTCAACGCTCCAGCTCTTCTTAAGAAGTTTTATTCCAAAAATCCGGACAAGCCCGGTTCCAGGTGTTCTGTGCCCACCTTTAAAAGGGGGGGTACTGTCACTCACCAGACTGTGAGTGCTTCTTCCCGTGTGTTTAGGAACCGTGGCCGTCCACCATCCTGAGGGTCTGCGCATGTGCAGCCCTTTCAAACCTTCTGTTCATGTTCCTTTTAGTTAATTGGCTGATCAGGCAACACTCCCTATTTAAAGCACCTGAGTTCCATACCTCGTTGCCTGATCTTGGAGTCTCATTCCCATGAGCCTCTGAAGGTGTTCCTGTGTTTCCTCGTGTATTCAGCTCTGCTGATTCCTGTGGTTTCCAGACCACTTCAACTCTCCTGTGGTTTCCAGACCACTTCAACTCTCCTGTGGTTTCCAGACCACTTCAACTCTCCTGTGTTTCATCGTGACTGTATTAGCTGATTCCTATCCGCTACCTCCGTGCACTACAGTTATCAACTCACTTCAACTCTCCTGTGTTTCATCGTGACTGTATTAGCTGATTCCTATCCGCTGCCTCCGTGCACTACAGTTATCAACTCACTTCAACTCTCCTGTGTTTGATTGTGACTGTATTAGCTGATTCCTATCCGCTGCCTCCGTGCACTACAGTTATCAACTCACTTCAACTCCCCTGTGTTTCATCGAGACTGCACCAGCTGATTCCTATCCGCTGCCTCCGTGCACTACAGTTATCAACTCACTTCAACTCCCCTGTGTTTCATCGAGACTGCACCAGCTGATTCCTATCCGCTGCCTCCGTGCTCAACTGTTCCAGCTCATCTCAACTCTCCCGTGTTTCATCGAGACTGCACCTGCTGATTCCTATCCGCTACCTCCGTGTACCTGCAGTGTCCTGCTTGCCGCTACCCTTCAGTTCTATTCGTGTCTGCAGCCAGCTGATCCGCTCTCCGTGCTTCTACAGTGTTCCTGCCAGTGTCAACTTGCCTGTCTGCATCGGATCAACGCCTCGCTGCTTTCATCTCGTCTAGACCATCTCTACACTTCAGTGTTCTCCAGGTGTCCAGTTCTATATACTACTGCTTCCTGAGTATTTGTTCCTATCTCTGCTGGTCTACCTACCTGTGCGCTGCACCTACTTGATTACCGTTTCTACCCTCCTGGGACTTCGCATCCTGCCGGCCTCCAGCCGTTCAGGTATCTCTGCACTCCTGTCTGACAGCCTGCTCCTGAACCACGGTATGCATACTTCTCATTGACTGTGCTGGTGTATTGCATATCTTGCTGGACTGAGTTGTTCTCCTCTGGAGTTTACTATCTGCTGAGACTATTGCCATCATTTGACTGTGTTACCTTTTGCCCGGATAGTTCCTGTGACTTTGTATTATTGTGCAGTGCTGTTCAGTCATTACTATATTGTGCATATCATCGTGGGATCAAGTTCAGTGTGCCCGTGTATACTCTGTATAGCATTTCTCTCCCCGTGCTCCTCCTCACATATATATTCAGTGGTACAACTTGCTAGAGGCAGACCACTGATCCCTGTTTCCCATGTCACCTGTTTCCAGTATCCTTTCACATAGCAGTGGTACAACTTGCTAACGCAGACCACTGACTTCCCGGATACCTCCACCTGGATTCCATTCCTTCACATAGACAGCGGTACAACTTGCTAAACGCAGACCGCTGACTCTCATCACCTGCTCGTTGCTGCTGGACATTCCTCCTCACTATAGCAGTGGTACAACTTGCTACCGCAGACCACTGACTACCCTCACGTTTCCTTTGTCCATTCAGTTCCTCGTGTACTACTACCTGTATATTACCAGTGCTGCTAGTCATAGACTTTCCACGAGCATTCTCTACCATCTGCTGTCTCCTGTTCCGTGATCACCCCGCTACCAGAGTACCATATTACCATCTATACTGCTCTGGTAAGTCCATCACCTGGTGATCCCTGGGTAAAGACTCCTAGTGCCCGTGACAGTCAGTCACATACAATTTCACCTCCCAGGATAGCCTCTTTTATCACCTCATAATCCCACCTTGGGAACTGCCTGCCCAGGGGAGTTGCAAAAGGTCTCGATTGGTGGGCTTCTCTCCCTGTCCAGTCCCCTCCCCTACCTCCCCAGGTGTCTTCCCTGCTGGGTCTGGCTCCTGGCTGTCTGTAGAGCTCACTACTGGACAATAGGGAGCAAACAGAAATAATAATGATAGCTTAATTCACTCAACTCCTGAGTGTTCCCTGTGGAGGTGGAACTTCACCCCTGAAGTACTTTTCCAAGGAAATGGTATAGTTCCATCACTGATACTTCCTGATAACAACATGGATAAAAAGTGCAGTTCAGGTATGGATTAGATTAAGGGGTTGTAACACCATACACCATGCCCCTTGCTTTACATCCGGGACAAAGCATGTTACAATGCAAGGGATGCAAATTAGTTTATTATTTTGCTCATAAGTTAAATACTGGCTGCTTTTTCCTGTAGCACAGAAATACTTGATATTTGTATTTTTACACTGAATTTTGAGGTTGATCTAGGACATATCCCACCCTTAATTATAAATCTCTCCCCACATTTTAAATTTACTTCCTCCTCCAATGTAACATGGTTTTGCCAGATGCAAAGTTACTCCTTTTGTTTGCTTTACTTTCCTTAATATATCAGGCCCATTATCTCTAGTTTTCCTTTGAATGCAAGAAACTCCATTGTTCCTCTTCCTCTCTGCAATCCGTGATGTTGAGGGAAGCCATTCAAAATTAATACAATTATACATTAATTCCTACATACCAATTAATAATAATTAATACATTGTGATTTTGCTAATCTTATGATATTGTTAGGGTTTTTCTTGTGAGTAATTTTCATTTAAATATTGATTATTTGATCAATTAGTAAAACTACATATTCCATGTTACTATAATTATTAGATTGTCAGGCTGTGGTCAATCACATGCCTACGGCAGCACTGGGTCGATGATGCAACAATGACATAGCTTTAAACAAAGTGACACATAAGATAAGGAGACCAAAGTAAACTTAGGCTGTGGCACGTGGAGATGCGTAGATATTTCGGGAATCATAGCCCTGTCACCCATATGTATGCACCCATTTGTGTCACAACAATTTCCACTGGTGCCAGGAGTCCTTGGTTATGGAATGTTGTCTCTTTCCTCCAGGTCATCCCCATACCTTGCCTGTTGCTTCTGCACTTCAACCTCACTTGTTGTCTTTTGTATGCTTCTCACTGAGAGTTATGTTATAATTCCTGCACTTTTATTAACCCTTTCTGGGTGGGAATGTCCTATACCATGTGTCTGCCACTAGGATGTCTTTGGGGTTTAGTTTACTGACAAGTTGTATTTCGGAATATCACCATCAATCTTTACTGGAATGGTGGAGCTGATGTGAGGGTTTTTGAAGTACGTGTTCCAGTGGTTTGTGGTCTGTTGTCTCAACCCCTGATCTGCAACCAGGAATGTAATCATGGCAAGTCTCACATCCCACTAATGTGGCCAACATTTTCTTCTCAATCTGCCTGTACCAAATCTGTGTTGGTGTCATGACAAGTGAGGCTACTGACTGCCTTCTTTAGTGAACAACTCACCTAGCCCTGATTGGGATGCATCCACTCGAATCACAGAATCGATATTGAAATCAACGAAATTTAATATTGTTCCTGTTTGCCTGGTTGTGAGTTATTTAACTTTTTTACATTTTATGAGTGTTAGAATCCCATAGCCATTCTGGACCCCTTTTTACATAGCTTTGGCCACACCGTGTACCTTGATTTGCGCAGGTGCTTCTAGATTTCCGCCAGAGCACATAGGTGTGCGTACAAATATGGACGCATTTGCGGGGGAGCAGCAATTTGCACAGATAGATGGGAGAAGTTGGGCAGACCCAATACCAAGAGAAGCATGGAGCAGGTCATCACTGTTCCTCGATTTGCGGACTATTGTGATTCTCAACTGGCGCCAGTGCTAGATATCCTTGGTTGGCTACCAGTATGCAAAGAGGCCACAAGCATGAGAGTCCCTGAAATGCCCCCTTATCAGGCAGCCAATCAGAAGGGGGAGAGCATGGCAAAATTCCTGGGATTGGCAAAGAGGAATACCTGCTTGAAAAAAGTTGTGGATGGTTTTGGGAGTTGAGTCTTTATCCAAATAAAGTTTATTTCCAAATTGTGTGAGTGTAGTTGGTTTTACTCTTTAAATTAATTTACCTTATAATGGACTGGGGTTTTAATCTGTTATACAAGGATTACTGGGGTGGCAAAGTTACCACTCCAGGAGCCAAATCTTCATTATACTTTATCTGCCACAGCCCAGGAGTGTCAGAAAGAGCTACCGGTAGTAGGCCAGTGTTTCCATAACCTAGTCCTCAGGACCCCTAACAGCGCAGGTTTTCCAGGTGACAAGTGAGATTATTATACCCCTGTGGATGTGTTACAATGTGTCAGTCAGTAATGAATACATCTGTGCTCCAGCAAAGAGATATGGAAAACAGGCGCTGTTAGGGGTCCCTGAGGACTGGATTTGGGAAACACTGTAGTAGGCTATAGGAGGGAGCACATATTTTTTGTCAAACACCCAACCCCAATCCCCTGATAGAGGCACCATGCACTGACTGTTTCAGAGCCCGCACTCTATTCTTATTCTGCAGTGCAGTCCTGACTAGACTACAGTAGTGCTTATCACAACATTCTACTGACAGTAATATCAGTAACTTCTCTCTCCCACTGGTAATTGTTTCCTCTCGCTGTCCTGTTCACAGCTATGTTCCGCTTTCATCAAAATCTTCTCATTTCATCTACTGCTTTGAATTATTTATTTCATTATTTTGTTATTTTGCTGAAAAATTTCTGTTTTTCAAGCTGAAGCAGCGGAAACATTATGCATTATTAATTTGATATTGTGTTGCTGGAGTGTATACAGTATTTTGAAAATCATTCTTTACAAATAATCAGCTTAGAAGAGGTTTAGACTACTCAGTAGGATCATTTCAACAGCAATACATGTTATTTTGTCTGCAAATTGAAGGATATTTTTTTTACTTTGGAGCTTGCAGAAAATGTGGCTATATCTTGGGTAGTGTAATTTTGCCTGTAGCATTTTTGTCTACAAGTTTATTAAGAAATAACTAGAGATAAATAAAGATGATACTATAAGTCTGGTACCCTGTAGAGTTATGAGCCATAGTTAATCAGCTTTGTAAAGTACAGACAGGGAAATAAAACAGTGACAGCACCACTGTAATTGTGATTGGATCCGGGGCCCAATGTAGCCAGGTGAATGAAGAACACTGTATTAATGTTCCTTATAGCGCCTAAACCCCACATGGCCTAGTGCTGGTACTGACTTTTGCAGAGGGCACCCATGCTGTTCGACCCCCCTGCAACTGCTACTAACAGCCTGCTATAAGCTACGGGCACTGGGGTTGGAAGCACTTTGGCACCAGGGGTTAAGCACCCTCAACAGGTACGCCTCCTGACAGACGCACGTGCTTCCCCCTCTGAACGTTCTACAATTATGTTACCATGCCCTTACAGGACTTGTCCATACACCATAGTAAGTCTAAGATGAGTCTGAGTCTGCATAGGGACTTAGGCATACACATTGTTCATGTGTAAGCATCGTTCGGCACTGCATATGTTACATAAAAAGGTATATAATACAGTCTTTGTGGATGACTGTGAATGCCCTGTAGAGAAAGCAATGATAATTACTTCAGTCCTGAGGATACTGTGCAGAGATATATGAATATCGTGCTGATGCAAAACAAGATATCAGGAACCACAAAACTCTGCAAGGTAATAAGTGAATAGGACTCAAATACAGGAACCAGGAAGCTAGCGTGTAACACTATCACTGGCAAATAGTACAGGACAGGTCAGTGTTTGTAAAGTGCAGCGTTCCAATCAGCACTCAGAGGTAGACACACGTGAACTGTATAGTAGATCTGAGTAATAAGCAGAATACAAGGCAGATGAAAACCTAACAGCCACACTGACACCAAAGATCCCAAAAAAACGACAGACTAATAGTTGGTGTTCCTGAATAATGGCACACTGACACTTGGGGTTTCTGAACAATGGCACACTGATACTTGGGGTCACGAAGCAATGGGCCATTGACACTTGGGGTCATAGAACAATGTCCTAGAATTTTATCTTCCTGACAATTAGTGTTCGAGAACGATGGCACTCTGATACATGTGGTTGCAGAACAATGGCACACTGATAGTAGGGGTCCCAGAAACATTGGTATCCAAACACATGGGGTCCCAGAACAGTAGCACCTTGAAACTTATGATCCCATAAAAATGGCACACTGACAATTGCGGCAGAGCTGTAATGAAACATTTTAGTGCCCTGGGCAAGACAGAGCACTGGTGCCCCCCGCAAACTCACAGGAACGCACCACCAGAGGGAGCATTCTTACCTAGTGCTATTGCCGGTGTCTTAATCACAGTCTCTGCTTGGCCAGTTCCTCCAAAGTTGGGGCCTCTTTGGAAAAGAGTTATTATTTACCTCTTAGAAAGTCGAGCATTGACTAAACAAGAGGCTACTCTAACACCAACCAGTCCGACATTAAATCATTAGCAGTTTTCGTTCAATAAACAGGTCTTCTTGCACCCAACCAGCTTCAACAATAAATGAATAACATTCCCACTTAATTAACAGACCTATTTCACCCCTCATCATCCCCAAAATTAAATATACCCCCACCACATCAGCTGCAACATTAAATTAGTTGCATTCCCATTTATTTAACAGACTAATCTCATCCCTCATCATTCCCGACATTAAATAAATAGAATTCTCATCTAATAAACAGACATATCCCCCCTCCCCAACCCTGACATTAAATTAATTCACATTTAATATACTGACTAATTTCACCCCCCACCAGCGCCACAATCAAATTAATGGCTTAGAAATGTCCACCACATTTAATAGAGATTATTATTACTAATAAACACATCACCACCTTTTCGAATATAGTACTTATTTATTTTTATATAATTAATTACATATTACACAGGTCTGCAAAAAAAACTTTTTGGACAGCTGTTTTGGTTTAATTAACTGATTCTTACGTTTTTTTGGTGCGCTGAATCCAAAAATGACAGCAGTTTTGTTCTGGGACGTCAGGTTTTCGAACAAACAGGTGGTCATCGTTTAAAAAAATCTCTTAACGCAAATAGTTTATTTACATGAAAAATATTAACTCATTTGCACAGGTGATGACAAAATTAACACCACACTCAAGTAGATTGCTTGTGAAATCGTCTTTTTTTAAAATCTAACCTTCTTTTTGAGCTTTTCCTCTTCTAGGTGGCTTCCGGAAGATCCCTGTACAACATCCAGCAGTAGTCAGCCATCATCGTAACACTCCATTTCCCTTGATACCTTCTTTCCATTTCTTTTATATCTTGATGGAAACGTTCTCCCTGCTCTTCACTCACTGCTCCCAAATTTTCAGGAAAATAGTCAAGGTGTGAGTTGAGAAAATGGACTTTTAAGCTCATGGAGCAACCAAGCTTGTGGAACGCTTTCAACATTGTTTCCACCATTTCCTTGTAATTTGGGTCCTTTTGGTTTCCCAAAAAGTTTTTTATGACCACAGTAAAGGCAACCCATGCTTCTTTTTGAGTTGGAGTCATTGAACTGATGAAGTCTTTGTCGGATATGAGTTTTCTATTATCTGGGCCAACAAAAACTCCCTCTTTCAGTTTTGCTTCCGTTAAACCTGGAAACTTGGATCCCAAGTACTTGAAGCATTCGCTATCTTTGGGAAGTGCCTTAACAAATTGCTTCATTAATCCTAATTTTATATGGAGTGGTGGTAATAAAACCTTCTCAGGGGGTACCAATGTATCTCTGAGAACATTCTTTTCACCAACAACTATACTTCTTGGTGGCCAATTTTTTTGCTTCCAGTGATTTTGTCGGTCTCTACTGTCCCATAAACATAGAAAACAAGGGTATTTGGTGTATCCAGCCTGCTGTCTCAGCAGCATACACAATACTTTTAAATCCCCACATACCTACCAGTTTTGGTTTTGATAACCCACTTTCTTGAGTACCAACTCCAAGTTCTCATAAGTCTCCTTCAAGTACACGGAATGAGCAACAGGAATGGACGCATAACGGCCACCATTGAGAAGTAAAACTGCTTTTAGAAGAGTCAATGAAAAGCCATCAACTCCTCTAGCAAGCACACTCAACAATGCAGTGATCACCATCAGGACCAATAAACATGTATTTTCATGTTTTTTGGAGCACTGGCAGTGAAAATAAATTTGTTTTTCCATGTTCAGTTTTTTTTCCCCAAGTATGATGAATTTGAAATTTAGCGATTTTCAGCTACCTGTTTGACCAAGGCACATTTCGATTGTGAAAAAAACTGACATCCCAGGAAAAAACATTGGTCATTTTCGAATTCAGCGCACCAAAAAACATAAGAATCAGATAACATTATGAAAACAGCTTTTTGGTTGCAGACCTGTGTTATATTTTTATTGTAGTAATGTCGTACATATTTATGTACTCCAAAGAACCCCCTACTCTCCAACCTCCAGCTCCCCCTCTTCCCTCCCCTTTACAGTCCCCTCCTATCCCCACTCCCATTTTTTACAGACCCCTATCTCTCCAACCTCAATTTTTAAAGCCACCTCCTCCCTCCACCCTCATTTTTTACAGCCCCCCCGTTCTCTCTATCCTTACAGCAATACTCACTTTAGGGTTCCTCGACTTGCTCTGTCTGCTCCTTGCTCTGTAATCGCCTGGCTTTGTCTTCTCCTTGCTCTGTAGTCGTCTTCTTCTGTCTTCTTCCTGCTTGTTGTCTCCGTGCTGACTTCTCTATGTCCTGACGTCACATTTGCAGCTACACTGCAGGGAGCAGGGAGTCTGGCACCTTTCTCTTTGTGCCAGTTCCCTGTCACTGAAAAATTACAGCTCAGAGACTCTGTTGGGACCATCTGGGGCTGCATATAGTGGGCGTTACACCTCTCTCGGCCATGCGCCCTGGGTGGTCGAACGTCCGACATCACCCACATTATGGCTCGATTTGGGGCACCATCTAAAAAAAAAGGTTATGTACCATTGAACAAACAATAGAATTTAGTCTCTTTAATGAAACTTAGTAACGGATTGAAGTCTGTTTGCATAATGTATCTTGCGTTATACACTGCCCATGCCCAGAAACAGACATTACACCAATGAGAGCAATTGCAGGTAATTCATATCCACACTAACAACTAGAGATGCTCACTGACCCCCAAGTTTTGGTTTTGATTTTGGATCTGGATTACCGTCGTGTTTTGGTTTTGGTTTTGCCAAACCGCCCTTGCGTGTTTTGGTTTTGGTTTTGGTTTCGTTTCGTTTGGTTTCGCTATTTTTGAAAAAAATAAAAAATTTTTGGTCTAAAATAACCTAATTTAGTGCTCCACCAGTTTCTTGGATAAGTGAGGTAATTCTAAAGCTAATAAATTATGAAAAAAACAGTTTAATCCCTGGTAGGCCATCCTTAATTATAACACTTGCCTGCAAATTATACAGACAAATCTGGTTGTCTTCCTCCTCCATCTTTGACTATTGGCAATGTAGCCTTTGGGTGTAGTTAAATATAAAAAAATCAGCCGCATTGACTGTAGGCTAAATAGAAATGGCCAAAGGCAGTTTGGTATCAGTCTCTAAAGGCCCCCCTCCCTCCACTTGTAGTTACATAGAAAAAATGCAGCCTGCATAGACTGAACAATATTAAAAATAAATGGACCAACGTAGTTTGGTGGCTGTCTATGCCCCCCCCGCCCTCCACTTGTAGTTGAATAGGAAAAAAAGCAGCCTCCGTAGACTGAAAAATTTAAAAAATAAATGGACCAAGGTAGTTTGGTGGCAGTCTATGCCCCCCATGCACTCCACTTGTAGTTGAATAGAAAAAAAGCAGCCTGCATAGACTGTAGAATTAGAATATAAAAATAAATGGACAAAGGCAGTTTGGTATCTGTCTGCATCAGATCCCCTCTCCACTAGGAGTAAAATAGAAAACTATTCAGCCGTTATAGAGTCTAGAATATAAATAAAAATTGAGAAAGGCAATTTGGTATCTGTCTGCATCATAATCATCAACATCATCATCGTTCCCAGACGTACTGGGAACACTACCATCAGGACTGGTGCCAGCACCTGCTTGCTGATTCTGCTCATATGTGGACTGCTTTGAATCCATTTTAATGAGCCCAAACCACTTGTAGTGCAAAACATTGTATAGATACTGCTGCTAAATATAACTTTTGACAGCCAGAAAAATTAGTGTTTCACACTGGGGAATATGGGACACCCCAAAGCACTTGTAGTGCAAAACAATTTTAGAAATACTGCTGACAAATATCACTTTTGACAGCCAGAAAAATTATTGTTTCACACTGGGGAATATGGGACACCCCAAAGCACTTGTAGTGCCAAAAATTGTATAGATACTGCTAATAAATATCACTTCTGACAGCCAGAAAAATTAGTGTTTCACACTGGGGAACATGGGACACCCCAAAACACTTGTAGTGTAAAAAAATGTAGAAATACTACTGATAAATATCACTTTTGACAGCCAGAAAAATTAGTGTTTCACACTGGGAAATATGGGACACCCCAAAACACTTGTAGTGCAAAAAAATTTTTTTTTAAAAAAAAGCCTCCTCTATCCTCCTCTCTTCCTGCTCTAACAATTGCTAATAGAATTGGAATTAATAATAGAATTGAATAGATTAGAAATGAAATAATAATAGAAAGAATAAGGTGTACAATTATTGCTCTGTCCCTGCTCTAATACAGCCTGTGAACTAACCCTGCTCTCTTCCTCTGTCAAATGGCGATGGATTGCTGTGGAGGCGGGAGTACCGAGAGTACTCGGCTCGGTACTCGGATATGCAAAGTTCGGGTGGGTTCGGATCTCTGGGAACGATGATGAAGTTGATGATTATGATGCAGACAGATACCAAATTGCCTTTCTCAATTTCTATTTATATTCTAGATTATATAACGGCTGAATATTTTTCTATTTTACTCCTAGTGGAGAGGAGGTCTGATGCAGACAGATACCAAACTGCCTTTGTCCATTTCAATTTATATTGTGCAGTCTATAACAGCTGAATTTTTTACTATTTTCTACAACTGGAGGGGAGCCTAGAGAGACAGAAACCAAACTGCCTTTGTCCATTTCTTTAGATATTTAACTATAAGTGTAGGGTGTAATATACACCCAAAGACAATGGCTGCATTGCCAATATGCATAGATGGAGAGGAAGACAATCTGGTTTGTATGTAGAATTAATGACGGCCTACCAGGAATTAAACAGTTTTTTTTCATAACTATATAGCTTTACAATTACATTACTTATCCAAGAAACAGGTGGAGCACTAAATTCGGTTATTTTATGCCCAAAAACATTGATTTTTAAACAAAATTGCAAAACAAAACAAAAACCAAAACCAAAGCACGCAAGGGCGGTTTGGCAAAACCAAAACCAAAACACGACGGTAATCCAGATCCAAAACCAAAACCAAAACACTGGGGTCAGTGAGCATCTCTACTAATGAGTCTCAGGAGTTACAACCATATGCATTTAAGATTTATTATCAAAATACATTTTATGCAATGTACGGATAGAAAAGTTCTTTATTTATTTAGTTAGTTACTTAATATAAAATAATTTATTAAAATAAAATATAAAATAGCTATTATATTTCAAAAACATTTTATTATTTATTATATTGTTAGCAGTAGTTATTCTATTTTTTTTATAAAATAAACGTTACGTGCATTCTGAAATTATTGTACATAGGCATGTATATATACTTCATCTGTTATGTGTGTATACATCATAGTTGCCTACGCTCCCGGAATGTCTGGGAGACTCCCGAATTTCTGGAGGTCCTCTCAGACTCCTGGGAGAGCAGTACAACTTACCAGATCCCGGCAGCTCGGTAAGGTAAAATGAGGGGGTGGGGCTTAGTGACACAATCACTGCATCATTGTGGCCCCGCCCCCTGCTTTTATAGGTCAAAAATGGCTATGACAGTTTAGGGGCGGAGCAATGACGCGATTCTTCGAGCAACACCCACACACTCCCACCTGCCCCTCAGACCTCCCGGAAAGCTAATGCCAAGAGTTGGCAAGTATGGTATACTTACTGCAAATGCTGTTTATACAGACCGTACTTCCACCCATATTCAAATCGTAACTTAAGATACTCTTTGATGTGTTACAGGAGGAACTACGCAGAAGTTGCATGCACTTTTTAAACACTTAAATTACGGCCAGGTTGTGTTAGGACTTGAATCAGGCCCTTAATGTGCAGAGCTTAGATCCAGTAATCTGTGCAAGTATTGTTTTTCACTGACAAATGGGGGAGTTAGAATTCCCTCCCGTGCCTCCAGAGAAGCAATTATTATTGACATTTTCTGCACACGCAGTTTCTTTCCATTTGGAGGAAAGTCAAGGTTATAAGCTAGATAAGTGGCATGACATTGCAGAACAGTAAGCATTTCACAGAGCACAATTGCTTGATATTTCAGTTTAGAAGCTGGCCTGCTCTCTTTCTCTGTCCTGAATTACTAAAATACATGCATCTGAATACATTTGGAGTTGTAATTATGTAAACCTGTTTTATTCTTAAATTGTATGTGTGTTTCAACCCTGTTAGACAAAGTAGATGTTTAGAAACTGGTATCTTGAAAGAGTGGCATTTAATGCAAACTATATTACTGTGAAACTGGAGAAGATTACTCTGGGAGTCACGCATTATGCAAATAAAAAATATTCAAAATAGTGACAAGAACATGCATTGCATAGATTAATGAGGGATTTTGAATTTGCTAGTTAGGGATGACCGCCATCTTCTGGTCATTTTTAAGATTGCAGTATATCCAAGTCATGGTTCTATTTTATTTGTTACTTTTCTGTGATAAATAGGACATGCTATTCTGCTCAGCAATTAATTGTTTAAAACATTGTACAGTTAATGATAGCTGGCAGTTGCGGCAAAAGGGCCATTTAAATTGGTTTGTGGCCCATTAAGGTGCACAAATAGTATTCAACGCCGAACGCGGTTTGTACAATGCTAAATTATCTGAGTGCTTCCTAGATATCATGACCTGAACTCAATGCATTGGATATACCCTGGTTATAAATATAGCAAGGTGGGAGATGCGTTGTAAAGGACTTAAATGTTTCTACTACACATGCACAGTAAGCAAAAGCGTTTTTTGCTCTTACATGACACCCACAGTGCAGAGTAGTGAAAGCCAAAGCTGAAGATTGTACTGGAACTGTGTTTCCATTTGTGCATAATTCTGCCACAACTTTGCCTATGTCTAGTGCTTCTGCATTGTCTCAGGAAATGCCAGGAAATGCATGAAATGTGAAGAATGCAATCACAGCAAAATCAAAAGACAACATATTCCTAATCCCTAAATAGTGGTTTATTTCACACATCAACTATTATAACCACAAAAGTATATAAAAAAAACCTTTTGTAACATTCAGAGAATTGTATTATGAATCATTATAAATGCCTTTGTGATATTTACAGTACATTTAAGTTATTCATATATATGCCTCTGTATCAGAGTATTGACAGATCAGTACAGTGCTCATATTGGTTTTTAAGTCAATTTCCTCTCTGCATAAAACGCATATGGCTAATGTCCTTTTCCTTCACGCACCTTACCAACCTTCGTACCTTAAAAGTGTAACTTAAACTAATGAAATAAAGACACAGACACGTATAGCTACTTTGGCAAAAGGTCGCAGTTTTTGTTAATCATAAACCAATTAAATGAAAGTCACCTGGTGGTGGCGAGAGCAAACTGCAGTCAACTAAACAACTAATCATCTAACCAAATACTGCAATGCCCAAATGGCATTCAAACTAACCAAGGAATACTCCCTTAACATTGGCCGGTGTTAAACAGGCGTCAGCATGACTGCTCCCTTCTGGACTCAACATTAACGGCCACGCAAAGCACGCCAAGGGATCCTCCACTCAGAAGGATCAAGAGTAATGTTACTTGAAAGGGGCAGTGACGTGCAGCCAAATATCCTAACCACCGTTACTAGTCGTTGACTGCATTGCTCTCCTACCATAGCTGGTACCCTTTAACGGGTTCCCAGCCCGCCACCACGAGAACAAAACCACGAACCTAATTGCTCATAAATCTCCCTGATGAAAAACCCCATCCCCTCTTCATTCAAATGAACACCGTCCGGCCGGAACAGGTGTATATTATCCGCCTTAAATTGGGTGGAAAATTTCTACCCACCCCCAATTCTCTGACCAATTTCCCTGTGACGCTATTAATTTTTCTTAATAATCTTGTAAGTGTAGAAGGGCGAATGGGAAACCTCCAGGATAGGCGAGGGATAATGTTGGACCAACAAATACTAATTGTAGGCCATCGTGCCCGAATAGCACGTAAATCTTCTCTAATGCTTATGATGAGGGCCAATGATTTTGTCTTCCCCACATCGTTCCCCCCAAGGTGTAAAACAAGAATATCGGGAGGTTGTGATTTTGCCAATTCCTCTTCTAACCAAGGCACCAGGGATGACCAACAAAGGCCCCTCTTCCCCATCCATTTTATATCCACCGGGCATGGGAAATTAGACCACTCATTCGCCAAATGATGTTTTGAATCCCAATACACAAATGAGTGTCCCATTATCCATATGTTTATCTTCAGGCCTGTAAACCGAAGATAGAAAGAATTGGTGATCTAGAGTAGCACAAATATTCCAAAATATTCCCTGAGTATAAATCAGGGTCAAAACAGGCCCCGTAACCGTAACTTTTAACTTCCATATATGCATACACAATACAAGGCACACCTGCTCTAACGAGCAATGACCCCGATCCCGGGATACTTTAAACAATTGTCCATCTTTTTGAAACCAACCAAAAAGGTTTAATACCAACATCGTATGAAAATGTGGGACGGGGGGAGGAGAACGGACCAACCAACCGGTTTATACGACTATGTATATGTTAGAACTGCTTATATTATAACTAAGAGACCTAATATGAGCAATTGATAAATAAAATTGCTTTAGCTAAAGAGAGGGAAACTATATGTGTGAAACTATAAATACCAACCCATCCGACTATATTTAACGGGGACACCAATCTAAGGATTACTTGGACCACCCTGATGAGGGGGAGTGATACTAAGGAATATATATGATAAATAGGGATGCAATTTGACGCCTTATCCGTGCCTTGTAAACGTACCAACCTCTAGAGGTTTAACAGTAAGTTGGAATTAAGTCATGGTTTACCGTATGTTACACCAACCTGACTGCATATTAAACTCCACGGCTCTATGCCTTGCCTACCAACCACTGCGTGGTTTATATCACCAACATGCAAACATACCAACCAATAGTAGTTTAATATAAGCTATGAGGTACCAACCCGTACGGTTTAACACCCCATGATAGAACAATAAAAGTACCAACCTAAACAGGTTTAATTCTGAAAAAGAAGGTAAAGGAACGGTAACCCAGATGAAGGTGAACCAACCCAAAAAACCCCAGAGGCTCACCACTAATCAGGCCTTGATCCGTAGGAGAAATTGGGAAAAAATCCCTCCATGCCTCCGCTGAACACGGCAAGCAGCTCTCGCCCTGGATTACAAAGGAAACAGGGGGGGGGAGGGAGGAGGAGAAAGGAGGAGAAGGGAACGAGAACCAGAAAGATAAAAGTAAAGACAAGGGAACAGAGTGTAGGCAAATGAGAAATAAACATATGCAAACAACATAAGCATATCACTTCATTAAGGTCTAATGTACCTTTTATAATTATCGGACTTCCATCGCCCCTAAAATTTAATATCGGGTACGGAGGCCCTTCCTATGGCGGCAGCTGTAGCTGCTCCAATACGGAACGAATGAGTTCCATAAAATTTTGGGTGGTCTAAACTAGAGATGGTCACTGACCCCCGTGTTTTGGTTTTGGATCTGGATTACCGTCGTGTTTTGGTTTTGGTTTTGGTTTTGCAAAACCGCCATTGCGTGTTTTGGTTTTGGTTTTGGTTTTGTTTGGTTTTGTTTTGCTATTTTTGGGGAAAATCCATGTTTTTGGGCCTAAATTAATCCAATTTAGTGCTCCAACTGTTTTAGAGACAAGTAATCTAATTGTTGAGGTAATAAATCATCCAAAAAAACAGTTTAATTCTTCGTTGGTAGGCCTATTCTACACACAAAACAGATTGTCTTCCTCTCCATCTATGCATATTGGCAATGCAGCCATCGTCTTTGAATGTATATTACACCCTACACTTATAGTTAAATATGTAAAGAAATGGAAAAAGCCAGTTTGGTTTCTGTCTCTCAAGGCCCCCCTCCACTTGTATAAAATACCAAAAAATTCAGCCATTATAGACTGTACAATATTAATTGACATGGAGAAAGCCAGTTTGGTTTCTGTCTCTCTAGGCCCCCCTCCACTTGTATAAAATACTAAAAAATTCAGCCATTATAGACTGTACAATATTAATTGACATGGAGAAAGACAGTTTGGTTTCTGTCTCTCTAGGACCCCCTCCACTTGTATAAAATACAAAAAAATCCAGCCGTTATAGACTGTACAATATTAATTGACATGGAGAAAGCCAGTTTGGTTTCTGTCTCTCTAGGCCCCCCTCCACTTGTATAAAATACTAATAAATTCAGCCGTTATATACTGTACAATATAAATTGAAATGGACAAAGGCAGTTTGGTATCTGTCTGCATCAGATCCTCTCTCCACTAGGAGTAAAATAGAAAACTATTCAGCCGTTATATAATCTAGAATATAAATAGAAATTGAGAAAGGCAATTTGGTATCTGTCTGCATCATAATCATCAACATCATCATTAGCGCCCTCGTCGCCTACACAAATCTCCCCCTCATCCTCTTCTAATTCCAAAGTGGCATCCTCAATTTGGGTATCACCGGCTACACTCGGGCTATTAAGGCACACATCAGCAGAATGCTCACGATTAGACATCCCCCTGTTGGATGGACTCTCCACAGGGATTGTTGTCATTTGTGAATCAGAGCAAATATTCTCCTGTAATGCCTCACTGTTATCTTGCAGCTCGGCTTTGACGCGTAACAGTAGTTGTGCACCAATTGTAGGTTGGGTAACTTTTTGGGATCTGCCACTAATAGCCAAAGGTGAAGGCCTCATTCTCTCTTTGCCACTGCGTGTGTAGAATGGCATGCTTGCAATTTTTTTTTTATCGTCACTTAACTTTTGCTCAGTTACACTTCTTTTTCTCTTCAATACAGTAATTTTTTTTTTGGTTTTTGTTTTTTGCACTAATTTGAAAACACTCTGTTGTTTGACATCGCCTTGGCCAGATGACGTACTGGGAACACTAACATCAGGACTGGTGACAGAACCTGGTTGCTCATTCAGATCATATGTGGACTGCTTTGAATCCATTCTGAGCGCAAACCACTGGGGAGTGCTAAAAATTATTTAGTAGATACTGCTGACAGATATGACTTTTGACAGCCAGAAATATTAATGCACAATTAGGGAGGACACCCCAAAAGCACTGAGGAGTGCTAAAAATTATTTAGTAGATACTGCTGACAGATATGACTTTTGACAGCCAGAAATATTAATGCACAATTAGGGAGGACACCCCAAAAGCACTGAGGAGTGCTAAAAATTATTTAGTAGATTCTGCTGACAGATATGACTTTGGACAGCCAGAAATATTAATGCACAATTAGGGAGGACACCCGAAAAGCACTGAGGAGTGCTACAAATTATTTAGTAGATACTGCTGACAGATATGACTTTTGACAGCCAGAAATATTAATGCACAATTAGGGAGGACACCCCAAAAGCACTGAGGAGTGCTAAAAATTATTTAGTAGATTCTGCTGACAGTTATGACTTTTGACAGCCAGAAATATTAATGCACAATTAGGGAGGACACCCCAAAAGCACTGAGGAGTGCTAAAAATTATTTAGTAGATTCTGCTGACAGTTATGACTTTTGACAGCCAGAAATATTAATGCACAATTAGGGAGGACACCCCAAAAGCACTGAGGAGTGCTAAAAATTATTTAGTAGATTCTGCTGACAGTTATGACGTTTGACAGCCAGAAATATTAATGCACAATTAGGGAGGACACCCCAAAAGCACTGAGGAGTGCTAAAAATTATTTAGTAGATTCTGCTGACAGTTATGACTTTTGACAGCCAGAAATATTAATGCACAATTAGGGAGGACACCCCAAAAGCACTGAGGAGTGCTAAAAATTATTTAGTAGATACTGCTGACAGATATGACTTTTGACAGCCAGAAATATTAATGCACAATTAGGGAGGACACCCCAAAAACACTGAGGAGTGCTAAAAATTATTTAGTAGATACTGCTGACAGATATGACTTTTGACAGCCAGAAATATTAATGCACAATTAGGGAGGACACCCCAAAAACACTGAGGAGTGCTAAAAATTATTTAGTAGATACTGCTGACAGATATGACTTTTGACAGCCAGAAATATTAATGCACAATTAGGGAGGACACCCCAAAAACACTGAGGAGTGCTAAAAATTATTTAGTAGATACTGCTGACAGATATGACTTTTGACAGCCAGAAATATTAATGCACAATTAGGGAGGACACCCCAAAAACACTGAGGAGTGCTAAAAATTATTTAGTAGATACTGCTGACAGATATGACTTTTGACAGCCAGAAATATTAATGCACAATTATGGGGGACACCCCAAAAGCGCTGGGGAGTGCCAAATATGAAGAAAAAATAATAAACCTCTATCCTCCTCTCTGCACTAGCGATTTTGGTTAGAGCAATTGCAAGAACAATATTGTATTCTCTGTCCCTGCTCTAATTAGCCTATGACTACACCCTGCTCTCTCCCTCTGTCAAATGGCGATGGATTGCTGTGGAGGCGTGTATTTATAAAGTTGAAGTATCGCGAGAACCGAGTCCCGAGATCCGACAATGTCACAATGACGTTCGGCCTCGATTTGGATTCGGAATGGGCGGGAGAGTACCGAGCTGCTCAGCTCGGTACTCGGATACCCAAAGTTCGGGTGGGTTCGGTTCTCGGAGAACCGGACCCGCCCATCTCTAGTCTAAACCCACTTTTAGCACTGCACTTTTAAAAATGGCATTAAACTGAAACTTAGGCAAGGGTGACCCATCGATGTGAACTAACCAAGCCTCGCTATCCTTAGGCCTTATCCCTGCAAACTTAGTACACCAAGCCACCGGGCATATAATCGTATAATTGCAAGGAGACAAGGTGACCCAATGACCTCTACTAAACTGATCCGTTTTGGATCGTGCAATTTTTACGGAGACCTGTCTACTAGAAACCAAAGTATATTTTCCCAAAAGGGCTGTACCTAGGGAAACTCTTGAGTTAGCCACAAGTTCGCTAATTCTAAACGCTCCGTGAAATGCCATTGAATAAAGTGGACTCATGGGAGCTAGAAGTGACCTCTGCAAGCGACTCTATTAATTGCTTAAGCAGGGGAACCGTAATAGGACGCCTAGAGTCAGGAACCGAAGGGCGGGTTCTGGCCCACCCTTTCATAGCCTTGGAAATAATAAAACCTCTTGTGGGATCAACTTTTGAATGTAATTGAGCCATGAACGAAATGCCTGCTAATGCTGAGGCCATGGCCGACTTTCTAACACCCATATTATATTTTTCCCACATAAACTCTAAAATCTCCTCCGCCTGACCTGAAGTACTTGGGGCCCTGGATTGCAAGAAAGCCTCCCACTGACTTCACGCTGACTGATACGCCCGTCTTGTGGATTGCGCCAGAGATGACTCCGCCAACTCGATCATTCCGACTCGACCCACTGCCATGCATAAAAAGGACAAGGGATGCCGGCTAATTGAGCCCAAGGAGCTAGCTCCCTAAAGCGGCGCCATTGGAAACGCGAAAGCGCATCTGCCACCTTGTTCACCTCTCCGGGTACATGTCTGGCCCGGAAAATGATATCATTTTCCAAACATTTCAGAACAAGTCTACGTAACAGGTTCACTGCTGGCAATGATGTAGCACTCTGGCGATTGATCGCCTGCACAACTCCAAGGTTATCACACCAGAAAACAACATTCTGGCCCGCTAACCTCTGACACCATAGATCAATGGCTAAAACTATTGGGAATAACTCTAGAACCAGCAAATTTGACACCAAACCGCTCTGATGCCACCCCTCAGGCCAAGGGGCTGCACACCACTCGTCCTGAAAAATGGCCCCAAAACCATTCGCCCCAGAGCCTTATCTATTGGCCGGTACTATCGACTATAAATTAACTCAATACCCTCTGGACTCAAACTGGTTAAACCCTTTCAAGGCAAAACCTTATACTCCTTACTAGAGTATCACTGAGTCTGATAACGACAAGGGAACCAAGGCTACATCGCCCACACTTAAGTACCGTATGTTTAACAACCATCTGACTGCCATGCTCTCCCACCACTCACACACCTCGTTCCTCGCGACAAGGAAGTACTTACACAGGGCAGGTGGGTGGGTCTCCGGATCCAGGAACAGGAAGCTCTCTCCTCCTCTTCCACTGCTGGATATATTCTTTCCACGACCACTCCCCCCTCAACCCAATTGGCTGATTCCATCACAGACTTACCCCTAATGGTAAGTAACATTATCAGCTCACAACACATGTTTTTAAACTCCTTCGGCTTAATGGCCTCTCTCATACTAAAAAGCATAGTGTTGATTACCCTTCTCATGTAACTCCCTCTTACTGGTAATAATGTCCAACACTTACAAACCATAAAATAAAGACACGGACACCGACTTAAGTTTGGAATGAAAAGGTCCTTTTATTTTTGTTATTATTATTATCTTTAAATTATTTTATTTATTTAATTTTTATTTTTATTTTTTTGTATTTTTTTTATTTTATTTTATTTCTATCAGAGCTATCAAAAGTTTCTATCAACAATTTGGACCTTTTTCTTTATATAGGTGGCGAAGAGCAGGGCAGCCAGCTAAAAACAGCATAACCCAATAAGGTGGAAGATCGTCTCCTTTCCACCAACCCATGTTACAACCTTATCTATTGGCCGGTACTATCGACTATAAATTAACTCAATACCCTCTGGACTCAAACTGGTTAAACCCTTTCAAGGCAAAACCTGATACTCCTTACTAGAGTATCAACGAACAAGGAAAGATGAAAAAGCAAAGTTTCTGAAAATAGGTGCACAAAATCCTCTGATTAATAATATTAATGATTACCATCCTTTATTAAAACATAACTTTTATTTGGATATAACCTAAAAGCGAAATATACTAAAATCTAACTAATAAAATCCCATGGAATTCAATTAAAAGGGCTGAATGCACTCAATATAGTACCTATATAATTCCACTATAAGTTATATGGTACAGAGGTATAAATGTTTTATTAACATGCAGATATGAAAGAGTCAGTTTATGTGTAAAGAAACATATGCCATAATAGGCATGAATATACATATATTTATAATATGTTTCTTGTGTCAGATCTGTTAAATAGCAGACTGAAAGATGCCCAATAATATCCAGCTAGCAGATAGAGGTTGGATTGGATGGTATATCCCATTTACCTCTTACTTTATACACAAACGCTGGTATATAATCCCTTCTGACTTCTTCCTGCAGCTCAACAATTGTTAAATGAGCTATCTACCCTGAAGCACACTCCATAGTATAGAATAATAAATATCTCAGAAAAGCTATCTCAGAATAAAGTTCCTGTTATGGGGAGTGTATTGCTGTCTACCTAATAGGTTTTCCCTCTAACTCTGGGCTTACAGGGATAGCTGCATGAACAAACTCCTCTAATGCAAGTAATAAGTGTATCCAGCTGATACGCCGACGCGCGTTTTGCTGTTGCTTCTTTAACGGCTGTATTCTGGACCAACCTTTCAAAGCCTTAGCTATAATAAATGACTTTGTGCGATCCTGCGTACCGGCTAACAGGGACCCCATCCTAGCTTTAGAAACCCCCTCGTTATAAAGCTTCCACATAAAGCCAGTAATAGAGGGAATCTGACCTGAAGTGCCGTTGTTGACGGAAGCCTGGTAACACAACCACCGTTCCCATGCCCCTTGATAACACTTTCTCGTTGCCGGAGCCAAGGATGCTTCCGCTAGCCACCTTATCCCTATCGGATCATCTGCCAAACACAAGGGGGACACTGTAAGCCAGTTAAACTGGCCTGTGGGGCCAGAGATCTAAAACGTTGCCATTCAAACCGAGAAAGAGCGTCCGCTATCTGGTTATCCATGCCAGGAACGTGTCGTGCACGAAAACTAATGTCAAACTCTAGACATTTCAACACCAAGACTCGCAACAAGTTGATTGCCGGGCGTGACGAGGCGCTCTGCTTGTTGATAGCCTGGACCACACCTGGGTTGTCACACCAAAAAACCAGGCTCCTGCCGCGCAACCAGCCAGACCACAACTCCAAAGCCACGACTATGGGGAACAACTCTAACGCTAACAAGTTCCGAACCAAACCCTCAGCTTCCCATGACTGCGGCCAAGGTGCGGCGCACCACTCCCCCTGAAAAAACGCACCGGAACCCTTTGAGCCTGATGCGTCTGTATGTAAGTCCAGTGATGTAGTGGATACTGAGGGAGCTGGCCATACTCGTATACCATTGAAAACCTTTAGAAACCGGCTCCATATACCCAAATCCTCCTTAATTTCTGCAGACAGCCGAACCTGTGAATGGGGACTGCGAAAACCTGCCGTCGCCAGTTGCAATTTTCTACAAAAATACCCGACCCATAGGTATTACTCGGCAAGCATAATTAAACGAGCCTAACAAAGATTGAACTTTCCGCAAGGAGCAAGACGGTGACGCTATCACTTCTTCAATAAGGGATTGTAACTTAACAATTTTATCAGAGGGTAAGCGACAACAACCTTCCATCGTGTCAATTTCTATGCCTAAAAACGCTAAGCATGTGGCCGGACCCTCTGTTTTACCTGCAGCTACCAGTACACCCATCACCCGAAAAAGCGCCTGCGCAGCATACAGCGTGTCCTTACAACAAGGGGAGTCAGCTGGGCCTATAAACATGAAGTCATCCAGATAATGCGCTATGCTGTGGTGCCCCGTCCCCGCCCCCACACACCAGTGAAGGAAGGAACTAAACGCCTCAAAGTATGAGCATGAAACTGAACAACCCATTGGCAGGCATCTATCCACATAGTACTCGTCCCGGATTTTAAACCCCATAACTTTAAAGGACTCGGGATGCAAAGGGAGGAGCCGAAATGTGGATTCTATGTCCAATTTAGCCATTCTTCCTCCCTTGCCAAACTCCCTCACTATGGATAAAGCATCGTCAAAGGACTGGTATACTACTGAGCTGATTTTAGGGTCGATCGCGTCGTTAACTGACTTGCCCGCTGGGTGAGATAAATGTTGAATTAAACTAAATTTACCTGGTGTCTCTTTTGGCACTATTCCGACCGGGGAAATGACTAAGTCTTGAATGGGGGGGGATCAAAAAGGACCCACCATGCGACCCAAGCCTATCTCCTTACCAACCTTCTCCGCCAGAATGTCCTGGTGTACATACGCGGAGCGAAGGTTCCTGGCGGCGGAACCCGCCACCCCACTATCAATGGGGAGGCAAAAACCGTGGCAAAAACCCTCCCTAAGGAAAGAGGCCTGCGCCGTATCCGGGTAAAGCGCCAGCCATCTACGGAGGATTGGGAAGTTAATGGGCAAATCGGCCTTAGACAGCACCCCCTGGCCCTCCCCGCCCCCTACCGATGCCAACGGTGCCCCTAGGGCAATCTTTGAGGGGGTGACTTCCCCTACAATTTCAGCAAACATGTCTGTATCGGCATGCCTCCCCCCTCCCGCAGGAGGAATTGTTAAATGCAAAGCACCAGTTCCTTGAGGACTGGGGAGCACCTCGTCTCCCCGCGAACTGAAACCTAGTTAACTGCGGAGGGCCATATCCCATTTGCACACCCCCCATTTGGGCTCTATTCAACCTCATCCAGATTTCAACGTCTTTAAAGGCTAGGGGCATATAACGCTGGCCATGCACCTTCTCGGTAAAAAGCTTATTATACAACCTCCAGGTCCCTGGACGCTCACAACTATGCATCTCATTAATCAAATGTAGATACTTCCAGACATCTATAATTGCGTCTGGTCTCGTTTCCAAATAACAGGCCAAAAAAACACAATATCCCGTTAACCAGTTGGAAAAATTTCTATACACGTCCTCACCAACTCCCCCCCGTGCACTTGCAGCCGCCAACTCTCTTTCCGTGTCCTTTGTTAACTCGAATATATCCACATAGTAGCCCCGTTTGATCTTATCCCTCATGCTGCGCCTAACTCCTATCATCAGCGCTGTATTCTCACACTTAACCAGCGGACCTCCTGACGGTGCTGGGGGAGAAGACCCTAACCGATCCCTATGTTTCCTCTTACTCCCCCCAAAATGCTCGTTAAGTATTTTTACTAGCTTGCGCTGCCCCTGTCTAGGGGAAGATGAAGTGGACTCATCACTCGTAGTTGCAATGGTTGGACTCGACAAAGGAGAATTACATACAGTGTAAACTTCATACTCACCAGCCGCTCCCTGTGCCTCTAGTCGAACCGCTCCCGCTCCTCCCTCATTGTCCGCTTCGATCTGCTGAGCACCTTGCTGCGTTCCTGCGTGCTCCAAATCTTCCCCCCACTGCTCGAGAAGTGCCGGGCCGCCTTTGTCTGCTGCCTCTACCGATGAAGACAAACGCACCTGCGGAACTGGATGAGAAAACCCGTTAGCGTTTGCGGGAGGCAGATCGTACAGGGTCTGATGCGGGACCCCCACTGAGGCACCCACCGAGGATGCCCCCCATGATGGCCCCTGAGACCAGCGGGCGGGGGGACACCCTAGCTCCTATTGCCTTGCTGCTCTAACAAGGGGGGTGGGGGCTGGGAAACCTTACCAGCCGCATTATAAACGGAAGGTCTGGGATGGGCGTGTATATATTGGCCTAAAAAGGAAGGGTAGGGGGCCAACCAAATACTATCTTCCTCTGGCGAGGTCCTATACTCCCTGGGGGGGTATGGCAGGGACCCATAGGTGGCCGGGACACCTACCCCGGGCTAATTGGGAAGCGGCGGACAGTAAGGACAGCTGCCCGCTATGTCTAATGAGCCCAGGGCCCGACTAAACTGAGGACCAGGGGCAGGGGACTGCTGCTGATGCGCCCCCCTGATCCCAGGGGAAAAACTAGCTGGGGCTGGGCCCAGCAACCCAGGGGCCTGATTGGATGCTATGCCTGACACGGCCTGATTACCGGATTCCCATGAGAAGAGAAGGGGGGAGACCCCGGAGGAAGGGGGATACTTGGGCTGGGGCAAAGGAAGGGAGGGAAGGGATTGGGTGGACCTAACATGTAGGGCAGGTAAGGGGGTACTAAATCCTGAAGACCCCTGTTGGGTGGCCGGGAACTGGAGAGATTTAACGGAATCTGTGTGGAAAGGGATGCGGGAGAGCTGCTACCTACACCCCCCTCACCAGTGTGCTGCATCCCTGTTGGAAGGGGATCCAAAACGACAGGGCCCAAACCCCTGTATGGGGAGCCAGACAGCTGGGACCTGCCCACAGTGAAGTGGCCACCCGCTGCCCCACCATTGTAAAAAGGGTGCCTCTGCCTGCCCTGCCCAGTTAAACCAGGGGAAGGATGGTTGTCCCCTGTGTATCGGAGCAGCCCTGCAGCCGCGGGAACAGGGGAAGGAGTTCCCCTTCCCCGAGCTGGTACTGCCCGACTATACCGCCCTCCAACTCCAGACACGAGAGGCCTGGCCGCCCGCTCCGGAGGCTTGGCTGCCCTAGTGTGACCCGACCCCACCCCGCGAGATCCTCTCGCGGCGGCCGAGTCATGTGTCCGCCGGACCACTTGTCGCACCGCCCTCCGCACGGACCCGCTGGCGGGACCCGGGGCTGCCGACTGGACGTGAGAGGGAAGAGGGGGCTAAACTGAGGGGGGAATCAGCGGCGACTGCCGGACGATGAGGAAGGGGGGGGGGAAACCTAGTCGGGATGGACCTAGAACGCGGGGGACGGGAGGAGGCCATAACAGAGGGAAAGCACAATGAAGGACAAGATAAAGAAAAGCAGGAGCAGGCCAAAGAAGATAAAAGAAAAACAGGATACACAGATAAATACACTTCAGGAGAGAGATACTAACCCTGCAGGAGCAGGCAAAAGAAGATAAAAAACAGGGGAGAAGGAAAAACAGGATACACAGATAAATACAATTCAGGAGAGAGATACTAAGCCTGATGCTGCTTGGTCTCCGGATCCAGGAACAGGAAGCTCTCTCCTCATCTTCCACTGTTGGATATATTCTTTCCACGACCACTCCCCCCTCATCCCAATTGGCTGATTCCATCACAGACTTACCCCTAATGGTAAGTAACATTATCAGCTCACAACACATGTTTTTAAACTCCTTCGGCTTAATGGCCTCTCTCATACTTTTGTAAGTTGTTTGAGGTTATTTATGTTGAATATGCCCCTTGTTTATTATATTTTATATTAAAAAATTAATTTTATGTGCACATGTGTTTAATAATCTGTCTTTTCCACTCAAAACGTTAATTACCCTTGTGTATTATGTGTTTAACTCGGCTGCTTGCAGACGGGAAGAGAACAGTATTGTATGGCTTGTTCCGAATGCTTGACAACATAGAGGTTTTTGAGCTAACTTTATTTCAGTTTGTCTGCATATACCTAATAACATTCCTGATTAAATAAAAATTAATTTGCCTGATGCATAAACTTGGACTATGCCAAGATGGAGACATTTAAAATCCAGGTTTTCATTTAAAAAGGATGCTTAGAAGGAAGGAGAAGACGTGAGGTAAGTAAGATGAAAAAATTCAACTTTTTTGTTATTGAATGAAAGCAGCAATAGCATGTTAAGTACATGTAAGCATGATATCCTCCTGCAAATCATGATCTCCTTTTCAAAACTCATGAGCTGGCAAACAAAAATGGCTGCCAGATGCAGACACAGTAGGTCTCCAACACAGAAACAGGCTCACATCATTCAGTATGTCATTTGCAGAGCAGGGAGAAGGAGCATGTCATAGTGCAGATAGAGGGACATTCCAAAGCCTCTCTGCTCACTACATTATGTGCCATGTGACTGTGGTTGCTATGGTAATCTAGAATCTTAAATCATTAGTAGCAGCTCGAAAACAATGGATAATGGTAACTAACAATCTTCATATAGCCTGCTACAATGATTTATGTTAAAAACACACCTGATTTTTTTATGGTATTTCTGCTTTAAAATGATTGAATCATATTACACTCATTACTCTTCGATTCAAATGTACAGTGAGCAAGTGTACATTTATCTGTAGAAAAAGTTAATAGCGTTTTCACCATTTCTAGTCTACGAATTGATGACATCACTCACTGAAAGCTCACATGCACGAATTGTGCATGTGGCGAAGGGATACAGCAGCGCGTGCACAAAGACTTCAAGGGATGATTATAAATGTGTGTGCAACAAATTTTCCTACCAAAACTGCTTGCATGTGTCAATTCTGAATTCAAGAGAAGTTTGACAGACAGTTGGTGTCAAAGTATCATGTAATAGCACCTCTAATACAGCGTCTCCTATCTGACTTCCAGGATTGACCTTGGCTTGTCTGATACTACGTCTCTGGCTCTAAATCCCTGGCTTTGGCTCACTACCTCTCTGGCTATAAATCCCTGGCTTTGGCTCACTACCTCTCTGGCTATAAATCCCTGGCTTTGGCTGACTACAGCTCTAATTCTATTGATTAGTAAACACCTCTGAGCATACTATGATTTATATACATGGTTCTCAGTCATTGGAATCCTTCACAGCAGATAGATATTGCCTCCAGTTACCATTTCAGATGTACGTTTGCCAGCTTAGAATTATTCCTCCATCTAGTTATCCAGCTTCCTATTATGCTTAATAATAAATACATCTGACTTGTGCACATGACCTCAGGACAACTGATACTGGTAAACACATAGCTTAGAGGGGAAAGGGTATTGACCCTTATATTTATTATAAAATTCACATGACAAGAATAATAATCTGGCCATAAAATGGATTCCACTGGGGCCACAGCTTCTCCAGCCGAATTGAACACCATTCAATTTATTCATTGGATGTGGGAACAGATGATTTCAATGCAGCAATGCAATTGCAGCCCTATGGCTAAAGCCATAGAATACACTATCAAATTCTGAAGGTGGGTGGAAGACATGCAAATTAGTTCAGCAAAGGGCTCAACAATGACAACAAAGATAAACTGGATCCACCAGAAGGACTACCCCACTTCAGCGCTTCAGTGCTCATCCTACAGGACAACATCAGGAGAAGAGAAGGAAGAGAAGGAACTATTGTTCTGGTGACCTCTCAGCACAATAGACGTCAGTGTTAAGAAGTCCCTGTCATAGCAGAGATTGAAGGACAGTCTTCTAATGTGTGGCTTGGAATAGGACCTTACTGGAATGGGATTTCAATGCCAATGAGGCTTTGTCTGTATTTTGTCAGCTCTGAACATTTCCTACAGGAATATCAACATTGTTCTTATATGGTTAGGGTAGGCAGTGATCCAGAATGTACCCAGAATCCAAAGCAAGGGTCAGAATCTGAATCAGGGCAACAAACAAATAGCAGGCATCTCACAGGATCATCATCATCATCATCATCATCATCATCATCATCATCACCATTTATTTATATAGTGCCACTAACTCCGCAGCGCTGTACAGAGAACTCACTCACATCAGTCCCTGCCCCATTGGAGCTTACAGCTAATTTCCCTAACATTTACACACACAGACTGAGAGAGACTTAGGTCAATTTAATAGCAGCCAATTAACCTAGCAGTATGTTTTCGGGGTGTGGGAGGAAAGCAAAGCACTCGGAAGAAACCCACGTAAACACGGGGAGAACATACAAACTCCTCACAGATAAGGTCATGGTCGCGAATTGAACTCATGACTCCAGTGCTGTAAGGCAGAAGTGCTAACCACTAAGCCACCGTGCTGCCTTAGCGTGACTGTGCCTATAACTGGCACAGCAGCATGAAGTTCTCTGCACTATAATGTGCAAGGAGCCAATCTGGAGCCTCCTAGCAAGCAAGCAGGTTATTCACTGCAGTGTGATCACATTATCACAATACAATGCCTGCTTGGAGGCTCCATAGCATCTGAGCAACCGGAAAAAGATAAGGATTTTGTTTTAAGGCTTTTGTGCGTAACGTTTATTGCAGAAGGACAATGTCGGAGTCTTAATGAACCTTCGCCTCTATGGACCAACAGTTCCGGCTCTGGTGGACTCTAGATCCATGGGTATCTTAATTGATGAATATTTCACCTCTATACAGTCAATCCCCACAACACCTAAGAATATTACGATCCCTTTCAAAACCAATAGTGGTGCTCCTATTGTCTCAGGACCAGTGAGCACTCAAAGAGAATTTTTAATGATCTGAATTGGAGAATGTCTTGTTATTGTTATTATTATTAGTATTAACTTTATTTATAGTTCTGCAGCGCCATACATGGCGTTAGTACAAACAAGGTAGACATAGTATACATAAGCAATCCATGTACGCAAAACTTTATAAAGCACAAGTAAAACTGAAAAGCATGAGAAACAAATAGAACTAGTATTACAAGAAGGGTCACATAAATCAATTCCTATTGCAAAGGGCAGTTCCCGAGCAATTACTCTGATTGGATGGTGAAGGTAACAAGGGAGCAGTAGGAAGCATGCGGAGAAGAGGAGGGAGTAAGTATGGGGCATTTAGGCATACAATTTGCTATAGTTATAATCCCTCCTCAAGTACTGCTAGCCTATCATAGATTTATTGATATATCCAACAAGCAAGCAAGTTGACAAATTACCACCTCATAGAACAATTGCCCCATTGAACTTTTGTCCAGAGCACAGAATCCTTCTGGAAGAGTAGGCTAAAGATTCTGACCCAGAATTGAGGGTACTGAATGAGTTTATTCAAGAAAATCTGCAGAAAGGGTTCATCAGACATTCTGCATCAAATGATGGGGCTCCACTTATTCTTTGCTTAAAATATATGGATCATTATGACACACTATTGGTTATTAAGCTCTGAATCAGACAACATCCAGTACCAGTACACACTCCCTCTTATTCCAGAATTGTTGAAAAGGCTTACAGCAAAAATGTTCACAAAGCTCAACCGGGTTCAAATAAAAAAGTTGGGTGTGTGGAACAATAGATATGGTCATTTATTATGTCTTTTGGGCTTTGCAATGCCCTGGCTTTTATTTCAACAGTTTTTGCATTAAGGGATTTGCTGGAAAAGTATGTTCTAATCTCTCTCAATGGCATATTGATATACTCTCCAAAGAACACTGGAAACACATTCAGATGGTACCTGCCAGGCTCACACAACATAGTCTGTTCGTGAAATAAGAAGGCCACTTTCTTGTGGTCCAACAAGCTTTGAAACCTAAGGTGTTTGTATTTGCCCCAGTATTGCCCTAAGTCTATTCATCATTTCGTCATGGAGGTAGATGCTTCCATCAGAGCTGTGGCTGCTACCTGGTCACAAAGACAGCGGACTATGATGGTCCTGCATCCCTGTGCCTTCTCTTTTAAAATTAAAATTCTTTACCCTGAAAAGACATACACGATAGGAGACAAAGAATTGTTGGCCTTGAGCCTGTATTTTAAAGAATGGCAACACTTGTTGGAAGGGACTCGCATTACGATTATAGTTTACACCAATCACAAAAATTTGCAGTAGTTAAGAGGTGTAACTCCAGGTGTAAAAACTCTGGAGAAGCTGGATGGGCTCTATTTTTTGCTTGATTTATTTTCCATGTGACATATCATACTGGGTCTCGGAGCACTAAAGAAGATGACCTCTCTCGATTGTTTGAGAACCTGTGAGATTGTCACTCAATTCCTGAATCCATCCTATGGCATTGATATATAGTGACCACCTTAGTGATCATTTTTTCCCAAACGCTAGTTGCAGCAGCAAGAAAAAGATGCTGCCTATTTCTAGAGATCTGTAAATGGTACCCAGGGAAAATTGACCCAAGGTGCCAATATTTCTCCCTAATAATGTCCCACAGGAGATTTTGCATTAGTGTCATAAAATCAAGACCCCAGGACCCATAAGACTTTAGAGCTGATCTGACCTTTACTGGTGGCCAATGATCATGGGATCTATTCACCAATATGTACCTGCTTGAGCTTCTTGTGTCAGAACCAAGAACCATTATTTCTGGAGGTCAATATTGATGGATTTTACTATTGAACTGCTATTCTTGGAGGAATATTTCCTCCCCTTTAGAGTGTAAGCTCTCACAAGCAGGGCCCTCCTTCTTCGTGCATTCTTGCCTCCCTCTACCTTATCCACCTGTAAGTCCTTGTCCCATACTGCCTGCATGTCCTTTGTCACCTTTTACTGTCTCCTATACACTGTACATTATGCTTATGTTCCTGCTTTTACATTGTAGTACGCTTCCAGTATGTTCTTCTGTTTTGTCTGTCTTATGTAATCATTGTTATATATAATTCTCCCTATCTATTATTATCCTCTGGGCTATATTATTAAATATTTACTAAAGAACAGTATACAGAATTCCAAAGTATATTATACATGCCCTGATGTTGGCTGTAGGCCCTTAAGGTCGGCCCGGACAATAATGAGAATAAATTCAGGTACTCAGTGATGTGTCCTTGCACATTATTTGTAAATGTTGTCATACACAGGCCTGGATTTATGAAAAGGGCCATAGGCTCAGGCCTAGGGCTGCAGATTAATAGAATGCATCCCACGCATATTACACCGGCCCTGCTCGGCAGTGTATTATTGTAACTGCCGCTGTGGTATGATGGAACACTTCTTTGTACTGGCGGACAGAAGTTTATATTTAAGTTTCGCTTTTTTAAAATATATCTTTTTTTTTATTTTTATTTATAACAGCAGCAAGTAAGAATAAAGGTCAGTAAATATTTTAAGCATAAATGACAGAGATTGCATATAAATAACATAAGTAGAACATACATAGTAAATAAAGTAAGAAACAGTAAAACAACACTGTAAATCCCGCTAGGAGCTAATGTCCCAGCGTAATTATTTAACGAAAAGCACTATACAGCAAAAGAAGAGAGACCATGTAGAGTTGGGGACATAGGAGAGGTCAGAAAGACTGCTGGATATTTTACTAAGGAGTTTGAGGGTGGGAGAGCAGGGGGAAGTAGGTGAGGGGGGCACTATTGTTAGGGGGGCATGTCCCCTTTCAGGGGGCTACCATGCCTATATGAAATAAAAGGGAGAGTGTCAGGTGAGGGGGAGGACAGGAAGAAGTAGATATAGTGTTAACAAGAGTAAAAGTGAAGAGTAATAGCAACCAATCAGATTATAGTTATCATTTATTTAGTACATTCTGCAAAATGTCAGCTAGAATCTGATTGGTTGCTATAGGCAACATCTCCACTTTTTCAAACCCTCAGTTTAGTAAATGTCTATAAGTAGCTTTTATTGTGCATAACATTGGGCAATATCACAAACATGAACCTGTACATGTCCAATGCGATTTGCTTTATCATTTCACAGTGTGCAGTAGAATGAAGTAGATTAATCTATACAAACGTTTGGACAATATAACATGAGCTTTGAAGTTGAAAACAAGAAATTCAACACAAAAATGATACTCAGCTGGTAAATCATGCAGACAGAAATGGCACAGTACAAAATTTCTCTGAATTATTTATTATTAATCAAGTGTTCAACACAAACATTTGCAAAATTTATTTGCAGAGAATTGCTTCAAAAATTGCTTCAAAAAATTATGTGTGTTCATGTTGTCTTGTTTATGTACAATTAGTATGTGTACACTGTTTTCGTCAAGGTCAAGATATGTATATGCAACAGCAAGATCGCATGTACAGATAACAGCTGATACCAAGGTGATTAGTCCACCTAAACGGTTTAATAAAGAGGGTTTGAAGGTTCTGTATAAATCTCCCGGAATAATATACTGAAAAGTTGGCAAGTCTATGGGGCCCCAATGCTCGTGGGGTCCCCGGACAACTGCCCAGTGTGCCCATGTGTTAAAACAGCTCTGCTCAAGCTTTACAGTATTTCAGTTTTTTGGGGGAGTTTATAATTTTTCACCGCACCAATTGGACATGCTGGATAGATGTGAATTGTATTGAGGTCAGGAGAAAGCTTATTATCTCTACAGATGTGGCATTCACAGGGGTGAGAGATATAGAGGTACTCTTAGCAGCAAATTAATTCTCTGGTCCAGGTGCCTCCAACATTATCACCTCACCCAGCTGCTGCTGCGACTGTGGAGCCCGGTTTGTGTATAGATACAATAGGAGCTGTAGAGACAGCTGTTCTTTCCGATGTTTGCAGTTAATGTTCACCACTTTTATTTATTGTCAGGAACACCTGCTTTACCAACTCCGGGACCGCTACATGTTTATTAATCTCTAAACATATCAAAAAAATAAGCCTACTGCACTGGTTTCAATGAATTACTAAGATAACATGTCAGTGCAAAGCCTGGCAAAGAAATTGTGTTAACTATTCTCAGATAACAGAGAGGAACATTATGCATTTAATATATGGGAGTGAAATGTGCTAGAAATATTAATTTGTATTTAAAGGACCACTGCGTCTGTAAGTGGTCAGTGTCACTGTTACTTGTACCTGGAGCACAAACTGAGCAACAAATTATTATTTATTATTTGTATAGCACCAAGTTATAATACAGCACTGTACAATCGGAGACTGTTTATACATTCAGATCAGCTCCCGCCCCAGTGGAGCTTACAATCTAATTCCCCTATCACAGTCATACAAAGAGGCACATTGAAACCAGTGTAAGTATCGCTATAGTTCTGGTCAGTGGGCGGAAGTAAGAGTACCCTAAAGGAAACCAGTGCAAACATGGGGAGCACATATGAACTCCATGTGGATAGAATACGTCCCAACAGGCAAGACGGTCCCCATTGAATGGCTCTGTCCCTCCATCCCACCCACGGACAGCTTTGTCCTGCAGTGAGAAAGTTTGGAGCTATGTCCCATTCATTGCGGCTCTGTATAGAACAACAGTGGTTAACGGGAGCCACACGCACCTGTCACTAATGTACGCTGCATTGAAAGGGTGATTTGAAGGTTGCTTTGGATAGGCCAGCAGTAAACAGCCACCCCCCCAGTGCTATGTGGCCATGCCCCAATGACTGGCCGTGTACCCTTCTCTTGCACGCTGCCTTGAAGCACATTGTCCCGATTCCCCAACTTCAAAAGTTGGGAGGAATGAGACAGCACCCAGTTTAAACCCAACTGAAGGCCACAGCTCTGTGAAGCAGCAGTTGTTGGATTCTGTAAAAGCTGTGGAACCAATCAGCATCCTTATTGGTTCCACTTTCTCACAACTTTTTTTTATGAATGAAGAATTGGCAAAATGATTTGGAGCATTATTTTGAAGAATAGTTTCACTCATCGTTACTCCTAGATTAACGATTATCCAGTTTCAAACGGGCTTTAAAAACCCACCTCTTTCTCAAAGCCTTCAGTCTCCTACTTAACTTCCTACCTTTTCTACTGCCTCTCCCCCTTCTTCCCCTTCCCCTGAATCTGCCTTCATTCCCCCTTCTCTCCCTCTCACCCCTGTGTCTCTCTGTCTGTCTACCCCTCCCCTTAGATTGTACGCTCCCTTGAGCAGGGTCATCTCTCCTCCTGTTTCCTCCACTTCTAACTCTACTCTCCAGCTACCTATCCCTCACCCCTCTGGGGGTCTCCCCGTCATCCGCACCCTCCTTCTTGGGCTCCGGCGTTTGCGGATCTCCCCTCCCCCCTCTCTCTAGCTGTGCTTCGAGCTTATTGAGTTACTGTGCTTATTGTTTACTGTACCGTGCCGTCTTACCTCGTATTGTAATTGTTTGTCCCTGTACGGCGCTACGGACACCTAGTGGCGCTCTATAAATTAAAATTAATAATAATAATAATAGATTATTATTAGCTCATTAAAAAGAAATAGATCTTAAAAGTGAGTAAAATAACCCACTAGCTTATATACATTTGTGGTTCTAATGTCAAATGCTCTAGTGACATATTTCATGGAAATTCTTCGTTCTGAGAATACGTATATTATCTGTTTCTTTTAAATTAAGCTATTCAATCATTTTTCAAATATATATAGACATCATTTTTAATTGAAGAAAGTTTAAGCGATATCCTTATTGTGATATGTGCAGACCGCGCAAGGCTTAGCTGTTCTTTCCAAAAGCCATGTTATGCCCCAAGGATATGTAGTGTTGTATTTTATCTGTTCTTATCTAAGGCATTGTATTGTCTTTAGAATAAGCAGTTAAGACCTGTGTGTTATCCAGATTACCTTACAAAATACTTATACTCATTATTATATACTTGTATTACAACCTTGTATCTTATTTTTTTTATGAGACCCGCCCCTCCTCCCGACATGTGTATTTATTACAATACTTACAATTATGATATGGATATTACTGTTCAGCTACCCCTTAGATAAGACTCCTATTGCTTTGCTTTAAGGTATGTCAACTATTAGGTCTGCCTATAATTATCGTTACATAGAAATGAGGGCACCCGGGCACATTGCTATTTATCTCTTCTGAAATGTACAATTACATTAGGAGAACCTACTGCGCTCTTATTGTCATAAAACAGGCAAAATAAATGCTTAATCTAATTAATATTTTATTACTGAAAAAAATATTGCATTTTATAAATCATGAAGGTTCTTTTTATTAAAAAAATATTCAAATATTTTCAAGATTTGTTAATAAATGATTTTAATGATATTTGAACCACAGCATCTCCAGAATAACAGTAAATATAGTTGTTAAAGGGGTAGTACAATAATTCTAATTGAACTATGATTTTTTTCTTTATTAGAAGAATGCAGCAATTGATTAACCAATAGGCTGTCTACGCTAGGGCACATGATGTTTGGGGTTGCAAGTAGCAAGATTCTACCTGCTTCTGCACAGAAGGGCCAGTCTACGGCCATCCCCGGCCAGTGCACCCTAAAGGGATGCCTTTGATGAAATGTGCTGAATTGGCAGGGGATCCGATGCTACCACCGCAAGTGCACTTAGAGTGGGATGGGGTTTTGGTTGCCTAGAAATCCCCTCCCCAGCACTTGAATTAATCACATGTCTTTAGAGACGTCCTCCCCGATGGCTTGAACGTGAACTAAACCATAGCAACCAAACCAAATAGCTTTGATTTGTCTAATGCAAATTACATAGTGAAAGTAAATGTCTTATTGAATGCTCTGCACAATAGGACCAGGTCTTAAGTCTTGACTGCAGTGCCTGTTTTTTCAACCCCGTATTCACACAATATTTCCAACTGCAGAAAAACTTTAAAATTTTTTAATGATCCTTTAACCAATGCAAAAGAGGCAGACATATTCCCAGGGTCATAGAGTTTGTCCACCCACAACAAAGGATACGCATAAAACCTTCAACAGGCATCAATCTTCTTGAAGTCTGTGGCGATTATGTATTGCACCTAATCACTGTTTGTTACTTTTCCCCTGAATATTCATGTAGGAAAATGTGTATATTGTATGTAACCTTGAAATGTCATGTCAGAGTGTACTTTGCTGACTGACACCAGTGACCTATGCAAGTGTCAAGAGTCTTTTGAAATTAACCTACATTTCTGAGATGCTCCAGAGTTGTGTAAGCAGTCTGGCCAGTCAAGCAGAGTATAGGTGAGAAATTCTGCCCTCTGAAATGCGAGCCTTATATGACTCTGGTCTCATTTTCTATTTTATTTCTGAAACTTATTTGTGCAACTTATTTTGTATGTCTTGTTATTAACTGTTTTGTACTTAAGCCTTGGAAACATTTTTCGGGTTAAATACATTTAATCTAGCATATTCTCCGTGATTCTTTGTGAACTTATGAAGACAAGTGAGGCTCATGCTACATGTACATGTGATTTAAGTGGCCTTGGTGACAGTAAGGACTCCATAGTAAATCCTTCATGATGGCAGAAAAGATGTATTCATTGGTAAGTGACCAAGGTAACTCCAGTCACGGCTAGCTGTTTCAGATTGCTGTATCTGAGACAGGCTGGGCGTTTGTGACAAAGTCCAACCAAAAATGAGCATTCCTATCAGGCTTTGGGACTAAGACGATAAGGAAACACTATTTAGATTCTGCTATTCTGCTTATCGTAACATGGGATCTGCAGTATGATTAGTCCAGACTGTTAGGCACCGTCCCAGCACTTCCCCTTGGTGCTGGGGACGAACACCTGCCTCTTCTTGCTGCCTGCATCCAGGCTTCGCTAGCGTGCACATGCACAGTGATGTCCCCATTCCGTTGCTAGGCAATGGAACACTCTTCCTTGTTCTGTTGGCGGTCAGCTGCACCTGATCGACCGAATCTGTTGCCACCTATTAGGCACCATGTCCCTCTATTTAAGGAACCTCCCAACAGCAGGCCGGTGCCAGAGTATTGGTTCACACCAGCTCCAGCATTCCCGTTACCTGTTTCCTGCATGTGTGTTTTAGGACCTCTGACTTGGCTCTTGGACTTCTCCCTCTCGTATGTCCCTGGTACTGATTTGCCCGCTCTGGTTTGACCTTTGGCTTCCTCTGACCTTCCTCTGGATCATCTGTGTACTTCGCCATTGTTTGGCTTTGACTCAGAGTGTTCGACCATCCCTGTCCACCACACTACCACCCTGGTGACTAACTCAGAGAACCGCCACCTGCGCACCTCATGCAGCCAAGTCCATACCTCCTTGCGGGGGTCCCTGGTGAATACCAGGGGTGCATTAGACTCCACACCTCCCTGTTTAGTAATGCAAGTACCATTCCATGGTGAATCCTGCAACAATGTCGTGACACAGACGGTATCACGATATTGGGGTGTCACGGAGTGCTTAGCCTCCCTGCCGGTTATATTGTTTTTGTCCTGCAGTATATGTTGCCTGATGTGTTGTTGAAATCTTTTTCTCCTGAAGTGCCTGTTGCCTGACTCTGCTTGTTTCTGGATTTCCGTTGTCTGCTGTCCATTCCGACCCATGACTTGTTGTCTGGACCTTCCTTGCTCGCTGCCCGCCCCAACCTTCTAGTTTGACCATGACTTCCCTGTTCTCTGTCTGCCCTCGACCATTTGCATCGTTACTGGTTATTCTGCGTATCTGGCTAGTGTATTACTACTCCCAACCTCCATTAACTATCACTACCTTGTTGGTAAGATAAACTTTTACTACTCTGAGTACAAGACCTGGGAGCATCTGAATACCTGTTTGCATATCACACGCTTCTTCTAAGCTTCTTCTAAGAGCTTATCTAATTCCCCACAGGAGCCATAACATATACCAGTCACGACTGACAATTATCAGTCTTATAAATGCTATTTTTCTGTCAAATAAATGTAAGGTAAGTGCAGTTCAAATGATTTAAAATACTTGTTATCAACTGCGCTATTGAATTAGTTCTGGGGGTCAGAATGCCTAAAATAAGACTTTATTCTTTGTCTTCTCCTGAAACTAAGGCCATGCAAAAGTATATTCAGGAGAACCTCATTAAAGGCTTCATACCACCTTCGAAGTCACCGGCTGGAGGAGGATGTTTCTAAAATAGATGGGAGTCTTTAACCCTTTACTGGCTTTAGGGGTCTAAATAAAATTACCGTCAAGAATACTTATCCATTACCACTGATCTCAGCTTTGTTTGATCAGCTCAAGGGAACAACTTAATATTATATTAGATTCAACTTAATATTATATTTAGGCCCGGCTCTACAAACAACAAAGCCAATGCTCAATCCTCAAGTTTTCTTCCGAACTATAATCCTGAGTCTGAAGAACTACATATTATTCATTTTACATCCATTTTAGCAGATTCACACAGGATCTAACTACCAAGTTGTCTCAAATGCAAGATCAAGTCCCTCCTAAAACATCTGCTTAGCGTCTATTTGTTTCTGCTGGTTTTAGGAAAGCAATGTTGTCAGAGCATCATTCTTGCAAAACCTCAGGTCACACTGAAATTGCTAAAACACAGAAACTTTTGTCCCATTCTATGCAGTGGCCATCTTTGTATATGGATGTGAAATCATTAGTCCTGTTTGATGTGCCAGAAATAAATTCCCTTGGAGTGTTCCTTCTGGCCAACTCTTGCCTCTGTCTGTACCCAGTAAATCCTAAACCCATAGCTCCATGGATTTTATTATTGAATTACCCATTGCTGCTGATCACAATGCCATCTGGATCATTGTCGATCATTTCATCAATATGGCTCATTTTGTTCCTCACTAACTAAACTAACTACTGCTAAATCTCTGATCTATCATTTCAACCAACATGTGTTCAGACTCCATGGAATGCCCTATGATATAGTTTCACACAAAGGATCTCAATTTGTCGCTCAGTTCTGGAGATGCTTTTGTTCCTTGCTGGGAATCAATCTTAGCCTATCCTCAGAATATCACCCTCAATCCAATGGACAGACTGAGAGGGTGGATTAGTCCTTGAAGCAGTAGCTAAGATGTTATATTTCTAAATTTCATAATACCTGGTTTGAAATTTTGCCATGGGCTGAGTTTACTTAATCAATGCCTGCCATTCCTCTACCAACATCTCTCAGTTGTTCTGTAACTACAGGCAACATCCTATAGCTAATTCATTATCCCATCTCCCTGAAGTACACAGCACTGATTTATGTTTTAAGTCTAATTGTAAGAAAGTCCATTCTGCCTTAATTCATGGTCAAGATATTTCTCATATCTGTATTGTAGGACATACACCTTTAAAGTGGGTGATAGTGTCTGGTTGTCCATTCAAAATATCAGACTCCGCCACTATCAGACTCTGGTTGTCCCAGACTCCGCCAATATCAGACTCTGGTTGTCCCAGACTCCGCCAATATCAGACTCTGGTTGTCCCAGACTCCTCCAATATCAGACTCTGGTTGTCCACTCGAAATATAAGACTCCAGAAAATAACCCTTGTTGCCTTCCAGTTGGATCTTTCTAGATCGTTAAAAATTCCAAACACTAAGAAATTTGGGTCCTACTAAACCTTCTCTGGGGGAGATCTATGGGCACCAAGAATTCATTGTTTTGTTTTCTAAAAAAGTGCAAGGCAAATTCATTTTTTAGTCCATTTAAAGGCTAAGGGGTTCTTTAACTCCTCCTCAAGAGGGGGTACTGTTATGAGAAGCCATGCTAATCATAAAGGCTCACACTATTCTATTTCTGTCCCGCCTGTTGTCTTGCAGCCAGTTACACCTACCTTGTCTATGCTGTCCATCTTGACCTCTGACTTGTTCTATGGACCTTCCTTGCTCGCTGCCCACCCCAACCTTCTGGCTTGACCTTGACTTACCTGTTCGCTGCCAGACCTCGACCATTTGCATCATTACTGGTTACTCTGCATATACCACCTGTTAAACTACTATTCCCAGCCTCCATTAACCATTGCTATCTGATAAGCTTAGATAAGCTTTTTCTGCTACTTATTAATAAGCACAGAACAAATGGTAATGGCAGTCTGTAGCACCTCACACAGAATAATTACAGTTCAGAATTGTAAAAGCAGACACAGTACTCACAAGATGCAATCTTGGTAATGGAGAATATCTAATATTACTGATCAATCAAAGGCAACTCAGATGTGTCCAGATCCCATCAGTGCAGTATCAGCAAGCAGAGGTTCAGTATATATGCAGTTCTATGTTCATGCTGCTGTACTCAGAGAAAATTCACAGTACACTCGATGCCAAAAAGCTGAGCTGTAGTAATACTGTTTGTCAGGGTGCAGAATCTGAAGTCTTGTCTACTGTTTGCTAACATGCAGAGTCTGAAGTGTTTGTGTGCTGTTCGCCAAGGTCGTAGAGCCCGGTGGAAGCCATTTTCCCGATGGAAGAAATACCGTCACTAACCCTGCCGACTTGAAAATGCCGACAGGGTAAACGGCGGTATTTAAATTTGCCCGACAATGATAAAATACCGACATTGTGATTGCCAACAGTCAAAATGCAGACAGTCAAAATACAGACAGTCAAAATGCCGACATTAAATCAGCAGCTCTGTCAGTGCCAAAAACCCCATCGTCCTGCTGAATTATTTTTTTCGCCAAGCATGTTCCCAGATGTATTATTTTTGGATCAAACTACCAAACCATTTTTATTTTTTAAACACACTTGGAATATTTATTTTATTTTATTTTCTAAACAAAGCCATTTGGATAAAAAGCTTACAAGATTGGATCGTACAGATGAAGAGCAGAGTTGGTAGGTATTAATGGGTGTTTTTAAATTTTTTATAAACTAATGCGGTTTAAACGAAGAGTGTATTTTATTTAAATTTTGCATTGGTGCACTACAGGGTCCAGCGGCCCTGGGTGTCAGGGCGTAGTAGCACGTGTGGTTCCATGGTAGCCATGGGAATGCTGGTGCTTGTAGTACTAGAAGCATCAGCATGCCCAGAGTGTTCATGGAAGCCCATTCTTGCTGAGACCTGTAGTCCATCAATGTAAAATTGCATTTCATTCATCTGTCATTAACCATTTGTTATCCCACATCCACCGTCCAGGGTTGTGGGAAGAGCCCTACTGCTGTCCGCACAGGGTTGGGTACCCCTAGGGAGGGGGCCAGCATTTTTTTGGTGTACCCCAACTCCCTAGGGAATCCACCCTCGTGTTGACCAGCCTAGGGCTGTGTGTCATTATGGCAGGGAAACCTGGTTGGCGGAGAAATGTGGGGACCCATGCTGTTTGTCCCCCCCCCCCCCAATTTTCCTCCAATCAGCACTAGGCTGGCAGCACTAGGGTTAATATGACTTTTTTATTATTATTTATTTATTTTTAATACTGTTTACTGACGGCGACTGCAGCGGCTGTATAGCTGCTGGACCCTCTGACGTTGCTGATTTAATGTCAGCTTTGTGACTGTTGGCAGTTTGACTGTTGGCAATCACAATTTTGGTATTTTATCAGTGTCGGCCAAATTGAACTTTACCCTGTTGGCATTTTCAAGTCGGCAGGATAATTGTTAGTATTTCTTCAGTCAGGAATTTGTACCCAACCCGTAGAGCCAGAGTTGAAGCAGAAACTGAAAAATCCCAGAAAGCAGACTGTACAGGAGTCCAGAGTAAACTCTATCACTGACAAAGAATCATAGAACAGGAGGGAGTTTTAAACTCCAAAGTTCCAATCATGTCAGGAGAGAAGCACACCCTAATTTAATGAGACAAGTTTGCTGCTCCTCATGCTCACCATCATACAATCAATGACTCATGCTCACCATCACACAATCAATGACTCATGCTCACCATCACACAATCAATGACTCATGCTCACCATCACACAATCAATGACTCATGCTCACCATCACACAATCAATGACTCATGCTCACCATCACACAATCAATGACTCATGCTCACCATCACACAATCAATGACTCATGCTCACCAAGTAGATATAGCAAAATAAAACAACATCAGCTCAAAAAACAATGCTATCAAACACTTTCCTTAGCTCCAAATTCCATTCTATTGGAGAGATAGAACAAAGGCTCTGGGTGTGGAGTAACCTAGCTCTATGGAACTTACTGTAGGAAACAATATTGTAATCAGTGAAACAAACAGTGTAAACAAATTTACAAATTGTATGGTTGAATTATTTCCCAATAAAATCTAGAGCAATGAACTCATTTCTTAGGCCATGTGCCACAAACCATGGCAGTAGTAGCTCTTGTGTGGGTGCATCAACCTACAGCCTTCTTATGTTGTTAAAACAAGTTTCTATAGAAAACTGACCAGGAGGTATAAGTCATATACATATATACCTTTCCCACACTAGCTTTCCTAATGAGGAGAGATGTCACCATGTTTTGGACATTCACCTGTGCCTATAAGTACCTGGCAACTACAAGTTGTCAGATTATTGAATCCCTTGGATCAGGTGTTTATCATTCCAGTTTCCCCACAATTGTGTATCAGACCTTGGCTGAGATCCCAATAATTCTTTATTGCATCCTGTGCATCAGATTGTGGAACTCTGCCCGCTCGTATACTACTATCTGTGAATTAAACATTGGCTGTGAACTGGACTGCTGACTATTCATTGTTTAAACACTGTATTTTTGCGATGAGTTTGGTTACTTCTTATATGTCTCCTGGGAATCTATTCCGGGGTTTTGAACATTGACTGCTATATAATTGAAACCAAGAGTCGATTACCGTCTGAGTTTGACAGCTTTCTACTCTAATGCTTAAAGTTCAATTATTGTTGTGTATATGAGTACCAGACCCTGACTTCTTCTCCGGATTACTGTTGAATTATATATATGTACTGGATTTAAGCTGTATAAGTCCTCACTTTGCACCAGACTTCAGTTACGCCTCGCATATTGTTGTTTTCTGCCGTATGTCAGATTCAGAACTTAACTATTGTGCAGTGCTAGTGCTACAGTGCATTTAGATTCAGCTATATTTTAGTCTTGTTCAATAGAGAGTACCAGTGCATACTATTTATTATTGGAATCTTTGTGCTGCAGTAAATCAATGGGCACATTTTCCTTGCTGGAAAGTATCAGTGCAATTAAGTTAGGTGAAGGTCTGTTACTTTTCTAGCTGATAGAGTGCAGCTTGGAGCATTGGTAAAGTCAAGTGACAGCAAAGGTATAGAAGTGTCCCTGGTTCTTATTTGCTATGTATTGACAAATGCTTAGTGCCCCTTCTTTGTTCTGTAGAATACATAACTAAATTTGTACATATTAATATTCTCATACTAAACTCAGTTAATCAACACCCCCTATTTAGCATGACCACACCCAACATTATGCATAACTGCCTTCACTACTGTCTCGTAACCAGGCCCAGCCCTACCATTAGATAGCTTGTAGAAGAATTGGGGGTTGCGCCACTGGGGAGTTCTCAGGGGAAGGTTGGGCAGGGGGCATATGCCCCCCAGGCCAGACCCATAGTGGGCTACCTTTTGTTGGGTCACTGGGCCAGTTGCATTTTTTTTCGTTTAAAATGTTGATAATAGTCGAGTCTTGCCACCCCAGCCTAACATTTGCCAGGCCTCACCTGGATGCTCTACATCAGACATCAATGCATTTGTAATGCAGCCTTGCCTGCCAGCCAGGAGTAATTATTTTTATTTTACAAAAGCCAAGAGTGTGAGGACCTGGTAAGTGGGTATTGGGGGGAGCTTGGGCGTTGGTAGACCTAGGGCGCCGATAAATCATGCACTGGCCCTGACCATAACAAGTTTTGCATTGTATATTCTCCTTTGTTACTAGTATGGTCCTGGCACTTTTTTCTTAGGATTAAATGATTGGGTATGTGTTCATATTTAGCTAATGTATGTCAAATATATAGGCAAGAAAGAGGGTCCGTTCAATTGAAAAGAAAATGGTTTAATGACCTAGAATAACAATTGAAACCACCAGCAATACTGCAATATTTATCTATCAATTTGCCTGACAGCAGTGGGGTATTCCTGGCTGAAAAGGTATTCCGTGATTGGATGTGCGCATCACATGACCAGCTCACAGCCTACCATGGAATGCTATCATCGACCAGGTACATATTATAGACCAGTCCCCGGTCAAGAGCAATATTTATTGCAATGCTGCCAATTATGTTAAAGCAATCTTTCCTCCTGTTTCTTTCAAATTCTAGCCATGAACTAGAGATGCTCAGGCTCGGTTGACATTGCTCCATTGCTAATTGTCATTGCTGAAATACAAATAATAGGACTAGCAGTCTTGGTCTAAATCTGCAGTCAAATTGTGTGGTGTTAAATAGCTAACACGCAAATAGGTGAGCTCCATTGTTAATTGTCATTGCTGAAATAGAATTAACAGTGTTGGCAGTCGCGGTCTTCTAAATCTGCAGTCACATTGTACTGTGTTATATAGGTAACATACAAACAGGAGAGCTCCATTGCTCCATTGCTAATTGTCATTGCTGAAATACAAATAATAGGGCTGGCAGTGTTGTTCGTAATCTGCAGTCACATTGTACTGTGTTATCAAAATGGATTCACAGCAGTACACAGAAGACCAGGGCAAACAAGCGGCTGCTGGCACCAGTCATGATAATAGTAATCTCTCTAAATCATCTGCTAAAGCCTATGTTAAAGTGCATAGTGTTTTTAAGTCAGAGAAACAAAAATGTAAAAAAAAAAAAAAGTTAAATAAACACCTTTCATCTTGATCAAGAAAAAAACACATGTAATCCAGGCAAAGTTCTCTGCAGAAAAAAATAAATTTGACAACAGGCCATTCTACACACGCAGTGGCAGGAAAGGATGAGGCCTTCGCCTTTCTCTATGAGTGCTAGTTTTGCAATTGTCACTGCAGACATCTTCTTGTAAGGTCAGTCATGACCAAGCAAGACCTTGTCATTCTGACTCCAACAGTGGTGTCCAAATACTTTTACGTGTAAAAGCCGAGATGGAAGAAAACAGTAAGGCATTAGAGGAAAATGTATGTTCAGATTCAGAAATGACACAAATCCCCGAGGAGAGTTTATCCACGAGTGCTATCTGTAATCCTGACCTTTCTGATAGTGTACCCATAAAGAAGGCCCCTTTCAGCATTTCTGCAGATGTGTGCATTAACAGCTCAAGTGCAGCTGGTGGTACACAAATTGAGAATGCCACTTTGGAATTGCAACAGGATAAGAGGGATATTTGTGTAGCTGACGAGGACGCTAATGAGGATGTTGATGAGGATGATGTTGTTTATGTAAGTCCTGCACCAGTGGAAACAGTTCTTGCACGTGATAAGAAGAAGGCCATTGTCATGCCTGGGCATAAGACCAAAAAATCCACCTCTTATGTGTGGAATTATTTTTACCCAAATCCTGACAACAGTTGTCTAGCCATTTGTAGCGTTTGTAAAGCCACAGTCAGTAGAGGTAGAGACCTTAACCATCTAGGAACCTCATCCATGTTACGCCACTTGAAGTGAGTTTATGGCAAGCTGTTGGGAAAATCAGACAGTTATGCTAAAAAATATAACAACAAGCAGTCCATTACCAGCTAGGTCCCTTTTCTCAGCTAGATCCCGACATCTGCAATCTACACTCACAACACCATCCTCATCAATATCCTCAGGAGCGATTGGAGTTGGTAAAGTTAGATGACTCCTCCACTATCCTGAATTCCTCAAAAGAATTCTTGAGCGTTAGTCCCACTGCAGCTGCTGTTGCTGCTGCTGCTGCTGGGGGTGGATCTTCATCCCAGAAGCAGACCAAGAAGAGGACTACTAGTAGTTTACAGCAATTAACTGTTAAACAATTCTGTGCAAGAGGAAGCACGTATGAAAGCTGTCAACCAGTCGCAAAGCGGATCACAGATGCTATGGCGACTATGCTAGTATTAGATCTGCGTCCAATATCCACTATTAATGCAGCTGGTTTTAGACAGTTACTTAAGGTCTTGTGTCCCCGTTATCAATTTCCATCACAACACTATTTTACTAGAAAAGCTATTCCTCACCTCTACCAAAAAGTTCGTAAAAATGTAATTATTGGGCTACAAAATACCATTCTACCCACTTTACACTTAACCACAGATATGTGGACAAGCGGAACTGGGCAAACTAAAGATTATATGACTGTGACAGCCCACTGGGTTGTTGATTCGCCTTCACAGCAGTAACAGCAGCAGCATGTACCCAAGTACGTCACATTTTTCAGAGGCAGGCTACTCTGTGTATCATCAGCTCCACTAAGAGGCATACAGCTGACAATCTATTACAAAAACTAAGGGATGTCATTGCAACATGGCTTATCCCGCTTGGACTCTCTCAGGATATGTAAATTCTGATAACGCCACCAATATTGTGAGAGCATTACAGCTGGGTGAATTCCATCACATTCCCTGTTTGCTTACACAATAAAGCTTTTTAAAAAATGACAGGGACGTGCATGAGATGCTGTCTGTGGCCCATAAAATATCTGGACATTTCCGGCATTCGGCAACAGCGTGTAGGAGATTGCAGCAGCTACAAGAGCAATTTCATTTGCCCTGCCACCAACTGAAGCAAGAGGTGGTGACAAGATGGAGCTCCACCCTGTATATGCTTCTGCGGATGGAGGAACAGCGAAAAGCCATCCATGCTTACTCCACAAGCCATGACATTGGGAAAGGAGGGGGGATGTATTTTACTCCAGCGCAATGGAGAATACTTTCCGTGTTCTGCAAGGTGCTGAAATCATTTGAAGTAGTCACCTGTGAAGTGAGTTCAGACACTGCTAAATTGAGTCAATTGATTCCATTAATTAGACTTTTGGAAAAGGAGCTTGAGAAACTGAAGGACGAGATTAAACAAAGCAATTATGCTAAGTATGTCAGACTTGTATATCAAGTACTTTATTCGCTTCGCCAGAATCCAAGAGTTATCAAAATCTTGAAATCAGATCACTACATTTTGGCGACTGTGTTTGATCCTTGGTTTAAGAGCTATGTCTTCTCTTTGTTTGCAACTGACAGAGATCTGAAAAGATGCAAGGAGCTCTTGGTGAGCAAGATGACAGATCAAGTGTTACGTGACAGGATGGCGTCTCCTCCTTCAGTTTCTCAGTCAATTGCTGCTTGGAAAAAATTTGACATTCCCAAGAGACTCAGGAATGATGCAGATAACTCGGCACAAAATTTTGACATCTGGTCTAGTCTAAAAGAATTGACCAAAAAACGTGACACCTCTGTCGTTACTCCACCTGATCCTACTATCAAGATCCAAAGGATGGTGGAGGATTATTTTAACAACAGCATAGAAATAGACACATCAGACAGTCCCTTTACATACTGGGAGGAAAAATAGGGAATTTGGACACCAATGTACCAACTCGCTTTGCACTGCCTAAGCTTCCCACCCTCCAGTGTGTACTCAGAAAGAGTTTTCAGCACAGCCAGGAACCTTGTCTCCGATCAGCGTTGGAGGCTACTTGCTCAAAATGTGGAAAAGATGAACTTCAATTTCCATGAGGAAGGCCTTTCCCGCCAATTGCATCAAAATACTGAGACTTCTGTAATGGTGGATTCCAGCGGTGATGAATTATTAATGTGTGAGGATGATGTTCAAACTGATGAGGGTGAGGATGAGGCTGAGGATGATGACAACATCTTGCCACAGTAGAGTTCATTAACAGCACTGTTACCTTAGGTGCCTTAATTCCATTGTTAGCTTGTTTTGAGGGGGCCCAAACAAACCAAGCACTTGAGCCACAAAAGTGGCACTCCTTAACGCTGAAGTGCTTGGTTTGTTAAAGTGTGCATGTCCTTTTTAATATCCAACATAAGGGTGGGTGGGAGGGTCCAAGGACAATTCCATCTCGTACCACTTTTCCTTTCAGCTACCGCTGTGTACTGCTGTTTCATTAGTATTGCATAAAGTGTTTGTAATCTGCATTTTAAGTCAAAGGTGCCTAACCATATTATAATTTTTGGGGAATTGGGGCTGATTCGAAGCTCAGTGATGAACTTGCTTTTTGCTATGAATTACAATAGCTCTTTTTAATGCATTGTCTGGCACCCTAGATTGGTCTGGGTCTGATAAAAGCATGCTTCCCGGGGGGAAGTCAGCGCTGGTTGCCATGTATTAGCTGTAGAATTACCACAGTTATCCAAGGAATGGGTGGAGGGAACAGATGAACCATAACTGATTTCATGATTCAAGGACAATTCCATCTTGCACCACTTTTCTTTTCTGCCTCTAATGTGTGGAAATGTTTCCTAGATGTGCTATGAACTGCCGTGTGTTCGCTTAGCATCCAGCCAGGTCGCTGCAGACTTTGTTTGAAATTGTATGAAAATGTCACGAGCCGCGGCGGTACTCACAGCCGCCGCGGCTCGCTTCTCATGCGCCCCAGCGTCCCAGCCGTCACCTTGACGACTGGGACGTCATTTCCTCTTCCTGTCCAGCCGTCACCAGGGCAACGGCCAGACGCTAGTACATTAGCGCTGCGTCCCGGCGGTGCTGGTAGCCGGGCGCATGCGCATAGCAGGCGGCCTGTGGGCTGATTCTATTAGGCTTATTAACAGGCATTAGCCTGCAACTGTGTAGGTCAGGGGCAAGCCCTGATTGGCCCTGCTGGATACTAGTAAATTAGCCTGCAGGAGTGTGTTCAACTGCTGATTGGTCTGTGTCTGTATTTAAGGCAATGAGGTCTGCTGCCTCATTGCCGGTTATAGCTTCTGTGCTCCAGTCTGCTGACCTGCTTGTTCCAGTTCCTGTATCCTGTTATCTACGTTTTGACTACCCGTGTTTGACCCTTGGCTTTGTATTGGACTTTGCTTGTGTTTCCTGTGACCCTGATCCTTGGCTCGTTTACCCGTTCCGCTTCTCTGCCTGTGACCTCTGACCTCAGCTTGTTCATCGATACTGATACCTGCTTCCGGCCTTTTTGACCTCTGCGTGGACCTGACTCTTCTTGCCTGGGTTCTCCCCAGCCGGTACACACTTCACGACCCTCTGTCAGTCTGCAGCCCAGTCTGTCCCCACCATCAGGGGCTCCAGTGAACACCTGACTGACAGAGTAGACTCCGGGTTGTGTTGTGCCGGCTGGAAGAGTTCCTAACAGAAAATAATATTGTGACCTGTGAGATGGTCAAAATTGGCTGCAAATTACTTAAAATTAGTGTTATTGAGGTTAATAATAATAATGTAGGGGGGAAAAAAAATAAAAAATTATGTGATTTTCTAAAAAAAAAAATAAGGATTTTAGAAAAAAAAAATAGGGATCCAAAACACGCAAGGGCGGTTTTGCAAAAACCAAAACACGAAGTTAATCCAGATCCAAAACCAAAACCAGAACACGGGGGTCAGTGAACATCTCTACCATGGACTCGCTACTTGTGCAATTATTAATTTTGGTTTACAATACATCATCTGTCCTTACATCCGCTAATGGCTGAGATTAACAGTTTTCATTGTCATTACTGCTGATTGTCATTGCTTCTAATTACTCATTGTGAACTGTGTGTTCTGCATGTTGATTCTGCTCAGATCATCTGCTGTCCTTGATCACTTTTTCTCCCTGACATTCCCATATTATTGTTTTATATTAATAGGCATTGCAGTCTTGTTAATTGATAAAATTGGGCCATTTCTTCATTTCATCAGTCAGTTTGGACTCATCGCTTACATTGTCATCCAACGTTTTTTATTTGCTTCTCACAGATTTCCAGCAAAGGGGCAGTGAGCCTTCATAAATTATCACAAGCTGGTCTAAATGTTCTTTCTTCTGCAAGGGCGATGCACACTAAGGGATGAATAGTATAGTCTTTATTTCCAAATTCTGTACATGTATTAAGTTTCCCATTTCATGGAGCAAAATTGTTATGTACTAAGAAAAAACGTAATAATATATCAATATTATTTATCAGTGATACAATTATTTGGTTTGAAGCCATTTACAGCATGCAAAAATAAAAAAACACAATACAAATGCTGTTTTGTGAGGCAAGATTATTTAAATGGGAAAAAGAGGTGGAGAGAGCGTGTACACAACCTTTTTTCTCTTTCTGCAAAAGTAATTGAATTATCTGGCTATATAATATGGAACATACTGAGCGCGGGCTTGTTTTTTCTCTGGGTTTGTTTCAAAATATTGCCTTATTGTCATAGCAGCTGTCCATCAAGACTATTTAAAGCACACTTGGGTGTGGCTCACAAGCCAGCCCTTGCTGCATGTAAATCCCTATACCTGGGAGATGAGCGCATCTGATTTTAACTGCATTTTACTGTTGTTTAACGCATATAGGTCAGTGTAGGACCTGCATATAATGAGGTGCCCTTGATGCTGGGATGCGGGCTTAAATGTTTTGATCAAAATATGAACTAATACCTCACATCTCAAGGAAAGCCCGGTTTGCATGGATGTATGGCAGTATTGTGTTCTGCGTGACACCTATTTGGTGATGCCCTTAGGCCACAACGGGGCATCTATATTACACATTCTAAAACGGAAAAATGGAAGTGTTGCCCATAGCAACCAATCAGTACATTCTAGAAAATGTACAGGATGGTTAAGTAAAGTCTCTATATGATTGTATTGCTTCCCACTGCAATATCTCCCAACTGTAACCTTATAATCCCTTTTTCTAAGATGCCCATTTTTTCTCTTTCAAATCATACATAAGTCTGTGAGAGTGTGCCTCCGTGGTCTTAGCATACAATTCTCTCATATTTCAAGTTCAGCTACACTCTGATTTCTGCATCACTATGACGAGAGCAGGGTTTCGGGCATCACGACTAAAGGTTAAGTCCCCTAGAATCCCCTCTCAGCCATCAATGTAACCTTGATTATATATTGTGATGGTGTTATTATATGTTGTTTTATTTGTTTTTAAATGTCCCCAGGTGAGTTCCATAGATGCCGCTAAGCTATCTAATGTCAGGCGCCATCCCCGTGTCTGCGCTCCTACACGGGATCAGGCGCCTGCACTCTCCCGGCCTCTCGCGCCTGGTTGCTTACCAACCAGACTCACTTCCCCTTGCTGCTCCGGCCAGGGCTCTTGGCATGTGCCTCTCGTTGCTAAGCTAAGCTATTCAGAATCCCGACGGCAGTGTTTGACGTCACCACTGCCGCCAGTAATTACATCCTGGGCCCTATTTAAGCTAGCCTCTGGCTGGTGTCAGAGAATTGGGCCCCTCAGCTCCTACCTTCCTAGTGCCTTCCAGAGATTTCTCAGTGTTTGACCCGGCTAGTCCTGACCTGAGTTCTCTTTCTCCCTTGGCTTCTGTTACCTGTGTTATTGACCCAGCTTGCTGACTATGCTTTTGGATCTCCCCTCTATACCTTGCTACCTGTGTTACTGAACCGGCTTGCTGACCTCGCTCTTGGATCTCCCCTCTGTACCGCTGCTGCCTGTATGCTTGTCTCGGATTGTCTGACTTCTCTACTTCTCGCTTCACTGATTACTCCCTCTGAGAATCGCGACCTGCGTGCCTCCCGCGGTGAAGTCCAAACTCCCTTGTGGGGGTCCCTGGCGAAGACCTGGGGCACGTAAGACTCCGCACCTCCTTGTGGAGTAGAGCTAAAATCAGTAAGCAAGCACCTTCTGCCATTCAAGTATGTGACATCTAACATGTTCCTAAGTAGAGCTAGTATCATCTGGAGTTATTAGGGCACCCAGTCACCCTAGGGAATCTGGGGAAGCTTTATCAGCCACTGGCTAAATACTTTGCAGGACTACCTCTGCTAGCGGTCGGTTATGTTGTGCCATAAGTGTCGGTCAGCTTTGGGACCACTTTGCCCGAAAAATACCATCATGTGTTAACTGAGTTTTGGGACAAAGACATAATTGAGTTACCTTTTATTGTCTGACAAATGGGCATCATTTGTTCTCCACCAACTTCAGCAGGACCTCCTGGAAGGTGCTTAATGCAAAACGAACATCTGGGGGAGGTTCAGTGGCAGCTCTCAAGTAAGCAGGTATTCAATCCAGTGTCTTATCTAAAACCAGCCCCACCAAGTTCACACCACCATGGGGACCAGATGGAGTTTAAAAAGAGAAACTATCCGCTGTGTGTTTAGATCGGGACAGACTGATTAGGTAATATGATATGCAAATATGTTCAGGCTCCCAACAAGCCTGAACACTTACCACTGTGGATATTGGCTACTAGAACAGAATTGCATTTCTATAACATGAACTATGTGTCACTTATTTCTTGATTGCTACATTGCACCCACAAGTTGTATATATTACAATTGCTGAATTATTATGTCATTGCATTATGTTGCCACCATTTTTGTGCCCTATTTTATGTGTTTCCTTTCTATATAAAATACACTTGTCAAATTCCACAGCCATCTCTCTCTTTCTCTTTGGGCTACACAACAGATTTGTCATAACTACAGTACGCTTAGACCAACCTCTGTTTCTTGATATTTATGTTTATGATTAAGGGATACTTCACAATGAGTCAGAGCAGCATAGTAAGACACACACACACACACACACACACACACACACACACAACAAAAACAAAGGGAATTGCATATCTATCACTGACTAGGAGATGTGACTCCTGTTGGACTGGTCCAGGATATACAAGCCTCTGCGGACCTTGTTAACTGACAAAGCAGGAAGACATCGCTCTTAGTCCCTGCCCAGCTGGCAGAGGACTGAACAGCGCAGCTCAGTAACTGAGACAGTGCTCCACAGGATATGGAACAGCGTTCCAGAGGACTCGGTGACTTTAGCCCCTTTAGGGTAGGGTTTCCTTGTGCAGTGAATCCCGTGGCTGTTTGTTAATTGCATTTATTCTTGTGTGGTTTAAAAAGTTTACATTTATTTGTGATATAAAATAAAGTACACTAATTGTACTTGGCTAGTTGTCTGTCCAAGTGAGTCCAAACCCACAAGGTTACAAAGTGTCTTTAGCTAGCACACAAGGCTGCCTATGTGCTAACCAGCTAGTCTGAGTGGCAAAAACGCTAAACAGCAAAAGCCAGGTGTGCTCACACTTTCTCCTCAAAAAGACACAATCTCAGCTATGACAATCAACATTTTCTTCCTTCTTTTCTCTCAACCTCATTTAAACTGAACAGTATTTTAGGAAAAGACTAAAGTGTAGGTTGAATTTTGACGTTTCAACTTTTTCCACCTTGCACATTTTCCTGAAAATCTGCCAAACTGCAAAACTAGGTACAGGTTGATTTTATGGGGGTTGAATTCCAAAGATGCTTTTCTGGCATGTCTTCCAGTGCCTAATATTATTTGCAACTCTGTGTTGTATATGCTGTACAACACAAAGCCTCTGGATACAGTTGCATTCATTACAGAAATCATACCAGGGCTGTTTATTTTTCATGGCAACATGAATGGACTACTCTGCCCTTTGATTTGAAGACATAACCTAAAAGCACAGAGGAAAGCCAGAAAAAGTAAAGCATTGTAATTAGTAAAAATAATTTATTTAGCCCAGAGAATTTTAGGCAAAAATAGGTGGGAAATACTAATCCAGACAAATGTCACCACCATTGTATAGATCACTGACAAAGCCACCCGAACATGCAGCAAGTATCAGATTACTTTCTCCAGCAGCCTATCCTCATGGGAGGGACTAAGTAAAAGCAAATAGGGTGGAGTCTGTTCCTCATATATATTTTTATGCTACACCCAGCATGTATACTACACATGAATGGTGTGCCAGATGATCTTTAAATGTGGACTATAATTCATAGAACTATCCCCATGATCTGTTACAGCACCTTTGTGCCATGTTCTAAAATTAATTGTACATATATGAAATTCTCCAAAAGGCACACATGCATTGAAGTATCCTTACCGACCCCCATTACATCACAGAGATCAGAATGTGCTGTCAGAGCCTGGGAAGTAATGCCCCTCATTGGATGATATCTGGTGCTGTAGACAGTGCAAAATTTCCCCTGTGAACTTATGTAAATTAATGAGTGTCTATTTTTTCACCCAAAAATGTCCATATATATTTTAATTACTCCACAGAATATCATACAATGCCAATGATCAGCATATTATCCTGTAGAGTCCAAATCACTTTAGGAACAGTATTGCTTGTCAGCTCATCATATATGAGAAAATGAGTTACATTTGCTGTCAAGTAGACCAATATTTGGTATCTGGTATGTGCGCTTGCCAACTTTAACACTGACACTCTTATTTTTAGCTAACCAATTCCTCCCACCAAGTCATGAAGCCACTACTGGATTATAGTTATTTTTCCTACATCTGGTGCCAAGTCTAGAATGCAGACCCATATATGTTACCCGGTCTAATATGCAGACCTAGATTTGGTGCCAAGTCTAACCTGTAATGCCTGTTCTGGTATACAGTTACTTTGGCAACTGGCTATCAGATCTTACATGTAAATCCCAATACATATTAAATACACCTGCTGGCTTCATTGCAATCTGTTCACCTGTATGCTATTTGGACTTGATAGTACAGGTTTTTCATTAAGTTTTTCTGCATCAGCATGTTACCGAGATATCATAGACATACAAGGCTTTGGTTAACACAAAAGTTGAAATTTATATTGTTTATTTTGAACTCAGTATCTGCCACAAGATGGCAGCAATTGTACATTACATCACTACATTATTACTATCACTATTTATGAAACCTACAACCAATCAATCTGTGTTAAAGGTACATCATCCCCAAAATTGTGCATACTTTAGATGTATGTTTAAAGATCATTTTTGACATTTTAGTGTCAAGAGACTATTTTAGGTGGTCTCTCCATATTTCCATTGATATTTTTTTCTTTTTTCTTTAACCAACCAAAATGTATACTGTTTTGATAGGGCAGATAGAGCTTTCTGTGGTACCATCATCCAGCAATGAAAGGTTGAACTTGATGGACCTTCGTCTTTTTCAACTTTACTATTTCACTATGTAATTTATTCCATGACAGTCAAGAAAATGTATTGGAGTTCTATAGGGAAAACATCTTTCCATGATCTTTCCTTAATTTCATATAATGATTTCAAGTCACAAAATAAGCACATAATTTTATTCTGCAACTTGTAGGGCCTGATTCATCAAGGAAAGTTAAGCAAAATATTGAGTAAATTTTCTTACTCAAGTTTTCTAGACAAAACCATGTGGACAATGCAAGGGGTGCAAATGAGTTTCTTATTTTGCACATAAGGAAAATACTGTCTGTTTTTTCATGTGGGATGCAAATACTTGATAGCGTATTTGTACACTGAAATTTAAAGTAGATCTAGGACATGCCATACCACAATTATAAATCTGCCATCACATTTAAAATTTACCTCCCCTACAATGCAACATGGTTTTGCCTTACTTACTTACTTTTGCTTAACTTCATACTTGCCAACTCTCCCGGAATGTCCGGGAAACTCCCGCATTTTGCGAGAGTCTCCCAGGACTCCCGGGCGAGTGTGGCAATTTCCCGCATCTGGATAATTCTGCCCACTTCCTAGTGAAGTGGGCAGAATTAAGTCCGGAACGCAGCGATTCCCGGTGAATCGCGGCATTTGACGTGCATTTTGGAGCCCCCCCCCTCCGTTACGCCCACCTCCTCCGCAGGCTCTCGGATTTGAAGATCAGAAAGTTGGTAAGTATGCTTAACTCTCCTTAATGAATCAGGCCCACTATGTATGAATAATTTATTAGAGGTTTGGTCTATGACTTTGAACCTCAATGAGGTTTATGTGTAGAATATGCTTTGTTTGTGAATGTTCTGTGTTCCTCGCTGCTTTAACTGTTTTTATTTATGTACTGTAATAAAAAAGTAGTAGTAAAAGCATTTAGTAAAATATGTTAAACAGCATTGGCTCCAGTGTTGGAAGTAGGCTGGTACATGGTGGTATGTCATACAGCCACTTCTCCTACTGCCTTTATTGTTAAACTATCACATTCTATTCACTTATATTCCCCTTACATTTTTCATACCACCACTTCTAAATTTCCACTTGGACCAATGGCTCAGATATCACTGTGGGGGAGGTTACACACCCAGAATACTTCCAAACCAGATTAAATGTAAGTGTTTTTTTGTATTACAGTGGCTTACTATTTCATCACCAGTATATTTTTATGATATAGCAACACTTTATATTTCCAGATGGGGGTCACCATTTAAAGTACAGACTTGTGACACTAAGGGGTATATTTACTAAACTGCGGGATTGCCTGTTGCCTATAGCAACCAATCAGATTCTAGCTATCATTTTGTAGAATGCACTAAATAAATGGCAGCTAGAATCTCCACTTTTTCAAACCCGCAGTTTAGTAAATCTAGCCCCAAAAGTGCTCATGTGCATGCTGACACTTGTAGTATTTTTGCCCCTCTACAACAAAAAAGATGGTTTATTGAAACATCCATTGTGACTCCTGGTATATTAACATTGACCGTATTTCTGTTCAATCTCTGGCTAGTTTCAGTTTCTGTTGAAACTCGGGCAAGTTTGTGTTTAATGTCCAGAGAGCTTGACGATAACATGGGAGAAATAGGTGTTTTGAAATCGACAGAGATTGGATTTTGGAAAGTCAAAATCGGTAGTTAATACATATGGCGATTTTGCACTTCAAATCACCGGTAACTTTTCATGATTTGTGGCGATTTTAAATCTCCGAAAAAAATCAACGCTTCATAGTTACCCCCAGGTGTGCAAGTGTCATGTAGACATGTACACATGAAGGTACATTTGTCAAACGTTAAAAAGAACGGAAATGTGGAGGTGTTGCCCACAGCAACCAAACAGATTCTAGTTGTCATTTTTTAAAATGTACTAGATAAATGATAGCGAGAATCTAATTGGTTGCAAAACACCTTTAATCTTACTTTTCAGAAGGTTTGTATATCTACCCCATGGAACATAGGTGAATTTCTATATCAATCAATCAGAAAGGAAAACCATCATTAAGGAGATTACTGTATATGAGCTGTTATCACAATCATATTACTGTAAGGAAATATATTTATTTTTATCCTACAAAGGAAAATATATATACATTACACCAAATAATAAATTATTCTACAGCAACTATGTTTACAGCTAAATTGGTAACTTTTTACTTGCGTAAATGCTGTACTTGTGGAATGCTGGTACAGTATATCCAATCAGTGGGAGAGCTAATGCTAATCTACTCAGCCAGAAAATCCCTTATAAAAGTCAAGTCTGTCTTTAATGTTCAGTGTAATTATAATTAATGTCATGTAAAATCCCTAAATGAATAGAATGCATTGTGCCACTTAGTATAGCATGTGATTAGTCATAGAATGACAACATTCAGACGGGGTGCCCTAGCAGTGGGACCAGATGCTGACAAGTTAAGAATCAAAAAAGTCACTTCTCAACTTGGATTCTTCCCCAGACTGCACCATTCTGTATGGGACAATTTCCGATAACAGGACTTACTCGTGACAAGCAGCAACATTTCTAGAGCTTTTCTGCAGAATATTGTTGCTCAGGTGGAATTTGGCTTCAGGTGTTTTGCTCCGAGATCGCTACACCAAGAAATGGATTACGGGGAGGGGTAGCATAGGTGGCACGTCTCCCGAGCCCACTTCTTTAACGCCATTGTTATTTGGGGGAGGGGACTGTAATGAGAACTATAGAGAGGAACTGTAATGAGAACTATAGGGGGGAAGCTGTATAAATAACTATAGAGAGGGGGCAGTAATGAGAACTACAGAGAGGGGGTCGTGAAGAGAACTATAGGGAGATGGCTGTATAGAAATCTATAGGGAGGGGGCTGTAAAAAGAACTATAGAGAGGGGGCTGCATAAAGAACTATAGGGAGGGGGCTGTGAAGAAAACTATAGGGAGGGTGCTGTATAGAGAACTATAGGGGGGCTGTATAGAGAACTATAGGGGGATGTGAAAATAACTATAGAGAGGGTGCTGTATAGAGAACTATAGGGAGAGGGCTGTATAAATATCTACAGGGGGGGCTGTGAAGAGAACTATAGGGAGGGGACTGTATAGAAATCTATAGGGAGGGGGTTGTGAAGAGAACTATAGGGAGGGTGCTGTACAGAGAACTATAGGGAGGGGGCTGTGATGAGAACTATAGAGAGGGTGCTGTATAGAGAACTATAGGGGGGCTATGAAAAGAAGTATAGGGAGGGGGCTGTATAGAGAACTACAGGGGGTCTGTGAAGAGAACTATAGGAAGGGTGCTGTATAGAGAACTATAGGGAGGGGGCTGTGAAGAGAACTATAGGGAGGGGGCTGTGAAGAGAACTATAGGGAGGGGGCTGTAATGAGAACTATAGAGAGGGTGCTGTATAGAGAACTATAGGGAGGGGACTGTGAAGAGAACTATAGGGAGGGTGCTGTATAGAGAACTATAGGGAGGGGGCTATATAGAGAACTATAGGGAGAGGGCTGTATAGAGAACTATAGGGAGGGGGCTGTATAGAGAACTATAGGGAGGGGGCTGTGAAGAGAACTATAGGGAGGGGGCTGTGTAGAGAACTATAGGGAGGGGGCTGTGAAGAGAACTATAGGGAGAGGGCTGCAATGAGAAGCATAGGGGTGCTGCAATGAGAGCTTAGAAGGAAGCAATGAGAGACCTGGAGAGGGTAAAGAGAGAGGGATATGAGGATAAGAATAACACAGTTTTCCTCTTTCTCTTTTATGAACGATGACACTATGCCCTTAATTTAAGATCAATGAGCCCCCTGTTTTTAGTGTCCCAGGCCTCCCAAAGCCTTGACCCAGCCCAGCCTGCACCTACTCCCAGCTAGACCATAGAACAGAATTAATTGGCACCATCACCTATTTATAGACTACAAGTTTTGCAAAATGGGGAACAGTGTGGAATGGCGAAACTTACCAAACGCGCGACGCAACAACTTTGTAGATCTGTGATCGGACTGTTATGCAGTGAAATCTATCTGCACAAATTTGCTACCCAATTTCTCTTAGTTTATCAGGTGTCTGTCACAATGGTTTCTCCAATATAGACAGTTCATTAAATTGGAAACCGACTGAAACTTAAGTTGATCATGTAATGTTGGATGCATTTGAGCCCAGAACATAAGTAGGAAAAGACACAAGCGTGACAAACCCATTTACATGTATATGTTCAGTCAGACGCATCTCGTGATGCTTCCGGCGGTACAATGCAAGCATAAGCTCCAGGAGCAACAAGTGTCTATACTTACACACTACGATACCGTAGAGAAAGCGCAACAATGTAACTTGGCAGTATTAGTAGTAAATGCACATTGCTTTATCCTATTTGTACACAATATAGTAATATAATAAAATGTCCTCTACACAACAGAGAATTGTATCTAGACGCATTTACCACATAAAATCTAATTAAATACAATCTTCCCTCCCCTATTCCACCAAACAAGTCGTACATAGTGGTAAGTGTAAGATGCGACAAAATCTGCATTTCGGACATATGCGTATGCATATTTGGTGCTCATGTGTAGTATGGAAATGCACATTCTACACAGATAGAACAGACGCATGTCAAGCCCTAAATGTTATTTTAAATAGTGATTTATATCTCACCATGAAGGCATGAGTTTATCAGAGACGTTATTAGTTCTATGATTGAGTGAGTAAAGTGTTGAGAGGAACATGTAAGAAAACTTACCTTCTCCTCGCTCCTGTCTTCCGTCCTGTCGGCCGCTCGGCACTTCCGGGTGGCCGGCGGGGCTCCGGTCACATGATCCCTCCTCCTCCTGTATAAAAGAAACGCTCTGACGCTAATCTGTGTCAGAGCAACAGGTTACTTACCGCCTGACTCCTGTGCAGTCTGCTTGTCTCTGTAGTTCGTGTGCCTGCTGATTACTCTCTGTGTACCAGACCAGACTTGTCTACTGACTATTATCCTTGTGTAAGGTCAGACATCTGAACTGTGTACCGGACCTGCCTGTTTACTGACTATTCCCCTTGGATCATCTCGCTGCCGAATTATCTGCCGAACTGTGTATCAGATCTACTCCAGCATCTCGTAAGGTACTGCTTGTTATATTGCTCCGTTGCCACTTCTCCTATCTATCTCTCACGTCTAGGGGCCGAACCAAGGGCCGCGACCTGCAGTCTCCCAGCAGCTGCCACATTGTGGCGGGCCTTGGAGAAGACCAGGGAGCTGTTAGACTCCGCTCCTTGATAGGCCAGTTCCAAACTAAACTGAGGGAATACCTGTGAGCGTAAAAAACAGAGATGTAAGAGAGATACTCCTGAGCAGGTAGGTGAGCTTTCCGGAATTTAGTTACAGGTGAACTAATGCACCTGGTTACTGTGGGAGAGTGTGTGTATGCCCTGCAAACACGGGTTGCCCCACTTAGGTAATCTAGCAAAAAAGAGCAGAGTTGAGCCAAGCAAAGTTCCAAGTTACAAATATCAAGCTTAAGGGGGAGATTCAATTCCCTGCGTTGTTCTAAATAACAACGCGGTGTGCGCATCATTATCAATACTACGGTAATTGATGCACGCTATTACCGTTAGTGTAGCAATTTGAATGCAGATTTTTGCTCGCAGCTCCCTGAGCCGCAAGCAGAAATCTGTATTAAAATTACCGTACTAACGGTAGTGATGCGCTGAATGTACAGAATGTACAGAGTGTGAAGCCACAGCATGAACTGACCATGAGATGATTATAGCATAGAGCATTGTTAAGCTGATCGGTATGTTAGTCGAATATCAGAGAGTGGCTGATCGCTTAGAGAGGTACCCGAGAGCCTGTAATTGCTTGTGCCTTGATTCATCATCATCATCATCATCATCAGTTATTTATATAGCGCCACTAATTCCGCAGCGCTGTACAGAGAACTCATTCACATCAGTCCCTGCCCCATTGGAGCTTACAGTCTAAATTCCCTAACATACAGAGAGAGAGAGAGACTAGGGTCAATTTGATAGCAGCGAATTTACCTACCAGTATGTTTTTGGAGTGTGGGAGGAAACCGGGGAACCCGGAGGAAACCCACGCAAACACAGGGAGAACATACAAACTCCACACAGATAAGGCCATGGTCGGGAATTGAACTCATGACCCCAGTGCTGTGAGGCAGAAGTGCTAACCACTAGGCCACTGTGCTGTGATTACGGTTGAGAACGAGTGAAGAAACAGTTGAAACCTGAGAATCAGCAACTGACAGAAAAAAGTCTTATGCGTCTGTGGAGCCTCTGTAATGTCATCGCTATGTAACCCCTGGAGATGATACAGTTGGACTTGAGCACCTAGGGGCTACTAATCACATTTGCATCAGTAAGAAAAGAGATGGGCATTGTGATTTACTTGTCCAGGAAGAGAAACTAATTCTCCCACAAAGCTACTGTGTAAAAGCGACTGATGAGAATGACATATATCCTCTGTACAGCGCTGCGGAAGAAGTGATGCTATATAAATAAATGATGATGATGATGATGATGATGATGATGTGTCTTGGTAAAATATCATTAAATCCTGCAAATATCTTTGTTACGTCCGTTCTGTATAAAGAGGTTTAGCCGATGACTTTGGAGAGCTTATAGCCACTGGCTTAATAGGTTTAAAACTCTACTAAAAAGTTAAAACAGTACTTCAAAAATATCCAAAAGGAAAACATAACTTAGCTAAAGATGGGTTAATATGAAGCATTTTTTTTTGTTTACTGGACATTTAAGTCTATGGGGTACATTTACTAAACTGCGGGTTTGAAAAAGTGGAGATGTTGCCTATAGCAACCAATCAGATTCTAGCTGTCATTTTGTAGAATGTACTAAATAAATGATAACTAGAATCTGATTCAGTGACGGAGCTACCATTGGTGCACCAGGTGCCGTGTACAAGGGCCCATGGAGATAATGGAGCCTTGCAGATGCAGAGGGACGGGGCCCCGGTTCCCTCCTCCCGGCCTCACAGCACCGGAGCCCACAGCTCACTAGTTCCACCTCTAATCTGATTGGTTGCTATAGGCAACATCTCCACTTTTACAAACCCGCAGAAACTAAATGTAAAAGAAACTAAAATTATGTGGTTTAAACAGTTCACCTTTTTTTGGTCCTAGGCATTAACCAGTGACTTATTTATTTTTAGATTGAGTCCTACAGTTGACTGGGTACATGCTGGTGACCTGCTGCCTCTGATACGCTGATTTTCAGAAGACTGGGTAGGGTATGGCGCTAAATTGGATGAAGTCTTGATTAAATAGTAACGTTGCTAATTTTGTTCTTGCTATTCTGTCCTAATGTTCCTTATATATTAATCCCTTTACTACATACAGTATCTGATCTATCTAACATGTGTCAAGCTGATAGGATGGTCCATACTTCTGTTACGAGCCGCGGCGGTGCCCAGCCGCCGCGACTCACTCACATGCATCCCGGCCGGCGCTATGATGACCGGGACGTCACTTCCGGGTCCTGTCCCGGCTGTTGCCTAGGCAACAGTCGGGACGCTGCAGTTGATAGCGCCGCATCCCGGCATTAGGTGCAGCCGGGCGTGCGCGCTAGTCTTCATGTGAATTTCATTATGACAGCCCTTAGGGCTGATTAGTTCTTTGCCCCCATTGGCCAGTGCCTGTTTATAAGGCAGGGAGAGCTTAGCCTCCCTGCCGGTTATAGTTCTGTGTCCCAGTTCATAGCCTGCTCCTGTACCTTGCTGCTGTGTACCTTTGATTGGATTTTCCGTGTATGACCTATTGCCTGTTCCTGGATCTTGACCCTTTGCCTGTGACCTTGACCTATTTGCCTGTCCCTGGATTGTGAACCTTTGCCTGTGACCTTGACCTATCGCTTGTCCCTGGATCTGAACCTTTTCCTGTGATCCTGACCTTGCTGGAACCTGACATCGCCTCTGGTGCTCCGTCCAGTCTGCAAGTTCGCTGGCCTGCCTCCGTTCCGTGTACCTGTGAGCAGCCTTGTGAGTATAAATTTATACTACTTAGAGTTTAAGACCTGGGGGCATCTGAGTACCTGTGAGCGCAACCAGTCTCTACGGGAAAGGCGGCTGCTATAGGTGAAGACCTCGTCGCCTGTTCTATAAGTTTATGCCGCACTGGTTGTCATAACAACTTCATAATATTTACACTGTGAGGACTTCTTACAACTCAATGTTGGGTATGGTTTGTCTGAAGTAGATATAGTTTTTTCTCGCCAAAGAAATGGTTGAGAAACATTTATTTTAAAGAATGATAACTCAAATATAATGCTACCCCATCCAAAAGAATCCACTTCAGAGTTTATTCTGGTGACCAATTACAGCATAAAGAACATTCTGTTCACTGATAAACAATGCAGAAACCAGCTCTCTGGTGGCTACCATAAAATTCAGATCCCAGATTTCTGGTGATATCACAGTTTAAAAGAAAGGTGGACACAGCAAACAGGTGCAAAAATACAAGTGCGCAGGAATCTATGACCTGCAAACTTACTTTGTTCTAGGGAAACAGAATTGCCACTTAGCAATAGCTGGTAGGTTAGATAGCAAATTGTCACTTCCCTGCTGCACACAGAATAGCCCATGTATGTACTTGCAATCACATGCTTGTTCATGATCACATACAAGCTCGCAATCGCCTGCTTGTGCAGGCTCCTGCAGTTAGATTTTTTCGGAAGCCTACCTTGAGAAGGGAATAACACAAATGCCTGAGTTGTGAAACCACTGCAGGATGTTTACTGTAATATAACATATAAAGAAGAAAGGAAACATAATGGCACAACTGTCAAATTGAAAAATACAAATAGTAACAGAAGTGTGAAAGGCAAGAAGTAGATTTCTCTGAAACATATAACATTAGGGGGGAGATTCAATTTGGTGTGAGATGTCTCTGGAACCTCTGCAGTATACTTCTCCCCGATGTTCTGGCTGGAATCTCAGCTCATAGAGGTGCAAGGAAAAATGAGCGGAGATTCCTACTGTAATTGCCGGCAAAGTGTGCAGCATGATGTCCACGAGCCACATTGCCAGCAGCTCAAGCTGCACTATGAAATGGAGCTTAATTTTGTCTCCATAGGCACATTGTTCTAAGGATTCTTCTCAGGGGCGCACGTAGGATTTGTGAGGGGGGGTTTCCTCCGCCCCCGGGGAAAAAAAAAAATCCTAGAGACCTGCCGCGCATGCGCGGCAGCTTCGTTTCAGCTGCACTGTAGTATACAGCAGCCGCGGCGCTGTCAAAGAAGCACCAGCGGCGGTGCTGTATACAATACAGCACCGCCGCGGACGCTTCTTAGACAGCGCCGCGGCTGCTGTATAGTACAGTGCCGACATGTAGGGCACTTTTTAGCGGAGGGGGGGGGGGGTTTCTGGAGACCCAGAAACCCCCCCTGCGTGCGCCACTGCTTCTAGTCCCTTTCTGTGCCAAGATGAGATAGCAGAAATATTATTGTGTCTGGATCACTTATAAATAACTTATTGTATAAATTTATTTAAAGAAAATAGCGCAGGGTGCTTATTTATATAGTTGCAGATGTACTGGTTTTGTTGTATCGTGTGGTGCAATAAGCATTTGTTGAGGAAGTCTTTAAAGTACCACCACTCTGCCCGCTACCCAGCAGCTCTGGCCAGTGTGATAGGCCAGGGGGAATCCATCCACAGCACCCCTGATCTGTAGGAAGAGGTCAGGGGTACCAGCCCAGGTGCACCAGCGAGGTGGTACACTAGCAGCGACAGCTACCCAAAAGGAATGCGGTTCTGGATGCCGTTAAGGAGTCCAGTGGTGGCAGCAGCTTAAGCCCCTCCTACTGTGTTTAGATTGCGCATTTGGGATAAAGAAAGGGAACAGTGGCAAAGAAAGCCCAGTCGATTCCCAGCAACAACAGACAGGGTGGCATAGGTGGTCTATCCTGTCACACATATAATAGTGTTAGCCAGATATTTCTCCATAGGAATATCAGACACAGCAATAGGTGTAGGGTAGGAAAGGGCAGCTGTTCTATTTACCTAGAACAAAGCAAGTTCGCAGGTCATAGATTCCTGCAAACTTGCATTTCTTTGTTTAGGAAGGTTGCCACCTAGCAACAACTGATGTCCAGACTACCACATACCTGGTGGTTGTTCTGAGAAACGTGATCTTTTGTAAACCAGGTGGTCTCCAGTAAGGTATCACAAAAGTCCAAACGGAGGACCAGTGAGCAACATTCATAATTACTTGTAGACAGGTATGTGCTTTGCCGTCACCTTAGTATTAACTTTGCGTTGTAGTCAGTGACCCCTGAATCGGTTAGCATCAGTACCAGCTTCCCTCAGAAAATCCACACCTAATACTGGAGGACCTTGTAGGCCGGAAGAGCTTCCAACAAGTCAGTGTGTGGGAAATTTTCCCCCAAAGAGGGGCTATAAATATAAGACAGGCTGACAAGCAAGACACCACGCACAGACAAGGCTCAGTAGTATCTTGGATCAGATCAAATTCCACGATGAGCTGATTGAAAGAGGATGTTTGTATGTAATCTTTATCCATTAACCAGAGGTCCATAATGTGAACGAGATGCGAGCACACTTCATTTGAGATAGTCAATGGTCAGATTCTCTGATTATAGTGAAATATCTAGCCTCAAAGCAGCGGTAATTAAAGTCTTTATGGGTGATTCCAATGCTAAATGTGTTAGCAAGCCAGCAATATTGCCCTCCACATGCAGTGAGGCAGAGTCTCTAACTAACAGAGAGTGCCCGACAAGCAGTTCTTTAAGAACCCCAGAAGATTTTGGGGCCCTTGCACGACTGACTGATCATGGGAAGCCAAACTCCGGCTGATGAACTGGTTATATAAAACCTATTTGAGTTACCTGTTAGGTACTGATCTTGTGCAGGACCTTCAAAAACCGGGCGATTATGAAAAAGTATAGGGATGCCCCAGAACTGCCCATGAAAAGGACATTGTGTCCATCTTACATGCTCCATATTTTGGAGACAAAGCAAGGGGGTTTGTGCATTGGAAGATTCCACAAAAAGGCCCATGTCTGAACTATTAAAGTATGCACTATCTATTGAACAATATTTTTTTTGTGCCTACTTATCTGCTAATTAGTTACATTCTCCCTGTAAATATGTAATTAGAAATTGTTTTTCTGAAATGCCCAATCCTAGAGCTCCAATGGATCCCTCCATAGAGATATTCCAAATAGATATTAAACATCTCCCACCCTGTTAGCGTACAAACCCGTTGCCTTGTTGTACATGAACAGATAAATGAGGACTCTTTTAACCAACTTGGGTGCTAAGGCCTGCAGTGCCAATTTCACTGCCGGTAGCTCTAACGGATTTATGTGTAGAGCCGATTCGTCGGCTGTCTACATGCTTCTTACAGGTATTTCTTGATAAAAACACCCCCAACCCATTAGAAACACATCTATTGTAAGGAGCGGGTGTCTAAGAGAGGACATGGAGGAGGCCAAGGTAGACTGCACCTATACAACAGCTTCTGTCTTACCCATTATATCAAACAAATATTGTCTGCCCAAACCTAGTGTGCACGAATGAAGAACCCTAGGAGACTGGGATTCTCTACATAGGAGTGGCACATGCATAAAACCTGGGGACAGGGTAATCATTTCCCCCTTGCCAGACAATAAAGTGAAATCCTATTACTTTGGAGGGCTCTCTGTATAACTTCCTGTACTTCTAGCCACTTTCGGAAAAGCCACTGGTAGAGAAAAAGAAGGGGTATCTATTTTGAACCCCAGAAATGTAATAGCATGTGATGGGATCAAAACTGACATTATATTGTGAAACCATGCCTCGTGAAAAAGGAAAAGTGCTACATCCCTGTGATGCACTAAGGTGTCAGACAGATGCACTAAGAGCGTGTCACCCAGACAAATTATGCAATGAACGCTCTACAGATGCTCGTGCGACACAACTGCTTTCATGACTCAAGTAAACACACAAAAGGCAATTTTTTTTCTGTTAAGTTGTAGTTGTTCTGTTGAAGAAGAACAAACCCTTAGGTGATAAGATGAGTCTGAGAGCTCAGACCTAGTTAGCAGCACTAGATCTGACAGAGGTTTCACAGAGTTTCAAGACAGGAACTCTCTTTCCTATCAGTAGACCAATCTCAGACTGGACTGTCATGCTTTATAAAGGCCATAACCCCACCAAGTAATGTGTCAGAACTCCACCCTGCCACACTGCTTTATCTTTTATTAAACCTGCATGGGAAGGGACACCCGTCCGCTCTTCAACCACAGAAGCCTGAAGTGAGAGAGACTGAGCTGAAGCCAGGTGGCTGACTCAAGAGTGTCTATGGAGGCAATCGGGGGTTTATATGTGTGACCTGAAGTCCAAGAACAGCGATCGTAAGGTGTAAGGTGCAACCAGGGGCGGATTGGGAACTTAAAGTGGCCCTGGAAAAAATTATTGAAGTGGCCTCATGTCGGCGGGACCAAAATAACTATAGGTGGGGCCAATACAAAAGTAGGCGGGATTTAGAACTACAGGAATTTGGTTGTAGTAACATTTAGGAAAACCTAGATGTGATGACTTTACACACAGTGGGTCATCTCTAAAGCCATGCAGGGCAAATGTATAGTATACTATAGGCAGCCCCCTCTTAGTATAGTATAGGTAGCCCCCCAATAGTATAGTATAGTATAGGTAGCCCCCCTTAGTATAGTATAGGTAGCCCCCCAATAGTATAGTATAGGTAGCCCCCCTTAGTATAGTATAGGTAGCCCCCCTTAGTATAGTATAGTATAGGTAGCCCCCCTTAGTATAGTATAGGTAGCCCCCCAATAGTATAGTATAGGTAGCCCCCCTTAGTATAGTATAGTATAGGTAGCCTCCTCTTAGTATAGTATAGGTAGCCCCCCTCTTAGTATAGTATAGGTAGCCCCCCAATAGTATAGTATAGGTAGCCCCCCTTAGTATAGTATAGTATAGGTAGCCCCCCTTAGTATAGTATAGGTAGCCCCCCAATAGTATAGTATAGGTAGCCCCCCTTAGTATAGTATAGTATAGGTAGCCTCCTCTTAGTATAGTATAGGTAGCCCCCCAATAGTATATTATACTAAGCCCCCCTCACTTACCTTCAGTTGCTCTGAGCAGCGTCTCTTCTCACATCAGGTAGACAGGAAGTGAAGTCAGACTTCCTGTCTGCCGAACAGCACCGTGGGAGCCTAGCAATTGGCTGCCTGTTGCTGCCCACTGAACACCAATATTTTAGATTGCTTTCCTGTACGTGCCTCCCCCCGCCGCATCTAAACGTGCCCCCCCGGGAAAATCTGAGGTGGCCTCCAGGTGGCCTCGTTAGGCATCGGCCTACCGGGAAACTTCCCTGTAAGGTCTATGGCCAATCCGCCCCTGGGTGCAACGGACTGTCTTATGAAAAGCCAGGGTAGAGTACATGGAGAAGGAAGATGCAAATGTCATTGGTGAGTAAAGTTAATTGTTGCTAACACATATCAGAGCTGCTGGAGATACTAACATACCTATACTGACTTTCACTGGTGGTGGAACTGCTGCCATTGTTGCAATTCTTCATAATGCAACAACATGCCCCCAGTCTTCTCTGTCTGCTTACAGCTAATTGTTGATGGTTACTTTGTCCACCAGGGGTCAGACCAGACAAAATCCTGCCTCACTCTCCTAGCACTATTGATATATACAGATATGAATGGGGGAAAGCCAATGGGCCACACTTATTAATAAGTAATAGTAAATGATTATGGCATAACTGGAAATGAATGGTAATCAAATGGGAATTGACTGAACAAGTTTCACGGTATAATATTCACACAATTCAGTGCAGTTGGCAAACACAATGTTAGCCAAGAGTCTGGCACTGAAGAACTTGGAGAGTATGGGCCTGAATCATCTTCAGGCACAACCTGAACGATCACGGAACTTGAGCGTAGTCATTTCAATCTGGGTGTAAGTACGTTTTGCCTAAACAGTACTTGCCGTATATAAAGAGGCAGAACAGCATCAGAACGTATGCAAAAAAATATATATTTATATAGTCAATCTTCCTTGCAAATGCAAGTTCTTTGCTATCTAGTGGCATGCATACATATAGCTTTTAATATAAAGTCTACACCGTGACAGTCATCACTATCAGTCGGCACTTACACCTGCCCAGTAGCTGGTGCAAATGGTACGGCTACAAAAAAACGTAATTTCTCAGCTTACACCTCCTGTTAAATCCAATTTTTTTTAAAGGCGCCTTTTCCTACATACGTTAAAATGCATCCTGCTCTTAATGAGCATTAGTTATCATTAGTGTTGATAAAAATCCATAACTAAAGAAACAAAATATATGTTTCTACAGCTTCTTCACTGTGTTGATGTAAGTGGTGTCACAGCATGAAATCTGACCTTGGCAGCAGTTAGATCATTTGCACAGCAGGTATTTTTTGAAAATCTTGTTATAAGAACTAATTAGCGTCTGTCATGCAAAATGTGGTTATGATTCGTTCAATAGTTTACAGTTAGTTACATTTGTGCCCCACTTCTGTGTCATTTTCATCAGCTGCTTTTTTTTCTTTAATACAGGACCACCTATCTGTCAAATAGCAGCAACGGTATGTTTCTCAGTTTTCAACATATTCAGGCAGAAGTCATGTGTCAAGTTTCAGAGGTTATTATAGACAACCCCCTTATGTTGCTAGTGACCCCCATCAGCTACCTGAATAGGTCCAATCATATTTGCTTCTACTCACACACCTTCCTTCGCTAGCTGTTGTGTTATGGCTACTGGAGTTCTCACGATTACAATATTGAGCCTTCCAACCTTCCGTAAACACAAAATAGAAGCAGTGATCTATAGGAAATGGATTAGGTGATGGAACCTATCCTAACTCCAATTAGGAGGGATGGGGAAGAGTCGCTATCTAGGGAGAAGTGGGTGTAATAAAATATACAACCCCTTCACATCTTGGAACACAAAAACAACATAAAGAAATATTATTTGGAATTGAAGGATATTGTTTTCTGCTGTAGTGAGGTAACCCTGTTTCTGAAGGACACAAAGCTGAATTGTTCTTGCAGTGGTTTTATTATACTGACCCAGATAGTCACATGAGAATACTTTACAGAGGTGAAATAAAAGTTTAAATTACCTAAAATCTTTGAACCTTCTTTTACAATTATTACCAACTAAGATTTCTTGCCATACTCCAATAACAGGGTTCCAGGCCACAGGACTTGGGGGATGGAGCCCATTGGTGAGATCAGTGGTTTGCAGATCACTTCTTAGTCTTGAGATACAACATTACAGTCATGGTCAAAAGTTTTGAGAATTACACCAGTATTGGTTTTCACAAAGTTTGCTGCTTCAGTGTTTTTAGACCTTTTTGTCAGATGTTGCTATGGTATACTGAAGTAAAACTACAAGCATTTCATAAGTGTCAAAGGTTTTTATTGACAATTACATTACATTTATGCTTGTAATTTTATTTCAGTATACCATAGCAACATCCGGAAAAAAAAAGTCTAAGAACACTGAAGCAGCAAACTTTGTGAAAACCACATTTTTTAACATGTATTTCCATTGATATTGTGTTAAAAAGAAAGCTCCCCTGTTAGGAACTCCCTCAGTCAGCACGACAGAACCCGGAATCTGCTCCGATGTCTGGTGTTCACTGGAGCCCCTAGTGGTGGGGACAGACTGGGCTGCAGACAAACGGAGGGTCGTGTAGTGTGCACTGACTGGGGAGAACCCAGAGGCAGCGTGGTAGAACACAGCGATGTGAGGTCCAGGCAAAAGGTCAAGGGCCGGCAGCAGACAGGGATATCAGAAAACGAGCCGTAGTCAGGGGTCACAGGCAATACAACGAAGTCCAAAAACAAGCCAGGGGTCATACACAGGAAATCCAATAATAGAGTAAACACAGGAGCAGGGAAACAGGAACAGGAGCCTAGCTAAACAGGAAGCTATAACTGGCAATGAGGCTAAGTCCTCACTGCCTTAAATAGCAAGGAGAACCAATAGGAGTTGTAGTAATACAACCCCACCCACAGCATAATCACTGCACCAAGACAATAATGGCAGAGACAAGACAGCACCAATACTGAATCAAGAAGACTCTCACAGAGTCTGCTCCAATGTATAAATATCCCTACCTTTCCCTGCAGGAATATGCCCGGGTGTGAGCCCGCTGGCCGGGCGCTGCGGCCTCCGGATTATAGCGTCCCGGTTGTTGCCTAGGCAACCGGGACGTCAGAGGCGGAAGTGAGACCCCGGTCGTCATGGAGACGGCCGGGGCGTCTGGGAGAGCCGGAAGCAAGCCGCGGCGGCCCGTCGGGGAGCCGCGGCTCGTAACAGTACCCCCCCCTTGAGGAGGGGTCAATGCACCCCGACTTCCAGGTTTCCCAGGATACTTTTTAAAAAAGTCCTTAATGAGTTGGTTAGCATGTAGATGCTTCTGCGGTACCCAAGACCGTTCCTCCGGGCCGTAGCCTTTCCAGTGGACCAAAAAGTGGAGTTGACTTTGCACCTTTTTGGAGTCTAGGATCTTTTCAACAATGAACTCTTGGTGTCCACTGACTGAGACAGGACGAGGTCTGTGCAATTGACGTGGTCTGAATTTATGTGAACATGTAACTGCTTTCAACAAGGAACAATGGAATGTGTTAGGAATCTTGAGTGAAGGAGGAAGTTTCAACTTGAAAGCCACGGGATTAATCTGTTTAATAATGGAGAAGGGTCCAATAAACCTAGGACCTAACTTCCTACAAGGTTGCTTAAGTTTAATGTTGCGGGTAGACAGCCACACCTTGTCCCCGACCTTGAAAGGACACGGTCCACGATGCTGATCAGCATAATGTTTAGACTTAAATGAAGCTTGATTGAGGGCAAGGTGAACCTTTCTCCATATCCGGCACAGATAAGAAATCGAAGAACTAGATTTGGCTTGATTCGAGACTTCCAGCGAGTTGGACCGAGGATGGAATCCGAAGTTACAGAAAAATGGCGATACCAGAGTAGATGAATGGCACGAGTTGTTGTAGGCGAACTCTGCCCATGGAAGCAGAGCAGCCCAATCACTATGGCATTTAGTTACATATAAACGGAGAAATTGCTCAAGGGATTGATTAACCCTCTCCGTTTGTCCGTTGGATTGTGGGTGATACCCCGAAGATAGACAGAGTTTAATTCCTAATTGGGCACAGAATGCTCTCCAGAATGTGGCTACAAATTGGGAGCCGCGGTCAGAGACAATATTAACAGGAAGTCCATGGAGCTTAAAATATGTGCTGAATGAATAGGGATGCCAAGGTTTTAGCACATGGCAATCCTACAAGAGGGATGAAATGTGCCATCTTACTAAATCTGTCTACTATCACCCAGATGGTGTTAAAGCTGGATGAGCGTGGTAATTCTACGATGAAGTCCATCGATATGTGGGTCCAGGGTCTCGTTGGAATGGATAGTGGCATAAGAGGCCCGGCAGGACGTCTGCGAGAAGATTTATTCCTGGCACAGGTTTCACAGGATAACACAAACTCTTTGGTATCGGCTGCCAAGGAAGGCCACCAGACGGAACGAGACAGAAGTTCCAATGTCTTGGATACTCCAGGGTGACCTGAGGTTTTATTATCATGACATTCAGTGAAGACCGTCCTCCTCAGATAAGCTGGTACGAATAATTTACCCCTGGGAGTAGCTGATGGTGCCAACTGTTGGAGACCCCGGAGGGTTGTGCCAAGATCCTGAGTTAGGCCAAGGACTACTTTGGATGCCGGAATAATGAAAGCGGTTTCTGTGAGGGAAGGATGAGAGGCGATGAAACTGCGAGACAAGGCGTCTGCCTTAATGTTCTTGGATCCGGGCCGGAACGTAATAGTAAAGATGAAACGGGAGAAGAAAAGGACCCACCGGGCTTGCCTAGAGTTCACAATTTTAGCAGATTGAATATACTGTAGATTTTTGTGGTCAGTATATACTGTAACCACATGATTAGCTCCCTCTAGCCAGTGGCGCCACTCTTCAAATGCCCACTTGATAGCTAGCAATTCTCTATTCCCAACGTCGTAGTGGGTCTCAGCGGAGGAAAATTTTCTGGAAAAAAAGGCACAGGGATGCAAACAGTGATCAGTGATATCTTTCTGAGAAAGGATCGCACCTGCCCCGACGTCAGAGGCATCCACTTCGAGAACAAACGGTAATTCCGGATTGGGGTGTCGGAGGACAGGTGCAGAGATGAAGGCCTCTTTTAACTTTTGAAAGGACGTCAAGGCCGTAGAGGACCAATTAACGGTATCAGCCCCTTTACGTGTAAGGGCTGTGATCGGAGCCACCAATACAGAGAATGACTGGATGAATCGCCTATAATAATTAGCGAATCCTAAAAACCTCTGAATGGCTTTAAGATTGCTAGGCCGGATCCAATCGAGAACTGCCTGTACTTTACTCGGATCCATGGAGAAGCCACGAGGTGAGATGACGTATCCGAGGAACGTGACCTGAGTGACTTCAAACTCGCACTTCTCGAGTTTAGCGAAGAGGCAGTGCTGGCGGAGTTTCAGAAGTACCTGTTTGACATGAGTACGGTGTTGCTCCAGTGATTGGGAATAAATCAAAATGTCGTCAAGATAAACTACAACGAATCTCCCCAGGAATTCTCGCAGGACATCGTTAATAAAATCTTGGAACACTGCGGGGGCGTTACATAGGCCGAAGGGCATGACCCGATATTCATAATGGCCTGAGTGAGTATTGAAGGCCGTCTTCCACTCGTCGCCCTTTTTTATTCGAACCAGATTATATGCCCCCCGCAGATCGATCTTGGAGAATATCGTGGCTAATTTGAGCTGATCAAAAAGTACGGGGATGAGTGGCAACGGGTAAGTATTCTTCACGGTAATCCCATTTAGACCCCTATAGTCTATGCACGGCCGGAGGCTTCCATCCTTTTTTGCCACAGAGAAGAAGCCCGCTCCTACGGGTGATTTGGAGGGTTGAATGAATCCCTTACGTAGGTTTTCCTCCACATAGTCATCCATAGACTTAGTTTCAGGAATAGACAAGGCATATAATCTTCCCTTAGGAAGCTTGGCATCTGGAACCAAATCAATGGAGCAATCGTAGCTACGGTGTGGGGGTAGAGCGTCTGCTTCTTTTTTCGAGAATACGTCGTGGAATTCACGATAAGGCAATGGAAGAGATTCAGGGCTAGGCTGAACAATCCGGAGCGGAAGAGCAAGACAGGTTGAGGAACAAGCCTTACTCCATCGTATGATCTCCCCCGTGCTCCAATCTATGTGAGGGTTGTGAAGTTGAAGCCAGGGATGTCCGAGGATCAATGGTACGGAGGAACAGGGAATTAGAAAGAACGAGAGGACTTCGGAATGGAGAGCTCCTACCGTAAGCTGCAGAGGTGGTGTTTGATATGAGACCCTTCCGTCAGTTAACGGTTTACCGTCCAGACCGCAGACCGTGATTTCTGAGTCTAAGTTTACGGACGGAATACCAAGTCTCTTGGCAAAGTTTATATCCAAAAAATTTCCAGCTGCCCCGCTGTCAAGAAAGGCAGGGATAGAAACGGATCGATTACCATACATGATCCGAGCAGGGATTAAGACCGAATTCTTGGAAGAGACCATCTGGAGACCTAGGCGTACCTCCTCCTTTACTCCTAGGCCTGGTCTTTTCCCGCCTTGTTAGGGCAGCTACGCAGGAGATGGCCTTTATTGCCACAATAGAGACATAGCCCCAGTGACCGGCGCCTGGATTTCTCCTCCGGGGACAGGCGATAAGCCCCTAACTGCATGGGCTCCGGTAAATCCTGAGGAACAGAGTAGACGGCTGGAGAGGGCCAGGATGGTGAGGCGGCCTCCTTTTCGGACCTTCTTTCCTTGATCCTGCGGTCAATTTTAATAACTAGTTGCATTAAGGCCTCCAAGGAAGATGATGAAGGATATTGGACTAAGGAGTCCTTTATCTGCTCCGAGAGCCCAAGCCGGAACTGACTCCGTAGTGCGGGGTCATTCCACTGACTGTCGACCGACCAACGTCGGAACTCGGCACAATATTCTTCCGCTGTCCGCCTCCCCTGTTTCAGCGCTCTTAGGTGGGACTCAGCCGAGGCCACCCTATCTGGGTCATCGTATAAGAGACCAAGTGCGTTGAAGAAGGCGTCTACGGACTGTAGAGCTGGATCCACAGGAGTCAGACTGAACGCCCAGGATTGGGGATCGCCTTGGAGTAAGGAGATGACAATGCCGACCCTCTGTTGCTCCGAGCCCGAGGAGCGGGGCCTGAGACGAAAATACAGCTTGCAGCCCTCCTTAAAATTTCGGAATAAGGTTCTATCTCCAGAGAACCGGTCCGGAAGATTTAACTTTGGCTCAGGTGCCGGAGTTGCTTGTGAGGCCTTGGCGGCTTCTTCCTGAGCAGAAAGCCTGAGTGAAAGATCCTGAACCATCTGCGAGACGACTTGGATCTGCCCTGCTAGGACTTGAGCTGGACTGGGTTCCATCAGTGGAGAATCGGATCGTTATTATTTGGGCCAGTTATAATGTTAGGAACTCCCTCAGTCAGCACGACAGAACCCGGAATCTGCTCCGATGTCTGGTGTTCACTGGAGCCCCTAGTGGTGGGGACAGACTGGGCTGCAGACAAACGGAGGGTCGTGTAGTGTGCACTGACTGGGGAGAACCCAGAGGCAGCGTGGTAGAACACAGCGATGTGAGGTCCAGGCAAAAGGTCAAGGGCCGGCAGCAGACAGGGATATCAGAAAACGAGCCGTAGTCAGGGGTCACAGGCAATACAACGAAGTCCAAAAACAAGCCAGGGGTCATACACAGGAAATCCAATAATAGAGTAAACACAGGAGCAGGGAAACAGGAACAGGAGCCTAGCTAAACAGGAAGCTATAACTGGCAATGAGGCTAAGTCCTCACTGCCTTAAATAGCAAGGAGAACCAATAGGAGTTGTAGTAATACAACCCCACCCACAGCATAATCACTGCACCAAGACAATACTGGCAGAGACAAGACAGCACCAATACTGAATCAAGAAGACTCTCACAGAGTCTGCTCCAATGTATAAATATCCCTACCTTTCCCTGCAGGAATATGCCCGGGTGTGAGCCCGCTGGCCGGGTGCTGCGGCCTCCGGATTATAGCGTCCCGGTTGTTGCCTAGGCAACCGGGACGTCAGAGGCGGAAGTGAGACCCCGGTCGTCATGGAGACGGCCGGGGCGTCTGGGAGAGCCGGAAGCGAGCCGCGGCGGCCCGTCGGGGAGCCGCGGCTCGTAACATCCCCACTCTGTTATAGACAGCTGGAACTCCTCCTACATCTTTAGAGTAGGATCAGAAAGCTGTGAAGGCAGTCATTTGAGCTGCTGTGACATCACTGACCCCAGCCCTGTGTAAAAAAAAAAAAAAAAAAAAAAATCATCAACCCACAGGGACTGTCAGTTTTTAATGTATTTGGAGGGTTGGTGTGGCCATCCTGCAGATGTAAGCCTGACACAGGGGTGTTGTATCCTAGAAACACTGTCTTTTGTCTTACATGCACAGCATAAGAATGATGGAGCTTAATATAATGTCTCTCTTTCAAATTGTTACTTTCTTCAATTTCTAGCCACAAACAAAGCATCACTCACCTTTTCCTTTACACCTTCTCATTCTACAATTCACGGTATATTATCCTGCAGCCTCATCCTCTGTCCTCCAGTAATGACTTTCCTTCAAGTCCAGCCACAAATTATTAGATTGTGAGTATTGTGGTGTCAGAACTAAGTCAAGCCAACATTGTGATGTCAGAGGACTCAACAATCCAGAGTAAATGAAGACACTGGCCACATGTTTTACTTCTTATATCGAAGCAGTAACAGAGCACAAGAATGCTGTAAAAAGGATCAGTGTAAAAGAAATATAAATTGCAGATACATTCCAATCGTAACATCCCTGGTGGAGTCCTGCAGAATTATAATGACAGCATCATGCTCATCGTTGAGTGCTAAGCGTGTGTTCAATTACTTCCTTCTCATGACCCTGACATCTGAAGTGTTCATGCTTCAAAGCTATAGATATTATGACAACAGATTTTTATGTGTAATCCATTATATTATATTGTGCTAGATCAGGGGTTCTTAAGCCGCCATTGGCCAGTGGGTTTCAATGCCATTCAGGGTGCTTTCTCATGATCCTCTTCTGTAAAACTAATATATGCCACTAAAGAATATTTTAAATATGAATAATATTTTAATATTATTTTATACTTAGTTCTAGCATCTTAAAACAGCAATCCCATGTGTTAATATAAATCACTGTGGAAGGCTATAGCAAAAATCTTGTTAATAAACGTTTTTCTTTGTTCAGGTTGCTATTACTAAATTATACTTCTGCAGAGGTTTTACATTCTCATGTGGCTTCCATGGCAACCACAGTCACATGGCATATGATTTAGTGGGCAGAAAGGCTTTGTAATGGCACTCTGAGCTCAGTTGGCACAGTAAAACCCTCCCACTCTTTCTCCCCCCAATTCCATAATATGACAGAGGTCACATATGACAACACTGAGAAGTCACAAATGTGTTCCAGCTGAGAGTCTGTGACTGTGACTGGCAACTATACTTCTCTGCCCTCCAGAGCGATTTTGTAATAAAAATTATAACATACAGTTCAGAATTTAACTAAGGGAGCTGAAACTGACTGATTTACACATATGACAATTATGAAAACCCCTTAACAGGACTTTTGCCTTGTATATATGAAAGGTGGTGCACACTGTCATCAGCTATGTCTACTGAGATCTGGGACTCCATTGCATTTGGAATTCCTTCAACCACAGTACTTGCTTAGTTGGGGGGGACTAGAGGGTTCACTCATTGCTCGGCTTTCCAAGGTGGTATTGAGTACCTCTTTCCTTTCTAAACAGGGCCCCAACATTCCAAGATCCTGCCAAGCAGCAACAGAGCTGAAGACCGCAACAGCAGCAGCAGGTAAAGAAAGCTGCACCACCAGGTAGGAGAGAGCAGAACAGTCTGCCAGCTGGTGGTACAGTCACAATATTGGGGGACTGCCACACGCTGCAACGACTTAGTTCCAATTGTATGGATAGACAGGAGGTATGTCTCGTTTCACACTGCTGTGCTTTTATCTGGTTATACTTTACAGTGCAGGGTATACCACATAGACTATGTGTGGTCATGCGCTGTACCCCCTGACACCGCTGTTACTATGTATAGGGTAAGTGTTGTTAATAGAGTAATATGTTGAAAATGTTCCGTGGAATGCCATGGGAAATGCATTTTGGCATGGGGACAAATCTGGCTCTCGTATGAACACCATTATAAACAAAACATATTTTCTGTTTTATTGAGCAACATCATTCTCTATATACCTTATTAGTAACTTACAACCACGTAGAATTATTTTTATTGTTTTTTTATACTTGTGGTTATATTAGCACAGGTCTTTATTGTATAAGAGAAGCCACAACACTCACAGAAAGTACATGACATTTCACAGTGCTATAGATTCCTGAATTCTCCCACAAGTGTAAGTAGCATTACGAGCTTGTTCTCCAATTTGATTTGTTTTTGATCTGGATTTCTCTGATATTATCCTCATGAAACATTGGTAGTGCTGCTCATATCAGAGGTGTAACTAGTGATGGTCAGCATGTCATGTTGCAAACTGTCATTGAATGATCATAGCTACTTTTCTATTGCCAACGATCACTAATTTCCACCAGTTTTGTCCCTGGAAATATTTTTTTGTCCTTGACAATGTCCTTGTTTGTTCAGACTGACCAACTAACTGCAGTGCGCATTCTTTTCCTGTCTGTTGTACAAGTTTACATGGCTGGGAATGTGTGTAAGTATATAACACAGCTTTAGCTAGTAGCTCAGAGTATCTAAAATTATTTTCAAATCTATATTCTCGATGGTAAATGATATAACATTACTTTTCTTTATATAACCCACATAGGCCAGCATTCTGGCTTTAGTGTAGATATTTATGGTTTAGTATGGTTGATGCCAACTGGGGGTGCCCAGTTCACTGAAGGAAGGGGAACTGATTATATGAGGTTCATTTTTATTGACAAGCTTTTCAGTCAATCCTGTACCTGCAATCCAATCGTAGACAGGGGCTGGCTTACGGGGAAAGTGTTAATACTTTGATGTAGTCTGTCATGGGGATTTGAGTATCTGATTAGCGGTGTTTCCACTCATTAGACACAGTAACCTGATACAAAGGTTTCCATAACACTCAATGCCTACAGTTATTACAAGTTTCCCTACTGTAACCAGACTTTGATATCGTATCACCAAAGGGTTTATTCAGGGGGTGGTGGGTGCTCTAGTTTCTGCATTGCGTTGACTATAACACATACCTCCCAACAATGGAGGACTTCAAAACGGGATGGTCGATAAAGGGGTGTGTGGCTACACCCCAAGAGAGTTCCTAGCACTCTAATAGCACAACACAGCCCCTTAACCTCCTCCCCTACCCACAAAATACCCTTTCATTGCCGTGTGCATCAATGGCAGTAATGAATAGATTTATCTCCCAACATTCTGGCCTGAGCAGGACAGTGGGACACAAATAAGGACTGTTCTGCCTAAGTCGGGACAGTTGGGAGATATGTAACCGATTATTAAGAATTGACAACTCTTAAAACATTTCTGAGGGGTCTTTAATCATCTTTGGTTTTTTTTTAGTCTTCTAAGACTTACTCTGAAAATTATTACAAGAAGTGCAAAAATTTCCTTTTTTGACGATTTTTTTTTTATATCTCAGTTTCATAGAAAAAGCAGAATGAACTGATAATCACATAACATTGGGAAATCACTTTTGATCGTTTTCATATTAAATCTATAATTGTATGCACCTACCCCAGCATTTTAACTAAATATTTTGAATTGTACGAGGGATTTTGATTTCTTGACCAAGAATTTCCAGGAAGGTTGGTATTGACACCAGGAAACATTGCTGATTAGTGTCCCTGTATGTTCTCCTGGAGCCCCTTGGGGAGAGCAGTAATTTTATCTACATCAACTCGGGGATTGCTAGAGTGCTCATTGTCTGTTCCCACTAAGAGATTAGCCTCCTACACTGATAAATTGTTGTACAGTCCTATTATTTCTGTGATTATCTGATCCCAGAGAGGTCACAGTGAAGTAACCTGTGCTTTCCTTTCCTGTACCGAGGAAACTCTCCTTTCAATTTGCAGTAAAGCATTTTAAAAGTGTTGCCCATTTCTTTACACATTTCCCTATTTCCTGATGAATTCTATGGGACTGTAAGGCAGTACCTGCATACAGGTAGCACAGTCCTCTGCTAAATCTCTGGCCTTCTTGTAACAGGAGAGTGGACCTTTTAGCACTCTTATATAAAAATATTTAGATATTCGGTAAAGTGCAGCTCGCTTCATAGTTTCTAACACTTTTTATTGAAGCTTTGATGCCTTTTTATCAATCTCCAGTGATAAGGGATGCAAAACCCCTTATTACTGCCATTTATCCAAAAAATATCGACGAGCTCGCCAAGCGATACTCAGCAACCCGATTTGGGGGTAAATGTATCAAGCTGAGAGTTTTCCAGGGGGTTTGAAAAACCAGTGAGATTCTAGCTATCATATAGCATACTTGCCAACTCTCCCGGAATGTCCGGGAGACTCCCGCATTTTGTGAGAGTCTCCCGGACTCCCGGGCGAGTGTGGCAATCTCCCGAATTCTGCCCACTTCACTAGGAAGTGCCCCACTTCCTAGTGAAGTGGGCAGAATTAGATCCCAAATGCCGCGATTCCCGGTGAATCGCGGCGTTTGGCCCCGCCCCCGCTGTCAAATGACGCAATTTGCGTCATGACGTCACAGGGGGCGGGGCCGAAATGACGCGATTTCGGCCACCCCGCCCCTTCACGCCCCCCTCCACTGGCTGGCTCCCGGAAGGGAGCTGAAGAAAGTAGGTAAGTATGTCATATAGTACATTCTACAAAATGACAGCTAGAATCTGATTGGCTGCTATAGACAACATCTCCACTCTTCAAACCCGCCGGAAAACTCTCAGCTTAATACATTTACCCCCCTGGAGTGGAAAAGTTTAACTTACTGCTTTTACCAGGCCAGTCTCTACAGACATGCGGTTAGTTAGCTGGAACACATTGAAACAGAGCCACTTTTTAAAAAAAAAGTTAAAATATATTAAAAAATTAAAATAAATTTTGAAACCTTACACATTAAAAAAAATGGTTAATTCAAAGACACTTTTTATGATTTTAATCTGTTATCACCATCTTGATCTGTCCAGGGATGCAATGTGTTGATTGTAGTTCTAGAGAATGTTGGAAATTTTAGTAGCTCCATCCGGATCAGTCTGCGCTTGGCTTGCCATAGGTAATGCCCTGCCTGTCTTGCTCAACACAAATATGTAATGCAAGTATGAACAGGGGGTAAGCCAATATGGCACATTTATTGAGATACACATACAAGGGAATAAGGGCAAAAATGCCTACTCTCCCTGAATAGTCTGGCATTCTCCCTGATGCTGAGCCAGTACAAGACGTGGTTGGCTTCGCCATCTGTGGCAGGATGACACAGTTCAGAAATTGTGTCCTATGTCCATGTGTTATTGCCTATGGAGGTGGCCATTTTCATGGAGACCAAGATTTAATTAAAGACTGACAGGTAAGACAACATGACTTCAGTAATGAAGACAGAAATGTAAAAGACACTTCACTCTATAGAGATTCATTAGCTGCTTTTCTTTAAAGCATCGGTGCCTACTCTCCGGGAGTCCGGGAGGCACCCGCATTTCTGGGAGACCTCCCAGGAGAGCAGGGCAACCTCCCAGTTCTCGCCCCCACAATAGATAAGTGGCGGGGCTTAATGGCACCCGCACGCCCACCTCCCCCGGGGTCTCCCTGAAGCCAACGAGGAAAATTTGGCAAGTATGAATAAGGGTGATAGTGCTGGGTAACGAATGTAGGCCATAATGATAATATTCAGCAATGCAAGCAACATGCAATAACAAATTACTAAAGTTGAATTAGATATGGTGCAAATGATTGTGGCAACAAGGAGTCAGCATAAGCCAATATTGTTATAATAAAGAATAAATTGAGAAGCAATTAATGATGGTGATACCAGAACAGTCTAGACCAGAATAATCATAATAAAGAAATAACCACAGTGCTGAATTGCAACTAGGAGAGAGAGTAATAGAAATTATAACCAAAATAAAACAGTCTATGGCAGAATCCAATCAATTATAGTCATCGGGAATAGTTTGTCGCAATAATTAGACACATTTATTAAAAACCTGAATAAATAAATAACTAATAATACAACTGCAATAGCAATATATAAATAAGGAAATAGTAGTTATGCCACAGCATGCCGATATATGACCCATTGGTCTTTAGCTGAAATAACAATGTTAGTTTACTCAGTCCACTATGAAGTCTAGATGTGCTCGGGTGCTCTTGACAGCAGCTAGCGGAATGTGACTCACAAGCCAACACACTGTTTCACCGCAAACGACTGTGTCTCTAATTTAAAACATGCCGAGGATTGATTGAAATACTTGGTTTACCGCATGGTGGTCACCACAGGACTGGAGAGTAAACAGCAATCTTTGTTAATCGTTCGGGTATCCGTAACAGCCAAAAGTACATTCTGGTATACACTGCTCCAGCTGACGCGTATCTGTCAGGCGCCGTCCCCGTGTCTCCTCTCTCGCCGGGGACGGACGCCGCTTTCCTCTTCCGGGGCGCCCCGTTGCTGGCCAACGGGATGCTCCCTCCGGCCAGACCTTGGGGGCATGCGCCCTCATTGCCACTGCAATGGGACGTGCTTCCCGGCTTCCTGACGGCGGTCAGCCGCGCTGACTGCCGCCCCACTGTCCACCAGTGAGTGAATACTTACCTGTATAGATGGGAGACTCTGGCACCACTAGGGTGCCAGAGTAACTATGCTCCAGCACCTCAGTAGTTATTTCTGCATCCTGACTGTCTCCCTGTGTACCGACCCGGTTTGTCCTGACCTCGCTTTGGATTCTCCTCTGGTCTGTTCCGTGCTCCCTGGTTTTGACCCCTGACCTACTGACTTCGCTTTGTCTACTGCTTGGTACCTCGCTTGTCCGCATTGACTTCTGCCTTTATGATTACGATTGTTCACCACCTACCTCGCTGGTAGCTTCCTGGGAAGGCCGCGACCTGCACGCCTCTCGCGGCGAAACCCAAGCTCCCTTGCGGGGTTCCCTGGTAAAGACCAGTGGCGTGTTAGACTCCGCGCCTCCCTGAGTAGCAGCGCCAATGGCCGCAGGTAATCTTCAGTCCAAAATACTCCATCGTTCAACTCAGTCAAACTTTCTCAAAGACCTAAATAATTATAATAAAGGATTTATACTAAAGGTATAACAATAACACACACTATCAACATTATCAATATAAATGCTGTGCATTGTATTTCATGTTGGTGCATATTCAGGATGGGAACATAACATATAAAACACAATCAGCTCCCAATACATAAAATAGCCAGAAAATCACTAATAATGCATAACTGGTCCCTTTATCCATATATCCAAATATAACAATGCAAAACCACAGAATAATAATATTATAATAAGTACCAATGTAAGTGAGAAACTTCATATAACAAGTAAAAAATATAGATTGATGGGTAGGATAGAAATTGTTGAATACATTCCTTTATTATTTTTAAAATAGTTTCAAACATCCTAAACAAAGTGGAAAATTGATTCCTTATGAGTCCATATAAAGCAGAACTGTCTCAGTAGTATTCAGATAAGTGAAGGTGCTAATATGTGTCCGACTATAAAGGAAAAGAACATATACCTCTTTCAGACGGGTGACCAAGGTGAGGGTCACCACCTCAAATTTTTTAGGCAATAAATATCAAACTAGTTAATGCAGTTCCTACCACAATGACCCTATTGAAATAAATATATTTGGATAACATTTGGACTACACGGTGTCACCCCTCTACCTCCGTGTACCTCAATGCACATGGTGGAACCTTACGATTAGGGTAATCTCATCTTTTCTCTGGTTCTCAAACATAGTGCCTCCACCCATGATCTGTTTCCAGGCTGATGATCCTGGCTCAAGGTTTTGACTTGAGAAACTCTTGCCCAACTCTGAAACGGACTTATGCCAACACACACACTATGCTGATTGTATAACAAGTTTAATTTATGATAACTAAGGGTAGTAATGTGGAGATTAATGTAACTGCAAGATGTCAAAAATGCAATGACAATAATGCCATATATTGGTAGAAGACTAACTGAACAATGGTAAACAGCAAGGACATATAAGAAGGCAATGGAAGTAACAATAACACAAAACAAATGATTTAGGCAATACCTAATAACAAGTTAATAGGTGAACAATAGTAACCAGTGTAAATGTGCAGGTTCACTGTTAGAATACCTTTAAACAACTCTTAAGCAGGTTTTTCTCTCTATTCTATACGTCTCGAAGTGGCTGTGTATCAGTAGTAACGTGGCTTTAAAAGAGGCGTCACTCTTATACCTACGGGCACACACTCTGATACAAGAAATTGAATACAGAAGACATAGAGGACATGGTTGGTAACTCCTGCTAATTGTACATTCTGGATCATAACTTGGGCCATGCATCTAAAGAAGACGAGGTAGTAAAATATTATCAGCAACCTTTATGTTAATAATAAAAACGATAACAACGTTTGAGAATATAAATAACTATCTTGTTGTTAACAAGGTTAAAGAAGGCTTTCAGCCGTATCTTTTTCCATCCACTACAGGGTAGGTGTGAGAAGCAGGTTGGTCCGAGGGCAGATGCCATAGTGGGCTATCTTGGGCTGGGTCACTGGGCCACCTCCATTTTTTTCCTTTAAAATAGACTGCTGAGTCGAGTTTTGCCCCCCTGGGTAACATTTTGCCAGCACTCCCCTGACAGTTGTAAACACCGACTGATAGCGATGACTGACACAGCATTGTCTTTGATTGAAAGGTTACACATGTCTGTGCCACAAGCTATCACAGAACAACGGTATGCAACTAAGACTATAAAAACGCATTGTATGTACAGTACGCATTTAAAGCATCTATATGCAATTCATGTAAAAAAAAAAATATTGTATTTGAAAATTAATCTTTATATAAATAATTATACTGACAACAATTGCTATTTTATTTTATGATCAAATAAAAGTTGTATGTCTTCTGATGTAAGTTTTTATTATACATTGGTAGTTCTGTGCACTTTTTAAACAAGCAACTTACATGCAAGTTGCGTTCGGACTTGAATCAGATCGGGCCATTAAAATGCGTTTCCCATTTGAACAGTGTATTTCTTCTCTGTTCAAGGTCACATTGTAAAGTGTATAGAAGCAGTTGTGATGTCAGGAGTTTGTGTATCTTCAGTAGCCTATTATTTGTTTTTTTTGCTCCAAGAACATTTACATTCTTGGCTTTATTCCATCACATACCAGAAGAATCCTTCCTGACTGTTTTTCTTTCGAAGGAAGACAACATTTATATGTGTCACAACTATTTCTAAATACGTTATTTGCTTTCATCATATGCTGAAAAAAGTTAAAAACAAAAACAAAAAACAAAAACAAAACCCTGTACACTAAATAAGCAAATAACATGGCAGGATCATGTATAAATGCTTGACTCCCCTGAATGCCTGTAATAATGACTAGCCTGGTGGCAAGCGAAGAGACTAGTGACTTTGATACTTGGGTGCAGTGACCAAGACAGCTCAACTTGCTGAAGCCGCAGTGTCTAAGGGAAAAGGTCAGCATCAAACTCCAGGGGAAAAACAACAGCATGTGGCAATAGGGACCAGAAGCACATACATTAGGATCCTATATGCGTGCATTAATTTGAAGGATATGGTACAACAAGCAAGCGACTGCAGAACCATTGACTGACTGACAAGATGTGGCGCAGACAGCCAGTTTCACCAAGAATGGTCTAACAAGTGCTCCACAGAGCAGCACATCAGATGCTATGCAGACACGCATCACACCTGCCATTGCACCTTTCCAAGCTCCATGGTGCACAGAGCACGGATTACTGAGCAGATGAAGAAGGTGATATGGTCAGATAAATCATTCCTCAAAGTGTTCTTGAGAAACACTTTTGATACCATCCTAAAGGGTGGGGTATGTTAAAACGTCACTGTGAACCCCGACAACGTTTTAAACAACAGGTGAATCCCAATGGCTTTAATCCCTACAGTACTGAAATGACTACTTACCAGATGTCAGACCTGCAGTTTTTCCGGACTTTGAAATCGCCGTCCAGTGTGGAACCCGAATGAGCTAAACACCTACACTATGAAATGACGTCTTTTACTATGGACAGACTGAAAATGCCAGTTTTAAAGCGGCAATACCCGGACCCTATGCCTGAATTACATTATCCAGGTGTGGATAATATAATTAGGTACCTTTGACGTAAAGTGCAGATTACAAACACTTTGTGCAATACTGATGAAACAGCAGCAAAGTATTATTTCTATTTCAGCAATGACAATTAGCACTGGAGCTCTCCTCTTTGTATGTTACCTATATAGCACAGTACAATGTGACTGCAGATTTAGAAGACCAAGCCTGCCAGACCTATTATTTCTATTTCAGCAATGACAATTAGCAATGGAGCAATGGAGCTCTCCTGAATGTCACTGGAGACTTTGAAGAACACTGCTACCACTTATCTTTCTTTTTACCTATGACGCTGCCCAACTGCACTAGAGACTGTCAAGAACTGTGCTACCCCTTCTGTGTCCTTCTTTGAAATGGCGCTGGATCGCCGTGGAGGGCGGTACTTATAGTATCCAAACTCCCGACATCCGATGATGTAACAATGACGTTTTGCCTCGTTTTCAATTCCGTGGGCGCATGAAAGTAGCGAGCCGTACTCGGATCTGCAAAGTTCGAGTGTGTTCGGTTCTCGGGGAACCGAGCCTAAGAATCTATAATATAAATATATATATATATATATATATATATATATATATATATATATATATATATAGTGTTCACACGCGCCACAATTTATATTTCACTTTTGTAAAACCTTACTATAAGGCAAGGGTTAAATTTAGTTGGCACACATCATAGCATTACAGTCTAGACGCTGTTGGAGAGTCTGATGTTCAGTCACATTGATTTTCGTTGCAGTGCCGATGTAAAATAGCTTGCATTTGTCAGCACTGCAACTCATTTATCACAGGTCAGCCAAGCTACATAACAGACTCAAATCCTGCTGTGTCCTGTAGTTTTATATCATCAGCACATTTCCCAGATGAAGTCCTCTTCCTGATCATCTATACTGCCATTAAAGAACCCAATCTCAGGTTATATTGGACTGACCCAACCCCTGATTCCATTTTGCCAGAGGTGTCCCTAAAGTCCAGTCATCACCTTCTCAGAGTGATAGTGACCATTTTGTGGGATGAACAGGAATGTATATTCAGCCTAACAATTCACTAGAAATTACTGACATCACTGGGTTAATTCCTCATGCCGCAGTGATGTCATTAATTCCTAGTAAATTGATAAGCTGAATGTTGGTTCGGTCTGCAAAATGGATGAATATTGGTTCAGCCAACAAAATGGCTACATCCCCTGCTTGTAGGAGACAGGTAAACATTATTCCTGTCTATTTACTATTCCTTTCTTCAAACTGACATTCCCAAGGCTCGATGGTTCTCTTATGGAAATGACTTTCAGTTTTGCAATGGTTGTATTGTTCTACTTTCCTTTGCTGAGATCATTCAGGATGCCCTTATAATGACCCTCGTCTCTAAGACATGCTGTTTATCTCATTTGCTGGGACGGACAAAAAAAACACTGTTAGAATACCTTTAAACAACTCTTAAGCAGGTTTTTCTCTCTATTCTATACGTCTCGAAGTGGCTGTGTATCAGTAGTAACGTGGCTTTAAAAGAGGCGTCACTCTTATACCTACGGGCACACACCCTGATACAAGAAATTGAATAGAGAAGACATAGAGGACATGGTTGGTAACTCCTGCTAATTGTACATTCTGGATCATAACTTGGGCCATGCATCTAAAGAAGACGAGGTAGTAAAATATTATCAGCAACCTTTATGTTAATAATAAAAACGATAACAACGTTTGAGGATATAAATAACTATCTTGTTGTTAACAAGGTTAAAGAAGGCTTTCAGCCGTATCTTTTTCCATCCACTACAGGGTAGGTGTCAGAAGCAGGTTGGTCCGAGGGCAGATGCCATAGTGGGCTATCTTGGGCTGGGTCACTGGGCCACCTCCATTTTTTTCCTTTAAAATAGACTGCTGAGTCGAGTTTTGCCCCCCTGGGTAACATTTTGCCAGCACTCCCCTGACAGTTGTAAACACCGACTGATAGCGATGACTGACACAGCATTGTCTTTGATTGAAAGGTTACACATGTCTGTGCCACAAGCTATCACAGAACAACGGTATGCAACTAAGACTATAAAAACGCATTGTATGTACAGTACGCATTTAAAGCATCTATATGCAATTCATGTAAAAAAAAAATATTGTATTTGAAAATTAATCTTTACATAAATAATTATACTGACAATTGCTATTTTATTTTATGATCAAATAAAAGTTGTATGCCTTCTGATGTAAGTTTTTATTGTACATTGGTAGTTCTGTGCACTTTTAAAACAAGCAACTTACATGCAAGTTGCGTTCGGACTTGAATCAGATCGGGCCATTAAAATGCGTTTCCCATTTGAACAGTGTATTTCTTCTCTGTTCAAGGTCACATTGTAAAGTGTATAGAAGCAGTTGTGATGTCAGGAGTTTGTGTATCTTCAGTAGCCTATTATTTGTTTTTTTTGCTCCAAGAACATTTACATTCTTGGCTTTATTCCATCACATACCAGAAGAATCCTTCCTGACTGTTTTTCTTTCGAAGGAAGACAACATTTATATGTGTCACAACTATTTCTAAATACGTTATTTGCTTTCATCATATGCTGAAAAAAGTTAAAAACAAAAACAAAAAACAAAAACAAAACCCTGTACACTAAATAAGCAAATAACATGGCAGGATCATGTATAAATGCTTGACTCCCCTGAATGCCTGTAATAATGACTAGCCTGGTGGCAAGCGAAGAGACTAGTGACTTTGATACTTGGGTGCAGTGACCAAGACAGCTCAACTTGCTGAAGCCGCAGTGTCTAAGGGAAAAGGTCAGCATCAAACTCCAGGGGAAAAACAACAGCATGTGGCAATAGGGACCAGAAGCACATACATTAGGATCCTATATGCGTGCATTAATTTGCAGGATATGGTACAACAAGCAAGCGACTGCAGAACCATTGACTGACTGACAAGATGTGGCGCAGACAGCCAGTTTCACCAAGAATGGTCTAACAAGTGCTCCACAGAGCAGCACATCAGATGCTATGCAGACACGCATCACACCTGCCATTGCACCTTTCCAAGCTCCATGGTGCACAGAGCACGGATTACTGAGCAGATGAAGAAGGTGATATGGTCAGATAAATCATTCCTCAAAGTGTTCTTGAGAAACACTTTTGATACCATCCTAAAGGGTGGGGTATGTTAAAACGTCACTGTGAACCCCGACAACGTTTTAAACAACAGGTGAATCCCAATGGCTTTAATCCCTACAGTACTGAAATGACTACTTACCAGATGTCAGACCTGCAGTTTTTCCGGACTTTGAAATCGCCGTCCAGTGTGGAACCCGAATGAGCTAAACACCTACACTATGAAATGACGTCTTTTACTATGGACAGACTGAAAATGCCGGTTTTAAAGCGGCAATACCCGGACCCTATGCCTGAATTACATTATCCAGGTGTGGATAATATAATTAGGTACCTTTGACGTAAAGTGCAGATTACAAACACTTTGTGCAATACTGATGAAACAGCAGCAAAGTATTATTTCTATTTCAGCAATGACAATTAGCACTGGAGCTCTCCTCTTTGTATGTTACCTATATAGCACAGTACAATGTGACTGCAGATTTAGAAGACCAAGCCTGACAGACCTATTATTTCTATTTCAGCAATGACAATTAGCAATGGAGCAATGGAGCTCTCCTGAATGTCACTGGAGACTTTGAAGAACACTGCTACCCCTCATCTTTCTTTTTTACCTATGACGCTGCCCAACTGCACTAGAGACTGTCAAGAACTGTGCTACCCCTTCTGTGTCCTTCTTTGAAATGGCGCTGGATCGCCGTGGAGGGCGGTACTTATAGTATCCAAAACTCCCGAGATCCGATGACGTAACAATGACGTTTTGCCTCGTTTTCAATTCCGTGGGCGCACGAAAGTACCGAGCCGTACTCGGATCTGCAAAGTTCGAGTGTGTTCGGTTCTCGGGGAACCGAGCCTAAGAATCTATAATATAAATATATATATAAATATATATATATATATATATATATATATATATATATAGTGTTCACACGCGCCACAATTTATATTTCACTTTTGTAAAACCTCACTATAAGGCAAGGGTTAAATTTAGTTGGCACACATCATAGCATTACAGTCTAGACGCTGTTGGAGAGTCTGATGTTCAGTCACATTGATTTTCGTTGCAGTGGCGATGTAAAATAGCTTGCATTTGTCAGCACTGCAACTCATTTATCACAGGTCAGCCAAGCTACATAACAGACTCAAATCCTGCTGTGTCCTGTAGTTTTATATCATCAGCACATTTCCCAGATGAAGTCCTCTTCCTGATCATCTATACTGCCATTAAAGAACCCAATCTCAGGTTATATTGGACTGACCCAACCCCTGATTCCATTTTGCCAGAGGTGTCCTTAAAGTCCAGTCATCACCTTCTCAGAGTGATAGTGACCATTTTGTGGGATGAACAGGAATGTATATTCAGCCTAACATTTCACTAGAAATTACTGACATCACTGGGTTAATTTCTCATGCCGCAGTGATGTCATTAATTCCTAGTAAATTGATAAGCTGAATGTTGGTTCGGTCTGCAAAATGGATGAATATTGGTTCAGCCAACAAAATGGCTACATCCCCTGCTTGTAGGAGACAGGTAAACTTTATTCCTGTCTATTTACTATTCCTTTCTTCAAACTGACATTCCCAAGGCTCGATGGTTCTCTTATGGAAATGACTTTCAGTTTTGCAATGGTTGTATTGTTCTACTTTCCTTTGCTGAGATCATTCAGGATGCCCTTATAATGACCCTCGTCTCTAAGACATGCTGTTTATCTCATTTGCTGGGACGGACAAAATTCAATCTTTAAAATCTGCAATCTTTGTAATTCCCTGAAGCACATACAATGCACATTGATCCCTGAGATGTCACAATAAATATGTGCAACACTAACCATTTGCTTTGGGCAGTATACTGTTTAAAAATCTCTCTTGTCTATATGTATGATGAAAGTTTAGACATCTGCATTGCAAACAAAATGGACAATCTGGGAAACATGAACAATTTAATAAAGATAAGATTGTTTTGAATCTTCTCCATCTTATCAATTAAAACATTTGGGTCCAATTCAGAAACCATTGTATTTACATAGTTAAAGGTCGTCTCACAAATATCACTATTTGGTAGTCAAATTCAGAAATAAGTTCATTACAGTTTTCGCAACTGAATAGTAAACAGGCTTCTTAAAAATATTTTTTTAGCTTAATTTTGTATCTTGAAAAATAACATTTTATATTCACAAAAATCATTGATTAGTCTGGTGGATATTAAGCCATGCCGGTCTGTAATGACTTAAATACTAAAAATCAGGTTGTTTATATACATGTTAAACTTTGAAGGATTCTACATTACACTAGCAAAGGTTTACTTTTTTTTTAATAACATCACTTTAGTGAATTTAACTAAGGGGTACAATTTATTCTTGAAAACAACCATATTAGCCTGAATATTTTTGTGTTAAAAGTAGCCATTATTTGCTCTGCAAGGGAATATGAAATAGAAGCATACGCAGTGGAGTAATGCCTAAATTAACATAGAAACTAGTAAAACACTATCAGGCAATAACTTTTTAATAAACAGCACCATGAACATGGAAGTGCCATCATTTTACTCAGCAAACTCTTCGAAGCAACGTTGTAAAATGATAGTATAATTCCCTTTTAAAGGCTATGTCTAGTCAAAAGAAAATTCCACATCAAGCACACCTGTGAGCACTCCATGTCAGGGACCCAAGGGTTCCTCAAAACCCAATACATTGTCAGGGCAGGAGATTGCAAAATTAAACAACTCTGTGGGGTAGTTTTACTAAGCTAAAAAGAAAAATGGACCAATCAGATTCTTGCTATCATGTATCTAATGCATTGTAGAAAATGATAGCTAGATTCTGATTGGTTGCTATGGGCAACACATCCACTTTTCCTTTTTAGAGTTAGTAAATCTACCCCATAGTGTTTCTTTCTAACTCAGACACTGATTGAACAGAGCGGTGTGCACTTTGCATCTGTATTTTAAAATAACACATTGCCTGTTTGCACCACCCCTGTCCTCTGCTGCCAACACAGGGGGGAAGATACAGTGCAGAGCTGATGTCAGTGTGTTCGACCAAACGGGCGGGGACCCCCGGGAATAGGACCCTTTTAGTTTTGCTAATTTTAGGTAGCGGGTATTGCCTAAATATGTACTTTTGGATGGACACATTCTTTAAGAATATGTGTAGTATAATTTAATGTGCACTTGTCACCTTCACAGAGAAAAGCCAGACATTTTGTGAACTGAAACAGTATTCATGGGAATGCAGCCTATTGTACTGAGTCTGACTTCTCACAATGGCTGTTTCATCTTATGTTGGCAACAAGTGCACATTAATAGTATGACATTTGCTTTAAGTTTTGTCTTCCAATCATGCAGCAAATGTTCAGATATTTTCACTGTGTTAAAAAGTTTTATCAGTGCCGAGGATGCGGTCCAGATAATAAAATGAATATTTAGAAATGAGTATCATTAAAGGGGATGATACCACTGGACAAATTGCACTTGGCTGGGAGGTTCTGCAGCAGCGGGGCATACCTAACTGAAGAGGGCATCGCATGATCACATGCATTAAATAATCCCATCTAGCAGAAAGTACTTTTCCCATTTAAGACTTGAATGATCTCCCACTAAAATGGGCTAATAGCTTTCTTGTTAATTAGAAAAGTTAAAGTTTTTAATGTTCAATACTGATATTAACAGTAGTTCACACTTGAGAAGTATGTATTGCTCGGGATAATGTATCACTAAATAATATGAGGCAGTTAACGGGGTGATTGTGTTAGTTGATGTGAGGAAGTTATAATGATCAAAGTGGTTACCTCTTGTTATAACCGTACCAATGTATACACAAGCATTTGTAGTGCTGAAATGCTCTGGATGCAAATTTAAAATACAATAACCATTTTGAAATAGAGGTTTGATTTTTACCTGGCATGTTTGGAGATCATATAGACTACAAATGGATAATCCAATAAAACTAAATAAATATTGAGGAAAAAAAGTGAATAACCATAAAAAAGACAAGTAATCTAAACATATAGGAAATGTAATATATAGGGCAGAGGAATCCTTATCAAGATACGAGGGCTGTATAAATTACAGACTAAATACGTTGTCAGGTCATCTCTGCCCAGCCCAATACTCCAGATATTCAGGAAGAGCTGCTGAATCGGCCAAAGAGTAACCAAGAGTACATGATAAAATAAATATGTGTAATATTCTAACTCACTTACATGTTTCACCTTTTCATACAAGTGCCATCCTGTAGCTCATCTTTATCACTTTCCCCTCTGTAATAAAGCACCATCCTTATATAAGTATCTCTTCACACATTGGGGTATATTTACTAAACTGCGGGTTTGAAAAAGTGGAGATGTTGCCTATAGCAACCAATCAGAATCTAGCTTTCATTCATTTAGTCCTTTTTACAAAATGACAGCTAGGATCTGAATGGTTGCTATAGGCAACATCTCCACTTTTTCAATCCCGCAGTTTAGTAAATATACCCCATTGTCTCAGTTCCCGTCTTGTAGAGATATTTCCTGAAATACTGCTCCTTAACCTAATCCTTAATCCTCATTCTTTAACGACCAATCACCGCCATTTTGCGAAAGGCAGACATGGTGCTGAAGCCTATGTGCCATGCTTTTACTGCACATAGGAATTGCGTAATGACAGGTCTGTAAGCTGGAGGTGGTAGCAACCTTTATAAATGGTTTCTGTCATTCGATCATTTATGTTGTGTGCACTGCAGTATATATAGGGGGCCTGAGGCACTAAGGAACGCAAATGCTGATACGTGCCGTATTGCGCGTAAAATATCTCTGCGCATGCCAAGAACTGGACGATACGGAAGTGTACACAGCAACATCAACTTTGTCTTTGAGCGCAAAGAGCGTGCCAAGCTCTACCGCACACAGCAAGGTACATGTTTCTCTGTCATATCACTTGCACCAGCTACAGGTCAGGTTTAAATATTAAATACTAGTGATGATGCAGCACACATCAGCCGAGCCACCCACCAATGTACCCCAAAGCCAAACCCCTTGATGACGGCCCTGCATGCCTGGCTGTACCATTATGGGTGCAGGGGGCCTAGAATCGGGACAGACCGGATGACATTGGGACAGTTGTGAGGTATGCATGTGCACTGCACAGTGCACCCATTATAGATTTTACACATTTTGTACATGGATGCAGATTTACAAAAGAAGACCGCAAAGCAGAAAACCATGACAAATTTACATACAATAAATAAATGCATAATCATAATATAGAAAACATTTCTAGACTAACCGGTCTTCCCAATTGCCATGCAAAAAAATGGTTTCTATGCAGCAAGATAAAGAAATGAATAATACTTTGAAGGAATTTCAAACCTGCTATCTATTGGAGTCATTGTATTGTGCAGTTGATTAATCCCCACCTTGTTAATTAAGGTTGGGCTTGAAAGTTATGGGTTTTTCAACACATGTGTCCAGGGCAAACAGAGGATTTCCAGACGGGGTTTCCAAATGTTTGATTTTGGAACAAAGCAAAACGAAAGCACTTGCTGCAATAATAATAGGCAGTAAGTAGAAAGTATATAAATGTAATAATGTATGTTAAAGAAAATAATCTCCTTTAAATAAACCCATCTTGACTATCTTACCAAATGAATAGAATACCTTGTAAGTGAATACAACTCTACAAAAGTAATACTAATCTCCCCTCACATCCAATTAAAATTAAAATAAAAATTAGTTACTTTTGCTTCACATTCCTCTCAACAGCGAAGAAACTGCATAGGGGCACTTGTCAGTGGCGGATCCTGGGGGGGGGGGGCTTGCTGCCGACGACTGCACACTTTGGGCAGGTCCGGCAGGGACAGTGTGCTGCCCAGCTGCTCTGATAGCATTTTAAACACAATCAGAGCAGCCGGGCAGCACACTGTCCCTGCCTGTCTCTGCCGAACGGACCTGCACATAGTGTGCTGCTGTCGGCAGCAAGAATTTTCAAAAAGGGGGCGGGGACTAAATCGCCCAGGGTAAAAAAAATTCTAGATCGGCCCTTGGCACCAGTAACGTACTGTTACAGCACATCATACTTGATATCTTTAGAAACCTCCTCCCCAGGAGATCCCAAGGGGAGGTCAAGTGTCACGTGCAGGGGGCATGGCACTGCCGCTTCATTTTTTCAGAATCACAAGGGCCAGCTTACTCATGGCTGCCAGAGCATACTGGTACTTGTAGAACTATAAGTACTAGCATGCCTGGGCATCCAGTGCCCACTGGGACTTGAAGTACCACATATAAAAATACTGTACAAAAACAACGCACACAGCATAGAAAAAATCCTTTATTTTAAATTCTCCCACAATCCCAATTTATTCATTGCTAAATTCCAAAGGGATCCTCTTCTTTCTTCCTTGCAATCCAAAGAAAAAAAAACCAAAAACATATGAATCACGCTGAACTATACTCCTTGCAAGGCCGCAACTAACCTGATTGGTCAGCGCGTGAGAAAACTGCTCTGATTGGTCAGTTGCAGCTAGACCACTCGTGGGGTCTCCAAGAACTTTTAACAATGAGGTTCATTGTTAAAACGTTAAATTTTTTATTGCAGCCCTGATTCCCCAAGGGAATTCAACCCTATTGTAGAGAGCTGCCCCCCCCCTGTCTCCGGATCCGGTGCCCGTGAAGAGGGTGAAGACGGATCCGGAGGCTGTCGCTGTGCCCCCTGGAGGCTCTGAAGACAATCCTGGCTGCTGTGCCCTACAAGCGGGTGAAGAAAGAAAAGAAAAGATATTACTCACCGATCCAGCGTTCCAGCGGTGAGTATCGCTTCTTCTTTTCAGGTCTGGGCAGCGGAGGAATGATGAGCCAATCAGGGTTCACCTTTCTCCGCAGGCCAATCAGCGGCCGGCTAGGTGACCCAATCGCGGCTCACCTCCGGCGAGTATATAAACCGCCGGCCAGCGCCATCTTGTTCAGAAGTCCGTTGGCGGAGAAGAGAGAGGACGTCGTAGGACGTCCGGAGTGGCGGATCAAGCAAAGAAGATGCCAGAAGTGGCAGGGTGCCCTTGTCAGGGCAAAGAGCGACCCTGCCACTTATAATCACCACCGGAGACATCGGCGGGGAGCCCTTGTCAGGGCTAAGAGCGCCCCCGCCCAGAAGAGAAGAAGACAGCCGTGGCGGAGACGTTTGCGGGGAGCCCTTTTGAGGGCTAAGAGTGCCCCTGCCCATAGAGCATCCGGAAGACCCGCGCCGAAGCGGAGAAGACCCGAAGAAAGAAGACTGCGAGTCAAGCTGAGCTTCCTGCGCAGAGCAGGTAAGTATAGTCAGCATTAATCCAGGCACAAGGCCCGTGGGCAATTGGGGCTCAAGCCCATGGCGCAAGTTAGGGGCACAAGGCCCAGGGAGTTGTGCACTAGGCCCTTAGTTAGTGAGTGGGCTAGAGGTCATAGGAGAGGCCACAGGGCCTGGTCAGCGGGCTCAGAGCCCATAATCTATAAAGGGCACAAGGCAATAGTCGGTAGGTAGTGGGCGAGTGCCCAGAGTTAGAAAGGCCACAAGGCCTAATTAGGCAGGGGCTATTGCCCCTAGGTAATAGGGCACAAGGCCCTAGGTAGTGGGCTCAGAGCCCTGAGTTAGAGAGGTGGCTAAGGCCCATAGCCAGAGCGCAAGGCTCTGTAGGCAGCTGGGCAGAGAGGCCCATGGTGTAGGGCATAAGGCCCCGGTGGTGTAGTCAGAGGCGTGAGAGAGCCCTGACCAGTGTAGGGCGTGGCCCTGTGTAAGTGGTGAGTACACTGAGAGTAGAAGGTAACAGTAGAGCAGAAGGCTCCTGTTGGTGCTGTAGCAACCGGCTGCTTGGCTAGCAGCTGTGTACTCTGGTGAGTAGCTTGTAAAATACTGTACTACTGTTTTTATTCTGTCTGTATGGCAAGTATTGCTTGTATACTGTATTTTTGGTGTGCTACATATTTGTTTCCAGGTGCAAGACGTCAGGCCCCCATTAAAGATAGGCTCTTGTACTTGTTGTTGTCCTGTACTAACCTGCACTGTGGGGATAAGTGTAGTTACCAGCTGGTACACATAGCTAGGGGAGAGCACACATAGTTTTCCCGTCCCTTAGGTCCCTGGGGTTACGCTGGTTTCCAGAGGGGGTGACTGAGTGACTCAGTGGCAGTGCAGCATAGCTTAATTCAGTTCCAGGGGCAGCCCGTGGTTCTGGTTGAGTGTCCCAAGCCCGAGTTCCGTGCAGGTTCTCTGGCGGTTCCGGGTGGACGAACACGTGTTCGATTCCTGGGTGGAGGCAGTCAGGCGGTTCAGTTACGATCGGCTGTTCCGTGCGGCAGTCGACTCCCAGGTTAGTGTGCTGTTCTAGTGAGCCTCAGTCGGGCCTGGTGCAGCCGGTCCTTAGGATCTGTGGGTGACCCCATAGTAAGAAGACAGTCTTCTTGGTACGACCTGGGTGAGGGGGTTAGGAACCGCCCTCCGGAGTAGTACGTGAACACCGGCTGGTGTTGACCGTAGAGCATAGTGAGTAGTTCCGTTAGTGCACCACACCTAGTTAGTTATAGTTGTTTAGTTTAGTTGCGTTACCGACCATTAGAGAGTTGCTAGGGTCGGGTCGCTGTTGTAGCAAGTTTAGCGTTGTGGGGTGTACACCTTAGTCTCACTGATAGCGCAGAGGGAGGCTGTGTGTTCCTTATCATCCGCAGGTGTCGGGGAGGAGCAGGAGAACAGGACCAGAAGTGGGAGTGTCCCGGTGAGTATAACGCTCAATTCCCTATTTTCGGTTAGGCCCTCACCGAGAGGTGTGCGAGGTACTTGAGGCGGGACTGTTCCTGGTATCAAGTGCCTGTAGTCCCCCGCGCCTTGGCAAGGGCAAAGCGAGGAGGCGGCAAGTGAGCTTGGCGAAGAGTGTCTGTGCTCGGACAGCCCTTTCCTGGTAGGCACGGCCGTAATCTCTGTCTCTTTCTTAGAGAGATGTGGTTGGAGGTGACAAGGGTTGCGGTTGCTGATCTCTGGGATCGGACAGCGGCTGGGGCATCGGAAGCGGACTGGAGGTGACCATCGTTATTAAGTAAGTTCTTTTGTGTGCGTCTGTCCTGTTCCCCGCAGGCGCTATTACACTATACTATGACAGGGGGATCCCATATTGCATACATTTAATTGTACTGCAATTACGTGAACACGCCCTTTCTGGACTTGGTCTTGTCTTGATCGCCCCTTTCCTTCCTCCCTTCCGCCTCCCTTAAAGTTAAGAGCCATAAATGTAAGCTGCATCCGAATCTTCTGCATACAGGTGTATGCGTAGATATCTTTGGTGCTATTTAAACCATATGTTAACTGGAAACTAGTTTGTATTTTACAATATCCACCTGCTGTAAATTGCAATAAAGAATTACTCTTTCAAATAAGACATTAGGATATATTGGTTGGCTATATTTTAAAAGCACTTAGCAATCAGGAGTGTGGAGTAGCAGTTCTATGTATTGATTCAGAAAACAAAAACCTCGAATTTGAAATATGATTACAAAATAGCAATGTCTGATTACATTTTTAACATGTTTGGGTAGAATTACTCTCTAGAAACCTGCAGGCTATCCCATCCTATTCATGTATTGTCTACAGTACACAAAACCCAGCAGGTGGCAAGCATTCTCCATAACCTCATTCTGTTGGGGGGTTAGGGTACAATATGTGTGCTTTAATTCAGCTGATGGAAAAATAAACAGTTTTCCAGAAAGGAAACAAACATACACTAAAAGTTTCCGTTAGCGTAGAGTGAGTAATATGGGGATTGATTCAACAATGACGCTTATGGGAAATGATCTAAATTATTTTAGAAATAAATCAAAATTATGTAGTGAGATGAAAAGGATGAAAGTATGTACTGAATAAAGTGACTGAATAAATCAGCTGTAGACATGAATATGCAATAGGCATACAAGTATAATTATTATAGAAATAGTGAATTATGGATCTCAGCACATAAATATTCAATTGTTGAAAACACAATAATGAATTAAAACAGTAAAATACACAGGGATCATAATTCTCTAAATGAAAATTATTGTTTCCCTGATCTAGTTCAATATACAAAGTATTGTGACCAAATAATATGAGGGTGGCAACGCATATTGTAGTTGTTTGCAGGTCAATTGTGTGTGTGTTCCTACATTTGAACTATGCATTTGCAGGGGATGAAATAAAATAAATGATGTACTGAAAAAGCAATTTAACATTACATGTGAACTTTTGGAACAGTTTTGGAACCCTGCTCTTGTATGAAGTTGATTTCATAAAGAGGCGCACAATATACTTGTGTAAAGCCCCTCTATATGAAGCTATGGTCATACATCCATTTTGTTACAATTGAATTTATACTTTATATATTTATAATTTATATATGAAAGGCCAGGATTATCTGTAGGTTCAAATTTTAAAATACATGAGAGCCTGAGAGATTTGTTTGTTTCACATGGACTTCTGGCCCACGATGACATAGCCTAAAAGTTCCCCACCTAGGCACAATTAAACCTACGAGACTCAAGAAGCCAAACACCAAACGGATCACACAGCCTCCAGACTCTAGCCGAGGCTATATAATCTAACGCACTCAGGGCCGGACTGGCCATCGGGCACTTTTGCAAAATGCCAAAAGGGCCGATGGCTAGCTGGGCCGATCCAGCGGGGCAGGATGCCCGTCCGAGCAGCGCAGCTCTTTGCACGCTGCTCGGCGGATAGTTTCAATGTTATATGCGGCTATATGAGTTTAATCACATGGGATGGCACCTGTCACGTGTGCGTCCCATGTGATTACTGACTACACATTGAAACTGTCTGCCGAGCAGCGAGGTGACAAGGTAAGTGTGTCTCTCACTGGGGAAGGGAGGGGGCTGGCTGGCGCTGTGTCTCTCACTGGGGGTGGGGCTGGCTCTGTCTTGGGGGAGGCTGTGTCTTACTGGGGGGCTGTGTGTCTGGCTGGCAATTGTGTATGTATCAATACATTGTGTGGATTCTGGACCTATATATATATGTATATATATATATATATATATATATATATATATATATATAGTGTGTGTGTGGCCATGTATATATAGTGTGTGTGTGTGGGGCCATGTATATATATATAGTGTGTGTGTGTGTGTGCGCGACCAGTATTTTAATCTAATATGTGAGGGAAGGGAGGATCTTAATATAGTGAGGGGGGCAGGCTATTTTATGGTGGAGTGTAGGTGGGGGCTAATTATTTAAGGTGAGGAGGAGGAACCGTTAATTTCGTGCTGGGGTGGTTTAGGGCTATCAATTGAATATGGTGCTGATTTTGGGGAGGAGGGCTATTTATTAAATGTGAATATGAATTATTTATTGCTGGGGGTGGTTGTGGAAAATGGCTATATTTATTAAACTTTAATGCTATTTAATTTATTGCTGGGACAGTCTGCAGGGAGGGAAATATGTTTGAGTAAATGGGTATATTGTTAATTTAATGTTGGGGCTGGTTGGAGGGAAATAGGTCTACTTACTAAATGTAAATATATTTATTGTTGGGACTGGAGGGAGGCCTAATTATGAAACGTGAGTGCTATTGTTTTAACACCGGGGCTTAGTTTTCTAAATTGTTTTCACTATTGGGCATCCAATATTCCAGGATCAAGACAAGAAGGAACTGAGCTAAAGAAACCAGCTGCTACAAGTGGTGAATGTGACCAAGACAGATAGGAGAGAGCAGGACAGTCTGCCAACTGTTCTGAATCTGGTGGGGCAGTCCTGAATTTGGGTGACTGTCTCAGTTAGTCAGGATTTGGTTTGACTGGAAGGACAGTTAGGAGGTATGTCCCGTTTCACAACATACTGCTTGTGAAGGCAGAGCTGTGTGCATCTAACAGTGGTGCACACAGTATTGCCTGTGTATTTGTCTAATATGATAACCATGTTACATAATAGGGGCCCTGGGCCCCCTGAGCCTTAATCCAGCTCTGTTTAGGGGAAGGGAACTGATAGCTGCTCTCAGTTCCTGGAAAGGACACAGCCTGCAGAGGAAGCCGAGAAGCTCTAAGTATCACAAGATTTGGTAATCTCATGAGACAAAGAGCTTTCCTGCTCACTCTACAGGAAGTTCCCTCCCTTATGGATGTCAGCAGCACCAGAAGCATCCCCAGTGGGCTGGGGATGGTGTGATGTGGCCAGTGGCGGATCCAGGGAGGGGGGGGGGGTTTGGGGGCGATTGGGGCATTTCCCCCCCCTTGCAGCAGAAAGCCTACCTTTAAAATAGGTCCCAGTTGCCGATCAAAACGGGAGGGGGGGCCAATCGCGAGTGGATGGCAGGGCTAAATGCGGGCCAGCCAATCAGGGTAAAGGAGGGGCGTGATTATGCAAAATCGCCCCCCCTAAACATAAAGTCTAGGTCCGCCCCTGGATGTGGCTGGGAGAACGTGATAAATGTAAAGTTTTATTGTAATGTATGTATCAATGCACCATGTTGGCCACACCCACAACACAATGTGGTCACGCTCTTTTCGGCGACCCGCTGTGCGGCGACACACACAATTTCTTTCATGCTGGAACTGAGGTGGGCCTGTGTTCTTTAAATGCCAGGGCTGATTTTTAGTCCTAGTCCGGCCCTGAACACACTTGATTTGCTTTGAATTACCTATACTGGTTTAGCTCTTTTATATATTGTACTGCTTATCCTTTCAGTCACCTCTAATTAGCTAAATATATATATATATGTATAATATACCTCTGGGTATTTGTTGCCTCCAATCTTGATGGCTGGTCCCTGCTTCGTGCTGGAACAATTGTTGCTATTGAGGCATGTTTATAGGTAGCAGAGACCAACCTGGGAAAGGGTGAGCAGAGAAAGCAAAAGTAAGTAAGTAAGGCAAAACCATGTTGCATTGGAGAGGGGGGTGAATTTAAAATTTGATGGCAGGTCAACTTTAATTTTCAGTGTACAAATAAGCTATATTTTGTGTGCTACATGCAATAGAACTGTAGGATAGATTAAGCCTGAGGTAAAATAAAAGCTGAGATGTGTGTGCATAACTATTTGAATCACTAAGGGTTAACAAAGCAGGAAGGTGTGGTGATGTCTGAACAAGTGTCATAGGGGGCGGGAGCAAAGAGAATGGATTAAAACAGCGGGGAGGAGTTAGTGAGCTCTCCTGAATCCAGGGAAAGTATCCCTCCCTGCCATTCCCAATTCCTGGACCCGGTGTTCGCTTCCTGGGGGAGGTGTATCCTTTCCTGCTGATATATGCACCAACTGGTGAACAATTGATGCGACAGCCTGGTTATCTAAAATACGAGTGCCAGTACAGGCACGGAGTAGTGTTGAGCCACTTGGTGCAAGGGCTCGAGGTATAGCACAGGGGTGCTGGTTCAGCACCGGAGGTATGATGGGACAACATGAAATGCAGGCCATGGTATTTTACGGGTGTGCTGGTTCAACCCCGGAGGCAGGTTTGGCCAACTCGGAGCACAGGCCGTGGTATGGTATGCAGAGCCAGATTTAGACCTCATGGGGCCCTAGGCAAGATACTGGTTTGGGGCCCCCTCCCTGAAAAAATCCATAGCACTATAGTTTTTAGCATAACATATACCCCTATTCAGGGGCTGGCTGACAGACTTTAGCCCAGGGGGGCAAGCACATAGCACTGGCCCATAAGTAGCGGTCCATTTTTAAAGGTTGGTCTCGCCGACGGCCCTGGGAGGGCCCTCTGGGGACCGCTGGGCCCTAGGCAATTGCCTAGGTTGCCTAGTGGTAAATCCGGCCCTGATGGTATGGGTGTGCTGGTTCAACACGAGGTAGGTTGGGCCAACCTGGTGCGCGGGCCGTGGTATGGTATGGGTGTGCTGGTTCAACCCCGAAGGTAGGTTTGGCCAACTTGGAGCACAGGCTGTGGTATGGTATGGGTGTGCTGGTTCAGCCCCAGAGGTAGATTGGGCCAACCTGGTGCGCGGCCCGTGGTATTGTATGGGTGTGCTGGTTCAACCCCGGAGGTAGGTTGGGCCAACCTGGTGCGCGGGCCGTGGTATGGTATGGGTGTGCTGGTTCAGCCCCGGAGGTAGGTTGGGCCAACCTGGTGCGCGGCCCGTGGTATTGTATGGGTGTGCTGATTCAATCCGAGGTAGGTTGGGCCAACCTGGTGCGTGGGCTGTGGTATGGTATGGGTGTGCTGGTTCAACCCCGGAGGTAGGTTTGGCCAACTTGGAGCACAGGCCGTGGTATGGTATGGGTGTGCTGGTTCAACCCCGGAGGTAGGTTGGGCCAACCTGGTGCGCGGGCCGTGGTATGGTATGGGTGTGCTGGTTCAGCCCCGGAGGTAGGTTGGGCCAACCTGGTGCGCGGCCCGTGGTATTGTATGGGTGTGCTGGTTCAATCCGAGGTAGGTTGGGCCAACCTGGTGCGTGCGCTGTGGTATGGTATGGGTGTGCTGGTTCAACCCCGGAGGTAGGTTTGGCCAACTTGGAGCACAGGCCGTGGATTGGTATGGGTGTGCTGGTTCAACCCCGGAGGTAGGTTGGGCCAACCTGGTGCGCGGGCCGTGGTATGGTATGGGTGTGCTGGTTCAGCCCCGGAGGTAGGTTGGGCCAACCTGGTGCGCGGCCCGTGGTATTGTATGGGTGTGCTGGTTCAATCCGAGGTAGGTTGGGCCAACCTGGTGCGTGGGCTGTGGTATGGTATGGGTGTGCTGGTTCAACCCCGGATGTAGGTTTGGCCAAATTGGAGCACAGGCCGTGGTATGGTATGGGTGTGCTGGTTCAACCCAAGGTAGGTTGGGCCAACCTGGTGCGCGGGCCGTGGTATGGTATGGGTGTGCTGGTTCAACCCTGGAGGTAGGTTTGGCCAACTTGGAGCACAGGCCGTGGTATGGTATGGGTGTGCTGGTTCAACCCCGGAGATATGTTGGGCCAACATGGAGCGCAAACCATGGTATGGTATAGGTGTGTTAGTTCAACCCCAGAGGTAGGTTTGGCCAACCTCAAGCACAGGCTGTGGTAAGGTACATCTTACATAAGGTGTGCTGGTTCAGCCCTGGAGGTATGATGGCCATTTGGCGCGGAGGCACTGGTATGGTACGGGTGCTGGTTCAGTCCCAAATACACAAATGCTTGATAGCTTATTTGTACACTGAAATTTAAAGTTGATATTTGTGTGCTACATGAAAAAACAGTCAGTATTTAACTTATGTGCAAAATAGAAAACTAATATGCACCCCTTGCATTATAACATGGTTTTGTACAGGAGACTACTTACTCAATTTTTTACTTAAGTTTCCTCAGGCCCAGCATTACTTACTAGTACAAGGAGCATTAATTATTAGTACAGAAAACATTTCTTACTCATAGAATGAGCATTACTTACTAGTACAAGGAAAAGTCTTTAGATTCAAATAAAACAGAGTGGCAGAGTAGTGGCAGATTGCAATTTAATAAAAGATAAAGGTTTTTATATAATTAAAATAATTGTCCTCCATCCAGCCAGAAACAGTGTTTCAGTTTGAGATGTCGTAGAGACATCCAGATATTTGGGCATCTCTTTTACGCCCCTGTCATAGTAATCTTTGCCAAGTGTGTGTGCTGTGACAGCTCATCATCTATGTCATTGTTCTTATTATAATAAGACAGCTTTTTGGGGGCAGAAACTGCAGCATTTGCAGGAGAAGCTGATGGAACGTCCGTTTCATGCGTCACTTTAGATGACAGCTTGTTCTCAAGGATCTGTGTGCACTTGTATATCATACTTACCAACTTTCTGTTGGTGAAATCCGGGAGCCTGCAGAGGAGGTGGGCGTGACGGGGGGGGGGGGGGGGGGGGGGCTCCAAGTGACGTCATTTTGGACCTGCCCCCATGACGTGATGACGCAAAATGCGTCATTTGACAGCGGGGGGCGGGGCCAAACGCCGCGATTCACCGGGAATCGCGGCGTTTGGGACTTAATTCTGCCCACTTCACTAGGAAGTGGGCAGAATTATCCAGATGCGGGGGATTGCCACACTCGCCCGGGAGCCCGGGAGACTCTCGCAAAATGCGGGAGTCTCCCGCAAAATGCGGGAGAGTTGGCAAGTCTGTTGTATATATCTGTAGGATCAAGCATGGTGACCAAAAGGTAGTAACAGTTTTCAATATGCTGTAAGCCCTCCTGGTGAAGCAAATAAAGAACTTGATCTACAAGGCTAAAGCAAAGAGCAAGTTTTTATAATCTCCTTCGGCTACCCCAGTTGCTTTTTTACTAGTGCAATGAGTGGTATGAGTGCCCAAACTCACTGCACTTCTTAATATTTTAAGGTTTAAAAACAGGCAGTGCTACCCATAGGCGAACCCAGATGGTCACCTAGGGCGTCAATGTTTAGGGGGCTCCTAACACACTGAAACGTATAGGCAGTGTACTTATATTCCAGATTCAAATGGAAACATTTGTTGAGATCCGCTTGTACATGAATACTGTAGTACACACGTGCCATTTATGTGCGTTATTTTTATAAACGCAAGTTGCGTTCGAAAATGAATCAGGCTCAGTGTAAAAGTAAAAAAAAACAGTATTTTTCTCTGAATTTTTCAGTGGCCTTAAAGGGAAAGAAAATATTTAATATTATGCTACCAAAATGAAGCTATTTAAAAATATAAATTATAATACTAAATTAATTGCAAAAATAAAACTATTTCCAATAAAACAGATGGACTTCCAGCCTTCAACACTGGCTGGGTGATTGTGGGGGGAAGTGGACTTGGTCATAAACTGGATTACTAGCTCTATCCCTCTTGTGTGCAGACTATTTTGTAACATTCCAACAGAGCTGTGTGAAACCAAATAAATGGCACCCCCCCTCCCCAATCACCCCCCATTCCCCCTCCCACTGTGACAGGAATCAGGTGTGTATTAGCTGACATCACCACTGCCCAAATGTCTCCACAACAAGAGCAGGGACAGTGGAGTGACAGCACAGCTGCTTCCTGCAGCACCAAATCCCCCTAGCAACCCGTGACGCAACGCCTCCGCGCCCCGCCCACAACCAACCCCCTCCCTGACTGCGCCTGCGCACAGCAGCGGCACTGTCTCCTCTCAGTCCGGAGGAGGGGGAGAGAGCTGTTGGTATCACTGCGCATGTGCGAACGCTGTAGATCACAGCAGCGGTAGCAACAAGCCGAGCAGTAGCTGCAGCGACAAGAAGAGCAAGGCTGAGCAGTAAGTACCCGGCTGATGTGTGTGTGTCACTCCCACGGCGTTACCGTATCCCTCCGCCCGCTGTGTTCCTCCGCGCACCGTGTGGTAGTAGTGTGCCGGGGGCAGCGCATCATGGATGCGGCCACTGCTCCACCCACACATGGGGCTCTGCTTCCCAGCGCCGGCATTGCAGGGGTTAATGGTCAGGACCTTGGTGTGGACCCCTTCCCCATGTCCTCATGATCAGTATCTTATAATCCCATGCTTTATTGTACAGCGCTATGGTGTATGCCGGCGCTGCCTGAAAGGATGTTCCTTTTAGTGATGCTCACAATTAGTGTTTACAAAGTCCTTTCACCAGCAAAAAAAAATCTGGGGCTACTGCACCCTAATTTGCATTCACATTAAGGAGGAATGTGTCTAAATGATACAATGTGATCATTAATTTTAATTCTGAAAGTCATAGGTATCTTGTTCACTATGATGGTAGTGCAATCAAGGGATCACATTCAGTTGGTTTTATCCTGAGGGTTCAGCCAAACCTGAATCTTTAGGATTCACCGGAATCCAGAACCAAATCCTGAATTTAATATATCCCTTACTCCTAACATTGCCTTATATGAGCATCCCCTTTCCATCCCTTATCTGTTTATCAGTTATCTTCTATCATAGTCTCAATAGATTATTATTGTCCCTACCTCCCCCCTGTCACCCTGCTCATAAGTCCTCCACTATTAGCATGTGTAAGTGTACTCATAAATACATAAATGTGATTTCCTATGTCTTTTATGTCTCTGTACTTCCCATCTGTCCTTTCACTAGTGTCCTATTTGAATGGGTCCTTGCATTGTTTTAGGGATTAGCCCCAAGCCAGTGTTTAATCGTCACAATAACATCCCATTTTGGTGTCTTGCTATCTAAAGCTGGGTACACACCACAGAATTTGCCACCAACTTTTTATGCCGATCGATTTTACATGCGATCAATGTTCCGATCGCTCGGTCCATGGACTGCATACACACTAGCCTTGTTTAGGACGATAAAGGGAAGAGCGGACGTCCCTTTAGCGACTTTTTACAGCCATGTTGTCGTGGGCAATGATTGTAATTTCGTACTCACTGTTGTGTATCGGTCGGAAGTTTATACACACTACACAGCGGAAACGAGATTGGAACGAAAATATTAAACGGTACGACCAACCAGATGAGGCGACAATCGTCCATTTGGGCAGACTTTTGACCATCGTGTCACTACACACACTGACCCGACTTTTGAACGAGCGGTCGTATGTCGGCTGATTGAGCCGATTATTGGACGAAAACCATGTAGTGTGTACCTAGCTTAACGTTGAATTCTGTCCGCTGTTTTGTTTTCTGTTTTTTAATTCTCAGTGGAAGAATTGCAGGTTATGCTGTAATTATTGCCGGGTACCTTTTGATTTTGTAAACCCAACCTTGTGTTTACATTTCATATGTGACAAATGTAGTAATTAAAGTCCATCACCTGCTTTTCTGTTCTTTTTAGACTTCCAATTTACAACTGAGATAATTGTGCACTGCAGCTGCTGTTGTGTTTGCTGTTTATGCATTTATTTGCAGACTGTGGGGGGAAAAAAAGGAAACTACATATACAGTAATAACTTGCATTTTAGTCATTTGTTGTGCTGAAGAGCTAGTATATAAGTGACTGTTGTGAACACGTGGAAACTGCTGCATTCACTTATTTTGTGTTAGTGGTATTTAATATTAATCATAATTGGCCCCAAGGAAAGTAGAATGAAGTACAAGGAAGTTTGTGCGTATGACATTTCTAATCTAATCACATTGCTGATTAGATCTGTGATGATCTTACATTACAAGTCACGCTCAATGCATAAAGTGTGTGCCCATGCCATTGTAATGATGCTTATAATAAAACCTGTATTTCTTCCTTTTGCAGTTATGTGCTAGGGATACATTCTTGTTCTGTCACTTATTTGCTCTGCAAGTCTGGATAATGCTTTCACTAGTGACAGCAGATGGTGGGAGGCTGGTAACACTCCCTGTCCATTCACTGTTTTGCATTTCTGAATATCTAAAGCCTTCTTTGTGTCAAGGGTTATGTGGGGTGCAAGGCCCTCATTTGTGTACTAGTAAATATATGCGTGGGTATTGTGCCCATGAGTTTAATAAAGTAAAGCTTGTAGTGCTATCACTTTGTTTCCATAGATTGCTCAAAAGTTTAATTGTACTATGTGATATGGTGCTGACAGCTTTGCCCAAACGCTGAAATTTAATAGTCAAATTTACATCTAATTTCAGCCAGTGACTCTAGTTGTTACTGGGATTTGAAACTCTCTTGCGCTTACTAGTTTCCTAATTTGGACCCTTTTCAGACAATGACTGAACTACTTCAATAAACATTTTTTATTTACTTGCTTTAGAAAATGTTCATCATCATTTTCTTTCCCTTCACATCATAATACTTGCACGTATGGAAGAGTAGGAAAACATTATGTCAGCTGTCTGCATCTGTGGATCATGTCTCTTCTACTGAATAATCAATTGGCTCTGGACCTTAGTTGAAGGCTTTTCTCTTTGTTCCAGCTGTCAAAAGTTTAATTGCATACAGTGCCTAAAAGTCCCGGGCTCACTTGGTAAAAATGTGCCAGACTCCCATTATGTATCATAGGCCAATACAGGGGGCCAACATTTTTTTTGTTTGTTATTATGAGTGGATTGATTTCAGGTGTTAATTGCCCCTGTAGCCTAACTGTGTGGGAATATAATTAAAAGGTCTTATTGCAGTGTTGGCTAACCTGTGACACTCCAGGTGTTGTGAAACTACAAGTTCCAGCATACCCTTCCAGCAATAAACTGCTATATATATTGGCAAAGCATGCTGGGACTTGTAGTTTCACAACACCTGGAGTGTCACAGGTTAGCCAACATTGTCTCATTGCAAATTTTTTGTTATTTGCAGACTAGCATGGGGTAATTATATGGACTGCCCAAACTGCATATAAAAAGAGCCTCTGGATGTTTTTTTTTTTATTTTTTTTCGTTCAATAAAACTGGATCCTTGGCTTCTCTTCCTTTTTGTGCTTAAGTGTTGCTTGTGAGTCTTTAACAACGTCTAGTTGGATGAACACAGATGTAAACCTGCACCGTGTCACTGTTCTTAACCCAGGGGTGAAGATCACAATATTGTAAGATTCATAGACCGTACATGGGTAAAGCCATGGTTACTATATTATGATGACTCATAGACTCGGCTTTTAAAAGTAATGAGCTTGGAGTAGTTTTGTTTGTTTAAATACATGTTGTGATGTCAACTCTGCTTTTACTAGCGAGACGCTGTACGTCATTGTTGCAAAAATCCTAACAACTTCATCATTCCTATTTTATTGTATAAATGGCTGGCTGCCTGTCTACAGCTCCACCAGAATCTGCCTGGCTCATTAGAAAAAATGTGTCTACCTCTGCTGTATTTGGCCATGCAGTGGATATAATTCAGGTTTAGCAATATGTGGTTTTCCAGCTGTTATTAAAGCAGACCCATTATCAAAATACAAACCTACATAAATATAACTGTACACAGCGCATTAAGTAGGGAGTTAGTTGTATGTTTTGTTCTCATTCCGCTCTGTTTATTATATTGCTGTGTATGAATTTTTTTTTGTAATTAATCTAATTCTATTCATAGAAACCTAGGGCCTCCTTTTTAAATCTAGCTAAAGGGTATAAATTTGCCCATGGACCAAACCATGTTGCGATGCAAGGGGCATGGCTGCTTTGGCATATACCGCATAAATGCTGGGCAGATTTATTTTAACGTTGCGATTTAGCGTTGTACTAGGACATGCCCCCTGGCAACTCTTCAATCTGTCTTTTTTTTTTTTGCCAAGGTGCAAAATTACACCTACTACCTGGATTTACTTCTACCTCGAAATAAGGCTATAGAATTTGATGCCAGGAAAGAATCTACAGGTGCATCTAAACTGCCCTTTTTTATGTGTGTTTTTTTTTGTTTTGTTTTTTTATCGTAGTCTTAACATCATTGTTTGTCCCATACATTCTTGATTTATCTTACTGTATATATTCCAAGACATTTACTGTCGGACTGTACCATCATCATTTATTTATATAGCGCCACTAATTCCGCAGCGCTGTACAGAGAACTCATTCACATCAGTCCCTGCCCCATTGGAGCTTACAGTCTAAATTCCCTAATATAGACACACACTCACACACAGACAGACACACAGACTAGGGTCAATTTGTTAGCAGCCAATTAACCTACTAGTATGTTTTTGGAGTGTGGGAGGAAACCGGAGCACCCGGAGGAAACCCACGCAAACACAGGGAGAACATACAAACTCCACACAGATAAGGCCATGGTTGGGAATCAAACTCATGACCCCAGTGCTGTGATGGATATATCGCCCTTTATTTGGTTTTGCAGACAGTATTCACCTCTTTCTAACCAGATCAATTCTCGCTCCTCGTATTTCCGTCCTGCGTTGGTATAGCTGGGAGTAACTTTTATTATATATATATATATATTTGCTAGGCATAGTAGAAAAATAGCCAAACGTGTATTTTACAATTAATATCGTGTTTATTGTAGGTGTGAACTTTCCTGTGCATTTGTAGTCCAAAGTTAGGGAGATAATATATTTTTTTCTTTTCCTGTTACATATTGTATTTTATCTCCTCCCCACCCCCCCTTATAAGTTGCATTACAATGTCTTTACATGCAATAATATGAGCTTGGATGTCATTAGCATATAAGTTCCTGTTAAATCATGTAAACATATGCTCTAACACTAGGGGCACTGTAGGGCAGCAGTGAATCAGGCATTTGTCTGGAAGCCAGGAAACGGGGTGAAGGTTAAAAGCCAACAGTTGTGTAAGAGACATTTGCAACTAGATATATTAGGGATATCCCACGCCCCCTGCTGTAAACTCCTCTGTACCTTCACATACCAATTTATTCACTCACATGCCAGTTAGTCACTTTAATCACTGAGCCACTCTTAATTTCATAGTTGTAGACTCCCAACTATGTCTCATTTTGCACAACATTTTAAGGGTATCTTGATCTTTTGAACCACTAAAGCAGATATAGTTTAGTAACCTTAGAAGAATAATAGGCTGCTGACCCCTTTTATTTTTATTCTTTTCTCTACACAGTTATGCAGCTCACATTTCACCCTGGTTACTGACAGATTTAGTTCTTTTGTTGTGGAAGAGACATGACATTGAGATAGTATTGCATCCTCACAAAGGAAAACTGGTGTAATGGTGAGACTGGTCATCTGTTATATCTCATTTTTTTTATCTGTCACTGACCAGGTGTACATTGGCTTACTTCACTTTGATCTCCTAAACTATAGCAGATCAGCTTCCTGTAATTTAAGTGTCCACAGACCCCTATCCATCCTATATGTGTTGGATACTATCTAATAGTCCAAACTGGAGAGGTAATGTTCAAGATTGTTTTGTTTTTGGGTTGAATACAAGGCCATCAACAAAACTGCACCAACATACATCTCACTTGTCTCAAAATATCTCCCAACTCAACACCTCTGTTCTGCACCAGATCTGCGTCTCTTTCACTCTCATCATATCCTCTCATTTCTGGCTACAGGTCTTTTTTCAGGTTGCACCCACTTTGTGGTATCCCCTCCCTCGCACAATAACTTTCCTCTAATCTTCAAACCTTCAAGCGCTCTCTGAAAACCCACCTCTTCAGGCAAGCTTATAAAATTCCCCAACCACCCTCTGTATCTCCCCAAGTTACCCTATTACCACCCTTTACACAGTTCACACATTGCTCTGACCACCATTACTGTGTGACTGGATCATATAGCCCACAAAGCTTTTTTTATCTTTGCAACCTGGCTGGACCAATACACAATATGTAGCACTTAACCCCATGTATCAAACTCTTATTGACCCATAGACTGTAAACTTTCAAGCATGGACTTCTTACCTCACTGTCTGTCTGTATTACCCTGTTTTGTTTTATTACTGTTTATTTCCAAGTGTAAAGTGCTACAGAATTTGCTTATGCTATATAAATAAATATTTGTGATGTTGATTGGTCTTTGGTAGCGTTTGTGAATAAAATCATCATTATATTTGGATTACATAGGATCAGTAAGACAAAATAAGGAACATATACAATTCCAAAGCTCTCACACATACATTTTAGACTTTCCTTTTATACTTGTTGAATTTCTTAGAGGTGTGTGACACGTTGCACATCTAGGATGTACTCAGTTTATAAGTGGGCGGGCATAGATCTATTCTATAGGTTATTGTGGTGTTCACATCAGCACATAGTATTTCAGGAAATGAATGTGATGGCGCCTGTCCGCTTGTGGGACTGAATAAGGGAGGAGGAGGTAACATGTGGTTGGTCAATTGGAGTGAGAGCTTGCAATTCAGTGCTTTGGCCAAGCGGCTAGACCAATTTTGGGCAATACGGAGGTCTAAAGATGACCACACATTAGGCCGATCATTGTCCAACCACATTTACATAAATTTTCTTCCGTTGATCCCCTTTCTTTTTAAATAATAATTTCGCCACCACTTACCTGGTCTCTATTGGGAATCCTTCTTCTGAAGCGCACCTGACTGCTGACCTACCTGTGTCACCAACGCCTGTGAGGTCTTAATGTTAGGCCAACATTGGTTGGCTGGCAACACTTCAATCAGGAAGAGAGCTGCAACATTTTATATTTTAAACCAAGAACAAAATACTGCAGAATTCAGGAGCCAGAGAGCCAACTCTGGTAGCCAGCAGTCTCTTTTAAGGAGCCAGGGAAGATGTGCATCCATCAACAAAAATAGAATTATTCTGATATCCTAGGTGCCTGCAGTTGGCTTATTTTTTTGGTACATTGGCTACCAGGCTGCAGGGATTTGTCAAGTACTGCTGTTAAAAATATATTGTTTTCTTCAGTGACCAAAGGACATATACAAAGAAATGGCCTATAGTCATTACTCAAGTCTATAAACTTCTTGGAAGAGTCCTCTTAAATCGGTCATGAACCCATTATTCCAATTAGCAGCGATGCATCAATATTCTAAATATGACCAGACTTCCCTTCTTTTTTAAAAGTGCTCCTATTGTTCCTAATTTCAGAGCAATTATCTGCTTTATGACTGGTTGTGGTTTGTGTCACCACAATGACGCAACAAGTCATCTATAATGTGTAGCAATGATCCCAGTGGGGTAATCTACGCTGAGTCAGTGTGTTTTGTTTTACTAACCAGGAAGATCTGCATGTGGTAGTCTTATCGCTCAGGTTATTAGTGTATTATATGGGGTGTGATCCATGGTGGCTATATCCTCTGCTCTAGACATTGCTGGTGAGAAATGCACATATCAATCCAAAATAATGCCATCTTTGTAGCCTAATATGAGATCTAGATGTGCTCTTTTCACATAGATAACAAGACCTTGGGTGGCAGGTTTATTTTATAAAAGATGTTTTATTTTCTTATGCAAGGAAATTACTATCTGCTCTTGAATGTATCCCACACATATTGGGCGGCTTCATTTCCACACTGCAATTAGGAGTTTAACAAGGATGCCCCCTCCTCATTCCAAATCTTTACCCAAATTTCACATTTGGTCACCTCTGCAGCACAATATGGTTTTACCAAGGCAGGATCTCCTGCCTTGCTGGATTTACTAATAACTGTAAATGAGGCCTATTAGTACACCAGAACCAGAGCCCTTCTGCTTAGAAGATCCTGCATATGGAAGCTCTCCTGCAGAGAACGGAAGTCTCCCTTTTACTCCCATGTACCTCTAAGGAAATTGTTCAACTCTTCTGTACACCGATTTTCTTGCCATCCAGTTGTTGTCATCTGACGCCCCCTTTTGACACTGCCCAACATAGACCTATAGATTGTTGATGGTTTTTTAAATGTATGCAAATGCAGGCAGAATGTTTCTTGTGTGATATTGAGGCAGTGCAAAAGCCAGAGCATTAGCTAGGAGACTGTACTACTGTCACTAACTAACATGCTCTGCAGATTGGTGGAATCGCACTCATTGTCATGACCAGTGATATCACTTGTAGCATAGCTGCTATGCCGTAATCATGTTTTATCATATATCTGACCCACTTTAGCCATTTAACATCTGAGGAACATGAATTTATGATAAAGGGGTAATTGGTAAACCATAAACAAAACCCTGAAAAAGCAGATACTTACATTATCTTTTGTTTAAGGCACAATGGGGCATATTCAATTGTTCCCGTTTTTCGCCGCGGGAAAAAATATTACGGTAATACTAAGCAGGATTTCAGCTCGCAGCTCCCTGAGCCGTGAGCTGAAATCCAGCGGGAAAGGTACCGTAATAACGGTATTTACGCGCACTATTACCGTAATGGCGTTTTACTTTAGGCAGTAACGCCAGCAATTGAATATGCCCCTATGTATCTTATTTTTATTTATTTTTTTACCGATAAATTTCTATTTAATATATCTTCCTCCATAGACTATTCTATGACCCAAATATACTGCACCTTTAAATGATGACGTATGCATTTCACACAAAGCAATGCTGTTTATAGAAATCTATGAGAAAATACCAGTTTAAGCACCTACGTCTTATAAAAGCTGTGACTTTTTAGTCCTATGTGGTTGACCACATGTGAAAATACTTCCTGCGTTGGTGTAACCAATATGAAATAAGACCGTCTGAGGTTTTTATCGATTCCAATGTGCCACGGGTATGTGTGAAAACGGCAGTCAGTGTGTTATAGTAGTAAATGTTTTTTTTGTTTTTTTTTAAAATCTTTAATTTTATTTAATATATCTAACGAGCATAAGCCTTTTTTGTCTTCCCCATGCAGCAGTATTTCTGTGTGGGAGTACATTATTTTCAGAGCTGTGATGCTTTTTAATAAGCAATCTCTCGCTTAATTATATGGGCAGAACAGGTGATGGGAAGACCAGCAATTAGGACACCAGTCACTTATCATATGCATCTATTAAGTTTGTAAGAAAGATGTTTAATGCGGGAAGGTCATGTACCATTTACACCTGCCTGCTTGTGTATGTGAACATGGTTTTCTCCAGGCATATACAATTACAATGTGATCTGCTTTGCATAGAGATGTCCCCGGCACTAGTCAAATTATACTAGCAGGAAAAGAGGAAAGAAAATGAACAAAGGTCAAAGTAAGCATTTCTGGAACAAGCTTGAAGCATGCAGGTTTCATATGCTATCGAATACAAATATAAAGTACTGGTTACTGTACATTAAACGGATCTCCCACTCTAACGGCAGAGACGGAGAAATGACTTAATCCTGTGCTCACAGTTATATTGATTGGATATCTTTCCTATGTCCCTTAGGGGCACATTTATCATTATTCACATAAAGTGTAAAGTAGTTTTCAATCCTTATCGCAATGATAAGGATTGAACTACTTCTCACATTTATGTACAGCCGTGCAGAGAAACAGCAGTTCCGAAAAACTGCTGTTTCAGTGAAAAAAAAAAACATACCCCCCTCTTCGGAAGCGCTGTCTTCAGGTCTTCTCCTCACTCTTCAAGTGCGCATATCCAGTTCCAAGAACTGAGAAGAGAGAGAGCTGTGAGTGACAGGGAGGGATCATGTGATCCCTCCACACATGCGCTGTCCAGCTCTGCTCTCCGGAGCAGAGCTGACAGCATTAGATTTCCTCATGTACGCCAGCTTCGTACATTAACATGACAAGTTCCCGAAAAAAATGTTTTTTTCGGGACTTGTTAGATTGCGGCCAGGAGTAGTCACCATTCTGTTGAATGGTGACTGTTAGAAAAAACGAACTGCAGCGAAAATTAGTGGTTTTGAAGATTGAACAGTCGAATGGAGCTGTCATAAATATCAATTGCAGACTTCCTTCACCTATTTTCACGGTAAGTGCACGATAGTGCAATACCGTCATTTGTTAAATGTGCCCCTTAGTGTTTCTGCAAACCATCTGTACTGCACATACAGTCGTATGAGGCGAATTCAGGTGAGTGTGTTCTAAGATACAGGCGTTGATGGATTGGTTGAAATGTCAGGCAGCTCCTGACTTACGTGCCGTTCGTTCAGTCAGGTATAACATGTAACCCTGTCAGATCCTGGTGGTTTCAGATGTTCTACTCTCTAACATATGTCATGTTTCTCCCACTACTCCTGCGGTCACATAATGAAGTCCGTTTAGGGGACAGCTAGAAGTGTGTCAAGTTGTAATGAAATTTCTGGCGAAACGCGCTTCAGAGAAGTTCAGGCAATACAATATTCGGGTCTGATTTTGCTTTACCATTCCATGCTGTTTTTGTCTAAAATAAGTCATATTTTATGGTATGTGTAGTCTATGAAATTACTATGGTCAGTTAATTCTGCTGTGTGGTTAGGTTGGGGATAGGACTGGGATGATTTGGATATCGTATGACACTTGTGAAATATGGCGGCTACACGCGTAACAATGCAATTAGTTTACAGAACAGTTTTGAAAGCTGTCCTTATCTGGGGCAGCGTCTTGCCAATGGCGGTAGTTTGAAAGAAGTAGCATGAAAAGTTATAGGCGCCCCTCAGTGCAAATCCAACGACATTGGGTTAGGAATGCAGAGGTGGGAATACACAGAGCACCCAGAATCCCCGGCTCATTGAGCGTGGAGAATTTGTAAGAAAACTCTATACAGAAGTATGTAGCATAGTGTATCTAGAAAATAATTCGAAGTAGGATAGGGGTTATATTTGCAAAATAAAACTAATTGGGTTTATTTTCATCATCATCAACATTTACATTTATTTATATAGCGCCAGCAAATTCCGCAGCGCTTTACAATTGGGAACAAACATTAATAAGACAACACTGGGTAATACATACAGACAGAGAGGTTAGAGAACCCTGCTCGAAAGCTTACAATCTATAGGACAATGGGAGTTAGAAACACAAGGGCATGTGCTACATTTTAAACTGCTACATGTTAAACAGTTTTAAAAATAAGAAAACAAAAATCCTTAAATGTGTGCTTATCCTCTAATTCACAAATGTTCACATTATCATGAAAAACACTTGTATGAAACGCCTGTGAGTCGGGTATTTTTCAGGCATAGGAGAAGTCCTATTTCATTGTCATGAAGACTTACAAATCTATATTGCCATTGATATATTCAGAATAAAGGTTTTCTACTGAAAATCGCTTCAGAATCCTGGAGGTAAATTTATCCATCTGCAGGTTTGAAAAAGTGGAGATGTTGCCTATAGCAACCAATCAGATTCTAGTTATCATTTCTTTACTACATTCTACAAAATGACAGCTATTATCTGACTGGTTGCTGTTGGCAACATCTCCACTTTTTCAAACCCGCAGTTTTTTAAATTTACCCCCTAGTGTAAAAAAGTAAAACAAAGAAATGGTTCATTTAAACATACTGCATACCTCTAATCTGTGCTTGTGTGCATTAAAAACTAAAAGTGATCCAGAGATATACTGTGCCTAGGTTGTCATATCTGTCTGAGGAATCCATGTTTGCCTTTCATTCTTTTATTCTTTAAAAACCACTGATACGGTCTGTGGTAGATTATTACTGAGAGATTGGAACGTTTGAGTGGTTACTTGCCCTTTAAGCTGCTTCATCGTGGACCAAAAGGATATATGATTTCCTGTGTTTACAAATGTCCTATGTATCTTGTTACAGGAACAATAGGGAGAAAACCTGAACTGAAGGCCTAGGAGCGACTCATTTATCATTAGGTGGTTCCTATACGCTGGGCTTCAGTTTCCGCTTGCCACTCACCCTGGAGCTGTGGGTGGCTGGTTTACTAGACAACGGCTGCATTTCAATGAGTCGGTAGTTAATGTTTCATACTGGTTACATTGTGCATAGCTCAATATTATTATATAAAGACTGCACTCCTCCTCCTATCGATATTATGTGCTTCCTCTCCCCCCTTTCCCCAGCATTTTGCAGAGTGGTCACGTGGTGCGGAGACCGGCCTATCACAATCGGTCTTTATAACCTAAAGCAGAGGATAAGTCAGAGCAGGGTATAGAGGGGTTTGTTAGGTTGCTGGTGGCCTGTTGCCTACAACTGTCTATAACAATGCTAAATGTTCTTCTGTTGCATCACTCTGAGCAGTAGAGTAGGGTGTGCATGAAAGCCTAAAGCTTGGTAGGCGTTACTGATTGGTGAGCAAGTACTCTAGGGAACGCTAATATTGATGTGTATTCAAAAGCCGCAGTAACAGGTTTTCTGCCTCCCAGCTGCTCACTAAGGATCCAATCCATCTCATCACTGCAATTTCTTGTAATTGTGATCCAACGCTAGCTGACGTACTGGCTAGCAATAGGTCATTATTATCAGTGATCTATCAGAGGAGAGTTGAATCCAAGACCTGATTATCCAGTAGGCTGACTAGGCTGCAGCCTAGGGCAACAAGGCTTTTGGGGGGGGGGGGTTGGGTCGTAAAATTTGATTTTAATGAAAATGAAATGAGTGACAAAGATTTATGTGACCCTTTGAAAAAGCCATGTGTACCTGAGTTTCAAAATCACGGGACCACAAACATTTAGGGGGGGAGATTGGGGATGGGATAGGGGTACTGGAATTTAAATTAAGGATGAGTTAGGTTTTACATACCACATATTAGCCTGGTGTAGAAAGCGAAGAGGCACTTACAGCGTATTAGACTAGGGTACCCTGGCTGGATCAGCTGGCTTCCGGTGACATGCCACCTCTCTGGGCTCTAGAAAGTCCCAAGTTTTTATGCCAAGTTTTTATGCCCACCCCAATGGGAAAATACCATTTCTGTATTGAGTTATATAGCAGTCCTATTGGTCAGGTGCCTGTAACCTGAATCCATCACTGACTGGTTCCAGCAATAGCAGAAGGGTCCGTGGGCTGCCATCCGTGCCACTTATAGACGGAATCTCGGGGATGCACGGTGGCCAAGTGGTTAGCACTTCTGCCTCACAGCACTGGGGTCATGAGTTCAATTCCTGACCATGGCCTTATCTGTGTGGAGTTTGTATGTTCTCCCCGTGTTTGCGTGGGTTTCCTCTGGGTGCTCCGGTTTCCTCCCACACTCCAAAAACATACTGGCAGGTTACTTGGCTGCTATCAAAATTGACCTTAGTCTCTCTGTGTATGTGTATGTTAGGGAATTTAGACTGTAAGCTCCAATGGGGCAGGGACTGATGTCAGTGAGTTCTCTGTACAGCGCTGCGGAATCAGTGGCGCTATATAAATAATGGTGATGATGGTAATCATTGGTGTCTGTAACCAGCTTTTTATTCTGTCCTGAATGGAGTATTGTGTGTTTAGCCAGTGATGGTCCCCCTATGTGTGACACCTTTCCTCATGTTTCTACATTTGACTATGGTTTACGTAATCCATTCTTTAGTTAGGCATGTCTGTCTGTTGTACTGTTGTACATGCCTATGTATTACTCAGCATTGCGTATGCTTGTGATCATTGATGTCACACTTTGTTTTGTTTTTTTTTAAAGTAAAAATAAATAAAGCATACACAGAATGAGTACTTGTATAATGTTACATACTTTAGGAGATACTTGACTCCATTTTAAGGTGTAAAGATTTAAAAAACTAAGTTGATAAACCCTGGTCTAGAGGATATTCATATAATCATAAATTTTTCAGCTTGTTTCATGAGCCATACTTTTATTGTCTTTGTAAGGGGGCTTTTAAGTAGTACATTTAATTTCCCATTACATAAATCCTTTTACTAGTGACCTTGACATTTGACCCCCTATGAAAGTTAGTGTGTCTTGATGATCTTATTAATGTAAGTTAATGTACTGCACCGTGTCTTGTCAGCATTGGTAGTTACCTTGTAAATGAACATGAGATTATTAATATTATTTAAAAGGCACTTCCAAATTCTGCTGTACAGTGGGCAAAAAATGTAGAGATCCAACAAGCAAAGGCAAAATGCAGAACATTCTAAAATCATAATTACATATTCTGCTCCATTACTTAGTATTCGTGCAAAGTATAGAACAGGCAATAGGCCTAATACAGTGTATAAATAGTAGATGGTCTGTTTAAAATAGTGTTGTCTTCTCCTTTATTAATCAAATGTAGAAACTATGCTGTGACCTTTTTCTGTGCCCCGATTCTCCCCCCCCCCCCCCCCCCATGTAATAAGTGATCACGCTTCGATATCATAGGCGTGTAAGAACATACCTGTAACGTTTACACCATCTACATAGAAATGTGGCATCCTTAAGACAAAGTATGTAGATAGGGCTGTGGCTTTATCACCCTGCTGTAAAATCGTTGCTTTGTGTGATGCTTTCTCTGAGGGTTTCTGTCATCTGATGAATCACATTTGCACCTTTATGGCTGCTGCACATAATACGAACTGCATGCAAAGCTGCAGAACACGGTTATGGATGTACCGCGGTGTTACACATCTACAAGGGGCTGCAACCTATTAGTAATCTGACATGTATTATTGGTTTAGAGCAGTGTGTTCTAGTTGTGTATCATATACTAGATGAAATGCCTCACTCTCTCCCTCCCTTCATTACCAGCACATAGGTCATTTGAAATAATGATTTTTTTTATTTTCAATCTTCGTTATGCTTGCATATAAAGCATATTGCCTCACTCGTAATAACTGTAGAACGCAAACAAGAGTAATACTACAGCAAAAAGTCAAGAACCTCTGCCCTGTTCAGAATAATAAATAAACCAAAAAATATGTTGTTTTTGTGTGTGTGCTGAATTCTTTATAGTGCTATGACTAGTGTGTGTGTGTGTGTATATATATATATATATTATATTATATGTTAACCCGTGCATGATACTCATGCATTCTAGTCAAATCAAGCTACTTAAGGTGTTAAAAAGTTCTTGTCATGCATTTGGGGCTAGCCCAGGCCCTCCTCAGGGAAGAGCGTTACTTCCCGACACAAGCGCCCTTTTTTAACGTGGTTTTGTCCACATGTCACCCACCTCATCATTCTTTCTCTATCACTTCATCCTTCATCTTCATCGCCACATCCTTAATCTCCATCGTCTTACTGTTCTAAAACCTCTCGATACACAACGTTTCTGCTAAACACCTTATCGCTGTGCTCAATCAGTCTTCTTGAAGGGCAGTATTCATAACCTGCACTTTCACATCACTGCTTCTCCGTACTCGTGAAAATGCGACATACAATTGTCCATGACCAAACACAGACTCTGATAAATAAATACCCACACGGTCAAGAGTTTGAGCCCTCACTGGTAAATTTAGCCTTTACTACCCCTCCCACGGGGGAAGGGGGGATGATGGAAGTTAACTGACTTCACTATTATAATTTTTTTGTCAAATAATGTCAGTATACCAAATTTTAGGTCAATTGGATGAGTCCTTTCTGAGAAAATAGTTTTTTCCACACACACACTAACACACGCCGCTAGGCTTATATATATTAGATGTTTTTTTATTTTTTTTTGGTCAATGCATATATGTTGTCTTTGGGTAAACTAGAAAACATGTACAGTTTCCATTATTTTTAAATGGCTTTGAAAAGTTATCTGATCGGCCATTAAAGATATATATTTTTTTTTTGCCTTCAGCCCAGAATGGAGTTTCTCAATAAGCGATTGGTATATAAATGTAGCCTAATGATGGAGCATGGGATACATAAAATGCTATAGATTCCTGGAGGTGGAATCGTCTTACACGGCACACTAATGATCTGCTAATTAATTATGACTGGGAGCCCCCTGGTATTAGCTGTCTGTACACGGCAGGCTTAGGTAGCCCAGATGGATAGTGTATCGTGTTCCCTGACTCGCATTGCTAACGACGGCAGCAAGACTGCTTGTGTCTGACTACAGAGATGGTAATTGCACATTCTCAATTGTTTCTATGGCGATTATAAGATTGTAAATGGGCATTGGAATATCTTCTGTGCCAAGGCTGGGATCATATCATCTTAGTCACCAATTGCACTGGGCATTGTCCTTTTTGCTGTGTGTGATGTGCGGGCCTCTCCCCATGTGTGCGATGCTGTTTCTGTGTGTGCTGATATGCTGCATGGATTCTCAGTTGATAAAGGATGATTCTAGTGCCATGTGAGAGATTTCATGACCATATATGGTAACTGCCATAGGCAAGCACTTTCTATTGGGACTGTTTGATTGTCACTAGGGTTACCTACTGATCCTCCTCCTGGTGACATTATTTTTTCGTTCCCCCCCCCCCCCCTTATGGAAGGACGTTGAGTGAATTAGTGTTCAGCGTGTGAACAAGTGGCTGCATTGTACAGCTTGCAGCACACGCATCAGGATATAGCTATTTTATTGTAACCAAAAGAAGGAGCTGAATTAAAATCTGCGGATTAAAGGTATTGATTTACATTGATCTGCTCCATTAACATGCAAGCTATAGAGATGGCCTATCTATTGGACTGCTAATGGTTTTTTCTGACTAACGATTATATAAACAAAATATATCATTTAGCTAACACTGAGAGTGATTATTGTTAAATATTGCATTATTTACACTGTTTTTGGGGGGATGGGTAATAGACTCAATGCTTTTTGTTGTCTTTGACAAATATTTCTGGAATACATGTCTTAAAAATATGTCTTTTCACAGGTGTGCGGACCTCATGTTAAGAGTGGAAATCATTTGAAGCGTTCATCCATATATCCGGTGGAAAAGGTACATCTCCCTTATATTTCACGTACTGTAATTATTCATGTTCTGGAAGTTAAACTGAACGGGGCAGAACCAGGCGAAAGTTACATGCTCTGTTTTAAAAAATGTTCTGGACACCTATCTGAATGTATTAAATGTCACTTAGAAGTCCGAGGTCTAATCTGCCCACGCAGGCAGCGATTTCATCTTGGATATTTATAAAACCAATCTTACCTGATGCCTCAGTGTTCTGTAGGCCCAAAGCAATCGTCTCATAAAAGACAAAAACAAGTGGGATGGTCAGTTTTGTCCGGGAGTGACCACATGACACTGATGGCTGTAAACATTGTGTTCAGGATGGATAGCAGAATTGGACAGATCCAGAAGTTTGGCCGTGTTCCGTGCTAGTGACATACTATTGTCCATAGTCTTAGTCACTTTTGAAATAAATATATTCAATGTTTAGCTCTTTTGATCATTCTCACGGTATTTGTAGTTTACAGGGGAAGTAAACTTGTTGGACATTACATGTTGTTCTGCATATTAAAGGATAACTCTACCCAAAACTTGAATAGACTATTCTGATACCTGAAGATTACTTGCATGTGGTCTGTAGCACGTCTGGTGTTGCTTGTTTGGTATACTGCCTATATAAATATATACCAGGAGTGCGGAGAGAGTCTCTCTGATGGGGCTCTCTTCGCTTATGTCAGACTAGTCGTCTTCAGCTAGGCAGCTGGTTGGCTACTGACAGTACTAGATTTTGGCATACTTGCTGGATTGCGTCATCACTGGACCCAAAATAATTTCTTTGGCGGCACAGTGGTTAGCATTGTTGCCTCGCCGCACAGGCAATGGGTTTGATTCCGACCAGTGCCCTACCTCTGCTGCATTTGTATGTCCTCCCTGTGTATGTATGGGTTTCCTTTAGTACTCCTGTTTCCTCTAACATTCCCAAGACTTATTGGTAGGTTTATTGGCTTATGATAACACCGATCTGTGTGTGTCTGTTAAGGAAATAGATTGTAAGTTCCTTTGGGGCAAGAACTTACGTGAATGATTTAGATGTCCTTGCAAATCGCTGGACAATATGTAGGTGCTAAGTAAATAAAGATTTAAAGGTTAATTTTGTTTTGGAATCAGATCTAACTATGTATGTTCCACCAAACTGTTGTTTAAAATACAAGTTGTATAAGAATACCTGTAAAGGTTGCCCTACACGTAACCTGATCGCAGAGTGGCTGGATCTGTGTTGTCCAGTTTGGCCATGGTCAGTCAAATTGGACAGATCTGACAGTCAGGGCAAGTGGTTGGGTCTTATGAGCCTCCGTTCGGCCAGCCGATTACTGGAGACAGACAACTGCATTTTAGGACAGGACCTTCTGGGTTTCAATCAACTTTTGATTATCATTGGTGGTTGCTCTGGCTTTATCCAGATGAAGATTCTGGGCTAATTTGGTCTGAATCCGCCAGATGGGTCATCAAAATCCTCTGTTTGTCTCTGTTATCAACCATTTTTCTTTGCAAAAAATGGGCAGCAGAGGATTGCTGCCATATCCTTCACGGAGATTGTTTGCAAAAATCAAGCGGTTAGGAAAATCTCCGACCAGCATCGAAAATGATCAAATTTTATTTTCGGTTCCTGAATCTTTTACGTATGTATTTGAATATTACTTTAAACAAGGCAATTGTGTTTAGTAAAAAAAAGCAAAAGCAAAGGATTGCACCCATGACATGACAATATGGCGCAAGTCCAAAATTTGCACTTCGACAAACCAAAGTCTAAACCGATCAGTATGGTTGGACTGCTAGAGTATTGTACAAATCACTATTAAAGAAGTTTGAAATAAGCATTGGCTTTATTAAACATACGATATGCTTCTGTTTCCTTCTATTGATAGTAGGAAAGAACTGGGGAACAATGAATGGGTATTGGACAGAAGTTTAATAAATTAGCACAATTAATGTATATCTCAATCTTTCAAAAACTGAATTAATAATATTCCCACCCAAAAACAGAAGCTTCCTGCCTGACATTTCTATTTCTGTTGATAACATGACCATAAATCTCACCCCACAAGCTCGCTGCCTAGGTGTAATCCTTGACTCACAACTGTCATTTATTCCCCACATCAACTCTATATCTAAATCATGTTACATACACCTAAAGAACATTTCCAGAATACGCTCATATCTCACACAAGACACAGTAAAAACCTTCGTTCATACACTCCTCACATCCTGCATTGACTATTGTAATTCCCTCCTTACTGGTCTTCCCAAAATCAGACTTGAACCCCTACAATCTATTTTGCACGCAGCGGCTAGATTGGTTTTCCGTGCAAACTGTTCTTCCTCTGCTGAGTCTCTTCCACTCTCACATCCTACCATTCCCGGTTACAGGACCCACTTTGTGGAATTCCCTCCCTCGCACAGTAAGACTTTCCTCTAGTCTTCAAACCTTCAAGCGTTCTCTGAAAACCCTCCTATTCAGACAAGCTAATGATATTTCTCAACCACCACCTTAATCTCCCTAGATTACCCTATTACCACCCTCTACACAGCTAACACAAGACAACAACCCTCTGACCAACATTGCCACACACACAGCCCACTCAATGCTTTTACCTTTGCATTCTAGCTGGTCCATTGTGCAATATGATGTAGCACATGCCCCTGTGTTTCAAACTCCCATTGTCTCATAGATTGTAAGCTTGCGAGCAGGGTTCTCTTACCTCTCTGTCTGTATGTATTGCCCAGTATTGTATTATAAATGTTTGTTCCCAATTGTAAAGCGCTACGGAATTTGTTGGCGCTATATAAATAGATGATGATGAATTAATGGATATCTCCATAGTGTTCCCCACTGTGATTAATTCAACGTTTTGTCTCATTCTGGTAGTAAAGGTCACAATTATAGTACAGGGCATGTACGTACGTACGTACGTACGTACATGCACTGTTATCTTTGATAAATAGTCATTGTGATCTGTTCTTGACAACTGTGATTCTTAATGTCCTACACAGTAATTCTGATGTTTTGTTTATATTAATCATACTTCTAAATTCGTCAGATAGATAGTGGGCAAATCTGCCTCTTAAGTCTGCGGTACACAATAAAGGCATTTAAAGGGGTCCTCTACCCTTGTACAGATTGAACTACCTAGGCTTTTGTCTTGGTAGAGGTAACAAATTACACAACCTCTAACCCTAAGTATTCAAGATAAAAAGATCCCAAACCGTGCCATACTGTAAATAAGAGTAATTACCAAGGTGTTCCGTGGTGTTGGAACAATACAGTCTCAGAAGTTAGTGCACTTGTCAGTAAGTGACTGACACTTGTCCTACAGAGTACTGTGCATCTTTTCTCCTCTGTGCTATGTGCCGCCCTCCTGGCCTAATGTCATTCCATTCTCCGTGTCCTCTAACCCACGCTGCAGCTTGTTACTGGGAGGACAACAAGTGCTGTTTGTTAAGCCCCTACATGGATTTTAATGCTTTTTGAGAGCCCTCATTATGATGATCTTATTTTCTTGTTCTGCTGACTGCACAATGTGGGAGAGCGCGCACTTCCCCCTAATTTAATGCCAAGTCCCCTTCCTGTGTCTGTGTATGACAGATCTGTGTTACACATGTTCTGTTTCACCCACCACAATATTTAGTTAGATCTGTTGCTGCCGTTCCACCTCTGTGTGCGCTGTCAGACATTTGCTCATCATTTTGGCAGGAACTACTGCTAAAACCCATGAAATGCCACTGTAATTTGTAAGGGGCCGCTCCCAAGGCTGTCTCTAATTTAAATTATGGCTACACAGCAAGAAGCTCTGTGGAATAGTACCTGCTGAAAAGGGCAAATGCTGAACTGGTGGTTTCTGGTTTGGTGTTCTGTAGCGTCTGCTAGAGACACTAGAACAGTGTTGGCTAACCTGTGACACTCCAGGTGTTGTGAAACTACAAGTCCCAGCATGCCTTGCTAATAGCAGCTTATTGCTGGAGGGGTATGCTGGGACTTGTAGTTTCACAACACCTGGAGTGTCACAGGTTAGCCAACACTGCACTAGAAGATTGTGTTCTAAAGTGGCTGCTTCTCACTTTCACATGAAAACCCTAATTCTCAGTCTTCTGGAGATTAATACACACGTGATGGGAGAATTCTAAATCTCCACAAACCATGTTCCTGGATTCCATGAATTGCTGTTGCAATTCCACTGAGGTTCTGACTGGCCATTCGAGGACTTGTCCATCATTTATGGAAGCATTTCTCCCTTGATTTTCAGTGTTCCTGACCGGCTCTCCGCTGGCATCTTGGTAAGCTCACCCACGAGAGGCACCAACGTTACAGCTGCCTGTATCCTCTAGTGGCATAGAGGAGCGCTGTAACACACTATTCCAGGGACCCACCGCATCGTTACTACGGTTTAGTTCAGTATGTTAAAATAAATTACTAACATTTTATGTTCATTTCTATTCTGAAAAGACTCAATGGGTCAGTCTTACAAATAGGAGATCCTGTCCAACTTGTTAAGTTGTTAAGCAAAGTAAACAGCAGGTGAAGAATCTGCCTCTAGTGACTAAATCGCATGTAGTCCTCGACGTCCACCATATAATTTGCCAACCTCTAATGTTAGAGAGAGAGAGAGAGTTACCCAATGAAATAAATTGACCTTTCAGCTCTATAAAGTCTCATTTAGTGGAATGGGGACTCCACCTCTCTAAGGGAGAGATTCAATTAGAAAAAAAATGCACATTGTTTTTCAATTAGAAAAAAATGTGCCTGTGGAGGCACCGTGTGTGTTTTTTTTTTGTGTTTTTTTTTTAGTGAAATATTTGCCCACTTTTGTTCATGCCTCATAGAGCTGAGAGCAAAAATGGGCCGATATTTTTACCGTACTACTGGAAAAAGTGCGGCTAATTGAATCTGCCCTAAAGGTGGACACCTACTTTGTCTACCCAGGAATCCACTGATGATAAACAGTACATAGTTAGCATGTTGGACTCTGGTGCCGCCCAGTCCAATATGGAGTCAGCTTGGTTACCTTACACTGACTCTGAAGGGACCAATGACCCCCTAAGCTAAACAAACTGAAAAGAATACAGCTCTGGTGACTCTGCAGCATCCACATGACTCTGCCTTTGGGAGGAATAAATAATTATAGTATACAGTATGGTATCTTGTTAACTACACTGTGACTAGTGTCTAAACAAAAAAAACTGAGAACCCTGACTACAGATTTATTTGCAGTGTTCTACTAATCATAAACGTGCCTCACTTTCTAGATTCATATATGTTCATACTAAGAGTTCTTTCCTCAAACAGAAAGTATCCGTCTGATAAACCCTGTGAGGTTTATCTAATATGTTGGTGCTGTCAGATATTGGCATTCATTACCTTCCATAGCCTGCTCATCTCTGGTTGCTTCCTTTGCTGTTTGTACCATCTTATTAAATAATCCTTATTACCCATGTAAGTAGTTCTGATGTCCGGTTTTAATATTTCCATCATTTGCATTACTACATAAAAGATAATGGACACAAAGCTCTCTTGTGTTTCTGTGAGCGGCTCAGTCTGTAGGGGAACAATCGGACCTTATTTCAGGGAGTTAAATGTTCACAAACAGGGAGCGAGCGGACGCTGCGTTTTACTGGGGTTTCCCGCGTGGAATGTCAGCGTGTTTACAGTCTGCTCACTTTGATTGTTTCCACCTTTTCTACATTTGGCTCTGAAGAACGCCCTCCGAACACTGGCAAACAATAGAATCAGGAGTTACAGCAAATCCCAAAGGTCAGCTTGTTATACAGCCGCTACGGCGTCAACACGAATGTCCTAGATGGACGAGCAGTGGACTATAAACTATTAATACTGCTTCACAGTCAGGAAATCCTGGAGCTACGCTTCTCTGCTTGTGAAGTGGCACAGATGGGAAATAATAAACCTTTTTAAGAGACTGAGGGGTAGATTGATCAGTACTTCTAAAAAGGAAAAGTGGAGGTGTTGCCCATAGCAACCAATCAGATTCTAGCTATCAAGTTCTAGAATGATAAAGGATAGCTAGGATCTGATTGGTTGCTATGGGCAACTCCAGCATTTTTCCTTTTTAAAAGCTTTCATAAATCTACCCCTGAGAGACTCTCTACTGTTAAGCTGGTCATATGTGTTAAGATCTGATTTAAACCTAACTGTAAGAAGAATCATAACATGTGTAGGTGACAGTGTATTAAAAACAATCCGGCATAGACCTCCGAGTCGCTCAATAATACCATTGGGAATGTTGGGAAAGTTTAATCTGAAGTGGTTGAATTAAAGTTCTTTGATTATTATAATATATGAATCGATCGTGTATTCTTACTTTTGCCTTGAACTGCGCAATCTCGCACAAAATGCCAAATAAAATCTAAATGTGATTTTGAAACTGCATTATATATTTTTTGATGTAGGGAAGTGTCCTGCAATCGAGTTTCCAAAATTAAATGTTGCTTTTTTGTGTTTCTTGTTGTTTAGTTAATGCAGATTTACATACTACCCTGTGTGACATATTTGGCGGACATGTATGTGTTGGGACTTTCAGGCTGAATGGCTGGATCCGTTGGGGGACACAGAGCACGATCAGACAATAAGCCGTCTGGAGCAAGCACAGAGATCCCTAGTCGTCATAATCATCAACATTTATTTTTATAGTGCCAGCAGATTCTGTAGCGCCTTAGACTAATTACGTGGCTGCATGTAGTTTCCAGTGCCATTAACTGTACAGAGACGAGCGGTACACTTGCACTGAGGTATAAATATTATATAAAGCATATAACAGATTTATTTATTTATTATGCTGTATTTAAAAAAAATAACACAGTATACTTTTAATTGTAAAACCAAATATTCCTCCTTACATTCCTGTTTTGCTGCATACATAGAGCTGACAGGTACCCTAACTAGTTTGATAACGCTGATGTAATAGGTTTGACCTAACGTACAAGATGATCCTTTATGAAGAGACCTCTCTTATTGCACTGTAAATCATGACCGTTATCCCTTTAAGGCTGATAACGCTAAAAGAAGGGCGGTTTAGTCCTTGCTTTACCCAACCTGGAAGGTGCGTAAAGTAGGTCATGAAAATGGATTCATCATTTTGATCAAAAAATAAGTAAATTAGTATTCGTGGAGGGAATTCTTTTTTTCTAATGTGCTTTCAAGTTCTTGTTTTTAGGCCACTGAATAACCAGGAGTCCTCACAGGCGAGATGCATAGCTTGTAGCAATAAAAAGGTGATCACTGTTTTGAGTATGTTGGTCCCATTGTATGGGACACGGTACGTGTGTTTGAGAGTTATATAGTCTCTCTGTATACTGGATGATGTAGTATCTTAGGCTCGGTGACCTTTTTGCTGTTTAGTGGACAATATGGCTAAAAGGTCTGACGGGCTGTTGACCTCAACCCTTGTCTCAGGAAATCTTATTACGGATTACATTGTGGGTCCCAGTGGAGGTACACCTACATGATTGTTATTTTGGGGGAGTGCACCAACGCTTATGGAGAGTTCTCTGGCGGTGGAGAAACCCCTTTAAAGTGTGGGAGGGAGGGATTAGAAAAGAGAGAGAAGGTCATCTGTGTGTCCCTGGTGAAGAAGTTGCTGGGGGGGGGCGTGCGACAACTGAGTACACAGGTACTTAAAACTCAAATTCCCCAGCAGCACATTAAAAATTTATTTGGATGCTCTCTTGTCCATTTTACAATGGATTTCTTTATGGCAGAATGTGACTGCCCCAGGGTATCTTTACACTGTACAGCACCTGTTACCGAGAGACTTCTGGTCAAGTACTAAGGGCAGATGCTGCCCTTAATGGACACACTTCACTTTTAAATAATATATTTGCGTGTGTTCTTGTTAATTTAGGCATAACTGCTTATTTTGTTTTGCCTATTTTACAGGACAGGGAGTGGCTCTTTCCTACGTCAAGACGCTTGTTCATAGTACACGTCTAAAAGGAGAGGGGGTAGCATAGGACCTTGTTGGGCTCCTGGCAACTTATAATTCTGTATACGTGTGTTTGAGATAAGACGTAGGATAACATCGGTGGGTGAGAGCGATTCCTGTAAAGGAAATATTGGTGCACTTCTGCCTTATCGCCAAGCAGGAATTATAATGTTAGAATTGAATCCCATTAATGCTGCACCCGTAGATCCAGTTAGGAGCTGACCGGCCAACAGTTATTCAGATATATTCAGATTTGTTGGCAAATAAAGCCCTATATGCCCTTTTTGAAGGAAAAAATATTGCTGAGAAACATGTTTCAATTGAAATCTGCATCACACCCCTGAAAAAGTATATTTTTATAGGTAAGACATGTCTGCTGACTGTCACACGCACCATGACAAAATACATTTATATTTGAAATGATCCAACAGAGAAGAAGAAATTGCCTACTGAGCTTCTCTTAAGTTGCTCTTTGTAGATTCTTAGGGGGGGGGGGGATTCAATCCTCAAATTATCCGTGCGTGGTACCTCGAACCGCCACGAGAAACCTTGCATGATTTTTTTTTTTTACATAAGTAATGCTCATTTTTGCTCATGCGCCATAGAGGTACAAGCAAAAATGAGCATTACTTTTTACTGTAGTAACGATAAATAAAATAAAGCATGTCCGTGATGTTCTTAATAACAAAGCAGAGAATTGAATCTGCCCCCTTTTAGTGTGGTGTTCAATGACATATGTTTATGAACATCAGTTGTTTATATGTTGGTGTTTTTTTTTTTCGTTTTGACCCTGACAATATTCGGTGATTGTTAATTATAGGGGAACAACTTGAGGGGGAAAAAAAAAAATCACTTGATTAGCGTGGTTTAGTCTGCATGGCCTATAGGCAACATATATATCTGACATTACAGGGTTTAAATATTAGAGAAGTATATATTATTTTGTTCGTTGTAAACCAGCACATAATAAGCTATGTCCCCGTGTATGTCAAGATGTGAAATCACAATGTAGAACAGTATTTGTTTTCTGATTGGAAGTTGATATTGAAGCAAGTAATTGAACAGTGGTTGTTGCTGGTTAACACTGTGCTGCACTGTTAATCACGATAAACATATTGGCATATGGTGAGGCATCTAGAAGTAGCAGGTGTAAATAATTTATATTGTAATATTACACTGAAAACGCAAGGAGTACATCTCTGTGCGCTATCTAAATTTGTTAGCCAGTTGCTCCACCTGGTGGACACTTTTATTTAAATTGTGGTATTTTAATTTTATTAGAGAGAAATTGGTGCGTGTTGTGGATAGTTATGAAATGTTTCTATCGAGGGTTCAGTATGAAGAAAGGTGAGGGGGGGGGGGGCAAAATACATACTTAAAAACTGCAAAACAAAATTGTAGATCATTCTTACAGCATTTTAATGTTGCACAAATGTGTTGAACACTTATCACTCTCTGATTTACTCACTTTGCATGAGGTGGATTTAATCTCTCTATAATTTTGCAAGTTTACATTAAGTTATAGCCATCACCTAGTCACAGTTGTGGAAGCCATTTTATGGGCTGAACCATTGTTCATGAGGGTGGCTGGAAACTAGCACTTCATCAAACTCACTGGTGCGCACACACAGAATGCGTATACTGTATCCCCATGAATATTGGTCCAGCCCACAACATGGCTGCTCTGACTATTTGTAGTCAATCGGCAATTACCATTCAGGTTTTGTAGTTCTTTTCAAATGTTGCACTTCATTCAGCAAACAGCAAGGGGGCAGCAGATGACAAGCAATAGATCTCCATTGACATTTTAGTCTCCTATATTCATGTGAACTATATTACAGGAGTTAATGTCTGTGAGTATTAAACGTCTCCTTCTCAGGAAATCCTTGGAGTACCATTGCAGGGTTGTCAAAACAGCTGCACAATGTCTGCTTATATGTGTGTTTAGCTTTGCTGGCTGCACAATACCTTGCTTTGTACAATACAGCTTTATAGTTGGATTGTCTTTTTTTCTTTGCAGAGACTGCAAGTAATATTTATTGTAAAACATTTCACATATGATTAATTACAAAGCCAATTAGCAGATGTTTTCAGATATTAAATTGTGCATTAAGTGTATTTGGCAGTGCCTGCGTGCATCAAAGTCTTTACAGAATGCACTTTATACATCCTTATTATAATTTATAGAATAACTAGTAATGCGATAAAGGGATAATGTTGGAATTATCCAGTTGCTACTGGAAAGTTGCAGAAAATAAGTTTCAAGTTAATTATTCCTTTACAGGTTATATACAGCTGTAACAAGTGTTTTTGGGTAACCCATATTAAAAAAATTTTTTTCGTGGGCTCCCCAATAACAAAGTCCATTTAAGTTGAAATTCCTGCTACCTCATGTAAAAGATACTAATAGTCACATAAATGTGTTTTAGGGAATATACACACGTGCTGTAAGATCCGTGTAATGAATGCCAAACAAGCTTGGTTAAAAAAACATTAAAGTTAGAAAAGTAGAGGGCCAAAAACAGACCCTTGTACTCAACAGATAGTGGGAGGGGAGGATGTGCCAAAGGTAAAGACACTAACGGAGCGGTTCAATTGGTAGGAAGTGAACCAGGAAACACTTGTCACTAAGGCCAATAGAGTGGGAGGTGTGTAGGAGAAAAGGGAGATCATCCATGTCAGATGCAGCAGAGAGGTCCAGGAGAAATCATCCTTAGGGGCAAATTTACTAAACTGTGGGTTTTGAAAAAGTGGAGATGTTGCCTATAGCAACCAATCAGATTCTAGTAATTATTTAGTACATTCTACAAAATGACAGTTAGAATCTGATTGGTTGCTATAGGCAACATCTACACATTTTCAAACCCGCAGTTTAGTAAATATTCCTCTTAGACTTGGTTGTAAGTAGAGAATTGATCACTTTCGGTGGAATGTTGGGGTCAGAAGTCTGACTGCAGAGAGTGAGGGGAGAGAGAGTGAGGCAGACGATTGGACATAAGTTGTTCAAGTAGTTTGGACACAGACGGGAGGAGAGAAGTAGGGCGGTAGTTGGACAGAGGCTAATTCAAGAGGTGGTTTATTTAAAATGGGTGAGATGAGAATGTGTTTAAAGCAGGAGGGAAATGTGCCAGTGGACAGACGAGGGGAGTTAGACTCCCTGGGTGGGGGGGCTCCAGCGATGGGAGGGAACAGGTTGTATGAGATGAGCGCAGAAACTTCATCCTTGGTTGTTGGAGAGCGTGACCTGAGGGTGGATTGGGGAGTGTAGGTGGGGGGTGGGTATTTGACATGGGCAATATCTTAAAAAATTGTGGCTATTTTGTCATTAAGTAGATGGTAAAATCATGGGCTGTGCGGGAGGAAGAGGGAGGAGGTGGCAAAGAGGTGACGTGGGTTAGATGACTGGGTGGATAATATGCATATTGCACTGTGCCACGGCTCAGCTTTCAGATGCATTAATAACATGTTTCATAGATGTTGATGGGTAACAGTAATTTAACCTCTTCACTGTGTAGCCTTATATGTGAGTCCCCATAAAGGGCACAACCTCCATGCAGTTTTCAGGCTAAAAGACTGTCCTTCAACTGAAGTACAAACAGCCTGAAGTGTAAAAGAGAAATAATTCTCTTCACTGTATCTGAAATCCGTTCTGATTTTACAGATATCTTTCTAGCTATCACTGGTAGATCTTGTTTAGAAGACTACTTTTATTTTAGGTTTGTTTTCAATCCTAGATTTCAAACGCTGGCTTCCTATAATTCCAGCTTGTGATGCTCCTGGCTTAGTTGGATTAGTGAGAGTCTATATCAGTCTGTTTTTACTGCTTTTGCTCATCTAAAGGGAGCAACGTTTATAGACTGATAAAACTTCGTCATATAGGTGCATCTGTTTAACATACTTATCCTATAATTATATACCCGGTTACTTGTATCCAGTCGCTGGGTCCAAACTGAGGAAAAATGCGCTCTCCACGGCAGCCAAGGCATTGTGGGTAATTGATAGCTGCCTGAATGGACAGGACCTGTGTCCAATCAAATGCTGTGTTACAGATGGCCTATATGCTCAGTGCCAGTAGCACAAGAGCTCTTCCTAGTTCCTGCTGCAGGAAATGGGTAATGACAGGGATCGGGGACAGGTAGACCTTGACCCATGAGATGGGCACTATTGTATCAGAAGTAGTAGTAATTGGATAGGGCACCTTGTAGGGTTGTGGATCCTGTTGGTTTCCCGTCTTACTTACCACTGATGCGCCATTTTCCACATCCATTGGGATGTGTGTAGCGCTGCGGAATTAGTGGTGCTATATAAATGGTGATGATGATAACTAACAAAATCTGTGACGTACCTTGAGGTGCTAATGCTGTGTGAGGTTCTTGTAGAGCAGTGCTGGGCAACCTGATGCAATTCTGCATGGGCCGACCTCTGACCTTCAAAAGGGCCGCACATTATCCGTCATCTCCGTAATAAGTTAAGCCCGTGTATTTAATCAAAAACAGAGACACCTTTTCTGTAAATACACAGATCAGCAGGCATTTTAATGCAAGTGTTGCAAACACTAACAAACAAACCTGCCTTTCATGAAGGAAGGACCTGGGGGCCACAGGTGATGACTCGGAGGGCCACATGTGGCCCATCAGTGTTGTAGAGACACAATGAGTTACCTCTCAAATCAATAAAATAGAGAGTAACAAAAATAAATGTGGTAATATTTTTACTTTGTTTGACAACCATTAAAAAAAAAATAAACCTATTTTTCCTAATTGTGCACCTTTTAAATCTGTGAGCAAATATGTTCCTATGTTTCCTCTTTTCCCTTTGTGCTTGGACTGCTGACATGGTTACGACTTGAATGCTGCGATTCATACCGGCTGTACAGTGTACAAAGTTGTGGTCCTGCTGTGGTTAGCAGAAGAAACGCGTGGAGATTCGACTTTAACCAATTTCATTGCACACCGTTGAGACCTCGTACTCATGGGCGTATGATTTAGGAAACCCTTCTCATGCCATCTGACGCACTCCACAGTCACTGCTAGAAAAGCTCATTGAGTTCAGGATCTGCCTACTTAGCAGGAGAAGCCGCAGTCTCCAGCTCCTGTCTGCAGCGTAATGTGTCCACGTTTATTGCATTTACAATCTCTAGGCATTTACTAAACAAACGTGTGCATTTAATTCACAGGACTGGGCTAATCACATAACCAGCCAGCCCCAGGAGACCCCGTGTTTGGCAGAAGGTAAACAAATTCCTTTCACTGGCTCTCACAATTCAGATAATGTTACATATTGTGCACATATATTAACAGAAAATAAAAACAAGTTTTGTTTAACCAGACAAGTGCGTTCATTTTCCCTTTCAGAATCGTATATGCTGGGTATGTTCAAGTTACTTGCAAGTTATAATAAAATAAACTGAACCTTGGATACACTGTGCGCCGTTTCTTAGTGGGAAGTTTTTATTATAGAACACTGGCATCGTCCTAGTTATCAGTATTAAGTTGATTTTCCTACCTTACTGTTTGTTTAGTTAATCAAGCCGGCATCTGCTGTAGCAAAATCTAGGTAAAAATTTAGTAAGATGCAGTTCGAGTGCTCAGACCCTAGCCAAAAAAACCCTCACCCACAGAATATAATTTTTTTTGGCTAGGGTCTGAGCACTCAAACTGCATCTTACACACTTACACACACACACACACACACACACACACACACACACACACACACACACACACACACACACGTGTGTGTGACTGGCAAAAAAAGCACATCATCATCACCATTTATTTATATAGCGCCACTGATTTTGCAGCACTGTACACACTCACTCGCTCGCATCAATCCCTGCTCCATTGGAGCTTACAGTCTAAATTCTCTAACATACACACACTGACAGAGAGAGGCTATTTTGGTCAATTTTGATTGCAGCCGATTAACCTACCAGTAAGTGTTTTGGAGTGTGGGATGAAACCGGAGCACCCGGAGGAAACCCACGCAAACACGGGGAGAGCATACAAACTCCTCACAGATAAGGCCATGGTCGGGAATTGAACTCATGACCCCAGTGCTGTGAGGCAGAAGTGCTAACCACTGAGCCACCGTGCTGCCCACCAGGGGCAATTTAGCCAATTAAACTAGCCTGAGAATAAACTGGAACATCCAGAAATAGGGAAAGGACATATAAACGCTACTTTAAATTGGAATCAAACCCAAGACACTGCTGGTGTGAGAAGCGTGCTAACCACTATGCTGCCAAATATATATGCCAGACATGACATGGATAGTTTATTGCTTAGTAGTAAGGATCCTGGGTGCCCTCTCTGCTCCCTCTGGTGCTAGATGGGGGCAGTATTATGAACACCAGCGGTGTCATTGGATGCCACGCCCAAGGTCCTCCCCAGTCCCCATGCCATCGAGAGTTGAGTAGACTCAGTCCTCCTATAGCGCTCCAGCTGCTGTGGAACCACATGTCCCAGCATTCTAGATATCATTTATCAGTTGGAAGCCCTGCATGACTTCTAATGGAAGAAAAATTACATTCTTTTTTGATTTTTTTCAGTGGGGATTAATGGAGTACTGGGGAAAAGTAACTGCTATTTTTGAAGTCTAATTTTGACCAAGTGATTTGGAAACGCTGGGTCTTTCGTTCTATGGAATTGCTGTCTGCAGTTACCTGAATACAAATAGTTCTGATACAACAATATTGTGATAATGTCAGTGAAATAGAGATGACCTAGTCCAGGATTGTGTAATGTTATGTAGTAGAAATACCTCCAGTCTAGTAATCACGGACTCGGGAAGCAAAAGGATCCTCTAATAATGGGCACTAGTCTGTGTAAAGCTAGAAGGGTTTTGTGGAAGAGATTAATAAGTGGTGTCCTCTCTGCCCGGTTCTCTGTCACTACATGTCTAACGCAGCAGCCTTCTTGTGACGGAACCTCGTATGAATGTGTGGGAGAGAATGCTGCTTATTATACTAATATCTTTAGAGCGCTAGGAAAGGGGAAAGCACTGTGTGCTGATGTCATATGTCCAGTTACTAAGGGTATAAAGAGCATTGCGGATCAGGATGCCGGATTTAGGGTGCAGTACCTGCAATATTTGTATCTCCTCATTATAGTTATACAATATGTTTTAGGTTTATTTACCCTACGTCTAAACCTCACGTTTGCATTACTTCTTTAATATGATTTTATTTTTCTCTTGCAATCAGAAACAAATTTGCTTTGTGTTTGTTTTATATATTTTATGTTTTTTTTTTTTTGTTTTTTTTTATTGGTCTAATATGCTTGTATTGAAGGGTCACAATGAGAACTGGTAAAACCTATGCAACCCGAATGCGCAAAAAAAAATCTGAATAACTTGTGGTCTGGCTTTTCATCCAATCCGGTGGGTCCCCCGATGCCGGTTGCAGTTCGCCATGCTGTTGTGTTTACTGTTGGTCAATAAGTTGCCGGACTGTGACAGACATCAGGGGACCTTCCTCATTGGACGGAACATCAGACCCAAGGTTTGTAGTCTTTTGGTTTATCTTTAAATTATGTTTTGGGTAGAGTTATCCTTAGTGCTTCAAGTAACTAGACTCAAGAGCTCACGCCTACGAGGTAAAACAATCATGTGTTACCAGTGTATGTGCAGCTAGGATGCAGGGTTGTACTGAGATCGTTAATCTCCATGGGGAACACTGGTTCGGTGTCCGTATACTGGGCACATCAAACACAATAAGAGTGGATGCCAGGTGTGCCATGCATTTAGGAAACCTCTTTCGTAGCGAACAACCATCTCTACAGTGACACCTGGTGGTGGACACAGCTAACTGCAACGCATGTAAACACTACTGCTTTACCTAGTGTGTAAGAGCTTTATGTTTTTGTGCTGTGTGTATGTATATTTTACACTTCTTTCACAGGGTTGTAATTTAAGAATTGTCGCTCCAGTCTTGCACGCCTAAGATAAAGGATTTTTTTCCAGTTTACATGAGCTATTTATTCCCTTGTATACACCTTCCTACAACTTTGAAATACATTTGATAAATCTTTCAAGTTTCCTTGGATGTTGTGTTGCCATGTATTTATATATTCTGGTAGTTTATTTGTGTTGCTCTTTTGATAGGACATAGCTCTGATTGGATACAATTATAGCCAGAGAGGAGCTTTGTGTTAAAGTAAATATAGAAGGATGCCAGTAAAAATAAAAAAAAAATATTGTGTTGTAGTTACTAATATTTGTAGAAGAAAATGTACAAGCCAATAAATTAAAGCAGCAATCCTATATAGAAATTGTTCTTCTTTAAATAGCAAGTTAAGTACATTTTAAACCTGCGTCTGGTCATTTTTGTCTGCCTCCTTGCCAAACAGAGAGCTTTTGAAAAGGAGATAAAGAAAAGTGGCTGCCAGATACACAGTGAGTCTGTTACACTCCTCTGCATGCAGTGTGTTGGCAGAGTGGGGAGAAGGAGAATATTACAGTGCAGATAGAGCTCCATTGCATTCTCTGCTCACTACATCATGTGCAATGTGACTGTGGTTGTCATGGTAGCCCATACTCTGAATCAAAAATAGTAGCCTGAAGAAGAAAAAAAATAAACAAGGGAAACCACCTTCTTATAACCTGCCACAGTGATGTATGTGTTAAACAAAACAAAAAAAAACTAACCACTGATTATTTTATGGGATTGCTGCTCTAAACTTCTCTGCAGGTTGATAACCCCTCTTTTTAAGTTTACTTTTTAAATTTTAAACTCTTGGGGAAGTGTAACAATCCTGCTCGTTTTCAATAGTCTTTGATTTATGCATTGATAATTGTGTACTGTTTTGTATTGCATCCACCAGGTTTACTGGGATGGGTAATCTACTTAAGGTGCTAACCAGGGAAATTGAAAATTATCCACATTTTTTCCTGGATTTTGAAAGTAAGTTTAATGAAGGTATCACAAGACAGTAGGTGTTCACCCTTCCTCTCTTCCTGGGCTGAGCTGATGAGGTGTTGGAATGGAACGTGTCCTCTTTGCACTGGAGATGGCCATCTGCTTGCATGTTACTTTATATCTCACCCACTTAGCACCTCTTTCCTTTTTTTCTCTCCTCCCTTTTCTATTTTTCAGGAGCCAAATGGGAAATCTTTTAAAAGTTCTTACATGCACAGAGCTTGATCAGGGACCAAACTTTTTCCTTGACTTTGAAAGTGAGCACACCTCTTGCTTAGCTGTGATGTCTAACACCACTTTGCATGTGATCTGCAGCATGTCGTCTTAAGATTTGCAAACAATCTAGATGTCGTAGAATTCTACATGTCAAAGTAAAATTGTGTGTTGTGTTATCTATTCATGTGTTTAAAATATCACAAAAGACCACAATTTTAAGGGGCCACTAAACCCAAAAGATTATATTTTTCATATATGCGTTGTGAAGATAAGAAGTAAAGGATTACCTGCCCACTCCATTAGACAGCTGCGATACCTCTCAAATCTTTAGCACAGTGTCCTAATGAGATTTCGTACAGGTTCGAAAGCAGAGACTGCAGTTGTTTAAGCTGCTATGACATCACAGGCTCTGCCATTGTGTACAAACCCACAGACCCACAAAGTGCAAGTCAGTAAAACTGCCAGTCACTCTGTATCTGCTCTGTTGGAGAACAATCTCCCTCCTAACATGGCAGCCTGCTGCAGACAAGTGAAAGAGCATACGGTGGACTTATTTAGTAAAATACAAGCACACCAGGCTTTTAAAGCATATTAATTATCCGGCTCCATAATACATAGCCATAATACAAAGCCTTTTTTTTTAATTTTTTTAAGCCATATACTTTTATCATCAGACAGCGGCTTATTTGTGTTGTCTGGGATACAGCACAAAGCTGCTCTCTGTATAAAATTGTACAATCACCTTTATCTGGACAGCAATTATCATGCACCAGTCACAGACGATGCTGGATCCTTTATAATGTACTGCTAGGAGGTGACTGGGTATTGTCACTGCACAGCTTTTAGGGCTAGTAAGAGTGACCCATCCCTGGCCTCACCAGGGAGAGACCATAGTATTGAAGTTCCTGATAACTCCCTACCCACTAATAAACACATGACTAGGTAAAATACTACATTTACTCAGATTAACTAGTAAGTCGTCATACCGACATGTTGGTAACTTTGACTTGCCATATATGTATTTTAAAAAATTCTAAGTTGTTGCAAATCTATTTCCAGTGCATGTGTGTGTTTAGTAGATTAGCAGTGTTTGGTGTTTTTCATTATACAGTATGGTCCATAAGTGTTGGAAACACCATTTTTAAATAAATGTAAAAATTAGTCTTGCATCCAAGATGGCTGACTTCAAGATGGCCGCCATACTGGCCACATACCCTATAAAGTTTTCCACCACACCCAGATACCCAGATCATATGTGTAGACACCAGATAAATATTGCCTCACTCATTTCCGTTTTAAAAGGGTGTTTCCACGCTTATGGACCACTAGCACTTAAAAGATCTATTCAAAAGTTGTGCCTGGTTCTTAATTGGTTTTGTTGCTGATAGGAGGAAAAAAATAAATAAAGAACTAGACATCGAGATACAATAAGAACTGGCATAAACTTTTTTTTTTTTTTCTTTTAAACTTGAAAAGGGACGTATTTGTTTACTTTTTTTTTTTATTTGTTATATTTTCTTGTGATCCTATTGAGTGAGACTTCTGTGCAGCTATATTGTGTCTTAACTAATCTGCATGTCTAACATGGCTATTAGCGGTGCTTCAAATACTGTCTATCATTTGATTTATTTTTTCTGCTGCGTTGAATCAACAAAATCTGACCTGTTGTAAAGAAAATGAATTAATTTGCAGTTAATCATTTTGAAATGTCTAAAACATATGTACTCATTTTATTGAAATCCACCCCCCGTTGAATAGCAATAAAATTAAATTAATGGCCTTTCCATATAGACACTATTGCAGTTACCAGACTTTGGCTTAGATTAAAGCTCTCTCTGCCCTGCCCTCCACATACAGCCAGTCTCATATGTCCCATCATGTGATAGTTTAAATTCCCCAGTACGGAAAGTTTTGATTGTTATATGGGAGAGATTTATTACTATCGTCAGGGAGCTGTTAATAAAGGCAAATTTTTATACTTTAAATGTCAGTGTTGCCAATCAAAGTCAGTTAACTCGATATCTTATTCATGAATTAGCAGTGATCTCCTTGGTGGAACAGAATTAAGAGACCTTTTTTGTTGCGCCAGTTTTTGAAATCTGGTGCAAAGAATTCAGGTTAGCCCACCGCTCTGAGGAATTAGATGGGGAGGTATTTCAGGCAGGGGTCTCTTTCCTATTGTATTCATGTTTGATATCCCAGTTTATTTGTAGTTTTATGCTGTAAGATGCTGTGTACATTTGTGGCCCCATAAGTAATAAACTATACATATAGGATAAGGGTGGTTAGTTGGCACAAGGCTATAAAGGAAGACAGACACAATTGCTGCCAAGAACCCTAACTATGTCTAGGACAGTTAGTGCACGGTACCATGGACTCAGCAGTTTTTCAAGGTGCCTGAAAACTTAGTCTGTTTTATACCTTGCAGATGACTGCTTACATGGGTTATGAATCTAAACACTTCACAGTGATGACAGCTTATTGAATAGCAACAGTCCCAGCACAAAACACTGTTCCTTTTTTTTTTTTTTTTTTTTGTCAATGATTCATTCTTAGAATTAAGTGAATTTCAAAGCTGAGTTATATTTAATTTGATGAGCCAAGTGTCAGATTAGATCTTTGAACGATCAATCAGAAATACTGTGTTGTGCATATAGTCAGACAGTGTAGGAAATCTTTCCCTGCCATAGATTAAGTGCTAGTAGGGAATCTCTGCTTATACGCTCACAGACTCCTATTCCCATAACCCAAGGTGCATTTTTATTTACCATCCAGGAGACTGGCTCCAGAGCACAGGTCCCTGTCATTTACAAAGGAAAGTACTGTTTTGATCGAAGCTCATTAAGGTTAGGGGCACCTGAAGCCTACCCTAACCCTCCACCCCAACTAAAACTCCATTATTAGTACAAACCAAAAGTCTATCTCTAATGACGGGTAGATGTGCTTGATACGAATGGCGTTCAGGTTCATGAGCGCTATCTCCTGCTCACACCCACATCCATTAAGTTGCACAGGCTCATCTTTAGACCTAAAAAAAAATTCTATATACCAAATGTAGATTCTACCTGATAAGCCTTTACTTTGATTTAGATTGGACTAGACATAAAGGCAAAAAATAGCTCATAGTGCCTAATTTATAAATCAATCTGTTCCGTTTTAGGTTCAGAAGGAAATCTCTTGTTGGCTTGTTGTGAAAAATAAATGGCCAAGCCAGCAGAATGAACGAAATATTTAGACACTTAAAGTAAGAAAGTTCTGTTCATCAACTAGTAGTTCCCAACTAATCTTAATTAGAAAATATATAATTTAATCTATAAATCCAATGAAATGTACTTTTTTTTGTTTTGTTTTTGGATTAAGTCTTTCTGGGCTTCTTGGCAACGGTAGAGAGAGAGATTTGACAATGTTACCCGAGGAGTGTTCTCGTCAGAATGCCGGAGTTGTTCCAAGCTCGGGACGGACAGCCAAGTTTCTCCGACAATATTAATACAGTGTTTCACGTGTGGGTTCAGACTGTTTCTGTCCTAAAAAGCACCTCCAGACCGTTTTATTATTTTTAAAACACGCAGTTCTTAATTTTATTCAGACTATTGGCATCAAGCATAGGCACGTTGCAGAGAACAGCATTCACTATGTATTGGGAGTGATCTCTGCTCCGGGGATTCGGTCCGCCCTCTGCAGGCGCTGCTGAATGAAACAGACTAACGTATTCAGTTGTTAATTCTTTTTGCCAAGAGTATGCTGCTCCTGAATATTGTGTTTATGCAGCTAACGATTGGGGATTCCCAACTGAGATCATTGGCTGTGAACAGTAGCGGAGTAGTTTTTGTTTTTTTTTGCACTTCCCACCATTGTCCAAAAATCACTGGCAGCCCAGCTTGCTCACATACCCCGACGCGCAGCTGTCAGCACCAGATGATCTTCTTTTACTATAGGTTTGTTTTCTTTCTGGTAAGAATTATCCTCCAGAACATGTTTCCAAGAGCACTTTTTTTTTCCCTGTCTGCAAAATCTAATGTTACTGCTTTTGCAATTGCAAAGCCAATTCTTGTACATATAGCTTAAAAGATTGTTAAAATAGAACCAAGTCCAACATGAAATACATAGGTGTCCGTGTTCACACCGTGTATTTCAATTGTATTCTACACTTGCCATTAGCGGAGTGCCAACTATTGCCTTGTTATCAGCCATGTTAGACTTGGGACAGATTCAATTAGCCGCAAGGTCCTGCCGGATATCTCCTTGGTGCGTGGCTGCACCCCTAGCAGGCTAATGCAGTACAGTAATCTTATATTTCCACACAAGTCTGAGACGCGAGAACAGATTAGCGGCTATTTCTGTAAAAATAACAACACGATGTGTGTTTGCGGACTGTGTCGGAGACTCGTCACATCCCCTCGTACCTGATTGAATGCCCCTTAGTTTTTTGGGCTCCTTGAAGTGTCCATCCTTCATACACTGGCCACATGCAGAGATATGTGCCAATTGTACTGATATAGGTGTGCCCCAAATACATGATACATGTTTGCCCCAAAATTAAAGCAATGTCAGGGTAAAAATTCCATCAAAATCAGTCATTTTGATTAACATACCTAGAAAATATCCATAGATCATTGCTCTCCTCATATCTATGCCGTCCTCTACCAATCGCACCAGTAGATTAAATGTGATCTTGTCTCTCGGTAGTGATGGTGACTAACCAATAATATTGGAAACAGGTCTTGTTTTTCAATGCTCTGGCTGAAGTACGGATTGAGCAGCACAACAAACTCTACCCCACCCCCCTCCCCTCCCAGTTTGCTTACCATTTTCATTTCAGAATTAATGTACCTTTGGGAAACATTGATGATTTGCTATTCAACAGGGGGGGGGGGGATATTTGCAAATTTGTGTTTGTATTTAAATTTTTATTTTCTGCCTTTTTTATTGAAGTGTCATGTCTTGGATGATGTTCTGGGGATTTGCTCATCTTTTTGTAACTCTCTTTGTAGATGCTCAACCAACGGATTGTGAAAGGGAAGTGTGGAACCAGGTCAACGCAGTCTTGCAGGATTCTGAGAGTATTCTTTCAGACCTACAAGCTTACAAAGGAGCCGGACAAGAGATAAGAGATGTACGGCCCCAACCTGCCAGAGAGGAAATGAGTGTGCTTAACTGTAGGAAGACAAATAGATTATAATCTAAGAGCAATGTGGCTGGCCTCTTCTGATGGATGTTTCTGCCCTGCACTGACATGTTTTCAGCATTGCTGTCCTTCAGGACTGATTACAGCCTTTAAAGACTAACTCCTCCTTTTATTCGTCCAATCTTTAATCAGATTTGCCAATCATGTATAGCTCAATCTTGAATCTTGCTGTTTATCTACGGGGAACTGAGCATACTGCAGATCCATCCTTGGCTCCTCAGTATGGCTCCAAGGAACGGCTTAACTGGAGCGCTCCAGAAGCATTATGGGTGGAATGGGTCCTCCAGCACCCCCTGGCCTCTGGAAACTGGGGAACCGCTGGGATTTGCTATACATGGGGGCATATTTGGTTAAAGAGGAGTCAACTGAAGGTGGTGTTTGTCCTTTTAAAATAATTGTCCTTTTTTTAGTCTAAACTTGCACTTACCTGCACATTTGTAAATGGATATTTTCACATTAACAGCTATCCGTTTGGTAATGTTTTAGGCCATACAGAACCCGAATGATATCCATCTTCAGGAAAAAGCCTGGAATTCTGTGTGCCCCCTGGTGGTCAGGCTGAAACGATTTTATGAGTTTTCTCTAAGACTGGGTGAGTTTTCCTGATTTCTATATAAAACCGCTAAACACTGCTGCTGCCCATATTGCCCTGTGCACTGTCAGATGTCGCATTCGCTGGTTTCTAAGTGGTAGAGGTCATAGGACCTGAGTCGTTAAAGAAAGTAAGGCAGAAAAAGGAGTAAATGTTCTCCGGGACAAACCATGTTACAATGCAAGGGGTGCAAATTAGTTTATTATTTTGCACATAAGTTAAATACTGGCTGTCTTTTCATGTCGCACACAAATACTTGATAGCTTTATTTGTACACTGAAATTTAAAGTTGATCTAAGACATACCCTACCCCAACTATAAATCTGTCCCCACATTTTAAATTTACCTCCCCCTCCAATGCAACATGGTTTTGTCTAGGTGCAAAGTTACTCCTTTTTTTATGCTTTGCCCTCCTTAATGACTCCGGCCCATAGTGTCTTCATAGTAAAATAGGAGGTTTCCAGTAGGCTGGTTAGATCAAGAGGGATTTGAACATTTTAAATTGGTCATAACCTGCACTCAGTACTGTAAGAAGCAACAGGGCAATGTCTAATGCAGACATATTTTGGGCCACTAAGTTAAGTGATATATATTTATTAATTTCAGGGTGTGAAATGATTTTTGGGGACAGCCTGCCAGTTCTTACATTGATATGCTCTTTATAGGCTGAAACAGAAAACGTTAAGGACGTTCAGTAAATTCCTGCTTTCTGTTAGTGAAAATTCTGGTCATCAAATAGAATGTCTGGATTATTGGCATCAAATCAAAGAGCAGGAGATGTAATTCTATTCTCCATCTATTTACGTCTCCGTTACAATTAGTGAGCACGGCTAAGTGTAGTACTGTGGTGTAACCTACATTTGTGCACCGTGAGATAGAGGGGAGGTCTAAGTCGGTCATATTATTGGAGGAGAGGGAAGGGGGAGGCAGCAGAGATGACAGTCTGTTATTTCACCCTCTGTTAGATATAAAATATGGCCTTTATTTCAAGAGGAAAACCGTGTCCCGTTCCTGTGTAGGGTACAAGGCTTTCTTTTTGGTCGGGCAGCTTAAAACCACATGTCCCTTCCCCCCCCCCCCCCCCCCATCTCCCGAACCACCTCTTGCCAAAGTTGGAAAGTATGCTTAAAACACAGGCAAACAGGGTGACATATACTGAAATGATAAAAACATGCACTAGAATCAGGGGGTTATTAATGATTTGTCCCAACCATAGAAAGTAATCTAGCTATTGAAGAATATTCATCACCTCTGAAAAGTATAAAGTAGTAAAAACAACATTCTCCACAGCTAAAAATGACTTATGGAAACTATCAGTTAGCTATTAATTTTAAAAGAGATCCCCTCATTTATTATGTGCAATAGGGAACCAGCATCTAAAATATTTATCTATTAATACATGATTATTCGATTTTTTTTTTTTTTTTTTTTGTGTTTTCTAGTATATTAATCAAAAGCCACTTGTGAGCAGATTAATCATTTTGTAAATGATTCCACTTTATCACGAAACCACTCCTTAATAATCAGAAAATCTACAGACATCTGCAATTAAAAATATAAAGCCCTATATAAACCCAATGGGTATGAGTAAAATAAATGATGTAAAAAAAAATAAACTTTGGCCTATTAGTAAAATATCCAATTATATAATGAATAAGCTGTATGTACAATAGTCCGCCTAGTGGTGGAAGATGAAACTTGTTGATAGAATGCGCGGAATTGCTTAGACATGATTCATTTGTTAACAAGTGGCTTATGAATATTTGATTTGTATTTTGTTTTCTTTTTTATTAATGTATTACTATTTGGAAGTTGGTTCTCTATTGCACGTAATAAACTTTTTGTGGGATTTTCTTTTTGTATGTTTTTCGTTTCCCTGAGTACTTTTTAGCGTGTGTGTTGTTTTTGTTTCTTTTTAATATATTGGAATAGATACATGGTAATGTATGTTTGTACTAAGACCATATAGGTTGTCTTTTTAGCAGGGGTTGGTGTAAAGGAGCACTGTAGTTATAGTTTGTTTTTTTTTTTTTTTTATATACATTTTAAAAAATATTTTACATTTAGTGCACTGTTAATATTAATATACACACATAAAAGAAAACCCTACCTCTTCTATCATTATACAGTACTGTACAGTTTAGTCAGCACATCTGTCTGCACTGTAGAAAGCTTTGGTCAGCAGTCTGCATCACTGGCTTTATATAATAGACTGTAAACCACCAGCACAGAGCTTACAGGATATCATACACACTGGGCAAAGATACAGTCCATAAGTCCTTGCAGATAAACCGTTCTGTATTCAACGTTGTAGGCAAATCATTGGTAAGTGTTGTCTTTGTTTGAAGCCGGCCTCGCGTATCCATAAACAAATGCATTTCTGTCTGATTACGTCCATATGCACTTAAGGCATACGTGGTACATGTGGTGATTTCTAATCAGATTAGACGTTGGGAACAGTGGTTGTTTTACACACATTACAGGTTGGATCTGATGGAGCAGAGTCATGTTGCAGTGTATGAGTAATGTAGGACAGTTGTAGGATTGTTGGACTTTAATTTCACAGTTACACTTAGAACCCTTTAATCCATTTCAATCCAATCCTTGGTTTTATGGGATTAGGGGGGAGTTTACCAACACATCAGATGTGTTGTCCATTTCATTGCAGTACATCTGTTGTAACCCACTCACGTGTCAGATCTTTTACCGGATAGCAAATAATCGCATTGTAAAGTGTTGGGCGGGCTTGTCCAGCTAATAGCATATCTTCAAAGACATCTAATCATCATCAGCAGCTATTTATATAGCGCTACTATTTCCGCAGCGCTGTACAGAGAACTCACATCAGTCCCTGCCCCATTGGAGCTTACAGTCTAATTTCCCTAACACACACACACACACACACACACACACACACACACACACACACACACACACACACACACTAGGGTCAATTTGTTAGCAGCCAAGTAACCTACCAGTATGTTTTTGGAGTGTGGGAGGAAACAGGAGCACCCAGAGGAAACCCACGCAAACACAGGGAGAACATACAAACTCCTCACAGATAAGGCCATGGTCGGGAATTGAACTCATGACCCCAGTGCTGTGAGGCAGAACTGCTAACCACTGAGCCACCGTGCTGCCCCATTTAGTATTGGTGAATAAAGCACTGCCAGCTTTGCCCACTGTTGTAATTCTCTTGCACATAGGTAGAGTAACCACACCAATCCTTGCAGTGGCAAATCGGTGACCCAAGCTATGGTCCCTGGTGCGGCATAAAATTCTGATATGTACATACCTTCCACATTGCTGTTTCAGATGGGGTTTATAATAGTCTCCATATCCGTCATTACTTATTACTATCTTAGTATGTATTGGTTCATTTGTGTTGTCCCCTTAAGGAAGAACCCCACCCTTGCTCACCCTTACCCTCTTTCCACCGACGCCCTCCCCTTGCAAATCTCCTCTGCAAAAACTGTGGCCTGTTTGTATTATTGATCTTTACCCATGCCTTAGATGATAAAAAATAATAAAAATGTAAAATAAAATTATACACTAACAGATGGCTATCCTTTCTTAAAAATCGTTTTGTGTTTTAAATTGTTTATTTTACCCTTAAACTAGGTACACACTACAGAAAAATTATCCCGATGAGTTTACCAACGACTGAAAGTCCCTATCAGCATGCCAATTCATGTGTATACACTAAACACGCTATACCGCCCGATCTGTGATTTTCATCTGTCATAACCATCGGCTCAAAAGATCGGGACTTGGTCTCTACAGACATATGCCGCCCCAGCAACAATATGCTAAATTAATTTAAAGGGCTAATCGATGTGACAAGAACACTATTTCATGTGCTTCACGTTTAGAAAACACAAAACGTGGGAGACTCGAGACAATATCATAAATTGATATATTCACCCAGGAAGGTGTTGTTGTTGAAGGAACCATAGGCAGAGTTGTCTGACAGACTCTTGTGATTGTGTACATACTGCAGAATTGGCACAACAATATTTCGTCACTTATAGACATTTTTAGTCTGGTTATAAAATTGAACGATACGGGGTTCTTTGGGTACGATAAAACATGATTATTGGAGTGTACACACTAATGCGGTATCGGACCGAACCGTCGTTTATCATGTGCTTGGCCTGATAATGTGGTGAAAAACCTGAAGTGTGTCCCCAGCTTTAGTCTTTGGTATTAATTCAATGGTTATTTGACTTATTCCTACAGAAAAAGCTTTGCAGAGCCTGCTAGAGTCTCTAACCTGCCCACCGTATACTCCTACACAACACCTGGAACGAGAACAGGCCCTAGCTAAAGAGTTTGCCGAAATTCTGCACTTTACTCTTCGATTTGATGAACTGAAGGTAACCGCACCGATCTCTTCTTAATGTCTGCTCTGGGACAAAAAAAATAATAATTAATGCAATTTTTTTGAATTTTGATTTAGATGAGGAATCCAGCAATCCAGAACGATTTCAGTTACTACAGGCGGACGATAAGTCGCAATAGGATAAACAACATGCATGTGAGTACATATCCGGGATCACTCCAGATGTGTGACTGTGTTAAAGGATATTGCTGCTTTGGAGTCCAGATCAATTATATGTGTACATCACTGCCCTCTGCTGGACACGGATATAGTCAGAACACCAGACGAGTGTTTAGATGTTCATGGAAATTGTGGCATTGGGTACTGTTTGCGAATATGACTGTTACAAATGATCATTTGTGGCCGCCCAGCTGTATTTATCCTTGCGGCGTTTCTGGTTACAGCTAGACATTGAAAACGAAGTGAACAACGAGATGGCCAACAGGATGTCGTTGTTCTATGCCGAAGCCACGCCGATGCTGAAGACCCTTAGCAATGCCACCACCAGCTTTGTGTCTGACGTAAGTCTCTGGAATGTAAACTTGGGATTTGCTGCGTACTTTGTGGGATTCATATTTTTTTTGAAGTTTATTTTATTCCTTCTCTCCTCCCAGAATAAAACGTTGCCCATTGAAAACACAACAGATTGTTTGAGCACAATGGCGAGCGTCTGTAAAGTAATGCTTGAAACTCCGTAAGTTAGTTATATGTGGGGTGTTTTGTAAACTGGGTGGGGGGGCACAAGCATGTTAAGTTTGTGGTTGGCGCTGGTTTTTGAAACCTCTTCCCTGGCTCCTTAAGCAGTCATTATAGACCTAACTAGCTGACTCTAGAATACTACGTTTGTTTGTCCCTTTCTGGGGTTCACCACGGTCTTCTAAGTTTAGGGAGGTAGAGGTGTGTTAATCAAACACCAAGACGGCTGTTTTGATTTCAGTATGTGTATCTAATGTTGGAAAGTCTACTGTATTACTCGTCCTATTCACAGTTCCACTTAGACTTCTGAAATGATGTCCTTTATATGCTTTAAGACAGTGTTGGCTTACCTGTGACACTCCAGGTGTTGTGAAACTACAAGTCCCAGCATACTCTTCCAGCAATAAGCTGCTATATATTGACAAAGCATGCTGGGGCTTGTAGTTTCACAACACCTGGAGTGTCATAGGTTAGCCTGCTTTAAGATAACCTGACGAGCCTGTCTAAATGAAGTGATGGCGGTTTATTTTTATTTAAAATGTGCTTATCAACTAGAGAAGTTGCAGGCAGCTGTTTTATGGTTCCAGTATGACTAAAATCCCGCAGATGACTTCAGATAATAAGCAGTTACATCAGTAAAGTACTAAAAGCCTATGAGTTTGCTGCAGCCAAGCAACATTACCGCTTCCTAGAAATTTATAGTCTGCATTCTGCTGAATGTTATTTTGGCTCGCACATTTGCTGTCTGTAGGTGACCGGTGTACGATCTATAGTTGGCAGGATTACTTGCTCACTTTGATTCCCCAAAAATGAACTGTTATGGCAGCATCAAAAGACTGAATCTGCATCCTAGGACTTGTAGTTCATACCTGTAAGCTGCCTTTGCCTTCCATAGTGAAGGTGTGCGGCAGAAGGCAATGTATGCGATTATTTGGGGGGGGGGGGGGGTGCAGAGTGATTTTTGGCTCTTATTTTTGTTGTGTGATGTTTTTCTCCTCTCTTTCCCTCTACCAGAGAATACAGGAGCCGGTTCACCAGTGAAGACACGCTTCTGTTCTGTATGAGAGTGATGGTCGGTGTTATAATTCTTTATGATCATGTACATCCGGTAGGAGCATTCTGCAAGACCTCGAAGATTGATGTAAGACTTCTAACCTAAATGAATTCACTCTGTAATGAGGAGCAGATTATTCCCACGTAACAGGCCTGACGGTGATTCATCCACTGATGCGCTGTCACGTCCATCGCTCGCTACCATTAAATATCTCGCCCCCTCCTCCACAGTGATTTAGAAAGAAACTGTCATCACCATTTCTCATTATTATATATAGCCATTAGAAACGATGGCTTTTATTATGTGTACAATATTTAGCGCAAAAGTTTTAATGTTTTTGATGCTGTTCATGGTACTGACACTCGGACTGAGCGCCAAGCACAAGCGTCACTGCCTAAATTGAGAAGTGGTCCAGATGTGTTTGGCCAAAGTGGATGAGATCTTTCTGTTAGATGTATTCACTAAATGACCGGATCGGTTCCAGATCACACTGGGGCCGCTCAGTGTAGTTGTCAGATCACCGCACACACACAGTTCAATAGACGTCGTGTTACTGCACCAATCTTGGCTGTCCTTTGAAGGTCTCGTGAATTGCAATATTGGGCCAGTTGCACAACACTGCTGGTGATATCGCAGCGTGTGTAGCCAGCTTCATGTTTTTACTGCTGCTTCAGATTCAACTTCTCAGTGCTTAGTATCATCATCAGTAAGTGATTATACGATCTATAAACCATATAGTTTGGTTATAGATAGTGTGGACAAGCAGTTATGTAGCTGGAGCCAGGGTACAGGAGGAACAGAGCAAGAGACTTAACTGCTGACCCCTCTGTGATTCCAAATCCATACAACAAAGAGAGAGGGGTCCATTTCATGTTTGTCTTTTGTAACATTAAATACAGGGCTCTGTCTTCTTAGTAAACACTTAGAACTGTGTTTGTCAAATTAGGAGCTAGGTGTCCATCTATTTGACCCACAGCCAGTAAGTGGTGATGGGAAGCCCCTATTGTAGCTTCCTCTGGATTGGGAGAGAGTGGAACACATGGGGTCTATGTATACTGTAGAATTAGACATACCCTTGGCACCTGCATTCCATACGCCTGTCTCACGTTCCCATAATGGACCACTAGTAAAGCATGCCTGTGGAACTTTATTTAAAAAAAAAAAAAAGTAGTATAAACTTTCTCATTAATTCCTCTTATGGTCGCACTTACCTTCTTGGCTTTCTCAGAAACGTCACATTGCTGGGAGGTGCTGTTATGTGTAGGAGCTGCCATGTGCATCCTGTTAAGGTGTCCTCTGTAGACAACACTATATGGAGGACTCTCTGCTCAGCTTATGGAGAGGTCTATGAATCATTCATTGTTTTAATCACTAAATGCCTTTTTTCAAATGCTTCATTGAATACCTTTTCAGTTAAATGAAATCTGAGAATCTTAAACATTGTGGTCTTAAGTTCCCTGCTTTCTCCACAGATGAAAGGCTGTATAAAGGTTTTGAGAGAACAACCACCGGACTCTGTAGACGGCCTTTTAAATGCACTCAGGTACAGTTTAGCTTATATTTGTGCTATATTTGGTCATTTGTTTATACATGTAACTCCGTGCTCACTGGCTTGGGGGACAAGTCGTCATCCTCGTTTTTTTAGAACGGCTCACAGGTTCCACAGCGCCATGCAGGCGGCATCTAGATACATAAATACAACGTAACTAATTAATACACAGAAGTATAATAAATACAATCAAGCATAGAAGAAGACATGTGGTACGAAACCAAAGTAGGAATAATGTTCGAAGAAATACAGGTAGCACAAAACCAGAATGCATTCCATATGTGTGAGCGAACCATCGGCATAGCGGTCACACACAGGTTCAGTGTGGACAACACGGGCAAACGAAGGAATGAGTGTAGAGATCATGGGCAAACGTGGCAGACAGACATGTGAGACACAGGGTAGAGAGGACCCTGCCTGTGAGCTTACATTCAGCAGGTCATGAGGCGTCATTAATGTGAACATAGTCATGTCGTTTAACAATGGCGATGAAATGATTCGTCCTCCGCTCCATCTACTGACAAACTACCGCTCCTGGTCTCTGGAGTCAATGTTTGTGCTTTTGGCCAAGTATGAAACATTTTGTTTATAAGGGAGAAAATGACTGGTGCAATGTCAGTGTTGTTGAAACAACATAATTAAATGCAAGGATGACAGCCAGATAAAACGGCTGCCTAGAGGCCGCTACTCCATTCAACTCTGGGAATGGGAGAAATAATGGGAAATACTATTTTGGGAAGAGCTGACGTGTATGGGCAGTTTGAAATTTCTTTCATTATATCATTTATTTTTAGCATTTACCATTGTGCGAGTCATTAGTGAGAGCACCTTAAATATAAGGTACCGTTTTGGGTACATCATTGTAAGGACAACAGAGCTTGAGGAGTCTGAGGTGGACAACCTCATTGTAATGTAATCCTTCTAATTTATATATTAAACGGAAGGGTTCTTTACTGTAAGGGCAGTTCAGCTTTGCAATTCCTTACCACATGAGATGGTAATGGCAAATTTGCTAACAGGATGTAAAAAAAATATATATTGGATGAATTTCCTACTACTAAAAATGGTATCTGCAAATATAGTAGAGGACATTATAGTCGAGATCGGTCCAGGAAATGTATCGGATGGATATTGTAGTCAGTAACGATTTATTTATTGCCCCCCCCCCCCCCCCCCCCTCCCCATGAGATTAAATTATGGTCACACTGGGGGAGAGGGGGTGGGGTTGTTAGGTCTTCCTCTGGATCACACATTTAGAATTTGAGAAAGGTTGAATATGCTGAACCTGTGTATTTTCACCCTTATGAATTATTGAACTATGTATGTAACACATTAAAATAATGAATATTCAATATTATTACTTTAGGGCATACACTTCTTTGAATGGTCATTAACCTGAAAATGTTGTTTTGTTTGTTGGTACTGGGGGATGGGGAATTGGTGTGTAGAATTCATTTCTTACTCATTTGCATGAATACTACTGTGCAGTGTGACCGCCTCACACTCTGCTCAGACCCACACTGTCTGTCTCTTAGACACTGTACCCACTGCTGTGCCATCACGGTGTCTTTGTTGCTGGCGTTTGAAGCTCACTGCAGGATTCCCCGATACATTTACTGTCTGTAAACAAAATAGAGCAAGATGCTTGTTGTAAACTGGAACCCTGCCTTTTAAATGTCTTTTGTTAGTGTTAGAAACACTAATAAAACGCATGTAATAAACACCATTGGCTTGCGCTCTTATGGTCCTTTATTTCCCCTCCTGTTCCTCCCCGTGTCATCATCTTCCTGCTGTAATCTGCAGCCCAGATAAGTGTATTAGATTGTGAATGGCTGGTTTTTGTATTGGGTCTGTTTTCAAAGACAACTGGAAAGTTGGGGAAAAGTAATAGTTCAGTGGTTTTAATAATGACCTTATTGTAATGTGCTTACACTGAGCTTGGTCTGTGGGTTGTGAGTTCTGCATGGGAAAGTGCACTGTGCATTGGTGAGCCTTGAGGGATACCTTTCATGTCTGCTATATCCACCTTGGTCAACAACAAAAAAGTCCACTAATACAGAATCTGCCGCTCACTATGTCGTCCAACTATCTGGGCTCCAGCCGAGACTACCACAGAAGAGTCTGGATGAGGACCACCATGGACCATCAGTGTGGATCTGAGCAGAGGGTAAACGCTTTCACTACCAATAGAGTAGTTATGGAAATAACTTGAAAATCCTGTCTGGGAAATTCTTCATATTCCCGATCCCCATTGCAAATAAAGAGAAATATTTTGAGGTTATATGTATTAAAAAAAAAAATCTAATGCCTCTCCGATTCCCACCGCTATTGAGGAACCACCTTCATTAAAGTATATAGAATCACCAGTAACCTGCTCCTGCTGTCTCCGTATTGAGCTCTCACAACCGTGGTGCTTTTGCTAAATAAAGAATATTCTTGTGGTGCTGGCATGGAGCAACCAATGGCTTTGAACCAATGAGAACACTTAAGATGGTTAAATGACCATCCACTTGCCTTCTCATTGGTCCAAAGCTTGAGCTATGTGGTCAAGAACTAATGCACAGTGCAACTGGTGAATGAGTTACAGAGCTCTGGGGAGATAGGTCCATGTGTCTGTGGGAAATAAAAAAAGTGGGAGCAGTGTAAATGTATTTGTTTTATTTTTTTTAAAAAATCTATAGCAGCCAGGGAAAACTGTAATTAATAAGGCTAATCATAGATAATCTGCTATAATGTACCTTGTAAGCAAAAAGCCAGTAGGTAATTTCTTTGCAAAACAGGGTTTATGGAATGTACTAAGATATGAATATACTGGGGTACAGGTGGGTTACGACTTAGCGATAGATATGTCCCTGCTGCCACTTATCTTTTCTATTGTACAATTACAGGTTCACTACAAAGCACCTGAATGACGAATCTACTTCGAAACAGATTCGAGCTATGCTTCAGTAAGATCCTGCGCTTGAAGCGGATTCTTTTACTGACCTCAGAAGATGTATATGTTTACATAATTTAATACAGATTGATGTTAATACTTATGTGTATTTACATAGCCATTACCTTCTTGTCACTGAAACTTAGACTTGTATACTTGTCTTTAACCCTTCCGGTGCCCGGGGGCTGGCCCGGTGCATCTTTGTTAGGCTCAGGGGGTCTGATCGGGCACCCGAAGGGTAATTAATCTGACTGATTTAGCACAACCTTAAATTTACACTATTATTTTGACTTGCAAATTGAACAAATGTATTTTCTGGTTTTTGTTTTTTTATTTTTTACCAAAGTGCTTAAACCATACTTTTTTTTTTTTTTCAAATTGTGTGAGTTGATTGGTTGTATCTGCTATTGTGTTTTATTTGTCAGTTTGTCCAATATTAGGTGCTGTTATTTTTATTATTATTATATTTGTTACATCTACAATTCCAGGTCGCAGGCATTAAACGTCTTTCAGTTTGCTGAGGGCAGCTAAGATGGATAAGCGATTTAAGAACTGAATCTTTGTGCACTGGAGACATTCGACGTCTGTGTTCACCTCCCATTATAGAAACATTGGCTTTTTATGCTCTATTTATGTCCCATTCTTTTTTTTCTTTTATTCTTTAGTGGCCAGTTTCAATGTACAGGTTGGCTGATTTGTGGATCAGTGCTGCTAACAGATGACTGCTTGTATGAGATATTGTGCTCTGTTCAGACCATAACACAAGTACCTTACACAGTATAAAGAGAATCACAGATCTTATATAGTCTCTATATTATAAAGTCCCATTTAGAGTTTTATTGAATTCTTTATTGCTACTCCGTTGCAGTCAAATAAACTGAATTGTAATAGATGTCCCTGATTTCTATTTTGTTTAAACAACTTGCTTCGTTGCTGCTAACTAATCGAATAATTTAATATTACATCATTCCTGGCGGCTACGCCACACAGCTGTTCTTTGCTGGCCAGTTCTGCATGGAATAGGAATCATTGATTGGTGGTTAGAGCATGGGCTTGTAGACTCTGTGAAACTTAAACCACTAAGGGACCTACTTTTCATGTTAACAGAGTTTTCAAACGTGGTAGCTTTAAGTGTTTTTGGACTGTATTTGTCCCATGAATGTCACATATATTTCTTGACAGAGTAAGTGCTGAGCTCGGTGTTGCCTATTTGCCGGACCTCGGGGAACACCGCACCCGATGCTACATAGCCGGTGCTCACCGCCAATGTATAACAGTGTGGCATGGCCCTAAACTGGCAATCTCAACATTTATAACTATATATTTTTTTATGTTGTTAAATGCTGATGAGCTTGGTAGTTTAGTTTGCTGCAAGCTGTTCAAAATGATATATAAACCTTTTTTTTTTCTTTTGTGAAACAAGGTAACTAAGTTTTAAAAACTTTTAACCTTTCTCTTAATACTGTAGCAACTTGGTAATTTACAGTTTAACCACTACTAAAATACCCCATGTGCGTTTTATAAACTCTTCTCTTACAAACTTTAGCTGTTGCGACCAAAAAATGTTTTTTCTTTTTGTTTTTCTGTATGATAATCAAATATAATGACATTCAATGATAATAAGATACAATTAAGATTGTTTGGTAGCACATGACTGCACAATAATATGGTCACTGTTAAATACATGGAAACGTTTTCTTTATGGTTTTCTTACTTTTCGAAATCTAAGAAGTATAAATTGTAGCGTCTGAATGCTATTTGATCCTAAAAAAAAAAAAGGAATAAATCCATGGAACAGTGTGAAATAATGTCTGACCTTTACTCATAACCTTCAACAATTCAGCGGTAAAGCACATGGACTTACATATGTTACTTTGTTTAATGTAAGATCATTCATGAAGACGAATGTATAAAAATGTCCTAGCACAATGAAACCACTTGATGGGGGACAATGCTTTAAAGATTCTGTTTTATCACGTACATGTTTCCAGAACTCTGTTGAGAAATTAGATTTAATACACTAGTCATCCTGCATATGTTTCCGTACAGACACAATATACAGGTTTTGTGCCTGTTTGTTTTTTCAATCTTCTTTCTTTTAAAGAACAACTAAACCCAAAAATTTTAATTATGTTTTGGGTGGCGTTTACTAACTTAAAGTAAAATCTGGCAGTTTTTTGCCAGCGGTGCACCTGTCCTTTAGTGCGCCTTACAGTCCAATGCCTTTAATTGTGCATGTTGCTCTATGCTACAGCTATTTCAAACAGACTAAGGTGACCTTCACATACACTGGGAAGGTCACAGGAAAGGTCTGTTGGCAACACCGCTGCCTGTTTCAAACGGGACAGCGTTATTTTATATCTGAGCATCATCGGACCAATGAAGACTTCAAGGACCCCAGCATATTAAGATAATGGTGCACCCAGGTAAGTAAAACTCCAGATTTACCTTAATGAAGTGGACTCCACCCAAAAGGGCACAACGTAGTATTGGTCAAGCTCTTCTTTGCTTTGAACAGTCCTTTACTTTTCCAGTTAAACTTGTTAGATGGTGATTTGGGGCTGGTGGTAGACCAGAGCATTTCTGGAAATACTATTCGGTTTCCTGGTGTTGTTGAAAAGCAGTGTAGAATGCAAAGCTATATAAAACGATTACAGGAGAAAATAACTGTTTAGGCCAATGTGTCTCTTAACTTCATCGCACCCTTGATCCACTATTGTGTTAAAGGCCAGCAGTGTATTGGGTGCTTGTATTCGACAACCGGTGCTAAGACAAAGCTTGCATTGTGCAGAGCATCCATATATATACGCTCCTCAGCCTTGCCATCGGTGTACTTTTTTTTTTTTATTATATATATTTTCAAGTTGTCCTGCTTTTTTACATCATAGTCTTCTAATATACTTTGTGCTGTGCTCAGAGTATTTTTCTCTAGCAGCGTTTAACGGCACTGCAAGATTTTTACTTTGGTCTGTAATACCATGTAAACACCTGAGTGACTGCTGCTTTAAACATGGCTAATAAACACTATTAATAACATACAGGAAAGAAAACTAAAACGTATAAAATAAACAATATTGTACTGTCAGTATTAAAGTATATTACTGGATTGTTTTTCCAAGTTTTATAGATTAATGGAAAAGCTTAAATACAAAAACTTTATTTAAAGCCTTGATAGTGAGAGGGATATTGCAATGAATTGTTTTTGTTTTTTGTATAAAACTTTTTGTGTGAAATGGAAATAAAGATGGTACACCATTTATTATGTTTCTACTTATTCATAGTGTTTTGGTGGTGGTGTGGTTTTGTTTTTGTGTGTTTGGTCTCTTCATTGGTGGGTGTGGTTTAGCGATTAGTAACCACATGCTGATGAAAGCTATGGAAGCTGAAAATAGGGTCAGCCCCTCAAATACCTATCCGACATAAATCCCTACGTGTGCTCACAGCCATCATGGAGGAGTAACATAAAAGTAGGCCTAGTGCAGGCCTGGCCAACCTGTGGCTCGCCAGGTGTTGTGAAACTACAAGTCCCAGCATGCTTTGCCAATATATAGCAGCTTATTGCTGGAAAGGTATGCTGGGACTTGTAGTTTCACAACACCTGGAGTGTCACAGGTTAGCCAACACTGCTGGAAGGCAACTATCTTCTATTTTATATAATATCTCTAAATGCGTTTAAAGCTGTAAAAAAATAAAGCTGAAAAATATGGTTAATCTGTGGTTGGTACTGCATAGTATAGATCCCTGCAAACTACTCTTAATTTCCACACAAAAAAAACCTACTGAGGTTCTTCCTTCCTGTGCATTGAACTATTGTGAGGTGCAAGTTTAAAACTAGTGATAAAAGGATAGATGAGGTGAAAAGGTTTACGTCTATTTCTACCATCCAACAAGTTTTTTGTAAAGTAGAAGTTATACATATATTTAATGTTTTCTGTGACTTCAATAACTTGATGTAAATCGTCCATTACCACATTTTCAGTGTCTAGAATATTCAGGGTTAATTTGCATATTCTTTTGACTCTAGAAGCTGTCGTTATCATCGTTTAGTTATAAGGCACCACAAACCTCTGCAACCTCTGACAGTTGGAATAATAAATTGCATAATGAACAAGCTATACATAGAAACCAAACAATGACAAACGAGGTTAATGGTGAAGCTGGTGAGAGGGCCTTGTGAGATCTTGTAAGCTAAACTGAGAGGGCAATTGTGAGACCAGAATGGCTATCGGGGTGTGATGGCAGCTGGTAATATCCAGAATATTAGAGTCTACACTACCTGTACCTGATACTAATGAAGTCTGTAATTTTAGAAGTGTTTGCCAGTAGTTCTGTTGTAAGAGAAGCTCTGCTCTCCTAAGATGACTATTTGCATCAATAGTAGTTGGCACAAATAGCATGCTGGCAAATGTAGTTAATTTATTTCAGATGCATTATTTGGTACAGCAATGGTCACAATTAAAGCCTAGATAGGACATGCCTTCTAAGATTGACTGAACCGAGCTGTGAGGCGCAAAGTCTTAACACGCTCCCGATGTTCACCAGGAACCCCCACATTTAGGGGTAGGGCTTGGGCTGGCAGGTATTGGCCCTTGTGGACCAAAAGTCAAATCAGAAACAATGACAATGAATACTGAGGCCCTGGGGTGGCATCAGTTTATATAACCCTGTTGGCCCTTGTGGACTTATATAGAGGAATTACAAGTCTGGTCTGGACCAGTAACGACATAGCAAGTAACAAAAGAGAATCCAACTGAGGTCGACAGGAAAAAAACGAGATGATATCAATGATATGAAGAATAAGCCAAAATTGAGACCAGTAGGACCAAAGTCAAGCAGATAGGTCAAAAGTCAAATCAGGAACAATGACGATGAATACTGAGGCCCTGGGGTGGCATCAGTTTATATAACCCTGTTAATCCGCACAGGACGTCTGAAAATTTTCTCCCAGAAGACGGGGAGCATAGACCTCCACAACATAAATCAAACACCTCTCCTCCAGATTGTAAGCTTTCCAATCAACAAAGTACTGTAACCTGCTTTAAAAGATTCTAGAATCCAGTAATTGCTTGATCTCAAATGCCTCACAAAATTGAGTCTCCAGTGCAGGAGGAGGTGAAGGTTATTTGTAGAACTTATTTAGGACCAGAGGTTTTAGTAGAGAAATGTGAAACACATTGTGGATCTTGAGAGATGATGGTATTTTTATTCTAAAGGGTTACTGGATTAATGATTTGCAAAATGAAAAATGGTCCAATGTAATGAGGTGTGAATTTCATAGCCGGTACCTGGAGGCAAAGATTTTTAGTAGAGCCACACCTTGTCTCTCGTTCAGTACTGGAACAGGGTGTCTCTTGTCTGCTATTTTCTTATAAGAAAAAGCAGCCTCAAATTTGTTGACTTTAGTTTGAGATAAGATAAAAAAAAAAGTCAAGTCAAGAAGTTAAAAGCGGAAAACCTAGGAAGCAAAGGGTGAGAACCAGAAACCATGAAGAAAGGTGGAACTGGTGGATTGTTATGGGTGAATTCGGCCCAAGCATATAAATAGCTACAATTGTTCTAGAAATGTGTACTCTTAAATAGAGCTCTAATTCGTGGTGCACCATTTTAATCTGGCTATTAAGTCTAAAGGTGGTAACCAGATGAAAAATTTAAATTTGATTTTAATTTGGTCTTTAAAGGAAGCGCTTCATAAACGAGAAATAAAGTAAGTACCGTGATCTGAGACGATATCCCGGAGGCAGCCATGGAGGCCAGATATCTCTCTGATGGATAGGGTAGCCAAGACTGAAGAAAATGATGAGCCTAGCAAAGGTATAAAGTGCGGCATTTTAGAAAAGCAGTCCACAGTTACCCATCCGGTATTGAATCCATTGCTAACCGGGAGATCAGTGACCAAATCCATAGAAATACTGAACAAGGGCTTATCAGGAATAGCTAAAGGTAGTAGCAGTGCCAAAGGTGTTTGTCAGTAAATCTTTTGTTGCGCACAGATCATTTATGATTGAACATAGTCTAACACATCACGTTGAACAGAAGGCCACCAATAGTATCTAGAAACCAAAGAGAGAGGGTCCTTTTAAAGCCAGCATGACCAGCCAGTTTAGATTCATGAACACACTGAAGTATTTTTCTGTGGAACCAAGAATTGGGAAAAGAACACCCTGCTGCCGGAGTTGTAGGAGAGGCCGTGGTCCGGGTCACAATACGCATGGGGTCCATAATTGATCTGGCTTTGAAGATTGCTAGGATCAAAGGGGCAGGATAAAGCGTCAGCCCTCTTATTTTTTTAAGTCCGAATAAGACTGAATCAAGAGAGAAGGACAGTCTAGCCTGCCAGTGTTTAAGGCAATGAGCAGTACCCCTACTGCAGAAGCATCAACCTTAACAGAATGGTTGAGTTTTGTCTGGATGAGACAGGACTGGAGCCAAGGAGAAAGGCTTGTTTTTAATCCTGGAAGGCTCAGATAATCTCTGGAGATTATTGTTTGAGAGGAGCTTTCTGATAGCGATTGGGCGTTGCACAGCCCGAATGGCATTACATAATGGCTGTCATGAGTATTAAAGGCAGTCTTCTATTCAGATAGGGTTATAAGCTTCTGTGAGGTTCACTTTGGTGAAAATCTTCGTTCCCGGATCTGGGTGAAGAGCTTGAGAAAGAGGGTACCCGTTCTTGAAGGTAATAGCATTGCCGCCCATTATCTTTGCACGGTCTGAGGTAGCCATCTCTTTTTCTTTACAAAGAAGAACTCTGCACCAGCCTGAGGATGACTATATAATATGCTATGTAATATACTGAGACGTGGCTTTGGTCTGTGACGGGGAGAGTGGGTAAACCCAACCATGAGGTATGGTCTACCCAGGGATCAAAACAATAGCACAATCCTAATGGCGACGAGGTGGTGGTTGTTCAGCAGAAAGCTTGCTAAAGGCTTCTTGGAATGCTGCGTGTGTGCACAGCAAGGATGAGTCAAAAGAAGTGTTGCAAACAGGCTTTCGAGACCAGGGAAATCTGCTGAGTTAGACAATCTCCCGAAAAAATAAGGGCCCCAAGATAAAACTTGGGTGGAATTCCAATCTAGTTGTGGAGAATTTCTTTTAATCACGGTAAACCAAGAAAGAGTGGATTGATGGCTTGAAGTAAAATGAAGAAAGAGATCCACTCTGTATGGAGAACTCCTAATTGAAGACAAACACTCCTAGGCTGCCTGGATACAATCCCATTAAAGACTCAATTGCCATCAAGGGCAGTTAACGACAGTGATTGGGTAGATGCAACTAAGCTGCTAAAGAGACTGAAATAAATTTACCTGTGGAATCAAAATCCAAGAATGTGGTATATTTATTTTGGTGTCAAGCCTACTGCAGAAAACTCCCACGCCTATGCCTTTACCCACTTCATGTCACCACTTACAATGGGTTTACTCCTCACTCAGCTGATTTGTAGACAGTAATAAATAAATATGCCTGGAGACTATATGAAGTGACTCTTCGTTCATACTATAGCCTTTTTTTTTTTTCCCCCCCCCCCCTGTTTCAGCTACTGTAAGCAGTAGGGTACTTATTGTTTTGTGTGAGTATGTGGCTTACCTTTTTTACTAACTTTGTATTTATTGACGAAACATGTACATACATAATAAAAGTAGATGGATTACAACAATAGTTTCACCTTTTTTTTTTTTTTTTTTTTCTATAAAACTGAAGGGTGGTTACATTTACAGTACAGTTAAGACAACAGTTCAAAATTTATTCTAACATATTAAGTATACAGTTGCAGAGCCTGGAGTAGTTGCAAAACGTCTAAATAAAATGATCTCATCCTAAACAATCATGAGGACGACTCAGAAGCAGCTTCAGGTTTGCTCAAACAGGTAATTGCAGGTGAACAGTCAAGAAGGTGTGGACACCCTTGCGAGATGATTGGATGGTTTTCCCAAAAATATAAGGGAGCCCATATGCCATTGAATTTAGCTGGTTTATCATGGAGGTAATAGGTGATGCTTTTCGTGTATGCATTGTGCCATATGGAATTTTTGTGAGCAGAAATAGAAGGGGTCCTTGTTGCTTCCAATTTTTAGCTATTTGTAGTTTTGCAGCTGTGAGATACCAACTTTTTTGATTGGTTGTCCACCCTTGTGGGAAACTAGAGAGCTTGGGTCTTTCGGTATTGGTTGCTCTGAAAGGGAATTAATTATAGAATATACTTTGGTCCAGAAAGGTATATCAATTGGACAAGTTCACCAAATGAGGAAGAGTGCCCCTGTGGCCACAATTCCACCAGCAATTTGGTTAAGAGGTTGGGAACATTATACATAGCTTTTTTGGGGGGTAAAATATCACCTGTAACAGCTTATACACAGTTTCTGTTATATGGGTGGATATTGAACTGGTGACTATTCCCTCTCTAACCTCCTCCCAGAAACTTTCAGCAGGGGGTTGTCCTAAATCCCTTTCCCTTTCCTGCTCAAGTCGGCCCTGAGAACCAAGAAGAGCCTCCTATAAACAAATTATAAATCTTAGAGATCAAAACTTACTAGTTGGGTATTCTAGGAGAACATTTTTGATGCATGCTGTCTAGTTGTCTTGTACAATGAGGTCATAAACTGCTCTTATTCTGGCCTGATTCCAGTGTTTTAAACCTAGGAGCAGAGAGACCTGGATGGAAGGTTGGGGGAAGGGGGGGGTTGGGCAATTTGGGTAATGGGGGAGATTGCTGTGGATAATTTAATTTGAGATTTACTTGTGCCCCATAGAGAGAAACCTAATTTAAGGAAGGGAGAATGGTTATTTTTTTTATTTTTTGGGGCAATCCCAAGATAGAAACAAGGTAGTTTAAGTGAATGATGTTCGTTCCCAGATCCACCAATGCAATGGTATTAGGTGGAGCGAATGGTGCTGCTACTTGGCTCAGATGGGAGGCCAGATAGTAGAACTTTAATATTTGGGAAGCCTCAGCCTCCCCTATTACTGGGCTACTTAAGTAAAGACATAGAGGTCTAGGGGGTTTATAATTCCAAATCATCAAAATTTATTTATATAGTGCCAGCAAATTCTGTAGTGCTTTATGATTGGGAACAAACAGTAATAAAACAATAGGTAATACAGACAGAAAGAGAGGTAAGAGGGCCCTGCTTGCAAGCTGATAGTATTTAAGAAAGGCTGATTGTAAGTCTTTAAATGTTAACAGATTTACTTTAATAGCAATTACCTTCCCCAGCCATAAATTAACATATCTCTGCCATGTAGCCAGGTCTGATTTTATTTTAGCAATAAAGTAGGAGAAGTTCTCCTGCTATAGTGGACTTGCAACAACTCCAGTTTCTGGGATTCCAAATACATACTGTAAAAGACAAAGTATGCCTGTCCCAGGAAAGATTCAATCTCTCTCACCACGTCCAGTTTCAAAGACGGGTTTCAGAACTTTACCACCTGTTATATATGTTATCTGAAACAATAGCCATTCTTCCATGGACAAGATGTTATATGCGAGACCTTCAACTGGATCTACTTGTCAAGTGGGATCACAGCTTGGATTCTTTAGACCTTATGGTCAGTCTTTCAAGGGACACAAAGCAGACGCTTGACTGGTGGCAACATACAAGTTTAAGAAATCAACGTATGACTTTCAGAACAGGTGTGGATAGTTCTTACAACAGATTCAAGTTCTATAGGTTGGATGGGGTTCATCTGCACACAGAAGTAATACAGGGCACATGGCTAAAAAAAAACAAAGACATCAAGCGAATGTTCTAGAAATGGAGCAGTTTGGATTGTAATTCAGAACAAGAGTTGCTTTCATAACCAAGCAAGGAGGCATAAAGAGCAAGACAAGTAGCTGCTCTGGTGTTATGGGTGAAAAACAATCAGATCTTTTGAGTCTTCGTGTAACGGTCAAAGACAATGTCATAGCAGATTATCTCAGCAGGTGCCATATCTACCCTGATGAGTGAGCCATGAACAAGTCCATTTCTCATTATTGCTCACATTCTCTGCAAGAAAGCGTCAGTAGTTGGTAAGAACAATCCTCCCATTTTGGCCTTGCCATCCATGGTTTGCTGCGACTTGGAGAACGCTTCAAGAACAACCTTGGGCTGTACCATGCAGGGCAGGTCTTCTACACCAGAGAACAGTTCTTCACACGAATCCAGACTCCCTCTCTGTGATGGCATTTAGATTGAACAATCGCTTTAAGGCACAAGGGTGTCTCTGATTAAATTATTAAAATACTGATTCAAGAAAGCGAGAGTAATCCTTCTGTCATTTATTACAGAATCTGGAAAAGATTCATTCTGTGGTCTAAATTGAAGATAGAGAAGATGTCTTCCGCTAGCACAAATATTTTGGAATTTCTTAGAGATGGTTTTGTTAAAGGTCTGGCTCTCTCTATACTGAAGGTTCAGATATCTGCATTTTGTACTCTTATTGATACCAAGTTAGCATCTCAGGACCTTTTATTTTTATTTTACTTTTTTTCAAGCCGTGAAAAGATTACGACCTAGGATTAAACCTTTTTGTTTTGTCTCAATATTATATTGGATGCTTTCATTTCGTATCCATCCCTCCTTTCTGGTCTTCCAAAAATCAGACTAGAACCCTTTCAATCTATTTTGCATGCAGTGGCTAGATTTATTTTCCTTGCAAATCGTTTTTTGTCTGCTAAGTCATTCTCTACATTGGTTGCCTGTTTTGTAAAGAAACCAATATAAAATTCTTCTACTAACATATAAGGCCAAAAAGGAAAACAGAGAGTTGCGCAGAAGTACCTAATAGGAATTTAATAATAAAAATGTCAGACAACTGTACAAAATACATATGCCACATATTGAGAACCACAAAGTTGTGATAGAACATATACTATGTATACACTAGCTCTTCTAAAAATAAAATAAAAATGTAAAGATGTATATAAATCTCGGTTAGAAACAGATCACATGACCTCATAAACATGTATATACATACATATATTGTGATGTTACCCAATACACCTATCTATCACCAGCTGGTAAATATAATTGGGTTATCCAAATTTTGTTGGATCCTGCAGGATATAAGAAAAGCAGAGAAATTTTGTCTTCAGATGGTTAGATACAGTTAAAATTAAACTATTACATGTACATGCAAAAATTTATTTCCTTTTTGGAGATTTGATCTTCAAAAAACTATCCTTATGAGGATCAAATATAGATGATATCCAGTTAGCAAACAAAGCAAAAGGATAATAAGATGTTGTTGGTTATCTACAAAATGAAGTCTCTTGCCACAGTCACGGCTAGAAAACAATTGTGATCCTATATATAGAACCACACTGTGTGTGTAAAACATCAAACAGAGGCATCGCTTCAGCGGCTATTGGAAATCAAATACCACATGTCTCCGGGAATGACAACAGTTCCGTTATTGTGGATCTAATATAGATGATAGCCAGTAGACAAACAGATGGAGGTAATAAGAAAGTGTGAATCATCAATAAAATAAAGTCTCTTGTCGCAGCCGCGACTGAAATACAATTACAATTCTGTATATAGGACCATACTATGTATGTAAATCGTCCAACAGAGGTGCAGCTTCTTACCGCTTCAGTGGCTCTATGAAATCAAAAGACCACATACCTCTGGGGATCCAAGTCAGCTGATGACGAGTGCCTGTCAGCAATGGCAAAGATAAAACACCTTACCAGAAAGCGGGTCCGGATAGAAAACACAGCAGTTCCTTCGGTGCGCACCAAATCCGGATCCAGACACACAAAAGACGTGTGAATGATTAGTCCCACTAATGATAAAATTTCAGGCTCGGTAATAGTGATCAAATTACTCGGGCACTCAAATATTGACAGGCAACATAAAACAAGGCGACGCGTTTCGTCTGATGGACAGACTTTTTCAAGCATATAAGGCCATCAACAAAATTGCGCCGACATACATCTCCTCACTTGTCTCAAAATATCTCCCAACTCGACACCTCCATTCCACACAAAATCTGCGTCTCTCTTCCACTCTCATCACTTCCTCCCATTCTCAGTTACAGAACTTTTTTCGTGCTGCACCCACTTTGTATAATTCATTCCCTTGCACAAGACTTTCCTCTCGTCTTCAAGCGTTCTCTGAAAATCCACCTCTTCAGACAAGCTTATAATATTCCTCAACTACCCTCTTACTCTCCCTAGGTTACCCTATTACCAGCCTCTACACAGATAACGCAAGACAACAACCCTCTGACCAACATTGCTGTGTGACCAAACATACAGCACACTAAATACTTTGTAATCTTTGCATTCTAGCTGGACAAATATTCAATATGATGTAGCACTTCCCCTTGTGTATCAAACCATTGTCCCATAGATAGAATGCTTGTGGGCTGTTTGTTCCCAATTGTAAAGTGCTACGGAATCTGCTGGTGCTATATAAATTGATGATGATGATGATCCATTTGAAACATTGCAAGATATTCCTCTGAAATGGCTCACCCTTATTGTATTATTTTTAATAGCAATCACATGCGTTTGTCGAGTGGGAGATCTACATGCCTTGTGGTGTAAAGAGCCGTTCTTAAAAATCTATCATCATCATCACCATTTATTTATATAGCGCCACTGATTCCGCAGCGCTGTACAGAGTACTCATTCACATCAGTCCCTGCCCCATTGCAGCTTACAGTCTAAATTCCCTAATATACACACACACACACACAGACAGAGAGAAAGACTAGGGTCAATTTTGAAATCAGCCAATTAACCTACTAGTATGTTTTTGGAGTGTGGGAGGAAACCAGAGCACCCGGAGGAAACCCACGCAAACACGAGGAGAACATATAAACTCTACACAGATAAGGCCATGGTTGGGAATTGAACTCCTGACCCCAGCGCTGTGAGGCTAACCACTTAGCCACCTGAAGGCAAAGTAGTGTTAAGGATTAATCCTGCTTATTTACCCAAAGTTTTTTCTTCTTTTCATATTAATCAAGAGATAATATGACTATCTCTCTGTTCATATCATCTTCACCACCATTTATTTATATAGCGCTACTAATTCCGCTCTTTAGTACACAATAGAAGGTAGAGTCTAGTGTGTACTAAAGACGATACTAAGATATTTCAAGAACAATTAAGATCCCTCTTAGATGGTGCGCTATATGAAGGCGTTATTACAAAAGACGAATTTGGTTTTCTGTTTTCTAAATATTCTATTATTCCAATCTTTTTTTAATTGCCAAAAATCCATAAGTCGCTTATCCAGCCACTCGGTAGACCTATTATCTCCGGGATAGGATCACTTACATCTAATCTCTCCTGTTATGTGGATCATTATCTTCAGAAGTATGTGATAGGCCCATATTAGGGATACTATGCACATTCTTGAATTAATACAACATGTTAAATGGAAAACAGGTCTTGCATTTTTTTTACCCTAGATGTTTAGGCCGTTTACACACATATTCCACATGAGAAAGGGTTAAAGGCTATTGAAGAATTATTATAGAAAGATGGACAGGACTCGACCAAGAATAATAAATTTCTTCTTAGGGGAATAAAGTTTATTTTAACACATAATTATTTTTCTTTTAATTCTATATTATATTTGCAGAATAAGGGGACGGCCATGGGCACCAGGTTTGCACAAAGCTACGCCAATTTATACATGGGGGCATTCAAAGAATGGCACCTGTGGGGCAGACCGTTTGCAGCGAACCTGGTGCTCGATGGCCTTTATATCGATGATCTTTTCATTATTTGGGAAGGAGGTTATGAACTGGCACTTCAGTTTGTTGCCTATTTAAATTCTAACTGCTACAATCTAAAATTCACTCGTCAATATAGTTTGATTGAGATTAATTTTTTAAATGTTACTTTTTCTGTGAAGGAGCAACAGTTTATATCTACTAATTATAGTAAACCAGTAGATTCGAATATTTAACTTCATTATGATAGTGGTCATCATCGTCCTTGGGTAAATAATATTCCAAAAAGACAGATGAATAGAATACGTAGAAACTGTACGAGGCTCGAAGATTTTGAGATTCAAGCGGACATCTTACAACAAAACTTTATTGATAGAGGTTACCCCAAAATATTGGTGGAAGAAGCTATGTACCAGCAATATATATTTCTGAATTTGCATTACAAGTGTTTGGGGTGTCAGATATTCCCCAGTTCTCCAAAAGCTATTTTCTGGTGTTGAAATTACTATATACCAGCAGTATATATTTCTGAATTTGCACTACAAGTGTTTGGGGTGTCAGATATTCCCCAGTTCTCCAAAAGCTATTTTCTGGTGTTGAAATTACTCTATATGAGCAGTATATATTTCTGAATTTGCACTACATGTGCTTGGGGTCTCATTAAAATGGATTCCCAGCAGTCCACATATGAGCAGGATCAGTAAGCAGCTGCTGGCACCAGTCCTGATGGTAGTGTTCCCAGTATGTCATCTGGTAAAGCCTATGTAAAAGTACCTACTCTTTTTAAGTCAGGGAAAAAAGCACACCCCAAAAATCTTTTTACCGTGTTGAAGAGAAAAAGAGGTGTAACTGATGGCAAGTTAACTGCCGAGAAAAAAAATTGCCAACATGCCATTTTACACACGCAGTGGCAAAGAAAGAATGAGGTCTTTACCTTTCTCTATTAGTGCGAGATCTAAAAATGCTACTGAGCCTTCTTTTTGTATGGTCACTCGTGACCAAGCAAGACCAAGTAATTTGAATTCCAAAAGTGGTGCACAACTACTGTTACGTGTGAAAGCCGAGCTGCAAGAAAACAATAAGGCATTAGAGGAAAATGTATGCTCAGAATCTTAAATTACCCCAGCCCTGTGGAGAGTCTATCCACCAGTGGTATGTGTAATCGTGACCATTCTGATAGTGTACCCATAAAGGCCCTTTCAGCATTTCTGCTGATGTGTGCCTGAACAGTCCGAGTGTAGCCCGTGATACACCAATTGAGGATGCCACTTTGGAATTAGAAGAGGATGAGGGGGAGATTTGTGTAGGCGACGAGGGCGCTAATGAGGATGTTGATGAGGATAAGGTTGTTTGTGTAAGTACTGCACCAGTGGCAGCAGTTCTGGCACGTCACAAGAAGAAGCCCATTGTTATGACTGGGCATAAGACCAAAAAAGCCACTTCTTATGTAAGGAATTATTTCTACCCAAATCCTGACAACAGTTGTATAGCCGTTTGTAGTATATGTCAAGCCACAGTCAGTCGAGGGAGGGACCTTAACCATCTTGGAACCTCATCCATGTTATGCCATTTGACGAGAGTTCATGGCAAGGTGTTGGGAAAACTGAAAGTTCTGGCAAGAAAATAACAAGCACTCCATCATCAGCTAGGACCCTTCTGTCAGCTATATCCCGACGCAGGGGGCAGACCACAACAGTTTGACATCTGGGCTAGTTTGAAAGATTTTACCAAAAATGTGTGACCTTGCCTATAACTCCATCCAATCCTACTATTAACATGCAAAGGATGGTGGAGGATTATTTTCAAGAGATAATTGATACGGAAATGTCAGACAGTCCCTTTCCATACTGGGAAGAAAACAAGCCATTTAGAAACCCATGTACAAACTTGCTTTGCAATACCTAAGCTGCCCACCCTCCAGTGTGAACTCTGAAAGAGTATTCAGCACAGTCGGGAACCTTGTCAGTGATCGACGTAGGAGGTTACTTCCAAAAAATGTGGAAAAGATGATGTTCATCAAAATGAACTACATTTTCTAAGAGGAAGGCCTTTACCAGCAAATACATCCAAGTACTGACACTTCTGTAATGGCGGATTCCAGCAGAGATGAATTAATAGTCTGTGATGATGATGTACACACTGATGAGGGTGAGGATGATGCTGAAGATGATGACAACATCTTTTTAAAACTTTCACTATAAGTGTAGGGTGTAATCTACCCCCAAAGAGAAAGGGGACTTGGGGCATTTCTATTTAACGTACAGTCTTTGCAGGCTGCTGTTTTGTCAATTTCACTATAAGTGTAGGGTGTAATCTAGAGCCAAACAGAAAAGATGCTTTGACCATTTCTATTGATCGCCCAGTCTTTGCAGGCTGTTTTTTTTTCTATTTAACTATAAGTATAGGGTGTAATATACAGACAGACACCAAACTGCCTTTTTTGCTATGGATTTCAGTAGCTCTTTTTAGACCGTTGGTTGCCACCCTGGATTGGTGTGTGTCTGATAAAAGCACACATCCCAGGGAGGTCACCGCTCCTTGACATTTATTAGCTGTAGAATTACCTCACTTATCGAAGAAACAAATGGAGCACAAAATTATGTTATTTTAGCCCAAAAACATGTAATTTTTGAACAAATTGCAAAACAAAACCAAACAAAACCAAAACACGCAAGGGCAGTTTTGCCAAAACCAAAACACGAAGGTAATCCCGATCCAAAACCAAAACAGTGGGGTCAGTGACCATCTCTAGTCAGATTTGCATTGAAAAGCTGCCTGCCTGTTAACATCCATGTGAATGCCCCTGTAGTGGAGGGGTGAACTGCAGTGTAAGAGACATGTGAACTATGTTATATTACATCTAGATAACATTAGGAACTGTGTAGGAGGAGTAAGGCGATACTTGCAACCATATTCATATTGCTCATTAAGAACTGTGCTGGAGAGCGTAAGGAGCTGTATATATATTTCTTTATTGCTGAAACCATTATGATTATCATGCTGGAGGAAGAGGAGTGTAAATAAAGAGTTCAGTATGTGATACAGATGGTCTGGCCACCAAATTATTGTGACTTTCATTGCACTGCACCACAAAGTGACATCACCTGTGTCCCACTACTTACAAAGAAACACCTGCATGTTCAGGGACCCCCTGATCATTTACACCCATGCCTATCAGCTAGCCAGGGCTTGAGAGGGAGGTGCTCTGTGTAACATTTGCACCCCATCACTGTTTGTAATGTGGGGTGCAAATATCAAGGGTTTTAACAAGGTACAGGAGAGAAACATTCTTCAAAGGAAGAGATGTATCAGAACACGAGGACATGCACTGACACTGGAGGGAAATAGGTTCAGAGGAAATCTGAGGAAAAACTACTTCACAGAAAGGGTAGTGGATAAGTGAAATAGCCTCCCATCAGAGGTGCTAGTGGCTAATTCAGTAGAGCAGTTTAAACATGTTTTGAATAGACATAATGATATACTTACAAAAGAACGAAGGATAAAATAGGTTTTGAGGTTATCATAGGTCAGTGTTGGCTAACCTGTGACACTCCAGGTGTTGTGAAACTACAAGTCCCAGCAAGCTTTGTCAATATATAGCAGCTTATTGCTGGAAGGGTATGTAGGGACTTGTAGTTTCACAACACCTGGAGTGTCACAGGTTAGCCAACACTGTCCTAGGTTTAAAAATGGTCAGACTGTGCCGCCACACTTGGTCCATAGGTATCTAGTGGGTTTTATTCTGTGCGGTTAGGCGGGGGATAACACCATAAGAACAGTTAGTCTCATTCATTGTAGTAACTCAAATAAGACCCTGGCCGTAGTACTTTCCCTGGATTCAGAGAGGGCATTTGACCCAAATTAGCTGGCCCTTTATGCTGGAAACACTTCAGAGATTTGGGTTTGGTGGCCCCTTTCTCCAAGGTATTCAGGCCTTATACTATAATTCCTTTGCTAGGGTTTTGGTGAATAGGCTGCTTTCCTCCCCAATCCTGATCGCTATCGTCACACTGATTTTTGCCATTGTGATAGTGCCTCTGGCAGCCAAAATTCACTCCTCCACAGATATCAAAGCGGTTACTGTGAGTTCCGATGAATATAAACTCAGCCTATTCGCAGATGACATCCTCCTCACATTAACCTTCCCCAATAACTCACTGTCAAATCTGTTTGCCACACTGTCTGATTATGGTTCCAGGAGAAGGATATCAGGATAGTGAGGGATGTTCTCACAGCAGATCAATGTATCTCATTACCACTGCTACAAGAGAAATTTTATTCCCCTACTATTAGCCCATTTGCTTACCTTCAAGTGAGACACTATGTGGACTCCCTTCCTAGGTCTGATATAGCGAGACCCTTTACTCCCCTGGAATCTTTATGTATCCAATCACCATTGCAGAGGGGAATAATTTCCACTTTATATAACCTTCTCATCTCCTCCAAATAACCCCGTAACCATACCCACAAATTTCTATGAAAGGTTGACCTGGGTAGTCCACTAGATTTGGATACATGGGTAACAATTAGAGAGAGGATGGGTAACAATTAGAGAGAGGGTCTCCAAAACTTCTATCTCATCTCTTGCCAAGGAGAATGCTTCCAAAATTTATTACCGCTGGTATCTGGTTCCTACCCAGCTGAAGAAAATCTATGGGTCCACTTCCGACTTATGTTGGAGGGGCTGTGGGGAACGGGGGTCCTTTGTCCACATCTGGTGGTCTTGCCAGGTTATAGCCTCTTTCTGGAATGATGTGGCGGTTTTGATAAGCGCCGGTACTACAGTCCAAATTAGTGCCCATTGTCCTTTCTTCTTGGCTCCCCCATAGAGGTCCTAGACAAACATTCAGATAAATTGTCTGTTCAGATCATTAACACGGCCAGATGCCTGGTTAGGAAACATTGGAAAAGTCCAAACCCTCTTCCCAGGTAACAACTTCTCAATAAAATCTGGCATTTAGCATCCATGGAGAAAATTTCAGCGTACCTTAATAAGAAGACCCATAAATTCTCCCAAATTTGGGGTGATTGGTTCATCTACAATGGTCCCTTCAGTCCCAATTCACCACCTGATCAAACCCAGAATATCTCAGCCCTGTTCCTGGGAACAGCTCTGTTTCGGGAGATAGGCGCATAATACTCTAATAGGTTTGACCTCTGATCGCCAGGGAGCCTAGACTTGCCCCCTCCCCCCACCTCTCCCCTTTCTCACGTTCCCGCTATTGCATACAACGCCACATTCCACAGCATCCCTGTAAGGTTCTTCATTGTTTTATTGTTGCAAAATTCTTCTACCTGTTTATGTTTTGTAACCACCCCAGTGGACTTGTTCATTTTACTCTGTTATCCAACTCACAATGTAACTTGGTGTTGCCCTCTTGGGCTTCAGTTTTTTACCTACCTAATGTGTGACAAAATTTACAAATAAACAATTAAAAAAAAAAAATGGGCAAACTAGATGGGCCAAACTTTTCTTATCTGCCGTTAAATTCTATGTTTCTAATGTGGGTGGTTTAGGGGTGTGTTTATTACCTTACACAAAAGGGGACATATTGTAATAGATAGTGTTTTTTTACGGATCTCATTGCCAGCCACATTGTATTGATATCATCACCTCTCACACTATTTCCATTCCATGTAATTTAAGTGGAACTTAGTGTGGCAGCTGCAAAAGCTTCAGGCTTAGCAAGGCACATGATGGTAGAGTTTAACACACACAACGGGGCAGGGGCTCGTGCAGCACCCTTGACAGGGCTGGTGTTGGTGTGTAGGATTATTGCTTTGTGTTCTGAATATGGGAGAAAGTTGCAGAGGAAAGAGGAGTGTAGTGGAGGAGAGTGTAAATTGGAGAGTACATGGCTGTGTGTATGTCAGCGGCAAACTCATGATTTCTATAGGGTGATTTCCAAATGCTTTATTTTGGAATAAAGCAAAACAAACTTGCTGCAGTAAGAACTACAGATTAGATTAGGGCAATGACACCTGCAGTGCATTATTCTGTGAAACCCCCCCCCCCCCCCCATCCTCCCCCAGTGTGCTCCTGTATGTCGCTGTGTCTCTGTGCATTCTGGTCTATGTGTGCGTATCTGGGTGCTTCTACACGGTGTGTATGTTTTTCTGTGTATTTCTTCACTGTGTGTTTGCGTATTACTGCACTGGGTATATATGTGTGCTTTTACTGAACTGCTGCATTGAATGCATCCAAAATACACAGTTGCACCGCTAAAGACGATAGGCGCAAGTGCAAGAGGGTATGGGATCATTGAAACCAGAAGGTTCCATCCTGAAGTCGTATAATTGGATGAACAAAAGTATATTGGTTAATATTGTTGTACCGTGCGATTGCGATCAGTACGCCACGTAACACGTGGCATGGCGCGATCGCACTATAAAATACACGTATACACTCGCACTCTCACATTCATTTATATATATATTTCATATTCATAACGGTCCCATTCCACAGTCGTTTATGAGCAAATGGTATTTGGTTTATAGTTATATATATATATATATTAAGGTTATATGTACACTTTAGTGATATTTAAGGTTCAGGTTACAGGAAATATGTCATGTTTAGTATCGTTTTAATCCCCTATTTATCCGCAGTTGTCCGGTTCATTCACCGAAGGGATCGCACATTGCATATTCTAGTTAGCGATGTTAGGGAATAAATGTTTAAAATGATACTGACTGTGTTATGGAAATAGACTAGTTTAAACTGGATTCTGGGCGGGAAAATCTGAGTCATTATCTGGAGAGCAGACCCCCACCCTTAGAATGTTGACCCCCACCTTTGGAGGGGGTTGTTTGAACTGGCCTATGACCTGCATTACACTGGACCCTCCTGAAGCCTGGACCTATAGAAGCAAGCCATATCATCTGTATTGTATTCTCTGTATCACTTAGTGTATAAATACAGCTCTGCTGGGACCAGCTAAGTCAGTCATCTCTGACCACAGTCTTCTGGACTGAAGGACTGTTCTAGTTGGATCCAGCAGAGGGCGCAGCAGAGCGCAGCGTATGTATGTATTATTTGGTATCGGCTGTACTGTATTAGAATTATGTATTGAACTGCTAAAACTTTTGTCTTTGCTAAATAAATTGTTTGTGCTTTGGAACCACAAGAAATCGCTTAGACAATGCTTATTGGAAAACGATAAAATTACTTTAATAATCCCAATTCCCATTTACATGCTTTTTTTAGTGTTATCAGATGCTGGTAAAAGCATGACTACTGACACCAGTCAGTAAGAGGCCTTATATATGTCACCCCAAAATAAGGCCACAAAGGGAGCTTAACTTCTAAGAGCTTGTAGTGGAAAGTTCTAGTGGGCCAAGGCTCCTGTTAGGTGCTTTGTTCTTTCCTCCTGCTCACAAAAAAGTGGGTGTACTCTTTAAGTGTAAGTTGAGCGTCAGCTCCTACTGCCCCCTTTGACAGCACTTAAGTTAGACAGGGGGACAGTGCTCCCCGTTCCCATTCATGATGATACGATATCTGAGTGTATCGTCACTTTAGAATGCCACTGTTTCCTTGCTAGAAAATTGTTGGGTTCTAAAGTGCCTGTCTGGCACTAGAATTAGGTGCATTTTGTTTTATTAACAGAGTTTATATTATAGTTCATTTTCATTTCTGTATTTATTAAGGATTTTTAAGAAGTAGAAATTATCTGATATTGCTGTAAGCACAAACATAATATATAATAAAATAGGACAATGGAAGTTGAGAGGGATAAGAGGTGAGGACCAAAGAAAGACGAGAAAAGTGAAATACAAGGAAAGTGTAAAGGGGGTCACACCCAGATGTCTGTACACCATTAAAGTGATAGAATCCCAACAATGAAAAAAAACACGTTTAAAAGGTAATAAAAGGATTAACTGACCTATGTATGGTCAAAGGTCTAAAAGTTAACTGTCCTGGGGGCATCTCCACAGTAATCAACTCACATAATTCCAGTGATAATAATTATTCAGTTTCCGTGCATCATTAGATCGGACTAATTGAGCCCCAAGCGTGAATGGACAGATCTGTCTCATTGGACAACATGATTTTGTGACTAAACTGGACACAAAACTGGCCCCTCAGCATCCAAACCAAGCTTTTGGATCTGTCAACATGTGGCTTGATGCTGGCCACAAACGTTGCAATGTCGTAATGAATATCAAATAAGTGGCTTATATCGCAGGAATACACAATAATCATCTGATTGAAATTGATCTACTTATTATGCGGCTTGTGAATATGGTCAAAAGATAACTAAAGATCATCTTTATCAGCCTACATTGTGTGCAGATCTCTTTATCTTTCCCATGTAAGTTGCACAGGAACCACAACTTGTATAATGCATTTATATTAAAGTATTGTAGCATTTTAGTTTAAAAAGGAAAAAAAAGTAACAAAAAACATGTTTGGCCTTATCCGTTCTATCTAATACATTGCATTTCCTTGCATAATTTGTAAAGAAAGTCGGTAACCTTAAGCACCACATATTTGATACATATATAATGAAAAAATGTTTAATGTAAAAAAATATATATACAGGAACAGAAGCAGATTTTATAAGGTATGCGACCAAAGATAAAGCTTGTAATGTTTCCCAAATGTTCTCCTTTGGTCCGCTGCCAGGCTGACTGGACTTGGGGTTTTATATGCTATTTTTAATTCTAATGTTCAAAAATACTTGACATAAAGTTATAGGAATTTACTTCCCCGGGAAACCTGCATCCAGTTATTATTTGTAGACTGAAATTCATCTTAATACCTGTTCATAGAGAACATGTGTCACCGCAAAGTGTCAAATGATCAAGTTGTGTGTAGGGAAAAGGTTTTCGAAGGAACTCTTTCTAATGAAATAAATGTTCCTCCAAGCCGTGTAGAATTTCAGACTCTCCAGAGTTTACCTTTCACAAATATCTATTTTTCTTTTTATCTTCTGAATTTTATGCACAGACATTAGACACAGAGAAGGAGAAATGTCATGCGTATTAAGATGCTAAAACTGTCTGCAAGCTTCTTATGTAAAGACGGCTATCACTTTTCCTCTAAGACTACTAAGAGAAAAATGAAAGTGCTGGAACTGGAGCTAAAATATATTGTCAGTTGTACCAATCATTACAATGCAGACTATAGGAACTAGTGACATCCCTTCATCATCATCATCATTTATTTATATAGCGCCACTAATTCCGCAGCGCTGTACAGAGAACTCATTCACATCAGTCCCTGCCCCATTGGAGCTTACAGTCTAAATTCCCTAATATAGACACACACTCACACCCAGACAGATAGACAGACAGAGATGGAGACAGACAGAGAGGGAGAGACTAGGGTCACTTTTGATAGCAGCCAATTAACCTACCAGTATGTTTTTGGAGTGTGGGAGGAAACCGGAACACCCGGAGGAAACCCACACAAACACAGGGAGAACATACAAACTCCACACAGATGAGGCCATGATTGGGAATCGAACTAATGGCCCCAGTGCTGTGAGGCAGAAGTGCTAACCACTGAGCCACCATGCTGCCCACATCCCTTGTGGAGGAATTTCTGTATGAAGGTGATGACCCTACTTTAAGAATGTTGTTGGGCTTTCCTCCTTATCCTGCATCTGGGATCTGCACACATCAGACAGTGATATACTGTCTGATCACTTCCCCATTGTCTTGCAGCTAATGATCGCCAAATATGTGCAGTTTTGATCCATTTCTGGTCAACCACTGCACTAAGTGTTGTCCCATCTTCACTACTTAAAAGCCTATTGGATTCGATGCAGCAGGACGGGAGGTCAGACTGGCTGATGATCCTGATAAGGCTAAAAAATTAGATTGTAATGTGTGTGACCAGCATAACTCTTCCACAGAGATGGGTACTTGTTTAAGTGAAGCCAAAAGCTGAAGGCAATTAAAATATCGAGTTTATGTTATTGTCAGCACTTACCCAGTAGGGGTTGTTTTCCATTTCTCAGCCATCCAATGGAAGGGGTAAAGTTTTTTCTATAAACACGTACTCCCATTGGGACTGGACCTCTTGTTTCCTGGATCTCCAGATACATCACTCCTGCCCGCCCGGGCAGCACGGTGGCTTAGTGGTTAGCACTTTTGCCTCACAGCTCTGGGGTCATGAGTTTGATTCCCAACCATGGCCCTATCTGTGAGGAGTCTTTATGTTCTCCCTGTATTTGCATGGGTTTCCTCCGGGTGCTCCGGTTTCCTCCCACACTCCAAAAACATACTAGTAGGTTAATTGGCTGCTATCAAAATTTACCCTAGTCTGTGTGTGTGTGTCTGTGTGATTGTGTTAGGGAATTTAGACTGTAAGCCCCAAAGGGGCAGGGACTGATGTGAGTGAGTTCTCTGTACAGCACTGCGGAATTAGTGGCACTATATAAATAACTGATGATGATGATGATAGTTAGGGTCTATTGTTTAACCATTCTTTCCTTGTTACAGGCACAGTAGGCGGGGAGATCGGTGCAGTCAGTGACTAATCGAAGGTGCTACCGTTGATTGGCTGCAGGTCACTGCCTTTTTCGAAGTAACACGACTCTTGGTCCGTTCGTGTGGAGGATCCCTTGACCTGTCTTAAGTGGGCACGTTCATATCGAGTCCAGGGGGCAAATGTATCGAGCTGCGATTTAGAATTTCCACAATTTTCTCTGGCGAGTTTAAAAAGCTGATTTATTAACCAGCGATTTCATGTAAAATCGCCAGAGATGTTTCTTTCAAAATCGCCATTCTCGAAATCTCTACAAATCGCAGTCTCGACGTTTTGCCACTCTAGTTATACAAATTGGCAAATGTATGAAGCTGCAATTTTGCAAACTCACCCGAGTTTGAATTCAAAATCACCAGATACAACACACTGCTTTCTAGAGCCGAGATTGTCAAACACATCACTGTTACACTGCAGGGGGGTTTCCACATCACACCACCAGTGGGCGTGACCAGAATGCATGGGGGCGTGGCTATAATATTAGACAGTGTTTGGCTGCTCTCCAACTCTTCCTATCCCCATAATATACATGGGCAAAGCTGCTTGTACTACTGTTAGGTGCACGCAGCTCTCGCTTTTCAAGCAGAGCTGTGTGAAGCGGGAGCAGGGTCCAGCCACCTCAATTATACAGTGCCCCAGGCTTGGAGGGGTGTTTCCAGGCACTTGGAAACCCCCCCTCGGTTTGCCTATGCGTGGGGCAATATTTATATTTTTATGATATAGCAATCCTTAAAATTTCCCGATCGGAACACCACTAAAAGTACATACTCAGGGTCGGACTGGCCCAGCGGGCTACCGGTTAAACCACCGGTAGGCACGGATACCGTACAGCCACACCCCCTTTCACCAGTGGGCGGAGCTTACCTGGAGGCCCCTCACGTCGTCCCTGCTGCTCAATTGCGATCGCAGTCATCTTTCACATGCAATCGCAGCTGCGATCATGTGATCCGCCCCCTCACCCTGTCAGCTGACATGCACTCCCAGCCTAGATCTGGCAATGTGTGGGAGCTGAATGGGGGAGTGAAGGAAGTAGAGAGGTCACCAGTGAGGAGAATGGACAAAGCAATGTCATCCCCATTTGTGGAGAACATCAAAGGTTCTGCAGTGTTCTACTCGCTGGAAGATGCCTGTGCTGTACTCCAAGAGGTGAGCTACAATGTACATGGTGAATGCTGTAGTCATTGCTGATACCTACTTCATATGGAATAACAGTTCATGATGTTCTCTATTCTTTATATCAGGCAGTATTTAATACACATTATTTACACATGCCAATCAGTAACCCTATCTTACAAGCTCTAGCTTTACTCTAGCTTTAAAGTATTGTTCTACTTTTGTATATATGTGCCATACTTTCTGGTCAAACATAGCAGAGTCATAGAGAATATAAATAATGTGCATTACACACAGCCTAATATCCCTCATATACAGTAGCATGCTCACTACAAACAGCCTCGTACCCACTCCATAAAGCCACATGTCCACCTTAGTGTGCCTATCACATAGTGTCTCATGTCCACCTTATATTTCCTTATTCCTGCATTACAGCATTGTACCCACAGTACACTGTCCAAAACCAACATAAAAGCATCATGCCCACTACATATTGTCCCATGCCCACTATATATAGATTCTGTAGTACTGTTCTGTACCCAGCATAATATTTTCACATCCAATGTATAACCAGCCCTCTGCCAAGTTTGTTTCATAGATGGTCAGTAAACCACCAAAGTCTCCCTTCTTACAATATGTAAATATAAAACTCTCTTCCCCACTGTAATAAAGCTATTTCCCGGTACCTTGTTCCAGGGTCGGACGCAGATTTTATATTTTGCACTCACAAGGGTGTCCCGTTATATGATTTTGGGATCCAGGTCCCATACACTTTATAGAGCCTTGGTGTTTAGTGGTGAACTATACCCATTAGGTGTATTATCTATTGCATTCTTTATGTACTGCACTAAGGTGCTAGCTGTCCTTAGTGGACTGACCACTCCCCCTCTAGTGTCTGGTCCCACCTCTATGATGGCTGACCACACCCCCTTTGGTGCGCCCCTAGTGTTGCATTCCCCGGTGGGCCCTTCATGCCCCAGTCCGACACTGTACATACTTGTGGCACTATAAGTGTCAGCATGCACATGAGCACTTGTAGTGTCACAAGTCTGTACTTTAAATGGTGACCCCAATTTAAATCCAGCAAATTTTAGCTCTGCTCTGGAGTTGCTAGCAGCGATCACCATTCCTTGACTGGAACTTGTTTTCTAAGCTTGTTGTAGTTAACAAATAAAATTAAACTCATATTTAACAGTCTGTTTAGTGATGTTTGCGTAGGACTTATACACAGCAGTTGTGATCAGTTTCACTAGGATCTGTAAACCCGTTGGCTTGGAAGCTTTTCAGGCATGTCTTATAAAGAGGCTGAAATATTTACGAATTGTGAAGTGGCCATGTGACACACAGAAAGGAAATGTTCATCTTATAAATACCTCCATCAGCCTGCTTTCAATTCCTTTCCTTTGAGTTTAACTCACAACATATGCATTCTGGAAGCTAATGCCCGGTGTGGTCATAAAACAACACCCTGTGTTTCTATTTTATGTCCCTTCAGGATGGGGCCAATATATTACTGCGGACACTGGCAGGACATTTTTATGCTATTTTGTCTTTACTCCTTGCTGAAGTTAAAGATAAAGAACACAGATATAATTACATCTCCATGAGCATTGAAGTAAAAGTTTGCTCGTATTAAGTAAGATTTTGTTCCTATTAAGTGATACGTGATACCCGCCTAATTCAGAAAACCTCATTATAGTATCATAGGCTCAAAGTGAATTCTCATGCTGCAAGTAAAAACACTTTTCTCCCTTCAAAATATTTTTGCTTACAAAAAACAACATAGTCCCAGCATTTTTAGGCTTTGTTCGTAATAGTAAATATTTAGTAAGCATAATATATGATTAATTAACACTTCAATATTAGAAAAAACTGTTTAATTTGCCAAATATTATCGGTTACATGTAGACAATCAGTGACTCTTCAGTTGTTGTGAAATTGCAAACATGGGGCGTACTGGGACTTGTAGTGCCCCAATGGTTGGCTAGCCTAAGCCTGCTGTAGATTATAAGCAAATTATGAATCCCTTTCATAGGCAATTATGATAAGAAAATACACTGAGAGGTGTATTTACTAAACTGCAGGTTTCAAAAAGTGGAGATGTTGCCTATAGCAACCAATTAGATTCTAGCTGTCATTTTGTAGAAATAAATAAATGACAGCTTGAATCTGATTGGTTGTTATAGACAACATCTTCACTTTTTTTAAACCCATAGTTTAGTAAATATACCCCTGTGACTCATTTAGAAATAATTATATTTGCGCCCGAAAGTACGTACGAAACGACTCACACTAGAAATGACGGATATATGTTCACAAGAGTCGTTCAGCTGCAGCATTTGTGCTAGATTCATTCTTACGCCCCACAATAGTGTAGAGTTGTGGCTTGACAGTGTTGGTAGTAAATGCTAAGGTGACACATTGCCCTATTTGTACACAATATAATAATGCAAAGAAATGTCATATACAGCAGAGAATATCGTCTGGACAGTTAATAAAGTCCAAAGTCGTATTTTAAATATAAAATGTAAGGAAATACAACCAAAAAATTCAAAATACAAATTAAATTTAAACAAATACAGACACCTGTTGTTTTCCCCTTTAAAACCAGTAGTCCTAAAGGGTATATTTACTAAACTGCAGGTTTGAAAAGTGGGGATGTTGCCTATAGCAACCAATCAGATTCTAGCTGTCATTTCGTAGAATGTACTAAATAAATGACAGCTAGAATCTGATTGGTTGCTATAGGCAACATCCCCACTTTTTCAAGGGAGCAGTTTAATAAATATACCCCTAAATGTCAATTAAGTAATGTCAATAAACGGGCAAGGTTTTTGTTTCCCTTATATTATTCCACTATATTATGCAGCGCTGTACAGGGAAAATTTCACATCAGTCCCTGCCACATTGCAGTTTACAATTTAAAGTCCCTAACACACAAACTATACACACACAAGACCTCATTTAGAGTCGGACGCAAAGTCCGTTTTAGGCGCAGCCAACAAAAAATCACTATCACGCATGTGCAGAAAGCACCAAATCCGCCTGCATCTTGGACGTAATTAACACTTGCGACAGCTTGCGACTCACTACGAGAGAATGGGAGGAATTGTGAAGGCTCCCGGGACCATGTAAATACATCCTAGTCGCAGTGAGGCGCAGATGCAACACACGTCAAAACAGGGCTAAAGCTGTGCTGCAGGAATTAGGTGGCGCAAGCGTTAGCTAGCTGCAGGAACTGCTCGCAGCTCGATAGGGTATTAAGAGTGGGACGCAACTGGGGTTGCTTGCCACTCGTAATACCCTACCAAGCTGCGGCACACTCCCACTCCTACACTTCTTAAACGGACTTTGCGTCCGACTCTAACTGAGGTCCACAATGGTCAATATTACTTAGCAGACATCTAACCTGCCATTATGTTTTTGAACTGTGGGAGGAAATCTTAAGTACTGCAGGACTCATTGCACAGTGAGCCAATCAGAAGCCGCTACCTTGTACTTGGCGAGTGGTTTTTTTTTCATCTCCAGGTTCCAAATGGCAGGTGTGGGTGTGGGCGATTTGCGTCATCTCTGCCCGCCCCACGGAGCACAATGCAGCAATTTGCGTTATCGTGCAGCAGGAGTCAGGGCAATTATTCAGTGATTCAAAGTGAATTATGGCATCAAGGTCCCGTCCACTTCACTAGGGAGGGTGGCCCTAGCTCCCAGGGTGCGGGAGAGCTCCCCGAAATTTGGGAGACTCCCAGATGTTCCAGGATAGTAGGGCAAGTAATCACTAGCTAGTGCTGCTAATAGTCATCGTCATCATCATCATCATTGAGTATCCTTGCACCAGCCCTGCAGCACCCAAATATGTGGGTAGAGCTACAAGCAGCATCAGACAGAAGCAAAAGGTGCTCAATGTCTTTGACAAAAAAACATGTAAAATGGATAGTACATAAACCAAATTTTCACCTCACAAAATCTCATGTTATTTCTGTCACATTTGATTACCTCTATATACATATCCTTGTAGTCTGCAGTGCAGTCTACAGTAACACCTACATAAATTACATGTATATGTATAATACATTTATTGGGGGGAATTCAATTCCCCCCGGATTTCCGTGGCGTTAAAACGATTACCGTTATTACGGTAGCTTTCTGCTGACATTGAAACTACCGTAATAACGGTAATAAAGGGCATGATTACCTTAATAACGGTTATAAATGCGCAGGCCGCATTACTTTTACCCGTAACGCGGCTAATTTAATTCCCCCCATGGGCTACATTCCTATTAATATAGGTCCAGGAAACAAATGGCTGCTTTTATTGTGATCCACAGTAAAGTCACAGGATCCTAGTGAATTGATAGGCTGCATTCTCAGTGATGTCCCTGGTTCCTAGTCAGGGGCAGGCTGGGCTGGGGGGCAGGGGGGCATCTGTCACCTGGGCTGGTCCCATACTGGGCTAACTTGGGCTGGGTCACTGGACCACCTGCATTTTTTTCCCTTTAAAATAGGCTGCTGAGTCAAGTCTTGCCCCCCGGGCTGAAATTTGCCAGCCCTCCCCTGTCCCTAGTGAATGGATAGGCTGCATTCTCAGTGATGTCACTGGTTTCTAGTGAATGGATAGGCTGCATTCTCAGTGATGTCACTAGTTCATAGTGGATTGGTAGGCTGCATTCTCAGTGCTGTCACTAGTTCCTATTGAATTGATTTGCTGCATTCTCGGTGATGTCACTGGTTCCTAGTGAATGGATAAGCTGCATTCTCAGTGATGTCACTAGTTTCTAGTGAATGGATAGGCTGCATTCTCAGTGATGTCACAAGTTCTTAGTGGATTGGTAGGCTGCATTCTCAGTGATGTCACTAGTTCCTAGTGAACTGATAGGCTGCATTCTCAGTCATGTCACAGATTCCTAGTGGATTGGTAGGCTGCATTCTCAGTGATGTCACTAGTTCCTAGTGAACTGATAGGCTGCATTCTCAGTGATGTCACTACTTCCTAATGAATTTATAGGCTGCATTCTTATTGAATTCATTCAACACAACATTTCTGAGTCCAGTGCGTACAGGCAATGAGTGAAATGTATCATTTAATGCACAGTTTTTTTGATCTTCTGGTGAACAAAATATCCATGAAACCGAACATGAATTATACATATCACACAGCTTAGCATGTGATATTTTAAAATAATGTTACCCAAGCGGCACATATCATCTATTTTTAAGATTAGCTGAAGATATGAAATTTATTGAATATTGGATACGGACTCAAATGCCTTTATTTCACAAATCCTAAATTGTTCAGGAAGGAAGAGTAGTAAATTTGAAAGAATTTTTTTTGCTAGACTACGCCAAGGGAAGACCGGGGGAATTCTTCACTTATCTAGCTCACTGCTAATGGATTCAAAATTGGGAATGATGAAAGAAATTAGCAGAGCCACCCTGATTACAGGGCAGTTATTTAATTACATTACGAACAGATGGAACAAATCAGCTCGTCTGGCTGAATTAGCTCTAGAACCACTGATATTCCCAATGCAGTAGAGTTTATTTTCTTCCATTAAAATAGGTATAGATGCAAGTAAATGATTTTCTATGATCAAAGAGTGTTCTGTCCGGTACAGACAGACTATTCACTGAGAGGTCAGATCAGACAGACATACAGGAACATCACATAGGCACTTCAAAGTTTAGGAAGACATTGCGTTTAACTTCAACATGCATTAGGTTAGGAAATATTTCAACATTGATTCTTTACTGATAATAACCAGACATTTTGCTTTGGTAATTCGTTATATTTACGGTAAAATCGGGTGCTCGCTAATTTCTTTTATAAGGGCAATGCGAACTGAGTAATGGTTTGTATGAAAACAAACAATTTTTTGCGTAAAACAAATAATATATAAAAACACAACAAGTACATAAAAGGTTGACATAGAAAGTGCAGATGTGATACATAGGGTGGATGAGAGCTTGTGAGAGCTTACAATCTAGAGACAGAGGTCAATAATGCTGTAACATTTGAAGCTAGTGGGACTAGGAGGGGAGATTGGGATGCTAGTTGGTAGTTCCTTTACAGGGGCAAATGCAGGATTTGTAGAGGGGGGTTTCCACACCACGCCGCCAGTGGGCGTGACCAGCATGCATGGGGGCGTGGCTAGAATTTTAGACAGTGCTTGACTGCTCTCCAACTCTTCCTATCCCCATAATATATATGGGCAATGCTGTGTGCACTACGGTTCTCCCTTTTCAAGCAGAGCTATGTGAAGCGGGAGCAGGGTCCAGCCACCTCAATTATACAGTACCCCAGGCTTGGAAGGGGGTTTCCATGCACTAGGAAACCCCCCTCCCATTGGTTTGCCTATGCTTTAGGGTGTAATAATAGGTGGTGTAGGGCAGGCTACAGTGAAGAAAATGGTTTCGGGAGAGTGATTGAAAGATAGAAGGTTGGGGCAGAGTCTGATCAGGTGGGTAGAGCGTTCCATAAGTTGGGAGCAGCACAGTATAAATCTTGGAAGATGGAGTGAGAGGTGGAAATTAGACAGAGGGCACAGCACAGGTCATACACAGATCTAAGAGGGTGTGAGGGAAACTATATTATGAAGAGGTCAGAGATGTATAAGGGGGAATAATTAGTGAGACCTTTGTAGGTGAGTGAGGCTAGCTTCAACTGAATTCATGAGGATATGGGGAGCTAGTGTAAGGTTTGCCAGAGTGGTGATGTGGAGCAGTGAGATAGGAAGATCAGTCTCACAATGACATTTATTACAGATTGGTCTAGATGGCCAGTTAGGAGGAGGTTGTAGTTATTAAGGTGGGAGACAGATAGAGCTCTAGGTACACATGATACAGCATCTTACTGGAGTTAGAGGAGAGACAGTTGGACACATGGGATAAAAGAGGAGAGAGGTCAGTGGAGGAGAGGTAGATTTAGTTAGTCTGCATAGATATGGCAGTAGAGACAGGGGAGAGTATTAGATCACTGAGAGAATAAGTGTACAGAGAGAAAAACAGAGGGCTGAGAACAGACCCCTAAGGGACCCCAACATATAGAGGGAGTGGATGAGAGCATGTGCCAGATGTAGATACACTGAAGATGTATTATGTGCGCAATGTTAAAAAACGGCTGGTGCACCCAAAACACTTAGTAGTACATATACAAGGGCTCAAAGAGAAAAGAAAATGTCCTAAATGGAGCACTCTGTGAGCTGCTTATGTCATAAATAAAACCTTATTCTTTATTAGAAATTGATTAAAAAAAAAAAAAAGAAATTCCCATTGATTTCTAAATAGTCACTACTAGCGAAATAGTTAAAAACTAAAAAAAAGTGCTGTGAAAAAATAATAATAGTGTATCAAAATGACATATTAAATGTACCAGTGAACACTGGGTCATTCTTGCTGGGGCCTATAATGTCTTGTGCAGCAGCTGTTCAGTCTATTTTCCGATTATTGAGGAAATTTCTTATTTAGCCCATTATTATTATTATTATTATTATTATTATTATTATTATTAATAAAATGTAGGTTCATCTTGTTCTATTAACCACTACAGCTGATCCCTCGGTGCAGTTCCTGGCTCCTCACTGCAAATTGTTATACTTACAGCATTTGATGGAAATCAAAGGCTGTTCCGCGAAGTAATATAACATGCAGGATCCAATAATGCTTTGTTGTTCCGGCATTCCAAGATGTATTTGTAAATTTCACAGAATTTGTAGTCTGTAATTAGAGCTGGGACAACAACCTTTGACAATGGGAACACGTCTGGTCAAATTACGCCAGCAAAATGTGCAATATATCACCATCACAATTGCAATGAGGCGGATATTCAGTGGAATATCTTTAAAAATTCCACTTATCTCTTGTACCTTGCATTCAGATCGTAATGTCACAGGCTACATAACACTGATGAGGCGTCCTGCTGGGGAGATAGCACCAAATTCATAATTTGATTTGCCGAAACAGAACAGTCCACAAAATGGGTCATAAACAAAATGTCTAATGTGGTCACTAAGGAGTAAGGGAGGGAAGGGGCAATCTTCCATTAGCAGTCTATAAAATGTTGGGTTCAATTAGATTTCTAGGGCCTTATTCATGTTCAGACGTAAGTCCAATTGTGTGCCGTATCTTGCATGAACTCGCTGCATATGCCCTGAAATGGACCTTCTGCCAATGAACGCAATTTCATGCGATTCATGTTTGGACGCAAATGACACTGCCTACAACTTCAGAGGCAGAATGGGAAGGGGGGGGGGGGGATTGGGACAGACAAATGTAGGCAATACACAGATGCCGTTGATTCAAGTCATGGTTTTCTCATAAGTACACTTGATTTAGCTGTATCATTTGCACCAGTTACAGAGTAGATGTAAGTGCCGACTAATAGTGATGACTGTCATGGTATAGTCTTTGTGTTAAAAACTACATGTATGTGTGCCACTAGATAGCACAGAACATGGGTATTGAAATATATAATGGAAAACTGTCCGCTAACATACGGCCAGTAACGTTTAGGCAGAGCGTAGTTGCACCCAGATTCAAATTAAAACGCTTGTCGAGAGTTCTGTTCAAGATTTTTTTTTTCCACCAACAAATTGCGCGCAGACTCACGCCAATTATAAATAATTATTCCATAAGGGAGATTCAATCAGCCGCGAGATCCTGTAGGATTCTTGCACAATGTGTCTCCGCCAGATGTTTCTGATAATAATCTAAAAATGAGTGATCCGTAAATCCTGGTGTGCAATTACCCGCAAGGTTGTTATGGGATCTTGTGGTTAATTGAATCTCCCCCCGTGTGTCCTTTTTTCCAGCACACTTCCAGCTTTTAGTCAGTGGAGTTATAATTACGATTGCTTTTTTTTCTAATAGAATTCAGACTCCAAGGGCTAGATTTACTAAACTGCGGGTTTGAAAAAGTGGAGATGTTGCCTATAGCAACCAATCAGATTCTAGCTATCATTTATTTAGCACATTCTACAAGATGACAGCTAGAATCTGATTGGTTGCTATAGGCAGCATCTCCACTTTTTCAGACCCGCAGTTTAGTAAATATACCCCCTAAAGAATTAGAGGGAATAGAGTTACTACTCAGGCTTTATAGACTGGGCAAGATTTATGTATTATACTGTAGGTATCCTATTTTCTGTTAAAAAAAATATGTGAATTTTTTATTTTAAATCGCCTTGATTGTTCTTTAAGCGAAGTAAAAGCATATACTGTATTATGTATGCAAAAACAATAGAAACTGTTCAATAAATTAAGATGTAAAATAGTCTCATACATCCCATGCTGGTAAAAATATAATGACTGATATAGGACAGTGTATGTCTCCAGGTTGCAAAGTTACATTAACATAACGGTGAAGCAAAGAGTGAATTTTATCTATTGGGAATATCATTTTTTAGCTTCCATACTCCTCACTATGTTTGTATTTTTAGAGGTTCCAGACTGAAATTAGTTCCGAAATGTGTCCCATTTCCTATAGACTCCAGCCTGGCCCTCGGTAGAAGCACTTGCTGCCGCGGTCCTGCGTTTGCAAGGAAAACACATCCACAGCCACCTCTTACTTTGCCCCAGGCAAACCTCAACTGCATTAAATAATAATAGTGCTGTCATTTATTCATAAGGATGCCAGTTCTTCAGAGGGTGTAAAATAAAAGTGCACAATAAAAATACATGATGAAAATAAAAGAAATTTCAAATACATGGTAATGGTTGCATAGGGAAATCCCTGTGGGTTTTTTTTTTGCCTTTTTAAAGATGTATGGTGATGACAATTGCAGTTATATGTCACAATGCTTGTCTGGTAACTGCTGAAGATCACAGTGGGAGATGTAAGAGACTGTGCATGAGTTTCTAACTGCATCTTTCCCTATGAATTAACATTTTCTGATGCATATGCAGAAAAAAAACCTATAGATCATGATTGTAAAATATATGAAAAATATTTTCTTTTCTTTCTTACCTTGTTCAACATTTTGCTCCCACTGGCTGTGGCTTCCACATATACAAGAGAAGGAAGAGACAGACTGAGCAACGTTTCTAGAAGATTAAAAAGAACATGGTACATGTGTGTTTTAAAGGCAATGATGCAGGGTTTTCTGGTTGACTTTAGCATCCATTGTCTACACCCTTAAGTGCTACTTATCCTACGCATATTTTGTCTACTAAATTGTCTTAATAATATAAACAAAACATATTGTAGCAGGAAATTATATTTGTACACTGATTTTGTTAACTGGGTGCAGAAAATTGAGAGTTGGTCACAAAATCAATTTTGGCAACATAATGTTATAACAAAAGACAATAACATTTTGTAACAAATACATTTGCCAAAAAAAAGTGATACAACAAAAAGATTATATCCTGTTTTTAACATAAAATTAATTGTGTAACCTAGAATAATCAATTATATCTACACACTAGGAAGAAGTTCAAGACCGGACCAAGCAAAAAAAAGTTGTTTGTAAAATATACAACAGTGACATATAACTTTAATATTGTTCGCTTGTTTCTTCTATACATCTTCACAAAATCAACAATAAAATGGGAAGTCAGATTGGCTCCTATAAATTCAGTTTATGCTCCAGTTTTCTCTATTACGTTTTCAGAGGTGTCTGCTGCAGGTTCAGTTTACAATTAGGATTGCCCAGTCAACCATTAAAAACATGACATATAAATTACAGAAACTGCATGACATCAAATGTTATTAGAGCTCAGTGAAATTGCTGTGAAATTTGCAGTGAATTTCTTGGCGAAACCGGCCGTTTCACAAAGGTGTGATGTTGTCTTCAAGGACTAGATTTACTAAGCTGCGGGTTTGAAAAAGTGGGGATGTTGCCTATAGCAACCAATCAGATTCTAGCTGTCATTTTGTAGAAAGTACTAAATAAATGATAGCTAGAATCTGATTGGTTGCTACATCATCACGTTTTCAAATCCGCAGCTTAGTAAATCTAGCCCCAAGACCCACATTGTCTTTGCCCATATGTGCTTTATTTGTAGATTCACATTTACTGGTCAATACGTTCTCCTGTGTGGTGTGTTTCTGATAGGACTGGGAGCACTAATAGCCACATTTCGGTGGGGACACGTGCAGAATGCAGCAAATCTATTCATAATGTGGCCCATATTTGGCAGAACAGTTGTAAAATATTAGCTCATCTGTAGCTGTTACTATTTAAGCATGTAAAGTTATTAACAGATCAACTGTGTAAATCTATACACATGCTGCAAATACTCCACATGCTTCCTAAGTTTCTTTCCATGCAGACATGTTTATATACCAATTATAATATAGCCATGCGGGTTGTGTATTTTGCTTGTGTCAAGAATTTACCTGACTGATCTGGTAAATAGACACAAAGGGGTATATTTACTAAACTGCCGGTTTAATAAAGTGGAGATGTTGCCTGTAGCAACCAATCAGATTCTAGCTGTCACTTTTTAGAATGTACTAAATAAATCATAACTGGAATCTGATTGGTTGCTAGAGACAACATCTCCACTTTATCAAACCCACAGTTTAGTAAATATAGCCCTAAGGGTCTGATTGATTAAGGCACATACATTCCATGTGAAGTAGACATTCAGAACGTCCTAATAAATGTATTTTATGGAAACAAAATTGATAACTTTTTTTTTATGTTTTGTCATTAATCCTTTTAATATTAACAGTTGTTAATAACTGATTTTTTTTATGTGCGTTCTTTTGTGATTTATATATCACATTCGTATTGGATGTATCCTGCAGTGTATTGTCTGTTAGAGCAGATAGAACCTAAACCTGCCTTCACCAACAGACCTATCTTCAGTTCCGCTCCTTGTTATAATACGGAGGTGCGTATGCCCGATAGACATGTGTTTTGTAAAAATAAATATTATGTTCGTTTTGCACTCTATACTATTTAGTGAGTCAGAATAAAAATAAATATGTGTACTCTACCAGTAATGTTAAATAACTGCAGATAGTCATAATAAAATATGTGGTAACATGATGAAATACGGGGCAGACCTCTGCCGCAGCAATTCTGCCACCTCAGGCCAGGCCTCTGTGAAAAAATAATCTATTTTGTGGAAACACTTATGTATGTAAGGACAAAATGATTCACATCTTGCAAATTGATTTTGTGACACAAACTCAATTGCATGGCACACAAAATTGATTTGGGGGAAAAAATAAGTTAAACAATACAAAATCTAGCTTTGTATTAAGCAATCCATTATGTAACAAAACAATTCTTCATATTGTGACTCTGTATACAAAATGAATTTGTAAAATAGTATAAATCTTTTTTGTTGCACAGAATGAATTTTGTAACAGCAAAGGCCTAAATTGTGTACATCTGGAATATATTTTGTGCTATATTTGTGAGGCAGAGAGTAAAAGGGGACCCCATAGTACACAGTGGGTGCAGTCATTATGTGTACTAAACCAATACTCATGAGAATGAAGCGTTTAAAGTCCCTGGTAACATTACGGAGGTATGAGGCACATGTGCTTCAAGTTTTAGTGATGTCACTGGTTCCTACGACTAGGGCAGCAACAACAAAGAGGTCAACTGTTCTCAGCATATAGACGGCATTCTTACTCTTTTAGCTAAAACTTTTAAAATAAACATGACAACTGGATACTTGGTGGGAACTGATTGATGGGAGAAGCAAGTGTTTTGTGTTGCTAAATCTGATAAACTACAGCCACAATAGTAATATTATTTTTTCAATACATGCAATGGAATTTATTATAATTGAGTTCTTTCAGAGCTCAAAAACAACGATTTTACTAACGACAGAAAAAAGTTCCAATCAGCAGCCGATTCATGTGTACACATTATACACGTATTACATGACTTGCCATCAGATCTGTGCTCTTCATCTGTCATAACCATCGGCTGAGAGGATCGTGACTCTGTACACTCCATAGAGATCTATGGACACTGCTGGTCGTGAGTACATACACACTGCAGAATTGGAACGACATTGTTCCATCGTTGAAGGAGATATTTAGTCTGTTTATAAAATCAAATGAAACAATACAATGTGCTTTGGAATGATAATCATTCATCGTTGGAGTGTACATACTAATGCGATATCGGTCATTTATCGTGTGATTGGCTCGATAGTCGGCTGAAAATCCTCTAGTGTGTATCCAGCTTTAGGGCTAGATTTACTAAGCTGCGGGTTTGAAAAAGTGTGGATGTTGCCTATAGCAACCAATCAGATTCTAGCTTTCATTTATTTAGTACCTTCTACAAAATGAAAGCTAGAATCTGATTGGTTGCTATAGGCAACATCCCCACTTTTTCAAACCCGCAGCTTAGTAAATCTAGCCCTTAGTCTTTTCTTCCTTTTGTAAGGGCAGGTTTATGTGTTTGAATAACACAGGATAAGGAAGGTTTGCGGAACATGTGAGAGTTTTCTCACCTCAATATTCAGTGGTGGTTCCTAACAATTTAGCTGTTGCTAGATGAAAGGCATCCTAAATGGCAGTTATATGCTTTCAGACTGTAGACATTAACTAAATATTAGAAACCATCGTCATCATCTATTTATATAGCGCCACTAATTCTGCAGAGCTGCACAGAGAACTCACATCAGTCCCTGCCCCATTGGAGCTTACAGTCTAAGGGCCTGATTCATTAAGGATCTTAACTTGAGAAACTTCTTATTTCAGTCTCCTGGACAAAACCATGTTACAATGCAAGGGGTGCAAATTAGTATTCTGTTATATACTGACTGTTTTTTTATGTAGCACACAAATATCAACTTTTAATTTCAGTGTACAAATAAGCTATCAAGTATTTGTGTGCTACATGAAAAAAACAGGCAGTATTTAACTTATGTGCAAAACAGAATACTAATTTACACCCCTTGCATTGTAACATGGTTTTTCTCAAGATAAGATCCTTAATGAATCAGGCCCTAAATCCCTAACATACACAGACAAACTGAGAGAGTCAATTTAATAGCATCCAATTAACCTACTAGCATGTTTTTGGAGTGTGGGAGGAAACCGGAGCACCCAGAGGAAACCCACGCAAACACGAGGAGAACTCAGCACAGATAAAGCCATGGTCGGGAATCAAACTCAGGACACCAGTGCTGTGAGGCAGAAGTGCTAACCACTGAGCCAGTGTGCTGCCCATAAGACAATTTTTGCAGAACCACTGCACATCGCTGCCCACCTAAATTTTGCTATGGTACTCGCCAATGTTTTATATTGCCTCCGTCACATGTCTTTTGCACAGAGTATATTCCTTATAGTAAACTTTTACTTCTAAGAAAGAAAATATTGTGAAATCTATGTACATATGTGTTGTGTGTATGATAAAACATATACACAGCATGTACTATTCTCTTCTGTTCATAGTCTCTAATCTATGGTCTAACAACACTGAATTATGCACACTAGCTGTTTTGCATAGGGATCAGTATCTCCTATATATAGCTGTTGGGTACCCTGCTTCTTCCACCATGTAACTCTTAGTTGGAGGCTCCCACCTTACATCATGACATCATACCTCTAAACATGTCTGTCCCGGCAGCGGGACAGGAGGCGTGGCCACATAAAAAAGAGGCATGGCGACACCCCCAGAGGGCTGTAACAGGCTAGGCTGCCCATTCCCCCAAAATTCCCACCCATGGGACAAACATGACCCGAGGCAGGACAGAATACTAGATTTGTGACTATCCCACTGACAGGTGGGAGGTATGATGACACTTCCCGGTATCACATGCTGCTCTGTCCTCACTGACATAATCACAGGTCACTCATCACTGCAACGAATCGAGGCTGCTGTGAACATTCCAATGTATGACTACCTAAAGATGTTCTGCCCTGACCCACTTCACTATTCATTACACATGTATGTACAGGAGATAAAGTCTGATAACAAAAAATCTCTGATCCTATTTAAATTTATCTTAAAAAGAAAAAATGAAATTGTCACTCTTTTTCTTGCTTATCATGTGCTTACTTTTCGCTTGTACAGTGAGTCTAGCCTATGTGCAGTTGTCATGCTGAGCCTTCAGACAAGCCTAGGAGATAAGTGAACTGTAGACTATGTGCGGTTGTCATGCTGAGCCTTCTTACAAGCCTAGGAAATAAGTGAACTGTAGACTATGTGCGGTTGTCATGCTGAGCCTTCGGACAAGCCTTGAAGATAAGTGGACTGTAGACTATGTGCAGTTGTCATGCTGAGCCTTCGCACAAGCCTTGGAGATAAGTGAACAGTAAACTATGTGCGGTTGTCATGCTGAGCCTTCGGAAAAGCCTAGGAGATAAGTGAACTGCAGACTATGTGCAGTTGTCATGCTGAGCTTTCTTACAAGCCTTGAAGATAAGTGAACTGAAGACTATGTGCGGTTGTCATGCTGAGCCTTCAGACAAGCCTTGGAGATAAGTGGACTGTAGACTATGTGCTGTTGTCATGCTGAGCCTTCGGACATGCCTTGGAGATAAGAGGACTGTAGACTATGTGCGGTTGTCATGCTGAGCCTTCCTGCAAGCCTTGAAGATAAGAGGACTGTAGACTATGTGCGGTTGTCATGCTGAGCCTTTGGACATGCCTTGGAGATAAGAGGACTGTAGACTATGTGCGGTTGTCATGCTGAGCCTTCAGACAAGCCTTGGAGATAAGTGGACTGTAGACTATGTGCGGTTGTCATGCTGAGCCTTCGGACAAGCCTTAGAGATAAGAGGACTGTAGACTATGTGCGGTTGTCATGCTGAGCCTTCGGACAGGCCTTGGAGATAAGAGGACTGTAGACTATGTGCGTTTGTCATGCTGAGCCTTCCTGCAAGCCTTGGAGATAAGAGGACTGTAGAATATGTGCGGTTGTCATGCTGAGCCTTCAGACAAGCCTTGAAGATAAGAGGACTGTAGACTATGTGCGGTTGTCATGCTGAGCCTTTGGACATGCCTTGGAGATAAGAGGACTGTAGACTATGTGCGGTTGTCATGCTGAGCCTTCAGACAAGCCTTGGAGATAAGTGGACTGTAGACTATGTGCGGTTGTCATGCTGAGCCTTCGGACAAGCCTTAGAGATAAGAGGACTGTAGACTATGTGCGGTTGTCATGCTGAGCCTTCGGACAGGCCTTGGAGATAAGAGGACTGTAGACTATGTGCGTTTGTCATGCTGAGCCTTCCTGCAAGCCTTGGAGATAAGAGGACTGTAGAATATGTGCGGTTGTCATGCTGAGCCTTCAGACCAGCCTTGGAGATAAGTGGACTGTAGACTATGTGCGGTTGTCATGCTGAGCCTTCGGACAAGCCTTGGAGATAGAGGGAATGGAGAAATTTGGGTCTTTGGTTTAGAGTTGCATTTTAAGATTTTAATATTCAGATTTCTTGATAATGTTGCAAAAAATCCAAAACAGTAACGACTCATAATTTTCTACATGAAAATGAATAAAAATAAATTGTGGCTGGGTAGTGAACGAACCCTTCACAGCTTCAGCAGATGTGTTTGCCCATGCAGACTTCATATAAATGCAATAATACCACGTCTCTCCACCTGTTCGGCTGTAAAGTTAGCGAGCACATACAGCCATGCCATTAATCCTCCATTTTGTGCCAACTTTGAATCAAAGTCTTACTTTTTTGTGAGGTGCTTATTGGAAAACTGTGTCCGCAGAATTACCCTCTAAACCCATAAGTCTACTACAAATGACAACAATGTGTTATTTTGGAAGTCTTCCAGTAACGTGGACTATTTTCTCTGTTAAAGTCTTTCTCCTTGGAATTTTAAATGCAAACCAGCCACCCATAATTCCGTATTGAACAATAAATATTTTCATCTAATAAACATTTACTACTGAATTGTTGTTGTTAGATTTACAAATTTACCAGTACAAAAAAACTTTTTTCCTAACGTCATTTCGTTACAGTGTGTGTGTTTGTACTTGTTTAAATAGATATAATATAATACAAATAATGCATTTATACTATATATAGACATCAGAAATAATGTTCGGACAAACACATGACCTCATTAACCAGCACGCAGAGTCCTAAGTGCAGGCTTCCTAGTCCATCAACTCCAAACTGGTGCAGAATTATGGCAGAACCTCCTCCCATGTTTCCAGTCTTACCAAAAAGCTGCAACTCAGTACATGGTCACCCGAGGAAGGTGCAGAGCCCTAAATATTGGATGCTTTGGCTATTTTGTAAAAAAACTTCTGCTACAAAAGAACTTTTAAAACAATCCTTTAAATCATAGAGAGCGCATCTGTTACCATATTGCATTATATTATGCAAGGTTGTTCATTGGTACATTCTATCACTTAACTACATTGTATCAATTTTAACAAAGCTGCTTTCTATTGGTTATTCAGTGACAGTCCTAAAGCTTTGTATTGTCCGTTCTCCCCCCTCCCCTATTTGCAGCCACAAGTCCAGGTTGTGAGTGCTGGTTCATGGATCACTTTGGGGGGTTGGGGGAGGGGCACCAGTTTTATTAATAAATTAGTTATTTAAACCATTATTTTTTTTAAAGGAAAATTCCATTCATCATTATCATCAAGTTGATTAATGGTGTCTCAAGTGTGTCACCGCGTTATAACATGCTTAAGGCTTGATGCTCTTTAAATGTATCGTCTTGAGAATGCATTTACAAGTTTATTTTGTATTGCGCTTATGGTAAGATAAGAGCCGCTCTTAATAAACATGTAAATGTGCTTTTTTCACATTTTATGCCTACACTTGTGACGCAAATGTGCCCAACTCTAAATGAGCCCGACGCTCTTCGCTGTTCCGCTCTATGTCTGTAAATTCACATGTTAAGGAATTTATAGTTTATGAATATAACTGGGATGTTGACGGCCCAGTTTGTTTTGTTGTATGGAGTAGATGTGGACTACTTAAAACGCAGAATGAGGTGAATATTTCTCAGAACAATTTTGACGCTTACCTCTACTGTTTAGATTATTAGCCATGGAAATCTTGACCCAGGAAGTCATTTGCAAAAAAATAGCTGCTCTACAGTGAAAGAGCAGCTTTGGAGCTATACCTAGATTTCCCTGAAGGCATAGGTTTAGGGAGAAAGATGGCGGCATTTGTGGAGAAGCAGCAATTTGCACAGGCATAGGCAGGACCTGATTAAGGCTTCAGGCCGCCCTCGGCTAATATAATCGTAGTGCAGGGGCAAACGCGCAGGACTTGTAGAGGGGGGTTTCCACACCACGCCGCCAGTGGTCATGACCAGCATGAATGGGGGCGTGGCTATAATTTTAGACCATGCTTGGCTGCTCTCCAACTCTTCCTATCCCCATAATATACATGGGCAATGCTGCGTGCACTACTGTTAGGTGCACACAGCTCTCCCTTTTCAAGCAGAGCCGTAGGAAGCGGGGGCAGGGTCCAGCCACCTCAATTATACAGTGCCCCAGGCTTGGAGGGGGGTTTCCAGACACTGTTTTCAAATCTCAGCTCCACTTGATTTTTTGAAGGTCCGTGGCAATCTTTATCACTCATTTTCTTTTAATTAAAATCACAACTGTATAGCAAAACAGAAGAAAGAACAAGCACTACTGAAGATGAAGATATGAAGGCCTGTCACCATTCTTATCTCTCCTACCTGCTTATCCTCAAGCGCCCGCCCAAGCATGGCTCATTGTTTTCAGCATTTACCATAAGAATATTAAGATTAAAACCTTACATTTGTTTCTTCCTGTTTTCTTTTTACTTCTGGAGAACAACTATTCTCTTATATTTTAAAATTAATTTCAGCTTATACCTCTCCCCATCACAATTTTGCAACCCCCAAAATTTTGCACCCGTCCCAAAGCCTAGCACCCCAGGCGGCAGCCTATTGGATAACCAGACCCTGGACGTAGGGGAGGAATTGGGCAGACTAAAGGCCTTCCGAGTTAGTAGATGCGGGCTTTAAAACAGTGCTATGAAACACTAATGTATTTATATCAGCCAATAACCTTAACTTTACGCGTTTCTCTGCTAAAGTTATAGCACAGAAACGCGTAGAGCTAAGTCTGCTGGCTACACCACGGCAATAACAGTTTTTTTTCTTGCAGCAATAAGCAGCATAAAAAAATCACTGTTATTGTTAAAATTTCCTACATCAGCCCCTTAGTGTCAATAAAGTGCTGGAGATAGATACTAGACTGTTATTTATTTGGTAGTGTCCCAATAGTTAGGAATGAGGGACAATAGACCGGCTTACCTTAGTGTATTTGGATCTGATTTGGTTTAGCATATTACATTTAACACCAGAGTTGGGTCCCAGATTTTGTACAGATTTTTAGAGATTTCACACACACAGCTATGGTGGTAGATTTAATACAACTTCTAAATCAGAAAAGTGGAGGTGTTCCCATAGCAACCAATCAGATTCTATCTATCATTCTTTAGATTCTTTAGAATGATCAGCGATGACCAACCTGATACACTTCGGAGGCCGCTTGATACGGCCCTCTAATCATAGAAAGGGCCACACATTACACTTAGTCTGTGTAATAAGTTTAAAACAAGACAGTCATGGCCAAAAGTTTTGAGAATGACACAAATATTGTTTTTCACAAAGTCTGCTGCCTCAGTTTTTATGATGACGATTTGCATATACTCCAGAATGTCATGAAGAGTGATCAGATGAGATGCCATTAATTTCAAAGCCCCTCTTTTCCATGACAATGAACTTTATCCCAAAAATAACATTTCCACTGCATTTCAGCCCTGCCACAAAAGGACCAGCTGACATCAGGTCAGTGATTCTCTCGTTAACACAGGTGAGAGTGTTGACGAGGACAAGGCTGGAAATCACTCTGTCATGCTGATTAAGTTAGAATAACAGATTGGAAGCTTTAAAAGGAGGATGGGGCTGGAAATGATTTTTCTTACTCTGTTAACCATTGTTATCTGCAAGGAAACAAGTTCACACGCAAGGATATTGCTGCTAGTAAGATTACACATAAATCAACCATTTATCGGATCATCAAGAACTTCAAGGAGAGAGGTTCAATAGTTGTGAAGAAGGTTTCAGGGCACCCAAGAACGTCCAGCAAGCCCCAGAACCGTCTCCTAAAGTTGATTCAGCTGTGGGATTGGGGCACCACCAGTGCAGACCTTCCTCAGGAATGGCAGCAGGCAGGTGTGAGTGCATCTGCACGCCAAGTGAGGCGAAGACTTTTGGAGGATGGCCTGGTGTCAAGAATGCCAGCAAAGAAACCACTTCTCTCTAGAAAAAAATCAGGGACAGGCTAATATTCTGCAAAAGGTCCATGGAGTGGACTGCTGAGGACTGGGGTAAAGGCATTTTCTCTGATGAATCCTCTTTCAGATTGTTTGGGGCATCTGGAAAAACGCTTGTCCGGAAAAAGAAAAGGTGAGCACTACCATCAGTCCTGTGTCATGCCAACAGTAAAGCATCCTGAGACCATTCATGTGTGGGGTTGCTTCTCAGCCAATGGAGTGGGCTCACTCACAATTTTGCCTAATAACACAGCCATGAATAAAGAATGGTACCAAAACATTCTCCAAGAGCAACTTCTCCCAACCATCCAAGAACAGTTTGGTGATGAACAATGACTTTTCCAGCATGATGAAGCACCTTGTCATAAGGCAAAAGTGATAACTAAGTGGTTCGGGGATCAAAACATCAAAATTTTGGGTCCATGGCCAGGAAACTCCCCAGACTTTAATCCCATTGAGAACTTGTGGTCAATCCTCAAGAGGCAGGTGGACAAAAACCCCCCACAAATTCTGACAAACTCCAAGCATTGATTAGACAAGAATGTACGGCCATCAGTCAGTATGTGGCCCAGAAGTTGATTGACAGCATGCCAGGGTGAATTGCAGAGGTCTTCAAGAAGAACGGTCAACACTGCAAATATTGATTCTTTGCATAAACTTAATGTAATTGTCAATAAAAGACTTTGACACTTATGAAATGCTTGTAATTTTACTTCACTAAAGCAGCAAACTTTGTGTCCTTCTCACAACTTTTGGCCATGTCTATACATTTAATCAAAGAAAGATCTGTCTATAATAATATATCAGCAGGCATTTAAACAAATGTTACAAGCTATAACACACAAATCTGACAATAAAGCAGGAAGAAGCTGGGGGCCACAGGTGAAGGTGTGGAGGGCCACAAGTTGCTCTTTACTGTACTAGATAAACGGTAGCTAGAATCTGATTGGTTGCTATGACCAACGCCTCCACTTTTCCTTTTTAGAAGTTGTAGTAAACTTACCCCATAGACAGGCAGAATAAACACACACATAATTAATAGAGGTTTATGAATACATTTAGGAGAAAATTAGGGGAACTGCTCTAGATGCATGAAAATAAATTAGGGCAGGTCCATGGTTAAATACATTTTTCCTATTTATGTATACATTGCCCATGTTTAATCCAAATAAAATAAAGAACTACTTATCCATATATGCTATCAAATCCATGCACTGTAAAACTGTCTTAAGTGCATAAAGAAGCTAAAAAGTAATTATCTGTTTAACTGAACCCTAGAAAAGTTGTCACACTTGTTTTGGTATAAAATAACTCTGGTCATTTAGGGGTTCAAGCTAAAAACATAATTGCTCCCAGAACTTACCACCCAAAGACTGATAAATAAAACGGTTCACAATGCAGACACAAAAGAGTGTCACTATTTTCTGTCCTAATGACAGACTACATACATTGAAAAGGTGCAATTTGAATTCAAATAATTCTATTAAGATCAAAGTCACCCCAATGTATTGTTTTTAGCCATTAACTTTGTGAACACTCTTTACTGTCTAGAACGTGTTTCCTTAGAAAGCATTGTGACGATGTAGGAATAGATTCTGAAGTATAGGGAACAACGAATGGTACATTGTTTCCATTATCCACTAATGACTGTGACATTCTAAAGAAATAAGGCACTTGAAATAAAGTGACTATTTTGTGTAAGTCACAAACAGAATTCTCTCACTTTGCTACAGTGGTCATTTGTTAACTATCTCCCAATTGTGTCTATACAGCCCTGTCGCTTTTATTCAAAACTGTATCTCCACAGGAAGCTGTCGTGTGACCATTAAATGACCTTGCTCCCCAAACCACACCTTGTGCTGAAATATTTAGCTAGTACTGTTTTCAATGGTAAAAAATAAAGAAAAAGAAATGCCATCTATCTATGCCATGGTGCAACATATTTTGAAACTTGCTTCTGTTTTTAATCAATTCATTTGTTTTAGGTTAATTCCTAACAAGAGCTCTCAACTTTCGTGAATAAATCATTTGAGGTGCGATGATCGTTCTTGAACGGTAGATGGCGATGGTGTATCAGAAGCTCGCCTGTCAGTCAGCTGGTATGTGTCTGTCTGGCACCAACAGCTGAATATGTCTGACTATCTATACACAGACGCAGACAGTGGAAGACAAAGGAAATTGCAGAGAGCAGCGGAGCTGGTAGCGGACGCCTCAGCAGCTAATCTGGCTCTAGTGATTCATCTGCAATGCAGATCCTATCAATTTTCTTGCTGTGACAGCAGAGGGCTAGATGCTGATTAAGGAGATTCTGGGGGGCTCTTGGGGGTAGATAATCACAGGGAAGGACTCAGCACCAAGGGGGAAAGAAGTGGATTAGGCATAACCAAGGCTCTAAGAGGTGGTGTAATGGCTACAGTGTACTTGGTCTAGAACCAGTGCTCTCTATTTGCTTATGCCGTCAGCTGTCAAGAGCTTTCTATGCAAAGATATTTTTGTACGTCTACCCTGCAATGTGCTGTTCTATAGGGAAAACATAATCCAGATTGCAAACACTCTAGAACATATTTGCTTAAGATCTTTTTGCCTGACACTTGTACATGAGTGCTTTTATGAAAGCTGCTCACCAAATGAAAACACATACAGCCACGCACGGTACCCAATGAACAAAATGATTTGGCAAATATCAATATTGCATGAATTCTGCTGACTCAGACAGCAAATATCAGTTTGATGGTTCAGTAAAAAAAACACCAACAACAAAAAACAACCACTTCCTAAAAATGGTAGTTGAAAGTGCAATTTGAATATCCTTTATCTAGTATCTATACATTATGTAATTCACATGCTTTAATGGAGAACACAATAAATGTACTGAATATTTAATGGATTTATTATACAGAAATGCATGTATTCATATCACTTACCTATTGCAATATAATCCTGTACAGTGCTCATAAAATTTTGGGAGGTGTAGTGTCCCATGTCTGTATAGAGTGTAATAGAATTGTATTGTGATCATGTCCAGTGGGCAGGTCATGTTAGGGGTGTAGTGTCCTATATCTGTATAGAATGTAATAGAATTGTATTATGATCATGTCCAGTGGTCAGGTCATGTTGGGGGTGTAGTGTCCTATGTCTGTATAGAGTGTAATAGAATTGTATTATGATCATGTCGAGTGGTCAGGTCATGTTGGGGGTGTAGTGTCCTCTGTCTGTATAGAGTGTAATAGAATTGTATTGTGATCATGTCCAGTGGTCAGGTCATGTTAGGGGTGTAGTGTCCTATATCTGTATAGAATGTAATAGAATTGTATTATGATCATGTCCAGTGGTCAGGTCATGTTGGAGGTGTAGTGTCCTATGTCTGTATAGAGTGTAATAGAATTGTATTGTGATCATGTCCAGTGGTCAGGTCATGTTAGGGGTGTAGTGTCCTATATCTGTATAGAATGTAATAGAATTGTATTATGATCATGTCCAGTGGTCAGGTCATGTTGGGGGTGTAGTGTCCTATGTCTGTATAGAGTGTAATAGAATTGTATTATGATCATGTCCAGTGGTCAGGTCATGTTGGAGGTGTAGTGTTCTATGTCTGTAAACATTGTAATAGAATTGTATTATGATCATGACCAGTGGTCAGGTCATGTTGGAGGTGTAGTGTCCTATGTATGTATAGAGTGTAATAGAATTGTATTATGATCATGTCCAGTGATCAGGTCATGTTGGGGGTGTAGTGTCCTATGTCTGTATAGAGTGTAATAGAATTGTATTATGATCATGTCCAGTGGTCAGGTCATGTTGGAGGTGTAGTGTCCTGTGTCTGTATAGAGTGTAATAGAATTGTATTATGATCATGTCCAGTGGTCAGGTCATGTTGGGGGTGTAGTGTCCTCTGTCTGTATATAGTGTAATAGAATTGTATTATGATCATGCCCAGTGGTCAGGTCATGTTGGGGGGTGTCCTGCCTTGTGTCCCTAAGCCTCTGCAGTATTGTTTTCAGTCAGTAAAGCACCACTTCAAATGTTATTGTAAGCTCTTGCTCCCAGTTCCTCTTTTCAGCTTCTAATCATGGCGGTATCCTCTCTGCTGTTTCTCTGGACCCCGTTCCTGTAAGTGATGCCTGGAGCCTGCCCTGACACTCTATATTGAACCTGGAAATGTTTGCACCAAGCATGTGCAGTCACCTTTACACCAGTGAACATTCCGGAAGGCCTGCTCCTGGCGGCACAGAGGGAACGTTGCAGGTATGGTCTGCACCAGCCTCTGCGACGCCGCTGGTTCTCAGTCAATTTATAGACTGCATTCTCATATACATTGGTTCAGCACACAAAATGGCTCCCTGCACTGTGTGTCGGTGACACGTAGACTTTTACACTTTAATGTTAAGAAAAAAATCATTAAGGTTAATTGACTGTGCCCGCATGTGATTCTCTAGAAACACGGAAATTAGGATACTAAGTGGCGCTTGGGAATCAGCCCTCAGGTTATGGTTCTCCTAATATATAATTCAGTCGGTTGCTGTATCTCACAGCTTACACTTTAACTGTTGCTTTCCCACTTAATACAGTCAGTGATTTTCCCAGGACTGAAACCCACAGATGCATGTAGTAAAAACGATTACACATTAACGCGGGCTGGGTATAGTGTATCAGCAGAGTTACACTGTTAAATCCGGGCTTTGGCACTATCAGATATTTCCTTGCTGCTATAAGTCCTTAAAGCTTTTATTACCGTAACAGACATATAACACCGATCTGGTCATTTTTTTTCCGTAATAAAAAATTGAAAAAAATCCTGAATTAAACGCAAGCAGCAGTTTCTTAGAGGCTTTTAGAAAAATACTAACCATGCTTTGCCAAAATAATTACCATTTGATTTCTGCATTGCAGCTATACTGTGTTTTGGGGGATTTTTTTCCTTTTTTGGGGGTGGATGGGCAATGGTTTGCCAAAATAATTACCATTTGATTTCTGCATTGCAGCTATACTGTGTTTTGGGGGATTTTTTTCTTTTTTGGGGGGGGGATGGGCAATGGTATACGTTACACCTTTCAGTGTTTTCAATCTGCAATGCTGCCCCGGATCGGCTTACTTGGTAGCAGCTTAATGGCACACTGCTGTGAAGTTTGGGTCTCACAAGACTGATCCCTTTCTCACAACATGGCAAGTACGTGGGAATTACATACTGTTACACTGAGTTATGTCACTGTTTCCTGGGATCTCTCTAATTGAAATTCTTTGACTTGGCTAGACATCCTGTGAACAGTAACTGGTCCCGATGTAGCCAAGGTATTTTTAACTTTAGAGTGTTGGCCAAAATACTCAGGTCCTGTTACTGTCTACATAATGCCTACCCGCCAACTGTCCTGAATATCCCAGGACAATCCCTAGATATATGCGGCAGTTCTCGGATATGTCCCAGGTCGCACAGAGATTGCTCAAACGCTTTCTACTTGACTTAACCCTTTCTCTACTACTAACCAAAGGTATGACTTCTGGCTGGGGCAGGGGGAAGATAGCTGCGGGCAGCTCTCTGAAGCGGATGGGGTCTCACTTTCGTGCTGGTAGCGACCAATTAGATGCCGGTGACACAAGCTTACAAGTTGGGGCACAGTTGTGAGGAGGGGGTGAAGACGTGGGGAAAGTGAATGGCGACCTGCGAAGAAGGTGGACTGGGGTTGGGACACGATGACCTATAATAAGGGCAAAGTAGAGATGTTAAAATGTAAACCCTGCAGTGGAAGCACTGGCACAATGTAATACAAAAATAAATAATAATTTGATGGGGAAGTTGACAGCAGAGTAAGTGGAAAGACAAGAGGAGAACATGTTCCTGGGGTGTTCTGGGTATGTTTCTGGCCATTATTACTCGTACTACTTTTGTTGATGGCCATCTTACTGGGCATTGATCAGCATTTTCATGGAATTAATGGCAACAAATGAGCATCTTATTGAGTATTACTTTTACTAATGGGCATCATATTGTGAATCACCGCTACTTATGGAAAATTTACAGAGCATTGATTTTATGGATGGGCATCTTTTGGGGGCATTACTGCTTTTATTGAGCAGCTTACAGGACATTACTGCCACAAATGGTCATCTCACTGGGCACTACTTTTACTTATGGGCAAATTATTATACATGTGTCATACTAATAAGTAACTTACTGGACATCCTTTATTCTGATGGGCATCCTTTGGGGCACTATTGCCTCTAATGGATATGTTATTGAGCATTGCTGCTAACTTATGAGCATTACTACTAATTGCCGTCTCATTAGGCATTTCTGCTACTGCTTGGCATTAGGTTGTAAGCTCTCGTGAGCTGGGCCCTCTCTGCATCTGTCTCCTTATCCATTCCCACTTTGTCCACATGCTCCTCCTATATTATGTGATTTTTAGATGGACTTCTTCTTTAAAGAGGCTGAAAACTCTTAAGAGACCCACTGTGTAAATGTGTAAACATCACATCAAAGGTCCAACCTCCGACCACTTTAGAACCAACCTCCGACCACTTTAGAACCAACCTCCGACCACTTTAGAACCAACATCCGACCACTTTAGAACCAACCTCCTACCACTTTAAAACCAACCTCCGACTACTTTATAACCAACCTCCTACCACTTTAGAACCAACCTCCGACCACTTTAGAACCAACCCATTTATTAAATAAAATCTTTCTGATTTTCTCCTGAACTGTTGCTGGTTATGGCCTCATTTATGGCTTAAATTAATCATGAGAGTGAGGGGGACACTGTGACTGTCTTTATTTCACATGGCACTTTTGTGTGATTGAAGTTTTGTTTTACATTGGCAAAGTGAGCCCAGAGAAATGTTTCTCAGACCAGGCGATCCTGGAAAGCACAAGGTGTGAACCAGTGTAGGATGAGTCCTGATCTGTACCAAGTCTGAGCTGGTGCAACCATCAGGTAATTTTGCGGAAATGGTGGTGCACCCCTACAAACAGCACTCACCCCTAGAAATGTGCCCTCTTCTCCCTTTTATCTCATTTAAATGCTTTTGCTCTGCAAATTTCATTTTTGCACCACTCCTCTACATGAGGCACATTTGTCTGTAAACTAGAAAAGTTTTATATAAGATTATAAAACAAGTTGCCTGTGTGAATTTCGTACAGAGGATCATTTAACACCACAATCTTCCTGTACCTGTCTCACAAATGTCACTACTCTGTGCTGTTGTGGGACACTGCTCCTTCCCCTATCCGAATTTCAGTATGGTGTTTTCCATTTATTCCTCTCCTCACATGGCCAGGCAGGGCTGGCACCGGCATTTCCAACGTCCCCCTCTCGGAAGTTTGTACATGATCAGACACTGCTCATATGCCTCACCCTCTGATCCTTACTCTTTTCAGAGTTCGGAAGCTGAGGTAGGCGTGGAGATGGACATTTTTTCTTTCAGCACCGATGGGCTTTTAGGGTGCCCTGGTAAGTGTAGCCCTGGCCATCTTTACAGCTTTCTGGTGGCACTGTGACCAGGACCTTTTAAAGACAAAACAGGGATCAGAGGAGAAATCATGGTGGAACATCCTACATGAGAAATGCTGGACCAAAGGCTCAGTTTCTTGGCCACATTGCCAACTAAATTATGCAATTGCACAAACCAACCACCATCCAGTCCACATCCCACAGTATTTGTTACGTTTTTTTTATTCTTAGATATTTTATTCTATTTTTTTTATTTACTAATTGGAGCTAAAAGTCCAAGTTCATGCCCACTCGTGACCCAGCTAGATGAGTCACCCATGCGCATGACCCCTCAGACTGGCCTGGGGAAGTGGTGAATTCACGCCTCATCGCTTAATATTAATAAATAAATAAATAAATAGACCCTTGGTAATTGTTCTCCCTGACAAGGTCCTTTAATAATAATCATAGGTATCTACTCGCCCGGAATGTCCAGGAGACTCCCAAATTAGTGTAGCCACATCCCCAAGCCTCAGCATGGAGATCTCCCCTCGAGATCTCCAAAGTTGGTAAGTGTGATATGAATCCTGACCACTGGACATGCGATCCGTCCAGTGCAAACATCAAGAGATAAAGAGAGAAGAGTCTGCTTCTGCAACATATGGAACATTGGAAAATGTAAGTCTTAATGTAATGGGAGGGGAGGGGGTTGTGGGCTATTCATTTATTAGTGGGGTGGGGGTGAGGGGTAATCATTCAATGGTGGGTTTGGGCTATTTAATAGTGATGTCATGATGGTGGCTCTTTAATTTAAGGTTGGGGACTTTAAATTCAAGGTGCAATGATGGGCCTATTAATTTAGTGCTGAGGTGGTGTGGGGGCTATTAATTGAATGTGGGGCTGAGAAAGAGGGCTATTTATTTAATGTGAATTGCAAATTACTTAATGTAGGGACTGGTTGCAGGAAACATATCTATGTATTAAATGTGAATGCTATTAATTTGATGTTGTGGCTGGTTGGGAGGGCGGAGGAGGTCTATTTATTAAATGTATATGATGTTAACTTAATGTTTGGGCTGGTTACAGGGGGAAGTTCTAATTATTAAACATTGGTGCTATTAATTTAATGTCATTCTGGTTTAATGGAGGGAGAACTAGACTGTTCACTCATTGCTTGATTTTCTATATTTTATCTTCCTCTCCCTTTATCCAAACAGGGCCCCAGCATTCCAGGATCCAGACAAGCAGAACGTGAGTTTAAAACACCAGAAGCCGCAGGTAGTAAAAGCTGCAAGTGTACCGCCCTGAAGGAATGGAGTGACTATAATACTTGATATGATGTGGAAACCCTGCCTAGAAATCCTGTTTTTGCCCCTGTCTTATTATAATGCATTAATATGTCTCTATGATCTGTATGAATCAGAATGTGTATTATCACAGAATTTTCTTTTAGAGTAATACAGTTACTGGGATAGGTTCACATAACTGTTTTATTGTATTTATTACCCAAGAGGAAGCAAAAGTGTTAATAATAGAGTTAGAAAAAATGTATCATGCAATTATGGGAGTCCTAAAAATGCCTTCCAAAATGTCCAGCCATATTTCGAAGATTTAAGACTGCTGTAAATGATAAAAAGACATAAAAAAATGACAATCAAACTATATCTACTAAACATTAATCCAGTCCGTTCTGAACAGTAATGGATCACTGCAAACCTATTTGCCTGTATAAGTAGAATGATTTAATCTGCAGCAAATGCCATAATAAGTATATCTGCTGCTGGGATATTGTCTGTAGTTATTATTTTTATATATATTTCTATGTATATATACACAGGAAACTCTTACTGTATTGCTGCTCTTACAGCAATCCTCAAACTGCAGACTCAGATTCCTTCTACCATTGAGGAAACAGCTTTACAGTCACTGCCAAACTCATGCAGACCACAAACGTTGCAATATCACTGCAGTGTTTATAGCTCAAAAACAACTGCAAAGCCTGAGAGCACTTCAATATAAGTATGAGGAGCTGGGAATATATTATGTAAAGAATTTTTTAGGGACCAGAGTAGGAACAATTACGGGACACTTTTAACCTCTGGATCCCAGTGGAAGTGCGAGGGTAGTTGTTGTAACCATATAGTTGCAGCATTAGTAACTATGGGGCTATACAGAGCTGTAACTAGAAATTTTAGTACCCTGGGCAAGAGAGAACAATGGCGCCCCTCCCCCTGTCCTTGGTAGGAGTAGATGCTGAAATTTAGTGGCGGTGCTCCACCATAAGCGGATTAGCCATTCTGTGATGGGGAAGTGCCTAGCCCTGTACAAACAAAAGATCATTCTCCTACAATGTGCTGCACTCTTCTACCTGTTCTTGCAGCTTTGATCACCTGCTGATGCTGCTGGTGTCTTAACTTAGTTGCTGTCTGGCCGGATCCTGGAATGTTGGGTCCCTGATTGGAAAAGAGATAGTTACTATTCACCTCCTGGACAGCTGAGCAGTGAGTGAACAATTCAAACCTCCCTCCCCCCTACAAGTAGCCTTTATGTCTAATAAACAGGCCTACTTCCACTCAATCAGCCCCAGTATTAAACTAACCGCATTAACATTTAATAAATATACTAATTGTCTCACATACAGCCCTGAAATTAAATTAATAGCACCCACGTTTAATAATAAGGTTTATGTTTTTTAATAAATAAGCCTCCATCCACCCAATACTAAATGAAGAACATTCACATTAAATAAAATTGCATATATCCACCACCAGACCCCAAATCAAATTAATAGCTTAGCATACACTTATTGCTAATAAAGACATCATTGCCTTTTGTATATATTGCTTAGATCTTTTTATAATTTTTGTATATTACTGATGTTTTATAATATTTATATAGCATATATTATGCCACAGAGAAAATTCCAACCCCTCTCCCCCAGTGGCCCGCACAAGCAACACCACCCTGCGCATTGGTGTAAAGGAAATTAAGATACTTTGAGTTTTGAGACTAGTCTCCAGTGTCTAATCTATAATCGGCTAAGGCCACAGTGGCTTTTTTATATTCAGGGATTCTGACTTTGTCTGGTAGATGAGAAATGAGGGGCAACAACTCTCCCCATTACAGAAATCTGCTATACATCCGATGCACTACATCAATAATACCAGCACCACCCCTACACTACAGCAATACTACCAGCACCACCCCCACACTACAGCAATACTACCAGCACCACCCTCTCACTACAGCAATACTATCAGCACCACTGCCATATTACAGCAATTCCACCAGCACCACTCCCGCACTACAGAAAAACCACAAGCACCACCCCTGCACTACAGCAGTATTACCAGTACCACCCCCACACTACAGCAATACTACCAGAACCACCCCCGCACAACAGCATTACCAACCGCACCACCCCGCACTACAACAATACTACCAGCACCACCCCGCACTACAGCAATACTACCAGAACCACCCCCGCACTACAGCAATACCACCAGCACCACCCCCGCACTACAGCAATACCACAAGCACCACCCCTGCATTACAGCAGTACTACCAGCACCACCCCCACACTAGAGCAATACTACCAGAACCACCCCCGCACTACAGCATTACCAACAGCACCACCCCGCACTACAGCATTACCAACAGCACCATCCTGCACTACAGCAATACTACCAGCACCACCCCGCACTACAGCAATACTTCCAGCACCACCCCGCACTACAGCAATACTACCAGAACCACCCCCGCACTACAGCAATACTACCAGAACCACCCCCGCATTACAGCATTACCAACAGCACCACCCCGCACTACAGCAATACTACCAGCACCACCCCGCACTACAGCAGTACTACTAGCACCACCCCCACACTACAGCAATACTACAAGCACCACCCCCGCACTACAGCAATACTACCAGCACCACGTCGCACTACAGCAGTACTACCAGCACCACCCCCACACTACAGCAATACTACCAGAACCACCCCTGCACTGCAACATTACCAACAGCACCACCCCGCACTACAGCAATACCACCAGCACCACCCCGCACTACAGCAATACTACCAGAACCACCCCCGCACTACAGCATTACCAACAGCACCACCCCGCACTACAGCAATACTACCAGCACCACCCCGCACTACAGCAATACTACCAGAACCACCCCCGCACTACAGCATTACCAACAGCACCACCCCGCACTACAGCAATACTACCAGCACCACCCCGCACTACAGCAATACTACCAGCAACACCCCACACTACGGCAATACTACCAGCACCACCCCCGCACTACAGCAATACTACCAGCACCACGTCGCACTACAGCAGTACTACCAGCAGCACCCCCACACTACAGCAATACTACCAGAACCACCCCTGCACTACAACATTACCAACAGCACCACCCCGCACTACAGCAATACCACCAGCACCACCCCGCACTACAGCAATACTACCAGCACCACCCCCACACTACAGCAATACTACCAGCACCACCCCGCACTACAGCAATACTACCAGCACCACGTCGCACTACAGCAGTACTACCAGCAGCACCCCCACACTACAGCAATACTACCAGAACCACCCCTGCACTACAACATTACCAACAGCACCACCCCGCACTACAGCAATACCACCAGCACCACCCCGCACTACAGCAATACTACCAGCACCACCCCCACACTACAGCAATACTACCAGCACCACCCCCACACTACAGCAATACTACCAGCACCACCCCGCACTACAGCAATACCACCAGCACCACCCCGCACTACAGCAATACTACCAGAACCACCCCCGCATTACAGCATTACCAACAGCACCACCCCGCACTACAGCAATACTACCAGCACCACCCCGCACTACAGCAGTACTACCAGCACCTCCCCCGCACTACAGCAATACTACCAGCACCACCCCCGCACTACAGCAATACTACCAGCACCACCCCCGCACTACAGCAATACTACCAGCACCACGTCGCACTACAGCAGTACTACCAGCACCACCCCCACACTACAGCAATACTACCAGAACCACCCCTGCACTGCAACATTACCAACAGCACCACCCCGCACTACAGCAATACCACCAGCACCACCCCGCACTACAGCAATACTACCAGCACCACCCCGCACTACAGCAATACTACCAGAACCACCCCCGCACTACAGCATTACCAACAGCACCACCCCGCATTACAGCAATACTACCAGCACCACCCCCACACTACAGCAATACTACCAGCACCACCCCTGCACTACAACATTACCAACAGCACCACCCCGCACTACAGCAATACTACCAGCAACACCCCACACTACAGCAATACTACCAGCACCACCCCTGCACTACAACATTACCACCAGCACCACCCCGCACTACAGCAATACTACCAGCAACACCCCACACTACGGCAATACTACCAGCACCACCCCGCACTACAGCAATACTACCAGCAACACCCTGCACTACAGCAATACCACCAGCACCACCCCCGCACTACAGCATTACTAACAGCACCACCCCGCACTACAGCAATACCACCAGCACCACCCCCACACTACAGCAATACTACCAGCACCACCCCCGCACTACAGCAATACTACCAGCAACACCCTGCACTACAGCAATACCACCAGCACCACCCCCGCACTACAGCATTACTAACAGCACCACCCCACACTACAGCAATACCACCAGCACCACCCCGTACTACAGCAATACCACCAGCACCACCCCGCACTACAGCAATACTACCAGCAACACCCCACACTACAGCAATACCACCAGCACCACCCCGCACTACAGCAATACTACCAGCAACACCCCACACTACAGCAATACCACCAGCACCACCCCGCACTAGAGCAATACTACCAGCACCACCCCGCACTACAGCAATACTACCAGCAACACCCCACACTACAGCAATACTACCAGCACCACCCCGGATTACAGCAATACTACCAGCACCACCCCGCACTACAGCAATACTACCAGCAACACCCCACACTACGGCAATACTACCAGCACCACCCCGGACTACAGCAATACTACCAGCACCACCCCCACACTGCAGCTATATCGCCAGCCCCCCCACCCCCACACTACAGCTATACCGCCAGCACCCCCACCCCCACACTACAGCTATATCGCCAGCCCCCTCACCCCCACACTACAGCTATACCGCCAGCACCCCCACCCCCACACTACAGCTATATCACCAGCACCCCCACCCCCACACTACAGCTATATCACCAGCACCACTACCCCCACACTATAGCAATACCACATCACCATCCCCAAACTACAGCTGTACAACCAGCACCAACCAAGGTATCATGTATATTAAAACCATTAATCCCTGCATAGTATGAAAATAGAAATATTTGAGCTTAAAATACAAGCCACAATTCACTGATAAAATCAATAAGCCGTTCAATGATCATTACAAACAACAACTACTATATATTTTTTATTGGCTGATGACAAAATGAACCCTAGTCTGTGTTAGGGAATTTAGACTATAAGCTTCAAAGGGACTGATGTGAATGGCAAAAATTCGCTGTACAGAACTACAGAATTGGTGGCGCTATATAATATATATATATATATATATATATATATATATATACATAGGTGCAAATATGCGCTGATGATTATGACTCATCGTAAACCAGGCGCATATGCTTCCAATGCAGAGGTGTCCCATTGTCTCCATTTACATGGCTGCTTTCATTCTGTGTTTTATCAGCCATCTTATGGTTGTGCCGTTCATTATGATTGCTAACAGGAAGTCCACTGTGTGCAGGAAAATATCTCCTCCCCATGATAATAATATCTTCAGTTTTAATAAGCTTCTGTAATTTTTTACACACACACACATATAAATATATATATAAATGTTACACACACACACACACACATTATATACATATATATATATATATATATATATATGTTATCAGTAGCTCTTTTATTTAAGCCAAAGTATATTTTAACTTTAGTGGTTCTGCAATGCTGTACAGTGCTTTATGGCTGCATAAAAGCACATACTGTATTTCTATACTAATTGCACAGTGAGGATCTCGCAAATCATTAGCGACTAATGTTATTTTATAAAAATTCTGTTCAGATTTTTGAAATGTTTCGTTCATGTTCACTTAACCTTGGGACGTGTTTGTGGAACAAAAATAAGCAAAACAGAATTAGCCGCTAATTACAATGTCTGCGCTTAATGATTTTGTCATTCCTTTACCATTATAATCTCTTGCTAGGTCTCATCCTGTACTGCAGGATTCTGGAATTAGGGACCTGAGACACAAAGGTTGAAGAGCAGCAGCTAACAAAGTGCTTACACACAACCTGCCACTGGCTACTTGTGAGAAGCAGAGCAGATATCGGAGGCGCATAGATGTTTTTATTTTCGTTTTGGAGCCAGTTTTCACAAATAAACAGCAATATTTACCCTTTCTGAAGTCTGAAAGGTCTTTGAAGAAGAGGACAGTAAAAGTAATATTTCATAACAGCAGCTAGCTGTTTACCTCAACCCGCAATCCAAATTGCAATATTTGTCTTTAACTCTGGGACGTGCCTAGCCATTGCCTCATTATAAGCTCACCCCTGGTTTAACTTTATTTAAATCTGTACTTGAGATACTTGTCCTCAGGCGGGCCACCAGGGTAGCCTGGAAGACAGCTCGTAAGCTGTAGATGAATATTTTAGTCACCAAGGATAACATTAAACCACATAACTACATAGCTTCAGCACCACTGCAAGGATAAACCCTGGCTGTCATTTTAACTCTACGTAGCACTCTTCTGATAAGGAAATATGAATTTACAGTGCAAGAAAATAATGCATATCCACCTGTGTAATAGACATCTAAATATTATACCTGTGTTTATGCCTAATTACGTACGTCCACCCTGCTGTCTTTGTACACTGTAAGGGAAAACAGCCATTCCTTAGACGTCTGGTGCTTCTCTATCCTGCAGCAGTGTAAAGCCTGTGTGATTGGCTGGGAAGTCCACATGATAGAATGCTTTGTGTCACGATCATGCTTTCACAAGAAAAATGTAGGATGCCCCTGGGCGACTTGATTCCAAGTTCAAGCAACCAATCACCTGCAGTCTGGGGGGATGTAAGGCACGTAAACTAATAGCACTAGTTGCCCGATTATTGCTCCCTGGCACCATAGTCCCGCTTTTCCAGATTGCTTTACTGATCGACTACCTGGACTCCAACCCTTGGCTTTGTCTGAAATCACTCAGGCTTAACTTCCCTGGCTTCTATATCCCTGGATCAACTCTCTGGCTACCAGCAACTGGGATCCATCTCTGAACTTTGGTGGTGGTGCGGAATAATGATGCTGATTATTCCGACAAGACTTACCGCAACGTCTTCAGACTGAAGGGCTCCTTCCCGGCGAGGTTCCAGGACGACTGATGTGTCAAGCGACTGGAAGCAATCGCGATGAATGAAGAAGCCGGCGCGACTGCCAACCGCGGCGCTGTTATCGGTGCTGTTAAGGGGGAAATATAAGTATGTCCATGCCCGCATGCTGACTACTACTGTTGAACTTTACACGGTAGCAATATGATTATCAACCAATGTTGAAAAATCTACCTGGAAGATAAGGCAAGTGGCTTATTTCTGCATTCACCATGAGAAGGAATTAATAATTAGGGAAATTAGACTAACCTCCTACCGGCAGGGACTCGTGTGCCTGAATAAAGTTCTCTGCTTGTGGAATGTAAAGAAAGAAAGCCACCAATGGGTAGCAAAGAGAGCGGAAAATAAAGAAATAGGTAGTTTGGAAGAACAGACTAGCTTTTTTGAGAAATGTATTGCAAAGAGGTGCTTGTGATACAAGGTCATATGAAACATGGGCATACGATCCCATAGATTGTAAGCTTGCGAGCAGGGCCCCCTTACCTCTTTCTGTCTGTGTTACCCAGTATTGTTTTATTACTGTTTGTTCTCAATTGTAAAGCGTCGCGGAATCTGCTGGCGCTATATAAATAAACGATGATGATGATAATATAAACACCTTTATAATGCGGGTGTTGGTGTTTCTACACAACTGAAGATCAAACGAATGTTAGCTTTCTTTACCTAGAAGGTCATCCTTTGACAAAACAGGTAATCCTTTTATAGTAGCACCATTTCCCCCCATACCAAATTCAAAATACACCACTGATGTTTATGAGCCTGATTCATTAAGGCGAAAAAAAGAGTAACTTTGCACCTTGGCAAAACCATGGGGGGGGTAGGTAAATTGAAATTGTGGGGACAGAGTCCTAGTTGGGGTAGGGCAAGTCCTAGATCAACTTTAAAAATAAAGCTATCAAGTATTTGTGTGCTACATGAATAAACAGCCAGTATTTTCTATATGTGCAAAATAGCAAACTAGTTTGCACCCCTTGCATTGTAACATGGTTTGTCCAGGAGCAAATTTACTCCTTTTTGTTTGCCTTTCTCTTCTTAATGAATCAGGCCCTATGTCTCCAAGGAACAAACCTTCTGTCAAACAAATTTATAGAATTGAATGATAGGAAAGCAAAACACAAAACAGGGTTAACCTCATGCAAACTACTTTTAACTAAACAGTTTGCTATGTGTAACTAAAACAAGTTGGATTTGTAAAGTTTGCTTCATCACAGCCACTGCTGTCCAGCCTCAATGTGTCTATGTGGACTGCAGTCTTCCTGCCTCTTTTTTTGCAGAGAGCAACATACAAATAACAGGTACTTTCGTCACTGCTGATCGAAGGGTAATGCACATTATGGACCTCATTTAGAGACGGACGCAAAGTCTGTTTTAGGCGCATCCAACAAAAAAACACTACCACGCATGTGCAGCAAGCACCATATCCGCCTACATTTTGGACGCAGTTAACACTTGCGACTCGCTACGAGAGAATGGGAGGAACGCGGAATTGTGAAGGCGTGGCCATGTAAATAAATCCTAGTCGCAGTGAGGCGCGGATGCAGCACACATCAAAAAAGGGCTAAAGCTGTGCGGCAGGAATTAGGTGGCGCAAGCGGTTAACTAGCTGCAGGAACTGCTCGCAGCTCGGTAGGGTATTACCAGTGGGATGCTTCTGGGGTTGCTTGCCACTCGTAATACCCTACCAAGCTGCGGCACACTCCCACTCCTACACTTCTTACACGGACTTTGCGTCCGACTCTATATGAGGTCCTATAGGTCTAATTCATTAAGGAAAGGAATGCAAAAAATAAGAGTAACTTTGCACCTGGACAAAACCATGTTGAATGCGAGGGGGAGGCAAATTTAAATTGTGGGGACAGTACAGTTGAGATAGGGCCATGTCCTATATCAACTTTAAATTTCAGTGAAAAAAATAAAGCTATCAGGTATTTGTGTGCTATATGAAAAGCAGCCAGTATTTTCCTTCCATGCAAAATAATCAACTAATTTGCACCTTTGCATTGTAAGATGGTTTGTCCAGGAGCAAATTTACTCCTTTTTTTTTTTTTTGCTTGTAAATATACCTGTAAATAACACCCAGGATTTCTCAACCTTCAGGTCTAGCAGTCTAGTTTTAAAAACATGGACACCATTGTGTTGAATAATGAAATAGCATCTATGTACAATTGCATAAATTTGAAGTTAAACATTTATGAAGCAGAGCAAAGTATGTAAGATCTGAGTGTATCACTCTCATGTGCTGAAGTCTTCTTTAGCTTTCTGTAGTGTTCATGCCCCTGTGAATACGAGGAGAAGAGGTGGTCTGCACATTTCCTTCTCATTTCTGCTTAATTGGGGGCAGTGACCATTTCTGAGCGACTGTTTCCCTATGGGCCTCCTGGCTGAAAATTCATATGGGGCAACAGATGGTGTGACGGGACCTCCATGTCTGTTCTGAAAATTTCTCCTCTGGAGTTTTGTGTTTACTTTGCAAGAGGTAACTTTGCTGCCAGCTTACGGTTTTCCCTTATAGTATGACATCTGAAGTAAGGCATCTGAAAAACTCATAGGAATATATTTATCAAGTTGGGGGTTTGAAAAAGGGGAATTTTTGCCTATAGCTACCAATCAGATTCTAGCTGTCATTAAGTAGAATGTACTAAATAAATGATAACAGAATCTGATTGGTTGCTATAGGCAACATCTCCAATTTTTCAAACCAGAAGCCTGAAACATTTTGCCCTAGTTGCTTGGTAAGGTGGCTTAACTACCAAGCAATTGGCTATTATCGCATTATCTTGGAAAGTAAAAAGTGTGTGGGAACTACGTAACTTGCTATTTGCAGTCTTCAGCTATCCAGGGATGTAAGGAGCAGTATGGGGTTCAGAGCCTGGAGGAATTGTTCTCTGGATGCAATTAAATGTGACGATCCAACATAATAATGGTGTGAAGCCACAGAGGATGCTGAGCTGATAATGCACCTAGAGGTGAAGAAGATCGATTGTATTATAAGATGAAACCACTTCGGTGCTTATGATGGCAGGTCTGAGAGCCATGTCAGGAACTATGTGCTAGGTAGTCCACAGTGGTCTTTGTGGAGACATCATGGTCTTTGCCATTAACCACACTTTACACTCATGAAGATATATTTTACAATGAGAGAGCAAACTTTGCTATTTCTGGGGCACCCGTCTAGACTCACGTTAAATCTAGTCTAGTGGTGGAGTATTAGGAGGGGATCCTCTAGAGTCTAGCAAGGACCCTTCCTTGCCTGCGTGCAAACCTCTGGAGGGACCATTGAGGTCACTTGCAGAAGTGCTGCTGGGCGATGCTATGCTGGAATGTCTTGGTCCCAAGGAGATATTATAATGTTAGTCCTGGCGTGGGGACATTTTCCTCATAGGTAATCCAGATAAGGGATGTGTAACTATACACAAAGTAAACTTTCAAGGCCTGTCTGCTCCCTGGCAAGGGGAACACCTAAAAGTGCCCACATCTAAGTGCCCATGTCTTATATGCCGCTATACAAATGTTAATACAGAGCAATATAGACCTGGTTTACTTAGGAATTAATGTATGTAGTGGAGGTAAACCACTAGTGTACATTACAGTTTACGCCTGACAAAAAGCTTCTGATCAAATGGCCGTGGGCTTCTCTGAACAGCAAGGACCATTCTTGCAAATAGGACCTCTTCATTTCTTTATTTAGTTTCAATCATCTTGTTCTGTTTAAGGAAATCTGGTTTTGACACGGATCTGCAAAACTAGATTCACTGTGGTGTCTATTGTGCAATGTTCTCACTGTCTCTCATTACACCAAATTCTTCCCCGTATCCTATGTCTTCCCTCCACCAAACTTCTCCCCTAGGCCTATAAGTGTCTTTACTCCACCAAACTTCTCCCCCCATCCTTTAAGAGCCTTTACTCCACCAAACTCCTCCCCTCAGCCTGTAAGAGCCATCCCTCCACCAAACTCTTCCCCTCAGCCAGTAAGTGCCTTTACTCCACCAAACTTCTCCCCCATCCTGTAAGAGCCTTTACTCCACCAAACTTCTCCCCCATCCTGTAAGAGCCTTTACTCCACCAAACTCCTCCCCTCAGCCAGTAAGTGCCTTTACTCCACCAAACTCCTCCCCATCCTGTAAGAGCCTTTACTCCACCAAACTCCTCCCCTCAGCCAGTAAGTGCCTTTACTCCACCAAACTCTTCCCCCATCCTGTAAGAGCCTTTACTCCACCAAACTCCTCCCCCATCCTGTAAGAGCCTTTACTCCACCAAACTCCTCCCCTCAGCCCGTAAATGCCTTTACTCCACCAAACTCCTCCCCTCATCCTGTAAATACCTTTACTCAACCAAACTCCTCCCCTCAGCCTGTAAGAGCCTTTACTCCACCAAACTCCTCCCCTCAGCCTGTAAGTGCCTTTCACCAAACTCCTCCCCTCAGCCTGTAAGTGCCTTCCTTCCACCAAACTCCTCCCCTCAGCCTGTAAGTGCCTTTACTCCACCAGACTCCTCCCCACTGCCTGTAAGTGTCATCCCTCCACCAGACTCCTCCCCTCAGCCTGTAAGTGCCTTCCCTCCACCAGACTCCTCCCCTCAGCCTGTAAGTGCCTTCCCTCCACCAGACTCCTCCCCTCAGCTTGTAAATGCCTTCCCTCCACCAAACTCCTACCCTCAGCCTGTAAGTGCGTTCCCTCCACCAGACTCCTCCCCTCAGCCTGTAAGTGCCTTCCCTCCACCAGACTCCTCCCCTCAGCCTATAAGTGCCTTCTCTCCACCAGACTCCTCCCCTCAGCCTATAAGTGCCTCCCTCCACCATATTCCTCCCCTCAGCCTATAAGTGCCTTCCCTCCACCATATTCCTCCCCTCAGCCTATGCAATCTTCTGCTGCAGAAGTCACTATCTTTTTATGGTTTTGCATTGCTCAGTGGACAATTTGTGTTTTGTAGTTCCCTTAAGTGGACGCAGTCGTTTTATTGTATGAACCAATATTCATGACAGTACAACCAATTAACTCATCACTGTATTGCTATGAAATGTGTTTTAACAAAAAAAATGGCTGCTTCCCTTGATGTTTTTTACCTTTTTGTGCTGAGTACTCCGCTCACTCCGTTCTGCTCACGAGACATGGGGAAAAAGCATAGAAGCTCTGTTGCCTTATATCATCCATGAGTAATGCCAGGATACCAATGCCCCCTGCAATTAAACTAAATCCTAACATCTGCTAAGTCCTTACATTAACAAGTCCCCACAAGCTGCCTTTTCCCACTGCCTTTTTTTTTTTTTTGGAAATCTTGCAGGAGTTTTATATTTTTATGAGGCACCAAACAGCCATAAGTTTTCCAGCAATGATTATCCTGTCTGACTCTACACCCATAAGCCATAAACTCTGCACCGCCCGTGGTCAATAACACTTCCAAACGGAATTTTTCCTTAGGAAAAATATATTCAGTGTCCACTCTGAGGCAGACAGGTGTTTTTTCCCCCCACACGTTACAGAGTGAGCTACTGATTAGAAAGTGCAATTGGTTCAATCTGTTGCCTAAAAAACCTAGATTTCGTTGGCTGGGATCCATTTATCACTGTTGGAGATCGAGCCTGTAAACTTACAATGACCTACGGAATTCTGCGCACAGTAATTTTAAAGCCGGCCTGTCGACCTCAACCAACTGAATCATTGTAGGGTATTCAGAGCTACAGGGAGACGTATTATGAGACAATTGGCAGTCTGTCAGAGTTAATAGCTGGCATGACATTGAAGCTGAAGCCACACTAACCTCTCCACGGGCAGTGCCTCATTAGAAATGACCGGAAGACACAGTCTGTTCCAAACACTGTGACCCACATGAATAGTACCATGCAATTAGTGCAGCCTGCATTACGTGTCTGAATGAAAATCACCCAGCTTGCCCTGAGAAGATTTGACTTCCAATTAGGTAATTATAAATCTCTAGGTGTAGACTGATAATCTCCTCAGTATATCTTCTTAGCTATGGTGCCAAGTAGGCCAGTTAATTCATGTGCATCTTCATCCCGATAGAAAATCAGATTTTTACTCTGAATGCAGAATCTGCCAGCGTAAGAAAGTTATGATGTACTAAAAATGTATTGCCGGCAACAGTCCTGTGATACACGAGAAGGACAATGACTGGCTCGTCAAAGTGAATATAATAGTTCGTCTTTAATGGTAAATATAAAAAATGAACATTGTAATTAATGTTCATGCTAATCTGTGGAACATAAGTCTCTATCAATCCCAGAGAAGTAGTAGCTTAGTGCTTAATACGACTCAGAGTAAATGGGAGATGAGCCTAAAGACTGATTCTAATGTCAGTGTCGTCTAATATTGACCTTGGACGAGACATTGTATCTGTGTAGGTCTCAAAAGACTCCATGGGGTATATTTATCAAGCTGCGAGTTTCCGGCGGGTTTGAAAAGTGGAGATGTTGCCTATAGCAACTAATCAGATTCTAGTGATCATTTATTTAGTACATTCTACAAAATGACCGCTAGAATCTGGTTGCTATAGGCAATATCTCCACTTTTCAAACCTGCCGGAAGCTCTCTGCTAAATATAAATACACCCCTATATATCAAAAACTAGACTGTACCCTTTATTTGGCAGGAAAGCTGTGCCTGATATGTATGTGTGTACAGCGCTGCATAAAAATGATGTCACTATATAAGAATCAATCAATAAACACGTCTTTTTATTTAGAACTGAACTTGGACTTGGTAATATCATTGCATGTGTGTAGACTCCTGACCTTGTATAATTTGAATGTTGGAGATCGCCTTCTGTGTGTGGGGAAAACCCAAAGGAAATAGTCAAGAGAATTCGGTTAAGAAAACATTCACTAATGGAATGCAAAGCACAAAAGTGCATCAACCTCACATTGTCCACTCCATATATATCTGTAAACCCATTATTGAGGAAACCATGATTTTGCTGTTTGGAAATAATGTCATACACAAAGACTAAGCATTAGTGACCTACAATCACTGTGCTCAACTTCTTAGTAAGAAGGGGAATGTAAGAGGCAGTTTGTGTAGAGGAAGCGGGATTGTTTAAGGCAGGGGTCAGGGAACTTTTTTACCTTTTACCCCAAAATATATTTAGATACGCCGACGTTACCCCCTTGATTTGAAAGGAAGCAAATCATATATTATTAATTATTGGAATTCAAAATGTTATTGAATCTATTCAACATTTCTTTGAAAGCTTCAACTTCAAAACTTCAGGTTTTGGAGAAATGATGGTACTTCATTGGGGCATTTTGATGTCAGAGCACTTTGGATACAGTCTTCAGCGTCCAATCGATTTCTCTGCTTTGTTTTTATGTTCGTTAGAGTGGAAAATCCTTGTTCCCAATGGTAGGTTGTTGCAAAAGGCAGCAACTTTTTGACTGCCTCCTCATGTGCAATTTTGAATTCTTTTGCAGCTGTTGACATCCAAAAATATGACAGATCTGCTCTGTTTTCAAATGCAATACGTGCTTCATTATTGCATCGCAGCTCAAGAAGTGCCTCTGCCAACCCTTGAGGCTCTTCTGGTACAACAGCAAATTCACATTTAAAGGGGTCTACAATCCAACTGACAGCATGTGAATCGGCAGCATTACCCCCAGGAATTTCATTTTTACCCCATTTGGGGTAATTTACCACTGGTTTAAGGCATAAGGTGAAATCAAGCTCAAGTCGCATTGCATGTCAATCAAGTCAGCTGTGCTTAAGGAAGGGATGTTCCAAACTGGCACATCTACCAATCAAGGGTCACTAGATTGTGCTACGCATCTCATAGGTAGATAGATATGAGATAGATCATCATCATCACCAGTTATTTATATAGCACCACTAATTCTGCAGTGCTGTACACAGAGAACTCATTCACATCGGTCCCTGGCCCATTGGGGCTTATAGTCTAAATTCTGCAGCATACACAGACAGAGAGAGAGAGACTAAGGTCAATTTTTGATAGCAGCCAATTAACCTACTAGTATGTATTTGGAGTGTGGGAGGAAACCGGAGCACCCGGAGGAAACCCACGCAAACACGGGGAGAACATACAAACTCCACACAGATAAGGCCATGGTCGGGAATCAAACTCATGATCCCAGTGCTGTGAGGCAGAAGTGCTAACCACTGAGCCACCACGCTAGATAGACATGAGATAGATATATAGATATTAGATAGATAGATATGAGATAGATAGATATATATAGTTCCATATGAGATAGATATATAGATATGAGATAGATATTAAATAGATAGATAAATATTAGATAGATATATATGAGATAGATAGATAAATAGATATGAGATACAAGCAGGGCCGGATTAATGGAATTGAGGCCCCCATTCCCTCTTGAGGCCCCCCTTTAGCAGCCTGCTCCCCCCCGTTAGCCAAACAGAGAACTCACTCACATCAGTCATTGCCCCATTGGAGTTTACAGTCTAAATTCCCTAACATACACACACATACTAGGGACAATTTTAGTAGCAGCCAATTAACCTACTAGTATGTTTTGGGAATGTGGGAGGAAACCGGAGCACCCGGAGGAAACCCACGCAAACACGGGGAGAACATACAAACTCACAGATCAGCCATGGTTGGGAATTGAACTTATGACCCCAGTGTTGTGAGGCAGAATTGCTAACCACTGAGCCACCGTGCTGCCCCAAGATAGATAGATATTAGATAGATAAATGTTCTCCCCGTGCTTGCGTGGGTTTCCCCTGGGTGTTCCGGTTTTCTCAAAAACTCCAAAAACATACTGGTAGGTTAATTGGCTGCTAACAAATTGATCCTAGTCTATCTGTCTGTGTGTGTGTTAGGGAATTTAGACTGTAAGCCCCAATGGGGCAGGAACTGATGTGGGTGAGTTCTCTGTACAGCGCTGCAGAATTAGTGGCGCTATATAAATTAATGGTAATAATAATAGATAGATATGAGATAGATAGAGAGATAGATAATAGATAGATAAATAGATATATTGATGATAGATAGATATTAGATAGATAGATATGAGATAGATATGAGATAGATAGATAAATTGATAGATAAATATTAGATAGATATATACAACATATATAGATAGATATGAGATAGATAGTAGATAGATAATAGATAGATATTAGATAGATAGATATTAAAGAGATAGATATTAGACCGATAGATATATATTAGACAGATAGATAGATATTAGATAAATAGATAGATAGGTAGATATGAGATAGGTAGATAGATATTATATAGATATATATTAGATATATAGATATGAGATAGATAAATATTAGATAGAGAGATATTAGATATAGAGATACAAGATAGATAAATTGCTAAATATTTAATAGATAGATATTAGATAGATAGATACAAGATAGATAAATAGATATGAGATAGATAGTAGATAGATAAACAGATATTAAATGTGAGATAGATAAATAGATATTAGATAGATAGGTGGATATTAGAGAGATAGATATTAGATAGATAAATAGATACCAGATAGATAGGTATTAGATAGAAAGATAGATAGATAGATAGATACCGATAGATAGATAGATATTAGATAGATAGATATTAGAGAGATAGATAGATAGATAGATATTAGAGAGATAGATAGATAGATATATAGATATTAGACAGATATATAGATGGATATGAGATAGGTAAATAGATAGATATGAGATAGATAGACAGATAGATATTAGATAGATAGATAGGTAGATATGAGATAGGTAGATAGATATTAGTTAGATAGACATTAGATAGATAGAACAATCATCATCATTTATTTATATAGCACCAACATATTCCGTAGCGCTTTACAATTGGGGACAAACATAGTAAACTAATAAACAAACTGGGTAAAACAGACAAAGAGGTGAGATGATATGAGATAGATAGATATATATATATGAGATATATAGATAGATATATATTAGATAGATATGAAATATATATTAGATAGATAAATTGATAGATATTAGATAGAAAGATATGAGATAGATACGAGATAGATAAATATATATTAGATAGGTAGATATGATATAGAGATAGATAAATAGATAGATACGAGATAGATAGATAGATACGAGATAGATAGCTAGATATTAGATAGATAGATAGATAGATATTAGATAGATAAATAGATAGATATTAGATAGATAGATAGATATTAGATAGATATGAAAAAGATAGATAGATATTAGATAGATAGATATGAGTTAGATAGATAGATATGAGATAGATAGATAGATAGATAGATAGATAGATAGATAGATAGATAGATAGATATTAGAGAGATAGATAGATATTAGACAGATATATAGATAGATATGAGATAGGTAAATAGATAGATATGAGATAGATAGACAGATAGATATTAGATAGATAGATAGATATGAGATAGGTAGATAGATATTAGATAGATAGATAGACATTAGATAGATAGAACGATCATCGTCATCATCATTTATTTATATAGCGCCAACATATTCCGTAGCACTTTACAATTGGGGACAAACATAGTAAACTAATAAACAAACTGGGTAAAACAGACAAAGAGGTGAGATGATATGATATATATTTTTATATATATATATATATATATATATATATATATATATATATATATATATATATATATATATATGAGATATATAGATAGATATATATTAGATAGATAGATATGAGATATATATTAGATAGATAAATTGATAGATATTAGATAGATAGATATTAGATAGATAGATAGATAGATATGAGATAGATACGAGATAGATAAATATATATTACATAGGTAGATATGAGATAGAGATAGATAGATAGATAGATAGATAGATAGATATGAGATAGATTGATATTAGATAGATAGATAAATAGATAGATATGAGATAGATATTAGAGAGATACTAGATAGATAGATACTGGATAGATAAATAGATACTAAATAGATGATAGATAGATGATAGATAGATAGAAAGATAGATAGATACCACATAGATATGAACCCATGACTTGAATTGTCCACATCTGCGTTGGCACACCCTCAGCACGCCCTTACTGTACATTGCCTACGTTCATCCGCCCCTTTCTTCCCCTGTTCTACCCTTCAAGTCACAGGCAGTCATAATTGTCATTTGCCTTTGGGCATGAATTCATGCAATTGCGTTCATTGTCATAAGGTCCATTTCTAATCATGCGCAGAGCTGTTTTGTGCAAAATACGGCACAAAATGGGACTTACGTCCAAATATGACTTAGTCCCAAACTATATAAACGTAATAAACAATGGCGCTGCGGCTGCCACTGATAAACAATAGGACCGATATGCAGACTTTTTATCGAAAGTCCCAACTGGATTGTTCAAATCAGAGATGCAAGTTTCAAATCAACTTCCTAAATTCACCCTCATCAGGTTCTTCAGTAGACCCAAGCAGCATTCTGTAGGAAAAGTGCTTGGTTTTGCAGCCTTAGCCAATAAAGTCAACTCCAAAATTCTCATATGATGTGCAAAAAAAACTGTAATATAAACCTAAGGTCAGGATATAATTCTAAAACCGATATACGTGAAATGTTATTCCCTTGTATGAGTCGTGCACTTAAACACTCAAAGAAAACCTGTGCATCGTAAGACACTTCTTTTCAAAATAAATCACACAACAAATTACTGACCCTATACATGGGTCTTTCACATCCATCGAACATCTAATATAGATGCTGAAAAATCATAACAAATAATAGTCCAATATGCTTACTTGCATCCAATATGTGTTTGCACTCACATGTAATGGAATTATGCAACACCTTTTGAATAATGAACTAACCGGTATCCTCAAACCGCTTTCCTGTATGATTCTTCTGACTGCCTCCCAATCCTTAATGATATTGCTCTCCGGTGCAAGCAATATAAATGACAAGAGGACAACAGGGAACAGAGGATTCCCTAGTGTCGTACTTGCCAACTGTAACATTATTTTTTTTAAAAATGTATGTTTCGCTTACAAATAAAAACACTTGTACTTGTTTATACACCACAGGTGATGTAGATGTCCTTACTGGTCATGGGGATGAATGTCAGAATATAACGTCACTCCAGGAAATGATGTTTCAGATGTTTAGTACTCGGGGCTACTAAACGCAGTCTCAAATACTGTCAAGTTACAAGGCTATTTGTAGTTAAGTTTAGTTGTCCATTAAACTGCTAGTAAAATAATTTCTCACAAAGCAACATGTAGTATTTTGCAGTGTGAGCAGGGCAGTGATTTTCACACTGAGCATGCCCAAAGTGTTTATTAACTTTCTGACCACTTTTTCTACCAGGTATGCTCATGGTATTTTAAAAATTTCTCAAATTTCTTGAAGACCCTTGCCCTAACCCCCCTCTTAATGAAGGGATTTCTGAGTGCCAAATCACTAGGCTTTGAAATATGTGCTGTAGTGATACGCTTGGGGGTATGCACAGTGTCAGCAGGATCCCCTAAACATTCACAAAAAAGGGACCGATTTCTTTCGACCGATGAACAGGGTTTTGTATGCAAATTCATCTCGAAGTTAATGTAGCATTGAATATATTACTCCACTATCTGATTAACTTGTTTAGTCTGCCTATTAGTATAGTATGAACAGGTGGATATTTAGGAGTTTACAGAAATCCCTCCAAAATTTGGGCAGTGGACGGAACCACGCGATTTGAGGCCAATTCATCAGGGCAGCCATGTAAATGAAACATTTCCTTCATCAATATCTGGGATATTTTAGAAGTCGCTGGGAGTCCTTTTATTGGAATAAAATCTGCTTGCTCAGCAATTTGTCCAACCAGCATGTAAATAGTGTTGAAACCTTCTAACCTTTGGATATGCTTAATGAAAATGAGAAAGACAGACCTCCACGTTCCCTTCGGAGCAGGGATTGGCAAAAGGAAACTCACTGGGCACGATGTGGCCTTGGCGTGGTCACAGACAACACATTTTAAAACATAATAATAAGAAGATATATCATGTTTGACCTTTTAAATAATGCCTATTTAAAAGGTCAAAGGCTTGGCAGACTCATGACTGCCCTGCCATCCTTGTATCATGACATCAAGTCAGAACTTGGTTTCATAGGGTTTCCGATGGCAAAAATATTGTTCCCGATTAAATTGGAAATTGGATTCATTCACCAGAGTTCCGATATCTGTATTCCGCTGGGTAATATCGGAAACTGCCTCCCTCTTGTGGAAGGCTTTTCTAATTATTGTTGCCAACACAGTTCCTACTGGCAAGATGGTTTATGAAGCTTTACATTAACCTCCAAGTTGTTCAGACTGTTAGAATAAAGCATCAGCTTTATTATAGGAACCAGGTTGATAAGGAATGTGAAAAAGAAGAAATAATCCAACACTTGGTTAATCCCACATTATACATGGTAGTGGGTGTATGGTAATATAAATCCTCTATATGTATACAAATCAAAAAGACAATAGTTGTTGGTGGTTGTCCTCATAACACTGCATATATGCGTTATTTAGCAAAATGAAAACATGAGGTATTGGTTCATATTTTAATCAAAACATTTAAGCCTGCATCCCAGCGTCAAGGGCACCTCATTATATGCAGGTCCTACACTGACCTATATGCTTCAAACACCATGCAGTTAAAATCAGATGTACTCAACTTTCAGGTATAGGGGCTTACATCTAGCAAAGGCTGGCTTGTAAGACAGACACAAGAGGCCTTAAATAGGCCTGAAAGACAGCTGCTAAGACAATACAAGGCAATATATTGAAACAAAATCAGAAAAGAAATAAGACAGCACTTAGTTAATCCCATTTTATACATGGTACCAGCTGTATGGCAATATAAATGCCCTATAAGTATGCAAAACAAAAAGACAGTTGTTGTCGGCACTTGTCCTTGTAGTGCCCTTGACGATGGGATGCAGGCTTAAATGTTTTGATAAAAATATGTCCTAATACTTATGTTTTAATTTTGCTAGGTACACACATCTTTTCTGATTTTGCAAACTCACTTGAGGTCAATAACATATGACTTTCATCTTGGATCCATCTATAAGCTTGTTGCCCCAAGGACTCCTAGTCATAACTTTAAAAGTGCTTTGTCACTCACCGGACTGTTGGTTCCTCTAGCTCAAGACCTAGGTCTCTCTCTGTCTTGCCGGCGCCTGTCTTGCACCGAGGCCGCCCACCATCTTGACCAGGGGTCTGCGCATGTGCAGACCTACAGACTGTTAAAACCTTGTTCCTCTCCCCATTGGATGATTAATTACTTCTCACTATTTAAGAAACCTGTGGTCCTTCTATCTTTGCCTGTTCTTGGTCCTCATTCTGCTGAGGTACCAAGGAGTTTCCTGTTCCTGTTTATGGTAACTGTTTGCTGTGGACGCTACCTGCACCTGGACAAGTCTCTACTCCACACCAGTGGTAATACCTGTCAGCTGCAGACCGCTCCATGCTGCCTCGTATCTTACCTGTACCTGGACAAGTCTCTACTCCACGCCAGTGGTAATACCTGCCAGCCGCAGACTGCTCCACGCTACCTTGTATTTTACCTGCACCTGGACAAGTCTCTACTCCACGCCAGTGGTAATACCTGCCAGCCGCAGACCTCTCAATACTACCTCGTATCTTATCTGCACCTGGACAAGTCTCTACTCCACGCCAGTGGTAATACCTGCCAGCCGCAGACCGCTCCATGCTACCTTGTATTCTACCTGCTCGTGGACAACTCTTCACTCCACGTCAGTGGTAATACCTGCCAGCTGCAGACCGCTCCATGCTACTTCGTATGTTACCTGTACCTGGACAAGTCTCTACTCCACGCCAGTGGTAATACCTGCCAGCCGCAGACCGCTCCATGCTACCTTGTATTCTACCTGCTCGTGGACAACTCTTCACTCCACGTCAGTGGTAATACCTGCCAGCCGCAGACCGCTCCATGCTACTTCGTATGTTACCTGTACCTGGACAAGTCTCTACTCCACGCCAGTGGTAATACCTGCCAGCCGCAGACTGCTCCACGCTACCTTGTATTTTACCTGCACCTGGACAAGTCTCTACTCCACGCCAGTGGTAATACCTGCCAGCCGCAGTCCGCTCCATGCTACCTCGTATTTTACCTGCACCTGGACAAGTCTCTACTCCACGCCAGTGGTAATACCTGCCAGCCGCAGCCTACTCCAAGCTACATTGTATGTTATCTATTATCGGGACTAAATTCTACTGTGCCTCTGTAGTGATAGTTGCGAGTCGCTGACTCTTCTACTACACTGTATTATTGGCTGCTCATATAGACCTTTCTTCAGTTGTCAAGCATCTGCCTGTTTTAAGTTACCTGCGTGCTAGGCACTTCGGAACTCTCTCCTCCCATTATTACTGGCCATCACACTAGCCGGGTTATTATTGTTTCTACTACTCAGAGACTATATATATATCTTCTGGCATTCTCTCTTTTATTCAGCTTAAGCAGATCCGTGTACTCATTGTGTATAGCTGTATCCACATATTCACCATACTCCCCAGAGGGCTGCGACCTGCACAGTGGAAACCGCTAAAACCCATACTTCCTGGAGAAGACCAGCCATTGTGTTAGACTCTGCGCCTCTGGTGGGTAGAGCTACATCTGGTGAATTCTGGGTCAAAACTCCTAGTGCCCGTGACATGCTTATGCCTATATTTTGAGTAGAGCATGCCCTTTAGGAGGTATATCTCTGCACTTATCTTTTCTACCAGATGTATTTACAACCTAGATTTAAGATTGGAACTAAAAATATAGCTTAAAAAGTATGAGTGTATGGACGCATTTATTGTGTATATGCAAATGTTTCAATTTCACATTTTAATTGTAGATTTGGACCTAAACATCTATAAACATCTAAATTCTGGGGGTTCCATTTGAAGGAACCCCCAGAACTTTCCTTTTCCCTCTCTCCTTTGAGTAATGAGCCATAGGGGCAGATTTGTCAAACCATCTAAAAAGGAAAAGTGAATGTGATGTATTGCCCATAGCAACCAATTGGATTCTAGCTATCATTCATCTACTACATTCTAGAAAATGATAGCTAAAATCTGATTTGTTGCTCTGGCAAACACCTCCACTTTGTCTTGATAGAAGGTTTTGAATTAATGTACTGTCCTATTTTCTCTGGGGAGAGTGAGGGAGAGAGAGAGAGAGAGAGAGAGAGAGAGAGAGAGAGAGAGAGAAGGGGAGACAATGGGAGAGAAGGAGAGGGAGAGAGTGAGATGGAGGGAGAAGGAGAGAGTGAGATGGAGGGAGAAGGAGAGAGTGAGAGGGAGGGAGAGGGAAAGAGAGGGAGAGTGAGAGAGAGAAAGATAGAGAAGGAGAGAGGGAGAGGAAGAGGAAGGGAGAAGGAGAGAGTGAGAGAGAGGGAGAGGGAAAGGGAGGGTGAGAGAGAAAGAGAAAGAGAGAGAAGGAGAGGGAGAGGGAGGGAGAAGGAGGGGGAAAGGGAGGGTGAGAGAGAGAGTGAGAGAGAGAGAGAAGGGGAGACAATGGGAGAGAAGAAGAGGGAGAGAGGGAGAGGGAGGAAAAAGGGAGAGAGGGAGAAGGAGAGAGTGAGAGGGAGGGAGAGGGAAAGGAAGGGGGAGTGAGAGAGAGAGAGAAAGAGAGAGAAGGAGAGGGAGAGGGAGGGAGAAGGAGAGAGTGAGAGGGAGGGAGAGGGAAAGGGAGGGTTAGAGAGAGAGAGAGAAAGAGAGAAGGAGAGGGAGAGAGGGAGAGGGAGGGAGAAGAAGAGTGTGAGAGGAAAAGGGAGAGAGAGAGAGAAGGAGAGAGAAGGAGAGGGAAAGCGGGAGGGAGAAGGAGAGGGTGAGAGAGAGAGAGAGAGAGAAAGAGAGAGAGGGTGAGGGTGAGAGAGAAAGAGAGAGAAGGAGAGGGAGAGAGGGAGAGGGAGGGAGAAGGAGAGAGTGAGAGGAAGGGAGAGGGAGAGGGAAAGGGAGGGAGGGAGAGAGAGAAAGAGAGAGAGAGGGAGAGGGAGGGAGAAGGAGAGAGTGAGAGGGAGGGAGAGGGAGAGGGAAAGGGAGGGAGAGAGGGAGAGAGAGAAAGAGAGAGAAGGAGAGTAAGAGAGGGAGAAGGAGAGAGTGAGAGGGTGGGAGAGGGAGAGGAAGAGGAAGAGGTAGAGAGGGATGAGAGGGAGAGGGAGAGAGGGGAGAGGGGGAGAGGTAGAGGGAGGGAGAGAGAGAGAGTGAAAGAGATATTAGTATGTAAATAGCAGATTCAGTATTCATTGACATGCAGGTAGTAAACATGATCCTAAAGGACAGTTTCCTTTAGAATGATAGAATGAACATTTGATGCAGATAAGATAGAAAATCTCCACAAAGTCATTGAATCAAAGGGTACAGAAATATCTCTGGCTCAAGGCAATACCGTTTAGTAACACGTTCACAGTGGATTGGAGTAAACGATCAGATTAGAGACATCGTGCCTGAGTCATTAAGGAGAGCAAATCATAAAAAAGGAGTAACTTTGAATCTGGGCAAAACCATGTTGCATTGGAGGGGGAGGTAAATTTAAAATGTAGGCACAGATTTATAGTAGGGGTAGGGCACTTCCTAGTTTAACTTTAAATTTCACTGTAAAAATAAAGCTAACCAGTATTTGTGTGCTAAATGAAAAGACAGCCAGTATTTATCTTATGTGCAAAATAATAAATTAATTTGCACCCCTTCCATTGTAACATGGTTTGTCCCGGAGAACATTTACTCTTTTTTCTTGCCTTACTTGCCTTAATGACTCAGGCCCATCATCAGTATGTTGTTAGAAGTTTAAAATCAGTTCATGATGGCCACGAAAATAGACTAAATCAGAAATAGAGAAGAAAGAATTGCCTAATATGAGAGACCAACCTGCAGCATCCTGGGAAGCGATGAAAAGCGATTTTTACTTGTTATAATCCAAATTGAGCAGATAGAAATCAATTCTAGAGAGCCGCCTTACCTAATGATTGGAGACAGAGCTTATGTACTGATGCTGCCTGGGCAGCACAAGCTCCGGATAATCCTGACAATTGTTTTCAGTGACTGTTTTTAGCACCTGTTGTATGTCAGTTTTGTATGATGTCAATTTATATTGGAAACCTTAGCAGTGGAGCATGTTTTACTGCGATCCAGAGCCAGTTTGTCCTTAGCCCTGAACTATAATAGAGAATACAGTACCATGCAGCCAGCATAATTTGGGGGTCTCAAGATTGCACCATTTGTGCAACTAAAATGCACTCCAACTAGATTTGAAAAATTATTAACAACAATTAATTATAGAATTTTTCATGTTCCAGATGGAATTAAATTTAGGTGCATTCAAATGTAAAAAAAAAAAAAAAAAGACAAGAATAAACAAAACAACTGAGCAAAATAAAAATATATATAGTTCTTTTTACCTATCAGTTGTAACTTGATAAACATTTGCAAACAGGCATAGCATGTGGTTGACAAAGTAGCCTAAAAAAGCAAAATGCCATTCACGAAAGCCATACCAAAATTTATGGACCCAAACTGAAACGTTAAAGCCTGCAGGAAGCAAATTTAATATGAACCACTGAATAGCCGTGTGTTCTTAAAAATATAAACCTTATGTGAAATTCTTTGATGTTCAAGGAGAAATAGAAGGATATCTACAACAGCTAGCATTTAAAAACAGCAAGCTGAAACACAGTAACTTATGATACAGAGTAACCCCTACAATTCAAGTGATGTGAACTTATATTATATTCTGCTGTTCTTTAAAGCTTTAATTCCATTTACATTATTTAAGAAGAAATCAGTTCTAAAACAACAATGTTGGCTCAGTGTATTTGAATGAAGTTTACTCCTGAATGAAACAATATTTTCTTTTTAGTAACTATAGCAATATGTGTTTATAACTGTGATGAGAAGTGTATCATTGTTCTGAAACCACAAGTGTCCGCAGGTTATTGTACTGGGAACAACAGGTATATCCAATAGAATGTATTTATTGACAATCAAGGAACCCCAAACAGCGATTCTTAAACCCCCCCTGACCCCACATGTTCTCGGACATTTACTCTGTTAGACTAGACAGCCTGTTTTTCAATGTAGACAGCAAGAATGGGGTCCCCCTTCTGTAAAAATTAGCCCCAGGCTTGTAGGTGCATGGTTAGTGCCACTATGGGAGTTTGTGCACAAGAAAAAAATGCCCACCGCAAACAATTGCTTCCAGTCCCATCCTGACAAATACTATGGCTCTTCCCAAACCCCCTGGGCAATGGGTCTATGAAGCATCAAATTTGCCAGTCGTGAGGTCCCAGTATAATGGACAGAGGTCCGACATATAGGAAATAACTCTAACCAGGAGCAGAGATGCTCAAGCTGTTTTAAAAAACGTTTTCTAACTTGTTAGATAAATCTACGCTAAATTCTCCAACATTTGCAGCTTGGAAAGATTTGATCATGGTTCCAGGCTGTTCCAGCAGGTTTAAGGATTTGAAATCTGTTCAAGCCAATTTAATGTTCTTTATGATAACATTCAACATTTCTCAAGTGTGTTCATTGTTCATGTAACACGTTCATCGAATGTGGGACTTGTTCACCCTGCTTGGAAAATGTTCATGAAAATCACACGCATTGACCGTACTTCTAGCAGGCTTGAAAAATGCGTTTGACTTACGGTTTGATTTTAAATTCAGTCATCCCCTCCTCTGTGCATATTGGAGCGCTTTCACAAACGCGACCAAATTTCTCTACAAATCTATGGATCCCAATGTAAATCTAGGGGTATTAGTGCAGATGAGGGCACACTCAAGTTGTGTTTGTGCTGCTTCAGGCCTTTAAATGTCCCTCACTTAGTGCTGTGCAATTCTATATCATGCCTCCCAATGTTTAGTTTTGTTGAATTGGAATAATGTGTGAGTCCCACCACGTAGGGGGCCATGGTCATGTTATATCAACCTAAACACCCCCTTCAATGCCATGCACACCTGTGAGATTTGAAGGAGATCCCACCACCGGCACCATTCCCTGGACCCATGCATGAGTGAGGTTCTGAGAGAGTAGAACAGCATCGCTGGGTGCTCGCCCAAACTTTGCTAAAATATGTGGTGATGCAGTATTCCTCCCCTGCCTCGCACCATCCTTAGCATGACATACAGATGGTAGAGAAGGGAGCACCCCAACTCAAACATAACTGTATGAATGAGGGGAGAAAAAGATCCTTCAACTGATGCTGACGGTAGAAGAAAAGGTTAACTGTGTGTTATGAAAATTTTCCAGACTGATGGCAGTTATGTTGAAGAAGGACATTAATGAAGAACAAGCGATAAAGAGACACAGATAAACCTGTCTTTTTATATTTCTGGTATGCTTACTCTCAAGTGGAGTGTGCCGTGTGGTGGTGGGATCCACATTGGTTATATTATATTATTACACTATATGCAGTTCTTTTCCTGTTTTCTTGGTTCATGAGATGATTTCATACGTCTAAGAAGTATACCAGATTGGACCTGCACAATAGACCTGCTGATGTGCCCGTGCTCCTATATATATTTGGTACACATATAGGAATATTACTTGGAGGCAAAATATTCTGTTTCTAACCATTCTACTCTATTAGGCGCCTATTCCTTCCCCTTTCTTCTTGTCTAGGTATTTCCGGATTTATCACCCGGTCCCTTGGGAGTGAGACAGCCTCCTGTACACGTGGAGCGTTTTTTCTGTATATTGATGGAATTTTAACCAAATTATTACGTAGAGCGCCTATTGTATCTAACTTTGGTTTATACCTGTAGGAATGTTTATGTAGCATCCACAGATCCAAAAGCCCTGCACTTATATTCAGCAACCAACATCAGTCCCAGTCTGCAGCCTCTTCAGGGTGCAGCAACCTGGTATCTTCAGTACTGGCCCAAGGGAAGTTACTGGTTTCTGACAATCCTTTACTCAGATCAACTTAAAACCAGTTATTTATATTTTTTTTAAATTAAAGCAAACAAATACTCTCCTCTTCTCACATACACCCCGAGAGAGTCAACATCATAGCAGATTCCAGTTTGACAGTGGGAATAACCCAACTGGTTTGGATATACATCATTAAATAATGAAGAGAAGAAATGTCCAGTTTACTCTAACTCCTGAAAATAGGTGCTATGCTGGGGTAAGGTCATCCCCTAGCCACACACAGTGTAACCAAATCTAGGAGAGACATTGTAGGAGAGCACACCAGAAAGACTACTGAGATAACAGCAGCAAACACGTGGGGCCTGATTTAAGAAGGAAAGTAAAGCAAAAAAAAATGAGTAAATTTGCACCTGGGCAAAACCATGTTGCATTGGAAGTAGGAGGAAGGGTACATGTAAAATGTGGGGACAGATTTATAGTTGGGGTAGGGCATATCCTAGACTTTAAAATTCAGTGTAATATTAAAGATATCAAGTAGTTGTGTGATACATGGCAAAACAGCCAGCATTTATCTCATGTGCAAAATAATAAACTAATTTGCACCACTTTTGTCTAGGATCAAAGTTACTCTTTTTTTTGCTTGGCTCTACTTAATGAATCAGGCCCAAGGTCTCTAAGTCAGGACTGGCCAATCTGTGGCTTCCCAGCTGTTGTGAAACTACAAGTCCCAGCAAACCTTGTCAACTACCAACTGTCTATCTGCTTGGCAGGGCATGTTGGCGCTTGAAGCTTCACAACTCCTGGAGAGCCACAGGTTGGCCAGGCCTGCTCTAAGTCATATACACTAAGGGCTATATTTACTAAACTGAAGTGGAGATGTTGCCTATAGCAACCAATCAGATTCTAACTGTCATTTTGTAGAAAGTACTAAATAAATGAAAGCTAGATCCCGATTGGTTGCTATAGGCAACATCCCCACTTTTTCAAACCCACAGTTTAGTAAATATACCCCTGAGTGGCCACCTTGTGTACACCTGCTTGTTAATGCAAATATCTAATCTGCCAATCATGTGGCCACAAATCAATGCATAAAGTCATGCAGAAAGGGTCAATAGGTTCAATTGTTGTTCAGACCAAAGGCCAGAATGTGGAAAAAATGTGATCTAGGCAACTGTGGACTGATGGTGCCAGACGGGATGATTCAGTATCTCAGAAACTGGTGATCTTTAGTAGCAGATAACATCTAAGGCACCAAAATAACTAAAGTGTATACTTGGTAATTATTGTGGCCAAGTGGTTACAAAGGTGGAAAATAAAATTAGTGGCCAATTAATGTAAAATAATGTAAAATGTGAATTCCACATATTTTTAAAGACCACCGGGACACGATATTCATCCTCCAGTTGTACGCTATGTTGTGCGATAAGTGCATCCTGTCTGCTGTACATATTGCTTGGAAAAGCTACACATCACTAGGCCATGACGATGATGTCAAAGGAAACAGTGGGTTCTGGCAGGAGACATATGGAAATAATACTTTAAGCAATAATCTACAACCAGAACTACTTTACCTTCAGGGAAATCACACTGTATATCCCAGGTAAAATAAATAATTTAACATATAGGAACTCTAAATTTGGTTAATCATTTTTTTTACCTAATCCTTATCCCCTATTGATTGTCACTATATTCCTTGGTGTTTTACCATTTAGTTCTCAACATTTCAACCTTTAGGAACCACTGAGATGAAAACAGAACTGAGCGTTCTCAAACCTATCACATAAAATGAATGAGCTGAACCAGCATCTATTGCTGTATAAACTGATGGTGTGACACTGTGCTGAGAGATAGTGAAGGTGTCACTGTACAGTTATACTTAGTTTCTTCATATGCCAACATCATACGCAATATAGCAGTGATTTAGCGTTGAATATAAAGATGCACAGTTTACATAGGAGCATTTGTCTTTACATATGACCTGCGTGTCCCTTAAATCTTGTGTAAAGAAACTTCTGGAACTAAAATCCAAAATTTGCACCCAGTTGATGTAGGTGCAAATTTTACGCCTAGATGCTAATATATTTCATGATCTGTGTAACTCAACTAAGACACTCTCAAAACGACATGCTTAATTTGATTCTGAAAACACATACTGTACCGTACTTGCATGTTATTGCCCTCGATCCGACTTGCGCAAGGGGCCACAAGTGCAAGATATGTACAACTGTGCATATGGACACAAGTTGTGCACAGTGCCTCCATTTTTGCAGCAAGACACATTTTTCTATTGTGCAACTGCATGTAAGTGCAACTCTAAAAAGTGTGCCTGTCTACCAATTCACTCTGTGCCACATGCCTCATGAATGTCACTGGTTCCTACTGAATTGATTGGCTGCATTATTATGGATATTAGAGCAGCCAATAAAATAGTTGTCTCTTGCCATTTCCACATCCAGGACGTCGTCATCACCATTTATTTATATAGTACCACTAATTCTGCAGCGCTGTACAGAGAACTCACTCACATCAGTCCCTGTCCCATTGGAGCCTACAGTCTAAATCCCCTAATTTACATACACACAGACCTAGAGAGACTAAGGGCAGTTTAATAGCAGTCAATTAACCTACCAGTATGTTTTTGGAGTGTGAGAGGAAACCGGAGCACCTGGAGGAAACCCACGCAAGCACGGGGAGAATGGGGAGAACATACTAACTACTCACAGATAAGGTCATAGTCGTGGAATCAAACTCATGACCCTAGTGCTGTGAGGCAGAAGTGCTAACCACTGAGCCACCATGATGCCCATAATTTTGCTGAGTTGAACATGGATCAATGTTTCAGATGAATTGAACTACTGATGTAAACACTTTTTGGAAAAACAATGACATTTTGTGAGAAATGTAAATATATGCAATACTTATTTTCTTAGCACCCTTTTCAGATCTGGATTCACATTACTACTGCATAAGGACAATAATTGTGTTCTGTCTACTTATCATGTTTTGTATATTTACTAAGTTTCAAATATAGTATTTTAAAATGTACTCATGTTACTTCAAACTGGTTTTTTGCTACAATTAGAGACACAAGTTGCTTAGGAAATCATTACAAGCATTATAAAACAGAGTTATTATTTAAATATTTACAAAATTGTGGAAAGTGACGCATTAACTAAAACCATTGCTGCATTATGAAACTTTCAGTTGCTGCTTCTTCAAGTTCACTGTCTTCATGAACTTCTGAAACCAGAAGTTTTGTCCAGGTTGGGACAAGCCTGTCTATTCTTTCCCATGTTAGTCTAGTTTTAGATTTGGCGTGGGTATTTACAAAGATAGGCAAGTTTTTCACCTGTTGCCGAAGATGACGGAATCTAAAACAAACAAAAAGAGGATGCACCATGCAAAGGCCTTGTCACACATTTAAGTCACGCCCTTGGCTGTTCCCAAGCTGCTTACCCTTAGAGTAGTGCTATGGCTGAAATCAATGGGTTGGAGAAGTTACAATCTGTTGATAAACAGGGAAACTAAACAAAACTCTGAGGCACCAGCAGCAGGGCCTGATATCAACCACTAGGCTGCGGGTATTTATTTCTCTTATTTTTTTTTCATTCATTTTTTTGGTGTGGGGAACGGTGGGGGGTTGCCGCGGGGGGGGGGGGGGGGTCGCTGCATTGGGGTGGAGGTGGCGACGGTCAGAAGCATTATTGGTCAGTGGTCAGCAACAGGCAGCCAATCACAAGGCTGCCTGTTGCTGTGCAGCAGACAGGAAGCAGGAAGTCTTCACTTCCTGTCTGCTGATCTGAGGAGCAAGGAGCGACGCTGGCCAGCTGGCCAACTACAGGTAAGTGAAGGGGAGGGGGACTGCCATGTATATCTATAGGGATGGAGGGGGAACCATAGGCAAACCGAGGGGGGTTTCCTAGTGCCTGGAAACCCCCTCCAAGCCTGGGACACTGTATAATTGAGGTGGCTGGTCCTTACCCCTGCTTCACACGGCTCTGCTTGAAAAGGGTGCTGTGTGCACCTAACAGTAGTGCACGCAGCATTGCCCATGTATATTATAGGGATAGGAAGAGTTGGAGAGTAGCCAAGCACTGTCTAATATTATAGCCATGCCCCCATGCATGCTGGACACGCCCACTGGTGATGTGATGTGGAAACCTCCCTCTACAAATCCTGCGTTTGCCCCTGGGAACTGCCATGTATATCTATAGGGAGGGGAAGGGGGGGACTGCCATGCATATCTATAGGGAGGGAAAGGGGGGACTGCCATGGATATCTATAGGGAGGGAGAGGGGGGTCTGCCATGTATATCTATAGGGATGGAGGGGGGACTGCCATGTATATCTATTGGGAGATAAACGGGGGGAATGCCATGTATATCTATAGGGAGGGAAAGGGAGGGACTGCCATGTATATCTATAGGGAGGGAGAGGGGGGGTACTGCCATGTATATCTATAGGGAGGGAAAGGGAGGGACTGCCATGTATATCTATAGGAAGGGAAAGGGGGGACTGCCATGCATATCTATAGGGAGGGAAAGGGGGGGACTGCCATGTATATCTATACGGAGGGAGAGGGTTGGACTGCCATGCATATCTATAGGGAGGGAAAGGGGGGGACTGCCATGTATATCTATACGGAGGGAGAGGGTTGGACTGCCATGCATATCTATAGGGAGGGAGTGGGGGGAACTGCCATGTATATCTATAGGGATGGAGGGGGGAGGGGGACTGCCATGCATATGTATAGGGAGGGAAAGGGGGGGACTGCCATGTATATCTATAGGGAGGGAAAGGGAGGGACTGCCATGCATATCTATAGGGAGGGGGGGGGTACTGCCATGTATATCTATAGGGATGGAGGGGGGAGGGGGACTGCCATGCATATGTATAGGGAGGGAAAGGGGAGGACTGCCATGTATATCTATAGGGAGGGAAAGGGGGGGACTGCCATGCATATCTATAGGGAGGGACTGCCATATATATCTATAGGGAGGGAAAGGGGGGGACTGCCATGTATATCTATAGGGAGGGAAGGGGGGGGACTGCCATGCATATCTATAGGGAGGGAAAGGGGGGGACTGCCATGCATATCTATAGGGAGGGAGAGGGTTGGACTGCCATGCATATATATAGGGAGGGAGAGGGGGGGACTTCCATGCATATCTATAGGGTGGAAGAGGGGGGACTGTCATACAAATCTATAGGGTGGGATGGGGGGCTGCCATGAAAATCTATACAGAGGGAGAGAGGTTTATATGTGTGAAGGAGGGCAGAGGAGGGGGGCTGATATATGTGACTGGGGGAGTTTTGATGTGACGGGGGGATAGCTACAGAGTGGAGGTAAGGAAAATGGCTTCAGGGGGGTTAAAGAAAATGGCTGCAGCAGGGGTTAAGGAAAATGGCTGCGGGCGGGGGAGGTTAAGGAAAATGGCTGCAGGGGGTATTTAAAAAATAGAGCAGCTTTGGGGGGCATAATCTCATGATTGTGTGGCGGTTACATGGATGCTCTCTGTGGTCTCAGCAATCACTAGAATACTAAATATTAGTGAGATGGGGCTGGTAGAGGTTTGTATTTGATTGACCACAAATATTCAGATATTGCTTATATATGCCTGTACAATGGGGTACTTTTAGCTGGCCATAATGGAGTGTTTTGTTTTAACTAAAGGGCCTAATCATTAAGGGTTTGTTAACATTTTGCATTATAATAAATTTTTGCATTTTCAAAACAGGACGCCAACTATCCAGAAGCCAGCGAGAGGATAACAAAGTTGCAAGAGAGAAGAGCAAGAACAGGTAAGAGACAATGGCACAATCTGTCTAAATTTGAATGCTGGAGAATACACCTGAACATTCATATTCAGGAGTGTTAGCCTAGGGCGGCCAGAACCCTTAATCAGGCCCTGACCAGCAGAGAAACAAAATTCCAAATTTGAGTATACATATGAATCTCTTATAAAAACTACATACAGGTGAGGTCTCTTAGTCCTAATTGATTTTACCTATAGCAAAGTGCTGATTGCAGTAATTGAAAAAGAATGTGCAATAGTCAGTGTTCATGTTGCACTGCCACCTGCTGTCTTCAGCCGGTATCGCTGCAAATCTTAACAATTTCAAAGTACGCTGTGGTTCCGAACAGTCCAGATTTTAATACTTTCGATTATAAAGTGTGGAGTGTGATGCAAGAGAGAATCTACCAGACAGCAATCCATGATGTAAACGATCTGAAGCAACGTTTGTTGGAAGTGTGGACGGGTCTGGATCAAAGGATTATCAACGCCATTGTTGCCCAATGAAGTAAGTAAGCGCTTCCAGGCATGCATGCAAGCAGAAGGAGGGCATTTTAAACATGTTAATTAAATAATAAAATTAAATTTCGGCAGATAAAGTTTCAAAACTATCTTTTTATCTGTTGAATAAATTTTTATGATATGTTGGAATCAGATTGTTGGTTCAATTCTCTAAATATCGGGAAAAGTTTTAGCATGATATGATCAGACATTAGAGATATATGAAAGAAACCGCTTGGCTTGTCCGTTGCTTGTTTTTTTATTAATGTCAAATGCAGTAATAATGCTACCATCGCAAACCTTTGAATCTTGGATCCAGGAGATTTGCAGCATTACAAATTGATTGGCAACATATTTTTCCCCTCTGTTAATAAAGCCTTTAATTTTTCCTTGTTTTGCACTTGTAAGCTGAGATGCAATTAAATTGTTTATTGTTTGGGCCATGAGATAAGGAATGTCCGACAGAAGTGCCCTATCTGATGTACATGAAGTGATTGCTAAAGAAATTGGCTTTAGAATCATCAGTGAGTACTGCAGTTGAACCCTGGAGATATCATCAAGTTCTGTGTTTAATACCCTGCTGGGTACATGAAGATGCTCTATTATCACTCTTTATTTTTGTAGTACCCCATCTAGTTTTGTTAGATTAATTTGACCATCCCAATTTTATTCTTTGCATTCCTGTTACTTCTTAAAGACTGCAGCTAGTATGTATTATAAGTTAGATCATTTCTTCTGCTCTGTAGATCATTTGCAGTGTGTCCACCGTCATGATGTCATTAAGAAGCTGGTATAGCCCACAATCATTCTCCTTGGACAAATTGCACTACATGCCTATATTCTGACAGTAAAATATACTTGCTCCAATATTTTCTCTTGGGAAAACTGTATGATGCTCTCAGTAATTTAAAGCTTCCTGTCATTATGCATTTACAGCTATTGATAAAGACGTCCCAGAAGAATGTAGTGCTTAGTGTTTCTGATACATGCTTTAGAAATAAATGGTAGCAATCAGTGCCGTAACTAGACATTTAGTGGGCGAGACAGGGCACCGGCGCCCCCCCTCTAAGTGGGCGTGACATGTGTCAAGTGGGTGTGACCAACCTAATGTGGGGGTGTGGCTAGCACTTTACTGAAAGAATTCTGTTACACATATTTGAAAATACATTATATATATATATATATATATAAATATATATATATATATATATATATATATATATATATATAGATATATCTATAGTGGTGGGATTCAAATATATTAACAACCGGTTCTCTGCCCTAATGACCATTTAAAGTATGCAAAAATATGTACTGAAATGTATTCTTATATTTCATGCACTTAATACTCAAATAAGAACAGTAAAAGAGATACACAAAACTAGATTCACCCCAAGATCAAGTGTTATATGGTCAGATCGCCCCAAGATCGTGTGTTATGCGAAACATCACCCAGAACAGCACGTCCACAAATTTTCCAGTTACTGTAAGTCCTATCTCCCAGAAGAGCCGCTCTGCAGATCTGAGACTAACACCAGTAGGACATATATACAACATTACATGGAGCTCACACACAACAATACAATCGCTCACAGACGACACATTTAATTCCCACTCTTGTTCTGTCTTGTTATAATTTCAGTTAGGTTTAGGAAACATAATCCAATCCTCTATTGTCTGCACTCTGCAAGTTTCCACTTTAGGAGCCGCATCTGTATCTTGTTTTATTTCTCCTTCCCAAAAGCTTACAATCTACATAAACAAGGCTTAACGTGGGAGCAGTGCTCTTGACCGTTGGTGACACTTCTATCGTCATATCAAATATTTTTGGGTATCCCCTAGCAGCTTATGAAATAAATGAACTTTTCCCTCCTGTAGCACAAAGTGGACCTTTTTTAGCTCCTGGGCCTGGGTTCCATTTATGTGATAAAATGATATCAGTAGATGAGACTTAAGATGTGAATTTGAGTGAAATCCATGGTTTAGCTCCACAATCCTTCACCTTGTGACCTGTGTGTGCCAGACGCTGCGGCTTCTGTCAGACCCGAATGTCGCGCACAATGTCAGAATGAGCAGTGACCACTAACAAACATCCCTTCTGTGGAATTATCAGGGAGAGCGCTTTTACTTACTTCCGCAGTGGAACGCATTACACTGACCGGAAGCTCAGGCATTTGGAACGCAAGTTTGCGTTCCAAATGCCGAACTTCCTGTCAGTGGAATGCGTTCCACTGCGGAAGTCAAAGGATGTACATATAGAGCTAGATAGCGGGCGGCTGCTGCGCCCCTTTGGACTTGCGCCCTGGGCGACGGCACCGCCTGCACCACCCTAGTTACGGCTCTGGTAGCAATATACGAACACATCCAAATCGTTTTCGATCTTTCATGTTTTTATCCCCAGGCCATCACGTCTATAGACTGAACCCTGTAAAATGCTTGGAAGATTAGGATACCAGGACATAGCCGCCTTTCTTATTATGGAACAAGAAATGATGACTTTGAAAGCGGAAATGACATCAACAAATCAAAATAGTCCTCATGAAATGATTACTAATTAATTTAATTATTTGGCAACATTACATTTGGGTAAAACTAACAACATGATTAGTGGTTTCAATTACAGTGGGATTACTAATTTCTTATGAATAGACCGGATTAGGGTGCAATTTAAAAACAGTCAACTGTCCACTATTATGTAATGCTATAAAAGAAAAACATGTTCCCTCAGATGGGTAGATATTTACAATTCACTGTCTATGAGACATTTTTTTTTCTGTGAAGGACAAGTATCTCTAATCCTAGTGTAACTCCCTGGATAATGTTCCTTGTTGCCATTTATTTTATTTATACAGTTTATTGAATTATTTCCTACCAATTCAGAAGTCTTTGGCTTGAAGCTCTACTTGACTCTTCCAAATGGATACTTTGGGGCTGATGCAGACTTGGGGCCTGATTCATTAAGGATCTTAACTTGAGAAACTTCTTATTTCAGTCTCCTGGACAAAACCATGTTACAATGCAAGGGGTGCAAATTAGCATTCTGTTTTGCACATAAGTTAAATACTGACTGTTTTTTCATCTCTTAACAGGCGTATAGGCGTGTTTATGGAGGTGTGCATGAGCCTAATTTCTGTCCGCCTGTACTGTACCCGGACAACATTAGACCATTCCCTCCCTGGTTGCGCTGCTCCTGTCCAAAGAAGGCACAAGTCAGAGATCCGCGTAAGTCTGCATTGGTGCACATGCGTACGTTACCACTGTGGGCAGGCGCAATGCGAATTTGGGCAATTTACACTACGCAAACTGGCGTAAGGTCAGCTCAGCATCAGAGACTTTGATTTAACATTTCAAAACAAATGACAGATCTTGTTTTTAGAATAAAAAAAAGCAAAGTGAGATTTTTTTTTTTTTTTTTACATCATATTAAATGGAAATTGATAGACAAGTTGAATATATTTAGCTTAGACTTTGTGCTCCCACTCATAACTATGCAGTGTTACCTCAGCTGGAGCTCCGGGACATAATTAAGGTGAACAGGCTGTTTAATAAGAGTACAATCAGCTGAAATGAGCCTTTACCAGCTTGACACTGTAGACATGAGAGTTAAGATGGCATTAATCCAAACCAAAGGAATGAAAGTCAGCCACTTTAATGGTATTCATTAGCTCCAGAAGAATTTCTTGTGCAGCCTTGTTCATACTATTTACCAAATCCACATCTTGTGCTGGAACGTACCTGGGCCCTGGGAAAAGATTGTTCCCATAAACCTATTATGAAAATACCCTTGGGTGCCTTTTATAATCTGTTCACTGTAACGTAGGGTCTGAGGGACCAGTGCTAAGTAAATGCAGTAAGCTGTTCTGCATATGTGGTTAGTTACATCTGTATTACCAAAATCTCAAAATATGTTTACAGCCGTTTTCAATTCCTAAATATCAGGTGGATTTTTTTTTTAGTACGGTCTTGCCGGAAAGTTATTACATATAGTTACATAGTTATTAAGGTTGCATCAACATTTCATAAATTCTAATATTACTAATCTGGAGGAAGGTAAAACAAAAAATGTTTTCCTGACCCCCAAAAAACGGCAATTGAATAAATTCCCTCGATCACTCACCCCTGTAATGACCTCTACTAATTAAAGCTGCCAATACCAGTTTTTTGGAAGAAAGGCATCAGTCCATTTGAGAATTTGCCATCTCATGGCCCAGACGTGTATTTCTATCTCACAATGTGGGCACAGGTTGGGAGGGTCCTGGGGTGTACCCCAGAATTCCTCAGCACAAGGCCTCCGCGTTACAGGCTTGTGGTTGATGGCTACATGAACCCCATTGCCACTGTGTTTATACATTAGCTAAAAGTAGGTTTACACTTAAAAAATCAAGTATACACACCACTCAGTAGCATCAAGTATAAACACCACTCAAAAGCCAAGAACAGTCTATTACAAGTCTATTACAAGAGGTATGAAAGAGAACAGATCAGCAACAAAAGCAGTTGATGTTACGACTTAAGACTCTGGCTGCAAATCTCCAGCTTGAACCTGGTACTGCTTGTGTCTCCTAAGAATGCTGTAATTTCTTCTTGCATCTATGAGGCAGTGATTGTGCCAATGTCTTCATACTTTTGGCAGGCACACAAAGCTCATCTCTATATTTCTCCCTAGACATAGAGCATGCGTCAGGCTGGAGTCATCTTTGAATTTTTTCAGGAAGTTTAGTATCCTCTGGCTCAAAATGAATCCCTTGGCTGCCAGCATTTGTCTTTACTTTCTATTGATATCACAGTTTTGAGGCAGCTGACAAGTAGGGCTGGCATTAACATTAGGCACCTTAGGTGGTACCTAGGGTGCCATGTATATGGGGCACCTAAAACACTGTGACATAATTGAATGAGAAATTGAGGCATTTATAGATGGAAGAGGAGGCGATCAGGGAGGGGACAGAAGGTGATCAGAGAGGGGAGGGTATGTGATGAGACAGGGGAGGCGATCACAGAGTGGAGAGGAGGCGATCAAGGAGGAAAGAGGAGGTGAGCAGGGAGTGGAGAAGAGGCAATCAGAAAAGGAAGAGGAGGCGATCAGGGAGTGGAGAGGAGTTGATCAGAAAGAGAAGAGGAGGCGATCAGGGAGTGGAGAGGAGGTGATCAAGGAGGGAAGAAGAGGCGATTAAGGTGTGGAGAGGAGTTGATCAGAAAGAGAAGAGGAGGCGATCAGGGAGTGGAGAGGAGGTGATCAAGGAGGGAAGAAGAGGCGATTAAGGTGTGGAGAGGAGGTGATCAAGGAGGAAAGATGAGGTGATCAGGGAGTGGTGAGGAGGTGATCAGGGAGGGAAGTGAAGGCGATCTGGGAGTGGAGAGGAGGTGATCAGAAAAGGAACAGGAGGCGATCAGGGAGTGGAGAGGAGGCGATCAAGGAGGGAAGAAGAGGCGATCAGAGAGTGAAGAGGAGGTGATTAGGGAGGGAAGTGGAGGTGATCTGGGAGTGGAGAGAAGGCAGTTAGGGAGGGACGTGTTGAGACAGGGAAGGTGATCAAAGAGGGATAGGAAGCGATCAGGTAGGAGTGTCTGAGGAGTAAGGGAAGAGGGTGGAGAGCAGAATCACCATCTCTAACCTGTAGTATGTAGAACATGGTGGCTGGTCCCGACGGAGGGTGCAGATACCAGAAGCATAGTGATATAGCAACGGGTGAAGAGTAAGAGAGCTGAGCGTGCATGGGAAGGAGGGTTTCTGGGCACTCGGGGAGCCCCCCTAAGTGCACATCTGCTGCGGTGCCCCCACACAGGGTGCGCCACCAGCTGACATCGGGGAACAGCAGCCGGCAGCTTCTTACTTGTGAAACTGCCAGCTGCTGCTTCTTAGCACCAGGGATAGACTGGGAGAGCAGTGTTGATATTACCATAGCCACACTACCAGGAGCAGAGGATGTCACAACCATCTCTTTATGTGTCTTATCTTGTCAATTCCGTCTTTGTGTGTCTGTCTCTAATTTTATATGTACATGTCTTCCTATCTGTAGCTCTTTACCTCCCTACTTTTCAATTACGTCTATCTGTCTTCGCATTGTGGTTATCTGTCCATTTACTCCCCTTTGTCTGTCTGTCTGTCTGTCTGTCTTCCTTTACCCCTCTTATCCTATCTATCCTCCACCTTCTTCTACAATATGCAACAATCACCCACTTTTTCCCTGTTCCCGTCTCAGCTCACTTATCCTCTTGCGCTTCACCCACACTTTCTTCCATTTCTTCCTTCTTCACCCCTTACTCTCCTCACCCTCTTCTGCTGCAGTCGATGCAGTCCAGGTGGATGCAGATGAGAAGTGATGTGGATGAACAGAGGCACCACCATATCCAACGGCACATAACTGAACCAGAGAATGGCAGGTAGGCACAATATTATGTATGTTTGTTTGTATGTATGTATGTATGTTCTCCCCATGTTTGCGTGGGTTTCCTCCGGGTGCTCCGGTTTCCTCCCACACTCCAAAACCATACTGGTAGGTTAATTGGCTGCTAACAAAATTGACCCTAGCCTGTGTGTGTGTCTGTCTCTTTGTGTGTGTGTGTTAGGGAATTTAGACTGTAAGCCCCAAAGGGGCAGGGACTGATGTGAGTGAGTTCTCTGTACAGTGCTGAGGAATTAGTGGCGCTATATAAATAAATGGTGATGATGATGATGATATTATGGATCCTACTCATTCGCCTCATTCCTCATTGATGGTGCATGCACTAAAGGTAAATGTATCAAAGAGCAAAAAGTCCTTATTACCAGCAAAAATGGGAGTTTTCACTGGTGATAGAGTTTTTTGTTTTGCCTTGTACATCAAAGGTTTATCACCAGTGATATCTCTGCTATAGCCAGTGATAACCGCGTGGGCGGTAAGATTGGCCACCTTTCGCCACTGAAGGCTTTTTTGTGTAAATTTATTATTATTATTATTATTATTATCATTTATTTATGAGGCACCACAAAGGGTCTGCAGTGCCTTACATAGAGCAGGGGACAACAGTGCAGAGTAACAGTACACAACATACAGGCAGTACAAAGTGCAATAAGTACAAAAAGTGCAAATAGTACAAAAATTACAAATTCGGCAGAGAGCAGGTGCACAGGCAAAGAAGTAAAAGTAACTACCAGTGCACAGATAGAGTGTGAAGGGAAAGAGGGATCGAGGTGGGGAAGAAAGGGGGCTGATCCAGAGCCCACAAGTGTGGGTACCACTAACAGGATCGGGCAAAGGCATACTGCTAGGTTAATTGGCTGCTAACAAATTTACCCTAGTCTGTGTGTGTCTGTCTGTATGTGTGTGTTAGGGAATTTAGACTGTAAGCCCCAATGGGGCAGGGACTGATGTGAGTTCTCTGTACAGTGCTGCGGAATTAGTAGCGCTATATAAATAAATGGTGATGATGATGATGAAAGGTGGACATACAGAGGCAAGGAAAGGTATTGTGACGTTACTTGTACCACTGAAATGCCTGTTGTTAAAATAATTTTAGAATGCTTTATTCTTTGCTAACCTGCTTTCTTTTTACATACTGTTTTACTTTTCCTGCTTTTCCAAAACAATTTTTCAGCCCCTTATAGTTTTGAATATAGTTTTACTTATTTTTAGCAGCTGTGTTTCCATATGGTGAGTCCTCCAATTATTTTTCTTACTTTATCATTTAGTGGTCCAGTATTATATGTTTTATTTTACTAGCTATTTGCTATTTGACAATAAAGATAGAGTAGACATGATTTTCAAAACTGCTCAGTCTGGAATATTGCACGTTTCTCTGGTGGATTTGGCCTTACGTGCTCCGTGTGAAATTCTCCCTATTATTTTTGTTGAGCCTGGATTTCCACGACCTACCATCACCACACTGCAGAGGAGAATAAATTAACTGTCATTTTCCCAGCTCTTTTTCTAAAAATTCTGTATACAGGGCCTGATTCATTAAGGTACGTAAAATGAACATGTTGTGCGTTTTTTTAAAATCGGGTATACGCATGTCCATACTCAACTAGAAGTGAATCTGAAGAAACGTCTTTTATTGAATACGGGTCTAGATACGCACTGCTTATAAGGCACTTTCCATATTGAGACAGACACAATACACATACAATACATATGTGTAACTTTCCTTAATGAATCAGGCCTATAGTCATTAATGAAACAACTTTAAAAAAAAGTTATTTTTTTTTTCATTTTTATTTCCATGAAAAACTTTTATCAGGATGTTATTAATGTCTACTGTACATAAAATGAATTTTTACAGCTTCTCTTGATTGCAAACACATGTAATAGCATGAATACACAGCTGTCATCACTAGTGCTCGGCACTTACACCCAACCTTTGGCAGGAGCAAGAGATACGACAGAAAAACACGTAGTTTATAGAGATGCCCAAAGCTTGAATGGGACGCTGCTGCATACACTTGAGCTTGGCTCCCTTTACTGGAACTTGGCTACTTTGTTCTCAATCGTCAAGGCGGTATATATTTGGATACTGCCTCACTTATGCGTCTGAACTCCTGGGTGACATAGATTAGGACGCACCTCATATGGGGACGCAGATATAATCATATCACTGAGTGACCAGAGACATTAATAACACAGAACATATTTGTGCCTTGGGAGTTGGAGGCGTTGTAACACAGGTAGAACGATTGAGGCTCAAAATGGGGTCACTTACAATTGTGGGAGAACAGGAAAATTTTAGCGGATTAGAAATACAAGGTAAACTATAAGACTGCAAACTAATTTGAGACGTGGAATTTTTTTGTTTGCTGCTTTAATGTAATTACAATGACAGCATCACACCTGTCTTAGTAGAGGGAAACTCAGCATTTCTCCACCAAAATCAGTGCGGAGAAGACACTGTCCGTCTCCTAACCCTTCGCTCACTCTCTACCTCGCTATCTACTTGTGAGCAGTTAATATACAAAAAGCACATAATGATGACAGATAACAGAATGGATTTGATACACCTTCACACAATGTGCCGACCACCTGTCTACCTATCGATCATAACAGACATGTAAGACTGCCAGACCTGACCTCATACGACCCGGATTACATGTCTAAGAACAGGGAATCCTCTCTGAACAGACAGCTCCCTTTTCATGCTCAGTGCTGGTGCAATCCTTCATTTGTGTTGTAGTAGATTTATATTGAATACAGTGTAGTTAAATTATGCTTGGAAACAGCACATATTTTTGAAAAAATTGCAAGAAGGGCCCTCTTACTTCTTTGTCTGCTTGTTCATAGCAGTCTTATTTCATTAATGTGCTTGTTCCCAATTGTAAAGCTCTACCCTATATAAATAAATAAATAATGATGCTATTATTATTAATAACAATAATAATAATAATAATAATAATAATAATAATAATAATAATAATAATAATATTTAAATGTGAAATAAATTGTTCAGATCCCATTATTTGGTATAATCACTCAGTTACTTTATTTTGCATGATAATATGAACTCTGTTGCTTTTTTGTTCCTAGGGTCATATTCAATTGCTGGCGTTATAGTCAAAAAACTTGCGGCACGCGCAATATTACTGTCATTACGGTAATAGTGCACGTAAATACCGGTATTACGGTACTTTTCTCGCTGGATTTCAGCTCGCGGCTCAGGGAGCTGCGAGCTGAAATCCACCTTACTATTACCGTAATACCGGTAATAGTTTTAACGCCGTGGGGAAACAAAACAATTGAATATGCCCCCTAGTGTCTAAAAGTAATCTTATTAATTTACTTTCCCACTGAGCTGGAAATATGGCTTATCAGCAGTGCTTTTTTGCTAACGGTACTCAACGTTACTTAAGCTAGGTACACACTACACGGTTTTCGTCCAATAATCGGCTCAATCAGCCGACATACGACCGCTCGTTCAAAAGTCGGGTCAGTGTGTGTTGTGACACGATGGTCGAAAGTCTGCCCAAATGGACGATTGTCGTCTCATTGGTTGGTCGTACCATTAAATATTTTCGTTCCAATCTTGTTTCCATTGTGTAGTGTGTATAAGTTTCCGACCGATCCACAACAGTGAGTACGAAATTACAGTCATTGCTCACAACAACATGGCTGTAAAAAGTCGCTAAAGGGACGTCCGCTCTTCCCTTTATCGTCCTAAACAAGGCTAGTGTGTATGCAGTCCATGGACCGAGCGATCAGAACATCGATCGCATGTAAAATCGATTGGCATAAAAAGTTGGTGGAAAATTCTGTAGTGTGTACCCAGCTTTAGTCCCATCACCTTTTTTTCAATTCACGAGTTCATGTGACTGGGCCTGAGTACCAATACCTTTTTGCGTGAGTACCGGTACCTTTTTTCATAGAAAAAAAAATAACTGTTTATTGGACATACGTTCTCCCCATTGGGTTCCAGGGATATCTGGTATCCTTGTAGCTGATGAAGAAAGAAGGCCACTGTCTCACTGATTTGGGAACCGAATTATAAAGTTTATTTACACGTAGTAAAAGTTTACACAGGAGGCAGCCATTTTGTGGACTGAACTAATATGCATCCTACAATGTCACTAGAAAATAGTGTCTTTGCTGAGGCATGAGGCACGCCATGCCTCATCACCGTTTCTCTCCGTAATGATTGGTAGGCTGCATATTGGTTTTGTTCAAAAAATGGCTGCCTCCTTTGAGTATGTGACAGGTACACCTTAGTGAGACACATCTATATTTGGTGTTTCTTTAAATACTTTATGTGGGTAAGATTTAGTTTATCATCTAGTTTAATTACTAGCATTTAGGTGCAGACAAATGGGAACGAGCCGTTTGTTGTGGGAAGTACCTCATAGTTGCCTACTCTCCGGGAGACTCCTGAATTTTTGTTTCTGAGTTCTCCCGGACTCCTGAGAAAGCAGGCAAACATCCCGGATGCAGCCATATCTGTTGTTGAAGAGGGTAGGGGCGGGGCTAAATGTGTCATTGTGGACCCGCCTCCCTGCTGAGATTGGCCGAAATTGTCTAAGATTGACAGGGAGCAGGACCTAACGGCGCAATACGCGTGGCCACGCCCCCTCGACGGACCCCCTCCCGGACAGATGCCTTCAAAAGTAGGCAAGTATTAAGTACCTACCTCTAACCAGGAGGAACCCACGTAATTCCTGAGTCCACATAATTTGAAATTTCGAAGTGAATTAAATCCATACAGAAATTGAATATACATTCATTTTGAGCTATGGGTGTATATTTATTAAACGGCGGGTTTGAAAAAGTAGAGATGTTGCCTATAACAACCAATCAGATTCTAGCTGTCATTTTGTGGAATGTTCGAAACAAATGATAGCTAGAATCTGATTGGTTGCGATAGGCAACACCTCCACTAACCCGCAGTTTAGTAAATATACCCCATAGTCTTGGAAAATACATCTTCCATTTATTTGTATTAATTTTTATTTCTTTTATATGCATTTATAGTTTTTATTTTACATGTAATACCCAGTAGAACATGCTAAATATGCGGATATAAAAATGATAGACCGTTAGGTAGAACCCGTTTTCACCACTGTTTAAATAATTTACACTAATGAGGACAGATTCTCAAATGCCAAATTAAAAAATAGTTAGAAGCATCGCTCAAACCAAATATGCAAATAGAAACCTTCAACATATAGCGATATCTCCGCCTACAGATTACAGTTTAGGAATCACACAGTATTATACTGAAAGAGGAGAATTCTTGCTTGTTTCCGAAAAACCACTTAAAGTAATCCCCTGAGCCTGACTATGGGGCTTGAATGTCTTAATGGATTCTTTAATGACAGATGATAAGAGCCAAAGGTACTTTTATTTCTTTAGAAATTGTTCCAAATATACAACCCCAATGATTAAAGCAAATAGACATGGCTTAAAGATTGACAGTTGTAAAACAGCGCTCTCTGACTAAATAACTCCCTCTCTCTTGTTGCTGACGTTTGTAACCTTTTGAAATAAACTACCGAGCACTGAGCAAGCATAAACATATATTGCCAAGCTGTTTTTCACAAATATGGATTTAAAATGCTTTGGCGCTTAAGAGTAATTGAGTCTAATATCCCATAAGCCTATTTATTTTCAATTGAGCATGGTATGACAGGGGCGTTGTAATAAAGGCCATATATACTAACATGATATGCTTGTAAAGCCTTTTATGATGTGAGCATACTCTGAAGGTACACAGTTTAAGAGTTTGGCTGGTTTCGGGTTTCACAAAGGAATGGCACGGCTTATAGGTTCTGGTGTATGACAAAGTTATACTGCTTTGTGTTTTCACGTGTAACATCAATGAAACGCAGAACAGAGCATCCGTGTAATTCAATGTTTAAACAAAGCAATAATGCCAACAACACAACTACTGTATGTAATTAGATAATAAAACAGCGTACAGTAAAAACAGCACATCCATGTAATTAGATAATAAAACAGCATATAGTACAGCCAGACGGCACATCCGTGTGATACGATGATAAAGCAGCATACATTAAACACACAAACAACACATCCATGTAATCAGGAAAGTGTTATAATGCCCGAGTACTCAATGGCTGTCAGGGCTTGCTGGGGTATGTAGTTCCACAAGCGTTGGAATGCCCGAGTACTCAATGGCTGTCAGGGCTTGCTGGGATATGTTGTTCCACAAGCGTTGGAATGCCCGAGTACTCAATGGCTGTCAAGGCTTGCTGGGATATGTAGTTCCACCAGCATTTTAATGCCCGAGTACTGAATGGCTGTCAAGGCTTGCTGGGATATGTAGTTCCACCAGCATTGGAATGCCCGAGTACTCAATGGCTGTCAGGGCTTGCTGGGGTATGTAGTTCCACAAGCGTTGGAATGCCCGAGTACTCAATGGCTGTCAGGGCTTGCTGGGATATGTAGTTCCACAAGCGTTGGAATGCCCGAGTACTCAATGGCTGTCAGGGCTTGCTGGGGTATGTAGTTCCACAAGCGTTGGAATGCCCGAGTACTCAATGGCTGTCAGGGCTTGCTGGGATATGTAGTTCCACAAGCGTTGGAATGCCCGAGTGCTCAATGGCTGTCAAGGCTTGCTGGAATATGTAGTTCCACCAGCATTTTAATGCCTGGGTACTGAATGGCTGTCAAGGCTTGCTGGGATATGTAGTTCCACCAGCATTGGAATGCCCGAGTACTCAATGGCTGTCAAGGCTTGCTGGGATATGTAGTTCCACCAGCATTTTAATGCCTGGGTACTGAATGGCTGTCAGGGCTTGCTTGGATATGTAGTTCCACAAGCGTTGGAATGCCCGAGTACTCAATGGCTGTCAAGGCTGGGAGATGTTGCAGTAGTATGCAATCTATTTTTGACATATTATTATTACGCTGCCACCCACCGCCCCATGGGGGTACCAGAAAAGAGCTCCAGTGCTATTTACCACAGGGTTGGTTATCTTTTGGGGGTGATCAGTTTTTACAGGCCCAATTATTCTAGCGGCTCCAATTCCCATTCTGAACTGGCCGGGTCTGGTTCACATTATGATACGGGAACACCGAGCTGCAGGTGCTGTCATATTGTGACCAGAGACCAGCCTGGCTGAGCCTGGTGCTGGTTACTGATTTCGCAAGGGGGACCCGTGTCTGTTGTCCACCTACTGTAGCAGTAGCCGGTTCAGGCTATAGCACTGATGCTGGCTATTCATTTAGTTGGGGGAGGGGCAACCTTATTTAAAATCTACTTATTTTTAAAGACTAAAGATCAGTCTTCATTATTAGGTTGATGATAATGACTGGGGTGTCTTTATTCTGGCTGGGTCTTTATGTCAGACCGTATGATTGCATCGGTCGCACTGAGTGTAAAATTGTACATACAGTATCCGAATTATCAGCAGCAGCTATTTGTATAATGCCACTAATTCCACAGCACTATACAGACAACTCACATCAGTCCATGAGCTGACAGTCTAAATTCCTTAACATAAACACACACACAGACTTGGGGCTACATTTACTAAGCTGCGGGTTTGAGGGGGTGGGGATGTTGCCTATAGCAACCAATCAGATTCTAGCTTTCATTTATATAGTGCATTTTACAAAATGACAGCTAGAATCTGATTGGTTGCTATGGGCAACATCTCCACTTTTTCAAACCCGCAGCTTAGTAAATGTAGCCCTCACAGATAAGGCCATGGTCGGGAATTGAACTCATGACCCTAGTGCTGTGAGGCAGAAGTGCTAACCACTGAGCCATTGTGCTACTCCCCCCAAGCTATCTTAATAGTTAGGGGGACAACAAGCATTGTCTAAGATACGCACAACTTAAAATACACACGCATTGTGAAAGTTTGCGTACACTTTTTACATTTGCATTCAGAACACAGCTTTGTGGTTAACTCATTGTATTTTATGGAGGCTTCTAATGGACGCACAGTAAATGATAGTTTTCTGCTGATATTAGCTGGTTCCATCATCTGGGATTACATTTAATACATTTCATACAGAATGGGTCTGATGCTGAGTTGGATGTACATCTGTTTGTATAGCGCAAACTATGCACTGTGCATGCCCATAAAGAGAGTATACGTACAGGCATGCATGCAGACTTGTGGGTGCATCAGACACTTAGGCCTCCTTACGGGGACAGAATGGGGGAAGGAAGGGATGGTGTAACATAGGCCAGGTATAGTAAGGGTGAGTTCACGTAAATTCTGCTGAGACAGACCAGCACGGAGTTGCACATGTGTCTGTCAGGAGCCGTATCTTCTGCTAGAGGGCAGGTGCAGCTCCATGCTGATGCTGATGATGATGACATTTGCCAGCACTAGCTGACAGCTTTTGATTGGTTGATTTCAGGTTCACCTCTGAAGGTAACATTGATCATGCATATATTATAGGATCTTATTGGCATAATTTTTTTACATTTTATTTGCTATTTTCATTCGTACATGAGCTATATACATATTATATCTGCTGTAATATATCAAGCCTAATAGTGAATGTGTTTTTCACTATCAAACCTTTCTTCTGCTTGGTTGTCTGTATGCATATGTGGGTGTATGTAAGCCTGATGTAAACTTGACTTTTATGTTGCAGGTACATGGGTGTAACTGTAAATAAGTATTTTTTTTTAGCATAAATTACGTCCAACATGTGTCTACTCGGCATCAGGACCAATGAATGTTATTCCTATAGGCACAGTTGTTTGGATTGGGACTTAATTCTGTATGCTGCTAATTTTCAAGAGTGTTTTTTTTTCACCTTGACTGTATGAATCTTTAAACCTTAAAACAATTAATAAAGGAAAAATCAACATATGTTTAATTGAGAATTGTATATATTATTTCTACTGCAATCAGGAACCAACTTTAAAAGTTTTCCCACTTATCTCGTAACATCCAGCGTTGGACTAACGCGTTTTGTCATTAGCATTTCATAGTTATCAATTGTCCCTAATTTCATGGAACACTCCTTAGTTTTAAATTTGTTCCTCACGTTTTTATACATGGAAGTGTCGCTTGTTGTTGGTGCTGTTTTCTCTATAATCATTATTTAAATGCCAATGTTTGTCACATATTATATGAATTATGCATTTCATGTCTTGGAGATATAGGTATTGTTTTTAGGCTATACAAACCAATATCTAGGAGCTCCGCATCAGTGCCCACTCTAAGTAATAATATACACTAAACTCATATTAAAACCACATGCAATACTTTAATGACAATAAAAACAATATAATCAATTTTAAAAATAGCGATGGAGCTAGATAATCTTTAGGTGATCCGGAAGAGTATTTCAAATGTGCATATGGGACAGTTTTTACAACATGAATTGAATTGTAAATTTGTTCAATAGCTGGCTGGCTTACTAAGTAAATCACATCTCCAATATATATACTAGTTAGTAATATAGCCCCAGGAACTTTGGAGAATCACTTCAAGTGTAATGAGCTGTGTCAGGCACAAATATTTGATTTAATGTGTCACAAAGTATGCATAAGCACTTATCAATAATCCACTGGGAAGATCACGAAAAACTGTATAAGCAGTGTGGATAGCTGTTTCTTATATAGCCAGATCGTAACTAGTGTCCAATATATGTGAGCTCGCTACAACTGCTAGAACTCAGATTTATCACTGCTCCTCAATGCACAAAGAATCACCATAAAGTATCCATATAGAGGCTGGAACACAAATTTCACCCTGCTGCGACATGCACAAAGGCTCACCAAACTAAAACAGAGATGACATCAAGTAAAAATATAAATTGGAGTTCTATCTCATAACATTAAAAACCAACGCATTTCTCCACTTGCTACAATGAAGTTTCTTTAGAGAAAAATAATATTTGATAAAGCCTGGTCTCCATTTAAATCTTTGCTAACCATTCAGATTTTAGTATTGCCGAGTACCTAATAAAAATGACTCCATTCATAAAAATTACATAAGATAATTTGTAGCATGAAAATGGTTTATTTCAAAGCACAGATCAGAACATAATTGATATTTAAATAAACTTAAACATTTTCGCAGTGTCTAAAGCAATCACAGCTGCAGAGTAAACTATTTAATTAGAGTCGGACTCATTGCTCGTTACAGAAAAAGACACAAAAATAGCATGAATATAATTAATTTTCATGAGTATAGTGCAAAAGAGCACTTCATCAATAATATAATCTTAAAAACACACAAATATTTATTTCAAAAGCCTCTATACAGATACATGTTCGCCATCAGATGTAGAAAATCCACAGTCAATTAACATACCCCAAGTAATACATTCAAATGGGGAGAGAGCACATTTGGCATCAGAGACAGAGGGACCCCACCCCCCCCCCCAAAAAAAAATGACAAAATAAATAAATATCATTAAATTGATTTAATTAACATTGCATATTATAAGTGTTCTACTGTATTCAATTCAATTATGCAAAATACGTGTGTTAAGCCATAGTTTAAAATATGTTTATAATGAAAAACTTATTATAAATATTTATGTGGATATGAAAAACATAATCAAATATTCTTTAACTTGGTCATGTAATTCAGCCCTTGTGCAAAAATCCAGTATGCGTCTCGCATAAAATAATTTAATTCTACCACTTGCTCTGCCTGTAATGCCAACATGTTCAATACTTTTGATTTTAAGGTTTTGAATGTCACCTTTATGGCAGTCATAAATGTGTCTATAAAAACTATGATTTTTGTAAACTTAAGGTATTACACCTATGTTTCAAGTACCTAATGTTGAGTTTGAGTGGTCCACCCAACATACTGTACACCACAGCTACACTCCATCGAATAGATAATTTACAAGTATTGGAAATTCATAACTCTTTAAAATGGATAAACAACTTTAGTTATAAATAATTCAATTCTTTGCTTCTATGTTCTACAAAATTACACATAATGCATATAACCCTTAGGATTATCAGGTAACCCTAAAGCCTTGGTACAGCGTAATCGACTATTAGCATTTTTTTTTTCTAAAAATACTTATTTTTAAATGTATTAGGTCTTCTAAATACCACATTTATATGATCGGTTAAAAAGGAGATGATTGCTATTATAATTGAGGTAACTATTGCCATTGATCTTTTTTTGGAAAGTATCTGTGATGATCCTATCATGACTTTCCGGTAGCAAAATATTCATATCCTAGTAATTGTATTAATATAATTAACGAAGGAGAAAAAGAAAGTACGTCCCCATCCCAAATAAACAAGCTTCTATAAACCTGCCATAGAGCATTAGTTTTGCCTTGAAGGTCCATTCTTAATGTAATGCTTCAAAAAGCCCTATGTATAAATTGGCAAAACTGGGTGCAAACTATGTGCCCATGGCAGTACCCAGTGTGTGTAGATAGAATTATGAGTCAAAAAATAAAATTAATGTGAGACAAAATAAATCAAAGATAATTCAAATAAATACACATTGTGTCTATCTAATGTCTTCATATCTAATGAGAAAATGTTTGATTACATACCTGCTTAATGCAGAATATCTATGTATAGAGCTTGTACAGTGTACGTTAAAAAATATATAATTCACCTTCCATTTAAAAGTTTATCTTAAATTTGAAAACTTGAGTCGCATCTTTTATATGTGAACTGAGAGATGCAACATTAACTTGTAGAAAAACATAATAAGATACAGTACTGGTGAGGGGCCCTACACCAGAGATGATGGGATGACCAGATGGTGACATGTTTTGTAAGTTTTGGGCAAATAATAATATGTGGAATTGAAAGCAGGAGTGATAAATAAAAAGTGCTACCAATCTCTGGATATTGTCTCAGCTGCAAGAGCTTGAGCCAAAAATAATCTCATCTTCTGCTGAAATAGCAACGTGAGGTTGGAAGGAAGCTTAATACAGAAGTTGGTAATGATGAATTGCCTATGGGTTTCAGTCATTTAGTCTACTATATTCTGCACTATCACCCCCCAACATGCAGATTTCATGATGATATTATCATCCAACATAAGATCTCTAATAGCAGTTTAGATTTTAGCTCAGATATACCATTTCTAATAATAATCACTATTTACAATTTATTACAACCTACACCCTTCTATTTTTTCTTAATAATTATTGAAGGGAAAAATTTTAAAAAAATGCAAAATGTTACATAATAACCAAGGTTCGGAGCTGTCATTTTTAAAGTGTGCAGAACCTATGAGTTAGGGATCTGACTCCCAAAACCTTGGTTTCACTGATTTCAAATTTGTTTTGGGATTCAGACCCCCTCCCTTCATAGGTGCAGCACACTTTTAAATATGTAGACGTTGGAAGGTTTAAATTGTTGCTACACAGGCTAGGGTCTCACCTGCAGGAGACTCCTTGACACTGGCAGATGAGCTTACCATATAGCTACATTGTGCACAAATTTTCCTAGGCATTCTCCTGGGGTGTAGTACGAGTTATCGGTGCTGTAAACACCGACACTGTTTACTCCTACATAATTATTCCAATAATGAACAGAACGACATAGAAAAAGTAGCTACTTACCAGTAAAAAGACACAGAGGAAATCCAATGAGAGGACGTCGCGACACTTCCAAATGACGTCAGCTGCGCGCGCAACTTTTTTTTTTTTTTAAAGCGGAAACGCACGGACTATGGCATTATTAATTTTATTCCTAACCCTAACCTTAACTCCTAACCCTAACCCTAACTAATAACCCTAACTAATAACCCTAACTAATAACCCTAACCACTATCCCTAACCCTAACTCCTAACCCTAACCCTTAACCCTAACCCTAACCCCTAACGTAAAGGTAATACTTACCTGGGTCTGTGCGTTGCTGCTTTAAAAGCCAAAATTTCCAAGTTGCGCACGCAACCGACGTCATTTGAAAGTGTCGCAACGTCCTGTCATGGGATTTCCTCTGTGTCTCTTTACTGGTAAGTAGTTATTTTTTTATGTTGCTCTGTTCATTATCAGAATAATTATGTTGGAGTAATTAGTGTCAGTGTTTACCGATAACTCGATTACCACCAATCTCCTGTATATGCTATACATAGTGATTTATATATTGTTTTGTTTTAAAATGCTGGGCTATCTTTTCATTTGTTTTTACATGCACAGTGGTCTTAATTACCCTAACAGCATTTTCTCAAATGATTTTATTCCCCTGTACACATATTTCATTCATTTAAAGGACCACACCTTGGGTTCGCTGTTTTCTGTCTGTCATATAGGTTTTGAATTCTCCCACTGGTATTAAATCTTTCCAGAGCCTAATATTTAAATATGATTTTCCTGAGCAGGAAAACTGGTGCAGTATATTAATTTCATGACAAATGACCAGCTATACAAGGTTACCACTTGGTGTGATAACAGGTACCAAATTTGCCCTGTGGGGTCAACACCATCATTACAATACTATGTGGTAAATGTAATGTTCCCAATTTGACCCTGTGGCTGGATCTCATAGAAATAATTTATTGTAGAAATGTATTTCAATTAGTGGGCGCCTCTGTATATCATTGCAAATGTATTGATTTTTTTTTTATATTGTGCTGCATTGTGGTATCAGAAATGCATTCATTTCTAAGTTATTGATTTCTGATTCAGTAGCCATTTCTTGGAGGAAATGTGTTTTTACAACTGTCTGAAGGCAGGTAGTTTCATGTTAATTAGACCTTTTCACCAACACGTCTGTTTAGCCCGAAAGCACAGGAGGGGGTAATTAGACATGCTATCTTTCTAAGAAAGGAAAACTTAACACAAAGTTTTAAGAAATGAAAAGATTGATGTAAATTTTATTAAAGTTTAAATTGCGTTAACTCCAAGGTTAGAGGATTCATAACTTTTTAATGGTAATTATTGAATGTGATATATCAGACATTTCGGTGCCAGCTAAGACAGGGGCTGGGTTATCTCCCGCCATGTTAGGGCTGCAAAACTATGTATAAAAAGAGCTCTTTTTTTTACCATGTAATGTATCATTCCATCTGTACACTTCTGGAAATATCGTTAGTACCACAGACTGGCGTGTAACTGCCCTTATAAGGGCTACATGAGCTAAAAAAAAAACACTGCTTCAAGATTCTACTTTGACGCTTACTTACCTGCTGAAATTCCTCTGACCTACAGATTAGACCAATCTAATTCGTTATCCGGCTGTTTTGAGGTTGGGACCCAGAATCCAGAACCACTGCTCTGCTTGCTACGTTTCAGCTCTGGCCAGTGTAATGGCCAAGGGGAACCATTCACAGGAATCCTGATCTAAAAGGAAGAGGTCAGGGGTACCAGCCAATATATGTATATAGTGCCTGCAAATTCCGTAGCGCTTTACAATTAGGAACAAACAGTAATAAAACAATACTGGGTAATACATAAAGACAGAGAAGTAAGAGGGCCCTGCCTGCAAGCTTACAATCTATGGGACAAATCTCTAAAATTCAGATAAATCTGGGCTTCATGGCCAGACGTTTACTAAACTGATAGTATGCAAAAGTTTGATATTTGCTATTTAACACTATTTTGGTCATGTGTATACCCACTGTATGTCCTATTATATAATATAATATATTGATATCAACAGTGCAGTACTTTGATGTTATGTGTTCTGTTCTTATTCTGTTATGTAATTCCCCCTTTACCCATGTTTTTACCCTGTACCCTCACCAATGTCTTTCACGGAAAAAAATAATAAGTATTGTGATAAAAAGACATGTTAATGGCTTAATTCATTCCAGTTAAAGGCCATTTCTAAAGTTTTAAAAAAGTTCCCGCAAACAGAAGATCCTTGGACCCACCAAATTGGAGAATTCCAGGAGTGCAGGTAACATTTTCTCTTTAAACTTATCTTACCTAATTGAGACCAAAACTATTTTTTTTAGTTTTGAATTACCCTTTTAAATATTTATGCACTGGTTGTTATATGGATTATTACAATCTTTAATTATTTTATTTACCAGTGCATTTTGTGATTTATTTATTTTTTCATGACCTATGTCACAGTCAAAAAGTCTGGGGAAAATATAACATTTGTAGAATGCATTTGTCATTATGAGCAGGAAAATGTATCAATCGCAAGTGGTGAAAATGAAGTGATACCTATGGAATGGAAATTTAAGTAGTTAAACGGCTCTTGGGCAGCTAGAAAACTGTCCTGCAGGTATTTCAGGAATTCTGATTCTCATCCAGAGAAACTGCTTCAGTTTCACTTCTGGTGCTTCAGTTCCCACTGTCATCACCGTGGCACTGACGGTTGCTATGGTGAGTGACCGAGTGTCTTGCTTGATTTGGCAGGAGTGTACAAAAGGTTGCCTGTCTCAAATTATTTGGCAAAGATCCCTGTGGCAGATGATGATACGTTGTAGCTATGCCTTCAGTCACTGTTGAAATTTTCTGGTCCCACCACCGCCGCGTTCTTGGGGACAGAGCGCATGAAAAAAAAAAAAAATCAAGCCAGACTTTCCCCCCCCCCCCAACAAACACACACTTGTCAGGGTAAAAGAAAATAGAAAAAGCTCCAGTTGATTCATATGTTTCAGCAGCTGTTGAACGGTTTTCCCTTAGAGAATCAACACCTGTTCTTTGAGGTCAAGCATGGAATGACGTTGCGTGGTGCCAGGGTCCTATTATCATGAAATGTGAAACTTGGATAAAACACAGTTTTCAGCTATATGTCTTGGCTGGGCTAATATGAAGGAAAGAAAAAAAACCTCTTGGATTAACAATGCCGTCTTCTTGCTTGGAGGTAGTCACATGTTATTATGTAATCTGATTTCTAGACTTCATAGCTCACGGAATTTGCAGTCAAAGGTTTTTTTTTTTCCAGCTGCCAAAATTGAGACTCTCTAAGAACGGTATTAGGCAAATGAACAGTAATGTATATGTACCAACAATGCATGTAGATAATTGATTAAATGTTATGAATATTAAAAAATTTGTCTTGAAATAACTGTTTTCATTGAACCATATATTAATTTCAATTGCAGTGCATTAAAATTATTGCTTAAAACAACACAATAAGAGTAATTTATGAGCCACATAAATGGGGTCATGTTGAATTGGATGCAAATTGTATTTTCGGAGAATAAAACACTTTTTTTTTACTTATGAACATACGCACAAAGCACTAGTTTTGGAACAGAACATGACCCCCGAAATGCAGAGACATGGTGCACTGTTTATGCATATACCCGCCTCTGTCTCTGCTTGGTACATCTTCCCACTTTAAGATTTTCATCTGAGTAGGCGCGTTTAAGAGACATATTTTATGATAGTCTCCCATAACCGAAAGTAGCAGGTTGGCAAAATTAAAAACATCAGTTGACACTGACAGTACTGTCTTCTGAGACATTAGGACCACACACTTAATTAATTATACAGCTTTATGGAGCCTCATTTATGTTTTAAGTCGTAGTAGTAAAGGGACATCAGGGCTGTGTTTATTTTATGTGCCCAAAAAAAAAAGTATATTGATATTTTACATTGGTTTAATATGTGTCTGCTATGACACACAACTAGATGGCACAAAGTGTCCAATTAAAAGTAATAGCCAAGGAAGTATTAATGACACCTCTTAGGTACTTTTCTTCTGTGATATTTTGCTGTAGACACACACAGATAATGAGCCCAAGTTCTAAACATATCATCTGCCCTAAAATATTTCTGATCTTACAACCAATGAAAGAACTCCTTTATACAACATAACAATCACTAGTAGCAAGAAATATTTGTGTCCTATGGGTCAGAGCACTGTTTGTAAAGAATGCGGCATCCAGGTTAATGTGGGCAGCGCTCCGCTAAAGATTAGTAGGCACAGCCAATACTGATGGGTTTGGAACACTTGCTCCATCATACAATCTTGTGCTGGGCTGTTTTTCTTCTCAATTCACAGTGTAAAGATAATAAGACAAGCACCAATAAACCAGGGATGAGCGGACTCGGATTATCGCAATCTGAGCCCACCCGAACAGTGCGGATCCGAGGGCGATCCGAGCACTGTTCGGGTATTTCCGGCGCTGAGAAAAACTGAAAACGAGGCTATTAGTCCAAATCCCACCGTCGGATCTCGCGATACTCGGATTCTATAAATTCCCCGCTTGCCGCCGCCATCTTCACTCATGCATTGATCAGGGAAGAGGGAGGGTGTGTTAGTGTGGTCCTCTGTCCTGCTCTTTCTCGTGCTGTGCTGTGCTGTGTCCTGCTCAGTCCAGTGGTGCTGTGTCCTGTGCTCTGTCCTGCTGAGCTCAGTGGTGCTGTGTCCTGTGCTCTGTGCTGCTGAGTCCAGTGGTGCTTTGTCCAGTGCTCTGTCCTGCTCAGTCCAGTGGTGCTGTGTCCTGTGCTCTGTCCTGCTGAGCTCAGTGGTGCTGTGTCCTGTGCTGTGTCCTGCTCAGTCCAGTGGTGCTGTGTCCTGTGCTCTGTCCTGCTGAGTCCAGTGGTGCTTTGTCCAGTGCTCTGTCCTGCTGAGTCCAGTGGTGCTGTGTCCTGTGCTCTGTCCTGCTAAGTCCATTGGTATAAAAAAATTATAAAAAAATTATAATTTTTTTTAAAAAGAAAATTATAAAAAAAGTATAAAAAAATTAGTACTGCAATATCTAAAAACGTTCACTGTTCCTGCAGTAAAAAGGAATTTCTACTGCAATATCTAACTACGTTCACTGTTCCTGCAGTATAAAAAAAATACTACTGCAATATATAACTACGTTCACTGTTCCTGCAGTCCAGAAAAATTAGTACTTCAATTTTAAACTACGTTCACTGTTCCTGCAGTCAAGAAAAATTAGTACTGCAATATTTAACTACGTTCACTGTTCCTGCAGTCCAAAAAAATTAGTGCTGCAATATTTAACTATGTTCACTGTTCCTGCAGTCCCAAAAAATTAGTACTGCAATATTTAACTACGTTCACTGTTCTTGCAGTCCAGAAAAATTAGTACTGCAATATTTAACTACGTTCACTGTTCCTGCAGTCCAGAAAAATTAGTACTGCAATATTTAACTACGTTCACTGTTCCTGCAGTCCAAAAAAATTAGTACTGCAATATATAACTACGTTCACTGTTCCTGCAGTATAAAAGAATAAGTTACTGCAATCTTAAACTACGTTCACTGTTCCTGCTGTACAAAAAAATAGGTACTGCAATCTCAAACTACGTTCACTGTTCCTGCAGTATAAAAGAATTTGTACTGCAATATTTAACTACGTTCACTGTTCCTGCAGTCTAAAAAAATTGGTACTGCAATCTAACTACGTTCACTGTTTCTGCAGTCTAAAAAAATATAATATAATATTAATATATATAATATATATATATATATAATATTAATATTAATAAAAAAATATAATGGAGTACAAAAATTTGGAGCGGTGCAAAGACCTGCTGGTCAGGAGATTGTCCTCTGAAGAGGACCGTGATATGCCAACAGCTCCTCCATTTTCTTCCACACCTATGGCTGCGAGGAAACAGCTGAGATTTCATAAACGACCCGCTGGCGGGGATGCAGAGAACATCTGGTCCGGACTGAAGGACCTGGCAACCATTGCTGACATGTCTACTGTTGCTGCATTGGATGCTGTCACCATTGAAAAAATGGTGGAGGATTACTTTGCTGACACCATCCATGTAGACATGTCAGACAGTCCTTACTTTTACTGGCAGTTTGGAAGCCCCTGTACAAACTGGCTCTATTTTACCTGAGTTGTCCCCCCTCCAGTGTGTACTCGAAAAGAGTTTTTAGTGCAGCAGGGAACATGGTCAGTGAGCGGCGAAGCAGGTTGCTTCCGCAAAATATTGAGAAGATGATGTTCATAAAAATGAATTATCACTTCTTCAATCAAGAACAGCAATGGCCTCCAGAGACTACAGAGGGACCGGTGATTGTGGAGTCCAGCGGGGACGAATTGATAATGTGTGAGGATGAGGAAGTACACACTGTAGGGGGAGAGGAATCAGAGGATGAGGATGAGGACAACATCTTGCCTCAGTAGAGCCAGGTTAGTTTGTACAGGGAGAGATGAATAGCTTTTTTTGTGTGGGGGCCCAAACAAACCAATCATTTCAGCCACAGTAGTTTGGTAGGCCCTGTCGCTGAAAAGATTGGTTTGTTAAAGTGTGCATGTCCTTTTTCCAAAAACTAAAGGGTGGGTGGGAGGTCCCAAGGACAATTCCATCTTGCACCTCTTTTTTTTCTTTGCCAGCTCGTTTTGTGGGGGTCCAAATGAACCAATCATTTCAGCCACAGTTTTGTAGGCCCTGTCGCTGAAATGATTGGTTTGTTAAAGTGTGCATGTCCTATTTCACCAACATAAGGGTGGGTGGGAGGGCCCAAGGACAATTCCATCTTGCACCTCTTTTTTTGGCATTATGTGGTCTTTGGGGCCTAGCTTTTGAAACTGCCATCCTGTCTGCCACTGCAGTGCTACTCCTAGATGGGCCACATGTTTGTGCCGCCCACTTGTGTCGCTTAGCTTGGACATCCAGCTACCTCGGTGCAACCTTTTGGCCTAAAAACAATATTGTGAGTTGTGAGGTGTTCAGAATAGACTGGAAATGAGTGGAAATGAATGTTATTGAGGTTAATAATAGCGTAGGAGTGAAAAAAAACCAAAATATGGATTTTAGCACTTTTTATGCTTTTTAAAAAAAAAAAATCAGAACCCAAAACCCTAAATCAGAACCAAAACCTTGAGTGGGGTGTTTTGGCAAAACCAATCAGAACCCAAAACCTGAAGCTAATCAGAACCCAAAACCCAAAACACGAAAAGTGGCCGGTGCACACCCCTACAATAAACAAGAGTCTACTGATAAAAAAGAGAAAATCCAAGTTCATAAATGGCAGCCTAGAGCTGGTGCATGTAAGTATAATACAATCCAACTTGCCGATTATTGGTCTTCAATGGGAACAAAGATGATTCCTCTGTGTCCAAGCACTTCCTTGTGATGGTGAGTTGGTGCTATTATTTGGCTTCATCTCCTCCCGGATAAATATTTTTCCTGTATAAATGTCTTACTTTGTGAAGTTGATATCCTTCTACATATCACAGGACCGGAAAGGATAAAACTACAATATAGTGCACACCGTACTAAAAGTGTGTGGTAGGGTGAAAGATAATTCTTAAAGGGCTAAATGGTGTACTTCTTCAATGTGGAATACATAGGGCCTCATTTAGAGTGGGATGCAAAGTCCATTTCAGGCGTATCCTGCACATTTCCACTGATGCGCAGTAAGCAACAGTTCCCTGCAGATCCGTCAGCTTTTCAGACGTAGTGTACACTGCGACAGCTTGCCTCTCAGTATGAAGGAAAGGGTAGACCACGGCGATATGTAGGCGTGACCGTGAATAATTCAGATACTATGGGCGTCTACCCTAGTCAGATCAAGACGTAGGCGTAACACATGTCAAAACAAGACTGAAAAAGTACGTCAGGAATTAGGTGGCGCAAGTAGTTAGCTAGCTGCAGGAACTGGTCGCAGCTTGGTAGGGTATTACGAGTGGGACGCAACTGGGGTTGCTTGCCACGCGTAATACCCTACCAAACTGTGGCACACTCTTTCATGTACGCCTTAGACGCACATTGCGTCTGACTCTAAATGAAGCCCATAGTGTTTACGCTATAAAAAAAACTACTCAGTAACAAGCTAGTAATCATGGCACTTATCTTATAATATAAATGTCTAGTGGCGTGTGTTAGTCTGTCTGTGTGTGTGTGTGAAAAAAAAAAAAAACCAAGCTGCAGCGCCACCTGCTGGGCAGAGTTATACACTGACCTATGTATTTCTTGAAGGAGAAGTGACAGTTGGGAGTGGTTGGTGGTTGCCGGGGGTGACAGTGGGGAGTTTTTAACACCTTAAGTAGCTTGATTTGACTAGAATGCATGAGTATCATGCACGGGTTACCTGACCTACTAAATTCTTAGTGTGTGTGGGAAAAAAACCTCAAAAAGGGCTGAAATTTGGTATACTGACATTATTGACGAGTTGAGGGGTCAAACTCATTTTCGTGAGGTAATTTTACCTTATGAACACACATGTGTACAGTGGCGGATCCAGGGGGGTGCGATCGGGGCAATCGCCCCTCCCTAGCAGGGGTTTGCTGCCGACGGCTGCACAGTATGTGCAGGTCCGTTTGGCAGTGACAGTGTGCTGCCCGGCTGCTCTGATTGTGTTCTAAACACACTGTTCCTGCCTGTCACTGCCGAGCGGACCTGCACATACTGTGCAGCCCCCGGTAGCCTCAGAAGTCGAAAAGGGGGCGGGGCCTAAATCGCCCCGCCCTAACATCATTCCGGGGAACAACCATTTTCTAGATCCGCCCCTGCATGTGTAGCGGCGTGTGTTAGTGTGTGTGTGTCTGTGGAAAAAACTATTTTCTCAGAAAGGGCTCATCAGAATGACCTGAAATTTGGTATACTGACATTATTTGACAAAAAATTGCATGAGTATCATGCACGGGTTAACTTGTAATTTATAAGGTCAGATTAATCTTTATGGAACACAGTGTAAATAAAAGGTGCGGAGGTTCGACGTGAAACACGTAGAAAACCTTGATGTTTGTCCAGCTACAAGTTTTGAGGACCCAGTGATTTTAAGTATTTAAAGGGCCATCACCATAGAAATATATTGAAGTCCCTATTTCAAACAAAGCTTGGAATTTATATACAGTCTACAAGTGGACTAATATTCTTCTACTCTATGAGTAATAAAAATGTTCTTTACATAAGTTACTTGCTGTACCTTAATATTTATTTATTTTTGTTGCTGTGTGATACACCTAAAGATGGTGTAATCACTTATATCTTAACGCTCATTTCAAATATTTTTATATTCTGAGTTTTATCCTATTTCCCACCTCTTCCAACCTTGCCTCTTGATTGCACCCATTTTTTTTACCTTCACTTATGATAACTTCTGTATCTATACCACATTGTTTGACACCTTTCTCATCATTTTTGACCCGAAAAGTCCCTATTATACACTTTTACATCCTTCTCTATTCCAACACCTACATTTACAAATCAGGCATACTGAACTATATAATTGTATCATTGTTATATTCTATATATGTTTCGCAAACACTCAGTCTTTGTCCCCTTTACCACCAATCTACACTCTGTCACTCAAACCTCCATTGCTCTAGCTGCCCTATCCACCTCTCCTCCATTTCCACCCTTTTATGTCCCCTTTTAATTTCACCTCCTCCTATCCGCCCACTCTACCATGTTCACCTTCTCCTATCCGCCCACTCTACCACGTTCACCTCCTCCTGTCCGCCCACTCTACCACGTTCACCTCCTCCTATCCGCCCACTCTACCACGTTCACCTCCTCCTGTCCGCCCACTCTACCACGTTCACCTCCTCCTATCCGCCCACTCTACCACGTTCACCTCCTCCTGTCCGTCCACGCTACCACGTTCACCTCCTCCTATCCGCCCACTCTACCACGTTCACCGCCTCCTGTCCACCGACTCTACCACGTTCACCTCCTCCTATCCGCCCACTCTACCACATTCACCTCCTCCTATCCACCCATTCTAGCACGTTCACCTCCTCTTGTCCGCCAACTCTACCACGTTCACCACCTCCTGTCCACTGACTATACCACGTTCACCTCCTCCTGTCCGCCCACTCTACCCCGGTCACCTCCTCCTATCCGCCCACTCTAGCACGTTCACCTCCTCCTATCCGCCCACTCTACGACGTTTACCTCCTCCTCTCCGCCCACTCTACGACATTCACCTCCTCCTGTCCGCTGACTCTACCACATTCACCTCCTTCTGTCCGCCCACTCTCCTTCTCCATTCCACTAACGTTCTCTCTACTCCCCCTTCTCTTTGACCCTGTTCTCCGTCTGCAATCACATTTCCAGTCCCCTCCCTTGCCCAGTCTAATTTCATATTTGACTTCACCAGTTCCCACCATTACACATATTTTTCTTCCATTACTCTCAAATATTTCTCTACCTATATTCTTGCACTCCCAGAACACTCCCTCACATTCATCAACGACACTGCAAACCTCCAGACGTTGATCCACAGCACATGACAGTACAACCTACAGAGTTCCAAGGCTACGAATGTACAAGTATAATTCTTTATAGTCTACCTAGGTGGAGGGCACCATGTTTTATAGTTACATGCAACCCCTCTGCATAGCTATGTGCATCGGTATGCCTACCATGAACAGTTAATTCTGCTGTTTGGTGTGTTTGGGATAGGACTGGAGACACTTAAGAGCAAACTCCAAAATGAAACATGTTAGAATTCATGGCCAAATGTGGAACTGGGCAATTATTGACTGAACAATGTCATACCATGATACCAGGAGAAGGGTACATAAAGAAAATGCAATCATATACAAATAGCAAGAAATAATGGGCTTATTAAGGGATGTATTTAAAACTACCATGAGGCCTTGGTAATACTCCTTCCTCAGTCTGAAACACTCAAATTTGTTTAACATCCACTCACAATCACATAGTATACCCAGCATGAGAGATACCACATAGCCAGTATTATCTCTCATGAGAGAGTTTAGATTCTATTTGGAAAAGGGCACCACTGAAATAAGAGGAGCGAGTGTGGCTCAGAGTGGAGATTGGGATAGTTGTATGGGTGTAATAGTGTGGAACACACAGTAAACCACTCACACCAAGTTCACTTTATTTATTGTCAAGGTCAAACTTGCACCAAGGTGCTTGGATATTCAATGTCTGGGCCCTGTGTGCACCTGTAGGCCCCAAGTTATCACCCAAAAAGCCCCTATTGTGATACACCACTCGGCCTATTGGTTCTTCTTGGGTGTTAAAATTCTGTTTTATCCTCCACATCCCAAAATGTGTGGTCAGATTCACACGTGAAAATTAACTTCATGTATTCAGATTGGGGGCTCATATAGAGATTCACACATCTGTTCCCTGAATGTAAGCAGGAGAAGACACACACATGAAGAAGTGCATTTATGTGCATGTGTTCAGTCTGACATATCTCAATCTGCCCCCAGCTCTACAAAACTAGCATATGCAACACGTCAGGGGTAACAAGTGACTAACATAGCGTGACAGGGATAGCATAGATTTGTAGCTTGACAGTATAGTGTTTCACTAAATTTCAGGACAGTATGTGGAGTGTAGTACGTCTTAATAGTGCTGTAAACATTAACAGTGTTTACAGCGACAAAAAGAATCTGAAACATAACTCACCGATCTGTCAAAAACACAGACTTAAGTATACACAGACACACGACAGATCCGATCTGAGGAGAGCCTGACTCTTGAAAATTACATCACTTGTAAGCGCAACTTTCATATTTAAAGCGGCAATGCAACGGACCCGGCGTAGGATCATGCATTGTAAGTATGAGGGTAGTTATAATGGTACTTTACCTTACCATTAGGGTTAGGGTTAGGGTTAGGATTAGGGTTATGATTAAGATTAAAGTTCATACTTTCATTGCCGCTTTAAATATGAAAGTCGCGCTTACAAGTGACGTAATTTTCAAGAGTCAGGCTCTCCTCAGATCGGATCTGTCGTGTGTCTGTGTATACTTAAGTCTGTGTATTTGACAGGTCGGTGAGTTATGTTTTCGGAATCTTTTTGTCACTGTAAACTAGAGATGGGCGGGTCCGGTTCTCCGAGAACCGAACCCACCCGAACTTTGGGTATCCGAGTACCGAGCTGAGCAGCTCGGTACTCTCCCGCCCATTCCGAATCCAAATCGAGGCCGAACGTCATTGTGACGTCGTCGGATCTCGGGACTCGGTTCTCGCGATACTTCAACTTTATAAATACACGCCTCCACAGCAATCCATCGCCATTTGACAGAGGGAGAGAGCAGGGTGTAGTCATAGGCTAATTAGAGCAGGGACAGAGAATACCATATTGTTCTTGCAATTGCTCTAACCAAAATCGCTAGTGCAGAGAGGAGGATAGAGGTTTATTATTTTTTCTTCATATTTGGCACTCCCCAGCGCTTTTGGGGTGTCCCCCATAATTGTGCATTAATATTTCTGGCTGTCAAAAGTCATATCTGTCAGCAGTATCTACTCAATAATTTGTAGCACACCTCAGTGTTTTTGGGGTGTCCCCCATAATTGTGCATTAATATTTCTGGCTGTCAAAAGTCATATCTGTCAGCAGTATCTACTCAATAATTTTTAGCACTCCTCAGTGTTTTTGGGGTGTCCTCCCTAATTGTGCATTAATATTTCTGGCTGTCAAAAGTCATATCTGTCAGCAGTATCTACTCAATAATTTGTAGCACACCTCAGTGTTTTTGGGGTGTCCCCCATAATTGTGCATTAATATTTCTGGCTGTCAAAAGTCATATCTGTCAGCAGTATCTACTCAATAATTTTTAGCACTCCTCAGTGTTTTTGGGGTGTCCTCCCTAATTGTGCATTAATATTTCTGGCTGTCAAAAGTCATATCTGTCAGCAGTATCTACTCAATAATTTTTAGCACTCCTCAGTGTTTTTGGGGTGTCCTCCCTAATTGTGCATTAATATTTCTGGCTGTCAAAAGTCATATCTGTCAGCAGTATCTACTCAATAATTTGTAGCACACCTCAGTGTTTTTGGGGTGTCCCCCATAATTGTGCATTAATATTTCTGGCTGTCAAAAGTCATATCTGTCAGCAGTATCTACTCAATAATTTTTAGCACTCCTCAGTGTTTTTGGGGTGTCCTCCCTAATTGTGCATTAATATTTCTGGCTGTCAAAAGTCATATCTGTCAGCAGTATCTACTCAATAATTTGTAGCACACCTCAGTGTTTTTGGGGTGTCCCCCATAATTGTGCATTAATATTTCTGGCTGTCAAAAGTCATATCTGTCAGCAGTATCTACTCAATAATTTTTAGCACTCCTCAGTGTTTTTGGGGTGTCCTCCCTAATTGTGCATTAATATTTCTGGCTGTCAAAAGTCATATCTGTCAGCAGTATCTACTCAATAATTTGTAGCACACCTCAGTGTTTTTGGGGTGTCCCCCATAATTGTGCATTAATATTTCTGGCTGTCAAAAGTCATATCTGTCAGCAGTATCTACTCAATAATTTGTAGCACACCTCAGTGTTTTTGGGGTGTCCCCCATAATTGTGCATTAATATTTCTGGCTGTCAAAAGTCATATCTGTCAGCAGTATCTACTCAATAATTTTTAGCACTCCTCAGTGTTTTTGGGGTGTCCTCCCTAATTGTGCATTAATATTTCTGGCTGTCAAAAGTCATATCTGTCAGCAGTATCTACTCAATAATTTGTAGCACACCTCAGTGTTTTTGGGGTGTCCCCCATAATTGTGCATTAATATTTCTGGCTGTCAAAAGTCATATCTGTCAGCAGTATCTACTCAATAATTTTTAGCACTCCTCAGTGTTTTTGGGGTGTCCTCCCTAATTGTGCATTAATATTTCTGGCTGTCAAAAGTCATATCTGTCAGCAGTATCTACTCAATAATTTGTAGCACACCTCAGTGTTTTTGGGGTGTCCCCCATAATTGTGCATTAATATTTCTGGCTGTCAAAAGTCATATCTGTCAGCAGTATCTACTCAATAATTTTTAGCACTCCTCAGTGTTTTTGGGGTGTCCTCCCTAATTGTGCATTAATATTTCTGGCTGTCAAAAGTCATATCTGTCAGCAGTATCTACTCAATAATTTGTAGCACACCTCAGTGTTTTTGGGGTGTCCCCCATAATTGTGCATTAATATTTCTGGCTGTCAAAAGTCATATCTGTCAGCAGTATCTACTCAATAATTTGTAGCACACCTCAGTGTTTTTGGGGTGTCCCCCCATAATTGTGCATTAATATTTCTGGCTGTCAAAAGTCATATCTGTCAGCAGTATCTACTCAATAATTTTTAGCACTCCTCAGTGTTTTTGGGGTGTCCTCCCTAATTGTGCATTAATATTTCTGGCTGTCAAAAGTCATATCTGTCAGCAGTATCTACTCAATAATTTTTAGCACTCCTCAGTGTTTTTGGGGTGTCCTCCCTAATTGTGCATTAATATTTCTGGCTGTCAAAAGTCATATCTGTCAGCAGTATCTACTCAATAATTTGTAGCACACCTCAGTGTTTTTGGGGTGTCCCCCATAATTGTGCATTAATATTTCTGGCTGTCAAAAGTCATATCTGTCAGCAGTATCTACTCAATAATTTGTAGCACACCTCAGTGTTTTTGGGGTGTCCCCCATAATTGTGCATTAATATTTCTGGCTGTCAAAAGTCATATCTGTCAGCAGTATCTACTCAATAATTTTTAGCACTCCTCAGTGTTTTTGGGGTGTCCTCCCTAATTGTGCATTAATATTTCTGGCTGTCAAAAGTCATATCTGTCAGCAGTATCTACTCAATAATTTTTAGCACTCCTCAGTGTTTTTGGGGTGTCCTCCCTAATTGTGCATTAATATTTCTGGCTGTCAAAAGTCATATCTGTCAGCAGTATCTACTCAATAATTTTTAGCACTCCCCAGTGGTTTGCGCTCAGAATGGATTCAAAGCAGTCCACATATGATCTAAATGAGCAACCAGGTTCTGTCACCAGTCCTGATGTTAGTGTTCCCAGTACATCATCTGGCCAAGGCGATGTCAAACAACAGAGTGTTTTCAAATTAGTGCAAAAAACAAAAACCCAAAAAATTTTTACTGTATTGAAGCGAAAAAGAAGTGTAACTGAGCAAAAGTTAAGTGACGATAAAAAAAAAATTGCAAGCATGCCATTCTACACACGCAGTGGCAAAGAGAGAATGAGGCCTTCACCTTTGGCTATTAGTGGCAGATCCCAAAAAGTTACCCAGCCTACAATTGGTGCACAACTACTGTTACGCGTCAAAGCCGAGCTGCAAGATAACAGTGAGGCATTACAGGAGAATATTTGCTCTGATTCACAAATGACAACAATCCCTGTGGAGAGTCCATCCAACAGTGGGATGTCTAATCGTGACCATTCTGTTAGTCTACCCATAAAGAAGGGCCCTTTCAGCAGTTCTGCTGATGTGTGCCTGAACAGCCCGAGTGTAGCCGGTGATACACCAAGTGAGGATGACACTTTGTCTTTAGAAGAGGATGTGGGGGAGATTTGGGTATCCGACGATGAGGATGCGGTTGATTGTGTAAGTCCTGCAGCAGTGTGGCACCAGTGGGAGCAGTTCTGGCATGTGAGGTTCTGGCACCAATATGCACTTTCCAAACACAAGCAGGGATGACGCAGGGGGCAGACCACAACAGTTTGACATCTGGGCTGGTTTGAAGGATTTGTCAAAAAAATGTGTGACCTTGACCATAATTCCAACCAATCCTACTATTAACATGCAAAGGATGGTGGAGGGCCTATCAGGGATTAAACTGTATTTTTCATAATTTTCACTAATAATGTTTGGGTGTAATATACACCCAAAGACGAGTGCTCAATTGCTAAGAGTCATTGATGGAGAGGAAGACAAGCAGGCTTGTCTGTAGAATTTGCAGGCAAATTGTGCTGCGTTATATAGGTAACACCCAAAGAGAAGAGCTCCATTGCTCCATTGCTAATTGTAATTGCTGAAATAGAAATAATAGGGCTGACAGTCTTGGTCTAAATCTGCAGTTACATTTTATTGTACCATAGCTCATTGCGAAACTGGAGAGGTGGCAGGGTTTAGTGATAATCTTCCTCCAACAATACTAATTCATCCCAATATCCCAATATCATAGAAGTCTGTGTAGTATGATGTAATTGCTGATAATGGCCTTCCAAAGGGAATGACTAGTTGATTTTAGGGCAGAGCTGTCACGGTTTTTGGGCAATTCTTTTACAGCACAGCAAATATCAAAATGTTTAGCGGACTCATCTGCATCATCACTGGGTGTCTTGGGAAAGCAATTTCTTTTATTACAAGCAGTTGCCAGAGAAACTGAAGGAGAAGACGTCCCAACAAGATGTTGATAAGTCTGGGATCCTTGCAAAGAAAATTAAGTATTTCATCTACAATTAAAATATAGTTAGCACATTTACTTTGTTTTATTGCACACTATAATTTTATGTAGCACCTTTTCAAAATCTATTATTAAGGCAATCACTTGACTCAAGCTAACTGTGTCTGCACTTTCTTCACAGGTAACTACTTCGCTGGACTAAAGTATATTCCCCTCAAATGCTAGTCTTCTTGCAGCTGCTGTATTCTCCTACATGCTGTTGCAGAAACCACAAATTGACCCTAAATGTTTATGGACACAAACAGCATCTCCTGCATGTCATTTTTCAAAAGTTCTGTAACACCAAGTTGATAGTGTGTGCAAAACAGGAAATGTGATGGAATTCAGCCCCGCTGTAATGCTGGACCAATATTGGGGTCGTAATCAGAAATGACATATCCTCAGGAGACTCCAAGCAGGATTAGCCATCTTTCAATGACATCCCTTAGTTTTTGGAACAGTTTGTCAGCTGTATGCCTCTTAGTGAAGCTGCTGATACACAGAGTAGCCTACTTCTCAAAAATGTGATGCACCTGGGTACATGCTGCTGCTGTCCATGCTGGGGAAGGCGAAAGACCAACCCAGTGGGCTTTCACAGTCATATAATCTTTTGTTTGCCCAGTTCCGCTTGTACACATATCTGTGGTTAAGTGTACAGTGGGTAGAATACCATTTTGTCACCCAATAATGACATTTTTAGGAACTTTCCGGTACAGGAGAGAATAAGCTTTTCTAGTAAAATGGTATAGTGATGACATTTGCTAACAGGGACATAACACCTCAATTAAATGTCTTAAACCAACTGTATTAATAGTGGACATTGGACACAGATCTAACGCTAGCATAGTACCCAGGGCGTCTGTGATCCGCTTTGCGACTGGGTGACAGGTTTCATTCTTGCTTCCTCTTGCAGAGGATTGTTTACTTGCCAATTGTTGGGGGGGAAGATTGCAGGTGCTGGGATGTAGATGAGAGAAGGGAGGTAGATTATGCTGGAATGCTTGTTGTTAATTTTTTTTTAACCAAAGTTTCTGATTTTCCCAACAGTTTGCCAATAACTCGCTGAAAAATGACGAAACATGGATGAGGATCCCAGATGGTTAAGGTCCCTACCTCTACTGAGTGTGGCTTTCAAAATGTTACAAATGGATAGACAACTCTTGCCAGGATTCGTGTAAAAATAATTCCACACTTAAGAGGTGGATTTTTGGTCTTATGCCCAGGCATGACAATGGCCTTTTTGTTATCACTGGCAAGAACTGCAGCAATTTTTCTTTTCAAGTGTATGAAAATCATATTGTGACATAGGAGGTGTTCAAAATTGAATAAAAAATGACTGGAAATTAGTGTTACTGAGGTTAATAATAATGTAGCTACAAAATAATACCTAAATTATGTTATTTTAGCACCAATAAATGTAATTTTTATAACAAATTGCAAAACAAAACCAAACAAAACCAAAACCAAAACCAAAACACGCAATGGCGGTTTTGCAAAACCAAAACCAAAACCAAAACACGACGGTAATCCAGATCCAAAACCGAATCCAAAACCAAAACACGGGGGTCAGTGACCATCTCTACTGTAAACACTGCCAATGTTTACAGCACCGTTAAACTGACTACCACAGAGTATGAGGATGATTTCTCTGGTCACAAATTCAAACGCTTTAGATTTGTTCCAGAATATCAACATTTGCTCATTAGTGTCGGACTGTGTAGAAAATCTCTACTTTCACTCTGTTGGTTCTGGCTTTTTCTTTTCATGCGATAACAAACCCGATCCCAGGCGATCCAAAGGCAACACAACGAGAACTGTTTATAAGAGATTCTGGATGTTTGTGTTTGGGAGAGCAGCGGAGGCAGAAGTTTGAAAAGAGGAGGGGGCATTCAGTGCGCTATAGGGTTGTTGAATGTGAGCAACTCATAAGGTTCAGGATCACAAGCACTTCGGAACTGGGCCTTTGTTTTAGTTTTCTGTATGATTTTGCGCTCCCAAATCCCAAGGGACATATTAGATCTCAATATATAACCCTCACCCCCAATAGTTAAATTTTTTGTAGAACAGCCCTTTTTCCACCATGGACCAAATGGGACATGTTTTGCAGGTGATCGGAGGTGGGGCTGGTTAGAGCAGGGGTGGGGCCAAGGAAAAAAAGAAGTGTCTGGGAGGATTGGGATGCTGCTATGTGCATGCTGGTTTTAAAATAGAGACTATTGGTAGGTCCTTATTAATGTACTGATTTGGTTGCTTGTTGGGTCTCCCCCTTCTCGTCCACACCCCTGACAACTTACATAATAAAGTCATCTAGATTGCTTTTTAAGGATAGTTGCTTGCTTAAAATGTTAAACAGTATGCATGTGGCCTGAGATGTCCTCTAAAAAGACAATCACCAGACCAAAATTATTAACCTCAATAACAATAATTTCAAGTCATTTGCAGTCAATTTTCACCACCTCACAGGTCATAATATTATTTTCATACACTTTCAAACAAAGACTGCAGCAACCTGGCTGGATGCTAAGCGACAGAGCAATGACTCAAACACACGGCAGTTTCTAGCACATCTAGGAAACATTGCCAAACAGCAGTGTCAGTAAATAAAACAAGTGCAAAATGGAATTGTCCTTGGATCGTGAAATCAGTTATGGTTCATTTGATCACTCCACCCGTTCCTTGGATAGCTGTGGCAATTCTACAGCTAATACTTGGCGACGAGCGCTGACCCCCCCCCCCCATCCCGGGATGCATGCTTTTATCAGACCCAGACCGATCCAGGTTGCCAGACAATGCACTAAAAAGAGTCATTGTAGTCCACAGCAAAAAGCTGAGCTTCAAATCAACCCCAATTCCCCAAAAATTATAGTATAGTTAGGTACCTTTGTCGTAAAGTACAGATTACAAACACTTTGTGTAATACTGATGAAACAGCAGCAAAGTGGAAGGTAATACATATATGCGTCTATTTAGACATCCATGTTTACATTATTTCTGCAAGCAACGTTGTTCTTTGCTAATAAAACTTTATACCGTTCAAAAAAATAAAAAATAATCCTCCACCATTCTTTGGATGTTGATAGTTGATAGTAGGATCAGGTGGAGTTACAGCAGAGGTGTCCCTAATTCTGGTCAATTCTTTTACAGTAGACAAGACCAGATGTCAAAATGTTGTGCTGAGTCATCTGCATCATCAATGGGTGTGTAAGATTTTTGCAAAGCACACAACAGTATATAGCATATGTAGATAACATTGGACCCTCCCATCCTTATGTTGGATTTTAAAAAGGACATGCACACTTTAACAAACCAAACACTCCAGCGACAAGGAGTGACACTTTTGAGGCTGATGTGCTTGCTTTATTTGGGCCCCCACAAAACAAGCTAACAGTGGCCTTAAGGCACCTAAGCTAACAATGCTATTAATGAACTCAACTGTGGCAAGATGTTTTTGTCATTATCCACAGCCTCATCCTCACCCTCATCAGTTTGTACATCATCCTCAAGATTATTAATTCATCACCGCTGGAATCCACCATTACAGAAGTCTCAGTATTTTCATGTAATCGTTGGGAAAGGCCTTCCTTGTGGAAATTGAAGTTCATTTTTATGAACATCATCTTTTCCATATTTTGAAGAAGTAGCCTCTTACGCCAATCGCTGACAAGGTTCCCGGCTGTGTGAAAACTCTTTCTGAGTACACACTGGAGGGTGGACAGCTTAGGCAGTGCAAAGCGAGTTGGTACATGGATCTCCAAATTCCCTTTATTTTCTCCCAGTATATAAAGGGACTGTCTGATGTGTCTATTTCTATGCTGCTGTTAAAATAATCCTCCACCATCCTTTGGATGTTGATAGTAGGATCAGGTGGAGTTACGGCAGAGGTGTCACGTTTTTTGGTCAATTCTTTTAGACCAGACCAGTTGTCAAAATGTTGTGCTGAGTGATCTGCATCATCCCTGGGTCTCTTGGGAAAGCTAAGTTTTTTCCTAGCAGCAGTTGACTGAGAAACTGAACGAGGAGATGCCGTCCTGTCACGCAACACTTTAGCTGTCATCTTGCTCACCAGGAGCTCCTTGCATCTCTTCAGATCTGGGTCAGTTGGTAACAAAGAGAAGGCATAGCTCTTAAACCTAGGATCAAGCACAGTCGCCAAAATGTAGTGACCTGATTTCAAGATTTTGATAACTCTTGGATCCTGGCGAAGATAATAAAGTTCTTGATCTACAAGTCCGACATACTTAGTGTAATTGCTTTGTTTCATCTCCTGCTTCAGTTTCTCAAGCTGCTTTTCCAAAAGTCTAATAAAGGGAATCACTTGACTCAAGCTAGCAGTGTCTCAATTCACTTCGCAGCTGACTACTTTAAATGATTTAAGCACCTTGCACAACATGGAAAGTATTCTCCACTGCGCTTGAATAAAATACACCCCCCCTCCTTTGCCAATGTCATGGTTGTGGAGTAAGCGTGGATGGATTTTCGCTGTTCCTCCATTCACAGAAGCATAAACAAGGTGGAACTCCACCTTGTGACCACCTCTTGCTTCAGTTTGTGGCAGGGCAAATTAAATTGCTCTTGTAGCTGCTGCAATCTCCTACATACTTTAGCCGAATGCCAGAAATGTCCAGATATTTTACGGGCCACAGACAGCATCTCCTGCATGTCCCTGTCATATTTTAAAAAGCTCTGCACCACCAAGTTTATTGTGTGAGCAAGACAGGAAATGTGATGGAATTCACCCAGCTGTAATGCTCTCACAATATTGGTGCCATTATCAGAAATGACATATCCTGAGCAGAGTCCAAGCGGGATAAGCCATGTTGCAATGACATCCCTTAGTTTTTGTAACAGATTATCAGCTGTATGCCTCTTAGTGAAGCCGTTGATACACAGAGTAGCCTGCCTCTAAAAAATGTGACGTACTTAGGTACATGCTGCTGCTGTTCCTGTAGGTGAAGGCGAATCACCAACCCAGTGGGCTGTCAAAGTCATATAATCTTACTTTGCCCAGTTTCGCTTGTCCACATATCTGTGGTTAAGTGTACAGTGGGTAGAATGGTATTTTGTAGCTCAATAATTACATTTTTGCGAATCTTCTGGTAGAGGTGAGGAATAGCTTTTCTAGTAAAATTGTGTTGTGATGGAATTTGGTAACGGGGACACAAGACCTTAAGCAACTGTCTAAAACCAGCTGCATTAATAGTGGATATTGAAGACAGATCTAATACTAGCATAGTGCCCATGGCGTCTGTGATCCGGTTTGCAACTGGGTGACAGTTTTCATATTTGCTTCCTCTTGCAAAGATTGTAATTGATGTAGACTACTAGTTGTCTTTTTCTTGGTGTGCTTCTGGGATGAAGATCCACCCCAGCAGCAGCAGCTGCAGCAGCAGTGGGAGTAACGCTCAAGAATTCTTCTGAGGAATCCAGGATAGTGGAGGAGTCATCTAGCTTTACCAACTTGGATGCAGGACTAACTCCAATCGCTCTTGAGGATATTGATGAGGACGGTGTTGTGGATGTAGATTGCAGGTGTTGGAATCTAGCTGAGAGAAGGGACCTAGCTGATGATGGACTGCTTGTTGTTATTTTTTTAGCATAAGTTTCTGATTTTACCAACAGTTTGCCATGAACTCACTTCAAATGGAGTAACATGGATGAGTTTCCTAAATGGTTAAGGTCCCTACCTTTACTGACTGTGGCTTTACAAACGCTACAAAGGGCTAGACAACTGTTGTCAGAATTTGGGTAAAAATTATTCCACACATAAGATGTTGATTTTTGGTCTTATGTCCAGGCATGACAATGGCCTTCTTCTTATCGCGTGCAAGAACTGCTTCCACTGGTCTGCACCACTTACACTTACACTAACAACATCATCCTCATAAACATCTTCATTAGCGCCCTCATCAGCTACACAAATATCCCCCTCATCCTGTTGCAATTCCAAAGTGGCATCCTCAATTTGTGTATCACCAGCTACACTTGGGCTGTTCATGCACACATCTGCAGAAATTCTGAAAGGAGCATTATTTATGGGTACACTATCAGAAAGGTCAGGAGTACACATAGCACTCGTGGATAGACTCTCCTCAGGGATTTGTGTCATTTCTGAATCTCAACATACATTTTCCTCTAATGCCTTACTGTTTTCTTCCAGCTCGGCTTTTACACGTAAAAGTATTTGGACACCACTTTTGGAGTCCTAATGACAAGGTCTTGCTTGGTCATGACTGACCTTACAAGAAGATGCCTCAGTGACAGTTGCTGAAATAGCACTTATAGAGAAATGCGAAGGCCTCATTCATTCCTTGCCACTTGCCATACTTATTTTTTTCTGCAGATAACTTTGCCTGGATTACAGGTCTTGACCAAGGTAAAAGGTGTTTTTTAAAATTTTTGTTTCCCTGACTTAAAAACACTATGCACATAGGCTTTAGCAGATGACGTAGAGGGATTACTGCCATCATGACTGGTGTCAGCAGCTGCTTGGTGCTCCTAGTCTTCTGTGTACTGCTGTGAATCCATTTTGATAACACAGTACAATGTGACTACAGATTAAGAACAATGCTGCCAGTCCTATTATTTGTATTCCAGCAATGGCAATTAGCAATGAAGCAATGGACCTCTCCTCTTTGTGTGTTACCTATATAACACAGTACAATTTGAATGCAGATTTAGAAGACCAAGACTGCCAGCCCTATTATTTCTATTTCAGCCATGACAATTAGCAATGGAGCAATGGAGCTCTCCTCTTTATGTGTTACCTATATAACACCGTACAATTTGACTGCAGATTTAGAAGACCAAGACTGCCAGCCCTATTATTTCTATTTCAGCCATGACAATTAGCAATGGAGCTCTCCTGTTTGCAAGTTAGCTATATAACACCGTACAATTTGGCTGCAGATTTAGAAGACTAAGACCGCCAGCCTTATTATTTGTATTTCAGCCATGGCAATTAGCAATGGAGCAATGGGCCTCTCCTCGTTGTGTGTTACATATATAACACCATACAATTTGACTGCAGATTTAGAAGACCAAGCCTGGCAGACCTATTATTTCTATTTCAGTAATGACAATTAGCAATGGAGCAATGGACCTCTCCTCTTTCTGTGTTACCTATATAACACAGTACAATGTGACTGCAGATTTAGAAGACCAAACCTGGCAGCCCTATTATTTCTATTTCAGCAATGACAATTAGCAGTGGAGCAATGGAGCAATCCTTTGTGTGTTACCTACATAACACTGTACAATTTGACTGTAGATTTAGAAGACCAAGACTGACAGCCCTATTATTTCTATTTCAGCAATGACAATTAGCAATGGAGCTCTCCTCTTTGCATGTTATCTATATAACACCGTACAATTTGACTGCAGATTTTGAAGACAAAGACTGCCAGCCCTATTATTTGTATTTTAGCAATGACAATTCGCAATGGAGCAATGGACCTCTCCTCGTTGTGTGTTACATATATAACACCGCACAGTTTGACTGCAGATTTAGACAAAGACTGACAGACCTATTATTTCTATTTCAGCAATGACAAATAGCAATGGAGCTCCCCTCTTTGTGTGTTACCTATATAACACCGTACAATGTGATTGTAGATTTAGAAGACCAAGCCTGGCAGCCCTATTATTTCTATTTTAGCATTGATAATTAGCAATGGAGCTCTCCTCTTTGTGTGGTACCTATATAACACCGTACAGTGTGATTGTAGATTTAGAAGACCAAGCCTGGCAGCCCTATTATTTCTATTTTAGCAATTACAATTCGCAATGGAGCAATGGAGCTCTCCTGAATGTCACTGGAGACTTTGAAGAACACTGCGACCCCTCCTCTTTCTTTTCTACCTATGACGCTGCCCAACTGCATTAAAGACTGCCAAGAACCGTGCTACCCCTTCTGTGTCCCTCTGTGAAATGGCGCTGGATCACCATGGAGGGCGGTACTCATAGAATCCAAAGCTCGCGAGATCCGACGACGTAACAATGACATTTTGTGTCGTTTTCAATTGCAAGGGTGCGCGAAAGTACTGAGCCGGCTCGGCTCGGTACTCAGATCTCCTAAGTTCGGGTGTGGTCAGTTCTCGGGGAACCGAGCCTGAGCATCTCATATATATATATATATATATATATATATATATATATACTGTGGGGAAATAATGAGGTGATTTAAAAGTTCAGTACACAATGTTATATTTCTTTAAAAGTCAATAAGTTGCCCCTGGGTACATATATTTTAGCTTTTCGGCTTAATATGTATCAGTGAGATGGCATCTTTCAATTCTCAGTATATGTTCTCCCGCTGAGAAAAAAGGTTTATTGCATTGAAATCCAATAAATATAATAATATCTATTATGATAAACTTATTCCAAGGGAAATTGGCCCAGTCACCAAAATATGATCATTGGTCTGGTCATTTGAGGTGAAATACCTACCATGATGAAGGGGTTAAAGAAAAACAAATTCTATTAAAATAGAAGATCTAAACAAATGGACACACCTGTAAGTTATTAGGGCTGATTCACATAAAGTACGCCTGGCCAACCTGTGGCTCTCTAGGTGCTGTGATACTACAAGTACCAGCATGCTGCGCCAGCTATTGGCTGGCTATCTACTGGCAAGGAATGCTGGGTATTGTAGTTTCACAACACCTGGAGAGCCACAGGTTGGCCAAACCTGACTTAGAGCCTGACTAAGCTCTTTTATATTTGTGCAGTTGCCTAAGTGACTTTCGTTACTAGTTCCTAGAGCATTGATAGGCTGCTTTCTCACAAATATTGGTTCTGCCCAAAAAATGTGCAGTAGAGGGGGGTTCCTTTAGGAACACAAAATATTTCCTGTTCTTCCGAAGTATGGTTTTATTTACATATATTTTGAAACTATAAGAAACTACCTTTGCATATCAGAGAAATGTCTTTTTTAATGTGCTAAAATTTAGAGCGCTGTATCATCTCTAAAACAGATATCACAGATGACAGTGACATAAAATTAAAAATGCATCAAACTGTTCTTATTCCGAAACTGACAACTGTGAGTGTGCAGAGAAGGGAAAGAATGGAGGGAGGGCTGGATGCTTGTGCACCTACTTTAATGCATATGTCATAGTTAACAAAAAAAAGGGGGGAAATGCAAAATTATATGTAATTAGATTTGTTCAAATAGGTTGTTGGCTTCTACTTTTCCGTGCATTGTAATTCTTTACCTGTCAATCACGGCAGCGTGTCACCGGTTTCACTTCATCACATGACTTGTTCCCGTGTAACAGAGTCTGATAAGAAGACAGTTTGATTGCCTGCCTTTTAAGGCATAAAATAAATGCCTTTATTGTTGCCAGGCATCCATCCATGATGTGTTTGATCATTCATCAATGGAAACTCTGATAGAAATGAGGTTCTTTTTTTACTTTCATTCCACTTTATTGTTGTGGTTTTTCTAGACATTTAAATAAAAGAAAAATGGCAAATCTGAGTTATAAGTAAGCTTGTATCTCTTGAGGTAAAAAGTAAGGGAGGATGTGTGATTAGAAAACTCGTTTACATAATACACATAGAGGCTACTTATGAATGCGCTTGATGCACAAACACCTTGGTTTTACATGTGTGCCGCTACAGGGCCCACCCACTACACATCAAGGTGCACACCTAGGGGGAGATTTTTAAAATCCTCTGTAAAGGAAAAGTGGAGGTGTTGCCCATAGCAACCAATCAGATTCTAGCTATCATTTATCTACATTCTAAAAAGTATAGCTGGAATCTGAGTGGTTGCTATGGCAACACCTCCACTTTTCCTTTCTAGATGGTGTGATAAATATACCCCATACCCTCCACTCTCAGGAGATGATTCTGTTAACGAGAAGTGCATTCAGGTGTTGTATACCCCAGCCACACCACAGAGCAGAATGAATTGACACTGCTGTCATTCTAACCCTAATTATGGACCATAAATTCAATGGAATACATAATTTACAAATACAGTGCGGCATTCCATACCTCTAAACATTTGGATGGTGGCATCGAGATGGGGACAATAAATTAATACTTTGAAAAATGACTTTAAAAAGAGCACAGAAAATAGTTTATAAGCAGAGTAAAGTACCTGGTTTACGAGTCATCATCATCAGTGAGTATTTGAACTTGTTCTATAATCATACTTGCCAACTCTCTCGGAATGTCCGGGAAACTCCCGAAACTCAGGTAGGTCTCCGGATTCCCGGGAGAGCAGGCAAGTATCCCGCGCACGGCAACTTGCTCGTCAAAATGACGCGATTCACGGTGAATCACGTCATTTTGACCCCGCCTATGCAACAAAAATGGCATTTTGTCGCGGGGGTTGGGGCCAAAATGACGCGATTCGCCGCACATCGCCCCTCCCACCCTCCAACCACGCCCTCCTGCCGGGATCTCCCGGAATTAAGTTTTAAAATGTTGGCAAGTATGCCTATAATAGGTGCAAAAGATACATTTCCTAACAGACATACATGTGTGTGTGTCTACAGGTCTGCATGAGCCGGATTTGCGTAATCACACCTTCACTAGAATTCCGTTAGCATTCTCCTTTCTTCCCCAATCCCGTCTCTCCAGTCTGGACGGGGGTCGTAAGTGCCAGAATTCCGCAAATCTGCCTACGTACATATGTGTGCGTCCACTCTCTGGGCACACACAGAGCGATTTCACCAAACATACGCTACACAAACTGGCACATGCCCAGCATCAGCTCCAAAGTGTCTCATGTCTCAGTGATGTCACTGATTCCTACATTGACATTAATATTGATTTATTATTGTGTAAATGTGTGACAGGTACACTTCAATGTGTCCAGTTACACATTAAGGGGCTCATGATGCGTGGGGTGTATGTTCATTTGCTTCTCGTAATAAACACAAATTTGTACTCTATGTCTGCAAAAAAGTATATGATTATGTCTATATGCAGATTTAGGGTCCTATTTATTAAGCCATAAATCTTGCAGAAACTGCTTTTTCTGCGTGATTTAGGCATTCACCAATGCAGAGAAGAAGGTAAGTGGGGATGGAGGCTGGGTATTCATTTAACGATGCTGGTGGGTGATAATCATTTAATAGTGGGTGGGAGATATTAATTTATTGGTGGGGTCAACTTTTGATGGTGGGGACTATTTTATTTAATTTTGGGGTTATGATAGTGCCTATTAATTTAAGGTGGGGTGATGGCCCTATTTATTTCAAGCTTGGGTGGTTTGGAAGCTAATAATTGAATGTGGGGCTGAGTTTAGGGGGAAGGAGGGCTATTTATTATTTATGAATACTAATTATTTAAGGTTGGCGCAGTTTGGGGGAAATAGGTTTAATTATACAATGTGCATACTAATTTTCTATTTATTAATTGTGAGTACTATTAAGTACTCTTTCAGTACTATTTTTTGTCAGGGCATGTTGGGGGGAAATTGGTCTACTGTTTATTTCTGCTAATTGGGGGGGAGGTCTATATAATAAATGTGAATGCTATTAATTTTATGTTGGGGCATTTTCTGGCAGCATGGCATGGAATCCCCACCCCACCAACCAGAAATCCTGCATTTGCCCCTGTTCCTAGGGTGTGTGTATGACTGCTTGTGTTCTCCATACTGTCTGCTCCAATGGGGCAGATACTGGAATAAGTGAATAAACATTCTCTGTACGGGGCTGCATGATATGTTGGTGCTATGTAAATAATAAATAGTATGCTGCACATGGCACGTCACACATTTTTTGGACTTTAGTGTTCAATTTTTGATATTGACTAAGAAAATTTGTATTAATTTTACTAGAATTATTTAAGTGGAAGAATTATTTGGTTATGCTGTTTCCCATCGCCTGCCAGCGGAACTAATTTTAAAAAAAAAACCCCGAAAAAATTAATTGATACAGTTCAGGTTTCCATCCTTCTCTATTGAGACAGCTTTGGGAGCATAGGTGAGGAAGCACAAAGGAGGACGACCAACAATAGGAGAGGACATTAGTGCTTTTCTGCTGCGCGGAAGCCCTGATTAGGCTTCATAATAAACAACAGACTCCCCTCTTTGTGTCCCTTTCACTGGTGTGAGAACTGTTGTCTGCTGTATACCTCTTAAGGTATTTGATGAGAGACTCAGGACGTGACAGGCTAACACTTCACTTCCAACCAATTAACAGATCAAAGCCAGGCGTTCACCACTCATTGAGGTTCGGCTGATTGAATTCAAGTAGAGAACAAGCCCAGCGGTTTCACGTCCTCTTTTCATTCCCTGAAACATAGGTTTGAAAAATTTTAACAAGATGTTTGGGGTTAAGGTTCAGCTTGCTCGCAGAACGCAGAGAGCAAGAAGACTTCTTGACAAAAGCAATCAGGCAAAGTCTAAGATTGTGTTTACATCAGGGGTTTATTAAACACCAAACTTGGGAGGGTGGGGGGGGGGGTATAATCACTATTATATTATTGTGCTTATAAAATGCAAGAACCTTCTTCTCAGGTAAGACCATAAAAGCGACATATAATAAGCACATACATGATAAGAAAGGAAACTTAAATTAGCTTTAAACTTAATAATACATCTCAATTATGATTATATTTTATTTATATAGTGCCAATATGTAATGATTCCCTTCAGTCCCTGCTCCATTGGAGCTTACATTCTAAATTCCCTAAAATCACACAGACACCAACACACACAATGACTAGTGTTTTATGGGGTCTATTGATGATTGCTGGCGAGTGGGCATCAGTACGAATCATTTTGTATCGTTGCATAAATGCAGCAATACCAAATGTACTGCTGATGGAATTTATCAAGACAGGGCTCATTGGTGAGTCCTGGCGAAACACCCCTGATAACTAAAAACGCCTTCACCGGCAATGCTGCCAGTGAATGGAGGCTGTGATCAGGGTCGGATTAAGGGAAGGGAGGCCCCCGGGCTAAGGGGACTGTGAACCCTCCTTTCATGAGCCCCCCAGCCATGAGCCCCCCCTCCCTGTGAGCTTACCTTCTTCCGTTGCTCCACTCCCTGTAGCACTTACGCGGCATGCAGTAATCTCCTTACTAAGGAGATCTTGTGAGAGTGAGACTATGACTCATAGTCTCACTCTCACGAAATCTCGTAAGGAGATTACTGCGCGCCACGTAAGTACTACAGTGAGAGCAGGCAGCTAACAGCATAACATTTGCTGTTAGCTGTCTGCCATTCTCCTTGAACAGATGACAGTCGGATCCTATAAATGCCAGCGTGCCCCCCAGCTGCCAGAGGCCCCTGGGCTGTAGTCCCTTTAGCCCGATTGTTAATCCAGCTCTGGCTCAGACCCACATGCGGCTATTGCATTGTGATGTCTCGCACCGTTGGAAAACTATGGAAGTCATCACAATTTTTAAATAAAACAACCTCATGGATATATACACTTGTACAGTATTAAAATATCCAATTAAATAAGAAACCACTGCTTTATATATATATAAGTTTACGACTGAAGGAAACAGAAATCACAGCAGAGTATATATGGAGCACACAAGTATTCCTCATTGTGCTTAAACTGTTTCCTGCGCAGATCCACTCATCTCTTCACAGTTTAGGGTGAAGTGAGGAAAGCTACTTGATTAACAATTATGGGATTTTAATCAGAGAGCAAAGTGCTTTTGTAAATAAAAGAAGAATGAGTAAAAAGCGAAACCTTTCACAGCTAATTATACTAGAAACTTTTGCAGGTCTCCGAAGCTCTTTCTGCCAAGCGATGAGTGGCAATTAAGGACATTACTAAGTAAAACGCCTGTCGCTCTGAAGTTCTATGAGCTGGTCCTATACTGGTACAGTGTAGTATCTCCCACACTGAAAGCTCTTCTTGTGAGGTTGGGGTGGGGGGAGCAGCCACACTGCTCTCTTCAGCTGTCCCCACCGCTCACTTCTGACACACTCCTGTGCTCTCCCAAATCATTCTTGTGTTCTCAGACACAGCTTGGGACGGATGCCGTCTCCTCTTCTCTTCCCAAGAGCCTGGCATGTTAATGGAAGTGGTCTGAAGAACCTGCCTTCAGCCAGCAGAAGCCCCACTCATCCACTCTGCTCCAGCACCGCTGGACCCAGTACTTGTGAGCCATTACGACAGGTGTTTCATGTACATAGCTCCCAAAATTCCAAGTTAATTTCCCCTGATAGTCAATACCTAGGATCCTGCTTTGGGAACATATCTGGAAAAGAATATACAGGGTGTTTCAAAATGATAGACCCAATTTCAAATAAATATATTTCACAATGGCAACATGGGCAGCATGCCTCTCAGAATGTTAAGCGAAGCCATTTTAGCTGAGGGCACTTAAAGTGCATGGATTATGTTTCTCAGGCCCTTACCCATTCGGGGTTAAAGTTGTTTCATTCCCAGCCAATAGAATCCATGGGGAGTGGTTTAGTCACCTCAGTATGAACCCCCATGGATTTCTAGATCTTTCCTTCCCGCACTTTCACGGATGCCTCCCCGCCCGCCCAGCAACAAATCTTTTTTACATAGGAGGTGCAGTTGGTAGGAGAGCAATGCAGTCAACGACTAGTCACAACGGTGGTTAGGATATTTGGCCGCACGTCACTGCCCCTTTCAAGTAACATTTACTCTTGATCCTTCTGAGTGGAGGATACCTTGGCGTGCTTTGCGTGGCCGTCAATGTTGAGTCCAGAAGGGAGCAGTCATGTTGACGCCTGTTTAACACCAGCCAATGGTAAGGGAGTATTCCTTGGTTAGTTTGAATGCCATTTGGGCATTGCAGTATTTGGTTAGATGATTAGTTGTTTAGTTGACTGCAGTTTGCTCTCGCCACCACCAGGTGAATACATTTAATTGGTTTATAATTAATAAAAAACTGCAACCTTTTGCCAAAGTAGCTATACGTGTCTGTGTCTTTATTTCAATAGTTTAAGTTACACTTATAAGGTACGAAGGTTGGTAAGGTGCGTGAAGGAAAGGACATTAGCCAAATGCATTTTATGTCTTTTTCCAGTGAATTCACTGCTGTGATTTTGTTTTTGAGGTCATTCAGATTAGTCGCTAATGGTGGCACAAAAACACGATTTTTGACGTATCCACACAAGAATAAGTCGTAGGGTGTAATGTCTGGGGATCTTGGGGGCCAAGAGTGTAGCGCCAAGTCTTATGGTCCCATGCAACCTCTACAACTTTCAGGCAGTGTGTCGTTTAGAAAACGTTGAACCTGTAGGTGCCAATGTGGTGGTGCTTCATCTTGCTGAAAAAATTAAGTAATCTTCATTAAGTTGTGGAAAGAGCCAGCTCTGCAGTATTTCAAGATTTGACCTATAACTGTGTTTCCCTCAAAAAAGAATGGGCCACAACCTTTTTTTTTGAGAAACAGCACAAAGCACATTCACTTTCCTGGAATCACGCTCATGCTCTACAGTTTCATGTTGATTCTTTAATCCCCATATGCACACATTGTTACGGCTAACTTTACCGCTTAGATGAAAAATTGCTTCATCACTAAAAATCAAATGCGGTAAGAAGTAGTGGTCTTCCATGTTCATCATCATTATCATCACCACCATTTATTTATATAGCGCCACTGATTCCGCAGCGCTGTACAGAGAACTTACTCACATCAGTCCCTGCCCCATTGGAGCTTTCAGTCTAAATTCCCTAATATTCATACAGAGAAAGAGAGAGAGGAGAGAGAGAGACAGACTAGGGTCAATTTTGATAGCAGCCAATTAACCTACTAGTATGTTTTTGGAGTGTGGGAGGAAACCACAGCACCCGGAGGAAATCCACGCAAGCACAGGGAGAACATACAAACTCCACCAAGGCGATGGTCGGGAATTGAACTCATGACCCCAGTGCTGTGAAGCAGAAGTGCTAACCACTAAGCCACCATACTGCCCAAAATATTGCAACAGTAAATTCCAACACGCTTTCCTTTGTCATCTGCACGAAGAGCCTGTACCAATTGCAACCAGTATGGCCTCATGTTTAAACGTCACTTTGACACGCAGCAGACAGTCGTATGAGGGATCGCAAGTTCTCAGCTGGCATGACGAGTAGACTTGCGCGGGATAAGCAGAACATTTTCTTGAATTCTTCTCACGTTTTCCTCTGAAGTGCGTGGATGTCCTGTGCTCTTTCCCTTACATAAACAGCCTGTTTCCTCAAAGTGTCGGAACCAACGACAAATGCTCTTTGACATTGGCGGATTAATGAAAAAATGCCATTGAAACGCAGGCTGCACCTCAATTACAGAATCAGTCTTACTGAACTTCAGAACACAAAATGCCTTTAGCTGCGTGGTCGCCATTTTGTGAATGACTGAGGCTAAGGGCTGTTGGTGTGCTGGGAGAAGCATCTAGCGGTAGTCATTTGAAACGCTATGCCCCGCCCATTCAAGAGGTAAGCGTTTAATTCATAGGTGGTTCGTGGTTGCAGAGATATAGCGATTTAAAATTGTGTTAAAAAAGTGTTATTTACTAATAGTGCTTAATGGTGTAAAATGTATAGCAACCAATCAGATATTTGGTTTAATTGTCACTTGACAATTAAAACGTAATTGCTGATATTAATAAATAACTATCATGATGTGCTATTCTAAGGGGTAAATGTATCAAGCTGCGAGTTTCCGGCAGGTTTGAAAAGTGGAGATGTTGCCTATAGCAACCATTCACTATAACACTTGATAGGATGACAAAGTAAGCCCATCACAATAGCTTTAAATATATTTGTAATTGAAATTTCCTTGATACTAATAAATAGAGAGCATGCAAATCCTGTATGGTTTGGTTGGCTCCTTACCAGTGGCGGATCCAGGGGGGGGGTCGATCGCCCCCCCTAGCAGGGGCTTGCTGCTGACGGCTGCACACTGTGCAGGTCCATTCAGCAGTGACAGTGTGCAATCAGAGCAGCGGGACAGCACACTGCCAATGCTGAACGGACCTGCACATACTGTGCAGCCGTCAGCAGCCGTAGAAATTAGAAAGGGGGCGGGGCCTAAATCGCCCCCCCCCCCTAAAATCGCCCCGGGTAGAGCAGTTGCCTAGATCCACCCCTGCTCCTTACACAAGAGATGAAAGTTTTGATGGCAGAGTGACATGCAGTTGGCTAGTGCAACCAATCATATTTTCCCTTTATGAGTTAATTTACATAGAGGAGTTTATTTCATCTTGAGCTCTAAGAATTCTTCCATCCTATAATCATTCCCCTCTTGTAAACCCTATAACTTCATTGAGCCTTTGGTACTATTTCCTTAATATTAGAATAATCAATGTAACGTATTGGGGTTATGAGTTTGATTCCGAACCAGGGCCTTTTCTGTGTGGAATTTGAATGTTCTTCCCGTGCTTGTGCGGGTTCCTCCAGATGCTCCAGTTTATTCCCACACTTCAAAAATTTAAGCTCCAATGGGGCTGTGTTATGAACCCCACAATCAGCGACCTCTATACAGAACCTATGGCGCAGGATGTTTTTCACCATTTGCAGCCGCCTTTCCTAGAACCACACGGCTCACTGGTACTCGGATGCTCCCTGGATTTGATCTCAGTATTGTATAGTTGTTAACAACTGTGAGTGAGGTTGAGTTGGGAAAACTTACAGCTATAGAGCAACACATAGACAAAGCAAGACAAACAGGCACCAGATGATGGTGAACTGGCAAGCCTGGTCACAGGAGAGGTACATTAGGTCAATGAACAAACAGAGAGTTCAAGGTCAGGCAGAGACCCAACAGCAAAGTCCAGTAAACAAAACCAAGGTCTAACACATTGTTTCCAGCAGCAGAAGATATAATAATCTATATGGATAAAGATACAGCCACTAGCCTAGGTAAACCTAACACCAGCTAGACAGTTATGGCAATGAATGTATTTATGTTGGTCCTGGTCAATCAGCTCCTGGGTAGAAATCATGTGAGCAGAAAGTGTTGAATGATCAGCTGCTGGGTAGAAATCATATGAGCAGAAAGTGTTTGTTGCTCAGCTGCTAGGTAGTAAGCAGTGATGAGTCTTGCAAGAGCTGATAAATCAGTTGCAATGTGGAGTCCCTGTTAGCAGCTCAGGGTGAGTATTGATGCTCAGCAACAGAAACACAACTACTCTGTTATTCTGCAAAATCTGGAATGGATTCCCGAGACAACAGAGCAGCAAAATCACAGCAAAGAGCAGCAAAAACATAACAGGCATGGACTGATGTGAATGACAAATATTCTCTGTGCAGCGCTGCAGAATTGGTGGCGCTATATAAATAAATAGTGATGATAATGATATAACAACATTGCTGTGCTTCCACTGAGGTTGACTACAATTTGAGCATACAAATATAAATGATTTATTCAGCAGATGTGACAAGAACATGGGGCACCAGGAGGCAGGAGACTCTCCCCTAAGTACAGATAATAGGAGCACCTCCTACACACACGTTAAACACAGGAATAAATTGTACCAAAATGATTCATAGAACATTGAATGCAAAATAATAATGCTCATGGTGCCAAAGGTGCACAATTACATACAAACGTAGCAACCAATTAGTCAATGATTTAATTGTATTGAACTAAACAGATGAAAGCTAATTACTGATTATTTGTGGGTCAGTGCAGATTTTTCAGCAAGATGTAATGTTAGTCAAGTAACCCTAGTATGTAAATAATTACATATATATACATCTGAGAAATCAAAATGACAATACTACACCTACAGAATCTTACAGCTCTTATAAAAAGAGATGATAAAGAAAAAGGAGATTGCATAGAGCATTAAGTACTAAAAACTCTACTACAAGCATTTTACATACACCTAAATTGTATAAACAAAAATTTGCAGGGGGACAGAAACATCTGACCGTGGTGGTGAAATGGTGAATAAGAACGTGGCCCAGATACGCGTAATCATCTCAGCATGATTATGTAGTGGAGTTATTAGTGTCTTGAGATGTCAGTATACAAATGAACCCTGATGGCTGGATATTTACCTTTTAGATAATCACAGTAATTTTCAGGTGGCAAAAGACTTTCATCGGCATTACACATATATTATTGCTATACTGTTGCTATACAGTGGACTATGTATGTTATTAGCCTGTGCACATGTGCAGTTGATAGCAAAGTTTGCTTATATTTATTGAATAGCACTAAGATATATCTATCTATCTATCTATCTATCTATCTATCCATAGTTTATACCATTTAGGTGTATAATGTAAAAACATTGTATTGCAGGTTTTAATATATAATGCTCAATGTGCTCTCAATTTTCTTTATTGGTTCCATATATTCGTGAAATTGGTATTTCCTTTTTTTTGGAGAGCAGCAGATAGCATTATTATCATTTTTAAATGTTTTGTTGTTTTTTATTGTAGCCCTCTTAAAAGCCCTCTATGAGCTTTCCCAGGTGATTTGCGCATTGATGTTCACTCGGCTTGCTTAAAACAACCAGCTTGGCAGGAGAAGAGATGAGTGTGATTGTGGCCGATTATAGTTATCAAACACCCTTGTGGTTTCAGTCAGTGGTGGATCCGGGGGTAGGGGGGAGGGGTGCTTGCTGCCGGTGTCTGCACACTATGTGCAGTGCAGATCAGTTCGGCAGAGACAGGCAGGGAGAGTGTGCTGCCCGGCTGCTCTGATTGTGTTTAAAACACAGTGTGCAGCCGCAGGCAGCCTTAGATTTCAAAAAGGGGGCGGAGACTAAATCCCGACCCCTAAATCGCCCCCCATAAAGTAGACTTCTAGATCCGCCCCTGGTTTCAGTGTGCTTCCATATTATGGTTACCTAAAAATCTATGTCCCAGTGTACAAATAGACACATATACACTGGCTTATGTAAATGATTTGGCTAATTAATGACCTCCAGCATCATTTGTTTGTTTACTTTATCAACTATCCTGCATAGACCATGTCTATGTTTTTTCTGTTTTACGATTATTATGTGCATGTTTTATAGACTAGTATGTACCGATTTTAGACTGTTTTTACCCTTCTACAGGATTTTTCTTAGTTTTCTTTAGAGTATTTCCTGTCTCCATTAGAGGCTTGTCTGAATCAAAACAATGGCCAATTGTTTTCTGAATGCTGCATTTATGTTGGTGACCAAGTTGAGCACAACATTGCAATTACACAGACCACCTGTATACAAATAGTGAAGTTACTACAAAGTATTGCTCCATGACAACTGTTGGCTGATGACGTTGCTCAAACATCGCCACCACATACATTGTCTTAGTTTCTTATTGTGTGCACCCATCATCTGTATAGCTAATATTGCTTAATGATGACTTGGAAGCCAATGAATTGCTCTGGTAATCATGGATTTTGCTCTCTCACATTGTTTCCTGCATTTACTTATAGTTGCAAATTTCTCCAGTTCATACAACAGTTTCTTGGTGTCAGGCGCCGTCCCCGCATCGCGATCAGGAAGCGGGGACGGCCGCTTGTCATTTCCGGCCAAGGGAGCTCTGTTGCCTTCAAACAGAGAAACAGTCTCCCTTGGCCGTCAGAAGCGCCGCCTGAGCAAGTTTTCTAGCCTCGGTTGGCCACGACCAATCATGTCCTGGGCTTCTCTATTTAAACCTGACTCTGGCACCATTAAGGTGCCAGAGTATCAGGTCTATTTTCTGCCTCCAGTGTTTATTGTATTTGTGCTTTAGTTCTCCTGTTTTGACCCGGCTTGTTTGACTACCCTCCTGGATCCTGTTTTGGCTTGACCTCAGCTTTCCTGATCATTCTCGTGAATCGTCTTCGGCACCGCATTGTCCTCTTGGTTTGACCCGGCTAGTCCTGACTACCCTCTACGCTATTACTCTGGTAACTGTCTTGGAGAACCGTGACCTGCGCACCTCTAGCAGCGAAGTCCAAACCTCCCTTCCGAGGGTCCCTGACGAAAAATGGGGGGTGCGTTAGACTCTGTGCCTCCCTGTACAGTAGAGCTAATACCAGTTAGTAGCTCCATCCTGACACTTGGTTGCTTGACTGTCAAGCACTTGTGTGGATGATCGTCTATTCCTTTAAGTATAGATTACTTACATAACGGATGACAGATCATTCACAGGATATATTTAACCTTTAGTATACACTATTCTGTGTGGTGTATATTTTAAAAAGGATCAGAGAGGTGTTTCTGAAAAGGTTTATTGCATTTTTACCACTTTACTGATGTGTCTTTTGCATCACGTTTTCAACCACTTCAACAAGGCCATTACTTTTTATCATTGATGTCAATAGAGCCATTACTTCCTATGAATAAACCACTGTCATTGAAGTCAATGTACCATCACTTGTATGTTGGGAACACATACTATCATTGAAGTCAATAAATTCCTTGACATGTATGGGAAAACTACCATCACCAAAGTAAGTGAGAAAATAACTGTTATTGGAGTATATTGTGCACTTGTCAGTGTTGGTTAGAAAAACATATCCATTCACCTGGAATAGTCGGTACATGGTAATAAAGCAGCCACTAACAGAGACATACATTTAACAGTTTGAGATGAGGGGTGGACCTAGACTTTATTTTTTATTTTATTTTTTTGGGGGGGGTGGGCAAATTAGCATAATCACGCCTTCCTTCATTCTGATTGGCCAGCTCGGTTGGTCCTGACCCTACCCACGATTGGCCCCGCCCTCTCCAGTTTTGAAAGGCGGCATCTTGGAGCAATTTAAAGTTAAGTTTGTGCTGCTAGGTGGGACGATTGTCCTGATCGCCCCCCCTCCCTTGGATCCGCCACTGACCTAGATAGTTTTAACTTTTAAGTTGCAGTGAATGAACAACAACAATAAAGAAAACAAAACAAGCCTGTTCCGATTTTAACTAACACGCAATGTTTCCTTTATATTCATGGGAGGACATTTACTAATCTGAGGGTTTGAAAAAGTGGAGATGTTGCCTATAGCAACCAATCAGATTCTAGTTATCATTTATTTAGTAAATTCTAAAAAATGACAGCTAGAATCTAATTAGTTGCCATAGGCAACATCTCCACTTTTTCAAATAAATAAAGCCCATAGTTTCTAACCCACACACAAAACAGCAAGTTTATGTATAAGTCAAAAGTGTCATTCTCAGGATTAGCTTCCCTGATAACTCCCCAGGTAGTGAAAAAGACAGAAGCCGCCAGCCTTTAATTTATGCCTCACATAACCTGCTATTCTAGACCTCAGGAATAGACTCCACCCACTCTACTCTATTCACTCCAAGGACATTTAAACCAGCTTTACATGATCCACTACATTGAACAAAAAAAACAGCTTTGCGACACATTTTTTAAAAAAACAAAAGACAGAAGGTTGTGACTCTATTCTCTATTTTCCCAGGGCTTCTCTCAAATAACCATCCCTCCTTTTTAGGCTTAGGGGGCGCAACACATGAAACCTGTAAAAAATGAATTCAAGACAGTGCATCCACATTCTCCAATTGGGTTCAAGGTCTATGTTCTGCTACAATTAAAATTTTGTACACTCAGAAACCGTCTGGTAACACATCCATTCTTTTCCTTATGAGTGGTCAAATACAGTATTTAAGAAAACTAGAACCCTAAATACATACCTACCACCAAGTTATTTTTAAGTGGAAAACCATCTTCTTTGGGAGAATGGTCAAAGAAAGTTAGGGGTTGCTATCCCTGTTTTTTTTTCCCCCACATAAATCACTGTCACAGTCTATAAAAAGAAGTTTATTGAAGAAGCTTGATTGTTTTCCCTGTTTTTTTTCCAGACTACTATTAATTTCTACAGTGTCATGTGAACTCCTTCTTCCCCTCTGCTTTCGCATGACATGCTGAGTCTATGTGGGCAACTCAGTGGCTTAGTGGTTAACAATTCTGCCTCACAGCACGGGGGTCATGAGTTCCAAAAACATAATAGTAGGTTAATTGGCTGTTATCAAATTAACCCTAGTCTGTGTGTATGTATATGTGTGGGGATTTAGACTGTAAGCTCTATTGGGGCAGGGACTGTGAGTGAGTTCTCTGTACAGCGCTGTGTAATTAATAGCGCTATATAAATAAATGATGGCAGCCCTACTTGAGTTTTTGAAATGGAAATAAGGTTTTGTAGGACAGCTAAGAAAAATGAGATGCATGCTTAACTTGCTACGTAAAGCAAAAAAAACCCTTCTATGTGGGATTGCTGCTTTAACATGCATTTTAGATAGTCTAATGTATGTATACTTTTGAGATATATAGCTATTTAGTAATGTATTCCAGTTGCTTTATCTTACTGAGAGCTCCGTACATGTGGCTAATAATGTTAGACTCTAACTCTCTGCAACATTATGTAAATTATTCTTTCAATTTTCTGAATTACTAGGTATATATTGCTGATATTATGTAAATGGGGTTATACATTCCATTTTAAAATATAATGTAAATGTTGCCTGATATTATGTAACCAATGTTTTCATTTATTATTAAATAATCTATTTCTGTGTTTGTTCTATTACATAAGATTCTGACTTCATAAAAACATAACTGCATTTGAACACTGTTACCGTGAACCTTCACAATAAGGAACCATTAATCCGGCAATTTTGACGTATGATTAAATAAAGATACTGTATACTCATAGAATTTCAATTGGCTGCAATGATGTTTAAGCAATGGTGCAAATATTGTGTATAACACCATTGTATTAACTTCTTGTTCTCTCTATATACAATTGATAGTCAGGGACACTGAAGATTAGACATTTATTTATTAATTAGCTATGTATATATATTTATTGTTTGAAGCCAGTGGCCCTGAGACACACATACATTTGACCAATACAAGACGCTTATTGAAAGTTGCAAAATATAATCTGAAATATTTATTATATCTGTCTATTAGTTTATTCTACTCTATATGTCATGGTATATCTGGTTTATGATTAAGTGGTGAATACAAATATGTTACATTTATTTGTTAAATAAACATTATTGTTGAGTAAATCCGGCTTATGATTGGTTATAAAATACACCCCCACATCATTTTGATTGACCAGATGAATTTCGAGTCTTAACTTAATCTCTATTGCCCATTACAGTTTTTTCACTTTTTTATATATGCTTAGAAGTCAGTAGTATTGGTTTTTTAAAAAAAACTTAATTTATTTATTGAATTGGAAGTCTGTATACCTTTAGATTTATGGATAATTTATGAAAGTGGTCTCATACAATTGAGTAAAACATTTGAGCAAAACATTTTTGCCTGAGCCAATATATATTTGCTTAGCTTTGAGTCATACTAAGAGATTTTAGAATAAACCATTATTGTGAATATACACTGATAATACTAGTGATAACTGTGAATGCATTCATGTATATTTATCCCAGTATACAACCTTCTGATTGGCTAAGTAGAGGCCCACTTAGCTTTGATTTTGCGCAGGAGATCCTTGCTACATTGGATGAATGAAACACCCCATTTCTACCGCTTCGCAGTGCTCTTACTACTTAAGTATAGTGTGCTTAGCACCAAACAGCACCTCTGGCAAAGTCCATGTGACAAAATGTGTTGGAACCTGGTTAGCACACAGTACACTTACTACTAAGAAGTCTCAGAGGAGATATAATGAAGTTTACTTCTTATGTGGCTTTATGAACCGTACTGGGCTGCCTCATTCTCTTTAATATGTATGGTGTTTTTATCTGGTACACATAATGCTGATTTTAGAGGCAGTTACCAATAAAATAATGTGTATATTATTAAGTGACCCTTTTCTTCTTTTTCAACAAAGTGATCCTTGCTAGGGGGAGGCTTAACTCTAACCTGGTCTATAAACCTGTGCAGTGAGAATATTTAATAAGCCTTATAATAATGGGCTCAGCTGCAGACTGTGAGGATTCACAGCACTAGTTTCAGATGGCAGCTGTCAGTAAAGAATTACTGTGAGGATTCACAACACTAGCTCTAGATGACAGAAAACAATTTCTGTCAGGATTCAGAACACTAACTCCAGATATCAGGTGTCATATAACAATACTGTGAGGATTCACAACACTAGCTCTAGATGACAGCTGTCAGAAAACAATTACTGTGAGGATTCACAATACTAGCTCCAGATGGCAGCTGTCAGATAACTATTCACAATGACAGCTAAAATACACTTTCTCTCAATTAACAACAACAACAATCTAGCTAGTCACCTAACCTGGATTTCTGCACAGCTTTTCCTACTCCGCAATCAGCCCATCAGTGAAAATGTGACATTTATCCCATCTGGTTTATAAATGTGAACTAGTCCCTATATAGCTACACTACCCATTTATTTACCAGTTACGTGCACTGCTGCTTAGAATAGTTTATAAAGGAATAGTCAGAGCACAACCCCACATTTTTACAATTGTAAACAAACTGCAAAAAAACTAATTTATTGAAACAATTAAGCAAATTACAAGCGAAATAAGCAGAGGCACCTATGAAGTAACACTAAGGAACTTCACCACATGCCAACACCACGAATTTGTTGGTAGCTGGAACGAACGTGATCTGTTGGAAAAGGGTTTAGCATTGTCTGAATGGGCATGTTTGTCAGGATAAGGGTGTAGTTTGGGTGTGTCTGGGTGTGGCCTGTTCTATCTCGACATTCTAATCTGAAATTTTGGCAGCCATACTCTGTGGAGATGGAAAGAGCTGTCTCCTTTCTTGCTTAGATGCAGATTACTGGTGTTGTGCTGGTGGAGAGTAATTTCCAGCTTATATATTCAGCAAGATGGCAATTGGGACCAGGACATCATCTGCTAAGCGGTGGCACTACTAGGCCTTGAAACGAGGGGATTTGAGCCCAAACCCCAAAAGCACAGTACCATCGGTCATTTTGAAAAGTTATTTTACTTCAACACCATAATAACTATAACAACCAAAAGTATTATTTTATTATCGGTGTTGCTTGGCACTTGTTTCGAAGGATATGGTAGTAGGACTATGGATATGGAGAGCTTGGTTGCAGAGCTGGTCTTCTGATCTTTAGAAGACCTAGCAATCCTTTGTCAGTTAGAATCTACTGCACAAGTGAAAGATTCCACTGGTTCCATGTTTTTACCACAATTAGATGCACAGGACACGCATAACAGGGGAAAACCTCTTGGATCTTTAAACCATGTGGACATTATGACTTATGCAGGGAATGCTAAGCAGGGCCGGTGCTAGGGTTTTCGGCGCCCTAGGCAAAATTTTAACACCACCCCTTCCTGCCCCGCCGCCCCCCGACGAACACAATAAATAAATAAATAAATAAATAAATGATTACATTTTATTTACCTGGTCTGTAGATGCAGGGGGGCTCTACAAACCTCTTCTCTTTTCTTTTCTTTTCTTTACTTCTCTTCTCTTCTTTTCTTTCTTTCCTATGGCTGCTCCTCGCCTTCTTCACCAAGGAGGCGGAGCGATGCATGCTGGGAGGGGAGGGGGCATCTGGAAAGATCTTTATTCACACTGTCTGTCACTGACAGTGTGATAATACAGCAGGCGCCACCGGGTAAAGACCTATCACCTGATCACTGATGTCAGTGATCAGGTGTGCGATGCGCCGGGAAGCCCGGGCGCATCAGAATGAATTGACAATGGCGGCAGAAGTTGAAAAATCAGGGGCGGCACCCCGCCGCCGCTGCACCTATCTCCCACTTCTCTCCGCTGACTAGATTTTCAAATCTAGTCAGCGGCAGCGGCGCCCTGCAGGTCCCGGCGCCCTAAGCAACTGCCTAAGGTTGCCTAATGGGAGCGCCGGGCCTGATGCTAAGAGATGTTGGCGTGATCCTAATTACTGTCTGAAATCGCTGGATCATGATAGACAGTCCACATGTCTACTAAGAACCTTACTTTAAATTCTGATAAATTACCCTATAACAGCATTTAACAGTTGATTACATGTATATTTCCCTTTATGTGGAACATGTTCTTACTTAACTCTTTCACTGCCGGGGAAGTACGTGCCAAATGTGCACCTCAAAAGTCACACAATTTTTTGCTACGCATTTAAGTAGAAATTGCGTGGGAAATATAAAAGAATATAGAATACAGAAAAGAAAAGCAGTGTATAGGAGGGGCACTCCCTAGGTCGCAACATAAATAAAATATATAATTTTATTAGGTATTTTAGTATCTAGCCATATAACCTAGTAATAATGGCATCGCCAAGCAGTAGTATGTTAAAGATCTCCCTGTGGAAATGAACGGAGAGAGCTATGTTAGCAAATACCCGTAAGACACGAGTCTAATCTACCCACAGTTGCCCTGCTGAGGTAGGAGTTAAAAATGAGAATGAGAGGGCCGTGGTTGGTCAAAATCTCCCATAGATAATCCCGTGGATAAAGGGAGCTCCCACCGATCAGCAACAATACAGCATAAAATGTGGATGAACGGGTATGGATTAGCTCCCTGTGATCACGGGTATATGTGAAATGCCCTGCCTGAATCTGAAGCTGGGGAGCGATCAAAGGGAGATTGCTGCTGGCTAGAGAGATAGCAGTAGCAGGGCAAAACGCCAACGCGGGTTTCGCTCTATGGCTTTCTCAAGGCTGCAGCGGGGAACAGACTGACAGCTCTTAAACAGTAAGTATAGTGGGCGTGTTGGATGACGTAATCCTAAGTGATACAATCAGAGTCAGAGGGTGGAATCATCCCTTGATTGACTTGGAAGTTGGCCAATGTAGAGAAAGTATCGTTGGTTGCTAGGGTTTACATGTACGTGATATAATTAATCTGTATAGGTGCAAGTAAAACGATCTCATAAATGAACTTGTTAAGATCTTGTGGCCCTTAGGATATGTTAGTGTTGTGCATCCAAATAGTTGATGTATATACTATATCTGTAAGGGGCGGGCAGATAATTGATTACCTATGATAAGGAGACCTATATTGCGCTCACAGCCAGAAGATATATAATTATAATCATAGATAGCGCTGGATTAAAGATGGTATGTTAGTAAGTCCAATGATATCTAAAACGAGGCACAGTGAATAATTAGTATATAAGGGAATAGATGAAAACAAAATTCTTAAGTGAGGCAGTATATATGGAAGACAGTCCATTGATTGTCAAACATATTTATTGTCATAAACAAACTACATCATAAAATAAACACGTTGACATAGTGCAAGGATTCTGTCTCACTACCTGGTATTGCTGTATGTTCTCTTTGTTATGTGTGTGTGTGTGTGTGTGTATATATATATATATATATATATATATATATATATATATTAGGGGTGTGCAACGGGCACTTTTAGTGTTTTGTATTTTGGGTTTTGGGTTCTGATTAGCTTGAGGCTTTGGGTTCTGATTTGTTTTGCCAAAACACCTGACGAAAGGTTTTGGTTCTGATTTATGGTTTTGGGTTCTGATTTATTTTTAAAAAAGCATAAAAAGCGCTAAAATCCAGTTTTTTGGTTTTTTTACACTCCTACGCTATTATTAACCTCAATAACAATCATTTCCACTAATTTCCAGTCTATTCTGAACACCTCACACCTCACAATATTGTTTTTAGTCCAAAACGTTGCATCGAGGTAGCTTTCTGGACTGCGTAGTGGAGTGGCCCCGGTACCCAATTTGGTACCGGGGCCACAATACCTCCTCCAACTGGTCTGAATTCCACTGCACAGATGTCTGCTCCTACCTCCTCCAACTGGTCTGAATTCCACTGCACAGATGGCGGACACCGGATGCATGTCTAACACCAACATAGCTGTTAAGGCCGCAGTTATTTTTGGGTACAGCAGCAACAGTGAACGTAGTTTGACTTTTAAATAGCAGTACCTAGTATTTTTTGGTACAGCAGCAACAGTGAACCTAGTTTGACTTTTAAATAGCAGTACCTAGTATTTTTTGGTACAGCAGCAACAGTGAACGTAGTTTGACTTTTAAATAGCAATACCTAGTATTTTTGGGTACAGCAGCAACAGAGAACGTAGTTATATATTTTTTTTTATTTTTTTTTGTATAAGTTTTTTATAATTATTTTTTAAATTTTTTATAACTTTTGAATAAATTTGAAATAACTATGCCCTTAGCGGAACAGAGCACAGGACACAGGCAGCACCACTGGACTCAGCAGGACAGAGCACAGGACACAGCACCACTGGATTCAGCAGGACAGAGCACAGGACAAAAGCACCACTGGACTCAGCAAGACAGAGCACTGGACAAAGCACCACTGGACTCAGCAGGACAGAGCACTGGACAAAGCCCCACTGGACTCAGCAGGACAGAGCACTGGACAAAGCACCACTGGACTCAGCAGGACAGAGCACATGACACAGCACCACTGGATTAAGCAGGACAGAGCACAGGACAAAAGCACCACTGGACTCAGCAGGACAGAGCACAGGACAAAGCCCCACTGGACTCAGCAGGACAGAGCACTGGACAAAGCACCACTTGACTCAGCAGGACAGAGCACTGGACAAAGCACCACTTGACTCAGCAGGACAGAGCACTGGACAAAGCCCCACTGGACTCAGCAGGACAGAGCACTGGACAAAGCACCACTGGACTCAGCAGGACAGAGAGAGGAGGTGTTTGTTTTAGCTCTGACTTCCAGAAGCCTGCAGGGTAGAGTTTTTTTGCCTAACCCAGCCTTGATGGAGCCTCCTGGGGCAGCATTCCAGGAGAGTCCCCTGCCTACCGGGCCTGGCCCGGGCCTAGGCCCAGTTTCATCCGGGATCCATGTTAATCAGCTTTCCAGGTTAAGTGATGCTACTGCTAATGAAAATGCAGGAAAGGCCCCGGCTTCAACATCTCCGGGTGAAAAAACAGACCGTGATCAGGATAAAGCTGAATTTAAAGCTCCTGGCTCGGTGCAGCCTGTGGAAGGAAAAAAACCTGCAGCAAAGCCAGTGATGGAGGGACCTGGGGAAGGAGAGGAGGAGAGCCCCCAGGCTCTTGGGCCTACTATGTCCTGCATGAGCAGCAATGTCTCCTACCGGCCAGTTACCAGTTTGGCGGTGGACCTGAACCCCGTAGTAGTGTGTGTCCCTTCTGGGTCTATGAATATACCCTCCTTGGATGAAGTCCCTGGGCCTTCTAAAACTACTGGGCCGGTGTCACCCTGTATGATGTCCAATATAGGGGGTCACGAGAAGGAGGATTTTGTCCAGGCCCCAGTGAAGAAACTGGGGGCCAAGGTAAGGCTGCCTGTGAAGTTTAACAGGCAGCCTCATGTGGTTATTGGAACCCTGCAGCCTGTGCTACCACAACAGGTTGTGAGTGAGAATCCCTGTATAATGATTAATACGGGAGCAGAGGGGCCTCAGGAGAACCAAGCATCGGCCGTAGTGAAGGAACTAGGGGCTGTATCGGGTGCTGAAGTTCGAACGGAGAAGGTTCCCAGAGTTGCAGTGGATCCTGCATCAGTCTGCCTCCCGGATACGGAGGAGAGCGAGGAGGAGGACCTAGAGATTGGGTCGAAGATAGGGGCACTGGAACTCGAGATCTCGGCCCTAGACAACAAAATAAATAGGAAAAGGAAAAAGAGAAACCAGGCCTACAGCCGTCACCGGGTAATTATCTCAGCCGAGATTGAGGAGCTAGATGCTGTCCTAAAAGAGAAGCAGGAATTGCTAACGAGGTTAAAAACAATCGTGCAAATAACGAACCTGGTGTCTTCGGAGCCGCTGCCTCCCAATATGGCGGGCGAATCGGAGGAAGAGGTCGTGGCCGGTTGCCTATACGATTCAATCCGGGTGCTGGAGGGCGAGCGGTCAGTGATGGGCCAGGCGGAAGCTGAAGGTGTTCCCGGTGGGTGCGAGGTACAGGCTGCAGTCGTGGTGGCTAGCCTATGCGCCCAGTCGTCTGCGGCATTTCCGGTGGACACCGGAAGTGGAACGTCGGCCCGGAGACCGGTAAGCCTGGAAGAATCCTCTAAGTCGAATTATGTTAAAATTAATATTGTGAATGAAAGACTTAATGTTGGCAATATTATGGCTGATACTGGGGCTGAGCCTGAGGGTACCAGTGTGTTAGCCCACAGGGCAGGAGCTGTGCCGTCCTCTGTGGTGCAGTCTCTCTGCCGGGCGGACCCGGCGGTCCCGGCCAGCACACCCGCTGTTCACGGCCCAATGCTTAAAATGTCTGATATAATTTCTGATGATATGTCTATAGGGGTAGGCCTTTCAATGAAATCTGTGCCGGTGAATGAAGGTGTCACTGCTGGAGCTCCCGGTGTGCTAGTAGGTGATAGGTCCGAGAAGGCTGCTAATACATGTGTGGTCCCGGACCTTGCAGCCCCAGGGAGCTTGTTGAGCGGTACTTCCTCAGGAGGCATTGCAGATGTTACAGATGTAGTTATTGATAAAGGTATAGTTAATAGTACTAATAATGCCAGTAACAGTATTTCAGATATCATTGATGGTAATGTGGATATGGTTGATGTTGACAATACCATGTATGGGGTGGAAGAGAAACCTACAAGTACGCTGTCAGTAAAACATACATGTGGGTCAGGTAATATACAACGTAAGAAGGTGGGAGATAATCCACATATAATAGTGCCTAGTCCGGTTCAAAATAGGATCATTGAAACTATTTATGGGCCTTTGGCTGTGTCAGACAGGGCTAGGAGGGTGGCTGTTCTGATAGAAGACACAGCCAAAAGTATGCCTAATATGTTGGCTGATGGTGGGGTGGTGTTGGATAGACCTGCAGCCCAAACGGTAGCTTCTGAAGTAGCTGGCCCCTCGTCACGACAAAACCCTGGTGGGAATATTCTTGTACAGAAGGCTGTCACTGTCCAGCACCCGGTGGTAGGACTTGGTCCCCTCCCGGGGGTCGTATCATATGCGGGTATAGTATCCGGTTCAGGTCCAGGGTCTAGTGTAAATATTCAGAGTATGGGCCCTGGCCCAGTGGGGGCACAACCTTTTAAACGCCGTAACGTAGTTCAGTTGAAATTCATGGGTAAGGACCCCCCAAGTAGATCAGATTTTTTGCGGGTTTTTCTGGACTCATTTAGTTTCGTTCCAGCGGATCTCTTTGCCTGCATCCACCCGGTTAGCACTGCAGAATATGATGTGAGTTTCGTATCCTACCAGGGTCTGCAGACTTTTTGGAACAGGTGGGGTGGATGCAGGGAGAGAGATCCGTGGATCAACTACAGGGCGATCCCCATAACGCGCCAAGAGCGTGTAAAGATAACCATCTTAGTAAGAAACGAGTCCATCCCGGCGGCAGACCTAGGGTTTTGGGTTAGGAGGTTTGCTAAAATGATATCCCCATTGGTAAAGGTTCCCGATCCAAGCCATGGGGTCTGGGGTGGCGGTTGGTCCACCATGGTAGACCTGAAGTGCACGGAGGCTGGACTGGTGCATTTACCATCGGCAGCTTTTATTGGTAGGGACAGGATTCAATGTTTCTACCCAGGCCAGCCGAGGATGTGCCACAGGTGTGGGGACTTCCGCCACCTCAGCGCCAATTGTCCTCAACAAAAATGTGGTCACTGTGGTGACATTGGTCACGAATCCCGCACATGTAATCAGATCAGGTGTAATCTATGCGGGGTAATAGGACACCCGTTCAGTAAATGTCCCCATGCGGCCCACAATACTGTAATCACGGATGAGGAGATTGTAAGGGTGGCTGAAAGTATGGAAAGGGTCGAGTCTATGGTGGGATTGGTGGACCCCATTAGTTGTCCAGCCCCTCCGCTTCCTGCCCCTCCGCTTCCTTCCCCCCCTGTTGCCAAGCCATCTGTGACACCGTCATCATCACTAGCAAAGGTCCCGGCAAGCCAATGGACTAAACAAAGGGGCAAGGGTAAAAAGAAGAGAACTGAAGGGGAGGGGATAGTTTTGTCAAACAAGTTTCAGTTTTTGTCCAGCGAAGAGGAGAGCATGGAGGAGGGAGATATCGTGAGGGATGAGGGGGGTAACTTGTTTCAAAGAGCTAAGTCAGGCAGGAAGCAGAGAAAAACCCGAGATCTACCATTGGGGGAAGTGGCAAAGATTGTAAGGAAGGCTAGTGATAAGGAGGTTGCTAGATCGTTCTTGAAGGATAAGGTGGCATCCCCATCTGGCCCCCCTTCTGTGGAAGACCTTGTCCCCCCACCGACACAGGATTCCCCCTCAGCCCATCCCATAGAGGTTAGCCCCTCGGACAAAGCCCCGGAGTCTGTAGTAAAGAGGGACTCAATTTTGGGTAAGGACCTGGCCTGTACTTCTCACAAGCAGGATCCCCCCTTGCGTCCTTTTCCTGTAAGTCCCGATCCCCCTGAGATTTCCTTCTGTGGCCCCCCTGATCTTCCCTCAGGTCCGGCAGGGACATTGGGAGCTGAGCCCTTGGGTTTGGGAGTCCATAGTGGGTCGGTAGGTAAGGTGTCTGGGTCAGTTGGAGTCCCCCCCTTAGGGGAAGAGGTTATCCTCAGGGGGGAGGAGTCTCTGCCAGCAGGCCTAAGCTACAAAAGATTTGGTTCCTCGGATGAGGACTCAAAAAGGAAAATAAAAAAGAAGTGAGTTGTTACTACTGTCTATAGCTCTGAAGGATGGCTTCCCGGCCCATTAGATTTGCCACTATTAATGTGGCGTCTATACTTTCCAAACGAGCTCGTTTTATGGCCTTTGATTTTTTCAGCACGGTTGAGGCTGATTTTTTATTTTTGCAAGAGACCAGATTGGGTCAGCTGGCTGACTTACATAAAGCAAAAAATGAGTGGAGGCGTGGGCCCTCCTACTGGTCTCTTGCGGCCGAGCCGTATGGTGGGGTGGCGGTGCTTTTTACCGGCATGATAACCATCCAGCGAGTCATTGAGCTTGAGGTAGGTAGGTGCATGGTCTTAGATGTCAATCTGAGGGGGCACGACCTGAGGTTAATTAATATTTACGGTCCCCAAACAAAATGGGGAAGGAAGTGCCTCTTCATGGAGATAAAGCCATATCTTTTTACAGCCCGGCAGATAGTCTTTGGTGGTGATTTTAACACCGTCATTAGGACAAAGGATAGGGGAGGTTCAAGGACTTCTCTGGGCTGCGATTCCCTTTTTCTAGTAAGTATGGTTAGGCAGGCTGGTCTGGTGGATGCACACATTCGTCATTTTCCAGACCACACGGGTTTCACTTTTTATAGAGGTAGTTGTAGGTCTAGGATAGATAGGTTTTTTGTTAAGGAGAGCTCGAAAACCTTGGCTCCGGAGCTGAGGCCGGTAGAGTTCTCCGATCACGTTTACCTATCTATGTCCTTGAATGCTTCGGAGACCCTTCGGAAGGGTAGGGGTCTTTGGCGCCTGAACTCTAAGCTCCTAGAGGAGGAGTTGATAAGACAGTCTTTTAGGGACTTCTTTGAATCCCAGGAATCACTTTTGGAGGCAGGTTGGAGTAGGTCTGAATGGTGGGAGATGCTGAAGAAAAGGACCCGGAGCTTTTTTCGGGGCCTTGTAGCCAGAAATAACTTGTTAAAAGAGAGCACCTACATGGCACTGAGGAAAAAACTTGGGTTCTTGATCTCTGGCCAGGGGGATAGTGGGGAGATCCCCCGGGTGAAGGCTCGGATGAGAGAGATACAGTATGACCGGTATGCGTCCTTGGTTCTGGAGAGGGATTATGGGAAGTACCATTCGCCCGATCCTTTTCAGAGCTGCAGGAACTCGGTAGATGCTAAGGAGGTGAGGGGCTTGCGCGATGCTGAGGGTGTCCTTAGGGAGGAGAAGGAGGGCATTCTTGGTGTTGTGCGGTCCTTCTATTCCGATCTCTTATCAGAGAAGTCACTTGACAAAGAGAGGATGGACCAGTTTTTGAGGGAAACTCCTGGCCTTGGTGATTTTAGCGGCCTGCTTGAGTCCTTGGGTGATGAAATAACGGTGGACGAGGTCAGGATGGCGATAGATGGTTTATCTGTCAAGAAAGCCCCAGGCCCAGATGGCCTTACATCTGAGTTTTTTAAAATCTTTGGGGACATCCTGGCTCCGCGTCTCGTGGAGGTTTACTGCCTCCCTCCATGAGGGTCTCTGCCCTTATCTTACTGTCCAAGGGGAAAGATCAGTCGTGTATTGAGAACTGGCGCCCCATCGCTCTTCTCAATACTGACAGGAAGATTCTGGCGAAGGTGCTTTTTAATAGAGTGATGCAGGTTTCCGGCCAGTTGCTCTCTCCTTCTCAGCACTGCACTGTGAAGGGCCGAAGCACTTTCAGTGCTGTCCTGACGGTGCGGGAGGCCTTTGAGCGGTGCCGTGCGGAGAAGTGGGGGAAGTACCTTTTAGCCTTAGATCAGTCGAAGGCTTTTGATAGGGTAAATCATGAGTACCTTTGGGCTCTACTTCTGTGGTATGGTCTTCCAGTGCGGGTGGTGAATTGGCTCCGTACCATTTATAGACAAGCCGAGAGCTTCCCTCTTGTGAATGGTTGGGTGGGTCAGTCCTTTGAGGTCAGCTCTGGAGTAAGACAAGGTTGTCCCCTGAGCCCCCTCCTGTATGTGTTTGCCATAGATCCCTTCGTCAGAAGGGTTGGTGGTAGCTCGTTGGGAGGTGTGCTGTTGGGTCCGGAGTGCCCCTTGAAGGTAGTGGCCTACGCTGATGATGTTACTGTTGTCTTGTCGAGTTCCGCGGAAGCTGAGGAGGTAACGACTCTGGTCCGTGGGTATTCTGAGGCCAGTGGCTCATTAGTAAACCAGGAAAAGAGTAAAGTTTTCTGGATGGGGGAGGAGGGTTGTGAATTCAACCTTCCAGACAGTCTTCCCCGGGCGAGTGAGAAGATCAAAATTTTAGGGATTCATTTTGGCCCTGGTGATTATGCCAAGCAAAATTGGGAGTTAAGGCTGGAGGAAGCTTCCCGGAAGGTAGTGAGCTGGAAGAGGTGGAAACACTCTCTCCGGGAAAGGGTGGACCTGATCAAGACCTTCCTGATCCCGGTATTCCTGTACATCAGCTATGTGTGCCTTTTGCCGGAGTCTTTATGGTCTAGGGTTTATGCAGTTTTCTTCCAGTTACTCTGGGGGAATAGGCTGAATCTGGTCAAGCGGGCTGTGACCTACCAACTGAGGAAGGATGGGGGCCTGGGTATGATTAACCCTGTGCTGTTCTTTATGTCAACCTTTTTGAAGTTGCACCTTAGTAGTCTCCTAGTTGAGACCCCTCCTCAGTGGGTGGGAGGCTTAAGGGTATGGGTGGATACCTTCCTCAGTGCATGGTATGGGGGAGGCACCGTTAAGAGTTTCCGGGTCCGGCATGGGTATCTCCCGACCTATGTTTCCTTGGGATTGAAGGTGACAAGGCGTTGGGGCTTAGGGGCGGGGGAAGTTGGGAGCTCTTCTAGAAGGGATTTGGAGAAGAGAGTCCTGCACTCCCACTTTTGGGTTCCGCTGTCACTGAGAGACTGCCCAGGTGATGTGAGTTCGGTGGGGCTTTCCTTGATTAACTCGAGGAGAATCCCGTTGAAGCTTCAGGACATTGCCTGGCTCTCCTTTCACGGGAGACTTTATGTAAGAGGGAACCTTAAGCACAGAAATGCTGATGATCGTGGCTGCCCACGGGAGGAGTGTCTAGGGGTGGAGGAGACTATGGACCATTTCTTGCTCGAGTGTCCCTTTAATGTAAAGGTTTATAAAAGAGTCTCCAGGTCGCTGGGGATCCCCTGCCTTTCGGGGCTTAGTTACCCTGAATGGGTCTACGGGGCATTCAAGGCAAGGTGGAGGGCTTTTGATTTCTGTACACTTTTTTTAGTCAGTTTAGTGGTCAGGTATTTCACGTGGAACGCACGGTGTCAGGTCACCATCCGGCAGAAAGTCCTTCCCTGTGAGGTAGTGGTGGAAGATATTCTCCACGAGGTGTGGAAATTGAGGGGCATGGAGGGTCGCCGGATGTCCAATGCTAACTGGCTCAGGCTGTGGCGGAGTCTGAGACCTCCTTAGGTGGTCAAAGTCTGGTGCCTCTCCTTTCTAAGTGGCTTCTCTTACTGTCCTTTCACCCCATTAGATTTTGTGTGGTGGAAAAAAATTTTCAAGTATGGCTTACATGCACCTACAACTTGCTTCTTAGTGGGATACGGTGATGTATATGAGTTGGGTTTGTTGTTTGTATGGTGGCACCTTCTTGTTTTATGTGATTTTATCCTTTTATATTTACTGGACTTATGAATTGGGCAAATAGCCCTTCTGGACTTTCGGTTAAGTTAGGCAAATCAGCCTTTGATTTCAGTTGGTCTTTTTTAATATAGGTTGGTGCCACCTTTAGTAAAGTTTATTGGTTTTATTGTTTCATATGTAATGTTATGTTGCAAGTTTTAAATAAAAAAACATTAGCAGGACAGAGCACTGGACAAAGCACCACTTGACTCAGCAGTACAGAGCACTGGACAAAGCACAAAGAACAACTAAACTGATCAGGAGCTCCCTAACTACAACCTCCCTCACAAGTGATCACAGCCAGAATGAAGATGGCGCCCGCAAGGTGAGTATTTATGACATCCGAGTCTCGCGAGATCCGACGCGAGACTTGGATGTCATAGCTACGGTTTGGCTCCGTTTGCCGCCAGGAAGTTCCCGAACAGTGCTCGGATCGGCCTTGGATCCGCACTGTTCGGTTGGGCTTGGATTGCGAGAATCCGAGTCCGCTCATCCCTAATATATATATATATATATATATATATATATATATATAAACATGCCAATAAAAGCTCACATGGTGAGTTATAAAGTGTAAATTTCATGAGTTGAATTAATAGCTTGGAGCTTTCTAATGGAGGATTCCCAATAAAGTCAATATTCTTTTATATTTAGAAACAAAAAGAGATGGAGATCGCACCAGTAATGTAGTGTGACCTACTTATAAATGTAAATACATTGCCTAGGAGAAAGAGACTCCCAGGGGGTGCTCCCAACACTTAGTAGGTATATAGAATACAGAAAAGAAAAGCAGTGTATAGGAGGAGCCAGTGGCGGATCCAGGGGAGGGCGATCGGGGCATTCGCCCCCCCTAGCAGCAAAAAGCTAGGTCCCAGCCGCCGATCAAAATGGGAGGGGCGGGGCTAAGCGCGAGCGGGGGCGGGGCTAAATGTGGGCCAGCCAATCAGAGTGGTCCCAGCCGGCGATCACTATGGGAGGGGGCGGGGCCAATCGCGGGCGGAAGGCGGGGTTTAACGCGAGCCAGCCAATCAGAGCAAAGGAGGGGCATGATTATGCAAAATCGCCCCCCCTAAAAATAAAGTCTAGATCCGCTCCTGGGAGGGGCACTCCTTAGGTCGCAACATAAATAATGCCTGTGACAGATCACATGATCGCAGGGGGAATGTTTCCTCCACCCCTGCGATCGCATTCTGGTGCCTGGCTGTCACGGTGACAGCCAGACTGAAGACAGAGTAGTGGAGAGCGGACTGCAAGACAGCGGGCCCCCAGGTAAGTATGTGTTGCGGGGGGGGCGCTCATCAAGGGGGGGGGCTGTACTGGGCCCCGTACTGGGCCCCATGATTTCTGAAGGCGGCCCTGTGTGGCATCATGTATACATACATACATACACTGTTGTATTTCCATTGTATTTCATGGCTAAATAAACTGGTTGTTAAACATTTTCAACTGTTGCTAATTGAAGTGAACTTTAACTAATATTGTAAATCTCCAAATTCTCTTTCCATGTACTGTATATGTTTTAGCTGAGTGAATGTCTTGATTATTGAGTAGACTATTTAGACACTATAGACCAGTGTTGGCTAACCTGTGACACTCCAGATGTTGTGAAACTACAAGTCCCAGCATACCCTTCCAGCAATAAGCTGCTATATATTGGCAAAGCATTCTGGGACTTGTAGTTTCACAACACCTGGAGTGTCACAAGTTAGCCAACACTGCTATAGACACTGAAATATGTTGATTATTAAGCCACTTGCACTTATATAATGTTGAAAGAGACTGCAAGGCTGCAACAATTGCTGGTCTAAACATCAGATGGCGGATTTCTCTGTTGATGCATTACAGCGCTTTGGCAATTTCATATTCAGCTAGATCCTCTATTGTCATAATGTAGTAATTTTGAAATAATGTACTAGATGATTTTAGGTTTACTTATACAAGTGGAAAGTCAGAATGTGAGCTATTCAACACTGGAAAGGTATCTGAGTGGTTGTAAATTATAACTTACATTTTGACTTACTAAGCTCAAATAACCAATACATGTCATCCCAAGTAAACACGTTTCCATTTCAACTCAATGACATCTGCAAATAACAATATTGACAAGATGTAGGACTGCTGTCAATTATCGTCCAATTCTGGTGGTAGTTACATCCCTGGCTTTATCCTGTCAATTGTGTTGTATATTGACACCCAGATATCCATAATGTAATCCAAACTGGACTTATTCTATAGAAACAAATCCTGCCTAGCCCCCATGGGCAATCACTTCGTACAGCAGATGCTAATACCATTTACACTATGTGGGGATGTATATTTATAGCAGCACAGTGGTTAAGTGGTTAGCACTTCTGCCTCACAGCACTGGGGTCATGAGCTCAATTCCCGACCATGGCCTTATCTGTGTGGAGTTTGTATGTTCTCCCCGTGTTTGCGTGGGTTTCTTCCGGGTGCTCCGGTTTCCTCCCACACTCCAAAAACATACTAGTAGGTTAATTGGCTGCTACCAAATTGACCCTAGTCTGTGTATGTGTTAGGAAATTTAGACTGTAAGCTCCAATGGAGCAGGGACTGATGTCAATGAGTTCTATGTACAGTGCTGCGGAATTAGTGGCGCTATATAAATAAATGGTGATGATGATGATGATGATAGCAGACCCCTCAAATTCACCTTAGCAAATCTGATGCATTTTACAACTCAATCTACTGTTGTTCTGTGTAACTACAACTCACACCATTGTTATATGCTATCAGACCTATACTGGTTCATCATAGAGACCTCATTCATCAGCCACATATTCTGAGTATAATACTCCTGTATTTAGGACTTGTATGCGTCTGAATTCAGCAAGGTCCGGATCTCACGGGTACGTGCGCAGTTTAATTCAGGGTCAGGTCTGCTGTGCTCTACTACACAAGATGCTGCAGGATATGTACAATACTTATGTGGATTATAAATTTGCAAAAAATTGCACAGGAAAAAAAAAATGATTCAATTAATGTCACCTGGTAATAATAAAGGCATTGATGATAAAACAGATAAAAGAAAAAAAGTTTTTAATTTATTTTTTGTACCATGAAATACATTTATTAGAATGTTGTTAATGTCTACTGAGCATAAAATATATTTTACAGTTGCTCATGATTGCAAACACATGTTATAGCATGCGCACGAGGCTGCCATCACTATTCGCAGGTACATGGAACAGGGCTGCGTTCACGTAGGTTTCTGCCGATTCTGGGTATGCACAGAGCGAGTTTGCAGATGATACGCTCAAAATCAACAGATACATAACTTGATGAATCAGGCTAAACATGTAGGGCCTGATTCATTAAGGAAAGTAAAGCAAAAAAAAAAATGAGTAACTTTTCACCTTGGCAAAACCATGTTGTATTGGAGGGGAAGGTAAATATAAAATGTGGGGACAGATTTGGGGTAGGGCATGTCCTAGATCAACTTTAAATGTCAATGTAAAAAGAAAGCACTTGTGTGTTACATGAAAAAACAGCCAGTATTTTCCTTACATGCAAAATTATAAACTAATTAGCACCCCTTGCACTGTAACATGGTTTGTTCAGGAGAAAACGTACTCTTTTTTTGCCTTACTTTCCTTAATGAATCAGGGGCTACATGTGGAGTTCACTTTGTCTGTTTGTTCTTCCAATACATTCTGGTTTACTGTGAATGTCATTACAGTATAGGTTATAACACAAATCCATTCTAGTGAAGTTACCCAGTTACCAGACTTTTGCCCCTGCAGCTAATGGCACTAAGATCTACCTCCAGAAGCCTACTAATGGTACATAAATTCAATATGGAATCTGGATGTTCTGCCTTTTCCTACTGGTTTCCCCATTTCTGAAAATATCGACCTGAGTCAATTAAATCTAGGACCTGCCTGAGAACTTTTAAAACATCTGTCATTTGGCTTTGTACACATGTTTGTAAGTGTAGAGCTTAATGCCTTTTGTCTATAATTCTAACACAACTATATGTGATGTATACAGGACATACTTGAAAATAAGAATTGACTCTCGATGAATTTCTTCATGGTACAACACTTTATAATTAATAATTCATAACCGGTTGCATTACAAATATTGGTGATGGAGGGAGATGCAATAAACTGCTATTAGAAAGACTAACACGACTAGTAAGTCTGGTATTTCTTTAAACATATTAATAACTGTTAAGGAATGGGTTTGACACCACAACATAGGAGCTGGCGGCCCTACCACCTTTGCTGGCTTGTGTAACAGAAATGACCCTTAGCGTTTGTGGTAAAACCCTGAATGGCTAAAGATTACACAGGTAAGGAGTCACTGAATTACTTTACATCTGCTGTTCAGTCTCACCACAATATTACAAGATTTGACCAATCTAGACAGAATGTGACCATCTTGTGTGTGTCTCTGATATACACAGAAATATAGGATTATAGCATTCTGCCTTATTTTACTCTACCCACCACAGAGGCATGGCGTTTCATGTGGCATAGGTCTTTGTCAGGGACCCCCGCAAGGAGGTTTGGCCTTAGTTGCTAGAACCATGCAGGCCTTTGGGTGGGTACAGGTAAGACTGGCAGGTGTAACTAAGTTTCACTGGAAAAGAGGATACCTGGAATAAACTAAGGAACACCGGGCACTAGATACCAAGATTAGCTAAGAAGCACAGTACCCTGGATTCCAGGATTATCTGAGAAGCACAGTACGCTGGATACCAGGATATGCAGAGAAGCACAGGACGCCAGATACCAGGATTAGCTGAGAAGCACAGGACGCTGGATATCAGGATTAATTGAGAAGTACAGTACCCTGGATACCAGGATTAGCTGAGAAGCACAGTACCCTGGATACCAGGATATGCAGAGAAGCACAGGATGCCGGATACCAGGATTAGCTGAGAAGCATAGGCCACTGGACACCAGGATTAGCTGAAAAGCACAGGATGATGCATACCAAGATTAGCTGAGAAGCACAGTACCCTGGATACCAGGATTATCTGAGAAGCACAGGATGCTGTATAGCAGGATATGCAGAGAAGCACAGGATGCTGGATACCAGGATTAGCTGAGAAGCACAGGATGCTGGATACCAGGGTTAGCTGAGAAGCACAAGATGCTGGATACCAGGATTAGCTGAGAAGCACAGTACCCTGGATACCAGGATTAGCTGAGAAGCACAGGATAGCAGGACACCATGATTTACTGAGAAGCACAAGATACCAGGACACCATGATTTACTGAGAAGCACAGGATACAGGAGCTAACCAATCCAGCAGCAGGAGACTATCTGGACAGAAAGATCTGGCACCATTTTGCTAGATCAAGGAGGGCGAGAGAGGCTTTAAAAGAGAGCGTGCACATGTGCACTCCTGTGATTCAAAATGGCAACTGATGGAGTGTCGGAGTTACCGAGGGGGAACCTGACCGAATAGGCCATACATGCGCGCCTGACCCTGGTAAGAAAAATACATGTACCGGCATGTGACAAACAGATTTGGTTGTTTGGCAACTGTGTTGAATTATCAGATTATGCGTTTGTGCACTTGGCTATTTTCCATACTTTTCTCTTGACAGTGCGCCAGGCAAGCTTCCTAATAAAACAGATTATGGGACTGGAGAAAGTAGGACAAGCTATAGGACTATAATCAGGGGCTGGCTGGGCTGGGAAGCAGCGGGGCATTAGCCACCCAAACCAGTCCCATAGTTGGCTACCTTGGGCTGGATCACTTGCCACCTACATATTTTTCCTTTAAAATAGGCTGCTGAGTTGAGTCTTGCCCCCTGGGCTAACATTTGCCAGCCCTGCCCTGACTATCATGCCATCTATAAGCAGACACTATTTGGATGCCATATTGCTGAATAACTGTTTACAATCATCCATTAAAGACTGCGATTTTCAAGCGCAATTTGATTTCCTGGCCCCTACTCTCCAGCCTTGTTGCCCGAACCACTTTCATTTGGTTCTTATTCACGTGATAGCTGCAGCAGTGCTCAGGATCTGTTGTAAGGCACAGAGCTTGCACATCAGAAAGGGAAAGTCTGTGATAAAACATATCTGCCTGTGTGTCCTTCATTATTGCATTTAAAAGAATATAAACTTACAGTTATATACTACCAGATGAAAGACCTATCTGTTCCCAAAGCAAATTAACAAGTTGCTTGGCCATTAAGGGACTGTACACATCAGGTATTTAAAGCTTACTAAACACCCTTTATTACTGACAGTGAAAAAAATAAAGCGGATGTACCAGTGCACGCACACTCTCTGACATACATTCATTCTGTGTCAATTTCAGTGTTGCCTGAAGCATTCATAAGCGTTATAGCTCTGCAGAATGAAGTCTAATTCAGTTCTATGGGAGTACTCATTAAGTGTGTAGTATACTGTGGTGCAGGTAGGCTTTGAGAACACACTGTGCTGCAGATAGGCTTTGAGAACATACTCTGGTAAATAGACTTTGAGAACACACTCTGGTAGATAGGATTTGAGAACACACTGGTAGATAGGATTTGAGAACACACTGGTAGATAGGCTTTGAGAACACACTCTAGTAGATAGGCTTTGAGAACACACTGTGGTGCAGGTAGGCTTTGAGAACACACTCTGGTAGATAGGCTTTGAGAACACACTCTGGTAGATAGGCTTTGAGAACACTCTCTGGTAGATAGGCTTTGAGAACACACTCTGGTAGATAGGCTTTGAGAACACACTCTGGTAGATAGGCTTTGAGAACACTCTCTGGTAGATAGGCTTTGAGAACATACTCTGGTAAATAGACTTTGAGAACACACTCTGGTAGATAGGATTTGAGAACACACTGGTAGATAGGATTTGAGAACACACTGGTAGATAGGCTTTGAGAACACGCTCTAGTAGATAGGCTTTGAGAACACACTGTGGTGCAGGTAGGCTTTGAGAACACTCTCTGGTAGATAGGCTTTGAGAACACACTCTGGTAGATAGGCTTTGAGAACACACTCTGGTAGATAGGATTTGAGAACACACTCTAGTAGATAGGCTTTGAGAACACACTCTGGTACATAGGCTTTGAGAACACACTCTGGTAGATAGGCTTTGAGAACACACTCTGGTAGATAGGCTTTGAGAACACACTCTGGTAGATAGGCTTTCAGAACACACTCTGGTAGATAGGATTTGAGAACACACTCTGGTAGTTAGACTTTGAGAACACACTCTGGCAGATAGGCTTTGAGAACACACACTAGAAAATAGGCATTGAGAACACACTCTGGTAGATAGGCTTTGAGAACACACTCTGGTAGATAGGCTTTGAGAACACACTCTGGTAGATAGGCTTTGAGAACACACTCTGGTAGATAGGATTTGAGAACACTCTGGCAGATAGGCTTTGAGAACACACACTAGTAGATAGGCGTTGAGAACACACTCTGGTAGATAGGCTTTGAGAACACACTCTGGTAGATAGGCTTTGAGAACACTCTCTGGTAGATAGTGTCACGAGCCGCGGCGGTACGCCGGATCCTGGCGTGATCTAACAGCCGGGCGCGTGCTCTAGTTTTTTATGCTCTGTTTTTTTTCTTTAGAATTATCCTTGTTGCATAGATGTAGGAGGGTGTAGGGACATCCTCCAACTTCAGTGGGAGCTCTCATGTGATTTAAACTGGTTCATTTATATTTTTATACATGCTTCCTGGTTATGTTATTACCTATGCCAGTTCTAGCCAGTAATTAATTAGCAGCCTCCTGAGACTGATTGTCAGCCCTGTTCTCCTCTGTCCTGATTGGCTCTCAGTACTATTTAAGGCAGTGAGGTCTGAGCTTCACTGCCGGTTATAGCTTCCAGTTCCCTGTCTGCTAACCTGCTCCTGTGCTGTTTGGTATAAACCTTCTGGATTGAACCACTGTGTATGACCTTTGCCTGTTTCTGGACCTTGAACTTCTGCTTCTGACCCCGACCTATTGCTTGAACCTGGATTTTGAACCTCTTCTTGTGACCCCGATCTTACGCCTGTCTCTGGACTCAGAACCTGTGCCTGTGGCCCCTGACCTTGGTTTGTTCCTTGGATACATTGTCTGCTGTCGGCTGACCCTTGCCTGGACCCCACGCTGCTGTCTGCCATAGCACTCTCTTCCTGGGTTCTCCTTGGCCAGTACACATCTTACGACCCTCTGTTTGTCTGCAGCCAAGTCTGTCCCCACCACTAGGGGCAACAGTGAACACCAGACTTCAGAGCAGACTCCAGGTTTTGCTGTACTGGCTGGAGGGGTTCCTAACAGATAGGCTTTGAGAACACACTCTAGTAGATAGGCTTTGAGAACACACTCTGGTAGATAGGCTCTGCGAACACACTCTGGTAGATAGGATTTGAGAACACACTCTGGTAGATAGGCTTTGATAACACACTCTGATAGATAGGATTTGAGAACACACTTTGGTAGATTGGCTTTGAGAACACACTCTGGTAGATAGGATTTAAGAACACACTTTGGTAGATAGGCTTTGAGAACACACTCCGGTAGATAGGATTTGAGAACACACTCTGGTAGTTAGACTTTGAGAACACACTCTGGTAGATAGGCTTTGAGAACACACTCTGGTAGTTAGACTTTGAGAACACACTCTGGTAGATAGGCTTTGAGAACACACCCTGGTAGATAGGCTTTGAGAACACACTCTGGTAGAAAGGCTTTGAGAACACACCCTGGTAGATAGGCTTTGAGAACACACTCTGGTAGATAGGCTCTGAGAACACACCCTGGTAGATAGGGTTTGAGAACACACTCTGGTAGATAGGCTTTGAGAACACACTCTGGTAGATAGGCTTTGAGAACACACTCTGGTAAATATGGCTTTGAGAACACAATCTGGTAGATAGGATTTGAGAACACACTCTGGTAGATAGGCTTTGAGAACACACTCTGGTAGATAGGCTTTGAGAGCACACTCTGGCAGATAGGCTTTGAGAACACACTCTGGCAGATAGGCTTTGAGAACACACTCTGGTAAATAGGCTTTGAGAACACACTCTGGTAGATAGGCTTTGAGAACACACTCTGGTAGATAGGCTTTGAGAACACACTCTGGTAGATAGGCTTTGAGAACACACTCTGGTAGATAGGCTTTGAGAACACAATCTGGCAGATAGGATTTGAGAACACACTCTGGTAGATAGGATTTGAGAACACACTCTGGCAGATAGGCTTTGAGAACACACTCTGGTAGATAGGATTTGAGAACACTCTCTGGTAGATAGGCTTTGAGAATACACTCTGGTAGACAGGATTTGAGAACACACTCTGGTAGATAGGATTTGAGAACACAATCTGGCAGATAGGCTTTGAGAACACACTCTGGCAGATAGGATTTGAGAACACTCTCTGGTAGATAGGATTTGAGAACACACTCTGGCAGATAGGCTTTGAGAACACTCTCTGGTAAATAGGTTTTGCGACAAAGTACAAATGTTTTGTCTTTGCTTTCAATAGGCGTTGCTTTCATTGTCTGAAAACGGTTTTAGGGGTTAATCTGTAATAATAATTTGCAATAGTGAATTTCATAATTTGTGTTTTTCCTTCTGGTAGTGTAATGGAGTAAATATATTTTTATTTTAAGTATTTATAGAGGAAAAATGTAGTGGAAAAACCTTTTTCGAATTCAACTTTTTTTTAGGACTTTTACACAACTACTGCAAACTAATTATTTTCAGCAAAAATGTAATCAGCTAGCAATATCAAATGAGTTTTTTACTTAAAACCTGAAAGACCGACAGTGATTCCTTTTGTTGTTACTTCTTCTTCTTCTTTTTCTTCTTCCTCGCCTTCTTCTTCTTCTTTTTCTTCTTCTTCCTCGTCTTCTTCTTTTTCTGTTTCTTTCTTCTTCTTTCTTCTTCTTCTTCTTTTTCTTCTTCTTCCTCGTCTTCTTCCTTTTCTGTTTCTTTCTTCTTCCTTCTTCTTCTTTCCTGGTTTGATAAGTGTCCCCTTTTACCAGAATTAAATGATGTAACACTGTAACATGGATCTAATAGAGCTGCTTCTATTAGATCTACCTTTCATAGATCCTACATTAGCTGTAGTAGGCAGGATAGACCTGCTGGGGGAATATATGTACTGTCACTGCTGTGACATCAAGTATTTCCTCTGCAAATTAAGAAGCAGCACATGGCGGCTCATTTAGAGTTGGGCATGCGTTTTTTTTTGGCGTAAGATATGCATTTCCGTAATGCGCATGCACACCAAAAATACATATACATACATCTGTATATAGATTTTTGCATATCGGTGACATGGGTTACATCTGGAGAATGACAACCAACGAGGTTAGGTAAGTCCGTGTTCCTCCACCGATATACCTTTTAGGGGAACGTATTTTTTGCTTGTGCTGTATGGCTGCTGCAACGATGCACACTCTCATCAGCACTATGTTGCTGCTTCAGACTGGCTGATTACGTATTGACTCCTCCAGCTAATAACACTTAAGTCCTCTTATGCCTTTAAAGCCATTGCCACTTTAAATCTTCACTGCAAAGTCGCCGAATAGCGGCGACTTGCAAAAATCGGAAGTTAACACATTTACCTCCAGGGGGTAAATGTATCATACTCCGGTTTCTTCAACTCGCGGGAGTTCGGCGAGATGACAGCTAAAATTTAAAGCGGCGCCGCCTTTTAAAGGCAAGTTTCCCTTTACAAGGCAGCGCCGCTTTAAATTTTAGCTGTCATGTCGCCGAACTCCCGCGAGTTGAAGAAACCGGAGTATGATACATTTACCCCCTGATGTCATTTACTAACATTGACCAAATGCGCAGTAACCCGTAATGACTAATCTGCGATTGACTTTGATCTATCTAGAGCACGTTTGCCAATGGAGATAAAGGATTAATTGCGGTGGGTGACAGCACCTTTGCACTTTGCTAATAAATATCATCATCATTAACATTTATTTATATAGCGCCAGAAAATTCTGTAGTGTTTTAATAGCCCCTGAGGTTAGTACAAACACATATTAATGTGTTATGCAAAATTAAAACTAGTCCTTGCTGAAATTACTTTTGGTTGGAGCGCAAATTGCTGGTACAATAGTGTTGTGTTTCAGCAGTTTTCAATATTTTATTTTAAATAAAACTATAGAGCTTGTTAAAAATGAAAATTGGTATTGTATAGATCCTTCTTTTATTCCATAGACTCGATCATTCTCTCAGCTATTACCAGTTTGCTTCATACTTCTGAATGACGCCTCTTTGAATGATCCACTCGAGCACACATTTGTTAGAATTGTTCAGTTCCGCTGCTAACTGTTTAAGGTCATTGTCAACCTTTATAAATCTCTAGGCAAATCACTCCTGGGAGACTAATTCCCTGAGAGAGCAATTGTGGTAGGTCGCTCAGCAGGGAGAAGCTGGATCTTTTAAGCAAAACATAATGCATTTTAAAGTTCATTTTGAATTAGTGTCCTTTTAAGTTCTTTTTAACGTACATTTAATCTGAGCGAAAAAGCATAAAAAAGATGGCTCTGTGACTGATCTTTGGCCTGAAAATAGTTTTCATTGTATCTTTTTTTCTTACAAATCTAATGTAATTTATAACAATAAATGAAATTCACTAAAGAAAGCAGCATTCTACTGACAATTTTAACCGTGTGAAGATTTTAACTACTTAAAATATTGGTTAATTTTTTTTTGTATCAAATATTTCTATCTTTAAAGGGGTTTTCTACCTCTGGAAGAGGGTTTATATAGACCCCATCCATTACCTTAGTACATTGGAGGGTGTCCCTGCCTTGGAACAATGCAATTTCCTCAGTGCTGATGGGTACCCTTCTTAATGGGGGTGGTCATTGTCGAAAGCCTTATGCAATAGTGTACAGTATGAGCAATGGAGACAGCATAGCTAGAAATAACAGACCACTCCTGATTGGTTACCCACAGTACTCCTAATCCAATCAGGAGCTGGCTGTTATTTGCATGCATTAAACACTTCACTGCTCAAACTTCCTGGATTAGCGCAAACCTAGCTGTGCCGGCCCCTATCGGAAGGTGGGCGGAAGGTGGGGGAGGATCCTTTTATCCAGGTACTGGGACTGTGACATCATACCCAAACACCCAGCGTAACACTGATATGAAGGAGCAGCAGTAAGCGGCTTCACATATACCATAAGTAGCTGCTGGCTGCCTCTCATTCATGTCAACGGCCAGCGCTTTATGTGGGGGCACCTCAGGGGCATTTTACCACTGAATGATCATTCAATGTTTTAGGTGCCCCCTAACCATTGCTCCCCTAGGCAACCACCTAATTTTGTCTAGTGGTAGCACTAACCCTGTATACTTCTTTACTGAAGCCTTCCAGCAGGGCCCCCTCTATAGTATGTACGGGACCCAGCGACATTGAGCACATGGCAGGAGGAGAACGACCCCACCTATGTATTAGTGTCGGATGAGGGAGGTTTGTAAATCACCAACCACATTGGTTGAGAATTCTTTTAAGATGGAAAAACATTCCATATACTGCTGTGATTCGATCACTAGATTGTTCCATTACTTTACTCAAAATGACAAATTTAAGCACATTCTATGTAGAATATTTTTGGCTTCTTTCATTTTTTCGTTTAACCTGTTCAACATAAAAGAACTGTGACCATTTAGTTTCCGAATAATTTATATAGACTCTTTTAGAGACGTAGGGACCAATTTATCAGAGGGCAAAAAGTTTTTTTTTTGCTTCGCCCTCTATATTAAAGGTATTACTACAACTTAACCCCACTGGTGATAAGTATTTGCTTTTCCATCGGGGAGCCCTTCTATTAAGTACCACAATCAGGGTGGTGTTAACAGAAGACACCTCTGAAAATAATCATTTATTGATTAAATAAATATTTTTTTTTAGTCTGAATCGGTTCAAAATGAACAGATTTGTTTCAGGGCTACTGCCATTACTGTATGGGGAAGGGATAATATAACTTAAATATTATATCTACAAGTATATTTTTTATTTCTAAAATATATTTTTTCATTTTTTAGGCTTTCATTTTTTGTAATGGTCACAGAACGGAAAGCTGAAACCGAGCGTCCAGCCCAATATAGGGATTAGTTTCCCGTGTAATTCCCATAACAGCAGAATGATGAGTAACTATTATCACTGGGGATAGCTCTCGATGCTGCTACTGAGTATTGATGACTTGCCATGGTGTTAAAATCATTAATTGTAGTAAAATGGGTTGTAGTAAAAATAATGATTCTTTTTTTTAGTTTGAGGAGGTCAATATAATGTTCTATAGAGAGATGCTTTCATTTCACTATATAGTCTACTTTCCTGAGTATGCAGTCACAAAGCACCTATAAAATAGGAGACGTTGGTCACTGCTCCCTTTTGGCTAGGCAAGTTTAAAAATGTAGATTTGTGACGTAACACATCTATATTTGCATAAATGCAACCACTTGAACATGGATGAGCATGGATATGCATGCCAAGTCTTCTGGTCTTCTGATGGGAGGATAGACGTTGTTTCTTGCGGACTTGGGCTTGGCTGATAGTAGGGAAAGGGTTGTAATTGGGTGGCTGGTTAAGGGGGGACCTGGGGATTTCCAGCCATAACCATTTAGCAGTTGGCGGTAGTGTGTGGTGGTTTTTTTTTTTAATGACGATATTCATTTTTTATATCATTTGGGCTATGTCAGAGCAAGAAAGAAAGACTTTTTATATTGAATAAAGTGGTGAACAAGGGTTTTGTAGAGTATTTTATTCAATTAAAGCTTATTTAAGGGCTTTGTGTTTTTTCCTTTTGATATAATGGGCAGGGATCTTATGGATCACTAGGGATAGCAACGTTGATACTCCACATGTCTAAATATATTGTTCATTACCCTGATTACCAGATCCCAGGGGAAAGGGAAGAGCCAGTGACCTAAGTATCACCGTGGCGGTCCATGTGGCTACTAAGTTGCCCAGGAATGAGGGGGGCTGGCAATGTGTGGACCATACAATATGGAGGCCCCAACTCTGCTCTTCTAAGTATGTGGAAGGCCGTGATATGCACAGTGGAACCAATTTTGGCTCTCAGATCTACTGCCCAAACATAGTCTCACTTCCTAGGTCACAGCAAGGCCCGAAGATGCCTAATGGTGGCACCAGCCCTGGGTAAGAGGCCTGGCAATGCTTCTACATCTACTACACCAGTGATGGCTAACCTGTGACACTCCTTGTGTTGTGAAACTACAAGCCCCAGCATGCTTTGCCAGCTATCAGCTAGTTATCTACTGGCAAAGCATGCTGGGACTTGTAGTTTCACAAACACCTGGGGTGTCACAGGTTAGCCATCACTGTGCTACACCATTCCCCACTCTGCTCCTCAGGCCATGCACCAACACCTGCACATGCTAAATAAAGCAGAGAGGGGGCTTACTGAGAGGATGGAGAAGCATCGCTGGGCCTCCCAGTTATTTATCTATGAGGCCCAGCGATTGCATGTTACGCCCTTGTGTGAATGTTATAGAGTATTGACTTGTGACGTGAGCTGTGACTGATCAGTGACCTCTGACTACTCTGTTCTGTGCACACTTGGTACATTTACATTATGTTTAGTTATAGTGACTCACAATCTATTGGATTTTCAATGAACTGACTGCAAGAATAGCAAACAATAATTTTCTCTAATTCTAATTAGCTGAATTTACAAATACAAAAGTAATAGATAGACATCTCTAACTGGCATCATGTACCGACTGCTGCACAAAAATAAAAAAAAATTTGGGCACTTGTCACAATCACCAGACACTCTGTTCACACCCTGTAACTGAAGTCCTTATTGTATTCAGATCCCTCAATATCAAGTTTATTGTATGGACTGTTACCTTATAGAAATGTACCTCAAACGATATGTGCAAATGTAAATCTAGTGTAAAGATGTTTCCAAAGCAAATATGCATCTGTCGTCATCATCAGCATCATCAAGGAATCGTGCCCCGGGGCTACAGCTCGCACAAGGACACGCCTCCTAAAGGGTGCATCTTACAGCTGTTTCTAATTCAAAATTGGACGCATTGCTAAGGGCAGGCCCGGCGCTCCCATTAGGCAAGGTTAGGCACTTGCCTAGGGCGCCGGGCTCTGGAGGGCGCCTGGAGGGCGCCACAGAATGGTAAATGACTTTAAAACTGTGCGGCGACCGCTGACCATACCTGTCACGGCCGCCGCACAGCATTCAGATGCACGGGGAGGGGGGAAGAGGCTATTGCTCACCACCGCCGCCTCTCTGCTCCGTCTCCTCCCCTCCACTCACTAGTGTCAGTGAGTGGAGGGGAGGAGATGGAGCAGAGAGGCGGCGGTAGTGAGACAAGGTAAGGAAAGACGGGGTGAGGAGGGAGGAGGGCGCCGATTTTTGCGGGGGGGGCGCCAATTTTGTAAAAATGCCTAGGGCGCCATGGACCCTAGCACCGGCCCTGGCTAAGGGGCATGATACAAGTGGTGATGACTACGGGTGTAAGTCTGCTCTTCTCTGCTAGACCAGACACTGCAGGATACGTACAATACCTATGTGGAATATAAAATGTCAAAAGAACAAATAATAGAAAAAAAATATTATTCAATTAATGTTACCTGTCAATAATATAGTCATTTATGATTATACATGGAATTATAAAAAAAATTGTTTTTTTTATATATTTTTTTTCCCTTTGTAAAACATTTATGTCTGCCGTACATAAAATACATTGTTACACTTGCTCCTGATTGCAAACACATGTTCTTGCATAAATACTCAGCCGTCAGCGCTAGTATCCAGAACTTAAACTAGTCCACCAGTTGGAGATTAGACAGAAAGCCAGCGTACTTCTGTGTGCACCAGAGTCTAACTTGGACGTGGCTGCACGGGAACGCCCTTACTGTATCTTGTCTACGTCAATCGCCTTTTCCCCACCCCATTCACCCTCCTAAATCGTAGGCTTTAGTAAGTGCCGTCTGCGCGCAAAGGTGACTTAGTCGCGGCTGCGGTGTACCGTCCGGTTCTTAGGATGTGCAGTGTATTTTGTGCTGACGATGCGCATGCGGTCGCAGGATACGCTCCCCAATGACTCGGGCCCCTAGTGCTCTGAGCTTATAAGTGAACGACTCGGTCATAAGTGCAAGATACGCACACATCAATATATGCATGTAGGCTGTGAGCCTGCACCAGGGCCGGACTGGCCATCTGGCACTTCTGGCAAATGCCAGAAGGGCCGATGGTCAGATGGGCCGGTTACTAGCTGGCCGGCCCCATCGCTCAGCACACAGACTGTCATGCCAGAATTCGGCATGACAGTCTGTGTGCTGAGCGGTGGGGTCGGCACTACACTTACTTCCTGGTGTGGCCGCGCCTCCACTCCTCCCCTCTCTTCTATGAATGGCTCTGGAGATGTCACATGGGACGAGCACCATGTGTTAGGAGAGACTACACAGCGCGCAGCGGAGGGCACAAGGTAAGAGGGGGGGGTTAGTTTGTGTGACAGGGGATCTATATGTGTGACAGGGGATCTATATAAGTGACAGGGGATCTATATGTGTGACAGGGGATCTATATGAGTGACAGGGGATCTATATGAGTGACAGGGGATCTATATAAGTGACAGGGGAGCTATATGAGTGACAGGGGATCTATATGTGTGACAGGGGATCTATATAAGTGACAGGGGAGCTATATAAGTGACAGGGGAGCTATATAAGTGACAGGGGATCTATATGTGTGACAGGGGATCTATATGAGTGACAGGGGATATATATATGTGTGACAGGGGATATATATATGTGTGACAGGGGATCTATGTGAGTGACAGGGGATCTATATGTGTGACAGGGGAGCTATTTGTGTGACAGGGGATCTATATGTGTGACAGGGGAGCTATTTGTGTGACAGGGGAGCTATTTGTGTGACAGGGGATCTATATGAGTGACAGGGGATCTATATGTGTGACAGGGGATCTATATGTGTGACAGGGGATCTATATGTGTGACAGGGAATCTATATGTGTGACTGGGGATATATATATGTGTGACAGGGGAGCTATTTGCGTGACAGGGGATCTATATGAGTGACAGGGGAGCTATTTGTGTGACAGGGGATCTATATGTGTGACAGGGGATCTATATGTGTGACAGGGTATCTATATGAGTGACAGGGTATCTATATGAGTGACAGGGTATCTATATGTGTGACAGGGGACCTATATGTGTGACAGGGGAGCTATTTGTGTGACAGGGGAGCTATTTGTGTGACAGGGTATGATTATAGTGTAACAAAAAATAACACAGAATTTACTGACAGGCGCCAAAAAAAAGGGATCGACAAAGTTAAAAAATATATAAATCAAGCTCTGAATGACAATGAATACAAATAACCCAAAAAATAACCCCCCAAAAAAATATCCAAAGAATGACCTTTATGATTATAGTGTGTATGTGTGTAACAGTATAACTATAGTATGTGTGTGTGTGACAGGGTATGATTATAGTGTGTATGTGTGTAACAATATAACTATAGTATGTGTGTGTGGGCCGGCGTATGACCATAATGTGTGTGTGTGTGAGGGCCGGTGTATGACAATAATGTGTGTATGGGTAGCTCTTAATATAATATGGGAGGTAGGCTGTTAATCTAATAGGGAATTGCAGGTGGGGGCTAATTATTGGGTGCTATTCAATTTGTGGGGTGATGGTGGGGGCAATTTAATAGTGGGGCCTATCAATTTCAGATGGGGTTATTGCATTTTTAATTTAATGCTGGGGTGCTTTGGAGAGAGGGAAATAGTTTTATTTATTAAATGGGAATTCTATTTAATGTCAGGGCTAGTTGGAGGGAAATAGATGTATTTATCAAATGTGAATACTAGTATTTTAATGTTGTGGCTGCAGTGAGGCCTAATTTTAAAACATGGATGCTATATTGATTTAAAACCAGGGCTAAATTTCAACTGCTCATTTTTTTCTCCAAATAGGGCATCCAACATTCCAGGATCCAGACAAGCAGCAACTGACCTAAAGACACCAGCAGCCACAAGTGGTGACCATGACAAGACAGGTAGGAGAGACCAGGACAGTCTGCCAACTGTTCTGAATTTGGTGGGTGACTGTCCCACTTAGTGAGGATTTGGTCTGACTACAAGGACAGTTGGGAAATATGTCCTGCTTCACACTGTACTGCTTGTTAAGGCAGAACTGTGTGCACCTAACAGTAGTGCACACAGTATTGCCTTTGTATTTGTCAAAAATTTGTCTAATAGCCAAATTACATCATAGGAGCCCCCCTGACTTAAGTGCCCGGGCCCCCCGAGCCTTAATCCAGTTGGTCAGCAGGAGGATCTGTGCTCCGTCCCGGACAGGGCACAGCCTGCAGAGCAAGCCGAGGAGCTCTAAGGCTCACGAGATTTATTAATCTCATGAGACTAAGAGCTTCCCTGCTCACTCTACAGGAATGTCAGCAGCATCAGAAGTATAGATAAATACAGTGGGCTGGGGGTGTCATAATGTATCTGGGGGGGTGGCATAATGTGGATGGGGAGGGTCTGATAAATGTAATGTTTTATTATAATGTATGTATCAACGCACCATTTTGACCACGCCCCCAACATAATGTAGCTACGCCTTTGGCGGCACCGCCACTGCGCTGCGGCACACATTTTTTTTCCTGCTAATCAACAGAGGTGGGCCTGTGTGCTTTAAATGCCAGGGCTGATTTTTAGTCCCAGTCCGGCCCTGGCCTGCACAGTGCAACAAATATTACGCACAATTGACTTGCGTCACCTCTCAAGGAGGCCCCAAATGTATGATAATGTGGCATAATAATAAGAAACAGAATAATAGAGAGAATACTAAAAACAGAATAAAAAACAATAAAATAAAGATACAACTAAAACAAATATAAAAAAGAAATAGATGAGAACAATTGCCAGTATTAAATTTAAAATGTACTCCCGAGATTAAAAAAGACAATCCTGTCCAATCAATTCCTGTCCTGGAAGCAATGAAATAGTAATGAAGGTTTGGAAAGTTCACTATCCCCCTACACTTAGTGCTCAGGCCACCCGCTGTGCTGATGCATTAAAATCTTTTTTAAAGTCTTTGCTATTACTAGCTGGCATTGGAATTACTTTTATCTTTGATTCTCATACGAAGCTTACAGCTTCTGTTTACCACTTTGCCCTCTGCCTTTCTAACTTGACCTGTATGACTTTGACAAAGGGCGTTTAGAAATAGAGTATTTGGTGGCAGAAGAGAATTTAAGAAAAGGAATTCAAATGCAGAAAGAAAAAAAAATAAATGTCCTATCCCAATTACTTAAATATAGGATACCAATTATCATCATCACCATTTATTTATATAGCGCCACTAATTCCGCAGCGCTGTACAGAGAACTCACTCACATCAGTCCCTGCCCCATTGGAGCTCACAGTCTAAATTATCTAACACACACACACACACACACACACACACACACACACACACACACACACACACACACAGTCTAGGGTCAATTTAATAGCAGCCAATTAACCTACCATGCCTGAAGAATATACTGTTTGTTAGACTAGTAAAAGGTGCTACGTTTCATTCAGTGACATTGAGCTGTTGTGTGACAGTGATAGACACTGTCACTAGTGACTGTAGTTTAGTAAACAGTGGGTATATGGTGAAATACAGAGAGGGAAAGACACGCTTGATAAAATTGTGATTCAGTACTTAGGCTGGGTACACCCTACAGACAATTTCTCCTGATGCGATATCTTTAATGATTTAACCAACGACTGTAAAACAAAAAAGTCCCGCTTCAGCATGGTGATTCATGTGTGCTCACTATACACGTTTTACAAGATTTACCTTCAGAACGTGACTCTGCACACTACAGAGGTCTATGGACACTGCCGGTCCTGAGTACATACACACTGCAGAATTGGAACAACATTGTTCCATCATTGAACCTTATTATTAGTCTGGTTTAAAAATCAAACAAAAACGATACAATGTGTTTGTGAACGATAATTGTTCATAGTTGAAGTGCACACACTAATGCAATATTGGGTTGAATGTTCGCTTATCATGTGATTGGCCGATAATTGGCTGAAAACCCTGTAGTGTGTACCCAGTCTTAGATGCCGATGTTTTAAAAGATGAAAAACAATATTGCCGAAGAAATCAGGTGTATGGGGAAAGCCTATTTAACAATTATAGCAGCGGTACCTGTACCGACACAAAACTTGTTCTGTTACCACTATGTCAGGATGGCAATAACAGATGAAAGTCATTTAAAAACTGTTTATTTTTGAATAAAGCAGTTTATGGGGTTTTAACTAGAAATATAACTATATCCATGCAGAGGGGCCCTGCAGTGACCGGAGAGCGGTAAGACTCCTCTTACTGCTGCCATCGCCAGTTTGGTTCACACGCCCTTCCCTTGTTACCAGGCAGTACCTTCCCAGCCCACCTCGGTCCCCCTGCTGGTATGACTCTGGACTGTGCACAAACTTGAACAGTGGTCCTCACTTAGGTTGACTACAAGGCTGGGTTTGGATAAGGGCTGAACAACTCCCAATTTAACCCCTCCCCTTACTTTTTCCTAGAATACGGCTGCCAGTTGATCGGGACTTCTTTGCGCCCCAACCCAGGACCCACCTAACCACATTTAAGAATGAACATTAACACTGACATAATATAATATAAGTATAAAATAGATAAGGAAACATATTGAATTAGAGATGCTCACTGACCCCCGTGAACTGGTTTTGGTTTTGGATCTGGATTAGCTTTGTGTTTTGGTTTGGTTTCGGCAAAACTGTCCTCGTGTGTTTTGGATTTATTAGAAAAAATCCTAAAATATGCTAAAATCACATAATTTTGCTCTTTTTTTTGTTCCTACATTATTATTGACCTCAATAACACTAATTTCAAGTCATTTGCAGTCAATTTTGACCACCTCACAGGTCACAATATTATTTTCATACACTTTCAAACAAATACTGCAGTGACCTGGCTGGATGGTAAGCGACAGAGCAATGACTCAAATACACGGCAGTTCCTAGCACATCTAGGACACATTGGCACACAGCAGTGGCAGAAAAATGGGGGTCCGCCCTACCTCCCACCCACCGTTATGTTGGATGTCAAAAAGGAATCCAAAACTTGCGAGATCCGAGATCCGATGACGTAATGATGACCTTTTGCCTCCTTTTCGATTACCGAAAATGCGCGAAAGTACCGAGCCAGCTCGATACTCGGATCTGCTAAGTTTGGGTGTGTTCGGTTCTCGGAGAACCGAGCCTGAGCATCTCTATATTGAATACTTTTAACACAAGCATACATAGAATGCCCTCTCCTCCTTACACGCCTAAAATGGGAGAAAGGAGGCCCACTGGGTTACAATTTTATTTGTATGGGCCAAATACATTGCTCTCCCCACATACTCCTAATTACTAGTGTGCCCTCGGTGATTGTTAAGGAGAATGTTGTGATATAGTGGGGGGAGACTTTTTGTCCTGTGCACAGCAGATGCCTTGACTTTGAACCTACTAAAGGATGTTGAAAATGGCTGAGAACAAAGAACAATATTTTGCACTCAGTTGCACAGCAAATGTAAATGTAATGCCAAAGTTCTCAGAACCTTTATATGTATATTGATGTGAGTGTTGTTTTTTTTTAAAAGGAAATGTGTTTCATTTGCCTAGTGGTCATTAAAGTGAAATTCATCTAATGTAGCAAAAATTCAACATCAACATTAATTTACAGCTGACAGAAGACAGAAAGTTAAGAGTTGAAAAGGTTATGGAGCAGCTGTCAGTTTCAGATAAACATTACAATATCACCCCCCCAATGCTGCCCAGGCAGCCACAGGACCTGTACTGACCATCTGCTCCTGACCGTTATTGTCTAGTCAAACTCATGTTCATGCTTAAATATATAATAAGTGTCCTGTAAGGGGCATAAAGGCAGATTCAATAAGGGCTCACAAGTATAATGTGAGTAACGGTTGTATGTTACTGTACTGTTAAAAGCATAACTCTAAAGTCAAGACCATGTCAACATAAATATTACAGAACCGTTCCACAAATTACTGAAAATGAAAAACAAAACTTATTTCATTTAAAAAAAAAAAAAAAAAAAAAATATATATATATATATATATATATATATATATATATATATATATATATACATATATTCAAAAGAAATTACAAACCCAAATTGCCTGAAAAGTCACACAATTTGTCCATCGACTCCACCTATGTAAGATGTTAATGGATCGCCTCTCTCTCTGAGGTCCTACAGCATAGTAGAGACTTTCCAAAGAAAGAAAAGAATCAAAGACCATTCCAAACAACATATAATTGTAGAAAGGCAGAAATCTGCAGCAGAGTACAAGACCATTGTAGAAGCATTGAACTCCCTGGGAACCCAGTGTGGTCCATTATAAAGAAGTGGAAGAGGTATGAATCTAAGTAGAAGTATGAATCTACACCCACACTGCCTAGATCAGCGTTTCTTAACCCCAGCCCTCACACCTCTCCAACAGCTAATGTTTTGGGGATTTCTGCCTGTAGAAACAGGTGGGATAATTACTGACCCAGCCAAATAGATTAACTCACCTGCTCATGATTAAAGACATCCTGAAAACATGAGCTGCTGGGGAAGTGCGAGGATTGGAGTTAAGAAACACTGACCTAGATCATGTCGCCCTTTAATCCGTTACTGAACAAGAAGAAACTACTGCGAGGCTGTGATATTGAAAGAGGTGCAGTAGTCAGTGGCTACAATGTAATATAATGCACATGGCTCAACAATATCCATAAGTCATTCCACCAAAGGGAGTCTAAGGAAGGAAGCACTGGCTGAAAAAAACAAAACCCATATCTTTGCCCGCAAATAGTTTGTAAAACACCATCTAAAAGATACTTCAGAGAGTTGGGCAGCACAGTGGCTTAGTGGTTAGCACTTTTGCCTCGCAGCACTAGGGTCACAAGTTCAATTCCCGCCCATGGCCTGTTTATATGTACTCACCGTGTTGGTGTGGGTTTCTTCCGGCTGCTCTGGTCTCGTCCCACACTCCATAAACATACTAGTATGTTAACTGGCTGCTATCAAATTGACCTTAGTCTCTCTCGGTCTGTGTGTGTGTGTATGTTGGAAATTTAGACTGTAAGCTCCAATGGGGCAGGGACTGATGTGAGTGAGTTCTCTGTACAGCGCTGCGGAATTAGTGGTCCTACATAAATAGATGATGACATGCCTTGTGGTCAGAGAAGACTAGAGTTGAACTTTTTGGCCTGAATGCCAAACGGTATATATTGTATGGCGCAAACCAAACATTGCACAATGGTGGTGGTGGCTGGTGGCATCATGTTATAGGGATTTATTTATTTTTAGTGGCAGGGACCGGGAATCAAGCCAGGATTGATGGGAAGATGAATTGTGCTCATTACAGTTAAATCCTGGACAAAAACCTGCTCACCTCTGACAAGAAGCTCAAACTGGGAAAAAAATTCTCTTTCACAAGGACAATGATCCAAAGCTGCAAGAACAATGATGGGATGTCCTTCAGTGGCCCAATCAGAGCCTGGTTCTACTAGCTGCCAGAGGTGGCTTACAGTACAAATTCTCATTCTATAAGGTGAAATTTCCAGACCTTGTGAAAAGAGATGGGTGCTGAATGCACTTTCAAGTCACTCTGTAAAATAAGTCATTTTAACGAGAACATGAAAGGGCTAATGCAGAGTGGGACGTGTGCCAGTCTGCTTAGTATAACTTGCATGAAAGAAAGCCATAATAAATTACTGTCCGAATGCCATACAAAATACCATCCATATTACTTTAACTTGTTGATTGAATACAACAGTCTGTATAGTACAGTTCTGCAACACAAGGCTGAAAGCCTGTCAGTCACTGTCTGTATGCTCACTTCGAGAAACACTTGCTGCAGATTAGTTTAAGAGCATGGTGGACAAATTTACTTTAAAAGCTATTTTAAAACTATAAACACTATTTTATACATATTAGTCAGATTATTAATGCACAGCACTGCATAGGTATTACTGTTAAACAGAAAAACATATTAGTAGGTTAATTGGCTGCTATCAAATTCATCCTAGTCTCTCTCCCTCTCTCTCTCTCTCTCTCTCTCTCTGTCTGTCTATGTGTGTGTACGTTAGGGAATTTAGACTGTAAGCTCCAATGGGGCAGGGACTGATGTGAGTGAATTCTCTGTACAGCGCTGTGGAATTAGTGGCGCTATATAAATAGCTGCTGCTGATGATGATGATTTAGTTGCTCCTTAAGACGATAATACAGTGATATTGAAATGGCACCTCCTAAGAGCAGAGTCAATCAACCCTCTCCTGGCGTTAATGTTGGGAGTGGTATTATTTACTTTGGGAGTATTCCTTTCTGTTTTTCTCCTAACCCAGTCATCTAATGGATAGTCAAATTTAAGGATGTTCACTGACCCCCGTGTTTTGGTTTTGGTTTTGGATCTGTATTAACTTCGTGTTTTGATTTTGGATCTGTATTTTTTTTTCAAAAATTTAATTGCTAAAAAAATGCTAAAATCACATAATATGCCTCTTTTTTGTTCTTACATTATTATTACCCTCAATAACATTAATTTCCAGTCATTTCCAGTCAATCTTTGTCAAGTGACAAGAACACTGCTACCCCTCCTGTTTCTGTATGAGCAATGGCACTGGAGACTGGAGAGCAGGGCCATCTTTTCCATTGGGCACGATGGGCAGGTGCCCGGGGGCCCCACGGACAAGGGGGCCCCATAGACAGGGCTCTTAATTAGAATAGATAATCCTGAAAAAAAAAAAACCTGAAAAAAAAACCATCAAGGGTCACTGAGCAAGTACATCTATCTATCTCTATCTCTATATATCTATATCTAGATCTGTATCTCTATACATCTATATCTATATATATATATATATATATATATATCTGTATATATATATATATATATATATATATATATGTAGGGGCCCCGGTGCACTGCTTTGCCGGGGGGCCCATAATGTTGTTAAGATGGCCCTGCTGGAGAGTGACAAGAACACTGCTTCCCCTGATTCTATAAGAGCAATGACACTGAGCAATGTCACTGGAGAATGGAGAGTGACAAGAACACTGCTACCCCTGTTTCTGTGTGAGCAATGGCACTGAGCAATGTCACTGAAGACTGGCGAGTGACAAGAACACCGCTACCCCTGTTTCTGTGTGAGCAATGGCGCTGGATCTCCTGGGGAGGGAGGTACTTATGGAATCCAAAACCTGCGAGATCTGATGACGCAACAATGATGTTTTGCCTCGATTCAAATCCGAGGAATCAGGAGAGTATCGAGCCAGCCCGGCTTGGTACTTGGATTGGCGATGTTCGGGGTGGGTTCGGTTTTCAGAAAACCAAGCCTGAGCATCTCTAGTCAAAATGAGAAGTGAGGACTTTAAAAAAAAAATCTTAAATATATATGTTTTTCCTATCAAATTTTGAACCCTTTCACATAGAGTTGATTGTGAGGCCATAAAGGCACCACCTTTGGTAAGCGGGTGTTCTAAATTTATTTAATGAACTCTGACAGATTCAACATTTAGGAGGGGCAATGTTGTCTACTTTTGTCTGCTTTTCTTTATAGTTTCTTGTAGGCTGGTTAATACGATTAGGACAGGTTCTGTGCTATGGGGTAATGTGCCTAATGTAAATCATCTTAGCTGCCTGGCACACAGGCTGATGGTATTAATAGTTGGTTGTCTGCAACTTGTTTGGGGTTATCCTTTCATAATGTATTTATGTATGGGGGCTGAGGTTATACTAAAACTTCTGGCGCAGAGATTTCCGATAAAAAAGTGGACACCTAAATCTAATGGACATTTTACAGTGACTGTTTTACCATATTTATTAACACGTAGCAGAAAATGTAGAAGTTTCTCGTACCACTAATAAATGATGTTAGAGTTAAATTGAAATAGTATCAAGCAACAAAGTCTATCAAGAGTTTTCATGAATAATATTATCCCTACAACATGGGTGGTCTATCTCCTTTCCAGCTTAATTTTAATCTAAAATGATACTTTTTAAAAGGAAGTTTGCCATGCTTATTATTTCATAGCGAGTGGGTACAGATGGCTAAAAGGCCACAGAGGTTGACCTACGACCTTACAGTGAATTTAATATATGGGACCTTAAATCTCATCAACTGTGAAATCTAGTACGCAGTAATCTGCCAGTTATAATGCTACACCAGAGTTCCGGTGTCTGATCACTTAACTCCTCCGAAACCTATGGCAGTGGGTTAATTGAAGGAAGATAATTAGAGACAAATAAGCAATTTCCATATTTATGAATCAGCATTTACTGTTGTAATAAAAACACAAATAGATATTAGATATAGATATTCTTAGCTCGGAACATTGCAGGCGTCTGTTGGTGGGGTGAAAAGTCTATAACTAGTCCAGCTGGTTGACCAGATTTGCTGACAGATGCAAGGCTGGAGATTCTGTAATACACAGGCTTGTGATCTCATTCCTCCCCCCAGCAATATGTGTATCTTTTATTTAAGGAGTTGAGAATTGTATAGACCGAGTACATCTATTTTACCCATTGTATCATTACTAAAACAGGTATTTGTAATTTGGGTATTTGTCATTTTTTTCTAGTTTTCCTTAAAGAGCAAGTAAACTCATAATTTCAAATTAATACTTAGCAGTCTGTGCATTGCTGAGCTGAATAATAAAATAAAATTACTTGAGTTTTAATATGTAACTAAATACTATAGGTCCATCATGCTCACTTTCACTTCCCTGAAGCTTCTCTAACAGAGCAGACTGGATATGACTGTCAGCTTGGCAAACCTTCTCTTCAGAAATGCATGGTGTTGATTAGTGGATTCATACACAGAAACAGGGCCAGTGATGTAACAGTGAATCAAATGACTGCATTCTTGGCTTTTTGATCTGTATGATACAACATAGGGACCCTGTCCTAAAGATGTAAGAGGAACTTCAGCTGTCTGTAGTAGGGAGGGGGGGGGAGGGGGATAATATCTTACTTTTTAACAGAGCGTTGGTGAAAAGCCAGGTTAACATTGAGCAATGTATTATACCATCATGACTTATAGGTGAAAATTTAAATTTTGGAGTTTAGTGGTCCTGTAAGGTCTTTATTCTATGTATACACAAATTAGTTGGTAAAATATTCATATAGAGCTCTATATCCCTAAGGGACCATGTTCCTTACACTATCTGCCTGTGGCCACTGCAATCCTGTCCCTACAAGCAAGTCAATTGGCCAACATAATCAACGCTTCATCTTCTGAAATACTTTGTGCTACTGGGGACGTTTTGACCATCCTATTGGCTGCAAGTTGTTTTACCCCCGCCCACTTGAAAACAAGGCAAACATGAACAAACTGTGGACACAATGACATGCAGGAGACAAAAAATTGCTTAAAAGCTGCTTGAATCCTTGCCAAACACACTTTAAAAATACTTTGTATCGCATTATATTCAACCCTTAATTAAAATGTACCCATATAAAGCAGAAAAGTAAGGTCTGTATTCCGCTACAATTGTGTGATGTGAGCACAACTGAAACAGTACACAAATTAAATTGAGTCGATCTAAATACAAATGAATGGTCTATATAAAAAAAACAAAATCTTTTGAAACATGTAAAGTTTCTTGTTACATGATGTTATTTAACATGTTTTAAATTGTACATAGCTCACTGACCTTTCGCCCCCTAATCCGAGATCTTGTTTTTGCATGTGAGTGCAATTTATTGATCATTGTGATAAAACATGATATATGTTTTCTTTTAATCTACACATCTTAAATCAGTTTCTTTACTCAGAGACAGTGAATGGGATGAGCGGAGGGGTAAATGATCTGTGCATGCCAATCAGACATTCCAAGGGTGTCTAAATTGTGTGTCCCCTTCTTCCTCCAAGATTATACCACCAAAACGTCAATCCTCATATTGTGAAATATCCACCTGATTAGTAGATGCTCCTCTCGCAGTCTTCCACCGCACAGCGTCTTTAGTCTTCATACAATAACCCAATTTAATTCCACTTGGAAGATGAGAAAATATGTAAGTTTGCCAGGTTGCTATGAGCGACACACTTTGAAATAAGCTTGACCGTTACTCTTGCATGTCATGTACGATCCAATTAATATCTGCTTCACATCACCGAAGCTTCCTCTAAACTTTTTTTGTTCTCAAGCTTGTCAATCAGATGCTCACCATTCCTTTCAGCTTAAGCCTTATTAACCTGCACACTGGATTTGATTGATGATAGGCTAGGCTGAACAAAAAGAGTATACTCTCAGGTTCCAAATCCTGTCATCTTGGCTCAGAGTGTCCTTGGAAGCCCCCTACATGAGATGAAAGAATCACTCAAATGTCTAATCATTCAATATACAAGCAACAAGTGCACACTGAAAAAAAAAAAGAAGTTAACTGAGACCCCCACTGATTGAGATATGTATAACAGAAAGGGAAGCCTTTGGAGCAAATTCTACAGAGCAATTCTTTCTATATGGGTCCCCTCGGGCAATGTCAATTTCATGCCGAGAACAGCATGCCAGATCCAGATCCAACCCAAACCTGACAAATGCATCAAAACCATATCTCAAATACCGAGAGGTGCCAAAATCAGGGTGTTTCTTCTGTCTCGTCTCCTGTCTTGGCAACGGTTTAGAGAAATGTGAATTTTTGGTCAATTTCAAAACTCAGAATGAAGTACGTCCTTCTATGTATTATAATAACGGCATGAAATATTAATTACAATCAAAACAATTTTTTTTAACAAACGTCCCAACTTAACTAGCGGAGCTGTGGGGTCCCAAGACATATCATCCCTGCCAAAACCACAATGTTCATATCCAAGCTGTACTGTGCTATTTTCTTACATGGATGCTGACTGCAGAGAGCCGTAGTTCTGCGTAGTCCACTTTGTGTTATTAATGAACACAACTATCTATCTATCTATCTATCTATCTATCTATCTATCTATCTATCCATGTGTCTCATATCTATCTATCTATCTATCTATCTATCTATCTATCTATCTATCTATCTATCTCATATTATCTATCTATCTATCCATCTATATCATATCATCTATCTATCTATCTATCTATCTATCTATCTATCTATCCATCTATCTCATATCTATCTATCTATCTATCTATCTATATATCTCATATTATCTATCTATCTATCCATCTATATCATATTATCTATCAATCCATCTATCTCATATCTATCTATCTGTTTAATATCTATCTATCTATCTATCTATCTATCTATCTATCTATCCATCTATCTATCTATCTATCTATCTATCTATCTATCTATCTATCTATCTATCTATCTAATCTATCTATCTATCTATCCTGCACTCCAAACACTTTTGAATTATACACATTACAGCCAAAAGTGCAATGAAGATCCAATGTAATCGTCCCAAACCCACAAGCAGCTCCTATAGATTGGCAGCATAATGCTGTTAATACATCTCATTCATGTAAAGTGGAAAGAATAATGTGTAATAAATGGAAAACAGTTCAGATAAAGCAGAGGATGGTTCTCATACATAACATTCAATACGTGTATTTTAAACCCATAAGAGATAATGAGTTGGGTATATTTAGGTTACATCTAACCTATGTAGTCCTTATTCATCTTCTGAAATCAATCTTCCATTACCTTACACTGTGACCGGCAGCATGCTATGAGAAAATGGTTCATGAAATGATCCTGTGCAGGAATGAGAGTACACCTAACAAAGCTGCCGCTGTTGGAAAATGGTTCATATAATCAGCTAAGGAATTTCTGGGAGAGAACAAGGACAGGAGATATCAGAGACCGGAACATTTTTTTTTTAGCATTTTTTTTTTTAGCATTTTTTTTTGTTCCCTACTTAAATAAGAAGGAGCAATAACTGCCAATATTTCATAGCAATATGAACCCAATCAAAAGCTGCTAAAAACTTGGATAACTTTAACTTACATTTTATTAAACTGAGTTTGTTTTTTTTGTTGCTCAACAAATAATTTCTGAATTTTGTTGGAATAATTTATCTTATTACCTAAATATCATTGTGCTAATGGCAGTCACTGCAGAGTACACAGTCATTAAACTGCTTGATAATTACGTACAAAGTGTAACTGGCATGCAGTTTTGACAAATCCACCATTAATTGTACAGCATACTTGAGTACTCGGAATTTCCAGGAGGCTCCTGATTTTTGGGGAGTCCTCCCAGGCACCCTGGGAAGGCGGAACTTTATTATATGAATTGCGTCAATAAGCCCCACCCCTGCAGTACAATACATTGCAAGATGGGGCGTGGCTAAGGGGAAGCAATGGCATCACCACACCCCCTCCCACACTTACCACCTGACCTGTAGTGCAACCTAATTACCATGTACAGTTATTAACACATACCATTATGTGTCATAAATTCCTTACCATAATAATTAGTTATTGATTTCAGCAGAAGTTCCTGTGACAGTAATCACTAAGAGCCAATGTGCTTACAGCTGGCAGCTCGATGATGTCACAGGATGTTTCTCAGAAGCACAGTGAGCATGCTCCTGCCAGTACCTGGCATGGCCACACTCTCGTTACTACTCATGAATATTTATATTTGCCCAGACTATGGTGACTTTTTTTCTCATTGTAATAAAAGGTGAGAGTTGGAGAATCTATACAGCTCTAACACACAGTAAATGTAAGCAAATGTTTAGTTATGTGTTGTCTTTGAAGATATTGTTTAATATGCAGCTATGTTTAGTGGACTTGAATGTGTTTTTCCTGACATGATAAAAGGGATATTTCCTCTTTATTAATGAGTATTATTAGTAAATATAGGCTGTGTGCTTCTCAGCATCCATGGTACAATCAGGTAGATGTACGACAGTTACACAGTCAGCCAGAACTAAGGTCATTTCATCCTGAGCGGCTGAATGCTTTGGGCTTTCATGGTGCATCAACCTTTCAGAAATTGGCATGTGTATATAGATATGGAGATCATTGATTTCTGTTTTGTTATCCAATAGTTGCAGCGCAACAGACAGCAGCAGCACCCATATTTATCCAGAATTATTATGTATTACTAATAGCCACATGGACAAAAATAAGATTTTTCAATAAATGTTTGAAGGCAGAGGCTCCCTTATACATTAGCAGAAGTGTAACCACTATCAACTCACTAATTGGTCCACTTGGAAAGCAAAGAAGCCAATCAGCAAAGATCAACAAATGTGTGTCTGTAGCCTTATAAAAGGTGCTTACAGCCCCCCTGGCCCAGGAAACGGTCAGCTCTTTATACTCACTCTCATATAAATTCAGTACTTTAATAAATCTACAACCCATTGTATCTGTATCATTATCCACATAGGTGTCAGATAACCAGTCAACACGTAGTCATCCTAACTGGGGTATTTATTTTAACAATGCACTAATAGGAGAAAAAACTCTTATATTTTCTACATCTCTCATTTGTGCCATTTGATATTTAAGAGTAAAATGCCTGCACAATACATTGACATTATACAAGGCACTAATTCAGTGTTGGCTAACCTGTGATACTCCAGGGTGAAACTACAAGTCCCAGCATACCCTTCCAGCAATAAGCTGCTATATATTGGCAAAGCATGCTGGGACTTGTAGTTTCACAACACCTGGAGTGTCACAGGTTAGCCAACACTGCGCTAACTGGTGCAAAAACATCCCTATTGCTTGTAACTATCACTAGACAATCTGTCCATTGATGTGGAGTGGCCCCAGAATAGTGACAGCGAATCTATACAGATTCACTGTCAGTCAATCAGTGACCAGGACGGCCAGCGACGGGATTGTACGCTCCCTTGAGCAGGGCCATCTCTCCTCCTGTTTCCTGCACCTTTAACTCTGCTCTCCAGCTACCTTTCCCCCCACCCCTCTGGGGGTCTCCCCGTCATCCGCGCCCTTCCTCTTGGGCTCCGGCGCCCATCATGACACGGGATGCGGCCGCGTCAGCGCACAGGCGGCCGCATCACATAACACGTGATGCAGCCGCGTCATCAATGACGCAGCCGCATCGCGTGTCATGTGATGCGGCCGCCTGTGCGCCCCACGGGCTGACATCTTCCAGCCCGCGCCTGACCATTTAGGTTACTAGCACAAAACTTTTCCTTGCACGGATCTACTTAAAGTACTGCACACATCACACTGAGCACCCATGCATTATACACATTATACACAGTTTAAACATAATGCAGTGGTTATGATCCAGTCTGCCTGGCATTGTAGTTCTTGTGTGTGTAAACAGGCTTTAAACAGGGTTTTGTTGCTCACGGAAAGCAGAGTAAGTAAAGACACTTGGAAAGTAAACTTATTTAAATTACTGGTGACTGTAGATCCCACATAACTAACCTTGAACACACCACTAAGCTTGTTGACAATAGGTACCTGTAACTTTTAACTGAGGTTTGTACAGAGAACGCACTCACATCAGTCCCTGCCCCATTGGAGCTTACAGTCTAAATTAACCTACTAGTATGTTTTTGGATTATGGGAGGAAACTGTAGCACCCGGAGGAAACCCACGCAAACACGGGGAAAGCATACAAACTCCTCACAGATTAGGCCATGGTTGGGATTCAAACTCATGACCCCAGTGCTGTGAGGCAGAGGTGCTAAACACTAAGTCACTGTGTTATAACATTCTTCAAGAACTTTCTGAACTGTACAGTGGATTTCAACTAACAAATTGTCCACTCTCCACAAGTGGCTGTTACACTTAAAATGGACAAGAGAAAATGCATACAGTTGTCTGACAATTTGCTGGGAGCTGTAGTGAAACAAATTCAACAGCAGATTTTAACTCAAACTTCCTGTGCTCCTGATCTTCATAGCTAACCCCCTCTTTCCCTGACACACTTCTTCATCCTATTGGCCAAACACTATCTCTATATATGGTACTTTAGTACAAGCTCACTTATCTGTTCTCTTCAGATCATCTCTCTTCACTCACTGGGCTACATGAGGGGTGAGAATTATTAGACAGTAGTACTGTGATATGTGATGATCATGATCAGGAGAATGAACATTTACTTTCATCCCATACCTAAAAAGGGTCAAAAGAGAATGAAAGCGATACATTTAATCTTACATTGGCAAAATAGGGCAAATGCATTCAACAAAAGAAGCAATGCTAATGTGAGTGGTAATGAAGAAAAGTTAGTGTCAATGCATCTCTTGCTCATCCAACTTATTTAGAATTTTTTAAAAAAAGTTAAAGGCCAAACATTTGTCGGTTGTGCTCAATGCAAAGCAATCTGTGTTTGCAGATACTGCTGACATAAGCTCACAAAATGAAACTACAGCACCAATTTTTGAAACTGTTTGCAAAGTTGTTTCAGATGGTGATGGTGAGGTAACAGTCATGCAACTGGATGCAACTGACATTCAGCAGGCACATAAATGTGCAAATTAATTTACTTGCGACACCAACCACATCTGAGAATCACACTTCCCTGAATTTTGCCTTTTCCAAGCATATACTGTGACGGGAAGTGTAATTTGTCATAGGCTAACTAACAGTGCCATTCCAATTCAATAAATAAAAGCCAATCATTTATAAGGCAAAATGCTGTTGCAAGCTGGAAATCACTTGTTTTACATGACATGGCAATTCTCAAGTGGTTAGTATGAAATGGCAAACCAAGTGACACTTCCAAACATAAAAACGACATGTTAATTGTACATCTAGCATTGTTGTCCTTGCTGGTGGTGATGAGGTTGGTGATAATGTACATGTTGAATGTCCTGGCACTGAAGCTGCACTTACTGACAATTGCCAACTGTAAGTTCTCAGTCATTGTCACTTAATGTTTGTAATAATTCCATGGTAACATTCTAAACCAACCACGGCTATTGCTGTCAACCATCATTTCTGACAGTAGTAGTCAGAGGTTATAAGTACAGCAGAACTCATCCTAGAGCCCTCTCCCTAAATACACACTTAGCTAAAGTAATAGCTTTAGAAATCATGCCTCTTAAGTTTGCTGAATCTGCATCAAATTGGAATAGATAACTTGTACAAAACCGCAAGTCAGTTGCTATTATTTTTAAACATAGCTGTACCTGTTTTATATAATATATACACTAAATAAACTCTAAATTTTAACTTTTAAGTTCCCTTTTTTGCTTTCCCTCCCTGTGCTGCCTGCTAATCCCAAAGAGATTGCTGATGACTGATTAGAAGTGACAGGGTGAATCGGAGCTGAGATCCTGCCAATTGGGATAGATTGAAGCAAACTGTCATTTTTAAGTAGAATTTTTTTTTAAATAAAATCTATAGGAATCACACATTTTAAACCAAAGTTCAGCAGGAATGCAGCAAACAACACTTCTGGGGGGGGGGGGGGGGTGTATATTTACTAAACTGCGGGTTTAAAAAAGTTGAGATGTTGCCTATAGCAACCAATCAGATTCTAGCTTTCATTTATATAGTGCATTTTACAAAATGACAGCTAGAATCTGATTGGTTGCTATAGACATCTCCACTTTTTCAAACCTGCAGTTTAGTAAATATACCCCTGGGTCTTTTATACAACCAAAATGAAAAGTTAAACTTGTGACACATGGTCCACTCAAATAATGGTACTCAAGGGCTCTTTCCAAAATGTTGTCGGTCAGATGAAGGCAAAAATATGTGCACAAAAAGAGGCATTTTTAATGGGGAACTTTCCGTCTCTATTAACCAAAGAACACATTTTAAAATTATCTTATGGACAGACAGATAGGTCTGAGAAGGCATAATAAATGCAATTTTCTGTATGAATATCATAGGTACACAGACAGGGGCATTTTTTTTTTCCTTTTAAATGTTCCTAATAGGCTGCTATATCTTGCTCCCGGGGCTAAAATGTTATTATTTTTTTTACACTGAAATTATTTCGCAGTTCCACTCTCTGCACCTCTCAGACAAGACCCTATTTGATGAGAAAACTTTGTTACTCTTCTCCAGTACAGAAAAAGCCCCAACACTGTTCAGAATGAAATATATTCTTAACCTACACAAGAACAAAATGTTAATATAAAGGTGAAGACGTAAGATAATAATGGATAGAACATGAAAGGAAACACCTGTCTGGATAACGGCGAAGCTCCTAACATGGACTGACATTAATGGACCAGTCATAATATTTAAAATGTGTGTTGTTTCTGGTTAAGCGGTGTAAATATTTAACTGTCGCAGGACTGGTCTGGTTAACATCTGACACCGTACTCAGGACATTTCCATTTGCATTGTCACGGGTTCAGATATTTGACATTACTGTAAATCTAAATTGCATGGAAATAACTATAGATTTAACATGTATTCAGCACTCTTGCAGCTACCTTGAAAAGGCAACAACATCATTCTCAGTTTCCATAATTTTCTTTTTTTAATTTTTTCATATAAATTGCAGCTGACAATAACAAGGCATTTATATAAAACATACCTTTATATATAACATATCATATTGGAGCACTTGTTAATTATACAGGCGTTACTTAAAATTTGGATCCATGCACCCGTCTCTAATTTCTCCCGGCACCCCAGTCCTATGCAGCTCTGTTGTTCCCATTAGGGCGGCAGGTAATTGCTGTAGCTGAAAATGTAAAAAAAAACAAAAAACTTTTTAAAGCGGTGCTAGATCGGGAAGATAAGTTGCCCAGCAGCTACAAAATCAAATCAAAAAGAATAATCAAACATAAACTAATGGGCTAATAAAACTGCTTGATACAAAAATAATAAAAAAGATTCTCAGCCACATTCTAAGGTATCTCAGCCATCAGCTGTAATTTAAATTCTGGAAATGTATTTGTCTGTGTGGAAAAAGAGGTTCAGTGTATATTCAATATGTTTTTGTGTAGACCATTAAAGGAGGACCTCCTTCATCAAATGGAACCACTCGATTATATCGCTTAGTGGTTAGCACTTCTGCCTCACAGCACTAGGGTCATGAGTTGTATTTCTGACCATGGCCTTATCTGTGTGTAGTTAGTATGTTCTTCCCGTGTTTATGGGGGCTTTCTCCCACACTCCAAAATCATATTTAAATGGTTTATTGGCTGCCTAGTCTCTCTCATTGTGCAGGGTAGAGAATATAGACAGTAAGCTCCAGTGAGACAGAGACTGATGTGAGTTCTCTGTTCAGTGATGCAGAATTAGTGGTGCTATATAAATAGCTGATGGTGATGATATGTCATGGGGTAGGGGGGCATATGCCACCTGGGCTGGTTCCATAGTGGGATACGTTGGGCTGAGCGATCTGCATTTTCTTACTTTTAAAATGTTCCTAATAGGCTGCTGAGCCAAGTCTGCCCCCCCAGGCTAAAATTTGACAGACAACCCCTGCATATGACCTACCCCACCACCGCAATCAGTGCCGTCATCACATGACCATCCATCTACTCCCACATGACTATACTAGACACCATACTTACCTACTTTCTTCAGCTCTCTTCCGGGAGCCAGCCAGTGGAGGGGGGCGTGAGGGGGCGGGGCGGCCAAAATCGCGTCATTTCGGCCCCGCCCCCTGTGACGTCATGACGCAAATTGCGTCATTTGACAGCGGGGGGCGGGGCTAAACGCCGCGATTCATCGGGAATCGCGGCGTTTGGGATCTAATTCTGCCCACTTCACTAGGAAGTGGGCACTTCCTAGTGAAGTGGGCAGAATTCGGGAGATTGCCACACTCGCCCGGGAGTCCGGGAGACTCTCGCAAAATGCGGGAGTCTCCCGGACATTCCGGGAGAGTTGGCAAGTATGCTAGACACCTGTTAGTAAAATACAGAGATCACATCCAAAGGATCCTGCATTCAGCTTCAAACCCAATGGCATTCAGTTTTTTGCTCTGTGCTATCACTATCTGAACACTGGTATTGTTAGGTGCACTGGTGAAGCCTAGGAGACTTCCAATGTCCTCCTTAATGCAAGTAAAATTGCTAGTAACAACTGCATGTGAAACCTGTTTTACATTTGACATGCGTTTTCAAGTGCATTATTAGTACTTGCAGTAGTAACACAATAAAGTTGTAATAGAATAGCATATACCATCAAGAATTTCACATTTTATGCTGACAAGTGGAATACCCCATCCTATTTATCCAGAGACCTAGCTTCTAACTCCATAACCATGAAAAACAGTCGTTAACACTCAATAATATTGAATACAAATGATGCATATGAAAAATTGTTTTGTTTCCAGATGTTAAAGAAATATGTATGAAGTTCCTTCTCCAACAGCCACTGTGAGGAGCACTGCTAACAATTTCATAATAAGAGTAATGTGAGGGGCTCCTGTGTTGGGAGAAGACAACATTATTTTTTCATTTATTTAAGGAAATTTTTTAGGCATGATGTTCCGTATTCAGGAAAAAAAACCTTTATCCAGAATGTTCTAAGCCCCAGTCATTCCTGATAATTGATCCCATATTTGTATAAAATCATTGAAAAGCACAGTATATTTTGATTGTGCTAGAAGTGAGCAATACCGCTGCTAAAACTGGTATGAAATCAAGTTTGGCCACTGAACTTGCTGTTTCACAGAAGTGCGCCAATCCTCACTTTATTCACGTTTCACAGAACGAATAGAGTTAGGACAACCGCGGTCAATTAATTTCGCTATGTGATGTAGCTGGGGCGGTGCTGGGAGAGCTTAAGCCCAGAAATGTCATGGTCATATGAGCAAAAAGGCGAATATTTCAATGAACAGTTTCGAAAAAAGAATTTGCACCTTGGCATAACCATCTTGCACTGCAATGGAGGGGGGGGGGGCGCAAATTTAAGATGTGTGGATGGATTTAGAATTGGGAGGGGGCGTGTCCTAGTGCAACTCTAAATTGCGGTGTAACAATAAAGCTGTCCATTATCTAAGCGCTACATGCGAAAGCAGACAGTATTTTCCTGCAAGCAGAATAGTAAATGCATTTGAACCCCCTGCATTGCAATATAGAGCCCCTTATTTTAACAAATGCAAGCTTGTTTTGTCATTAAAGTTTGTTTGGGAAATGTCATGTTCTTGCAGTTCAAGTGTATTATTAAGTAGTAACTTTTTCAGTGAAGGTTTATCTCACATTTACATTAAATGAACACAAGATGTTGAAGGTGCAAATTTATTACAATGTTAATCTTTTGCCGGAAGGCTTCCTTTTATCGCCAGTAGTAGAGGTAACAATATAGTTCATTATATGCTTCTTTTACTTTTCTTATCTTACTTCAATCAGCCAAGGGCTGAACTGCAATTCCTCACGAAGAGATTGAAACCAGTTGACATCCGTGCAGCAAAAAATAATGTTTTTTTTATTTTCCTCATCTAATCTTTATTTAAAAGAAAAAAATTCTTCTAAAAGTACAATAAATTTACCTTAAACTCAATATTCACTAAACCAATGATTGTAATCTTTCATAAGTCCCAAAATGAAACAAGTTTAAAAAAAGGAAAAAATGGTTTGGGTCTTTCTTTTAATGATGTAATCAAATTTAAACCAGCATTTCTGCTTCTGAAGAGATCTCTCCTGTGGAACAAAATTGGTGGTTTTATTTTAAATTGGAACAATGTGATTATCTGCGTTCTTGATCACCTATTGCTCTCCAATTGTGGGATTCGGCCAGGGTATAATGTTCTATGAGAACAAAGACAAGCGGGGAAGCTATGCAAATAGAGCTATTTAATAAAAAAAAGGTCAGGAGCTATTGACAACACACAAATGACATAGGATTGCATCCAAAGCTCTATCAGAGTCCCTGCAAGTAATCTGTAGCTACAGATTGCATCGTATTATTACATATACCAATGCTTTCATATAGCATAAAACTACTTTTGCTCAGTAGCAAACTAAATATTTCAAAGTACAAATGAGCAAATTAAATTAGCATCTTCTGATTCCTGTGCCGATTAAAACTTCCTATGTGCTTTCTTTAGTTCCTTGAAGGATTACGGTTTGTTAGTAGTTTAAAGCAAACTAGCAAATTATAATACAAACGTAACTTTAAAGAGTAATGCCATTAAAAAATGATTAAAAAAAATAAAAAAAATTGCCTAATTAAAACTATTAACATGGGCACCATAAATTAATGGAGCAACCACTGGTTCATAAAATAGGACTTTGGAACAAAATCTGCAGTTGAAGATGAAAATATAGCTGTTGAAGCCTTTTAGCAAATATGTGTCAAATAAATGATACTTCTTGGCAACATGTAAACAGACTTTGCAGAACACAGTTTGTTTCCATGGTTACAAATGTTGCTGAGAAGTATCAGATATTCCCAACATGTCAGTGAAATGGCTGCAGCAGGCATGCATTTGTCTTCAACTGCTGCTTTCAGGCAATCATCCTATTTTGATTTGATGTCATATTATTTGTGTAAGTGTGATGTACTATTAGTTTTTCATTCATTTTTTATTAGTAATTAGCTTGCAATGTTACATAGCTCAGGGTTCATTGGTATAAATAAGAGCAATTTGCATAATATATCAGGTGTTCTGCATTGCCTTGTTGAAGGGGATTACATTGAAATTCACAACAGGGACATAGATCATGGTTAACCACATTGCTAAGTAGCACATTGGTCCACATTGCTCGATTGCAATACCTAGTATATATTCCCTGACATTCTTTAAGGGCAATTAATTTCATTCACTTGTCCAATAAAAAAGTTCACTTGTGCCGTTTTCTTCACCCCAGTGCTCTCCAACTACCTTGTTACACTGATATGACAACAGTTACACTATTAGAGATGAGGCAATCAGTCACATTTAATTTCCCTGCTTAATTAGACATTATAACGTGATTTTCAGCTCACTATAATGGCATTAAGGCACAATGCACTGATAGCAGCTGTATTTCTATTACTATTTAATGTTAATATACAATATTATTTGTTAGATGTCAATTTCCAGTTGTGGTGTCCATGACAACTATAGTTTTCTGAGACATAAACTTGTTGTGCTGAGACATAAGCTTATTGGCTTATCAATGGCATATATATATATATATATATATATCTAATATATAAATGTCTAGTGGCGTGTGTTAGTCAGTCTGTGTGTGTGTGGAAAAGATAAAACCAAGCTGCAGCGCCACCTGCTTGGCGGAGTTATACACTGACCTTAGTGTGTGTGGAAAAAAAATTCAGAAAGGGCTGAAATTTGGTATACTAAGATGTTTTTAATTTGTTAATTTAATTTGTTAATTGTTAAAAGCGTTTATAAAGATTTAAAATCTATATATATATATATTTCTTGTAGGAGAAGTGACAGTTGGGAGTGGTTGGTGGTTGAGGCCTGGGCTATGGCCCAAATGCATGACAAGAACCTTTTTAACACCTTAAGTAGCTTGATTTGACTAGAATGCATGAGTATCATGCACGGGTTAACTTGTATATATATATATATATATATATATATATATATATATATATATTTATATATATACACAAAAGAGGGAGAAGGAATATGGTGCCTAACAGTGTAGTATTTAGGAAATGATGCCCAGTACCAATGGCGATAGTAGTTATGTGTGACATATATCCAAACCAGTAAAGCATTTCTATGTTAAGGTCCTAAATTTCCAATCTTATATCTTGAGGGGCTCCGTAACCTATGGCGAGGAAATAGAAGGAAGAATGTCTAGCGAAAATATGATAACATTTTAACACACACACACCGATAGTTCTTAAGCGTACCAGATAAAAAGAAAATAGAGCTTATTTGTATTAATCCAGGGATATAATACCTGTATTACGCTGTCAAATAGGGTTGAGCAACGGTTGGACAAACTGATTGGGTGTTACGGTTTCTGTTAGACTGATCCAGGATCATGTCATTGTACGTATCTTCAAGCCTCTGCAAACCTCATTACCTTGTGTACTCACCAAAAGCGGGAAGACATCCATCTTGTTCTCTACCCAACTGGCAGTGGAGTATTTTGAAACACCACGATGCATAGCAGTACCCTGGATTAATGCAGGTAAAGGGTTACAATATTACATCAGGGAATGACACGTCACACTTGCGTAAAACATTAAGACATTTGACAGATGTATCTGCAGCATTACTCAATCTAAATCTGTGATACATTTTAATGCAATAACATATTTATTTATACATATTAATACATTTTCCAATAATATTTCAGTCACTATAGTACTGTGGAGACACATTGCGCAAAATCTGGAAGTTCTAACCTAATTACTTCCTAGATTACCTATTGATATATGTAGCTAACTTGGACTGCCAACTAGTTATCTTAACAGTCACTCAGACATTGTTCTGATTACTAACAGCCCATATCTAAGACACACCGCAAAACAATGGACATTTCAGACAAATGGTAATTACTTTAGCTAAATCAACTACCTTAGCTAACACAACTTACCATCCTGTCATGCAATATGGCTTCTGCTGTCCTGCTATTTTCTTGGGGAGAGGTGCTTCTTGTATCCACTGTTTGTTGTTGGCCTTTTTTAATTGCGTGTATTTATTTTTCCCTTACTTGGTCATCCACTATGCATCCCTGCGCATAAAATGTATGTTTAACTACTACATTTATTAAATTGCTAATTGCTAATTGAATGGAAGCTCTTATTTTACTGTCATTGGCATGTTTCCTTATTTTAATATGTTATAGAAGCAATCCCTCTTTATAAACAACACAAAACTATACGCTCTGGCAAGAAGCCAGAAGGCGACAAGCTCTCTAAATTCACACAACAAGACTAACGTCTCCAGAGAGAAGTCCGTCATGAAGAATTTAGTTATTTAATTCCCTCTTGTGGGCTGGCAA